>NC_136469.1:24299755-25752255 GCF_902686455.1 Sciurus vulgaris
GAAAATTTTCCCCACATGGTCGCTACCACGGTTGGTCAAGAGGTAGTGCCTGGTCACTGCAAAAATTAATGAGAACAAATGGGGAGGGGCTGGGAACGTGGCTCAATGGTACAGTGCTTGCCCATCATGCCTAAGGCCCTGGGTTCAATTCCCAGCACCATTTAAAAAAAATAGCAGGAAAGAGTTAAGTCTTTTACCACATCTTCATCAGACAAAAAGACTGGTGACATTATTAAAATGTATCTCTATACCGGTAGGTCTAAACACATGTGTATATACGGATGCATACTCGTGTGTATATATCCTGTTCCTCTCCAGTCGTTCTGCTTCCCAATTTTATTAGAAAGCAAAAGAGAATACTCAAGTTTTGTTCATGGAAAACACAATAACCTGTCCTAGTCTTGACCCACAACTGAGTAAACAGCAAAAACACTGGAATAATAAAACAATTGTTTTAGTACTTTTCTTTCATGCTTCCCCTCAAAAACAGGGATCAGGCAAATTTCCAATGATAATTGTAATAGGATCTAAACGCATATGTGTTTATGGACAAGTTGATGCTAATGAGGAAATCTTAAAAGAGCTGATCATCAAGGGTAAAAGGATTTACAGATGCAATAAACATAGGAAAAAGTCCTTCCTTATACCCTTTCCTTCTTCAGTTTGTTATGACATTCATAAAGAGCCTAACCCCATGCCTAGTCGTTTCCTTCTTCCTCTTTGTTAAGCTGACAAACCTTCCTAAGAGATGCAGTTCAGGATTCTGTTAAAGATAAGCATGTGTTGTAGCTCAAAGGGCCAAGCAGGAGGACATTTTTTTGAACATGGTATTATACCTTGTTAATGGAAAGAACTTTTGTAAAAGAGCCATCAACAACAGCAACAGGATCACATTTAAGACCCCAAATGATCATTACTGCTTTAGGCCAAGAAACAGAGGTTTTATTTGGAATAACAACTTTTAAAGCTAATCCTTGAAAATAATTTAGGTTTAACACCTTTTGCTGGGGTGGGGGGGTGCTTTGAAAGTTAATACAGAACTTCTTTTTGATTTGTTGAGCAGGATCCCCATTCAACTCAACAGGGCAGGATATTTTTTTCTGCATATGTATGAGGCCCATGTAACAAAAACAAGCGCGCGCGCACACACACACACACACACACACACACACACACACACACCTCAGAGGCCCAGGAGGAAATGACTCTGTAGAATTTTAAATCAGAAACCCAGGGCTTCGGTTAGTAGTGTCAGGTTAAAGGCTCACCCATCTCCAAAGCTAATTCGGTTCTGAACAGTCCCAGGGGTGTCTAGCTGAACAGAAGGAGCTAGGAAACCTTAGCAGGCCAGAGCCCAGCCTGGGGAATTGCTGGTACTCGGTGCCAGGGGCCGAGGCTCACCCCAGACTTGGTATCAGATAATACCAAGTGCTAGTCTGGATTTCCACGACTAATCCACTGGAGAGTGGAACTTCCAGGTTCCCTGGTGTCTGTGCTATCGAGTGGGAGGACTGTGGGCTTCCTAGATCCAGACTGTGCCTGGCTACTAGTATATTTAATAAAAAAGAAATAAATCCAAACAGAATAAGTCTGTAAGTAGCAATGGTCTATGCTTTTGAAATCTTTAGTCATAGTGTGGTAGGATGCAGGAGGGACCTAAGAGGAAATGGAAAGTATTTGAATTTACTATAGATTGTTTTCACAAGTTTCCTTTTTACATATTCTAATGTGCACTTCTTAAATGTGTTTATGGGTTCTACAGATTCTTAAAACAACCTATCAATAGGGGGTCTAATCACTTTTGTATTTCCTCAGAAGGGCTCTTTGGCTTTAGAGTGATTTGCCCCAGTTCATTCCCCTTTTCACCCCTTTCCCTACCCCCAACATTGCATGCATTACTCCTTCCTTTTAGGGTCAACTTTTAAATCTGCTCCTATATAACTTCTTTAAACCCTGGGATGATTTCTCTCAAGCAACTTTAATCCCCAGACTTAACTACATTTTAACTTCCATAGAAAACAGTTCTCCAGGGGAAGAAAAATCCCTCCCTTACACATAAACAAACAAGCATACAAACCAAGAGTTTATCATTAAAACTAGGACTTAGGACTGCAATTATATTCTATAACAAATTGAAATTAACACTAATTTTTATCCAAGTCAATATTTATTACATCTAGATACCACTTGCAAGTCGCTCCAAGCCTCACTCAGCACTTAGCCAGCCCTGGGTTACTGCGACTGAATTGCAAAATACACCATTTGCCCAGAAATTGCTCTTAGTCCAAATGCAAATTGCTTATAAAACATGTGTAAACCCCGCTTAGAACAGGCAGCACGCATCCATAAAAATCCATTCAATGCAAAGGTAAGTGGAAAAGCTTCTCAAATTAAGGCTTCCCTTTAAAAACTGGAGGGACGTTGAAGGTGTTTCCAAAGGTAAATTGCTTCTTACTTTGGTAAAAGCGGCTTTGCGTGAGTGGGAGAGGGAGGCGATTTTTTTTAAGTGAGTAGATAACAGTATTCAATTAGAGAACAGGGTGGGAGAGCCCACTCTCAAAATATAACTTAATCACCAGGCACCAGCGCGCAGGAGAGGCCCACCAGGCACACGAGCTAAAATGGAGCCTGAATTTCCTCTCAGACGGAGAGGGTAGCCGCACGAGGTCAGGGTCAAGGTCACCGGCAGGGCAGGCTGCAGCTGCCCGACTGCGCTGCACACCACGGGAGGCACGGCCGTTCCATCTCCGTCACTGCCCAGATAAATCCCTTCTCTTCCCCCACCCTCCCTCTAACCCTGCCAACTTTTCTTTTTCTTTCTTTCTTTCTTTCTTTTTTCTTTTTTTCCAAACCAGGGGGAGAAGAGAAGAAAGGAAAATGACCAAATAACCTCACCGCCCTGGTTTTCGCACACAAGCTCATCAGCTCCCAAAGTTGCCATCTAAGGGCAAGTTCGCGGAGAACACTGAAGCCCATTTTGTCGGAGCAGGGCAAGCCTCCCCGTCGCCCCGCCGGGCTCCGGCCTCCGCTCGCTCCCCCGCACGCCCCCGAGCCGAGCAGGGCGCAGTGGCCGCCCGGCCATGTGCACGCACTGCACTCTCCACCAACTGCTGCGAGTTTTCTGTGAATCGCGGCGCGGAGCCTCCCAACTCGCCCTCCCCGACTCCGCCGCCTTCTCCTCCTCGCACAAAATTTCCCTACACACGCAGCCGCCTGAGAGTGATTTTATGTGCATATATATTACATATGTGATATTATCCTCAGAACCTCTAGCGGGCAGGCGAAGAAAGGACTGCACAGGGGCATTTTTTTTTTTAAAGGAAGGGGAAAAAAAGCACAACCCCAGCCCTGTGCGTCGACTCCCTGCGTACCGGGAAGGGGAGAGAAAGAGGAATGTTTGCGGAGCGGACTGCCTGCAAGTGCCCTTGCTCGCCACTTCGGCCGCGGCCCGGGTGACACGGAGCCGCGGGGGCGCCCGGCCCCGGCTGCCTGCGCCCCCCTCCCGGCCCCCCGGGCAGGCACCGCCGCGGATATTTCGCGAGGGGGAGATCGATCGCGCTGCCTGTCTGCAGCGGAAACGCACACGCTCACACACAACCCGAGCCCGAGACACCATAACCTTAACCCTTCCCCCACCCTCCGTGAACTTCAGGTGACCGACCACGTCGGCCTGACACCCGGGCGGGCGGGCGCTCCGGCTCCGCTCCCGCCCCCAGCCCGGGTTTTGCAGGATCGGGCTCCGAGCAGCGCCAAACCGCCGGGAGAGGGGAGCCGAGCGGGGGGGAGAGAGGAGAAATTGACCCTCCGTCTCCCCCGACCCCTCCCTCCGGCGCCTCCCGCGTCCCCTCCTCCCCGTCACCCCGCCCCACGCCTTCTCCCCTGCCCCCTCTTCCCTGCATTCAAGGAGCCGGGCGGCCCCGGGGGATATTTTTAGTTGCTTCTTTCTCCTTCACTTTTAGCTTTAGCAGCATCTCGGAACACTCAAAGCGGAGAGAGATTGGGGGGGCGGGGGGAGCTGGAGAGGGAGTGGGGGAAAAGTTAAGAGTCTCGCAAAGAAACGCCGGAGGGAGGGCGGAGGGGACCGGGGGCGCGGGTGGAGGAGGGGAAGGGGACCGGGCCGTGCCGCGGGTGTGTGTCTCCAGTTGGTGTGTGTGGCTGCCGCCGGGGAGGGCTGTGATGCACTTTAGTCCTGGACTCTGCTCAGGCTCGCCGGGGAGGGGGGTCTGGGAGCCCGAGTCTCGCCCGGCTCCGTCTGCTCCCACTGACCCCGCATTTTATTGCGGCCAGGAGCCCTGCTCCTCCCTCCCCTCGGCTCTGCAGGGACCTCGCGCGCCGCGAGCCGCCCTGCCTCCTGCCTCCGCCTCGGCGCAGCTCCCGCACCCCACATCCGCCCGCCGCTGCCCGGCCTCGCCCCCCGCCCGGCCGCCCCGCGCCCCGGCGCGCCCCCTCGCCCGGGCGCCGCGGAGCAGCCGCCCGGCGGCGCGTGTGTCCCCGTGTGTTTGTGTGCGGTGCCCCCACACCCTCCCCGGCCGCTCCCGCCTCGCCCGCCCCCGACTCCCCTCCTCCGCCGCCGCCTCCTCCACCTCCGCCTCCTCCTGCTCCAGCCGCCGCCGCTGCCGCCGGCGGCTCCGGGGCCGACCAACCCCGGCGCAACCTTTAGCCGGAGACGGACCTCTCCCTGGATCCCGAGCCCGGCGGGCGGCCGCGCGCCCTCGCCCCGACACCCCCAAACGCCATGTCACGGCCCCTGCCCGCCGCGCGCCCCGACCCCCGCGCCCCAGGCACCGGGAGCCACAAGGAATTTTTTTTTGAAAGATTCCAACCTCTCCCACCTCCCCCCCAGCCCCCGGTGAAAACCCCGGCATCCACACTACTCCCCTCCTCCCGCTCTCGCCCCCTCCCCCCAGCAACCCGGAGTGAGGAGGGGGAGGGGGAGGCAAAGGGGAAAAAAGCCCGATCTCAAGGAAAAAAAGAGGGGGGGCGAGAGAAAGAAAGAAAAAGAGAGAGAGAATAGAAAGGGCACGGGGCTGATCATCACCAACATGGCTGCCTCAGCATAGACCTAAACGAGGAGTAACCCGGGCTGTGTCTTTGTCAGTTTCACCTCTGTAACCCTAAACTAATGCAGAAAACAACGGAGGAGGCTGCGGAGGGGAAAGAGGAGAGGGAGGGCGAGAAAATGGCACGAGAGGAGGTGGAGAAGGGATGACTTACGTGAGGGAAGGCGCTTGGGCTGCTCCTGCTTCCTCCTGGGCATTTTCCCCCTTTTCTCACATTCTCCTCCTTGGTTAATGTGAGATCAAATAAACCCCCGTGGGGGCAGAGAGGCAGACACTGGCAGGAGCGGGGAGGTAGTTGGGGGGCGGGCGGGCGGGCAGGGGGAAACCCCTTCTCTCCGGTGTGTGCAATGGGTTGAAGCTTGTTTCCTGGAGCCAGAAGAGGGGTTTTCTTCTTTTCTTTCCTTTCTTTTCTTTTTTTTTTTTTTTTCCTTTTTTTTTTTTTTTTTTAATTTTTGGTCGTGCACCTGGCTTGTCCCCGAGCGTAATATTCTTCAATGGAAACGGATCTAATAGGTGTGAGTGTGTGTGTGTCCTGTGCTCGCGTGTGTGATGGGAGGTATAAATAAATGAGTGCCGGTGCGGCGGTGTCTATGGCCGCGCTCTGTGTCTCCGAGCCCCTAACACTAATGTCGGGATCAAAGGGCAGCGGCGGCGGCAGCACAGCTCACAGCTCGCTCTCTTGCTCTCTCTCTCTCTCTCTCTCTCTCTTGCTCTCTCTCTCTCTCTCCTCTCTCTCTCTCTTGCTCTCTCTCTCTCCTCTCGCGCTCTCTCTCTCTGTCACACACACACTCACACACACACGGAGGCACAGACTGAGGGAAAGAGCGAGAGCTACACACACACACACACACACACACACACACGCACACGCACACGCAGAGCAAAGAGGAAAGGTGCCCTAAGGCTCCCAGGGCGGACTCAGCCTCGGATTTACAACCGCTCAGTCTGCAAAGAATGGGGGGCGCGCGTGCGGGGGTGGGATGGAGTTCTTTGAATTTATCCCGCTAGTCGCCAAATCTAGGGGGAAAAAAGTTTTTCCCACTCTTTCAACAACGATTCGTTCATTATTTTACTGATTTTTTTAAAAAAGGAGATAGATTGCTCTCTTAACTTTCTTTTGTTTATTAAACTACATTTTGTTCGGTATAAAATTCTTCAGGCTTTTGTCACTAGAAGAATTACTTTCTCACTCCATCACTCTAAGTCTGGAGGTTGCAGGCTTCCTCACACCCTCCAAAAACATCCCAGTAAAAATATTCCTTTAAAAAATTGAAAAGATACCATATGGTAAGATCAATAACTAGATTGATGGAATGAATGTCCAGCTCTTGGTGCATCCGATGGAGGTAACACTTGAAATAATACTGCCTAAATGAAAGTTACAGGTCCTTGACAAAGGGGGGAAAATAAGATTAGGTCACCCCTGATGGCTGATTTAACTGCTACATGATACTCCTACAGTGCACACAGCAATCTTGACTTCTGAAATTTACTTTTTTCCCCCTGCTATAATGCAGGTATATGAAATTTACCCTGAAGCAATTCCGGTGTGCATTATGTGCTTAATATAGCAGTTTTCATTAACTGATATACTTTCATTACTTTACAAATCATCACACATCTCGCTTCAAAGAGACACATAAAGGGGAAAACCAGAAAAGGACCGGTCTCACTCAGCACAAAAGGTACTTGGTGAAAGAGGACTGTTCTCTTTGTGACTTGCAGTCATTTAGATAGAAGTTCACTCAGGTTGTTAATGATTTAAACTCCAAAACCTGCTACTATAATTGAAGTAAAAAAAAAAAAAAAAAAAAACGGTCTGAAGAAGAGTTGTTTCATAAAACTCTTTGTAACAGAAAACTTTGAACTTAGCGGAATACATTATATGTCATGAGTCAGATGAAGCTAAAAAATAAAAAGGTGCATTATTTAACTACATCTTCCCTTTTGAGCTTTTTAAAAACTCTGACTCATCATCTTATTATGTTAAATATTTTCCTACCAATTTTTAAATAGACTTTTTCATCAGAGAAGGTGGAGGCATAGTGATATGTATAGAACATGAAAATGACACTCTATAGGCTGACATGAACAACTGATGCCTCTTTGAGGTTCTGATTTACTTGGAAATCTCCAATGGTGTCAAGGAGAGCCATGTGGGGTGGGGTGGAATTCCTATGAACCCCCTTTAAAAATAACAATAAGGCTCGATATTCTGTAATTTTAGTAGCGAAGCTCAAAGAGTACCACATCTCCCCAAAGATGTCTTCCTTTGAGGGTGAAATCTCAGAGTGAACCCCTCCCTGCCAACTGCCCCCCAAAGACCTAGCTTCCCAAAGTCAAGTAATGCTATCTGAAGAAGATTCAAATACTCGCTTGAATTCAACCTAAAACCAAAACAAGGAGCAGTCAAGTTCAAATGGAGCATCATCCTTAAACCAATTCTTCCAATGTTTTCCTGCATTATAACTTGAAATCGAACTATCTTTCAACTCAGATCAAATTCAATTGACCATGACTTGAACTACTGTCAATAGCATTAGGCTTGAAATTAATGTTTGCATGATAAACCAGAACTCATCCAAGTGCACCCATTGCCCTGAGTCTGTAGGATCTTTACACCTAACATGGATAAACACAATGGTCACAAGCCTTCACCTCTGCTCCCTTGGAACCTTTGGCTAGAACGTTGAGGATTATTACTCTGCATAGATACACCACCACCTTTTCCTAAATTGCTATGACTCTTCACAATGTTTAGTACACTATAATTGAAAACACACTTTAGGCCTTTCCTCAAAGCAGAGTACATTTCCTGTGACCTTTTAAAGGCATGCAGGCAAATGCTGTCAACTTTTAATTATATAGGTATTTTCTCAACAGCCAAAAGCATTTTTAAATTGAATTTATTCTTACCTCCACCTCTTTCCAAAAATGATTTGAAATGGTTCATAACAATAGAAAATGGAAATAAGGACAGAACATTTTATGCTTAAATCCCAGATTGGTATCTCTATGCTACAAAACACTCTTCAAGGTCATTTACATCTCACCCTCAATTGCTGTATGCTTAGGGAACATAAACTGATTTTAATGTTAGACGAACCTAAAATATTAGGAAGATAAATACCGGGGGTTATTACAATGGATTCAAAATCAAGATTGGACAAATAATTTGGGGTGCATCTATCCATAAACTATTAGCTTGGATAATTATTGGCCATGGTCATCAGACTGGAATATTCTGTGGGATTTGCCTCCAAGGATCAGACTTTTAAACCCACATTTTACCTTAATAATCACAGTACTTTCTCCATCCCCATCTCTATCATCTCTCAAAGATGATATTAATATAGATTTTCTCTAAGTTGTGTGCTCAAAGAATATGTTTCATAAGCACTAACTCTCACAGGTGTTAACTCCATTTAAGCCGAAGTATTGCTAAGGGTGGGTAGACAGAGGGAGCACTTTCCCTGGAATAGTGTGTGGTCTGTAGAGGGTCTGCAAGATCAAGACTATTTTCATAATAATACAAGGATGTTATTCGCCCTTTTATCCATGTTGATGTTTGTGCCGATAATGCCAAAGTATGATGGGTGAATGCTGGCACCTTAGCACCAGCTAAGCCAAGGGCACGGCAAACTTTTAATAATCATTCTATTCTTCACCACCAGGCACACAGATACAGAAAAAAGGAAGGTTCATTTAAGAATGTCCTTGGCAGAGTAGTAAAAAATTAATAATTTTATTAAATCTCAACTCTTGACTACAAGTCTTTTCAATATTCTTTGTGACAAAGTGGTTGATACCAATATAGCATTTGTGTCCCACACTGAAGTACGTCAGTTGTCTGAAGGAAAATCACTTGTGAGATTGTCTGAAATAGTCACTTTTTTCATGGAACATTTTTTTTTTTTTTACTTGAAAGAATGACTGACAGAGAAACTCAGACTTGGATATTTCTCAAGAAAAGAAATGAAATGAGCCCATAATTTCAAGGAAAACAATGCATAGCATTTTTTGGCAATGACAATATTTGCATCTGCCCAAAAGTTAAGACAAGATCCTCTTTACCCTAAAAGTGTACAATATTTGCTTGTATTCATTACCATGAGTTTAACAGTTTTCTAACACTTTGTGTGTGTGTGTGTTTTATGAGATCCATGGTGACATTAGGAAATGTGACTTTTAGATACAGTGTCAACATTTTGGTAGCTTGACATAACTCAGTGAACCACCATTTTCCAAATGGCTGATGTGTGTGGTGTTACTGAATTGTGCTGTACTAGATTCTCTCAAAGTATAAGAGAGATCAGTGGATTTTAATGCAAAAGAGTCAGGAGGGTTTATTGATATGGTTTCAGATTCCACCCTGCAATTAACTTTTGAGGAACTACCATGCATCAAGTTTTAGTGTAATATCAAAGAAGGGTATTCACAATTACCTGAAAAGGCTGTGAAGCTATTCCTCCCTCTTCTAATTTCCCGTCTGTGTGAGGCTGGATTTTCTTCATGCACATTTTTTTCTTTCTTTCTTTCTTTCTTTACAGTGCCGGGGATCGAACCCATGGCCTATGAATGCTGGTCAAGTACTCTGCCACTGAGCTACACCCCAGCTCTTCTTATACATCTTTAGCCAAAGCAACATATTACAACAGATGGAATGCAGAAGCAGATATGAGAATCCAGCTGGGTTCTATTAAGCCAGACATTACAGAGATTTGCTGAAATGTAGCAATGCCCTTCTTCTCACAAAATGATTTATTTTGAAAAATAGAATGATTTTTTATAAAAATATGTAACATATTTTTTGTACTATTCTTGCCTATAAATGAATTAATAAGTGATTTTAAATTGTACAGCTTTAATGAGGAATACAGTAAATATCAATAGATTTAAGTCACATAAACAGAAGTTCAATATCTGTTAAGGGTATAAAGGAATCCTGATTCTAGAAAGTTTGAGAATCAGTGCCTTGCAAATTAAGATGCAACTAAAGAGAAAAAAGAACTTGTACAGAGACTTTCCTAGAAGTCTAGGAATCCAGCTGCAAACACACTCACCCTCTTCATAGAATGAAGCCCACTTAACCCTTGGAGCTGACTTGGTCTGTGAACCCCAAGGTTATCCACTCTGATATCTCCATTACAAGACACATAGAGGAATTGAAGTGTCCATCCAGCCTTGTGGAAACAGGTTTCCCAGCCACATGGAGAAGATCATTACTCTTCCTGCCTGAGACTGAGAAAAGTCAAAACAGTGAGGGGCTTCTTTCTTTCCCAGGGCCTGAACCTTCTGCCCAAGAGTTAAGACAGCTCTTTACCCTAAAAGTGCTGCAAGTCTGACAGTTTAAATAATGAACGCCTGTCCCAAAGCAGAGATACTGGTCTGGCATCTCTCCTGGCCTGGACCTCAAAGTGTTATAAATCAGTATCTGGTGATGATGACCAGCCATCCTTTCCAGAGAGGGAGGCTCTTGCTGTAATCTGTACTTGTGTTCTCAGGAGGCGGGGGTCTGGCTGGGACCTGCAAGTTTTGTCACGATTTGGACAAACCATGCTTTGGAAAGTTGTGGATGTGCAAGCTCATGACCCAACAGAAAAGCCAGTGGAGGAAAGGCTTCTGAGCACTTTGGATGTGTTTCATCTAAACCCTTGGCCTTGGACCTTTCCCTTAAACATCTTCCCAACAGTTCAACTCAACACCCTAGGCGAACATCTTAGAGTACAAAATTATATTTAGATCAGGTAAATTCTGGATCTCTGCCATTTGTTTCCCTTAACTGGTCCATCCTGTCAGTTTTGGATCCCTCAGTAGTCCCTTGTTTACTCCTTATTTGAACCCCAGTTTAAAATAAAACTCTTGTCTCTAAATCACTATTTGCCAGTATTCTTAGCATCTCTATCAATTTAGCATCCCTGGGCCTTTTTGATCAGTATGGATGAAAACTCCCCGAAGCAGCTGCTCCCCATTTCCATGCATTTTTGAACTGATTTGTCGGATCATTTAATGTACTTCTTTGCTGCCTGACCTATTCACCCTCTGCCCTGCCTCAAATCATACTGCTGTCTCCTTCTGAGTCCCCTCTTGCATTGTGGCTTCTCTCATGGCCCCTCTCTCTCACTGCAATCAGCTCTGATTCAGTTTCTCTGCAACATCTATCTTTCCCTTTGTCGAATCGGCTCCCGGTCCTCTGCACTCCCAATAGTTCACATGCCCAGGGCATTGTGTTTACCCAACCCACATATTAAGCAACATTCTTCTTAGAAAATAGCATTATGAGGCATAAAACTATAAAAATAACAAAGCACAAAAGTATTCCACACTCAGGCAATGGTGTATTACATATTTATTACATATTATGTAATTATATTGTAATTACATATGAATTGTTATACATTTTGGTGATCAGAGAATAAGATGGGCATGAAAGTCAACCAAAAAGCCTCCATGGGTTTCCACCACACTCTCTCCTCTGTGAGTCCTACCTCTGTGTCTGTATTTACCCTAGTCTACCTCTGCTTCTAGAATTTCACTCCTATCTCTATTTTTATGCCAAATTTTATGTAGTTGAGCATCTCTTGGGAAACAGGATCAAGTTACTTCAAGCTCCATCCGAGTCCTTTTGGTTGGTGAAGTTTGGCCATGTCCTTTTACTGGACTAGAAACCCTTTCACTTAAACCAGCAAATGGTTTTGCATGGAAGTTATTATTATTATTATTATTATTACTTTTTCTGCCATCACTTAATCTCATAATTTAATATTTTTAATAAGGAAGGATAATTAGAACTTCAAATCAGAATTACAGAACCCTTTTTTCAGGACAAAAAAAAATGATTCTTGCAAATGTCTTGAAACAACATGAAGAGACCTTGTATATTGCTTGTTTGGGCCCTGGTATTTTGCAGATGAGGAAATTGAGAACTAAAACATTGGGTGAGGTTTGAGTGAGTGCTGACCAGTGAACTCTCTGCTATTCCAGAAAATTAGAGCTCAAATGTAGGATAATGTTGAGATGTTTTTGTGCATCCTAATGTGAGCAAACCGATTTTGCAAACCAGAACTTAGAAGCATTTCATATAATAACACACAAAATTTAGGAATTGAGTGCTTTCAAATATTGTACATGGATAATTTAGCATTGGCTTAATATCACTTTGCTAGCTCCCAGAAGGTTCTTTTAAATGTGAATGAAGGTTAACTATAGGGCTTAGAAAGACACTTTAAAATAACAAAAACGAAATCCACTTTATTTCAAAAATTATACCTACCAAAAATCATAGATGTGATGGATTCAAAACTGGAAATCTTAAAAAAAAAAAAAAAAAAGTGGGGGAGAGAAGGTATTAAATGCTCTAAACAGAAAACTTGCAGACATTTCAAAATAAAATGCTTTTTAAGACTTTAAGGAACAATACAATAAAAATAAAATGTTTATACCTTCATGAAAAAAAGTGCTTATGAAACCCACATCCAGATCCCATTTCATTGTTAGCCAATGGGACACTTGGCCTTGGCCAATGTTCTTGGAAAGTCTTTCTGGAGGTTCATAGCTACAACGCATTGGTAAAAATCTCTTACCCTTAAAGCACAAACCATGAGTCACCAACCCAGCCTGGCTCCTCAATGGCAGGTGAACAGGCCATTTGCACTTTGGAATGACGGGCGCTCTCATGAGAACAGCTTCTGAAACCTCATTCCCGTTTATGTTACGCTCAGAAATCTACATCTGAGGGACGACGGGACCAGTGGAATTTCATGAAATGTTCAGGACAAAAAAATGATTCTTGCAAATGTCTTGAAACAACAAGAAGGAACAGAAGGGATAAACTACAATACACATCCTTGTCCTGGGATCTGAAGCACAACTGGTTCAACAAGTGTCCTCTGGGTACACAAAGCCCAGTGAACAGATGAGCCAGTCAGAATGGAGCTAGAAGCTGCTCCGTGGATATGTGCCACGAAAAGGCCAGCAGACCAAGGCTCCTCCTGCACACAGATTATGTGCATAGAGCACAGGGCAGTGGCTGCCATGCGGTTCTTACTAAAGATATCCCCCAAACCAGACAACAGGCATTGCAAGGAATTACTTAATTTCCAAAGGTCATCCCTCTAGAAATTTGTACCCCAGGAGATTCAAGCTCCATTTGTGCCAGGTTGTTTGTTGTTTTAGAGAAAGGTTAGGTTGATGACTGCTTTTTTTTTTTTTTTTTTTAACATATTCCAGCTCCTTGGAGAGTTTGCTTCTTAGTATGATGTCCAGGGGAAGCTTCCCTGCAACTTTTGCATAATATATGTCTTGTCTTGTAGTACTAGTGTCTGAGTATCACGCAGTTACCTATAGTAAAATAAAACACACACACACACACACACACACACACACAACTGTGTCAGCTAAGACTAACTCATCTTCCCATCAACTGTGAATTCCTTTCCTCACCTTCGAACTGGGAAAACTGAGGCCAGGAATTGCTCAAGACCATATAATTAGCCTACTTTACTTTCACTTGGGGGTTATTGACATCTTAATTAGATGACTAACATTCTACTTCAGTCCTAGTGATCTTCTGGTATCAGTCAGGCAGAAGTCTGAGGAACAGAGGGGTCCAGTGTCATGCCCTGAAGGCCAAACGACTCCATTTTGTGTGATAGGGAAGGAGTAAGCCCTGGAGCCTGGGTACTTTCCCCAGGAAATCTTGTTCCCAGTTCCCTGGAAGACAAGTATGAGCCCCTACATAGATATCAATTGCTACATTATTAAAGAGAGCAAAACCACCTCTACGAGCAAGCAGGATGCAGACATGCAGAAATGAGTGCTGACTTCCCTGTGTTCTAGTGAGGTAGCCTTCTGTTGGTTCCACGTTTACCACCCCAATCTCCTCCCTCCTCCACCCCATCCTGTGCTCTAGGAACTGACCTCAAAGTATGTAAGTGTCACCCAGGCTCCCAGGCTGGCTTGAAGTACAGATGGGTTCCACCAACAAGAGGTACTTGTGAGAGGGAAAGAGTAAGGAGGTGAAGGATTGGGATATTTCTTCCTTCCTCTTCTACATTTGATACCTGGGCTCTGGCTGGAATTCTGTGCCTCCATAATATAGCTTCGGACTCACTGGACTTGAGATACATGATTTTGTCCGCTGTTCCTTCAGCCCTGGGGGGTGGGGGCGAGTCATGGCCTTCCACTGATGCTGGAAGACTCACCAGCTCTGTTAACCTTACTTACCCCTCTATAAGTGATCCATTCATTAAAGGCATCTCATTTGAATCATCTGGAGTGAATTAATCTCTCTACTTGACCTAGATGGATAAAAAACCCTTTCCATTCATCCACTAAATATTTAATGAACACCTACTATGTGCCATACTCTACAGAAGCCACTGGGAATACCATGGTGATGAAAGAGAGATATTATTCCTGACCCTGCAGTGTTTACAGAATTCTATGAATTATTTTTAGTTAACCTTTCTTTGTTATTTCCCCTAAAACTGAGATGATTTTTTTTTTAAACATTAAACTACAGAAGTTCTCCAGGCAAGCCAGGAACTCTGAACAGAGGACAAGGCTATAATGGACCTCAGCCAAATACCAAGCACATCATTAGTAGATGTTCAAGGGAGAAAAGGATCTGGCAGAATCAGTTGCCCAAAGGAACACCCTGGTCCCCCAGAATCCAGGACCATCTCAGTTTCTTGTCCTGAGCAAATTCCAGGCGTCATTAGCCAAACTGCTGAGTGGGCAGCATTGATTTCCAGGACCCCTTTCTTAGTCTTTCCTCCATCCTCTCTCTCATCTCTGCTTCTAAGCTCCCTAGGTACCTGTTTCCTCTCTCTGCAGTACTGTTCCTTTTAGCACCTGGAAATACCCGCTGAGGCATTCCATGCAAATCTTCCCTATCCTGATGGATGAGCCCACAATCTTTTTCATTCAGAATATAACTTTTTTTTTAATCTTTCCAAATGTCTCCTGAGGCTTTTATTCTCCGAAAATGACAGCAAATGGAATAATGAGAGTTCATTTTTTTCTTTTATTTTCCAAGTTTTTGACAATGAAACATGTAAAATTACTATCTTAAATTTTTTTTAAAGCAACAGTATGTGAATTACTCAATGCCAGTGTCTTTAGCAATATAAATAGTTTGTTATCATGTTTTTTCCTTACGAATACATATGAAATACCCATAAAGTATGAGCCATCATAGAATAAGTATGAGCATCTTTCTAGAATACTCATATATTTGTTGGGGGTGGTTTAAGCAATTTAACTTGCAAATAATTTAAAGGAAGCTTTTATTAAGGATTTGTATGGATATTCCATATACCTCGGTTTTTCTTATCAAAGTTGAGGATGATGACAATGTTGTACTAATTCTATAGATAGTTAAAATGAAGTGTTTTTCAACTTTCCATCTATAAGAAAACACTTGAGATAATGAAATTATAAAGAGGGAAGTTTCATTTTAGCTCAAAGTTCGGGAGCTTCTAGTCTGTGATTGGTTGGTCTATTTCTTTAGACCTATGGCAAAGCAGCACGTCATGACAGGACCGCGTGGCAGAGAAAAAACACTTGTTTCATGAACCAGGGAGCAAAGAAGGAGGAAATCAAGGGTCCCATGATCTCCCTGGAGAGCGTGTCTCCAGTGATTTAAGGACCACCCCCACCCCTGCCACTAAGTCCCACCTTTTAAAGGTTCTGATAGTACCACACTGGGGACCAAACCTTTAACACATGGACCTTTGGGGAATATTCAAGATCCAAACTGTAGCAAGTGGGATTTATTTGTGGCCTTAATCACAGGAACCAGTATACTGCTCCTGCTCCTGGTGGCAGGGACCGTGCCACAAGGTCCAAGCTCTGCACGAACTCTGAGTCAAGATGCAGGTTCAAAGAAATTTTGCCTGGGAACCTCTTCTGGCTCTAACCTCGGATCCCCAGGGCATACATTTTCATTTCCTTTGGCTACTGGAGGAAAAGTTTGAATATATTACCTCTGCTTTCTGGACTCCCTATGCTTTATCCCATGGCAGTGACTTTCACAACAGGAATTTTAGGCATTGTGGCATTCATTCAGTTATAAATTTCAGTTATAAAACATTTATTGAGGTTTTCATGGTTTGATTTGTTTTAAACCAACCTATTCTCCCTTCCCATCCCCTATTGTTGGGCCCAAAACAAAATAAATGACCTAGAATTATTTGGCATTCATCTATCATAAATCATAACCCACAGTGGATTACTTTCAAGTCTATGTTATAGTCCTAAGGAAAAGTATAGTTCTGAAGGAGGACTATCCCTTCCTCCACAACATTTCTCTCCCACCATCCAAAACAAACAGGAAGACCAGACAAATGAGAGAGAGAAGAGGGAAAGAGAAAGAGAGAGAGAGAGATCAAAAACAAAATATAGTTTATAAACTAGGACTTCTGTAAATTTAGAAAGTGATTTTTACCTCAAAACAAAACAAAGTCAAGATATCTAAATTTTGATATTGTTTAAAACAGTCTGGGTTGGATTCTTATCCTTCAAAGTTCTAAGTCATGAAACAAGTCTAGTTTCTCAATGAGTTTTGAATGAATGGTTTTAATCACATACTATTTTAAGTACCTGTGTCACTGTCACTTACTGTGCTGGATGACATTCAAGTCACCACAAAGCACACTGGATACTTGAAAATAACAGCAATAACAATATGTGCATTGAAATAATTAATATTACCTTATCCGTACTCACACTTTGGGCATATGGTATGATAAAAGAGCCATGGTCCCCATTCTTATGGAAGAAATATCATAAGGACAAAACATGGTGTCTTTTTATTATTTTTTTACATTCTAATGGTAACAAACATCTTAGATTTTACCAGTTGCTTTTTTAAAAAAAATCAACAAATAATTGAATATATTAATTTCGAAAATAACAACAAATGTAATAACATCTTTCTATTGCAGATGCTTTAGTCAAAGAATTTCTGTCTCATTCAAAGTTCTTTTAGTAAATACGTCATTAAATTCACCCTTGGTTCCTAATCAGGTAGCTCGTCTACTCAGTGGACAACTGGGGCTGGAGTGGCATTAGTTACACACTCTTAAATTGAGCAATGTGGGCACTACACGGTTCTGCACTCCAGAGACCATGGATCCTTTATTTCCATGCTTTCCCATCTCTCAAGAGGCAGACTATCCAAAGTTTATTGAGAAATTGACAATTCCGGGGATAAATTTTGTTGGTTGATCTGTGGATCATTAGTTTGTGATCGCCCGTCTATATACACGTGAAATCCCAACAAATCATTGTGACTCATATGTTGTTCTTATCTTACATACCTCAGACCAAAAAAAAAAAAAAAAAACAGACAAATCAAATAAATCAATGACATTGTGTGACAGATTCATAGACTTCCATTTTAGAAGTGAGTTGGTACCTATCTAAAGTAAGTGAGTTGGTAACTGTCTAAAGTAAGTTTTCACCCCTAATAATGAAGCAGATCTTAATAGGAAGATCTTTTTGAGACCACTCTTTCTTAAAGTCAGTCAAAACTTTGCATTGTCCTTCACATCCTTTAGAATGGCTGTACTTTAAAGTGTGAGCTGGGGTGGTAATGCATACCTTTAATCTCAGCCACTCAGGAGGCTGAGGCAGAAGGATCACAAGTTCAAGGCCAGCCTCAGCAACTTAGGGAGGCCCTAAGCAACTCAGTGAGACCCTGTCTCAAAATAAAGAGAAAAGGGCTGGAGATGTTGCTCAGTGGTTAAGCACCCCTGGTTCAATCCCTGGTATCTCCCTCCCACCAAGAAAAAGTAAAGTGTGTGGAAAAGTGGCAATCCTTGTGCGTTGCTAGTACAAATGTAAAGTGGAAACCAGTGTGGCAGTCCCTCAAAAAATTAAATATACAAGTATCATGAGATGCAGCAAGTATGTATCCAAAAGAACCAAAAGCAGGGATGCCTATATTTGCACATCTATGTTCACAGAAACATTATTCAGTCACCAAAAGATGGACACAAGCCAAGGTTTGTTGATTGATAGATACATGGGTAAACAAAATGTGATATACTCATGCAATACAATATTATTCAGCCTTAAGAAGTAAGGAAATCCTGTCATGTGCTACAGACACGGACCTTGAAGACACTTCGCTAAGCGAAATATGCCAGGCATGAAAGATGAATATTGTATGGGTCCACTTACGTGAGGCACCTTGGGTGGTATTTTTATAGATATGGAAAGTAGAATGGTGGATGCCAAGAGCTAGGAGAGGGGAGACTTGAGAGTCATTTTTCAGTGGGTGTAGAGTTTTCATTTAGGACACTGAAAAAGTTCTGGAGGTACATGGTGTACAACAGTGTAAATACAGTAAATACACTTACTGCCACCAAGGACACCTAAAATGACTTAAATGTTAAATTTTATGTGATTGTGTATTCTATCATCATGAAAAATAGAAAAGAAAAAAAAAAAAAAAAAAAAAAAACCCAATCTCACATTCCCCCCCTCTGCTTTTTCTTCTGTCTTCTGAAGACAGAGACTGTAGGTCTGTTCTGTTCCCTTCATGGCTAGTCTCCAAATGTTGGCATGGAGCAGCTCCAGAGCCCCTCGGCTTCCTCTCCTACACCCTTGCTACTCTTCTCTGGAGGCCTCCAGTCTGCACCCAGGCCAGACACAGTGCATGTGTAAGGGGCAGGGGATGGCCACCCCCACTGTGAGTACTGGACTTCTCCAATTGTACAGTCTAAGAGTTTTAGGTTTCATCGCATTTTCTTTTGGGCCCTCAGAGATTGTGGTTCTAGCATCATTAGTATGATAGTGTACAGTGACTTCCTGCCTTATAACAAATACCTGGGGTAGCCAATTTTTAAAGAGAAAAGGTCAATTTTGGCTCATGGTTTTGGAGGTTCTAGTTCATGAGAGATTGGCCTCGTTGCTTTGGGCCTGTGGCAAGGCACCACATTGTGGTGGAAGCACATTGGAGGAGCAAGATTGTTCGCCTCATGGCCAGGACACAAAAGAAAGGAAGAAGAAAATATGAGGGAAACACAATCCTTCTTGAAGCCACACCTCCAACAACCTGAAGATATCTCACTAGGCTCCACCTCCTAATAGTGCCTCTCTAGAGACCAGCCCTTGAACACATGGGCCTTTGAGAGATATTCCAGATCCAAATTATAGTACTCACTCACTTTCAATCAACAGATGACTTCAGAGAAATGAAACAGAAAAAAGGAGACACCTGTTGCACCCTTATCTGGACCTTCAAAGTGAATTTATAAGCAACACTTAAATTTCTTTATGGTTGGATTTGAATTTCCACTGAAAATTAACATATAGTTGAAAAGTCCCCCCAAACAGTGCTTTTTGGGTTCAACCATGGGCTTTTTCATCTGGAAGTTATAACCTTCAGAAGTCAGATGAGGTTCAACAAGGAGACACTTAGAGATGCTAAAGGAAAAAAAAATTTTTTCTCTGCATATTTTCCACCACCTTTCCCGACATATTTACTTTGGAAAAGTAGATGTAGTCTTAGAAGTTTGAACTTGGGGGACGCCAGTCATTCCAATAGAGTTCCTCTTTCCCTTAGGTATTGTTAAAGCCAATTGTTCTCCTTCCTGTAAAGCCCTTCCTAACCCTAAAACACAGGGGCCCTTTTATATTATTTTTAATTTGGTATTTGCCCATACAGGGGAATGTAATAAAAAGTGACTTCCTAAAGAAGCTCTGACAAAATCCATGAGCCCTTTTGCCCTCACAGACTTTAAGGCATCCTAACTTATTTCCTTCTAAGAAGAGAGGCGGAAAAAAAAAAAAAAAAATACAGCTAATTTTACAAAGGACCTTGAGCATTCTGGGGGATGCTGGGAGTTCCCAGCTTGCTGGCTCAGGCTACGTGTCCACCGGTCATGTTGAATATGAACATGCACCATAAAGAATGAGAGATGACCTCAATTGTCTCAACAGGATGCAGGACAGCAGAGGGGTGATGCTGCAAGTGGCCCGGGCCTTCTTTATTAAGAGCTTGAAATATCACTGGTATTAAATGAGCAGCAACAAGCAGCATCAGAAACTTCCCAAGTCACAACACAGTGTGACAAACCCTTCCTGAGTATTGGTTGTGA
This sequence comes from Sciurus vulgaris, assembly GCF_902686455.1. Lineage (NCBI taxonomy): Eukaryota > Metazoa > Chordata > Mammalia > Rodentia > Sciuridae > Sciurus > Sciurus vulgaris. The sequence continues at coordinate 24,319,926 of NC_136469.1, forward strand.
CTGAGAGATGCCTGATTGTGCTTGGTATGGACACAAGGCAAGGTGAGCAACCCCTACTCACCCCAACCTCCCCAAAAGAAGGTCATTTATCTCTAAGCCAAAGTCCATCTATGGACAGAAGCATTACCTATTATTAACTATAATAACAACTACCCGTATTTTTATGGCATTTGGATATTGCGAAGTACCTCACCGTCCCTTGAAGTCACTGTGTCCTCAGTGGAGAGGGTAGAAGGTCAAAAGGAAAAGATCAAGCTGAGATGCAGCAGAAGCCAATGTCAAGATTCAGGTGGGAGTTGGTATCCACAAGAAGTCATTCATTTAAACTGCTGAAAAATGCAAAAGTCAATAGAAGCCCTTTTCTTGGAGTGGCCAGAAATGTTCAATGTCCCAATTGTGGATTTGAGCACTGTCAAAAATTCAGAGCACTTAAGGTTCTATATTGCTTCCCTTTCCTTTCTAGCTACCTACTCTCAAACAGCTTGCCCCGTCCAGGGACTCTACCTGCCTGAGTCCCTCCCTATATCTCTGGACTCGATTCCAGCCACCCTCTCTCTATTCTTGCTCCTTTGGTCATGGAGTCCAGCTTTTCTCCCAACAAACCCAGTTTTTTCCTGTTTTGGTGACCAGGGTTGCATGGTGACTTTCATGAGCTTATTTTTTCATTAAAAAAATTAAAATTATATTCTATGACAGCATTGGTACAAAAATGAATATGTAAGTACTATATGTTGAAACATTTATTTTGAAAATTCCTTCCTTCCTTTTGGATATTTTTATTACTATTTGTACTAAGGATTGAACCCAGGGGTGCTTAACCACTGAGCCACGTACCCAGCCCTTTTTATTTTTTATTTTGAGACAGGGTCCTGTTAAGTTGCTTAGGACCTCACCAATTTGTGGAGGTTGGCTTTGAACTTGTGATCCTCTTGCTTCAGCCTCTAGAGTTGCTGGGATTACAGATGTGTGCCACCACACCTAGGTTTTCCTTTAGTTGTTAAAGGAAATTAAAACATGTTTATGGGTGCCTTACCATGTCACAGGCCCTTGGTCTACCATCCCAGTGGAGCAGGGGGCCCTCTCAGGACCTTTGCATTCCCCAGATGGCCACATAGTGTTCAACCTCACCGAATTCACATTCCTGCACACAGAGAGACTTTCTCTCATCCCTGAATCTAAGACAACCTCACATGGCTACGCCAGCCAATCATCTCTACTTCCCACAAGCGTCTGGCATCCTATTTATTTATGTTGTACATATCGTGGCTCTCTGTCTCAGTAGAATGTAAGTTCTGTGTCACTTTTCTCTCTGTCCCCAGAGCCCAGAAAGTACCAGGCACATAGCAGATACTCATAAATGTTTGTTTTACGTTGAATGAATTTGCACTTGGGATGTTTATTCTATATTGCAAAATCATCTTCTTCCAATATATAATGGTGTTTAAAAGTAAGCAGGAGGAAAGGAGAAAAAATACTTTCTTGTTCCAACATTGAACTTTATGGAAGATTTAAAAAGGCCGGAGACATGCTGGGAATCCCTAGTCCTTCCAATCAAGCTCCTACTCTGTGTTCTGCATCACTTTTTACGCTCTCCTATCCTAGAGTAAACGTCTTGTTCTGAAATTATTCATGTTTGCTGAGGCTGAGGCTTTGTATCCTTGAGCCTTTTTAAAGCACATACTGATCACTGAAGAAGTCATTGCTGGGACTGGGAATATAGCTCAGTGATAAAGCACTTGCCTAGCATGAATAAGGCCCCGGGCTCAATTCCCAGTACCAGGAAAGAAAGAAAAGAAAAGATGGCCAGGCACAGTGGTGCATGCCTGTAATCCCAGCAACTTGGGAGGCTGAGGCAGAAGAACCACAAGTTCGAGGCCAGCCTCAGCAACTTATCCAGGCCCTAAGCAACTTGGCAAAATCCAGTCTCAAAAAAGAGAGAAAAAAGAAAAGAAAAAAAGGCTGGGGATATAGCTCAGTGCCTAAAGCATGTCTAGTTTCAATCCCCAGTGCCCAGAAAAATAAAAAATAAAGGAAATTATTGCTGAATTATTACAAATGAATGAGACAAAGAGAAAGACAAAGAAAATTCTGTAAAAGTGTGAAAAAATTAGGTTTCAACATTGAAATGCACAGAATTAATGAGAATGACTTCAACAAAATGAGAAGTCCTTAGCAGTTGTCATGTGTTGTAGAGAATGAGAGTGGGACCATTTCAGCAAAGAAAGGAGAGAGCTTATAAATATTGCAGACTTCCTGCAAACAGGTGCCTGGACTGGGGTAAGGCTTCTGACCTGTTTGATGGTGTGTTAGTTGGCTCTCTGTTACTATAACAAATATAAGAGATAAGTAACTTCTAACGAGAAAAGGTTCATTTTGTCTCACAACTTTGGAAGTTTGAGTCTATTGTTTGGGGGCTCTCATGGCGCACGATGGTGGAGGCGTGTTGTGGAGCAAAACCGCTCACCTGATGAGAAATCCCACAATCCCTTTCAAGGGCACGCCCCCAATGACCTGAAGACCTCCCACAAGGCTCCACCACTTAAAGTTTCCCAACAGTGCCACTCTGGGAACCACGACTTTAACACATGAATCTTTAGGGAACATCCCAGTTCCAAAATTCTCTCTTAAGGAAAAAGGAAGCTTAATAGCTCTTTGAAATGCCCTGGAAGTGACTTGCTTCCGGACTCCCTGGATTCTGAGCTCTAATGGCATCTTGGGGGTCTTGGTGGCTCTCTTTCTTAGCAACTCCTGATGGGGGAGCTCCCACCACAGACTTTGCAGCATAGAAAGTAGCCAAGCTGCTCTAACCTCTCTGCTCTCTCAAACTTAGCTTGGGGAGAAAGAGAGGCTCTTTCTCAGAAGTTTCTGCTGGGTCTCACTGTGACTTGGCTCTGGATGGATCATTCACTGACCTTTGGCCCAGCTGCAGTGCCCAGGAGAGCGTGATGATGCACAGACCATCACAGCCCTGGGCCGAGTGATGCCCCTGAGCCACCAGGGACCAAGAATGAATGGATGGATCTTCCTGACTGCAGTTACAGGAAATAGGGTGTGTGGACACCAAGCAGCCAAAAAACAAATGTCCACCACTCTTGGCTCCAGAAAGAAAGTGTAATGGATTGGTTTGGCATAAGAGGCTGGACTTGAACTAAGACGTTGCAGGGAAGTATGCTAAGTATTGGATGCCCCCCCCCGCCCCCGGGACCATGCACAAAGATCGTTAGCAAAATGCAGAGGAAAATTAGAGACTCCACTCGCAGCTCTTGTGTCCTGTTGTGTAAGCAATTCCCAGGATCTAAGAAATAAGATGGATAAATTAATTTTACTGAAACATTATAAAAAGAAAAAGAAAGATGCAGGACATTGATTTTTAAACTTGGCTTTGGTCTTGAGGATTGGGTGAAGGTGGGGAGTGAGTTATCTTTGTTCGGTAAAGGAAGGAGCCCGAACCCAGGGGAAGTTGCTGTATAGGCATAAATGATTTTCTTCAGCTGCTTATGACTGGATTATCTTAAGCAAGTCATTTCTGTGCCTTGCAGAAGCTGGGCCAATGCCAGATGACTTTCTGCTTGTGCTTATGTGTTAGGCAAGAAAGCTTGGCAGATGTCTCATTTACTATGTCTTATTTTAGTTAGTACAGAGAGGAGAAGAATGCTCCCAAGCCTCCCTGGTAGCTGCAGCCCACCCACGAGACCAGAACTGTCCTCCTCTGGGCCTGGGGTGTTGGGATCAGAGGTGAGGGAGGCCTCTGTCACTGATGTGTGCTGAAAATCCAGAGTCCGGCTCACCTCTCTGCCAGCTCAAAGGCAGAAGGCCACTCAGACCAGATCAAACAGACAATGCTCCTATGTTCTTTTCTTCAACACTATGAATGGATTGTTCTCATTGAGTAACAAGTTCCATTGGAGTATTTTGCCCCTTTAGAGGGAAGAGCAAAACACAAAAGAAAATAAACAAGAAAACATGTAATTCAATTCAGATGGCAACCACCCTATTTCATCACCATCTCTATTTTTTCCACCTAATGAACAATACTGTGTACTTTCCTTCCCAAACTTAACGTATCACTGGAACAGCAACAAGAATTAGAAATTCGGTCAGTGTGTTCCTTACAGAGAGTGGGGGTGACGGGTTGGCAGCTGCAGTTTCCAGCCTTGCAGAAGAAGAGAGTGAGCACCTTGTGTGTAAAATACCTTGCAATCCTCTGGCTCAAGGTGTGTAACAACAACAAAAAATACCTTTGGAATGAGTTTACGTTAGTTCTGTTTTTTTTTTTTTTTTTTTTTTTAGTCCACTAAATGTCGCAGAATGTTTTACTTCTTATCCCTGCCTCCTCCATGGAGAAAGCATGCGTATTTAAATAATTGACTAGATTTAATACACTAAATACCGATTTCCTTTTCCTTGGAGGGGAAAACTGGTGTTTAGAACTTTAGACATGATTGATAGTCTGATACCATAACTTGGGCTTCTGCTATTGAGCGTTCTGAGTGTTCACTGAAATAGCATTTCCAGGTCTTCCATTTTTCCTCTCTGACCCCAGCCCTGACTGCTGCCCTCAATATTAACTTAAAGGAAGCTGAGGACATGAAGGGGTGGCTCCCACCTCAGAAGCCATGGCGTTGAAAGTCCTGACACCAACTGTTAACACAGCTCACACCACCTTCCTTCCCCTTCTCTCATGAATGAATGAACGCAAGAATGAGTGACATTTCCTTCTACTTGTTAATATTCAATTTCTTCCATCCTGATCTCCCTCTAATTCACTCTGAACACAGATCTGCAGCAAAGGTCTATTCCCACATCCATTAGCAGGATTTCAGGACTACCTTTTACCCAACTGCATCTTTCTGCCATTTGCCCTTTCCCTTGGGGAAATCCCTCAAGCGCCTTTACATTTTTAAGCTATTCTCCTAGTTCCTCTATTTAACTGAAGCCTGGATTTCGGTCCTGACGCCGTTCTCTCACCAACCTTCTGCAATAGAGGTCCTTCTTCTTGTTCCAAGCAATGGTTGTGCTATCTTCTCTTCTAAAGTCCAACACTGCTTGTCCCAGCCTCTGGAGAGGTATTCCCCACCCTTCCTCTTACAGAGCACATGTCCTCAATGGTGTCAGCATCTGCATCCCATATCATGCCAGCACTCGCTGGAATTCAAGTGCTCTTATTAATCAACGACCCCTCCAGTCTCTTGACCTCTCAGGCTTGATGAACAATAATCTCCACGATACTTTATGGTGTGGCCTCAACTTCACCTTGGCCTTTACTATCATTTTGAACTGCTCCTTCCAAAGCCTTCATGGTAGCTGTCCTCCAAAAATGGCACCTAATAGCTTGCCTCTCTCTACACTCATGCTGCCCCACACATCAAGAACTATGATTTATAGAACAATGAAATGATGGCATTGCTGGTAAATGGATGGAACTGGAGACTATCGTGTAAGTGGAATAAGCCAATCCCCAAAAACCAAAGGCCGAATGTTCTCTCTGATATGTGGATGCTGACTCATAATAGGCAGAGGTGGGTAGGGAGGAGCGGAAGTTCACCAAATTGTATGGGGGAATGTAGGGAAGCAAGAGGGGTGGGAATAGGAAAGAGAGTAGAGCGAATCAGACATCACTTTCCTATGTTCGTATATGAATACACGACAGTGGAACTCCACCTCGTGTACAACCACAAGAATGGGAGGTATCCTCCATTTATGTATGGTATGGCAAAATACACTCTGTAAAACTAAAACTAACAAATAAATACATAAATATGGCAATTAAGACTATGGAAAAAAAAAGACAAAAGAATTATGATTTGTTCTCCTTCTCCTCGAGTCTTGGTTGCCTTGTGACTGAACATGGTGGATGTGACATCTGGGGCTTCTGGCAGCTCTGGCTTCCTTCCTTGGGAAATCAGATGTCATGAAAGAAGGCTGGTGACCTGAGACCTGCACACCGTGGGGAAGCCCAAGCTTGCCATGTGAGAGGACACGTGGAGACAGAGGGTCCTGTTGCTCCAGCCATTTTAGCGGAGGTTTTAGACACGTAAGCAAGAAACCACGTTGGGCGTGCCCCAACTCAAATGGCAGAAGTGAGAGAGGATACAGTTCTCTTACGTGAACCACTAAGTGTGGGATGACTTGTTAAGCAAAGATAAACAGCAAAACAACCTTAAACTGTCACTTGTCTCTAAACACAGCATTCTAACTTTCTAGGTCCTCTGCCCATTCCAACCTCCAGTCTTTAGGAGGAACTTCATGTCTTACAGCCCCCCTGCCTGCTTACCCCATGAAACCTGGACCCCATAGACAGGGGTCGAATATCCCCTTTCTCTCTACAAAACATGCTTTCTTAAACCCTATGACATTGTCCAGGATCCAGCTTATCTCTTCCTTCCTTCCCCTATTCATTTCTTCAAAATATCTCTTTCTTACCATTATTTTTCTCATTATCCATTCCCTTTTTGTTTCAAGCATTCAAAAATATTTATTGAGCTTCTACCACACACACTGTTTTAGGGATACAGACATGAAGAAAGCACATGGTCTCTCTGCTCAGTCCATATGAAGATTGCGTTCTGAGGAGGGAGTCCTAAGGAGACCACCCCACCACCACCTCCACAACTAGTACCACCACCAACAACAACGATAAAGCACATTTATAATGTCAGGCAGTAATTCATGCTTTGAAGGAAAAGCAGAGTAGGGGCAGAAAGGTAAGGAGACTGCTTCCCTGCATTCTGATATTTGTCCCTGCAGCTTACTGCACTAAGCTTGGGTTTCCTTCCCTGAGTGGGGTCTAGAACATGCCTCTTAGCTACAAAGTCGGGCCTCCTGCTGGGCTCGCCTCTTTTATTTAAATTCTTTCAATGCTGACAGTTGCCAGGTGCCTAAAATCTAATATTAATTCATCCACCGCCCAGTTTTCCACTTGTTCATGGTGGGAGAGCTGGTCTGGCACCAGCTACACTCGCTCATGACCAGATGAGAAGTCCTCTGGCTTACACGTGCCAGGAGGACCCAGGGGCTGTCTTCACTCTCTGCTAGTCTCTGTCCTTGGCGCTCAACTTGAATTGCTTCCTCATCAATCTAGGCTCCCGATCTGGCCTGCTCATCTCAGTCTTTGATTAAGCATTTGATTCTGCTGATCACCCTCTCCTTCCTGAACTCTCTCTTCCGTTGGCTGCTGTCATAGTCACATTTCTAAAAGCCACACTTTGCCTTGTGCTCAGCTGAACGTAAAACATGGTCCCCTCCTGAGACTGCAAGCACCTTGAGAGCAGGGACATTGAGTGGTTGTTGAGTTCCCCGTACCAGTGCCCAGCCTGCTAACATCAATCCCTGATGTTAGCAGGGATTCAGCAATGTGTATCAAGTGACTCTGAGACGGAATGATGAAAGGCAGAGTGTGGGACGCCCCGTGAAGGGGTGCAGAGTGGCACACCAGGACTGGGATGCTAACACCAGAAAAATACTGGGCAAACTGCGATGGCTGGTCAGCCTGGCACTTCTCAGCCAAGGAGGAGCCGCCAACTGTGGGCCAGGCCTGCAAACCAGAAGGCTTGATTGAGTTTGAGTACTTACTCTGCCACTACTTGAGTGAGTATTAGCGAGGCACCTCCCCGCTCACAGACTTAAGACTGGAAAAGCATTTCTATTTCATAAACTGGCTGTGAGATTTCAAAAGAAATGATGTATGTGAAAGCATTTTGTATCCTAAAAATATTCTATCAAGGTTTTACCTTATTATTGTATTTCAGTCCTTTTGGGTTGCTGTAACAAAATGCCTTGGACCAGGTAATTTATAAACAACAAAAATTTATGTCTCACAGTTCTGGAGGCTGGGAAACCTAAGATCATGAGGCCAAGATGTGATGTCTGGTGAGGGCAGTTTTGTTTGCTAGGCGGAGTGTTTTTTGTTGCTGTTCTTGTTGTTTGTTTTGTTTTGTTTTGTTTTCTGAGCAGGGTCTTGCTAAGTTGCTTAGGGCCTTGCTGAGTTGCTGAGGCTATGATCCTCTTGCCTCCACCTTCCAAGTTTCTGGGATTACAGGCATGTGCCATTGTGCCTGGAGTATTTTTGCTGTGCTCTCACATCATGGAAGGGGAAGGGGACAAGACAGCTCCCGTCCACCTCTTTGTAAGGACACCATCTTTGTCCATGAGGACAGAGTCCTCACATCATAATCCTTTTCCTGAAGGCTCCACCTCTTAATACTATCACATGGGGTATTAGTTTCCCACATGTGAATTTGAGGGACCCCCCAATATTCAGACCAAAGCATATTGCTTCTATAGGTAATTTGAATGTTTAGGGAGAAAGTAGCTGGATGAAGGGATTGAGCCTTAGAGGAACTTCCCATGACCAAGGTGGAGGGTTAGGCTTGAACTTGGGAAAGTGCACCATCTTTCCCAAGATGGAAGAGAGGTCAGGAAGGTTTAGTGAAGAGGCGAGAACACAATGAGGTGAGGGGGCTTAAACAGAGGCTGGTTAAGCTTAACCACCTGGAATTTCTCAGGAAAATAAAAAGTAGTGCTGGTTGCTCAAAGTCGGGTGGCAAGGGTCCTGCTGGGAGTCGAGGCCCATGAGGAAGGTTTGGAGTAACATTCTTTTATACACAAGTATGTCAGGGGCTGGCAGAGGAGGGAATGGGGTTGTTTATGGGAGAATCAGGGCGGATGTCCATGTGGTACTGAGCAGGGTTCCAAGTCCAGGAGAAAAAGTCATAACTGAATACGATTATCTTATTTTCTCTTTCTTTCCTTTCCTGTCTCTCTGTTTTCCTTGTAACTGGCCATAATACAGCCAGTTTAAAAACACTGTTCTCAGTACTTGTATTTATTGAATTCTGTTTTACTTTAAAAGCCCAGGAGTTGAATGCTTTGTCTTTCTCTTTCAAAAAAGAAATTAATAGTAAAAGTGCTTTCATTTCCGTGTGCCCAATAATTATTTTTTAGTGTCTCCTTTATGACTCTTGTAGGAGAAAGAAGTCTTCCACTCTAAGACTGTTCCTATAATGCTTAAAATATGTGCCATTAATGGCTCTTCTTCAATATTCATTTACTACAGGGAGTGTTATTTTCGACTTTTATTTCCAGTGCGACTTTCTTTCTGGAGAGGCAGAATCTCCCTTGATGACAAAGACATACAATGGTTAGACCTTCCTGAAAGTCACTGACCTGAAGATTGTCCCATAGCCGATGCTGTCCCACAGAGAGAATTCAGCGGGTTAGCCTCAACTCTTAGTTTGCTTTGAGTGGTAGTGATTATTCTCATCAATAATGAATTTCTCTAAATTATTGCTTTGGTCCCATTTTGTAATTTAATTTTCTCCCATTCTCATGACCACACCCTCACTATTTATTTATCATGACCACCTTCATGCAAACACCCTGTTTTGTGTGCTTCTGGAAATAAGCAGGATAACATCTCTGCCCTTGGCTTACAAGTGAAGGATAAACCCACTGCCATTTCTTTGTTTATTGAAACCTGCGCCAAGAGATCATCTCTGAATTTGAGTTTTGCTTATTTGGCTTTGCTGTTTGGAGTTAATTTATGAAAAAACCAACAAATTTGCAACCTCCCTACTTGCTCACTATGGTTCAATTTTTCAGAGAGACCAGGGAATATTATGTAAGTACAATGGTCTTAGACTTTCAAATGCTGCCTTTATTTCTTCTCCTATAGTTTAAAATATCAGCCAAGTCAATCTGCCATCATCTAGCATTATTACTCCACATGCAGATATACTTTCATATTATTAATGGCCCCGGATTTCTTTGAGATACTGGAATATTTGTTGAATTCCATATTTATACAGGAAATAGTTCAAGACATTAATTATATGACATATTAATATATCTGAACACTTTAATGTGGATAAAACTTCAGTTCAACCCATGATTCTCCATCAAGATTGTAGTCTGCAGGAAACTCAGTTGGTATCAAAATGAATGACTCTCACAAAGTTAGGCTAGTCTCTCATTGCAGTGAGATATATATATATATATATATATATATACATTGTGCCACCACCTCTCACGATTGTTATTTGCAGCAATCTTCCAACCTCAGGGGGCTCCCCGGCTTTTGAAATTCTCCTTTGTTATCTTCCTCTCCATCTCATTTACTGCTATCAGCCTGGATTGCTTAAGTTTTTACATCAGGATTCCTTAGACACCCTATGTCATAATTCCTTAATTTCTTGTGGGCCACTGATCTTGGTCTCTGTTTCCTCAAATCTTTACTATGATCATACCCACCTGGACTTTGTTATCGTCTGGAATTCCCACCTCCCTCCTCTGAAACTCTGCTAGTCTTTTCTTGGACTCCACCTTCTCTCTTGTTCTCTTGCTCTATGCCTTGTAAGGTTGTTTCCCTATCTTTTTCACTAATGCACTTTCTTATTTCTCAACATACCTATGGTTTTGAGTTTTATTCTCTTCTCTTCTCATTCTTTTTCTATCCTTGAGGAATTTCATATGTTCTATCAGCTCCTACTACCACCTTTATGTGACTTGCGATTTTTAAAAATGTATCCTTTACCTCTCTTCCAAGGTCCAGAAAAATATTTTGGTTACTCAGTAATAAAAAATAACTAGCATATATAGAGGAGTTACTGTGGAATATGTAGTATTTTAAATGACTTAAGTCTGTTAACTCATTTACAACCCTGTGAGGCAGGCTATTTTTAAGAACTGGATTTTAGTCAATCTAAGATGATATGATTCAGCAATTCCATTTCAGAATATTTACCCCAAAGAATTAAAAGTAGGAACAGGTTTTTCTAACATCGTGTTCATAGAAGCACTGTTCACAATATCAAAAAGGTAGAAAGAAGCAACCCAAATGCCTGTCGGTAGATGAACGGATAAACAATATGTGGTTTGTACATACAATTGGAATTTTATTCAGCCTTGCATAGAAAGGAAATTCTGGCACATGCTACAACATGGTAAGACCTTGGACACATTATGCCAAGTGAAATCAGTAAGGCACAAAATGACAACTATTGTATGACTTCATGTATGTGAGATGCCAAGAGTAGTCAAATTCATAGAGACAGAAAAGTAGAAAGGTAGTTTCAGGGGCTACGAGAGGAGAGAGTAGGGAATTATTGTTTAATGGGTACAGAGTTTCAGTTTGGGAAGACAGAAGTCCTGGATGTGTAAAAACACTTTGAATGTGCTTAAAGCCACTGATCTGTACTCCTAAAAATGGTTGAACGTGTTTATATTACTAGAATTAAAAGTTGTAAAAATACCAAGAATGCAGAGTGCAAACAAAATAACTGGTTAAAATGGGTTCGAAAGAGATGATATTTGGATATTTGTGGCAAAATGCTTGTTATCTGATGTTCTGCTAGGGAAAACCATGATGCAAATCTAACAACAGTATGATGTTTTCTTGTTACTTAGAATTTTTATTTTATGTTTTTATTTTATGTTTATGTTTGAGTTTTTCTAGACTTATCTAAGCATAATGTTATCACACACTAATCTTGTGCATGTGTAAATAAATTATCACAATAAGTGTCTTGAGTTTTATGAATCACTTTTCACAGCAGAGTCATTGACACACACAGAGTTGTCCTCTGTGCTATTCACAGCATTGGTGATTTGGCATTCTTTAGAGAGAGCTCCACAATTGTCTCTGTATTTTCTTCCAGGAGACTGACACCTATTCTGCAAGTTTTTGATGCTGACATTTTATTGATTTTACCAGAAAGTATCAATGGAAGGTTTTTGACAAGTACAAGGGCTCATACTTCTTCCTCGAATGGTCTTTAAATGATTCGTTGACTGCAATGTCAAGGAGATATCGTTGTTCAGTCATGACACCAGAAATAACAACTGCATTCACTGCATTTTCCAGAAAGCTTATCTTTACCTGTTAGTATACAAGTCCATGAAACGCATCAAGAACTAATGTACTGGGTGGATTATGTGGGGTTCATGGAGGACTTTTCCAGATGACATTTAATCATTTCCACTTCTTTCTCCCCTGTCCTGTGCTCTGAGAGAATCTCCTTTTGATTTGGGAGAAATCCTCCTCCCTTCAAGTTTCTGTGAGGGGACCTCCTGTCTCTGTGATTCTCTTTCTCCTAGAGGCTAAACCTTTACTCAGGCACTGTACCTGACCCATTTAAATTGATAATACAAAAGAGCCATGATCAAATGTGCAGGTATAAGACATAAACAACTATGCGTGACTGCTATTTGACTACAAGTACACGGACAACTTCCAACCTTAAAGAGGATAAGACTTCCATTTTCGACAACATGGAGTAGATATAGCTGTCCGCATGTCTTCTGTTAAGTACAACTAAAGGCTCTGGACATTATAAAGCAAACATAGTCAACCTAACCTAAAATCATGGCAGACTCCATTTGTCTTAACAGAAAGTCAACAATAAAATAAGGAAATTTGGAACATCGGAAAGGAGAAAGAGCACAGTAAGCAAAAATATAGGTAAATACAATAAGATTTCTATCTCTCCTTGAGTTTTCTAAATTATGCTTGATGGTTAAATCAATAATTATAACATTGTCTGATGTGGTTGCAAATATATGAAGGTGACATTAAAAAAATAAAAACATATGCAGGTGAAATTATACACACACACAAACACATTCAATACAATTATAAACCGGATTACATGCTGTAATCTAGTGGAATTTATTCCAAGGGTTTGAGAGAATTCAGTTTTAAATCAGTCAGAGTAATTTACCATATTAATTGACTAAAGAAAAGAAATTGCATGATCATGTCAGTTATAGAAAAACATTTGACAAAATGCAATACTTTTTCATGATAATAACTCTCAAGGAATAGAGAGGGATGCTCTCAACTTTATAAAATCATCTATAAAGAAACCTTAACTAACATGATATCTAATGTTAAAATAATGAATGTTTTCTCCTTATGTAGAGAATAAGTCAAAAACATCTCTTTTCAGTGTCTTATTCAACATGTGCTGGAATTTTTAGCTAGTGCAATACAGTAAGAAAAATAAATAAAAGACTTAGAGATCAGAAAGGAAAAAATGAAACTGTCTCAGATAACATGAATATCTACACAGAATAATTTTTTAAAACCCTCCTGGAACTAATTTAGCAATGTTTTAGGATATAACATAGGCACATGAAATCAATTATATTTTTATGTATTAGCAATAAACACATGGACACTTAAAATTTAAAAAATATAATATCTTTTTTTTTTTTTTTTGCGGTGCTGGGGATTGAACCCAGGGCCTTGTGCTTGGAAGGCAAGCACTCTACCGACTGAGCTATCTCCCCAGCCCTATAATATCTTTTATAGTTGCTAAAAGAGAAAAGGAAAAACTTGGGTGTAAATCTAACAGACATGAACAGGATTTTGATGACAATTATACAAGATTGATTTAGAAAAAAACTAAATAGGTTCATGGATTGTAAGATTCATTCATAATAAAGATGTCAATTTCTTCCCAAACTGAGACATGGCTTTAATTCAATCCCTAACAATCCTAGCAATATTTTTGTAGTTAAATTAAAAAATTTATATAGAAAGGCAAAGTAACTAGGATAGCTACAGTGATTTTGAAAAAGAAGAATAAAATAGGAGGTATCAGTCTACCCGATTTCAAGACTTTCTACATAGTCACAGTAATAAAGATTTTGGTGTTAGTGGAGGGATCGATGCACTGATGAATGAAATACCATGGAGATTCAGAAATAGATCCACAAAAATATGCCCAAACTGATTTTTGATGAAGGTGCAGAAGCAATTCAATGGAGGAAAGATTAGTTTTTCATCAAGTGATGCTGAATGCTGGGCAGTCACAGGCCAAACACTGAAAACCAAACTCAACCTCATGTCTTATATAAAAATTGACTCAAAATGATTCACAGACTTAAATATAAGATGTAAATGTGTAACTTTTATACAAGGACCTCGGAATCAGACCAGAGACCCTGCATCTTATAGAAGAAAAAGTAGGTCCAAACCTTCAACTTGTTGGCTTAGGATCAGACTTCCTTAACAGGACTCCCATAGCACAAGAAATAAAAGCTAGAATCAACCACTGGGATAGATTCAAACTAAAAAGCTTCCTCTCAGCAAAGGAAACTATCAGTAATGTGAAGAGAGAGCCTACAGAGTGGGAGAATATCTTTGCCACTCATACTTCAGATAGAGCGCTAATTTCCAGAATCTATAAAGAACTCAAAAAACTCTACACCAGGAATACAAATAATCCAATCAAAAAATGGGCTAAGGAAATGAACAGACACTTCACAGAAGAAGATGCACAAGCAATCAACAGATATATGAAAAAATGTTCAACATCTCAAGTAATAAGAGAAATGCAAATCAAAACTACCCTAAGATTTCATCTCACCCCAATTAGAATGGCGATTATCAAGAACACAAGCAACAATAGGTGTTGGAGAGGATGTGGGGGAAAAGGTACACTCATACATTGCTGGTGGGGTTGCAAATTAGTGCAGCCACTCTGGAAAGCAGTATGGAGATTCCGCAGAAAGCTTGGAATGGAACCACCATTTGACCCAGCTATCCCACTCCTTGGCCTATACCCAAAGGACTTAAAATCATCATACTACAGAGATACAGCCTCATCAATGTTCATAGCTGCTCAATTCACTATAGCCAGATTGTGGAACCAACCTAGATGCCCTTCAGTTGATGAATGGATAAAGAAACTGTGGCATATATATACAATGGAATATTACTCCGCCATGAAGAATGAAAAAATTATGGCATTTGCAGGCAAATGGATGAAATTGGAGGATATCATGCTAAGTGAGATAAGCCAATCTCAAAAAACTAAAGGACAAATGATCTCACTGATAAGCGGATGAGGACATATAATGGGGGATAGGAGGGGTTAGCGTTAGGGTTAGGGTTAGGTTTAGGGTTAGGGATAAGGAAGGTAGTAAGAATGGAGGAAGGAAGGACTGTATAGAGGAAAAAGAGGGGTGGGAGGGGTGGGGGAAGGGAAAAAAATAACAGAATGAATCAAACAACATTGCCCTATGTAAATTTATGATTTTTAATTAAAATAAATTTTAAAAAATTAAAAAAGATAAAGATCAGTAATGTAGAAGAAGATTGAGAGGCAGAGTGGAAAATGGGTAAGGGGGAACAATGAAGAATGAATTCTTTAAAAATTGTATTATTCACATATATAAAATTACCTCAGGGAATTTGACCGTTATGCATTAAAAAAAAAAAAAAAGAAATGTAGGATAAAAATCATCAGGATTCAGGTATAGGCAAAGAGTTCTTAGACTTGATGCCAAAAACATTACATGAAAGTAAAATAAAATCGATAAACTGGACTTCATTGAAATTAATATTTTTTTCTGCAAATTACCCTGTTAAAGGGATCAAAAGACTAGTTACATAGTTGGAGAAAATATTTGCAAACCATATACCCAGCAAAGGATAAGTATCTAGAATACATAAATAATTTTCAAAACCAATGATAAAAAACAAGGAAAAGAAATTATCTAATTGAACTTAGGTAAATGCTATGAAGAGATATTTTATTGAAGAAAATGTAGAGATGACAAATAAACACATAGAAAGATGTTAAACATCATTAGCCATTAGGGATATGAAAATTTTAACTACAATGCAATGCCACTACAAATCTAGAATGTCTAATATAAAAAATAATGGCAATATTCAGTGCTGGTGTGGATGCAGTAAAACTGAGTCTTCCATATATTGCTAGTGGGAGTTTAAAATGGTATAGACACTGTGGAAAACAGTTTGGCAGTTTCTTTGAAAATCTAATATGCACTATGATATGATTAAGCAATTGTACTCCTGGGCCCTTAATCTCACAAAAAAATGATCTCTTATACTCACACACAAACATGTTTCTAAGTATTTATAGTAGTTTTAGTTGTAATAGACACAGACTGGAACTAACCTAGATGTCCTTCAACTGGAGAATAAACTGTGGTACATCCATATCATGGTCCATGGTCCATGTACCAAAAGAACAGTTGGTACATACCACAACCTGGATGTGGTCAAGCGGGAACTGAGTGTATCTATGAAAGGACAACATGAGGGAGATTTGTATTTTGGCTGTAACATGGTCAACATCCTGATTGTGATATTGCTCTTGGGTTGCAAGATTTTATCATTGGGAGAAACTGGATAAAGGATACATTGAACTTTCTGTATTATTCATTAAAACCACATGTGAATCTATAAATAACTAATAACAGGTACTTTTTATACCTAAAACAATGCAGAAGGGTACTCAAGATTACTCAGAAATAAACGGTGGAGCTTGTAGGAACCCAGGCTTCAGGCCCTGTCTCAGCCCCAACACCACTGTGCTTCTTCATAGCTTTCTCTCTTTTTTCTCTTCCCTTCTCGTTAGTTTTTTTCTTTTATATTCTCTTCTTTGCTCTTCTCTCTCCTTTCCTGAACAATTTGGTCCTAAACGTGTTAGGTGAGGCAGAACAAGGTAGATGTCTGAACCCTGGAGGGGTGGGGTGGGGGCAGGACCCGCCATGTGACAGAAGGGGATACCGAATTCAAGAGGGTCAGAAGGAGTTCATGTTGGTGTCAGGGAGCGGCGCGGTCCCACAGGAAGTGTTGGAGGATGACGGGGGCCAGGAGACCTTCAGTGCTGGGAGGGAACAGCCACAGAGCTGAGCTATGGGTTATGTATGATGGATCGATCAAGAAAGTACCCAGAAAGTTAGTTTTTCACTGTTGGAGAATGGACTTGCAGATACGGAAAAAGAGAAAATTAGGAGAGACACAGTGATACTGGGTTGGAATTGTATCTATCTATCTATCTATCTATATAAACATGATATATGTGTGTATATATATACATATGTATGTATATAATATATTATGCATATATATATGACTTTAGACACAAAGATATAAATGTGTGTGAATATATGTGTGTACATAAATATTTTCCCTAGACCACTGAGAAGGCCTGGATCAGAGAAACTACAATAATACGAGCAATTCTGATGTTCAAAATGTAGCTTCTTCCTATTATTTTCCACTGAAAGAAATCGAAGCTCCTCAGAGAAATGATTGATCCCAGAGCTGGTAAGAAAAGAACACGATGAGTCTGGAATGTCTTCCTTGTGCCAGAAATCAAGGAAACGCTCAAAGAATGATAGAGCATGTCCGCAGGACTCAGAAACCATCCCAAAGTTGTTCCCACTGGCCAAATCTGGGATGGTGTAAGCCCATAAATAAATAATACTGGTAATGGATTATAACCACTTGGATAAAGAAGTCATGAATCCATTCTCATTCTGATATAAACTAATGATGAATAAATTGAAAGATTGATAAGGAGTAGCAAATTTACTTATTAATTACATAGGGGAAAGGCATAACTTTGAAGGAAACTGGCAGACACCACTTTAATCAAGTGATCAAAGCAAACACCATCAGTAATGGGATAAATTGAAATTGTGTGCCACCTGATAAGACGCATGAAAAAGAACAGAGCATCACTTCTTTGATTCTCTTGGCAAAAATGCATAATCTGAACCCAGTAATGAGGAAACATCAGACAAATTCAAATCGTGGGACATATAACAAAATAACTGCCCTGTGATTTTCAAAAGTCAAGGATGTGCAAGTCAAGGAGAGACTGAGGAACTGCTGTAGACGGAAGGAGACTGAAGAGACCTGACGGTGAACTTGGTCCATGGTTCTGAACGGGGATCTTTTGCTGGACAAGATTAATGGGACATGTGGCAAAGCTTGACAGAGATCTGAGGGAATTTGATGGTAGTAATGTATTGAGCCAATTTCCTGATTTTGTGGTTCTCTTCTGATTACATGGGAGAATGTTACTGTTTGTAGGAAATTAATACTGAAGATGTAGGGCATGATGGGGCATCAGATCAGCAACTTATTTAGACGTAGTAGGGGTTGGGGATAAAAGTTTTTCCCCTCTCCTCTGTACTGTAATTGTAGCTTTTCTGAAAGGTTGAGGATGTTTCAAAGTTTAAAAAAATGGGAAAAAGAAAAAGAAAGAAGTATGGGCACTTGGTTAAACTCCAGGTATCTAAACAGGATATCTTAAACAGAAATAAATACCCTTCCAATATGCTTCATTCCTTACTCTCAATTTTGACTCCTGTTGCTTTTATCTAATTGCTTACCAAAGATAGAAATTGGGGAATCATTCTTTTTATCTTTCTCACTTGCTCCTCTACCTCAGCTTCCTCCGTTCTGCCTCAGAAAGGTCTCCCGGTTTTAATCTGTCTTCTCTACCCCTATTGCATGATTTTGGCCTCTCTCCAAGACCTTGACCTTGCTAACCAGTTTTCCTACATCCAGGCTGTCTTCTCCATAGTTTTAATAGAAATGATCATAAAAATGATTCTTTTCACGTCATTCCCCTGCTTAGAGACATTATCTGGCTGATCAGCGCATCCAGGTAAAATCAAGCATTAGTAGAATAATTTTCAAAGTCTTCGTTAGTCCTAACCAGTCTGTAGTCTTCTGACATTTTGTCCCTCCTGAAAACCCATGACCAGATTGCCCAAACTCTTCAGCCTCCCCCAGACATGCCTGCCTTCCTTTAACTTTGTGTCTTTATACACGTTGTCACCACTGTTTCCTATGTCCCCCATCCAGTGGGAAACATGAACTGAAGGTCCCCCACACTGAATCTGTCCTCTAGGAGAGTTGGTGTGTCCAACACAGAGGCCGTGAACATGTTGAAGGTAAAATCTTTAAGGTGGGGCCTTCCTTCTACAGCTTCCTAGGGAACCGTCCACATAGGGCAATTTCACATGTACCTCTGCCTTCGACAGGTTTGATTTGGACTTCTCAATACTCGCCACCTCTGAAGCCTTCCATGGCTTACCCTCCACTCAGGGCTCCATTAATAACACTAAATCAGCACCTCCCTTGCACATTAACTTGAGACTTCTGTTTGCATGATACTCAATGCTGCAGGCTTTCAGCTAGAATCATGGCTTTAACCAAATTCTACTCAGGGAAGTAAAAGGCACACAGGGGAAGGCACAAGCTGGGGATCCAGAAGCAACTCGCTACTTACTTGGAATCCTTTTGATCATATGCTTTTGCAGGTGATCCCAGGTTATAATAGTTTATAAGAAAGTGCAGGAATAGCAGAGAATTTTGTGAAAGTTTCTTCTTCCATAGGAAGGTGGCAATCCTAAATGTTTGGTCTGAGCTCTATATTTTGTCTGATTATGCTTTTTGGTTGATTGTGAATCAGAATGTAAGCATCTCCTTAACTCTGATGGGACTGATTCCATTTCTGTTGCAGGTCTGCAGGCCTTTAGACAGTTACTAAACAAAAGAGCACTTCTATCTATCTATCTATCTCTCTATCTATCTATCTATCTATCTATCTATCTATCTATCTATCTATCTATCTATCAACTGCATGCAGGCGTGCACACACACATGCACATGATTATTTCAGTCCAGAAGGGAAACAGACATATTTCTGTTACAATAATTAAATTCTTTTTTGTTATGTGATTAAATATCAGACTTCAACCCAAATATAAATAAGAAAAATAATTTGCATGAGTCTACCAATACTCTATGAGTGCTTATTTTGATCTTTTTTTTTTTTTTTTTTTTTTTTTTTTTGGTGGTTGTTATTTTGGGTGAATTTTAATTATATTCTCTCACCACACACTTTCAGAGGGGTTTGGAAATTAATGAGCATGACAAGCAGATGAACAGAGATGAAGGAACAACAGAAATTCTCGCCAGGTGAATTCCCCAGGTGTATTCCCAGTTATGTTTGCTTCCATCAGAATGAGAACTCAGAAAAACCTGTTACTGCTGGTGGCAAGCAGATGCCAGACACATGAGATTCTCTTTAAAATGATCTTCTGCAGGCTGTTCTCTGTGCTCTGACAGTGTTTTCTGCAGGCTGTTCTCTGTGCTCTGACAGTGTTTTCTGCACATCCAATTCCTAGGTCCTTTAGAGTAACACATGCTCCTTGAATCCTCAGTGCCATGGGAGAGAAGGAGGTGGGGTAAAAGAGCAAGGGCCCCAGAGCAGGTGGCTTCTGGAACAATAAGGAAGTGGCATTGAATTCCCAAGTTAGGTCCCTTGTCTACCAATGGAGAAAGCCATAACTTCTCAATCAAATTCTGGTGATAAAGTTAGTGAACTATATTTCTAATTTTGCTGTTTTCAATTGGATGTGGTTGTTAAAATTAAAACAAAAAAACAATTTCTCAAAATTCTTGAAAAATTATTTTTTTGGGGGGATAGGGAAGAATAGAGTTACTTTATATTAGGTAGAAGGGGAGTGAAGGGAGAGGAAGGAACATGGGGGTAGGAAGGATAATAGAGTGAAACAGACATTTTACCTCATGTACATAAACGACTGCATGATTGTTGTGTACTGCAATATGTATAACCAGAAAAATGAGAAATTACACTCCATTTATGTATGATCTATCACAATGTATAAATGCATTCTACTGTCATACACAACGAATTAGAACAAAAAATTTAATAAGAAGAAAAAATATTTTTAAAAATTCATCATTTTACTAGGGAAGGTGGTGGTGATACCTGTGTTTAGGATGAAATAATCAGTATAAACCTTTGGGTGACAAGTCAGTTTGCTAACTTGAAAATGTTGAGCACAAATGAACCTATTTCCCCATGACAGTTTTCAAAATCACCCTGACAGTTTGTGATGGACAAAAAGCCTAGGCCGCTCTGCCTATTAGCATACACCAGGACTTAGCTGGAAGCATGGGGGTAAACACTTGGTTTTTCCTCATCTAAGTCATACAGTCTCTGGTTCTGAGATGCTATCGCATACATTATGGTTTGAATATAAGCTGTCCCTCCAAAGCTCCAGTTAATGCAGGAATATTCAGAGGTGAAATGATTAGATTTTAAAAGTTGTAACCTATTCAGCCCATCCTAGTTTGAATGAACCAACTGGGTGGTAACTGTAGGCAGGTGGGTGTGGTTGGAGGAGGTGGGTCACTGGGGGGGTACCCTTCATGGGTTCATCATCCCCGCAGTACCTTCCTCCCCTGCCCACCTATCTGCTTCCTGACCCCACCTTGAGCTGAACTGCTTTCCTGCACTAGGCCCTTCCGCATGATGTGCTGTCCTGCTTCACCTTGGGCCCAGAGCAATGGAGTTGGCCATTTTCGGACTGAGACCTCTGAAACAGTTTTCCTTCTCTAGTTTGTTCTTGTCAGGTATGTTGGTAACAGAGATGCAAAAGCTGACTAAAACAACATGCAAAGAACTCCATCAGTTAAATAACTTTTCAAGGTGGAAAAAACCTATTACATTTAAGATGCATGTTGATTGTATGATTAATCTTGATTTTAGAAATGTTGGAAAGTGGAAGGGAGAAGGAAGTAGACGTGCACCTTAAAATCATGGTGGAAAGACAAATATTTGGACACAGATTGCTCTTATCAAATTGATTCAACTTTAAAAATTGCATTTGTGTTAAGGACATAGGAAGATCTCCTATAACCCAAAGGGAGGAAGTACGGGATGATTTCACAAGAACTGGGCAGTCACTAGACAACCAGTACTCCACTACATGTTCTGGCATTATTTTCCCTCTGCACATCTCTCAAGGTCATCTTTTTATGTTGAGGGTGGGGGGTGGTACTGAGGATTGAGCCCAGGGCTACTCTACCATTGAGCTGCATTCTGAGCCCTTTTTATTTTCTTTTGGGACTGATTTTTGTTAAGTTGCTGAGGTTGGCCTCAAACTTTCAATCCTCCTGCTTCAGCCTCTCAAGTTGCTGGGATTACAGGCAGGTGCTACCATGCCCAGCTTCCAGGTCATCTTTTTGCAACTCTTCCTATTTATGACTCTCAGCTTCTGCTTCCCCATAATTTAGACTCTCACCTTTTATGGTATAAACACTGGACTTAGCACAACTGTTTCCCATGACTAATAGACTTATTTTATTTTGTTTGTTTGCTTAGACTTATGTTTAAAGTGCTTTGATTGAGCACTGATCAGCTCAGCTTGGGTTCGCAGTGTGTTAACCACCTAACCCTCTGTGTCCGGTCAGGTTTGACCATGAAATTTGGTCACCTAAGGAAAACAGGCACATGGACTCACTTCAGTAGGCATAGGTAGATCCAGAGTCTCTTAATATGGGAAGGAAGATAATGATGGTTGTATGTAAATCATGGGCATGTGGGCAGTTCTTCACATCTGCACATTTTGGAGTTGTGACAGGAACTCATAGGCACCTTGTCTCACATTTTAAAATGACCCACATTGTCACGTCCACTGCCCACTTAACTTGTGCCTATTGTTTTAAGTCATGAGGCTGTGTCCTCTAGATACTCTGCCATTCATGTCAGAATCTTAAAGCTTAGGACAATGGGTTTATGTAATATACAATATGCATGACACATTCTTTTTACTTAAGATTTTAATTTAACTCAATACATTCAATGAAACAGAGATCTTTTTTACATTGCTGTGGGAGTGCCAATTGTCAGGATCCTTTTAGAAAGCAATTTGGAAAAGTATATGAAGAACTATAATGTGTCCATAACTACATTTTGAATTTGGTTTGAGGCTTATTTGAGCTGGTTGCATAGCTGGTATTCAATGGAAGCTTGTTGAGAGATTCATTTACATTCTATTTGTTTTTTTTTTTTTTTTTTACATCATGTTCTTTCATGCTTTCCTGTTTAACTTGCCAAACTGTGTAGGGCCCATCAGGCTTATGTTTCAATGAATGGAACAACGTTTGTGAAAGTAGATTCAAATGTGTGCATGCAATTTGTACACTTGATCATGGACTTGGTGAAATGGAGCTTTGTGTTCAAGTTGGCTTGCGAATACAGGTTAATAATGAGAATGGAAAGGTGATGACTGAAGGCAAACTTGGGGAAAGGGCCCTGACGAGAGGTGGGGGTTTCATTTTGTCCACTCTTGAGTACAATTTTATCATCTCAGAATATTTTTGGTCTGACTCAATTGGATGTCATCTGCAGTCAGGGCTTATCACCTGGCTGGATGCATAAGAGGCCTGTCTCTTGCCTTCAACACTGATTCTTGGGCACAAAGAGAAGGCTGTGACTAGGATATGCCCACTCCTGCTCCCACCGATTTGCTGACATTCTACTTATGCCGAGCTGTTCCTATAGAATTTTATCTTGGAAAGTCCCCAAGAGTGAGGTCACATGGCATTCCTTGAGGTGAGTGCTGCGGGAGGTGTTGTCACCTGATTCTGGGTGTTCTTTTGCTAACTTGTGTGAAGGTGGGCCCTGATCGTGGAGGGAATTCGTTATCGCACCTTCTTGTCACATTCGTCCAGATGTGCATCATCCTGTTGACTTCAGGATAGTTGTTCCCAAGGCAATGGCAGGGCCTGGTGAATGCCAAGGCCGCTCTCCAGAAGAGCTCGACCAGACCGCCACCCTTACCTGCAGTTAGCCAAGGGCGAGCAAACCCTTACTTGAGGGTGTGCAGATGCATATGCAGAGAAATACCACTTTCTTATTTGACATGTTGAATTTATACATTTTTAACACAATGTGGAATTCTTCACTGAGTAGAACTGAACATCTGCTTGTGACATTACTTAAAATAACTGAAAATTTCAGTATTAACTGAACTTGGAATTTTTGTGAGGTTTCCGAGATCTCAATGTACTTTAACAACATCTTCTATGAGAAGCCAACTGTGTCTGGCATATTTGAATAAGACACACTAACAGATATTTTACTGAAGGCCACTGCAGATCTCATACACCTACCTTTCTTTTTTCTCAAGTTGCCTATACTGTGTGCTACAGAAAAGCAAGTTAGAGTTTTAGGAACTGAGGAGAATTTGGGAAAAGGGTAAAGAAGACTGTTATTTTGTCCCTATGGATTTTGAAACAAAGGTTCTAAGCAGGTCACTGACAAAGACCAGCATAAAAGTGAATCGATGCAGTGGAGTTACACTCACTGTTAATATTTTAATTATAATTCATTTTCTAGGGTTTCCTGCTAAAATTTGTGTTTCCAAGGAATTGATGGAGTGACAAGGGGATTCCTCTGGCCTCTAGCCAGTTTGAGGCCTTAGTCTGTAACGTCCTTTTTCCCCAAGGCTGCGAGAAATTGCAGGCTTATCTCCCCATTCCAGACTGGTAAGAGTTCCAAGAAGCCTTGACCTTGTGTCCCTTTGTCTTGGGGATCCCACAGAAGTGTGGACAGATCTGGCTTCGGGGTCATAAGGCAGAATGCTGGCCTGCCAAGATGGCAAGGGGACTTCCTATTGCCCACCTGTTTTTATCGTCAAAGTCTTAAGTTCAGCAACAAAGGGGAACTTTCACCTTGTCCCTGGATCTCGTTCTTTCCTGGAAGTGAGGAGGCCGTTGGCACTAGTGCATATACTCAGGCCAAGCGGAGCCCGCTTTCCTTGACTTTTCTGATAACTGAAGGTACAGAAGGTGACCTCAGAACTTTCCCTGGGAATCATTCTGAGGCACTGAGTCAAAGTTGAAATCGCTCTGATAGTCCTTAACTGTTCAAGGTTGGGAGAGTAGCAGATGTCTGGCCCTAATGCCACCTGCACAAGTGAAGTACCCTCCACCCTACATTCTGCATGGAGAGTGAGATGGAAACAACTGGAAAAAAATGGAAAGAAACAGAAAAAATGAATTTCTCAAAACCAATTTGCCATGTTGTTCCAATCTTGCTCAAGTAAATAGTTTTGGAAAAGGTAACTGTCTTATTTTTTCTGCCAAGGATGAGGTATTTCAGTTTTTCCTTTGTGGTGGATACAGGAAGAGACTGAGGAAGTGACAGTGTTTAGCCTGTAAAGTCGTTAAACATCTATACTTAATGTCATTGCTTTGTTACTATGCAAAGTTGTAACAGAGAGCATTATATTTTATCTTCAGTGCTTGCTAAACCACATAATAATTAAAACTTACATAAAATACACTAATGCATAAAGTTTTAGGGCTTTCTCCTGTTATGCACATTTGTTTCTTTATTTAATTTTAACCATTGTTCTTATATGACATTTTATATGTAGATATAGACATACCTTTTTTGTATTTAAAAATGCTTATTTTCTGGAAATTTTTAAAACAATGTTTTCCTGAGTTTTATATTTAGCAGAGAAGAGTTCAACAAAGTTCCATAAAGCATTTCTTTAACTTGCAATTGGATATGATTATATTTACAATGCCTACTTACTCTTCACTTAAATACACTAAATAATATTGTTTTCATGGCCCTTGCTGTTATTTCTGGCCTTTCATATAAGCCTGAGGTCAGAAGAATAGAAAATACTAAATAAATTTCTCAGCAGGAATTTCAGCTTCTCTTCTCCTATATGATCATAATTTGGATTTCTGGGGGGGGGGGGGGGGGGGGGGTGGAATCTTATAGGCATATAAAATTTTCTGAATTTTGCTATCATTTCTGCCCGTAGTTTTTAGAACACTAAATAGATAGCATTCTAAACCATAGTGGGTAGTTTTTCATGGTACATGCTGACTACAAATCTTGGTTTTTTAAAAAACATAATCCTAAAGCGAAATATATTTTGATTCCTGAACTTATATAATTCTCCTACAGGCAGATAAACCACTATGACATCTTATTTTCAGATCTCTCATTGGTTCTTTCTAAACTTTGATGTCTGAATGTCTTTAAACATGTTTAATCATCGTAATGCATAAAACGATGTGGGGCAGTCTGACATTGTTTGTCTTTGTGTGGTTGAAAAAATGCAAAAATAAATTGTTTGTATAGTGCTGAAAATGGAGGTTGGGATTAAATTGACCTAAGGTTAATGATAGGATGAAGATCAACTGTCAAGTAGCAAGAAAATGCTATAGCCTTGGCAATAATTAATGTTGAGCAATGACTGGAGTTCAGATTATTGTAATGAGAGATGATATGCTGTTCTGACTGTCCAAAGGTCAATGTTACTTGGTTTCCTATGGTTTGGGGTAAATAAGGAGGACTTTCTAGTGAAAACAATGTAACTGGATACAATGAGGCTGCAGTGACCCAAGGTTCATGGAGACATTGTTAGTATGTATGAAGAGTTTATAAAATATGTAGCAACGAACGTTTTACGGAATTTAGTGCTTGAATGGGGACAGGCAAGGAGGTAGAGTAAGGGAGGTGTTTATTTAACTGTAGAAAACAGATTGGAATTATAGTTTCCAGAGTCCCATATGTTGGCTATTACCCTGTAATTCTAATGAATCTTTTCTTGAATCCTTCATTTTCTGAATGGCACCATTCTTTCCATAATATATCATCCGTTGTCCTTGCTCTAATAATGTATTGCATTAATATATCATTATGCAACAGATATATTAGAGTAATACATTATCAGAACAAAGTAATACAGTGGTGATGTATTTCACAAAGATGGCTTCACCTGGGGCAGGTCCAGAAGCAGAATCAGTTCAAATTCAGGAGGTGAGTCCATGTCACACATGCCCTTAGGTGCCTGGCATTTGGTTCCAGCTGTAGGAGGTGACCCAAGTGTAATGTACATTCTGGTTTCCCTTGGATCATTGAGCCTTCTCCAAAATCCTTGAATATGGTGAATTTCATTTTTGAAAAAGAAATGAGTGGCATGAGTCTTCTATGTGGAGAAGTGTTTCTGCCAGTGAATTGTCCTTATGCTGTGTTGTTTCTGTAGAGAAAGTTCATCCAGGAGACAAGCCCAAGGCTTAGGGGTCGGGTGGCTCTTGTGCCATTTGCCGACATGGAAGGTCAGCAGTACCTGCTTTCCCTCAATACTTTGTCAGGTCCTTTAACCTGGGGCAGGTGCTTTCAAAATCAAGCTTTTGATCCATGAGTAAGCAGAACAAGTTCTAAAGATGCTCAGTCTCTCCAGGAAAAAAAAAAAAAAAAAGCAGAATTGAAGAAAAGAAAAGAAAAGATGCAGGGAACCAATATACTTTATCCAAGATGGGCATCTGTTCATCCCGTTCAGCTGGCCCAGAGGAATGGCGTATGCACAGGGTAACTCCAATACTTGCTTAGTTGACTTTCAGAGGAAGAAGGATTTTTTAAAAATGTTTTTTCTACCATAGTTTTCATTCTCTCAATAATTGGTTTAGGAATTCATGATGCAGAAAGGGTCAGAGCTGCAGGACTCCAGGTCATAGGTAGGTAGGTTGACATGTTTACAGGCAGATAGGGTCATGGCCGTGCCATGGTTGGTGTTGGAATTTTGATGGTAAAATCCCATTCACATTAGAGCTATCTCTGCTGAAATCAGATTTCTTGTTCATTGTCACCCTTTGCAGCTACTAGGATGAACTACAAAAATTCCAAGGAAAGGAATACAATATTTATAATGACTCAAAGGCAAACTGACTAGAAGCAGCAATTGATGGGAAGAATTCCATTAATCATGATGTGGGAGAGGAGAGGGTCAGACTTTCTAGGTAGTGACCTCTTACATTTGAATGAGCCTGAGAAAAAGAGTTATTCATTTCTATTCCTTCCTTTTTAGAGTCCTCTTACAGCCGTGAAGTTATTCTGTCCCTCCCTTTTTCCACAGGAAAAGCAATAATCTCCTAATAAGAGCCTGTAGCAGCTGCCACCTTGAGAAAGTAGTCCCGATTTAAAAAGGATGGCATCCCGTGGGGGTTTGCCTCTGGCAAGGAAGAATTGGGAGTGTTCAAAGGAGGAGCACTATACCTGCTAATGTGATTTTACAGTAATTGTTGTGACTATTTGTCACATGACTTTTTCCTAGACTCTTGGTGTAAGATGTTTGTTAACTCACTGGCCATTTTCTAAGTGGTTGACTCCGATGGATGGATGGATCTATTCCTTAATGGGTTGACTACCCTGTAATAGATTGCCAGATATCTCAGGAGAGAGAGGTAGGGAGGTGCTGTCCTTCTATCAGTTCTAGTGCCTTGCTTGGAAGTTTGTTACAAAGCAAAATATACATGAACTGTGTGCCTGGAAGGGAAAGAACTCTGAGACTCGGTGCAAAATGGTAACAACTTCAAACAGAAGATACAGAAAGAGGCTTTCAGGAAGTGGCAGTGGTCTCACAGACGAACTTGGGTCCATTGTGTTGTATTTACCAGTGACCTTGCCACTTAATACTGGATGATAAGAGAAATAATTGAGTGCCATTTTAAACATTTTACCAGAATCAACTCAGTCTCTACAAGAGTACTGATATATCCTGTCCTCTGAAGTACCATAGATTAATACATTGACGTTAAATATTTTATAAAATGCACCCATCAAAAGGCTACAAGCATATATCAGTTAAAATTATGTATCAATTAAAAATTAAACAATCAAGGCAAACACACACACACACACACACGCTCAGCCATGTTATACTACCCATCACTATGAACAAGTCCATCAGTTGGAGACCAAAGAAAGATAAATAACTCATATCAGGTCTGCAAGTAAAATACATTTATCAACTCACTTCATAAATGCTTTTTGATATTTACAGGCTGTTTCTACGTGGGCCTATACCAAGAGGGATTTACATATACATACTCTTGTGCATTCTCTGAGCTTATAGTCTAAGAATAACAACCAAGGAAAGTCCACTCAGGTCTTGCCAGCATGCTACACTAATAGAGGAATTATTTTAAAAATAAAACAAATTAATATGGTTGTCTTTGGGGGTTTTTCTTATATCACAATCTGAATTTGGAAGACAGATGAATTAGAAGGCTTGCAACATGAGTACACAGTGACTTGCAGATATTATGGGGGTTGGGAGTGCAAATCATTTCCAACTTCCTAGGGCAATTTGGCATTGCACATTTAAAGCCTTGATATTTTTCATTTCCTTTGTCCTGGAAATTCTACTTACAGGAATTTTTTTTTTAAGTCATGGAGATTGCAAAAATTTAGCAACAAGAATATTCATTTTAGCATTATTCACAATAGCCAAATTTTAAAATATTCTAAATGTTCAAAAATGTAAGATTATTTCAATGGATTATAAAACAGACATATAGTAGAAGCCTATGTAAATTTCTAACAATAATAATAAAAAGTAATTAATAATATCACAAGATGGAAGAACTGTGTTCCAGAACAATATTAGTGAATCATTCCTCTTTGATTAAAAAAAATTATGCACATGAATATCTTGTATACTCCAATTTCTTTGCACATCTGTAGATAACACAAATATGCCAGAAAGTACTAAAATTTTAATAACAGTTACCTCTTTGTGATGCAATTATGAATGATTTTATTTTACTTTTTTGTTTTAACTGATTTTATTTTTGCTTATTTCTAGTGGCTTCAGTTTTTAAATTAAACGTTTTACCCCTGATAAAAATGCACTAGAGGGAGTGAAAATAGGTGTTAGCACGGTTGGGAGGGGCATGGGAAGGAGATCAAGTAGGAGATGTCGGGAGGAGCTAGGAGCCATGAATGCTAAGGTAAAAAATGGAATATTTTCTCCACATATTACACTTTTTTGGAGTTATACAAAACGGAACCAATATTATCTAAATATTGACGGTTTCACTCTATGTTCAAAACTAGAAACAATTTGAACCTTCTCCAACTCAAAAAGCTTTATCAGGAATCACACATTATCGGAGCAGGTGGGCTGAGTAGCCTGGAGCTCTTTGCTCCGTGGTCATGTGGCAGGGTCTCCTTAGCTGCCATTGTTCTTTGTAAATATCTGGTGACCCACAACTGTTTATGTGCATGGGAACACCTGTGAGATCCTCTGTCATTTTAACATTTGTTGCTGTTATAATTTAAAATCTTTTCTCTATCCTACCTATAATACTGTAACAAGGTCACCCAAGAGTACATTAAGTGATGGAGCTGCCAAACACTCAGGAAACTCAGGGGCTTTGGACTAGAACTTAGATGTGCTAAATCTCAAGTGAGAAGGCCAAACAGCCACCATCATGCTCTGGACTCTTAATTTAGGAGAGCATTTCAAATTATTAGAGAAAACATAGGGAAAATAAAAAGCAGTCTTAAAGCAAAGGTACGTTTCGTTGGTCGATTTATGCACTCCAAGATTGCATTCCCCTCCTGCACGACTTTATATTCAGTCCCGTGGGAAAAGTAGCTTTGGATTATGTAAGTTTTGAATTATATGAATTTTCCAGGAATGCATTATTTGCATAAAATGCAACCATCTTGTATCAGGGAGGTGGCAGCTGGAGGGCCCAGAGGGCGCTGGGAAGAGGGTAGTATCCGTGTAGCTGTCCGTGTTTAGAGTCTGCCTAGGTCTCTCCACATCCAGAAGAATGGATTAGAGGAAGAGAAGATGGTACCTAGGAGATGAGTGGAAAGGGGCAAGGAGGAGTTAAAACTAGAATAATAAAAGGCACTGGAGCAAGCAATTTACACGGATCATGTGGTGAACGCTCACAGCCCGAGATGCCATATTTCTTCTTGACAGTAAATGAAAAAAAGCAAAAAACAAAAACAAAAACCAACAAAACAAAACAAAACAAAAATCAGAGGCTCCCAAGAGACCCGCATGGCAAGACACTTTTGTCAATTCATCCGTCTGCATTTTATCTTTTTGCTTATTTCTAAATGAAAAGTTGAATTTTAAAAAGCAGTACATTTTTGAAAAAAGAAAGAAATTCAAATAAAGAGGAAATGGCTTGGGGCAGGACTGGGGTGTAGCACAATGATTGAGTCTCACCAGGTACAGAGGCCTGGGTTCAATTCTCCAGCACTGGGACACACACACACACACACACACACACACACACACACACACACGATATTTAAAAGAGAATATGATAGCTCATCACTCAACAGTCTCCTACCTCCCACCATTGATTTCTGCTCCTAAGAGATAATTGCTGCTAATCATTGATTATGTCCTTCTAGATGGTTTTAAACACATTCATGGATCTTTCTATATTTACTGTCCTGCAATGTGCTCTTCCCTCCATGTAACACGTGTTGAGGGTGTGGAGTCATGGACCACCTTATCCTTTTAAAAAAATCTTTATTTTTAAGAGGAACATCAGGTTCACACCCAAACTGAGTGGAAAGTATAGAGAGTTTTGATAGACCCCCTGCATCCCTCTTGGTGGGCATATTTACAATCAATGAACCTACATTGAGACATCATTATCCTCCAAAGTCCATAGCTCATTAAAAAAAAGTATATATTTATTTATTTATTTATTTTGTGGTGCTGAGTATGGAACCCGGGCCTCAAACATGCTTGGCAAGTGCTCACCATTGAGCTGTTTCCAGTCCATGAAGTCCATTGTTCCCGTTAGAGCTCACCCCTCTACGTTCAGGTACGTTCAGGTTTGGACAAATGTATAATGCCACATATCCATGTATCTACCATTGCAGTTTCATACAGAAAAGTTTCATTGCCCTAAAAATCCTCGGTGCTGTGCCTCTCCATCCCTTTCTTCCCTCTGATCCTTGGCAAGGCAGTCTTTTTACTGTCTCCTTAGTTCTGCCTTTCTCAGAATGCTATAGGCTTGGAAATGCACAGTATGTAATCTTTTCAGCTTAACTTCTCTCACTTAATAATATCTATTTAAGTTTCTTCCATAGCTTAATAGGTATTTCTTTTGAGCACCAAGTAATGTTCCATTGACTGGAGGTACCACAGTTTATTGATCCACTCACTAAAGGACAACTTGCTTCCAGGTTTTGGCAATTATGAACAAAGCCATTATAAATTTGTATGCGCAGTATTTTTTGTGTGTGGAAATAAGTTTTCTAGTCATTTATGTAAATTCCAGGGACTGTGATTGCAGGGTTACAATAAGAATTTGTTTAGTTTTGCAAGAAATTGTCAAACTTTCTTCCAAAGCATCTGTATCGTTTATTAATTCCCACCAATAATGAGTGAGTGTTCCTTTTGATCTACATCTTCAACAGGATTTAATGTGGTCAGTGTTTGGGATTTTGGTCACATCTAATGGGTGACTTTTCATTATTTAATTCCCAATTTCCTAATGACAAATATAATGTTAAGTGTCTTTTCATATGCTTATTTGCCATCTATATTTCTTCTTTTGTGGGGTGTCTTTGGACAGTTTTTTAATTGGGTTGTTCATTTTCTCATTGTTAAGTTTTAAGCATTCATTTTATATTTTTGGATAATAGTACTTTGTCAAATATTTTCTTCCAGTTTGTGAATTGTTTTCTCATTCTCTTGACAGTGACTTTCCCAACACTGAAATTCTAAGTTTTGTTTTTGTTTTTGTTTTTTTTTTTTTTGTGGTGCTGGGGATCGAACTCAGGGCCTTGTGCTTGAGAGGCAATCTAAGTTTTAATGAAGTTCAGATTATCAATTAATTCTTCTTCATAAATTTTACATTGGTGGTATTATCTAAAATGCCATCACCATAATCAAGGTCACCTAGATTTTTTCCTGTTATCTTCTTGGAGTTTCATGGATTTGTGTGTTGCATTCAGGGTTATGATTCATTTTGAGTTAATTTTTGTAAAGGTTGTAATGCCTGTGCCATATATATAGTATTTTTTTGCATATAGATGTCCAGTTGTTCTAATACCACTTGTTGGAAAGACTGTCTTTGGTCCATTGCAATGCCTTTGCTCCTTTGTCAAAGATCAGTTGACTATATTCTTGTAGGTCTATTTCTAGATCCTCTGTTCTGTTTCATTGACCTACTTGTTTATTCTTTCACCAATATCACATTGTTAAAATTATTACAACTTTATAGTAATTTGAATGCAGGTAGTGTCAGTCTTCTAACTTTGATCTCGTCTTACAATATTGTATATGTTATCCTTGTTCTTCTGCTTTCTCTGTACAAACTTTAGAATCAGTTTGTTGATACCCACAAATTAAATTATTGGAATTTTTTAATTGAAATTACATTGGGAAGAGCTGACATCTTGACAATATTGTGTCTTCCTATCCATTAACATGGAATACCTTTTTCTTTATTTAGTTCTGCTCTGATTCCTTTCATCAGAGAGATGCAGTATTCCTCATAAAGATGTTGTATATATTTTGTTAGATTTATGCCCAAGTATTTCCTTTTTGGGTTTTAAGCAGAGTAAATGCTAATTTTTTAAATTTAAAATTCTACTTCTTTATTGTGGGTATATAGGGAAGCAATTGATGTTTATATAGCGTCCTGCAAAGATACAATTTGCTATAATCTCTTATTAGTTCCAGACATATTTCTGTCAATTCTTTTGGATTTGACATGATCTACACAGGTGATCATGTCATCTGCAAGAAAGACAATATTTCTTCTTTATCAACGTATATTTTCATATTTCCTTTTCTTGTCATATTTCCTTAGGTAGGTCTTCCAGAACAATACTGAAAAACAGTGGTGAGAGGGGACATCTTACCTTGATCTTGGCAAGAAAGCTGTACTTCTTAACTATTAAGTGTGATGTTAACTGTAAATATTTGAAGGTATTCTTTATTAAGATGAGGAAGCTCCCCTTATTTCCTAGTTTTCTGGTAGTTTCTATCATAAATGGGTGTTGAATTTTACCATATGTTTTTTCTGATAATGATAATGTGATTTTTATGGAAAATAATAGTGTGTCATTGTGGGTTCATCAGTTGTACCAAAAGTACAATCTTGAGATGATGGATTACATTAATTGACTGCGAATATTCACCAGGCTTTACACATCTTGGATATACCCCATTTGGTCGTGGCATTTTTTTTCAAATTGTTGAATTTAGTTGATGTTTTATAGAGATTTTTGCATTTATGTTTATGAGAAATATCAGTTACAGTTTTCTTTTCCTGTAACATCTTTGTCTGGATTCAGAATGACTTAGGAAATATTCAGCAAATAAGATACTCTCTGTTATGACTTTGAATCCTGAATGAATGAGCCAAAGAAAAACACTGGAAAATGATGTAAGTGACCTTATCCCAGGCAGGCATAACCTGATTAGACTATTCTATTGACTGTGATTTTTGCTTCCCTAGTCCTCAGAACCACCTCATCCCCTGTTGTATCAGGCCCCCGTTGATCTGTAAGTATCTGAGAACCTTGGACAATGGTTCAGCAGTGATTTCTTTTGTCTTTACCCACAAACTCTAACTTGTGATTGCACCTTCCCATCATGCTGCACATGCACACATATATCAGAAGTGTATGTCTGTGACACAGTGGAATGAAACAAGGATATGGTCTTGCCTACATAGACTGGCTCTAGCTATCCTGAGAGGTGAAGTGACCATTCTCAGCACACCTACATCTCATTCCCAGCTCACCAATGGATTAGGTACACCAGTGAGGAGCTCTTCCCTCATTTATATACATGTTGTTGTATACTTAGACTCCCAATTTGCATTATAAGAAACTATGGTACAATGGGTATCCTGCAATATTGTTACCATCCTAAATTAACTTCCTGCATGCAAATTGTCCCCCAAATTTGTTCCACAATAAATCTTTATAAGTGAATTTATTATGAGCCAAACAGTATCTACACTTTCTCTTTGGCACAAAAAGAATATCTCTACTAACTCTAGGCAAGTGACCTCTTCGGGTACCCTACTGGATGATGCCAATTGCTTTGCTCTCCTCTGTAGAAAGGGGTGGACCACATCACAAAGAAGATTCAAACTGCAAGATTCCTTCTGGCATAAAAATAAAAATTCTGCATTTCGTCTGGAAGTTATGCACATCTGTCAGATTCTCATAGACTGCTGTGTCCTGTCCCAGTTGTGAAGCCTTTGTAGACTGTGGCAGAGAAGTAGCGCAGTGTGTGACAGTTGCCAAGACTCCCTATGTGTGACATTATTGCAGGTGCTGCATGACACTCCAAGCTTCTTCTGATCCTCATGTGGACCCTACAAGGAATATCCAGTTATAAGCCCCAATTTACATATTTAAGAAACTGAGACAAGAGAAATTAAACTTTTCCCAAGGTTACCTGAATAGTAAGTCAGCAGATCTAGAAGTTAGATATGGAACTGTCTTCTCTACAGGCCTCAGGAGTAAGTACATATAAAACAGATACTTTTAGTTTACCATTTTAGAAATTATGCTAATTATGAGCAGTGGTTTTCTGATCCTTAGGTCTTAGTGACAGTGCTGTGTTCTTGTCAGTAGCTTTATTCTTCAGGAATGTGGAGGCATTTGGGGATGCTTTTCAGGGAGTCATTCCTAGAGACTGAGTTTAGAACCAGACTGCCTAGTGATCTGTAAGGGCAAATCCTCATCATTCAATAAAGATCCAGGTTATGGCAGAGGCTGCAGATGGATAACCCAAATGCAGCTCCCAGCCCTACTTCCAGTTCACTTCTACTGGGAAGGAGAGAGGGTCCCTTTTGCAGGCCCCTTTGCCATGTGGTTGACCATGTACTCCATCATAGTTAATAAAGCAAGGGGGCTACTTTGGTCTACTCGGGGGTCTTGGGAAAGATTATGTTCTCCAATAAAAGAGACAGGCCCAGGAGGAGAGCCAATGGCATTGTCCTTCCCCTTTCTTCCTGTCTTAGCTCTTCAGGTCACCTTGTGTCATGAGGAAATGAGCACAAAGCAAGGCAGAGCAGCCAGCTGGTAAGACCCTGGGCTCATGACAGCCACCAGGAGCTCCTAAGCCAGAGTCAGTAACCACTCACCTCTGAGTTTCCTGATATGTATGTGTATGTGCATGTATATACACTTGTTATAGCAGGTCTAATACAGATACTGTTTTAACAAGTTGTACACATCGTGTGTGCATGTATGTATATGTATATATACATATGTTTGAGTGTGTGTGATTTTATATATATAGAGAGAGAGACTTCTGTTGGTGTTTGTGTAAGCCAGGAATTAGCAAATTATATTATCTGCTTTTTATATTACAGTCAGAGCATTTTTTAAGGATATAAAAATTTATTTATTTATTATTTATTCATTTTTTATTTGTTTGTTCTAGATATACATGGCAGTACAGTGTATTTTGACATATTCTACATATATAGAAGAAGTATAACTTGTTCCAGTTAGGATTCCATTATGATGGTTGTGTATGATGTGGAGTTACGTTGGTGGTGTATTCATATATAAGGATAGGAAAGACATGTCCAATTCATTCTACTGTCTTCTCTATTCCCATCCCCACTCACTTCTCTTCATTTCCCTTTGTCTTGTTCAGTGAACTTCTAATCTTCCCCTCCTTTGTTGTGGGTTAGCATCCACATAGCAGAGCGAACAATCTGCCTTTGTTTTTTTATTTCACTTAGCATGATATTCTCTTGTTCTATCCTTTAACCAGCAAATGGCTGAGTAATATTCCACTTTGTATATATACCACATTTTCTTTATTCATTCATCTGTTGTAGGGCACTTAGGGCTGATTCCATAGCTTGGCTGTTCTGACCTGAGCTGCTATAAACACTGAAGTGGCTGGGTCACTGCAATATGCTGATTTTAAGTCCTTTAGGTATAAACTGAGG
The DNA here is from genome assembly GCF_902686455.1 of Sciurus vulgaris. Classification (NCBI taxonomy): domain Eukaryota; kingdom Metazoa; phylum Chordata; class Mammalia; order Rodentia; family Sciuridae; genus Sciurus; species Sciurus vulgaris. The sequence continues at coordinate 24,356,302 of NC_136469.1, forward strand.
AGTGGGGATAGCTGGTGGTTCCATTCCAAGTGTTCTAAAGAATCTCCATACTGCTTTCCAGAGTGGTTGCACCATATTACAGTCCCACCAGCAATGCATGAGTGAACCTTTTTCCCCACAACATCATCAACATCTAGTGGTTACTTGTATTCTTGATAATTGCCATTGTGAGTGGGGTGGATGGAATCTCAGTGTGGTTTTGATTTGCATTTCTCTAATTGCTAGAGATATGAAACATGTTTTCATATATTTCTTATTTCTTGACCATTCATATTTCTTCTGTGAAATGTCTGTTTAATTCCTTAGCCCTTTTATTGATTGGGTTATTTGGTGTTTTTTTGTTTTTTTGGTTTTTTTTGGAGGGGTGGTTAAGTTTTTTGAGTGCTTGTATATCCTGGAGATTAATGTAGAGCATTTTTAATTGAAACATAACTAAAGGATTACCTCTTCTGGAATTTTCTCCCCTTATCTTCCCATTAATAATGTACCATATGTATTCACAAGTTATTTTATCATACTTAACCCACAGAGCTAGATTGGCTCCTTCTCACTTCTCTATAAACTTTGAGCTTCAAAGGGCAGGACCCTGTCTTGTTTCTCCAAAATATTTAGAACCACTCCAGGACCATATTCAACCATCAGCAGGTGATTGCTGGATGAAGGGAAGGGGGCGTTTCCCCTCCGTGCCAGACAGCAAGTGCTGCTGCTTCCCCAACGGCCAAGTGTCCTAGGCTGTTGGTTTTCTTTCCCCTCTGCTCTCCCTAGTGTGGCCATGTTCCTCCTCCTTTTGGTCCCCAAACCGCTACTACCTTGGACTGTTGGGAACAGCCACTTGTAGTAAGAATTTGAGGGTGATGGATGAACGTTTTAGCATAAATCAGAGCAGGAGACAACTTAAAACGAAGTTTCGTATTGGCCACCACTATCTGATGTTCTTCAGTGGCTCGTAGCAGGGTTGGCTCACACGGGCCGTCTCTTTCCTTGGGCCCTGGCTAGGAGCTATATTGTCCTCATTTTTTATTTCTGAGGATTCTTTCCTTGAGTTCAACTATGTATCTGATTATCTCTCTCATTCCCCTTCTCTCCCCCCATGGACATCTTTTTCTCCCTCATTCCAAAGCCTGCTACCTCTACTTCCCTACCTTATTACATAAATATGTTAACCAATTTAACTCTCAACGTCTTTCCAAACCAGATCCTGGACTTACTAGTCAATATCAATGGTATCTTGCTGAACAAAAGTGCCATCTGTTCCTAATGACACCTGGCAGAAGTTTTGAAATTCATTTTTCTTGTACTTTTGTAAGATCGATGTCTTCGACAGGGTTTATTGCACCCTATAATCTGAAGACCGGGTGGAATGGAGGTGGAGTACTTCTTATTCTTGCTACAAATAGAAAAAAAAAAAAAAAAAAAGAGATGATTTATCTTAGAAAAAGAAAGGTAAAGAACAATTTAACAGTCTTCAAATAAAAATTTTATTAGTATCCTGAGAGAAGAGAGTGGTGGCTTTGATAATCCTGAATTTATGAACAACTATGAAATGCATATGTTTGCGCACTTGACTTAACTGATTTTATAATGAGTTTGTATTCGCCTGCTTTTTGAGACTAGACTAGCAGGGTCAGAAAAGGGAACAGTGGTATAGAGTAGCAGAAGAAATTAATCTAGGATTTTTTTTTTTAATGCCACAATGTGGACAATTAAAAGCCAACTGTCCATGAAGAGATAGTATGCAACCATCCTCCAACCCCAGGAAAGACAGAAGCAGGACGAGGGAGGAAGAGTGGAGCAGTGCACAAGCAGAGGGGGTAAGGGAGCTGTCCTTTTGCGGTACTAACTTTTTGCAATATCTGCTGAGGGATTTCCTGTCTCTTTAAACAAGGCAATCTCATCACAGTCTTTCTCTGCCAACTTGTGATGATCTCAGTTCACTTAGCTGAAACTATGGATCCTGAAGTTGCCAGTACAATCTGGACATAGAAAGCCTACTTCAGCCAAGGACAATGTTCCTTGGAATAGCTTCCGCTGAATTTCTGAGAACTAAACAGAGACCTAATTACCATGTGCTGGGTCTTTCCTCTCAGCACCTCCCACATGTTGTTTTCCTGAGGATGGCATAGAATGAACACGCAACCAGATAAAGAAGAAAAGGAAGGCTGTCTTAGTTGTTTTCTGTTACTATAATAAAATACCTGAAACTGGATGATTTATACATAGTAGAGGTTGGTTTAATTCATGGTTCCAGAAGCTGGGAAATCCAACGGCATGGCACCTTTTCAGTATCTGGTAAGGACTGATTCCTGCATCATAACATGGCAGGGGGCATCCCATGGTGAGACAGAGTAAGCTGCCAGCTCAAGTTGCTCTGACTCTTTTTAAAAAAAAATTATATATATTTTTAGTTGTTGATGGACCTTTATTTTATTCATTTATTTATATGCAGTGCTGAGAATCAAATCCAGTGCCTCATGCTTGCTAGGCAAGTGCTCTATCACTGAGCCACAAACCCAGTCTGCCTTTCTTCCTCTTATAAAGCCACTAATGCTATCCCGAGGGTTTGGCCTTATTGCCTCATCTCATTCTAATTACCTCCTAAAGGTCCCACCTCTGAATACCAGTAACATACAACTTTGGGGATCAAGTTTGCAGCACGTGTATTCCAGGAACATAACCAAACCACAGCAGATCATTCTGCTACCTGTAAGAGGAAAGCCATGATTAAAAACTCAGGTTGCAGGGCCATTCGGGACCCTTTTGCCTTTAACATACCTTTTACCTCTACCCCATGCATCTTTCAAAGAAGGAAAAACCAGGCTAAATAATTAGTGAACTAATCTGGGATGGAGACAAAGGTTAGCACAGCATGGGTGTGAATTCTACTCCAGCCAAAAGCAAAGCAAAGGAAAGGAAAGGAGAGGAGAGGAGAGGAGAGAAAAGGAAAGGAAAGAAAAGATTTAGGAGAGAAGGAAGGTCCATTGACTGTGCCAGGGGGTCCTCACAATGAGTCTATGGCTATGCCCATAATGCAACCACACTCGATACTGTCAAGAGTCCCTGGGTTGGTAGGATGCCCACTTCACAGATGGGGGCATGGAAGCTGAGACATTCATTCCATGGTGTGCTCCAGGCTGCATGCTTAGTAAACGGCGTCCTCAGGTCTGGAACCTGGATCTGACTCCCAAAGCCTGAGCTTACCCTCCGTTCTACCACCTGACAGATCCATGGATCTATGGAGAACCATTGCTCTTATCCCAGGGGTCCAATTTGCTGCCAGGTTCTTGGAAAGCATTTTCGCTGTGGTTGGACTAGTACAAAGATCTCTTATGATAGAGCAACGCAGTCATCATCATCTTCATCATCTTCACCCTGTCTCCACCTTGTGGACAGATCCAACATTCCCAGCTTCTCAGAAATATTTGTTTTGACTCATAAAACTAATTTTCTCAGGAACCAAGTTTTGTATGTTTCTAATATAAAATAATATTTAAACCATACCACCGCATCAACTGTTCACCCAAACATCAAAACAAGAGCAACAATAGCAGTGATGCCTCACAAGAGCATTGGGCACTCTCAGAACTTGCTAGAAGAAAATATGGCAACAAAAGAGGTCGACCCCCACAACACAGGGTCATTGATCCCTGTGTACAGGCCTCAAACAATGTCCTTTGAAATAGCCAGACTTGAGTCCTTAGTGGGTTTTGAAATCAATTTAGTGGGTCTCAGATAGTATTAAAAAATAAAAAAAGAATAGATTAGGAAATAAAATTAATCTACAGTATCAGGGTATTTGTCTTAGTCCTCTTTCTGTTGCTAATAGCACAACACCACAGAATGAGTAAGTCATAAAGAAAAGAGATTAATTTGGCTCACAGTTCTGGTCCAAGGTCAAAGGGCTGCATTTTGTGGTGGCCTTGTTGCAGGCAGTGCTTTGAGGCCATGGAGGGTATCACATGGCCAAAGACAGGCAGTGCCCCGTGTGTCCTCATTTCTGTCTCTCTTCTTGTAAAGCCACCACTATTCAATCATAGGTTCCTCCCTCCTAACCTTATCTAACCCTAATTTCTTCCCACCTCTAAATGGGGTTAAGTGTCTATCTTCTGAATACTTCACAATGGGGTTGAAATTTCAACATGAGTTTCCAAGACAACAAACCACATCCAAACTATAGCAATATTGTTTTTATAAGACTTTGTCACAGACATATATAGGTGTTTAGGGGTGTGTGTGTGTGAGTGTGTGTGTGTGTGTGTGTGTGTGTGTATGTGTGTGTGTGTGTGCAGGAATGTGCATATTGTGCTGGGTTGTGTGCTCAGAGCATTAATGACCACCTGGGATAACTGAGAAGGTTCCCTAATCTTGGGGACCCATGTGTTCCACAAACTCCCTCACATGCCGGGTTTAAATCCATGGCCGGTACTTTGCAGGTACAGACTTGGATGTTGAAGCAAATCATAAATGCATGCCACTAAAACAGATGGCACCTGGGTATAATTTGGAAGATAAATGGTCAGCTAGAGTGTTGGGCTGGACAGAGCCATTCGGACCAAATCACTGCATGAGTTATAAGAGGAGCAGGGAATGGAAAGCCCTTAGAAATCCTGTGGCCTTAACTGCGACCTCCCTGACTTTAGAGACATTGGGAAAGAATTTCTCCTTTTATTATGGGAAAGAATTTCTCTGACTTATTATGGACAGTAATTACTTGTTACTCCTTTAGGAGTAATTTGAGACATGTGTACTTAAGTATCTGCAAAATACGAATAAATAGCAATGACAGCAATACCTCCATGGTTATTGTCTACTGGGTGCCAGATGCCTGCTAGGTGCTCCATCTACATTATCTTTAATCCTCTCAGAGACCTAGCAAGGTTGTTCTTGTGCAAGTTTTGTATCAAAAAGGACAGCAGCTATTGGTTTTGCGGTGTTAATGGGAAAGACTAGCTCGTTGCCCATAAGATGTCATTAACCTGGTGACTCTAGCACTGCCCTCAGCTTTGCAGGCTCAGACAAGCTTGTCAGCAAGCTGAGTTGGTCTCTCAGATACAGATCATGCCACCCAAGCTCACAGTAAAGGTGTGGGCAACCAGGATGCTTCCTGATTAACTTACGATGGGAGTAACTGGGACACAGTCTGGATCACTGGAGCCAGACTGATCAATCCAAGGAAACTCAAAACCCAAACAGAAGTTTTCCTGGTGAACATGGAATTAGAAAAGGGAATGGGAAGTGAGTATGGAGGGTTTAAGTTCCTCAGGAAAGAATGGCCTGCAGCAGCATCTTTCGGAGGAGAGGTTTGCCAGTTCTTACCTTTTACCCAGGTGGATTCCCAGTGAGAACAGACACAGGGAACTGTATAGAGATCAAAGCAGTAGACTGGGCTTAGCCCCAGTGTTCAGAGCTGGAGATCTCAACTTGGGCTTGATGCCAAAGGCATAGCTTCTGATATGCAAATGGAAGATATGGCAGGACCAACCTGAGTTGCCCGCCCTGATGCATTTCCACAAAAGGGCAAGTGCCACCCAAAGCCTGGAACCCGGGATGTCCTCCACCAAGGTGACTTCTTTCTCTGAGCTGTTCTTGGATGGACCTTTTCAGCCTACCCTGGAACCCACGAAGGCAGGGATAGAATTTGTTGATGCCCCAGTATGGTACTTAGCAAGCTCTCAAAACCCATATGGAATGCAAAATTTGCTTTCTCTCTCCTTTCTCTTCTCCAATGGCATCCAATCCTACCTCAAATGGACTATTATTCCTCTAGCTGTGTTATTATCCTCAATCAGATTACTATGTTCAACAGGATGACTTTGCACATCTCTGCTGCATACAATATATATCGATTTTGTTGTTTAGCTCTTGAAGAACAATCTCATTTTCCTTCCAGATACCAAGTTCTTTAGCGGGGCATTTCCCAGTAGCTGACAAAAGCTTACCATCTCATTCCCATTCTGTGGTCATCTAAGAACAGAGCCAAAGTTAAGATCCAAGGTCACAGGGAAAAATGTTGCTGGAGGTACCGTTTGAACAAGGGCTGCAAGATGTCTGTATGTCACAGAACTCTCCAGAGAGACCCAAGTCTTCTTAGCACTTTGCATTTATTTCCACCTCCCACAGTGGTTATCTTGTTTCCCATTTACATACGGTAAAGGACACTTTCTGAAGATTGCCATTTGGGGCCAGGAATTTAATCTTACCCCGGGGCTAATGCTTTTATTTGGGTAGCTCCTTAACCTAAATAAGTGAGCGATCCTCCCCACCCCCATCCGTTTTATACTTGCCGTGAGAAGAGACGGTGGTGGGGTGGCTGCAGAGGGAGTCAACAGGGACCCAGTGAAGTTAGATGCTGCTGCTGAAAAAAACAGACACCCAGTTCCTGAGCTGCAGCCCTGGGCCATTAGCTCTGGTTGCCAAGGAGCCTACCAGGGCAAAGGTGATCTCTCTTGGTCTTTTTCTTCCATTTCCTGTTCTTCCACTTCTTCCATGCCTCTCACAACTAACCTGGGCTTCCCCCTTCCTTTTCTTTTCTCTTTTCATGTTCTTGGCCAAATGTCAGGGTAACTTTGAAAGCCCTTCCTTTCTCTCCTCACTCCACCCACATCCCCTTGGCTGCTCAGATGCATAAAGTTCGCCATCCAGCTGAGACAGCGCAACTTTTATAGTTAAGAATGTAGGCCATGAAGCCAGACTGCTTGGGGCTGAATTCCAGTTGCTCGGAAGAGTCGGTTCACCTCTTGGGGGCCTCAGTTTCTACCTCTGACGAATGGGGGTGAGACTCAGTGCTTACTGTAGAGGACTAATGTGAGGATCCAATGTCCTAATGTATGTAAAGTGCTTGGACGAGTCACTTCACATCAGAAGAGTATTTGTTCCCTGGGGGAAATGAAACAAGTCACAGCGGTTGAGGTTGAGCAGAAAAGCAAACAGTGGAACAGTGGTCCACTTTATGCTTTGAATATAACCCTTGCTGCTCTACCATTGCAACTTAGTTTTAAAATGGATATGTTTCTTTCTCTTTCTCTTTCCCTGCTCCTCCCTAATCTTTCCCCTCCCTAATCTCAGAGGAAACAGGATTACCTTTCCTCCCCATCCTGGGAAGATTTATCTGTCCTGGATCACACAGCCACCACAGGAATGAAGTGAGCCAGACTTTGGGAATGGTACCGGAAGATATCACAGAGGACTCTCTCCCAAATTAACAAGCGAATTACAACTCCAGACAGAGAACATGTGGAACGCAGCCTTTGAATCCCTCTTTAAAAGTCCCCTGTTTCTGCTGATGGGCTGAATCACAGCCTTTGGGACAGGAGTCCCCTGTATTTCTTCTTTGCTAGGAAAGCAATAAACCTCTTTTCTTTTTCTCAAAAACCATGTCCTCCTTATTGGATTGGCATAGGGGACAAGGGCAGAGCTTTCGGCAACAAAAGAGCCCTAGAACACAGGTCATATTCTATGGAGGCGGCCTTGGCTGCATTAGGGTTTCTTTGCCTAGAATATCCATGTATTCTAGGAGAGTTCTGGATCTTGTGTGTGTGTGTGTAAGCTGAACTCAGTCCTGAAATATTTTCTCAAGTCTTATTTTCTTTTTGCAGAGAGAAAAGCCTGGTCTATTTTGTGGAGCGATATCTCTGGCTAGTTTCTTTTCTTTCTTTTTTTTCTTGTGGTACTGGGGATCGAACCCAGGGCTTCCTGCTTGCAAGGCAAGCACTCTACCAACTGAGCTATCTCCCCAGCCCTCTGGCTAGTTTTTAAATAGTGTTTATATTAATGACCATTGGCTTAGGCTCATGCGATGTGCAAGTCCAATAAGTGCCCTTGTGTGATACAATCCCAGTTCCAAGATACGGGGAGAAAAAAAAAATGCCAAGCTGGCACAGGGAAGGAAAATGCAATTATCCCCAGCCCCAGCAAGACCCCCCTCCTGGCGTCCACTCTTTAATCACAGAGCTGTATTTATATACACATTTAGGTAATTGCATGTTTATCCATCTTGTCTCCCCTCCATCATAAGCTAATGTCTGGTCCATATTATGTACTCTCAGTGTTCAGAACAGTGCTGTACTTACCTGTGGGTGTAAAGTACACTCTGCTGACAAACTGAGGTTGTTTATGCAAATCAGTATAAATATACCATGTATTAGACTAGTTTTAAAAATAGAGTCTGTCAAATCAGCAAGTTCTAAAGAACAAAAATTAAAGGCAAGAATTAAAGAAAAGGAAAGTGCTTTGCGTTTTTCTAATCACATTTTCTGCTCTCATTCCCATATGTCCATGGGAAGGATACACACATACATGTATGTGTGTGTCATATATATATATATATATATATATATATATAATATATGTACATATGTATATGAAGCATAAATATAAGGATATATATGTAAGATATATATGCATATATATATATACATATGTGTATAGATCTATATGGTATATATATATATGGGTTTGTACCTAAGGTGTGAATTAAGTTATCAAGTCAGCAACACAAGGAGAAAAGCAAGTATACCCCAAATTATCTTAGAATTTTGCATTTATCACTTGAGGCTCCATGCTTAGAAGCACAGACACTGAAGTTTACCTTTATTTTACATCCTCTCTCAGCCTCACTCTCTTTGGACCACTGAAAGCTTGATCCTAGTTTGAAAGGACATGCAACTGGGTGAAAAAAAATTTCTTTCCTTTTTTTATGTGTAAGGACATTTATGAAAACCAAATGCTTTCAAGATGCAACTTCACAGTGTGTGGGCAGGTATGTGTAGATATGCTTGGCATGTGACAACCTAAACACTTCTGTTTTTATTATTTCATGCAGTTCTTACTACAAACCTGGAATACTTGGTTTCCATTGACAGACCAGGAAACTAAGAAGTGATTGGCTCACAGCGGGCAGGTGGCTGAACCCTGAGCTGGGAGTGGGGAAGCAAGTTGCAGATGATGTTGATCCACTAACATTCCCTCCCAAGCTGATCACTATAAGAGAGTGAAGGAAGATCTGAAAGTACGGACTGATAACACCCCTTTTATAGGACTAGAAGGTACCTTAACCAGTCCCTTCTATTTACAGAGGAGGAAATTGAAGCCCAGAGATGTCAGAAGATTTGCTGTAGGTCAGACCTTTTTGATGGCAGGACTGAACAAGCATGCTTGGTCTTGACCCCCAGCTATTCTCCAGTCCACCTCCTTCAACCCCAAGGAGGGGCTAGATCCCAGAATGCAATGAGAAAAGTCCTTTCCTGAAGAGTATTAAACTATAATGCTGAGAAAAAAATATTAGCATGGGTACATGATTTTATAAAGAAAGATAAAATTATTATTTGAAAAAAGGTTGATTTTCTTTATTAATAGAAAATCTATTTTGATTCAGTTGTCAGAAAAGTATGTGTATATGTGTATATGTATGTATGTATACACATATACACATATACATATATACAGCATGCTACTATACATTAAAAAGTATATATATACACATATATACACACATGTGTATATATATATTCATGTATATATACACACATTTGAATGAGAATACTTACTGTTTTGAGGAATAGGATCTTGCTTTGTCACTGACAGGTACTCATTAGGGTGGAACTAAAACTTTTAAGTCTTTCAAAAAAGCACTTGAATATTATGTATCTAGAGCCTTCAAAATGTTTAAGGCTTTTGATCTAGCAATCCAAATTCTAGGAAAATGTTCCATACATAATCAGGTGTGAGGCCCAAGGATATTATGTAACAGCATTTTTTATAAAATGAAAAATTTTAAATTTCATATGACCCAAGTAGAATGATCCACTAAATGAGTGTAAATTCAAGTGACATGATTATTATGCAGCTGTTAAAGAGAGAGCTTAGAATAGCACTTGATAATCTGGAAAAAGGTTTGTGATATACATGAAAAGGAGATCCAAAACTGTAAAAATTATTATCTAAAGAGTGTTGGGAAGATATCAGGTAGGAGCTACCATTACTGAATAGTGATTCTTAGAACATACTCTGCTCATAGTAAGCCATACAATTTTGTAATTCGTTTTTAGAATAAGCAAATTGTGAGATTAAGGATAATTTAAATGTTCTTCCCCATTGTTTTTGGAAGTTTCCAAATTTTGTACGAGAATGTATTATTTTCATTATCGTAAAGTTTAACCATTATAGAAAACTTGCAGTGTGTTGACACTGAGCAAGATAAGAAAACTGGTTTTGCTTATTTGCAACATAAGCAGCATTGACTCTGTAATTTTTTTTTTTTTTTTTTTGTCCTGGGGATTTGAACCCAGGGCCTTCTGCTTGTGAGGCAAGCACTCTACCAACTGAGCTATATCCCCAGCCCTTGCATTCTTTTCAAAGAGAGGCTGAGTGGCTCCCTTAATGACCAGTGCACTCTGCATTGCTGCTCTGCGATCCTGGTTGACAGGATTTCTTTCTCCATAGGATCCTCTGCTGAAGAGCACCTTCACAATTAAAATCACTATTTAAAAACTCCAGTTTTGCAGAGAAATTTTTGTTTTGCAGCATGACTTGGGACAGACCCAAGGCTTAGATCATTTCCATGTGAACAGAGACATGCGTTTTCTGTGGTCCCTGACTCTGTATAACCCACCTGAACTGCCAGAGAATAGGAATTTCCATCTCATTCTCATTGGTATCATATGTTAATCAAGATACTTTGTGTGTGTGAAATGCTACCATAAGAACTCTCAGCGTACCACTGTGGATGGCATAGCTCACTCCATTTCTTTTTCTTTTCTTTTTTTTTTTTTTTTGCATCAGAAATTGAACCCAGGGGCACTTAACCACAGAGCCACATTCGCAATTCATTTTATATTTTATTTTGAGACAAGTTGCTTGTGGTCTTGCTAAATTACTGAGGCTGGCTTTGAACTCACGATCCTCCTGCCTCAACCACCCAAACTGCTGGGATTACTGTTCCATGGCACCTGGCCCCATTTCTTATTTCTGAAAAAACAATCTAAGCTTATACCTGGCAGGTAGTTGGGCTAAATTCATAGAAGGGCAGCTCAATCTCCTTCCATGTTATCATTTCTTTGGAAGGTCAAAAATAAGTTGCTCTTTGGTATTTCCAAACATGGGCGAATTGGTATAGAAACTATGAAAGAACATATCTCTTTATTGAGACTCATGTCCCACTTATTTTTCATAATTTAGTAGGGTAGAAATTGCTCCAAAATTATTATCAAATTTTTACTGACTTTCTTGCAAAGGCAAATGGAAAATTTTAAATTTTTACTAGCTATGGGGTTATGAGTTGAGAAATGATTGAGGAACCAAGGGAACTGTGTGCCTGTTCTAAGCAGAGAGATTATATTAAAATAATTTTGAAAAATGAGAACAGAAGAGAGAGAAGGAAAAAGAGAGAGAGAGAGATCGAAAATCAGATGTATGTCTGAAGTTAAACAAAATATCCTTAGACCAACATAAAACACAATTCTATTTATTTTCTACTTTTAAGGAGTCCATTAGAATTTATTGCATAGTTTATAAATAATTGAGCTATTAGGATTATTTTGAACATTGAGGTGATCTGCCACTGAAGTTTATTTAAATCTATATATATCTATATCACACTTAGCTAAATTATATTATGTAAATATTACATATGTAAATCAAACTGTGAGATTACATTTATTTTATATGAACATATGTTTAAGAATTAAGGTGAGAACAACATGCAACATTGTGCCTTACCTAATCATTTAATAGGGAAACACATGAAAATAAGCCAGGCATCTCCAAGTCACAGATAACAGCTAGCTGTATCAGCATTTTGTTTCTATGCAGAAATGAGCATCCTTTTGAGTAAACAGTACCCTATGAAGTCAGCTGATGAGAAGAATCATCTCTTACACTGAGCCCACGCACTATAGGTAAGACTCAGGTTACCTCAATAATTTGCCAAATTATGAGATTTCTCACTGTGATCATCAGTCCCAAGGAACTTCTGGACCCATACTCATTTTTCCTAACTTCTAAGTGAAATCTGTTGGGCTTCTTCTAGATGCAAATTGCTCTGGGGATAAGGAATGGAGCAGATGGTGACTCCAACCTCATGCCGGCTTGCAGTGAGCTTTCCTTCAAGTCACCAGGGAGGGTGGCACTTCTACTCTGGTAACTACAATGCAAGAAGAAAGTGTAAGTGTAACTAGTAAAAGTTTCAGACAGCCACCTTCAGGATTCCTAGCCTCGGCACTGCTGGGAGGTGGTAGAACCTTTAGGAGGTGGGGCCTGGCGGAAGGAATTTAGGTCACTGGAGGCGTGTCTTTGCAGGGAATGTCGGGACCCTTCCTTGTCACTCTGTTCGCTTCCTAGTCACCATAAAGTGAGTAGCTTTGCTTCACCATGTATGCCATGAAGTGCTGCCTTGTCACAGGCCCCAAAACAATGGAGCCAAGGGATCAAGGACTGAAAGCTCTGAAACCTTGAGCCAAAATCAATCTTTCCTCCTTTTAAGTTGATTGACAGGTATTTTGTCACAGTGACAGAAATCTGACTAACACGGTTTTCCAGGAGGATCGCCAAATTGCCAAGGATTGTATCCTTTAAAGAGCAGATCACAACCACACAACATTATCTTGAGCAGTGGTTTCTAAACACTTTATTTTATAGACAAAGAGTAAATAAAATTTGAAGTAGCAGCTCTCAGGGACGTATATTTACGTTTTGTTATATACATGCATGCTGCACAAATAGATTATATGCATCAAACATACACAAAATAGGTATGTTGAAAGGATGAGCTGAATTTGAAATAAGCAACAATGAAAATATTTATGAATCTTTATTTGTGGCATACATTTTTCCTTTTAACCAGTGCCATATGGTTGACTATACTTCACTATTTTTTTATAATTGTAGTTTCATATTTGTGATTATAGCAATTCAAAGGTCTCTTTTTTGGTCGATTTTGTTTTCTCATTGGTTTTAGTGGCTGTCACAGTTGAAAAAGACATTTTACATACATAATATAAACTTGATAGACATACCTAGGTGGAGACGTATGTGTATGATAGTAGGTAGACTTCCATGTTTACTGTATAGTATCTGAATATTTTCACGTTGGTGAGAGCAACATTTTGTTGGTTTGGACTAGACGCCCTGTCATTGCTCTGTGACAGGTGAAGAAAACTTGGTCTAGCATACAGATGGCTGGCTCTGCTCTTATCTCGTTTGATTTTGCTTGCTTTAGGAAAATCTTCCATCAAAAGAGTTTTTCTTATTTTCTGCAATCTTTTCCGGCCCTTTGTGTATTTTGTGAGGGTTAGTTTACATAAATTAGAGACCTTGGCCTATCAGTCCACTTAACCTGGGAGCAATAAGTGACCATTCAATGGAGACACTGGAAGAGTGTGGGAGGAGTGTGGGGATACCATGGCCAGCCTCTCCAAGCCGGGAAGGCCCTGCTCCTGGGGAAATGTCCCCTACAGTGAGGACTGACCTGACATCTTTGCCTAGAGTTGGCACTACTGTCCACCCATACATTTGTAGCACATATTTCCCTTGTTCTTAAGATAAAATTTTAAATGTTCTAATATTTTCTTCTTGCACCCCAATGAGGGTGTGGAGAGTTCTGTGAGGTGCACACTCACGTCCCACTCTGAAGACCCCCAGAGCAGACAATCTGTTGTGTTGTTCCTCCACAAGAGGGACAGGGGACAGGAGGGGACAGATACCCCCGATGGAGCCCTGAAATGACTCTTTCCCCTGTCAAATAAAGTCACAGCTATCTACAAAGCCAAATAACCAGGATGCTGCGGCTACACCACATTTTTTTTTTCTTTCGAGGCCTTTTTGACAAAATAATCAGATTTACTCTGCCCTATTCCCCTAGTCTCTAAGTCCTCTTAAACCTGTGTTGGTAGATTCATGAGATTGACAGATTAGCTTAGCCCCCCCCCCCCAATATCCACAGTGTAACACAGTACACAGGCTCCTATTTGTTAATCATTCGCATTAGGAACCCGATAAACAGTTTTAATACTATATGCCAAATATCTGTGTTTGTAGAGATGTCAAAACAGATGGTTCATGTTGTTCTTTTCTTACTTCTCAGACTCAGAATGAAACACTGCCCTCTCTAGGATTTCAATTACTCCAGGGACAGCCCTGTGGCTCAGTCTGTGGGGTTTACTAATGCACAGAGCCCGTTTCTACTCCTTCAAAGGCCAAAAGTCTCTGCCTCTTGCCGTTTAATGTGTTTCTTTGACCAGCCCCTGGACTCCAGCTGTGTCCTGCAACTCTCCACTCCATTAAGCAGTGTCTCACATCCTTGAATTTCTACTGGCCTGAGAACATTTGTAGGACACCGAAACCCCCAATTCATCTCTGAGTTCAGTTAGATTGGTATTTGGCATCTTCCAAATAGACATAATACCTAAATCCATGGTTATTAACCTTTTTTTTCAGTCACCAATTCCTTTGAAGATACATAACATCCACTCAGGAAAAAAAAAAAAAAAAAAGTTCAGACACATAAATTATGCATACAATTTCAAAGAGGGGGTCGTTCATATCCTTTCTGAAGTTCATCTTAAACTAGGATCTTTTTTAAAAAAAAAAAAAAAAACTAAATTTACTGAGTTGATGTTCTATAAACCAATTCATAATGCAACGAGTTGTTTTTAGGTTTTTATTTTTATTGCTTTTTTTTTCTCTTAAGGGGTTAGCTTTGAACAGTGATAAAATGTATGTGTGTCTATTTATATTGCCTTGAACAATAAAAGAATGTTCACTATGGCATCGTGTTTATCATTAGAGACATAGTTACAAAGGGTTTTGCTTTATAATTTGGTTGTCACTGAAGCCTTGTAGACAGGCTGCTAATTGTTCACCCAAAATCAATTTCTCCCCTTCTTCCTCACTAAGAGAACCTTGATTTTGCTGGGGGTGGCAATGTGCCCAGCTGAAAAATCTACATTTCCTAGCCTCCCTATGGACTGAGGTGGCTAAGTGGTTAGGTAATTGCCAGTACAAGTTTAAAATGTTTCTTAAAAGGGGATGACTCATCTGGATGGTGCTCATTTGTATCCATTCTTTCTTCTTGCCCAACACAGATGTCATGGCTGGAGTTCTTGTGGTCATCTTGCAGTCATGAGACCACCTGGAGAATGGAAACCATGTATGCAGATGGCAGAAGAGAATTAAAAGGAATCAGAGAAGCCTCTAACTAGCCCTGGGTCTCCTTCCTCTGGATTTCTTGTCCTCAAGTTACATGAGATAAAGAAGAAATCCTGATCTTGTTCAAATACATAAGTAAATAAATGAGTACATAAACACAATAAAATCACACGTATACATGTATCCTTGCAGCTAGACACATACCTTAAATGATACCAATTTCCTATATGTGTATTTTTTAAAAAAATCTATGAACATTAAGTAGAAAACCTTCCCCCAGTAGGAAATGAATAACTTTAGCAAATTCAGGGAGTCTTTCGAAAATGAATTTTTGAACAGCTAATTTGTATATCATCGAAAATACATATTACCCTTTAGCATACAAGTAATACATTTGTGCAAAACAAAAAAAAAATTCCAAGAGTAATTATTTGCATGTTTTCTATTGGAGCTATAAAAAAATTACCAAAACTTAGTGACTTAAATACACACACACACACACACACACACACACACACACAACTATTATCTTTTGGTCTTACAGATCAGAAATCTAAAAGGTTAGGGTCCCATGGATAAAGCTCAGGTGTTGACTGGGAGGAATGAGTTCCTTTCTGGAAGCTCCTGGCCCTTCCAGCTTCTGATAGGCTGAGCTCAGAAGGAGCTTCCAGCTTCTGAGCTCCTTAGCTGGGGCTCCCGTCCACCCTCAAAACCAGCAATGGTGGTCAACTCTTTATCAGGCTGCATCTTCCCAAAAGGGACTCCTCTCCCCGAAAGGGACTCCTCTCCCTCCCTCTTTCACTTGTACTCTGTGCCAGCCTAAACGTCCCACTTCAAGAGCCTTGGTTTCCTCTATCTGCAAAGTTCCTTTAGCCACATGTGGAAACACATTCCCAGGTTCCAAGGATTCAGATGTGGATGTTTGAGGGGCCATTATTCTACTACCACTCTACTATTACATTTGTGATGGATCTTTTTATTTTTATTTTTTATTTTTTGGTACATACACAGCTGTACCTGTATTTTTAAAAATAATTTATCAAAATAAGATTTCATCCTATTCTGCAGCTTGCTTGTTTTCACCTAACCGCATATAATACATACCTTTCCTTGTTGGAAAACAGATTCAATAAAGTAATTCTTTAAAAAAAAATAAATAAATAAAGTAATTTTTTAAAGAAAATTTCCTTTTGAAGTTTTGAGGAAATTTTTTTCTGGAAAAAAAAAAACTAAAAGAAGAGAAGAAAAATATGGGACTCCTGTTTAAGGCTAAGTAAAAATTGAAAGTAGGAAGCTTAAGAAAAATCGTTCCACCTATTTGCATATTGCAGGTGAATGTGGTCTTTTGGAGAGCAGCCAAAGCCAGTGGCATTCAGTTTAGTTCCATTGAAAGCATGGGAAGCTCTGTAGTGAGTACTTGTGATTATCTTGCTGTTTAGTGTACATTCCTCTTACCCATAGTCTCTGATTTGACTTGGAGAATTACCATTTCCCAAAGGATAAGTTCTCTGGGGGACTAAAATGGGTGCGCAGCCTTAACCCCTAGGGAAGGGCAGTCATGTGTCCAGGCTATGCCAATCGGATATTCCCTGGAGGAGCTCACAGAGGAAAGAGTGGAACCACCAAGCCCCAGAAGACAGCAGGAAAGGCAGAGTTGGACGGTGGGGACCTCAAACACTAGAACTGAAGACTTAATACTTTGTAGCATGCACCTCTGTGATTTGGCTTCATTCTTTATACCAGCTTCCTCTATGCAGTGGACTGACATAACTATTTTCAGGCATCATCATGAGGAAAGAACTTTCCCCTTCTCTTCCTAGCTACCCGTCACAGCCCTAGAGAAGCCCTCTAATTGGTTTAGTGTTCATAGCCTCTGGGAGCAGTCAGTACCAGTGTGTGATGCATGGAGACTGTCCACATCCTTGTACCTGTGACAGGAACAGAGAGGTCAGGGTCCATAATTAGAACTTTGCACTAGAACCACGTGGTCAAGATAGAGAAAGAACAGTTCCCCCGAGAAAGCCAGGCAATGTCTGTCAGAAGAGAAATAAGCAGTCCTAGGTAGACAAAAACAATAGAGAGTCAACAAGGACTGTGTACCAGGGCAAATATACCATGGAAGACATTTGAATATTCAATAGGCCTAAGGGAAGGAAGAATCTGGACATCACTTGGTCTCAGAAACTAACATTCCATCAAAAGGGAAAACAAACAAAATGGGATTTATTCAACAAATATTTATATGGTTTGAAATGAGCAAAGCTTGTTTGTTCCTGATATTTTTGACCACTTCTGGCCTTTTCTGGACACTACTGACATTTTCCTCTCTGTAAATGTGGAGGCCTTTATAAATTTGACTTAGTAACAGCACTCCTGGAGGATTCCCTGGCACGTTCAGGAGACAAAGAAAATACTACTATAGACTTGCCCTCAGCGTGGACTTCTTTGTGAGCTGTATTCCAAAGGCTATCCTGTATGCAGTGCCCAAGTTAAAATGCATGAATCCGAGGAGCCACACTTTGAAAACATTTAAAATACGAAGAAATATGTGTCTGCATGCAAGTATGTCTCTGTGACTGAATGTAAAATGTTTTGTAAAATGAACTTAATTGGAGGGCCAAATAACCTAGATAGCTCAACAACTTTTAAAGAAAAAAAAAAGTACCTGTTAAATTGGACTTACAATTTAATTTTACCCACATCATGAAAATGTTGATTTCATTAATCACAGTAGTTGACCAATGACAGCAATTTCAAAATAATCACTAGATAGTCGACAGCTCTGGCTGCTGAAGTAGTTCTTCTATAGTTAACCAAGTATTCTGCTCCATATGGCATTAGTATATATTACTGTGTTTTTAAAAGTTCAATGTTTTTATTCTTTATAAACCACTGAAAATAACTCTCAAAACTGTTCTTCACATTTGTACTATTGCTACACATAGGTATTATTTAAGCCTACCAACTGATAGTCCATTATTTTTTTCAACAAAATTATTAGCAATATTGGTAGCAAACAAGTGTATCTAGGGAAACTCATAATGAGAACTTACCATGTTCATTTGGGTCCTCCAAAATGCAAACCAAAATAAGGACTTGATTATAGATATGGAGTTTATTTGGTGCTCTGGGGAGCTCATGGGATGGATTAAGGAAAAGGAGAGAAGGAAAAGAGAAAAGTGGAAAAAAAATATAAAATTGGCATCAATGGGTAGGTGGTATTTGATTGAGCAACTGGGTCTCTCTTCTGCTTGGGATCCTCTGAGAAAATATGTAGAATCGGTCACAGAACTAATCCACTGAGGGATGGGGAAGTCGGAGTACTTATCTTCTAACCCTGGGACCTCATTGGTCAGGGGTTGACCATTACATTGCAGGCTCTTCTAACTGTAGGCCAAGAAGGGCCTTGAGAGAAGCAGAGAGTTATGGCACTCAGGCTAGGGAGCCAGGAGCATGTAGACATGTTTCCTGCAGCTGCAAGGGAACCATGATGTGAACCCGGAGCCATCAACAGGAGGGTAGCAGTAGTCACTGTTACCTTCACTCCTTGCTCTATCACATCCTCTGGTAGCATGGAACGTGGGGTTGGGTTCTTGGCTTTACGAATTTGAAGAATAAAATCCATGGGCACAAGAGGGAGAGCAGAGTAACAGGATTTATTAGAGTAATAGAAAGAAAGCAGAGCTCCCAAGGAGGGAAGGGTCCCAAGAGAGGGATACCAAAGAGTGGCTCTTGTCTAGGGGTTTATCTATAGGTCTATAGGTCTAAGGAAGTCCGCCACCTGCCCAATCCTGGGTGAGGCATTCAGTGTCCACAAGGTATTCATGCAGCCCTTAGTCTTATCGAAATATCAATCAGGCTTTCTTTCCTTCTTTGGAGAGGCATGGACCCTAGTCGCATAGGTCCTGATTTTAAAAATAACCCTTTTGTAAGTTTCTTAGTCAATATCTGCAGGTGCTGTTTGTGTTCTCCTGCCCAGGAAGTTACCTAGGGGCCCATCTCCCTACCCTCCCAACCTATCTCTTCCTTCTGACATCACTCTCGGGCCCACCTTGATTTCACTATGTTGCTGACATCTTATGGCTGACTGCAATCTTAAAGCAAAACAAAACAAAACAAAAAAGACAGCAAGACTGAAAATACCAGAATATGTGGAACAAGTAAAAATTCTCATTGCTACAGCTGTTCCCAAAGCTATAATCTATACTCTTCATGACTCTCTTCTACCTACTATTCTAGATTTTCCTTATCCTTGGCCAGCATATCCACTAGTCCAAATTGCTTGCTCTGAGAGATTGAGACTTGATTACCCTGCCTTTGTCAGACTATGGTTGATTAAATCATCCTTATTCTGTTGCCACCAGACACAGGACACAGGAGCACTAAGGGCTATAGCCCTGTGGAAATGCCGTCTCCACACACACACACATACACACCATGAGATCGAGGCCTTTAATCAGCAAGAGCCTAAATTAATAAGGATTAATAACACAATATCCACTAATGGGTCACTGGGAATGTGGTGATACCATCCTCCTTGCATCCTTTAATTACCATTCCTGCTTATTCTAGATATTGGGGACATGCCACAAGGAGCAATTACATCTAATGATCATTGGTTCAACACACATCCTGTATGTGAGTTAGCTAGCTATGACTCAACCACACAAGGTGTCACCCCTAAGATGACACTGATGATGATTACTCATGGACTCTCTCAGACCCTCAAAACCAATGGTCTTCTGATAAATGGATGACAGCAATAATCTCAAGGGTGTTTTATTTGTGAGATTTTAAAATTTTTGCCTCAAGAATTTGAAGTAGCTCACCAAGCACTGTGCCTCTTTCTTAGTGGTGGTAGATGCAAAACATCTTTTCAGATGGGGTGTCTCAACATACCCCTAGATCACTGGATCCCTAATGCATTTCCTGGTGTGGCAGGCTCCAGAAACTTCATAGGGTATATCTCTCATCCTCTGGCATGAAATATTTTACTAAAGCAACTGGCATACTTCCAATCTCCTAACAATCAAGCCCAAACTATCATTCTGTCATTATTATATTAGGGCAGGGTAAAGTTCTACAGAATGTCAAGGTGAGCAAGGTTTCTGCAGACTGTATTGAAATAGAACGGAGGAGCATTCACATACCCCTAGGATCAAGTGGTGAATGATGAAGAGAGGGTATTTACCAAACCAACAGCCTTGGGTGGTTAGTAAGGCTGTTAGAAAAGCAGTATGCATTCATGTGAGAAAGATGGAAGTGTGCATCTGTGAGCACATGAGGTATCTTGCAAGAGCAACCAGTGTTCTTTGCTCTTCTTGTGGATCGATTTTCTTGCCGCATAGCAGGCTCAGGGTAAGCTACATTCTTCCATGGTAGCTCAGGCCTGCAAAGGGAAATGTTGCTCTGCACAACACAGAATCTTATCACCTTTTGTTAAGGTTTGTATATGACATATCCTCTCAAAACTCCTGTTAATGCAGGAATAGTCAGAGGTGACGTGACTGGACCCTGAGAGCTGTGACCTAAGTGGCCCATCCTAGGTTGATTGGACTGACTGGGTGGTAACTGTAGGTAGGTGGGATGTGGCTGGAGGAGGTGGGTCACTGGGGGCGAGTCCTGAAAGGATTGTTCTCCCTGTGGCCCCTTCTGCCCTACACCTGCTTTCTGGCTGCCATGAGGGAAGCAGCTTCCCTCTGCCTTGCCCTTCCACCCTGATGTGCTGCCTCACGTTGGGCCCAGAGTATTGGAGTCCGCCACCTATTGACTGGGACCTTGGAAACTATAAGCCTCAAATAAATTTTTCCTTCTCTGAATTGTTTTTGTTGAGTATGTTTGTCATAGCAACACAAAAACTGACTAAAACACAGTATGACTTTGGTTGTACATTATTGGTAAAAGCAAGTAAAGTCCAGCCCAGACTCAGGGGCAGGGGAATCAGACTGCATTGCTCACCTTGCAGGGGAATGGCAGAGTTGCTTTGGAGAAGAGTAGTCGAGATGAGGGATATTGTGGCAACCACCTTTAGAAAATGCCATCTGTCACATCTCTCACAGTAGGAACTATGCTCCCTTGCTCAGGCAGTGCTGAAACTTCTTCCTAGTTTTTGGAACAGAGACAACGAAGACGGGTAGCAACAGACCTTGAGGTAGTGAGTGTGATCTATGAGGCATGTGCTTCAGAGGAGGACTCTGTATAGTTCCAAGCTGTTGGGATGCTGTTCTCCTCAACTTACAGGGTGAAGAATTCTTCAGCGAGGTTAGATGATTCAGGGGAAAAAATTGTTCAAGGTTCTCTACCCAGAAAATTGTTCAAGTGAATCTACCCAGATGTCCACATTCCAGGGTTCTCAGTGCATTTTCTTCCTGCAGTGCTTTGACTTGTACACAGGAGTCTGTGCCTTCCCTCTGCTTTGTGGTTCTGTTGCTCTTGCAATGATCCCCTGGACTTGGTTTTCAGAACCATGTGCCCTCTGGTTGTAGGAAATGGAAAAGTTAGATGTTTCCAAAAAGGGCTTCTGCCTTTCATTACCATATTCCAAAGTGTTAGTTGGATGATGTAAACAAATTACTTTCTTTCCCCAATTCATCTAGAGCAGTTAACAAGAACCACAATACTCTCCCATTCCTATGATCGCTGCAGTCCCCATATCTTTAATAGGTATTAGCTCTATTGCACAAGCCAGGATTCTCCTTTTGCCTTTCCCCCATCAAAGTAAGTATGGGTGGAATTCTTGGAAATTGTGACTCTTCAAGGTGTTAGGGTTTACCACCACTTTACCTACCACCAATGGGGTCTTTGTTGCCTCCATCTCATCCAGGATTAATTGTCTTAGTTTAAGTTCTTCCAAAATCAGACCTAGAGACAGGACCTTGGATACAAGGAGTTTATTTTGGAAAAAAATCGTAGGAAGGACAAATGAGACAGACAGAATAGAAAACAAGAGAGGAAAAAGAGAAAACACAATGATGAATGGGTTACTACTATGGGCAATCTGGAGAACAAATTCCACTGGGGACCTCTGAGGAGCTATTTGAATCACCTCAATAGTCTCACCAAAGTACGAGTTGGCCATTGAGCCACTGATTCCCATTCTTTATGAATTGAGAGGTATTCAGTCCCCAGAAATTGCAGGATATCTTGTGCAAGGCTTGAGCAAGCTCTTGTGGTACTGGAGAAGATGATCCTCAGAGAGAAGCAGAATGAGGCAGGTGCTTGAAGTAGGATGCTGTCAACATCCTTAGGAGGTACAGGTCAACTCAGAAGTAGAGCAAGGCACAATGGGTTAGGGCATCAAGAGCATCTGTTATATGGACAATTTGGTAATTCATATGAAAAAAATAAGGAGGAAGTTCCTGGTCAACATTATGGACTGAGCACATGTGTTGATCACAATTCCATTCTAGAGTCTCTCTGAAAGAATGGAAAAGGGATGAAAAAACAACTTTATAAAATCTGGAAGGATAAAGAGAACAGAAGAGGCAACAGCAGATAAGAGCTAGCAGCAAAATGTTGGAAGACAGAAGGCAGATGGATGAGTGGTAACGAAGTTAACAGAGCAGCAAGAAAGTTTGCTTTGCTGTGGGAACTACCAAAAAGCAAAAGCATCCCCACTAAAAAACCCTGGAAAGTCTCAGAAACTGGAAACACTTGTTCCTTCTTGCTCTAGTTTAGCTCTTAAAAGTGTCCCAAAGGTCTAGGTGGTAAAGGCTAGTGGTGGAACCTGATGGATGTGGAGAAGGATAAATCCCAAAATAGTGTAGACTGGGAGTGAGGAAGAAGGCAATACATTGATAACATTGATCCTTTCCCATCACATTCTTTCCCAGTGACAAGACAGGCCCTGGGATGAGGAATCCATCAAATGTGGAATGACATTCTCTGGGACTGTCCTTTTCCAGATACCGACTGCTGACCCCAGACCCTCCATCTGGCTCAGTAAAAACAAATCTCAAATTCCTGAGTGCCCAAGCTGACATGCTCTGCCATTAATTAAGTCACCTCTCAGTGTAAAGTGCAATCTATATAAGACAGACTTCCCCTTTGGTCAGTAGCTCATTTTCCATCAAGAAAATGTGTCCATCAGAGGCATGACTCCATTGTTGAATAAAGGTTTTGTTGATCCATGAAGCTTGCATCTGGCTTGGTCCTTTTGTGCTAACAGAACCTTTAAGAGGTAAGGTCTGGTGGGAGCTTTTAGGTCACTAAGGGCATGACCTTGGAGGGGACAATGGGACTCTGGGCTGTTACTCTTTCTTGCTTCCTGGCCATGAGGTGAGTGATTTTGCTCCACCACATACTCCCACTATGATGTGCTGCATCACCATAGGCCTAAAAGCAATGGGGGCCAAACATTCATGGACTGGAACCTTTGGAATAGTGAAACAAAGTAAACATTTTTTCACTCTATGCCCATTCTCTCAAGTATTTGTTATAGTAACTGAAAACTGACTAATACACTTCTGTAGGGAAGGTGTGCAGGGTGGAGTTGATAAAAAGAGATACCAGATAGACTCAAGAGTTCTTCTCCACTTCTCTGTACCAACAAGACCAGCAGGAAACCGAAGGGAAATGGAACCATTCTTTAGACTCAAGTATACCAGGTTTGGTAGAAAATGGGAATAAAGCTAAAAAAAGGAGGACTAAATCAAGACTCTATGCTACATATTGATTAGTGAGTCCTCATCCTCACTTAGATGACAGGTCACTGCCAGCTCCCTTTGTGTTCCCTGGACAAGGCCTTAGAAGAGTCTTCTCTGACAAAACAAACCAGCCAGAGAAAAGACTTATATACTGATGTTCAAAAGTTTCCCAGTGAAATGAACAGATGCCTGACTGGTTGCTCCATGGTAAATAGTAGCAATTGACAAACATTGCAAACATACACAATACGTTCCCTCATCTTTTTTAGCACTTATAATTCTTAAGTGAACAACAATCAAGTATTGCCAGTTATGTGATGAAAGTTCCTATCATAAAATACAAAGATACAAACACACAAACAAAAAAAGGTATCTCAGACTAAACAAAGATCATGCAATGAAAAGACTGTTTAAAAACATCTTATTAGTGATCTCAGAAATATAAGATAAAATATTGCACACATGAAATAAGATGATTCTGGTTAAGGAAAAAAGTCTCATTTACAGAATAAGAAATAGTCCTTAGAAAATAAAAATAGGATAACAGAAAAGATGGATTCAATCAACGGACTGGAAGGTAAGTCTTCAGGAAGCTAAGTAAAAGACAGAAAAATAGAAGAGTCCAGAAAATTAGTCTTAAACCAGGAGACCTTTCTAAAGTTCCTAATGGAAATTTAAGAGAAAGAAAGTGTTTAAAAAAAGAGAAGAAATTAGCAAAGAATTAGTTAAAAAAACAAAACTTTTTCAGAACTGAGGAATAAGGGTTTGGAGGCAGACAGACTTATGGGCACAAGTACAATGAATGAAAGGAAGCAGCTTCTGACTTCCAGCAACTCTCTCCAGTTCGATGCCCTCTGTGTTGATTGATCTGAATTGTCATCTCGATTGGATTTAGAGATGCTAAAACAAAGAGGCTTGTGGGTGTGGCAGTGAGGGTGTTTCTAGCAATGATTGGCATGTGAGACAGCAAAATGAGAAGGGACGCCCACCCCAAATGTGGGCAACACAGGCCAGTTGGTTGGGGCCAGCGGGGAACTAAAAGGTGGAAGAATGAGGAGGCAGCAGCAGACCCAAGCCCCATTCTTCTTGAGGGGGTATTTCTATTGCTGCTACAATGGCCTGGGGGCACCAGACTCCAGCTCCTCCACTCTTCCAAAGGCTGCCTCTAACCAGGGACTCCGCAGGCAGTTTCCAGGCCTTCCATCCTGGACTGGGGCTGCATCATTGGCTCCTCTTGTTCTGAGGCTCCGGTTTCTTGAAACAAACAGCAACTTCTTCCTCTAGCTCTCCAGCCTGTGGGACTATCCAGCTCTTCTGGTCATGTAGCCAATCTAATAAATCCTCCTTTTATAATCATAATATATATGGAATATATATCCTGCTAGTTCTGTTTCTGTAGAGAACCCCAAGACATCCTCACAGAACTCTGTCTTGGCAGCTCAATAACTATGTGGATCTTTCTTCTAAAATCCTGATCCTTCAACATCTTGACTTCCTTCCCTTTGATTATTTAATAAATTTTCACCATTCTTCCTGTCAACTTCCCACTGCTCAGATCTAAGACCTTACCCATACCAACACTCTGCATTGATATGAACTTGACAATCTTCACTTCAAGTTTCCCCTTTTTCAATGAAAGTTGATCCCTGTCCCTCCCTACCCACCCCCCCTTGTTTTTTTTTGGTTTTTTTTTTTTTTTTTTTTTTTGCTTTCTTTCATTCTCTTAGCATCTGTTATGGTTTGGATGTGAAGTGTCCCACAAAGGTTCACTGTGTGAGACAATACAAGAAGGTTTAGAGGAGAAAAGATTGGGTTACAAGAGCCTTAACCAAATCAGTGAATTAATCCCCTGATGGGCTTAACTGAGTGGTAACTGAAGGCAGGAAGTGTGTGGTTGGAGGAGGGTGTGGCACTAGGGCCTGGCTTTGGGATGTATATTTTGTACCTGGCCAGTGGAGTCTTCTCTACTTTCTGATCACCATGTGAGCTGCTTCCCTCTGCCACCTTCTTCCACCAGGATGCCCTGCCTCACCTGGAGCCCTGAGGAATGGATCCAACCTTCTATGAACTGAGGCCTCTGAAATCGTGAACCCCCAAATAAACTTTTCCTCCACTAAGATTGTTTTGGTTGGGTCTTTTAGTCACAGCAGTGAAAAAGCTGACTAAGACAGAGTCCCAAATCCTAAAATACTACAGCTCCTCTGGTACTAACATCAGTTAATCTGATTCTACCACTTCGGATTCACTTTTGCTCACTCCCATGAGCCTTTTGGGCTACTCAGCAGGCTCCCTACATTTTTGTAATCTAGTCACCGTCCTAATCTCCTACTTTATATCCTTCCTAAATGACTATTTTACATCTTCTCCTACCATATCTTTTCTCCTACCCTCATTTAGAATAAGTGTTCTTATCTCCTAATTCACTAAGAAAATAAAAGCAATCTGAAAAGCACCTCTGCTAATCCCCACCACATCTGTTGGTCTGTTCTGCCTGCTACACATACACATTGCCCATCCTCAGAGCTAAGACAGTTTCTCTTCTTGCAGCCTTGATTCCACCTCGTTGCTTGCAAGTTCCAGCAATTGTCCTTGCTTCTCGCATCATTTTCCCACTTCTATTGGGTCATTCTCACCAGCAAGTAACTGTGCCGTCGTATCTTCTATTTTAAAAATATGAAAATTTCTTCCTTCTATCTCTGCTTCCCTTTGGGACAAAATTTCAAGGGTTTTCTATGTTTACCGT
Source organism: Sciurus vulgaris (assembly GCF_902686455.1). Lineage (NCBI taxonomy): Eukaryota > Metazoa > Chordata > Mammalia > Rodentia > Sciuridae > Sciurus > Sciurus vulgaris. Next base: position 24,382,828 of record NC_136469.1, read on the forward strand.
CTAGAGTGCCTCTCCTCACTTCATCTTTAACACACCCGGAGTTGTGTTTTTACTCTCACATGCAGAGCTTATCAGACTCCCTGGGGGCCTCCAGGTTGCTAAATCTCAGTCCTTATCTTCTTAACTGGGCTGCACTTGATCATTCACTTTTTGAAACTGTCGCCTGATTTTCTTTCCACATCTCTGGCCACTCTTTAGTCTCTTCTGTGGATTCCTTCTGTCTTCTTGATCTAATAAAGATCTAATAAGTAATAATAAATAATAGACATCTAATAAAGATTGACATGCCTCTTATCTCAGGCCTCAGACCTCTTTTCTTTTCTACATTCATTTCCTTGCTTTTCTCACCCATTTGTCATTATTTATATGCTGATGACTTCAAACTTGTGCTCCCAGCTTAAGCCTCTCCCCTTAAATTCAGATAACTGGTTGCTTACTTGAGATCTCCACACAAATGTCTCAAACCAATACATCCCAAACTGAGTTCCTGCCCTTCTTCCAGATGTCTCCATTTCAGCAAACAACTCCTTCCTTACATTCCTTCAGGGTAAAAACGTTGAGTTTTAATTGACTCCTCTCTTCCTTTTATCCCACATCAACATCAGATGCTTTACAATCAGCAGTACACCCAGTTGGGACCACATTCAAGACCTAACTCAAAATGGAGCACTTTTCAACCATTTTTAATACCACTAACTGGAACACCTCTGGGTGGGCACAAGCCTGTCATTGCTTGCTTGGGTTCTGCAGTGTCCCCTGCCTGCTTTCCCTGCTTCTGCCCTTAGCCCATGCAGTCTACTCACACAGCAGCTGGTATGATCCTTTAAACATATAATTCAGATCATGACATTTCTCGGCTCATAATCCTTCATCGCTTCGCCAGCTTATTCAGGATGAAAGCTAGATCCTTATAGCAATCTCCAAAGCCAGATGGGATCTGGCCACTGACACCTCCTGCACTCCCTGCCTCACCTCTGTCCTCCTCACAGCTTCCCTGGGCCCTGTGAGTCCTCACTAAGCCACACCCACTCCTGCCCTTCTCTCCCTGGGCTCTTTGCACCAGAAAACCATGATCTGGAATGCTTTTCCCTCAATAGCCCACTCCCTCATTCCCTTGAGGTCTTTTCCTATACATTGAGTGATGCCTGCAACAATCATACTGGAAAATGTTTCCAATCTAGAATTCTCTATCCATCTAGAATATCAATCAAGTTTGAGGGTAGAAAAGATATTTTCAGGCATGCAAGATCTCAACGAATTTCCTTTCTATTTCTTTTTCAAGGAGCTCTTGGAGGATGTGCTCCATCAACATGACATAATAACCTGAGAAAGAGGAAACTGGGCATCCAACACCAAAGAGCCAACGGGAATCCCCAGGGTGCCGGGGCCAGGAAGTCCTGGGACAATAGTTGTGCAGTCCACCGGGAAAGAGGACAGAGATCTCCAGCAGGACACACTGAAGAGGGGGAAAATGGCACTGAGAGACTGCCTGGGGCATGTAACCATGTTAAGGAGCCAGAGGTGGTTGTACGGTGTTTGGGGTGATACATGAGTGTATCAGAGAAAACCAGTGGGGTGGGGTCTGTAGGAAACTAAACAAGGGGACAAGAAAAGATAAAATGCAATCCCTATAGTCTACCACTCTAACAATGTTTTCATAGACATAGATCGCTTAACCACAAATTATGTAATCACTTTATGAGCAGGAGTTAAGAAGAGATACAGCGTGCAAAGGAGAGGGGGTAGGGAGAGACCCTGGAGCCTCAGCTTCAGAGAAGGAAGCTAAAAATCATGTCCAAATGTTTAAAACTCAAGATAAAAACAAGGGATCACGGCACTTAAGAATAGGAAGGTAAATGTCAAAGTGACCGCTAAGAGTTGAAAATAGTTCTCTCTGGGAACAGAAATCAGGATAGAGAGGGGATGCTTGTCCTTTTTTAAATTAAAAGACATAGTAATTGTTTTTAAAAAAACTTGAGTACATGCGTTCCTTTGCTAATATTAAAATAGCATAAGAAATAAAAGCAAAAAAAAAAAATCTCCATATCAAAACAGAAAAGAAAATCATGAATGAAACCAGGTGCAGTGGCAAAAACTTGTAATCCCAGCTATTCAGGAGGCTGAGGCAGGAGGATGGCAAGTTCAAGGTTAGCCTCAGCAGTTTAGTGAGTCACGGAGCAACTTAGCAAGATCTGTCTCAAAATAAAAAGTTAAAAGGGTTGGGGATGTAGCTCAGTGGTAAAGCATCTTGGGTTCAATCCCCAATACCACAAAGAAAATCACAAATCATACTTAATCTAACTGATATGTAAATGGTGTAATTGCTCATAGAGGTAAAACAAGGGAAATTATCCTCAATGAATACATTTTGCTATGGTTTGAATGTGTCTTTCATGTATTGGAAACTTAATCTTGCAATTCATAGGTCAATGGTATTTGGAGGCAGGGCCTTTTGGAGGTAATGAGGATTAAATGAGGTCATGAGGGTGGGGTTCCCATGATGGCATTATAAGAAGTGGCCTTATAAGAAAGAGAGAGACCCAGGCTAGCTCCGTCTTACCTTGTGAAGTCCTCCACCATGTTATGGTGCAGCAAGAAGACCCTCACCAGATATGTGGCAAATGCCTTTGTCGGGTTTTGGAGTTTCCAACCTCCAGAACCACAAGTAGAATAAACTTCCATTCTCTTAAATTTCCAGGTTTCAGATATTTTGTTATAGCAATAGAAAATGGATGAATACACATCGATTTTGTTTTCACTTTTGGATTGATCTACACCAGTATCCCACCTCCTGTACCAGGAGTAGACATACGATAAGAACAGGCCAATCTGCGTCCTATCCTGGAAAGTTTTTTGAACTGAATAGAGAAAGAGGGCTCTGTAAATGCAACCCCAGAGCAGCCATCAACTACATCTCCTTTGGAGTGAAAAATCCTACCTGCAGTAGGTACTAGTCAATAAGGACTCAGACCCAGTGAAATCTGGGGCAGTGCTCAAGAGAGATCAAGAAAGATCCAGAGGGTGGGAGAGAAATCAAGAACTGACCTCATTCAAGTTCCTGGTTTGGGTTGTCTCCAGTTGCCTCCTTGCCTTCCTAGTTCAAAAGCCAAGAAGGCCTCTTTTCCTGATTACGCTGTTTCTGGTTGGATTTATTGCAACCTCCCAAATCACAAGCAGCATACACATTAGTCAGAGGCAGCATGATACACAAATATTTATTATTCCCCTACTAAGTGTGGGGCACTAAATGCTTGACATTGGATCCACTCTCAAGAAATCAGAGAGGACACAAAGACAAATGAAATTCTGGGGAATCTTAATCAAAGAGAAGTGGTGTGAATAGCAAGTGCATTCAGAGGAGAGAACAGAAATCAGGAAGGAAGAGCAAGATCAGCCAAGGAGGTGAGCTGGAAGGAAGGGGAGAGAAACCGTAAGTGTACTGCGGCAGGCAGATGAGGGCAGAAGTTGAAAACTCAAATGCTTGCTAGGGCCAGGCACCAAATGGGCCAGGCCAGGGTGGCTGGGGGCTCCTGTGCCTAACAGATGGGTACTACCAGGGGAGGTCCCTGTCTTATCACATCTTCCAGTGTTTTTCAGAAAAAGCGAGAAATGCAAATTTTGTTGCAAAATTTGTGATTTTTAAAAATGTTAACAACAGCTCTAAAAAATGAAGGCACAATGTGAGGCAAAGCTAACATATCTATTGGCTGACTCTGGGTAGCAAGACTTCAGCGAGAGACATGCTGTAAGCAAAGGCAGAGCGGGGGAGACACGTGAAGGGGAGACGGGGAGCAGATGGTTTGTACAGAAGAATAGTAGAAGTGTTTGCAGAGCTAGATGGGAGCCTGAGTCCTGGTAACAGGTTAGTCAAGAGAAAATGTGTGCAGAGAAATATTTTAGGAAGATATATTTGGTAGCTGGGTGAAGGATGAGTCAGACATGGGAAAGACTAGAATACTGTTTTATTTAAAGATATGAGTTTAAAGGATTGGTACTTTTGTGAGTGTGCTTTTTTTTTTTTAACTGTAAAATGGGGTCAAAGTTAGTTTCATGTAAAACTGTAAGATTTTCCTCCTCTGAACCTGAAGCAGGACTGATCATTCTGTCACCTCCTGACCACTGAGCAATACTAAAGTGACAAGTGATTTAATGGGGAGGAAACGGAAAGGTCTACTTTGCACAGTAGCCCCCACCTTTATCCTTGGGGGATATGTCCAAGACCCTCAGTGAATGCCCCAGAGCATAGATAGTACCAAACCCTATATATATTATGTTTTTCCTTTATAAACTTTATTCATACCTATGATAAAGTTACATTTATAAATGAGGCACAGTAAGAGATTAAGAGCAATGAACAATAACAAGATAGAACAACTATAACAATGTACTATGATAAGTTATTTAAAAATCTATGAATTATTTATTTCTGGAATTTTCCATTTAATATTTTTCAGACCATAGTTGACTGTGGATTACTGAAACCCTGTGCATCAGAACCAAGGATAAGGGGGAGTACCATACAATCCTGGGAGTAGAGGCCAACAACGTTCTCCCTGGATATTTCCACACTCTCCCCAAGGCCCTCCTTAATCTGCATTTGCTGAGTCTCCTCACTCTACTCCTCCCTTCCCCATTTCCTTCCACAGAGGTCAGACCGCCACCATGGCCTGAAGTTCGGCCCTGCCTGCGGGGCTGCTCACCCCTTTATCTTTCATGGGCGTTTTGCCTAGTCAAACTTTCCCATTTCTGACTCCACATTGACATCTACTTCCCAGATGGACACAGTGGGAACCAGGACTAATCTAAGAAGACAGGTAGAAAGAGAGGTTTGGGGACTTGATCTCTTGCTGCCTTACTAGCGAGGCAGAACCATCTTGAGTGGCGTGTGTGACCTGGGTAACTTTGATACAGGTGGTGGCCTAATTGCTAAAGGCTTCATTGGCTGAGATCTGGGAAATCAAGCCTTCAAAATTATGGAGGGGGGTAGGGTTGTGGCTCAGTGGTAGAGTACTTGCGTGCACGTGTGAGGCACTGGGTTCAATTCTCAGCACCACATGTAAATAAATAAAATAAAATAAAGGTACGGTGTCCATCTACAACTAAAAAAAATTTTTAAAAATATTATGAGGGGAAAGATGTATATGGGGACAATGGTCTTAGAGGAATTTTACTCCCTCCAACTTGTTCTACGACCTGCAGAGGGATTATGGAAAATGACCACTAAATATAATATGTGAAAGATAAAAGAGTCATTTTAAAAAATAGGGTGGAATAGATCCCACTTCAAAATATGTATGTGTCAAAAAGACACAAAGAAAAATAATAGTGCATTGGCATACCCCAGCCCCATTAGTATACATTTAATGGCTAAAATTAACAGTAGGACAGTACAAAGTGTTGACCAAGGTGTGTAACTGCTGCTGGGGATGCAAAATGGTACTTTGCTAAATAGTTTGCCAATTTTTCAAAATAAACTTAAACATACACATTATCATATAACTCAACAATTACATTCGTAGCTATGTGCCCAGGAGAAATGAAAACTCAGTTTCACATAAACACCTGTATGTGAAAGTTGATATCCGTTTTATGCCTAAGCATTAAAAACTGGAATGAATCAAATGTCTAATGGGGGATGGATAAACAAATCATGATACATCCATACAATGGAGTATTATTCACAGTATGAAGGAGTGAACTGTGGATACAGGCAACACTGTGAGTGAATCTCAGATGCATTAAAGTGAGAAAAGCCAGATGCAAAAGACCTCATTTATGATTCCATTTTATGATACTTTTAAAAAGTCACAGGATTAAAACGGATCCGCGGTTGCCAGGGGTTGGGGTCAGAGAGGAGAAGATGGATGAGAAAGGGGCACGATGAGGGAATTTTTCAGAGTAATGGCAATGTTCTCTTTCTCAATTGTGGTCATTACACTACTGTGTACATTTGTCAAAAGTCACCAAACTGTACATCTAAATTTTATTGTGCACAAATGTCACCTTACTGAATTTAAAAACAAATAAGTAAGCATGAGAACCAAAGGTGCTTTTTGGTAGCTTTCAAAGCAACCCTTATCTTCAGTAGTGGAAAGTGAACACAGCCAGTAGACGGCACTTAATAGTGTCACAGAACTACAGAGACGACTGAATTTGCAAGGCAGGTCTGCTAGGTCAAGGCCAGGCCTCTGATGGAGAAAAACTGGGGTCCTCAAACATGGAGTGGAGACGTCTGGGTGAAGGTCTTCTGAGCACTGTGGCTATGCCCACAGAGTCCTCTGAGCCCCACCTATCCCTGCCATGTTCATAGCTTTGCCCAAGTGGAGGACACTGCAGAAGTCTCTTTCCTTCAATACCACTGTCCCCTCAGGATACTACTTCTCCTGGTGTTAAGTGATAAATAGGGTAAGATCCCAGCATACTTTGCTGAGAACATGCTGGATCTGATGAGGGAAGATTATGTCCCAAAGAAACCAGCACAGAATGGCCAGAGCTGGGGGATTTGATGTTGAGAGTGCTTGATTAAAGAGGCCAGAATGTAAGACTGGAGAAGCAAGAGTTCATAGTCTTAGGACACTGGGATTTGACACCTTGACCAGGACCTTAGGAGATGAGGCAAATTTATGACTGGTTGCCTCTTAGAAAAATGAAGATGCTCTGACCCTACCAGAAAGCATTTACAATGGAAGAGACACTGAATGAGCAAGTTGACGACATGATTTGGTCAGTTGAAGTCAGCTAGCATTTGTCATTGGCTACTCCAGGACTGGTAAGACTGGAACACTAATGGAGCAGCCATGGAAGCAGAGAGAGTAGCTACATATGGATCCAACAGCATGAACTCCCATGATCCAGCATTGCTGGTTCTGAATGCCCAACACCCAGCCTGCAGCATGGCACCATCTGTTGAGAAGACCAAATTGCCACTTGGTGACAAGAGGACTATATTGAATCTCTTCCATCTTTGAAGGGCTAGTCATTTACTCTCATCAGAACAGATCTTTTGGTATAAGTTTGCATTTCCTACCCACAGCTGCTCAGTCTGTACCACTCTTTGGGAGCTTATGAAATGCTTGACCCACAGGTGTGGAATTTCACACAACATTAACATCCAACAGAAGACTCACTCCATACTAAAGGAAGCCCATGACCATGAGACCAAACCATTAAACCCCTAACCGTATCAGATAGAATCATTCAACCTTGAATGATTGGCTCAACTTCATTAATGGCTCAACTTCAGGGCCAGCACAGATACCGTATTCTAAAAGTTGGCATCCTCTAAGATGCAGACAATGCATCAAATCAGAGGCCTTTTTTCTGGCTACACAACTCTAGGCTTTGCAGGGTTAGAGTTCCTGGTCCTTAGAGGGGGTACATTTTTGCCAGTGGGGAGATAGTGGGGGTTACAAGTTGAGGCAGTTTCTAGGGCACCTTGGTCTCTTTGTCTTCAGAGACCAACAAGTAAGAAGTCACCATCTTGGCAGGAGCAATTGATCTTGACCAGCAAGAGGAGATAAGAATATCATTGCACAAGGGGCATAGGTGTGTATGTATGTAGAACCCAGGTGATCTCTCTGGGTGCCTCTTCCTATTTCCTTATTCAATTGTACTGTGAAAGGACCCCCTTGTGTAGCAACCTTGGCCAAGGAAGGGTATGGTTCCCCAGGACTGAGAACCTACAGCAGTGTAGACTGGATCACATCACCAGGTAAGTCTCCAAGGCTTGCAGGGTTAGTAGTTGAGGGTGAAGGGCATTTAAAATAGAGTGGAGGTGTGAGAAAGTGGGCACCAGTTGTAACCCCCAAACCAACTGCAGTAGTGGGGGCTGAAGCTCATCCCTCTTCTGAGTTTCTCTTCGGGAAACAAAACTCACAGTAACCTGGGGAGCGGCTGCCTGACCATGGAGATATGGCTCACCTGGGGTGAATTGCAGTGGCCATGTTTTTGTGCCACTTGATCTTCCTTCCAGAGCAAGCCTGTTTCGAGGACTGAAGTTAGATGATGGTCTCCAGCTGCAAAAAGTTTGGGACCCCGTGCAATGCTCATACTCACTGCAACCATGCTCTTTAAATAATTTCAAAATGGCTGCAGTATTAGAGTCTGGCCATTCCTACCCAAAGAGAACTCTTCCACAGAGTCTTTGCCCTGTCTTTCTCCTGTGAGCTGGCTGCACCATGGTGCGAGTTCTTCTTACCCAGTGCTCCTTCCTGCTCTTCTTCCTTTCATAGGTGTCGGATCAGACTCCAGCCTAGGGACTTCCCACCTACTCCTGCTCCTTCCCTCTGGACAACCCTGGCAACTCCCCTCTCTTCTGCTCTAGCCCCCTGGACATTCAGCTTCTCTGCAGGCAACCACACAACCAAAGCAACCTCTCTTCCAGAAAGGTTCTGTCTCAGCTACTAAAATTAAAACAACAAAAATATTTCTCCACCTTTTAAAACCCAGAACACCTAATTTTTTAAAAATGGGGGATGGCCGCCATTTACAGAATGGCAACCATCTAATTTTTAGCCAAGCACTGTTTCACAGAGTGAGGGAACACATGTGTGTCTGCTCAAGAAATTTCCCAAAGATCCCCCAGCAGATTTTAATCTGTTCCTTTAGGTCTCTCCAAGTTTTGTTAATTCCTACAACTCCTTATTCTAAAACATAAGTCAATATTTGGGCTCCACAGAATCTTAAGAAAATTTCAGATTTCTTTTGATTGAAAGGAAATTACATATATATATATAAAAGCCTAGCAGCTTTTGAAGGTCTAACATTATGATGTGTAATAATGTCAAGCACTATAATTTTATCCCCAGTCAGATTTTATGCAAAGAGCATGATCTGTCTTGTACTTCATGTATCCCTCCTAGGCCCGGGTGTTCTGCCTGTGCTTAAGTTCTCAGGAAAAAAAAATTCATTATTCAATCTCTCTTCACTTTTTGTACAACTCTAGGATAATGACCATTGTATAATTTTCTTGCTGATTCTCGAATATTCATTCATTTTTCATATGAGCTTTAAATTCATTTAATCCCATTTTTAAAAGTTTTTAATTTTTAATTTGTTCTAATTAGTTATATGTGACAGTAGAATGCACTTTGACACATCATACATAAATGGAGTATAATTTCTCATTTTCTGGTTGTACATGATGAAGAATCACACCAGTTGTGTAATCATATATGCACATATGGTAATAATGTCTGATTCATTCTACTCTCCTTCCTACCCCTATATCCGCTCCCCTTCCTTCACTCCCCTCTGCCTAATTCAAAGTAACTATTCTTCCCTAGCTCCCCTTTATTGTGAATTAGCATCTGCATATCAGAGAAAACATTTAGCCTTTGGTATTTTGGGATTGGCTTATTTCACTTAGTATGATGTTCTCCAGCTCCATCCATTTACCGGCAAATGCCATCATTTTATTCTTCTTTAAGACTGAGTAATATCCCATGTGTATATATACCATGTTTTGTTTATCCATTCATCAGTTGTAGGACACCTAGGTCCCATTTTGTAAAGTAATTCACTATGATCTGAATATTTGTGTCCCTGTGAAATTCATGTGTTGAAACCCTATTCCACAAAGGTGTTGTAGTGAGAGGTGGGGCTTTTAAGATGTGATTTGATTGAGGGCAGAGTTCTCATAAGTGAGATTCTACCCTTATTAAAGAGACCTGAGGGGTTTTGTTTGTACCTTCCACAGGTGAGAACACAGCAAGAATTTAACCTTGATAAGACAGGCAGTGAGCCACTAAACTCGGAGTCGGCCTGATCCCTGGTCTTGGACTTCCCTGCCTCTAGAACTGTGAGATACCGATTTCTGATGTTAGAGATTACCCAGTGTCTGCTACCTTGTTCTAGCAGCCTGAATGGACTAGTGCGTAACAATGCAATTCTAACGGGAATTGCATCACAATCTTATATTAATGTTTATGAGATGTAACATGAGCACTTATTTTTTCTGGAGCAAGTCACTCCACTGGATTTTATCTTATTTGCATATTTAAGAAAGAATTTGTAAGGTTTTTTTAAAAAATATAGGCCATATACTTTATTATTTAAAATATTTTAGTCATTATTGCTGTTTTATTTTCATTTTAACAACAAATTTAAAATTATATTGTTGAATACTATATTTCCAAAATGTAGACAAATGTAGAAAATAATATCAAGGCAACATGTGTTTCCCGCTCATACTCATTAGAGCTTCAACATTTTGACATCTTTGGGATTTCCTTATTTAACTCACAAAGGAATAAATAATGTGGTAACATTCCTTCATCTTCATTCTTTTATAGCTAACTACTCTCTGGAAGCCAGAGTATGTAATTCTTGAGCAATTTAAACTTTTATTACCTATATATGCATCCTTAAATAATATATAATGTTTTGTGTAACAGTTAAAAATGATTTTTCATCCATGACTATTTATTGTTCATCTTGAGAAAGATCAATGATTTTTTTGTACATCCCTTGTTGAAATACTTTGTCAAATCTTTCTAACCATGGTAGTGTTTATCTTGTTAGAATCTTAGGGGTTTTGCTTATAATCATATCATATGCAAATATATCTAAGTTTACCTTTCCTTGTACAAAGTGCGTACTGATTCTTCTTTCTTTCTGAAGTTTCCAAATAATGAAACTTTCCAATAATGATGAAAGATATTGGTGAAAGCAGCATTCTTATTCTTGACTTGAAGGAAATGATTAATTTCTAATGGGATGTTTCTGTTGATTTTTGTAATTTCATCATATTTAGGTGGGTCTTTGAACTTCTTTTTCTTTCTGATAACATTTGTACTTCTTTACCTTCTCTAGGCCAGATCCTAGAGAGGAGAGACCTCCTGGGTAGAAGTTGGGTGTTTCTGAGCGTCTTGACATAGATCCTGTCTTGGCAGCAAGTGATTTGGGTTCATTCACATTATGTGCAGGGCAGAGTCTAGATAGTTTTCCCAAATGGCCCCTGACTGACAGCATCAATTATCTCCTGGGAACTTGTTTGAAATACAGATTCTTGGGTCTCACCTCCAATCTACAAAATCAAAACCTCTGAGGCTGGGACTCAGCAATTTATGTTATCACAGCAATTTATGTTCTCACATATGAAAGTTTGAGAGACACTTTTTCTTTGTGGTATATTCATACAATGGAATATTATCCCACCTTAAAAAAAAAAAAACAAGGAAGACCTTTTGACATAACATGGATGATGAACTTTGAAGACATCACAGTTAGTGCAATAAGCCAGACCCAAAATGACAAATACTACTTCACCTTTCCATTTAAATGATGTATTTAACAGCCAGACTCAGAAATAAAAGGCAGAATGGTGGTTGTCAGGGGCTTGGGGTGGTGGGGGAGAGGGAAATGGGGAATTACTCTTCAATAGATATAAAGTTTCACTTACGCAGGATGAACTTGTTCTACAGATCTGCTATGCAGATTGTGCCTATGGTTAACAATACAATTAAAATTTTTGTATGCTTAACATTTTTAAGAGGATAGATCTCACAGAAAGTGCTCTTCACACACACACACACACACACACACACACACACAAATAAATTAGTAATACGAGATGAAACAAAACATTAAAGAAAATAAAGAGTGAGAACTACTGTTGCGTAGAACAGCACAGAACCCAACAGGTTATCATTGGCCTCGTATTGTTTTAAAGTTTTCTTTTGACCTCACTTTTTCCACCTGCTCTTTTTCTTTTCAGCAAGAACAGCTCTAAAGAGCAGCTCTGTGTTCACTGTTTCTCAGTCTTCGCCCACACACTGTCTGACCTGCTCTCACTGGATTGCTAGTCTCTAACCATCTCCATGTTGCTAAATCCAATGGTTATTTCTCAGTCCCCGTGAGAGTTGCCAATCAGTGGCATCTAACCAAGTTTGTCACACCCTCCTCTTCCTTTTCTTCTAGAGTATCACATTTTGAGGGGGTTTCCTTCTACCTCCTGGCTGCTCCATATCAGTTTTCTTTGTTAGGTTTTTTTTCTTCCTGACCTTGAATAATGGAGTGATCCAGGGTTGAGCGATTGATCTCTATCTCCCTCACTTCCTTGGTAATCACATCTGTTCATTGTTTTGAATGCCATCTCTCTTTAGGGTTAGCTACCTTAGCAAATACAAAAACAGAATGACCAGTGAAATCTGAATTTTGCATAACAATGACTGACTATTTAGTACTTGGTTGAATCATGCAATTAACTTTATATAACTATTATCAATTATTATGATTCTTGTTATTAACTAATATCAATATTTAGCTTTTACATTGATTTATTATTTCATAGCATATCCTGTAGTATATTTGGCAAACTCTTATAGGAAAAAATTATTTGTTGTTTATCTGAAATTCAGATTTCACCAGGTGCCTGAATTTTATCTGGTTATCCCAATCTATGGGCCAAGGAACTTCAAAATTATGTATTCAGACCAGAACTTTCTCCTAAATTCCAGAATGGTGTAGCTGTCTACCCCTTTACTTGGAAGGCTAATAGACATTTCAAATTTAGCATGATACAAACTGTACTCCAGATATTCCTCATCTCCAGATCTGCTTTATCCCTGTCCTTTCACTGCTCAGTTGATGGCAAGGGCCTCCTTCATGTTGGTGAGGACAAAGATTGAGGCCATCATTTCCTTCTTTCTTGTTCTCTTGCATCTGACATCCATTCAGTCAGGGAGCCTTGTTGATGAGGACAAAGATTGAGGCCATCATTTCCTTCTTTCTTGTTCTCTTGCATCTGACATCCATTCAGTCAGGGAGCCTTGTGGTTGGAAAGGTATCCATGTTGCAGTCATTTCTCACCATCTCCACCCCACTACCATCCTGATGCAAGCCACCAGGGTCTCTTGCTTCCAGTAGCCTCCTGTCTCCGCTGCCTTTCCGCTTTCCCTGTATAGTCTATTCTCATTGAAGATACTGAAGGGTTTCTTTTGAAATCTAAGTCAGATGTTCCTCCTCTGCTCTGTCCAATGGCTCACTCTCATTCAGAGTAAAAGTCAGGCACTATTCAAAGGCCTGCTGAGTCCGAGGTCACCTAGCTCTTGCTACTTTGCTGCCATCACTTTCTGTTACCTTCCCCTTCGCTGACTCTCTTCTAATCACAGTGGTCTTTGCTGCTTCTGCTTCTCTCTGCCATATTTCTACCTGAGCATCTTCATAGCAGCTGTTCTCTCTGCCTGGACTGTTCTCCCAGATATTCACATGGTGAATGCCCCTATCTCCTGTAAGGGTTTTTTGTTTTGTTTTGTTTTGTTTGGTACTGGTTGTTGAACTCAGGGGCACTCAATCACTGAGCCACATCCCCAGCCCTATTTTTTATATTTTTATGTAGAGACAGGGTCTCACTGAGTTACTGAGTTGCTTAGTGCCTTGCTTTTGCTGAGACTGGCTTTGAACTCAGGATCCTCCTGCCTCAGCCTCCTGAGCGACTGGGATTACAGGTGTGTGCCATCACACCCAGCTCCTGTAAGTTTTTACTCAAGTGTCACTTTCTCACTTAAGTTCAAATGGCCCACACTATTTAAATGTGTGATTTACCTCTCTATACATACATGTGTAATGGTCCTTGCTCTGCTTTATTTTTCCCCAAACACTTGACATGATTTACTTACGTGTTGCATTTATGAATTGTTCTTCTTCTTCTCCCTCACTATAGCCCAGAATGGTCAAGAAAAGCCCAGAGAAGCTTCTGATCCTGCTTTTATTTCTGTGAATGAACTTGCCCAATGTTCCTTGAATCTACTTCCTTCTTAACACACTTTCATTAATGCTAAGAACTTCTGCTTTAGCTTGGCCCTTCTTCCCAGTGAGAAAATACAAGTCATTCAATGACATAGAGTTCTGAAATCTTTTTATCTCAGATGAGTACTTTATATCTTCAAGGACCTTGAGATTATTAGCTCAGGCCAAGCACACTGGCTCTAGCCAAACTAGTATGATCCCTATAGATATTTCTTCATGGAAACTTACATAGAGTAACGTTAGTTTCCCTGAAGAATTGGGTCCCCATTTTGGAAGATCTTAAATGACTAAATACAGGTTTTATTAATAAAGTATTTTAACACATTAAGTATAATAAGACAATGCTTCATAGAAATTCATGGCACATGGTAGGTGCTTAATAACTAGGAATTTCAAAATTCTCACATTCTCTTACTTAAAATGTATTACTTTCTTAATATGACATTCTTTTCCTAGAGCTTTTGGCTCAGCACTGTGCAGGGGAGATCAGAACTATTACCCTGTTAATTCAACTTATAGTTACCAACTGCCATTACCCTCATTTTGTGGAAAGGGAAATGGAGTTATATGTGAGTCAAGGTGATTTGCCCTAACTTTTATGTGTCATTGTCACAGGGTTTTTTCCCCATCAGTCAGTTCTTGGTACTTCAAAACCAATATTTGGTTGCAGTTTCATGAGAGCCTTTAAGTGAAACTAGCCGTAAGAAATCAGCCTAGGAAAAATACTTTATATTTATTACAGTTCCCTAAGACCCTTGGGTATCCAGCATCTCAGCACTCAAGAAGTGAGCAGTAAATTCTGAGCTCCATTTCATGCTGAGGGAAATGATTGAAGCCAACAGTCATTAAAGGTGATGAAAGTGATAAATTCTGCTCCATATTTCAACTGTTTATCATCACTGTGTATGCTCATCAATTGGTAAATTAATAGATAGTGCCCACATTGATATTTCTATTCATTCAAACAATTTAACTACTTTCATAGACCTTTCACATGGCAAAGGGGAGATTTTTAAAAATCCACCAAATTTATAAAAAAAAAAGATAAATCCAATCAATAATTCAGCAGCCTTGCAGATTATCTCTAAGACCTCCAAATGAAAGCTAAGAATATCAGCTTAATCAGACCCCAACCCTGGTCACAGCTTAATCATCTGGGCAGATTTAAGAAGGGAAAAAAAAAATGTATGGGCCCAGTCCCCAAACATTCCAGATCCAGAAGTTTCACAATGGTGGCACAGGAATTAGTATTTGAAAAATAGCTCCTCACTGAATCAGATGTAGGCAGGCGTGGGAATCACCAAGGTAAGTAAACAGGGTGTTAGAACAAAAAGAGAGTCAGCCAGGAACTTCTCATCCATTGGTTAATAATGGCCAGAGTTGGACAAACCAATTTCATTGAAAGTCTTTATTCAGAATGTCAAACAATTGACATAGCATATGGGATTTCCTTTACAAACTGCTGACCCATGGCATGTGCTCGGTTTGAATGTGTATCCCAAAAAGCATGTGATGGAAACTTAAATCCCCAATGCAACAGTGTTGGGAGGTGGGGCCTGACGGGAGGTGTTTAGGTTGTGAGTGTACCATGCTCATGAATACGTTAAGGCTGATTATAAAAGGACTTGAAGCATTGAGTTCAAGCTCTTTTGTTTTCGCTTCCTCTTGCTTCTTCCATGGAATGATGCAGCATGAAAGCCCTCACCAGACGTGGGTCCCTCAACCTTGGACTTCCTGGTTTTCAGAATTGTAAGAAATCTCTGTTATTTATGAATTACCCTGTCTTAGTAGCAGACAGGGTACTGACAAAGACACTGTATAAGGTCAATGTGACAACTTTTGTGAATATAGAAGACAAAGCCTATATGGAACCTACCTCTTCTGATACTACCATCTCCCTTGTAAACTCATGGGTGTCCTGTTGTTTGCTCTTCTTCCCAACACCTCATCCTTTCATGCCAGCCTCCATTGCCCCCTATCATGCCACCTTCCCCCTAAAGCCTTCTCCCACTGGGGAAACCTGAACTGAGTCCAAATCTGAACTGAGAGGTTGGTTGTGTAAAGTCACAGTCCTCAAACAAAGGGCTCACACAGGCTCTGAGGACCCAACTCATCTTGACAGAGTATTTTAAAATATTCACCCCACATAAGATCATATTTTTCTTTCTTATGTTACTTCTGTCTATTTAATTCACACATTGAATCATTACTGTCTTCTGATAGCTGTTCTATATTTATCACTATTAAACTCATCTTATTGATCTCATCCTTTGCTCTGTTTGTCATGATTTTATGAATTTTAATCCAATTCCTTCTGCATTTGTGATCCCGCCAGCATCTTCACATTTTTATTAATATTACCCCAGTCTACCTTCTAAGCTGCTAGTTATTATTATGATGTGATGTTAATGAGTCTATTTAAGAATGTTAGGGCTGCAATGCCTTACTGGAAAAAAGTCTTACTTTAACATTAAGCCATTAATATTAACTTTTATGTTTAATTTTGTTTGCCAATTTTGCATTCATTTTACAACAGAGATGCATGATCTACATGTCTCCAATTGTCCTCTGAGTATCGTGCAAAGGAGAAAGCTTTTTTAACACTGAAAAACCACCATGAGATGCTCACACTATCTTTTCCTTTAGCTACAGAATTTCTTAATTCACCAAACAGATAAATTCTCAACTTTTCTTCACTTTCATTAGTTAAGGTAAAAAACAAAATTCAAGGCAATGTTAAAATAATGTAAAGCTTTTGACATAAAACTACAAATCCTAGACATTTATAGGGAAAGCTGACACTACATCTTAAATTTATTCTGTGGACTGTAAGTTCTAGTCAATATAGGATTTCCAAGTGTCCCCAAAGAACTGCTTATCATCGATAGTTACTGTACATAAAAGAAGTGAGTTAAGATAAATTAGCAGATTAAGGAATAGATATCCCTGAGCTTTCTGGCAATTTCAGTCAAAATAGTATATATCTACATAAAGATGATAAACCTTAGGAGTGACTCTCTGCACACGCCGGCACCTTCTAGTCACAAATTTCAGCAGTTTCTAGAATCATTAAATTTCAGAATATTTGAGAAACTACACGAAGCCAGGTTGTTCTTTATTTCCATATTAAGAAACAGGAGAGTAAGGGGCCTTTTTGTAACCCTCGGTTTTTAAGAAAAAGTTCCAGTGCACCTTGGTCTCCAACACCATTGCACTTCTTGCTATACTTCCTTTTCCTCCAGGATCTCTGGGCTGCCTTACAAACTGGGCTGAAGGTCTCACCATTTCTGCTTGCCCTATGTTCACCTTTTACTTCTCTGTGGCTTAAAATCCACCACTGAGAATTTCCCTCCAAGTGGGCTTGTCAGTTACTGCTGGAAAGAACTCTGCTGGGTCCACCCCTAAGACCTAGGGTCTCAGCAGGACCTAGCATCTGACACCAGGTTGCATTTACCCCAGACCCTTCTGCAAAATCAGATGGCACACATACAACCACAGTTCAACCTGAAATGGAGAATATGGTTATTTCAAACCAACAAGTTTCATCTGTCTAGTTGAACCATATGGTACTGTCCCTAGTGATTAAAAGCCTTAGGATATCTTCTGCTATGCCTGTGATTGTGAAGAATAGCATTTTGTGGCATACATTTGATTTTCTTGAGCAGAAAAGGGTTAAATGATCTTTGAACTGGAAGACATTTCAAAATTCAGCTTGCCTAAGGTTTTTATTTGCTAGAAAGATTGTATAGACTTCCAAAGATGGTCTCCTGAATTCCTTCCACTTCATCAAATATTTGAGGCAGGAGGGAAAAACCTTCAAGAACGTATTCATGAACTTCCCATTTAACAGGACAAGGAATACAAATCACACACAAACTAAGTGATTTTTCTAAAGCTAAAACTAGGGCCCACATCTCCAGTCCTGGTCTAATCTCATTCCTCTACCATTTTTCTTGATCTTAGTATGAAAAAATTTGTACGTTTCCAAGAATTAATAAATTGAAGATTGGGATGTGTTAATAACAAAATACAAGCATTATAGGAAAAATAACAGCATATGTTAGAAATTTCTGGTATCTTTACTAATTGTTCCCTAGTGAAGTAGGACCATGGCATTTTAAAATGGGTAAGAACACATTGTCCTCTCAACCTCAGCCCAAATAAGAAGACAGGGACATGCTTATCCTTAAATAGACCCCAGGTCTTAATTCTGCCCCAAAATATTAGAATGTTTGGAGGTCACATGAGAATGTACCTGAACTATCCAAGTAGAGAAATCCCTTTAAAAATTTTGTTAAGTACATCCACTGGAGTTGTATCTTCGTGATTCCAAATGGTTTCTTTCAACACCTTACTCCAATAGAACCATGCTTTGGGGACAGAGCAAAGTAGTCCAAACTTATTAATAATCTGAGGGACAGAGAATAAATCTTCACACTGCAGATGAAGACAATAAAATCAGCAAGGTAAATGTGCCTCCTCTCAGGGTTGTTCCTTGACCTGCAGATGGTCACGACTGGTGTTTTGATTTATGATTACAGATTGAATGACAGTGTCCTGACACTGTTAGGAGAGCTACTCGTACACACTTGGCATGCTTCAGACCCCTGGCTCCTGTTGTCTGTGTCTCTGGGCAGTTGTATCTGGCTACACCCACCCTTGCTTTGAGACCAACTACATCTCAAAGACCTCAGTGAGAGCAAAGGAATCATTGCACTCAGAATGGTGGGGTTGTGACCAGTTGTAGGGAAGAAACAGAGGCGATCTTTGTGAAGCCCCCAAGTTGGAGAGGTGGAGAGTTGTGCTAGCCAGTTCTGTTCTGCGTAAACACGATGGGAAACATGTAGGTGATTTAAACTTTTCTAGTATGCACATTGCAAAAAAATAAATTGGAAATGAATATTTCCAATTGGAAATATTGGATCTATTGGAAATTATTAAATAATTAAATATTGGATCTATTGGAAATTAATATGACTAATTAATCTATTTCATCCAGGATATTCAAAATATTATCCTTTCAATACATGGGACAGCCACATTTTAGGTCCTCAACATCCACATGTGGGTAGTGGTACTGTATGAGAGTATACCGCTGGACTCTTCTCTTGGAAAATCATTTTCTTCAGTTAATCATAGCTTCCATTTTTTGCAACAAGCTTGGCATGCTGGAAAAATAATGATAAGTAGGACTTCCAAACTGTACTAATGTCCTCCAGAGAAACAGGATGTGTACGTAGAGCTAGAGATCAATTTTAAGACATTAAACAAGAATTACAGAGGCTGCAAGATCTCTGTAGGATAGGCCAACAGCCTGGAGACCCAGAAGGAGTTAATGTTGCACTTAGGTCTGAAGCCATCTTGAGGCAGAATTTCTTCTTCTTGTAGAGACTTCAGTCTTTATCTTTAGGTCTTCGACTGACTATATGAGGCCCATCCTTGCTGTGGAATATAATATGCTTTACCCAAAGTCTACTGATTTAAATGTTACGCACATCTAAACAACAACAACAACAAAATAACTTCAAAGCAACATGCTAGCCTAGTGTTTGATCAAACTTCTGAGAACCATAACCTAGCCAAGTTGACACATGAAATTAACCATCACACCAACCAAAATCTTTGCTTTGGTTAAGATTTGAAGCAGTGTCCCACATAACTCATAAAACAATCCTTATCCAAGGTTTGGGGAAATAGATTTGGATTTTGCTTTAGCTGTGACAACCTGAACACAGAAAGTCTTTTTACATTTTCCCTGAAGTTGCTCATTATTCTCCTACATGGCCTCATATAAAAAATTGATTATATTGTATTAGCAAAGAAGATATTTTATAAATTAAACAGATCAGCCAAAGAAACTAGGAAGGTCTCAATAGCATTTTCTGGGGAAGAGAGAGGAAGCCATGAGAGTTTGTTGTGTATGTAACATCTGATGATGTTCTGGGCAGTGACAGGTGATGGATATTAATTTTTTCAGACCGTTTCATGTAGGACTGATAAATATGGAAATTACACACTTCAATTACTTCACACGCTTCTCCTGTCCTTCCTAAGTTAAGATTTAGATAGTTGTCATTAGGGGATGCCCAGTATTATTTCAAATCCTTTGCCTATTTGGGGGGGTAGCCCAGAAAAAAAGCAGAGGGTAGGCCCTTTCCTTCCACTTTGGAACCTGAAGGGAAACATGTCTCTTTTTGCCATCTCCTTGGCAACTGGGGTAGAGACATGTGAATGAGGCTCAGCCCATCAGAAGATTCTGCCTGAGACCTGACTGCTGGGCAAGAAGGAGACTATGGAGATGGCTATGGTGGACTGGAAGGTCAATGGGATGTACCTATGCAGGGGCGTTGCCAAGGCAGCTTCTCTGACCAATCAGCTCTGCGTGCCAGTAACAGTCTGTCACATGAAGCCTCTTCCAGTGGCTGAGACAGGATCTTGGGTGTTCCCTGCATCCTTTCCGCCTGCTCACCTGATTCTATGAGCTAGCAAGTAGCTTTCCAATACTTCTTTCCTTCTGAAGAAGCCAGACTTAATTTCTGTTGCTCACCACCAGGAACCTTGACACAGCATGGAACCTTGCTTATGAAAGGTGAAATTTTATCTGACGTTTCAGATCAGCAATCAGTGGCATAGATTTATAATGGCTTCATAGAAAGATTGTAAAAGTCTTTGATCTTGGAATCCCTTTATATTTTCCAAAAATGATCGTGGACACCAAAGAGCTTTTGCCCGCATGAATTGTGTC
Organism: Sciurus vulgaris; assembly: GCF_902686455.1. Lineage (NCBI taxonomy): Eukaryota > Metazoa > Chordata > Mammalia > Rodentia > Sciuridae > Sciurus > Sciurus vulgaris. Next base: position 24,403,322 of record NC_136469.1, read on the forward strand.
TATTAATAGCCCCTCTATTGGAAATTAAAACAAACTTTAGATGCGCAACTTATTAATTCAGTTAAGAATAAAATTATAAGACTCATTCCTTGCTAATTTATATAACACTTAATGAAGAATATATTTTCAAAAACAAAAAGAATTATGAGAATAGTGGTATTGTTTTACATTTTTGCCAATGTGCTGAATGAGACTTAAGATGATGAGATTCTCAGGTATGCATCTTTATTTAATCTATTGTTGGACATTTTGGGGGTTGAAGCCTCCCCAAGACATGTAGTTGGAAAAGAAAAGAGTATTTTAATAGCTGTATCAGATATTTGTGAATTTTCCTCCTTGATACCAAAACAAAACTTGACAAGGGGTAGTTCAACTTTAAAGATTCATTGAATCCAAAACCATATCAATAAAAAGTTCCTGATTTGTTCCATTAAAATGTATTTTTAATTCAGATTTTGTAACATGCTAGTCATTTGGAAAATATTGTTATACTGAATTACACACACCTCCCTGTGCAATACCAGAATGACATTCATTAGTGTCCCCACCAAACTCATTTTGAAAACTCCTCAATTATTGGGAAGTCGTCAAGATGATAATGGAAAATTCTAATTTCCACCGATATCTCAAATTTTGTCACGGGCAACAAAAACTCTCAGTTGTTTTCATTCAAGTAACAGGGTCCCTTCATTCATTTAAAAAAAAAAAATCTGCCAAATACACATCAGAAAAACCACAGTTTGTCTGAGCCATTTTTTTGAGTGAAAATGGATTTGCATGGAAAATGCAGTTAATGCGGCTGCATTCAAACACTCCCTCCCGGGCTGTTCCTTGAGATGGCCCTGGCACTCAAGGAAGCAGCTGTGCTTCATGTGCTCCCCTTTCTTCCCCTAGAATATTCTTAAAGATCTGCATTCAAGTGTCTGCAGTTAATAAATCTAATCGTGTTACTACCTCGTCAGGGTTATTCTTCCATGGAGCCAACATTCCTGCCCCTTGTGCCCTGCACTGTGTGGCCCTGCAGGAGGAATGGCAGCCAGAGTACCAGGGAGCTGCTGCCTTGGTGAGGGCTAAGGCACTAGCAGTTTTAGCTGCCACCGATTTCACACCGTCAAGGCCAACACGCTGAAAAGGCAGCTAACCCCTGTGTATCAGCCAGCTCTCTGTCACTGTGACCCAAATATGTGACAAGAACAACCTAGCGGAGGAAAAGTTCAGTTGGGCTCAGGGTTTCACGGTTCAGTCCATGGTCGCTGGACTGCATCGTTCTGGGCCTGAGGTGAGGCAGAACATCAGGGTAGAAGGGTGTGGTGGAGGAAAGCTGCTTAGCTCTTGGCAGCTGGGAAGCAGAGAAAGCGAAAGAGAACATGGAGCCCAAATCTAATCCCCAAGGGCATGTTCCCAGTACCTACTTCCTCTAGCCACCTGCTACCCACCTACAGTTACCACCCAATAGTCTATTCAATTTACCAATCCATCAAATGGATTAACCCACTGATAAGCAGCTCTCATCATTGCTTAAAAGTCCCATCTCTGAACATTTCTCTATTGGGGATCATGTTTCTAAAAACATGAGCTCCTGGGGTTATTTCTAGATCCAAACCATATCCCTCCCACGCCCCCCCCCCCCCCCCCCCGAGAATTATTATAAAAGTGCTGTCACTTGGTAAGCCCTCTATGTCCTCGGTGCCTCCAGGAGCACATACAGCACATTGAGCATCATGGGTCTGGTAAGTTACTGTGTGCCTAAGCCACCCAAAGAAGAAACACTGTCAGGCTCTGTCATCCGCCCACCTAGTTGACACTTTTTTATAAATGCATCTCAATAAAGACTGACCCAGCCTGCTCGATTGCAAGATCTTTTATGTAGGATTTTAAAGTTGGACTATCTGGGTACTGGATTTTGCGTCCAGGCTGGTTGTTATGCCATCTGGATCTCAGACTATGGTACGTAGTGCCATAAAGTATCAGCAAGCTTGTTTCAAGGAGTGAGGCCAGAGTAGCAGGAAAGGTTAATTACTTGAGCTCTTGTAACAATCTGTGGTGGGTTGGCTTAGATCTCAGAGATTCTAGAAGACCGTATCAGTGAAACCTCTCCTGAAATTCAGCCTTTGTGGGTTTTGGCCCCTTGATTAAAGGCTTTTAACGTGCAGTGAACTTAGGGATGATTGTAAAGGTGGAGATGAGAATTCTGTAAGAGCTGGCTTGACCTGACGCCAACAGGAAGAACCCTGTGAGACCTGCCCAGTACATCTTGTTGGAATGACCTCAACCGTGCAGACTCCTAGTCAGAGTCCTTCTCAGTACGGATGTATTAGAACAGAGGCATTTCTTACTGGTCACTTATTTTTTTTTTTTGTTTTGTTTTGTCTGGCTTATTAAAACTCTTAGTATAAATTCATCACAAGAAAAATTCATCACAAGAAACGTATTCTATGATTTAAAAAAAAAGTTACTGCATCATCAAAATAGTAAAAATAAAAGCTATGAATAAAAACAACCTTCATTTTTTAACTTATTGTTACTTGATGTTTAGTTTAATGTAAAGTTAGGGTTAAGATTATGAGTAGTGTTTTCCTGAAAATATTTTTTAGTCTTTTTAAAAATGTTTTTATTAGTGCATTATAGTTATATACAAGAGTGGGGTTCCTTTTGACATAATCCTACATGCATGGAAAACAATTTGCTCCATTTTGGTGTCCGGTACTTCTTTCCCTCCCCTCCTCCATCCCTCTGTTCCCCTTCCTGTGCTCTACTGGCTTTCCTTCTATTTGTTTGTTTATTGATTGATTGATTTTTATTGGTGCTTTATAGATATACACAAAGGTGAAACTCACTGTGGTATATTCATACGTGTGCATAGCACGATCTGGCCGATTTCATTCTGCAGTTCTTCCCTTTTCCTGTCCCTCCCTCCCCATCCCCTTCCTCTCCCCCACTGATCTCCCTTCCATTTTCATGGAATCCTCTCGGCTCCCCTTTTCACCCTTATTTTGTCCTGGTTTCTGCGTATGAGAGAGAACATTCAACATTTGACTTCCTGAGTCTGGTTTATTTCACTAAGCATGATGTTCTCCATTTCCATCCATTTACCAGCAAGTGCCATAATTTTGTGAGTAAACCCCTTTTAAAGCCATTCATGTGCTGATGGACACCTGGGCTGGTTCCATAACTTGACAATTGTGAATTGCACTGCTAGAAACTTTGATGTGCCTGTATCACTGATTTTATGCTGATTTTAGTTCTTTTGGATGAATATCAAGGAGTGGGATAGCTGCATCATAGGGTGGTTCCATTCCTAGTCTTTTGAGGGATCTCCATACTGTTTTCCAAAGTTCATGTACTAATTTGCAGTCTCACCAACAATGTATGAGTGTACGTTTTCCCCACAGCCTTGCCAGCATTTATTATAATTTGTATTCTTGATAATTGCCATTCTAACTGCAGTGAGATGAAATCTCAGTGTCATTTTGATTTGCATTTTCCTATTTCTAAGGATATTGAACATTTCTTCATGTATTTATTGGCTATTTGATGTCTTTTTTTGAGAAATGTCTATCAGTGGTTGTTTTGAACATTTTAATTAATATTTAAGATAATAGTAAGTCAATATTAATCTTAAGTAAAATATTAGATAAAATTATTAAGTAAGATAACATTAAGTAGAACTGAAGTAGAGAAACAACTATTGTGTGTGTGTGTGTGTGTGTGTGTGTGTGTGTGGTGCTGGGGATTGAACCCAGGGCTTTGTGCTTAAGAAGCAAGCACTCTGCCAACTGAGCTATCTCCCGTAAGCTATTTCATCAACCCCAACTTTTTTTTGCAAAGAAAATATGTTAGTCACTTTTTCAGATCACATCTGATAAAGACTGAAGGGAAAAAAATCAAGCAAAATGCCCTGAACAATTAAGTTTGAAAACTTAATTAAATAACAGAGTTAATCACAGTTTAAAACATCCCCTGTTAAAAATATATGATGAGAATTCTGAAACTCTGAAGAACTCTATCTAAAGATGTAACAAGCCCATTCAGGCTTTTTTTTTTTTTTTTTTTTTGGTGGGGTGGGGATTGAACCCAGGAGCACTTAACCACTAAGCCACATCCCCAGCCCTCAGGCTATTGTTTTTATTTGAAAGGGGTTAAACCATGAAAAATAAGTGCATATAGAAGTCTGGAAACAGATCCTTCAAAACACCTCTTACACTCGGAGCTAAAATTACCATACATCATTATGCAGCAAAATTCCTGCATATCTTGACTTGGGGATGTAATTCAAGGAATCAGAGTCTTTGGCCTGGCATGGTGTCAAGGTCGTGGGCAGGCCAGCGCTAGCGAGGCTTGGACGTCATAAGAGCTATCTTCTTTGCTGGTGGGGTGGGAGTTGGTGCATTTTGGGAAACAACTTGGCAGTATAAAGATCTGAAGATGCATGCAATCGTCTGCTCGGGCTGCCATAGCGGAATACCACAGACTGGGTGTCTTAGGCAACAGATTTATTTTCTCACAGTTCTGGAGGCTCGATGTCCAAGATCAAGGTTCCAGCAAAGTCTGCCTTCTGATGAGAACTCCCTTCTCAGCTTGCAGATGGCCCTTTGTCCTCACATGTCCTTTCAGCGCACTCATGTGCGCTGGGGTGGAGCAAACTCACCAGCGTCCCTTCTTGGAAGGCCACAGATTGTGTCAGACCAGAGCGCCACCCTTGTGACCTCATTTAACCTTCCTTACCTCCTCATAAGCCCTATCTCCAAATACAGTCCCAGTGAGGGTTAGGGCTCCAGCATTTGAATTTTAGAAAAGACACAATTTAGTTCATAGCAATACACATACCCTAGGACTCAGAATTCCACTTCTGGAAGCATTTCCTCGAGATTCTTGCACATGGAGAGACAATATTCATCCCTGCATTTCTTATAATGTCAAATTTTTTAAAAATCTAAATAACTACTGTTAGGAAATGGAGGAAGTGGTTATGAAATAATCAACAGCAGTTACAAAGAACAAACAAGATCAACATGAATAAATCTTGCAAATACAACGTTGTCTAAAAAACCTAAACTACAAGAAGCATACATGTATCATGATATCATTAATGTAGGAATGCAAAATAAGCAGTATATTCTATTTTCCTGTAGATACATTCATATGAATGAAATATGTATAAAAATGTGATAACATGACTGGGAAAGATGGTTGCCAGTTCAGGCTAATTGATTTTAGAGGAGAAGGATGGGAATAAATAGGTGTTGGTCACATTTTATTCTGAAGCTAAGAGAACGGGAGGTGAAGTTACATCTACTAAATGGGTAATGGATACGTGGTTATTTCATATACGGTGGTCCAGACTTGGGATTTTTCACTTGAGGAGGGTGCAAACATTATGCACCCTCTGGAGAAACCATGCTTCCAATTTTGACCTCTTCCTGGGCTAGCCATTTGTGGTGGGTTCCTCTCTGGCGATGCTGGGCAGCAATAGGCAGAGGGCACAGCTCCTAGTCAGTCCCAACACCATCAGCATGAAGGGCCAGCAGGGCAGCGTACTGCGTTGCTAAGCTACGATGCTTGGTAGGTTAGGTGTATTCAATGAACTTCCACTGGCACTATTTTCCTTTTACAAGAAGGTTATTGGGACACAGTCCCATCATAAGTCAAAGAACATCTGTGCTATTTCTATTTCTGATTCTTGTGATTTTCATAACGAAACAACAAACAGGCATACAAATGTTTAAAAGAAGGGACATGAGTTTTATAGAGATCTAGGTTCCAATTTAGCTTCCATAATTTACTAACTATAGGTCCTCGGGTAAGTTAATGAATCTAACTAGGTTGCTTCTTCCTGCCTCCTCCGTCTATACCCACCTCTTTGAGGTAGGATGAAAGCCTGTGCAGCTCATATAAAGCACCTGGCACACAGAAAACAACACGAGTGCTAGTTTCCTTTGCCATATCAAGTACTGCTTTGCAACATTGGTTCACACTTCTTGTGTCCATGTAAATAGGACAGAGCCCTGGGTGGTGGCAGTGAGACAGTGTATCTTCCATCTGTCTTATCTTTCCTTCTTAACCCCTGCCTCATCTCAGATGTTTAAATGTGCATGTGCACATGTGAACACATACATAATGTTTCACAAGTGCTTTGGAATAGAGGCCAAACCTTTGAAGGATGCAAAGATGTGTGTTTAAGCATGAAGCATCTCCCAACATACAGGCTCGAAAGAATTCTATTACAGTGAAACTGAAAGTTAGCTAAAGTTGAGAAGAACTTGCTGGTTGAATTCTTCTGACATATGCATTCATAGTTATGCAGACTTTCACACAGAAATAATGAGGACCGTTTTGGGTGGTCAGCTTTCAATTATCCCTGCCATGGAGATATCAGAATGCTAAGGAAAACCCCAAAACTTCAACTGCATCAATAGTATCAACTGTTATTTTTCAATTGCCATTTGAACTAGAGGAAAAGAAAAGAAATTCAAGTATCCACCTCTTTTGTTGTTTTTCCATGCTAGAGAGTTTGTTAAAGAAAAATGCAAAGGTCAAAATATTAGCAGCAATAAAGGTTAAAAAAAGTAAAGGTCTCAGTTACTTTGGAGATTGTGTTAAATGTCTAATGAAAATCAAATCAATCTAATTTAATCCCACGTTCTGTGTCTCTAGACTGATACTCAGAGTGTCTTACAACTTTAGTTATAATCCATGGAAGAAGAAAGGATAGAGAGAATGGGCAGAGAAGAGGCTAAATTACCAAGGACTGTCATGTATGTTGTGCACTGCACAACTTCAGAGAGCACCGTTCTCATAGACAACTGTACACATGCAGTGGTCCTGAAATGGGTGTCAAAGTAAGGAACAGAAAAGTTGTCCAACGGCACAGAAGAGTCCCCAGTCTCTGAAAAGTCCCCACTCCATGAGTGAAACCCCTTCTTATTTCACTACACCAAGTTACAGATTATAGAGAATCAAAGTCTATCAAGCAGATAATATATAGTTTTATTCAGTCAGATACCTCCCAAAATCATGGAAATAAAGAGAATGAAACTAATAAGAACCTATAGCTAATGAATAGGATTAGTGACCTGTGCAAGTTACTTAAAAGATTGATCTTCAGAAGCAAATGCATGTGATAAACAAGCAAATTTAATTTAAAAAGTAGATCAATATCTGCCTTAGATAATTTCCTGTATTAAAAAGATAAGGTAAAAAAAAAGGTATAGTGACACACATCAGTTTGGTGATGAAAACACACATTTAAGGCGGCACCCCATCTTCCTATTAGTGAAGGCATCTAAGGGGCACAGTGTGTGTAGTTTTGCAGCTCTGAGAAAGCTCACCAAGTGTGTAGAGAAGGAAACCCAACAGCAGACAGCTTTGGGGAACAACCTGAGCTTCCTCGCTTTGGCTGGCAGAGTGAAGTGGGTAGAACCTCTAACGGTTCTTCTCTTTTTGTGTGAAATCAAAAAAACGTTCATGAGTTCTCTTCAGCTTCAGGGGTGTGTGATCCACTGTGATGGGTGCTACCTAAGGAAGAAGAGCAGGAAGAAAGCATCTCTTTCTATTAATGGATGCTCTTCTTTACCACTGTGCTTATGCATAGTAAGTTCTTAATTATGGCAAGATATTGGAGGACTACAAATGCTTTGCTCTGCATCTGAAAAGAGAGACTTTGCCAGGCAGTTGTTTAAAAATGTGATTTGGAGATCAAGTTCTTGACCTAATATGGTCAAAGTCTATTTTAGACTCTTTCATTTGAAACTAGCACCAACAGATTAAAGAGGAGTTTGTGTTGCAAATTCATAGCAGGAATGTCTTTTTGACCGACATTTGATTTCTTGCTCCTCACAATTCAGATTTGGTAAGTCGTTGGGAGTTGAATACTATAATAATATCACTGTCTCATGCAGAAAAATAATTATAATCTATGAAATGGAATGGGAAGTATTCAGAGAGGTACACCACTTGTTTTCACGGCACATTGATGACTACTGGTTTGTGACCCATTAGGAGGTTAAGTTCATTGTCAGTAACCACCATATTATCCTAACCTCTCCTGCTGACCACAAAGCAAATGAACCAGAAGATAAGGTTCTTCCTTGGATCATTACAATTTTCCATTTTGGCAAATTTATATCTTTTTTGATGGAGCAAAGTAGCATTAAGCATTGTAATTCCAAGAGCTGAAGTAGAGGTGTAAGAGAAGTCAATCTGAGCCAACTCAGGCCTCATTGAGGTCATGTCCTAAAGAGGTCTCTTCCATCCCAAGTCAGGACTCAGATTTTCAGGTCTATAATTGGTTCTGTTTGCACATCCAGATTTGACCAGGCTGAAGGAGAAGTGCAGATAACCAAACCCACAAGAAATTGGTGCAAAAAAACAGTATTCTGATTTACTGTTTATAGTGGTCACATTGCTATATTGTGGACAGATTGTTTATGTACCGTGTTCAGGAACTGCTTTCTTAAAAAAATCTTGGTTTCTGGGAAGTTGAATGAATTCCACAAACACATTCACTGTGTCAGTGATAGTGATAAAGTCATCATGAGAGAGAAACAGCACTCAGGGATTTGAACTGGGAATGTTTCATGTAAAGAATTATTAATTATAATAGAGAATGGGGGTAATAAGGGATTGATTGGTAGGAAGTAAAAATAAATCTACAGAACACAGGAATAGCAAATAAATGCAGAGGCTACTCCTTGTAAGGCTGAGATAAGGAGAGGGCAGTTGTTGCTCATTAGCTGGTTCCAGAAGGAACACTTTCTGGAAACCTAACTCAGAGGCATCAGTTCAAAAAAGTTCAAAGAAGTTCCTTCTCTCAGGTCAGGTTGGAGAGAGCTCCTTCTACAGTGTGAAGGGGGCTTTTGTGAAGGAAGGTAGTCTTGGGTCGGGAGAGTTTGCCATCTGTAGCTGTCACCTAACATCGTAACGTAAGACTGTGACAAGGAGACATAATCAAAGTAGTAAGATTATACCATGAGGGAGATAGAACATGAAAGTGAGAAAACCCTGAGAAAATTAAAACCACGCTGATTGTGTCATACTCTCCACAGGGAGGTGCCACACCTTGGAGTTCACCGTACGGTTACTCAAGAGGCTCTGGAGGAAGCGGCTGGCCTCTGGGTGCTGTAACCCACCACATGCCACAGAAATCCTGCAGTTGAGATGTTATGAGCACCAGAGGAATCAGAAAAATAGACCAGAATCAGGAAGAAAGTGCCCTTCTTCCACTTTTGCATCCCCTACTGACAGGAAGAGCATCCTGCCGGATGGCAAAGGAGAACTATTCACAGGGTCCAGCTCCATTCTCATGGAGCAGACGATGAAGGGTAGATTTGGAGCTAAGAGGCAATAAATTAATAACAGGCACAGTTGCTAAGTCTGGAAGTTAGTTCAAAGAAAGATAAATATTCTAGAAAAAGGTGTCATTTAAGTAAAATCTAATAAACTCACCCAGTCCAAAACCATAGCATACCTCTTTACTCAAAGGAACTGTCTATGGGTTCCAATCTCACATAGTTCTGGAAAAACACGAAATGGTTCTTGGCCCATTTTGTAAGTTGTGTTAGGAATAACTTCCTGCTATTTGAGGAGAGTATGACACAATCAGCGTGGTTTTAATTTTCTCAGGGTTTTCTCACTTTCATGTTCTATCTCCCTCATGGTATAATCTTACTACTTTGATTATGTCTCCTTGTCACAGTCTTACGTTACGATGTTAGGTGACAGCTACAGATGGCAAACTCTCCCGACCCAAGACTACCTTCCTTCACAAAAGCCCCCTTCACACTGTAGAAGGAGCTCTCTCCAACCTGACCTGAGAGAAGGAACTTCTTTGAACTTTTTAGACCAACGATTTTGACTTTGTGGCTAACTGAAAAAACTTAATGGCCTTCCTGAAAACCTTTCTTATTCCCTGCAATAAGCTTTGCAAAGGGGAATTAATAAAGTTTTTTTTTTTTTTAAACTGCTTAGTTATAAGACAAGTATTTCCTATCTGTGTGACATTAGCTATTCTGTGCCTTGATTTGTGCGAATGTGAAACATGGATACTGACAGCAACCAGTTCACTGGGTCAATGTGAAAATCAAGTGAGGTAATACATACTAAGCCCCTTAGGTAAAACCTGACAGAGTTAACACTCGTAAATGACATTTATGACCTGATCTGAAGACAAAAATAAAAGAGGGCTGGAAGAAATGATGACCAATTTGAGAGTAAAAGATCTATAAAGATGAAGACTTTTAATAAATTTCTGAAATAAAAGTATTGTACCTCTTCATACTAGATTGAATTTACTTTCATTGACTACAGCCATATATATTATATTTATCAATCATAGTGAGAACTTATAAAAATGTAAAAGAGTTGTCCATTTAGGGCCTAGAAACTTCCAGAAAAACACTCTTTGATGGGTTTGTAATGAATTGGAACGCTCAGTGCAGAATCCTGTATCACTAGATGGCGCTGTAGAGCAATTAAGCTTGGTTGCTTGCAAAATGTGATTTTAAACATTATTTTTAAATTAGATTATGCATATGTGACCATTCTGCACAGGCATAGGTAATTATGTGAGCTGAAATAGTGTTTTTATGCTCTCCAGGCTTTTTCCTCTCAGACAGCTGGTGTGGCAAGTAAGCGAGACCCTGAGAATCAGTGGACCAGGAGGAATAGTGGACATTTAGGAAGAAAACTGAACACAAACCAAGGTCATGCTCAGTAACTGGTTGGGATCACTCAACGGTGGTAGAAAAACTATGATCCAAGGTCAAATTGTGAAAGCCAGGACTAACATTGCTAAAGTGAAAATGAGAGTTAAATGAACACTTTAAAAACGGAGCATTCAAGGATTGTGATTTGATATCCCTGTTTATATCAGAGGCCCGACATATACCTGGTGTTTTCCCATCTGGTTCACAAAAGCAAAGCTAAGTTGAAAATATATTTTTTTCTAGTCTTACTTTGCATAAATATTTTCACTTTATGAAGGACATATTTCAGGGAACCTAAGGAATGATATGAGAGATTGGATTTAGGATTTGATAGAACATCTTTAAGGAAATAGGAGAGAATTGTGAAGTGAGGAAAGGCTAGAAACTGGTTTATAGACAGATGTTAAAGAAGGCTATAAAGAAGAGAAGGTGCAGGCCATGTTTAGACATTTGACTCAGTCCAGTGCAGCAAAACAAGAGGATTCAGATCGTTGCCTCCAATCTCCCCAATCAGTACAACCTCACCAATCTTTAAACCAGCCAGCAGACGGCAAGAATGACTTGGACGACTGTGCTGCGATCCATTTATTGTACAACACAGAGCTGCTGCTAGATTCCTACCAAGCCACAGCATCAAGCAGGAGCAGACTGCACTTGCAGGCAGATGGCTTTGATGGGAACTTCCATAAAGGAAGACAGTGGCTGTGGCTCAGACATTAGAAATGGTGGGGAAAGGGAACAATCCAACAACCTTGGGACAAAGTAGAAAAGGAAATGAGATTTGCAAGGTCAAGAAGTAAAGAGGAAACACAAAGGAACTTAGAAGGAAAGGATTACTTGGCTTCAGGATATGAACTCCTGATTCTTACCCTGGAGCCGTAAGCGGTTAGAGATATCTGTGGTGTGTGGAGAGGAACACCTGCCTGATAATGGTGTAGATCATGTTGCTTGTTGGTGCCCAAAGGTACACTGCTTCAGTATTCTGGACCTTGAAATCCCTCTGGTGTTAGTGTTGGAGACTGAAAAGCTGACTTCAACCAAATTACCAATACTTCATTAATGATTCTCTATTATCTTTGGATTATTAGACTTTGAGTTGGAATTATAGAATCTTACTTTGGATATCTTCTTAAAATTAAAAGGCAAATGTGTGTTCTAGGTATTACTTCTGCAAAGTTCAGGTGGTAGGCAACTCAATTAAGAAGACAGTGACTGAGTATGACGGTAGAAAGGGAACATGATTTCTGTAGCAGCTGGTATGGGAATCCCACGTTTGAGGAGGATTTTGCTGAGACCACAAGACTCCTTCTGGCCAGGGGTTCATCCTGAGCAGAAATCGGACCACTTGTCCCAGGGGCTGCCCACCATGCTGCAGGGTGGGAAGTGAGGTATCAGGAGGAGAAGACGAGATGCTGGGAAGCAGCGACCACTTTGTGGCTCATCAGATAAAGGAAGTCACTAACACAGGAGGCTGTGATTTGAAGGTCCCTCGAAAGCTCACCTTGACATTTGTCATTGTAACAGGATTAAGAGGTGAGACCTGTAGAAGGTGATCATGTCATTGGGCCTCTACCCTCATGAGTCGTTTAAGGCCAATATCACAGGAATGGATCAGTCATAAAATGGGGGAGTTCTACCCCAATTGGTAAGAGTCCCCATACTGTAAAAACTCTGTTTCCATAAGATGCCTTCTACCATGTTATGATGCAGCAATAAATTCCTCGCCAGATACGGCTCCTCTCTAGTGGGCTTCTAGAATTCTGAGCCAAATAAACTATTATTCATAATTCACTCAGTCTATGATATTCTGTAGTAGTAGCAGAAGACAGATAAGGCACATGATATTCTTAGTTGAGTGGCTCCTTTGGGAGAACTCTGGATGGATTGGGTCTTGTGTGCAGCTGCCATTTTATAATTGAGGAGGACCTGACAACATACCTGGTGTTTTCCCATCTGGTTCACAAAAACAAGGCTAAGTTGAAAATATATATTTTTTCTAGTCTTACTTTGCATAAGTATTTTCAGTTTATGAAGAGCATATTTTAAGGAACCTAAGCAGTGATATAAATGATTGGATTTAGGATTTGGTAGAGTATTCTTTTTTTTTTTTTTAAATTTAGTTTTATTGTAAACAAATGGGATACATGTTGTTTCTGTTTGTACATGGAGTAAAGGCATACCATTTGTGTAATCATAAATTTACATAGGGTAATGATGTTTGATTCATTCTGTTATTTTTTCCTTCCCCCCATCCCTCCCACCCCTCTTTTCCCTCTATACAGTCCTTCCTTCCTTCATTCTTGCCCTCCTCCAACCCTCATTATGTGTCATCATCCGCTTATCAGTGAGATCATTCGTCTTTTGGATTTTTGAGATTGGCTTATCTCACTTAGCATGATATCCTCCAATTTCATCCATTTGCCTGCAAATGCCATGATTTTATTATTCTTTATAGCTGAGTAATATTCCATTGTATATATATACCACAGTTTCTTTATCCATTCATCGCTTGAAGGACATCTAGGTTGGTTCCACAGTCTGGCTATTGTGAATTGAGCAGCTATAAACATGATGTGGCTGTATGTCTGTAGTATGCTGATTTTAAGTCCTTTGGGTATAGGCCAAGGAGTGGGACAGCTACGTCAAATGGTGGGTCCATTCCAAGTTTTCTAAGGAATCTCCACACTGCTTTCCAGAGTGGCTGCACTAATTTGCAGCCCCACCAGCAATGTATGAGTGTACCTTTTCCCCCACATCCTCTCCAACACCTATTGTTGCTTATATTCTTGATAATCGCCATTCTAATTGGGGTGAGATGGAATCTTAGTGTAGTTTTGATTTGCATTTCTCTTATTACTAAAGATGGTGAACATTTATTCATATGTTTGTTGATTGCCTGTAGATCTTCTTCTGTGAAGCGTCTGTTCATATCCTTAGCCCATTTGTTGATTGGGTTATTTATATTCTTTGTGTAGGGTTTTTTGAGTTCTTTATATATTCTGGAAATTAGTGCTCTATCTGAAGTGTGAGTGGCAAAGATATTCTCCCACTCTGTAGGCTCTCTCTTCACATTGCTGATAGTTTCCTTTGCTGAGAGAAAGCTATTTAGTTTGAATCTATCCCAGTTATTGATTCTTGCTTTTATTTCTTGTGCTATGGGAGTCCTGTTAAGGAAGTCTGATCCTAAGCCAACAAGTTGAAGATTTGGACCTACTTTTTCTTCTATAAGATGCAGGGTCTCTGGTCTGATTTCAAGGTCCTTGATCCATTGTGAGTTGATTTTTGTGCAGGGTGAGAGATAGGGGTTTAGTTTCATTCTGTTGCATATGGATTTCCAGTTTTCCCAGCACCATTTGTTGAAGAGGCTGTCTTTTCTCCATTGCATATTTTTGGCCCCTTTGTCTAGTATGAGAAAATTGTATTTATTTGGGTTTGTCTGTGTACTCTATTCTGTACCATTGATTTACCTGTCTATTTTGGTGCCAATACCATGCCATTTTTGTTACTATTGCTTTGTAGTATAGTTGAAGTTCTGGTATTGCGATACCCCCTGTTTCATTCTTCCTGCTAAGGATTGCTTTAGCTATTCTGAGTTTCTTATTCTTCCAGATGAATTTCACGATTGCTTGCTCTGTTTCTGTAAGGTATGTCATTGGGATTTTAATTGGAATTGCATTGAATCTGTATAGCACTTTTGGTAGTATGGCCATTTTGACAATATTAATTCTGCTTATCCAAGAACGTGGGAGATCTTTCCATCTTCTAAGGTCTTCCTCAATTTCTCTCTTCAATGTTTTGTAGTTTTCATTGTAGAGATCTTTTACCTCTTTGGTTAAATTGATTCCCAAGTATTTTATTTATTTTTTTTTTTGAGGCTATTGCAAATGGAGTTGTTTTCCTCATTTCCCTTTCAGCTGTTTCATCGCTTGCGTATAAAAATGCTGTAGATTTGTGTGTGTTGATTTTATAGCCTGCTATTTTGCTGAATTCATTGATGAGGTCTAGAAGTTTTCTGGAGGAGGTTTTTGGATCCTCTAAATATACAATCATGTCATCAGCAAATAGTGACAGCTTAAGTTCCTCTTTTCCTATTCGTATCCTTTTAATTTCTTTAGTCTGCCTAATTGCTCTGGCTGGAGTTTCAAGGACAACGTTGAATAGAAGTGGTGAAAGAGGACATCCTTGTCTTTTTCCCTTTTTTAAAGGGAATGGTTTCAGTTTTTCTCCATTAAGAATGATGTTGGCCATGGGTTTAGCATAAATAGCCTTTACAATGTTCAGGTATGTTCCTACTATCCCTATTTTTTCTAGTGTTTTGAGCATGAAGGAGTGTTGTATTTTGTCAAATGCTTTTTCTGCGTCAATTGAAATAACCATATGATTCTTATCCTTAAGTCTATTGACATGATGGATTACGTTTATTGATTTATGGATGTTAAATCATCCTTGCATTCCAGGGATGAACCCCACTTGATCGTGGTGCACAATTTTCTTAATATGTTTTTGGATACGGTTTGCCAATATTTTGTTAAGGAGCTTTGCATCTATATTTATCAAGGATATTGCTGTAAAATTTTCTTTCCTTGATGTGTCTCTTCCTGGTTTGGGTGTGAGGATGATATTAGCTTCATAGAATGAGTTCGGTAGGGTACCCTCCTTTTCTATTTCTTGGAATACTTTGAGAAGTATTGGAATGAGTTCTTCTCTGAAGGTCTTGTAGAACTTGGCTGAGAATCCGTCTGGTCCTGGGCTTTTCTTGGATGGTAGATTTTTAATGGATTCTTCTATTTCATTGCTTGATATTGATCTGTTTAAATTGTGTATGTCCTTCTGGTTCAGTTTGGGAGAAGCATATGTCTCTAGAAATTTGTCAATGTCTTCAGTAGTTTCTATTTTGTTGGAATACAGATTTTCAAAGTAACTTCTCATTATGTTCTGTACCTCAGTGGTGTCTATCGTGATATTTCCTTTTTCAACACGAATTTTAGTAATTTGAGTTTTCTCTCTCCTTCTCTTTGTTAGTGTGGCTAAGGGTCTGTCTATTTTGTTTACTTTTTCAAAGAACCAACTTTTTGTTTTGTCAATTTTTTGAATAGTTTCTTTTGTTTCAATTTCATTGATTTCAGCTCTGATTTTAATTATTTCCTGTCTTCTACTACTTTTGCTGTTATTCTGTTCTTCTTTTTCTAGGGCTTTGAGCTGTAATGTTAGGTCATTTAGTTGTTGACTTTTCATTCTTTTCTGGAATGCGCTCCATGCAATGAATTTTCCTCTTAGTACTGCTTTCATAGTGTCCCAGAGATTTTGATATGTTTTATCGTCGTTCTCATTGACCTCTAAGAATTTTTTAATCTCCTCCCTGATGTTTTTTGTTATCCATGTTTCATTCAATAGCATATTATTTAGTCTCCAGGTGTTGGAGTAATTTCTTTTTTTTATTTTGTCATTGATTTCTACTCTCAGTCCATTATGATCTGATAGAACACAAGGCAGTATCTCAATTTTTTTGCATTTCCTAAGGGCTGCTTTGTGGCATAACATATGGTCTATTTTCGAGACAGTTCCATGTGCTGCTGAGAAGAAAGTGAATCTGCTCGTTGATGCATGGAATATTCTATATATGTCTATTAAGTCTAGGTTATTGATTGTGTTATTGAGTTCTATGGTTTCTTTGATTGGTTTTTGTTTGGAAGATCTATCTAGTGGTGACAGTGGTGCATTAAAGTCACCCAAAATTATTGTGTTGTGGTCTATATGATTCCTGAAATTGAGAAGGATTTGTTTGATGTACAGGGATGCACCATTGTTTCGGGCATAAATATTTACTATCGTTATGTCTTCCTGATTTATGGTTCCCTTAAGCAGTATGAAATGTCCTTCTTTATCCCTTCTGACTAACTTTGGCTTGAAGTCCACTTTATCTGATATAAGGATGGAAATCCCCGCTTTTTTACTGAGTCCATGAGCGTGGTAGGTTTTTTCCCATCCTTTCACCTTTAGTCTGTGGATGTCTTTTTCTATGAGATGAGTCTCTTGCAGGCAGCATATTGTTGGGTCTTTCTTTTTAATCCATTCTGCCAGTCTATGTCTTTTGATTGATGAGTTTAGGCCATTAACGTTCAGGGTTATTATTGAGATATGATTTGTATTCCCAGTCATTTGGCTTATTTTTGGTTTTTAAGTTGGCTTGGTTTCTCCTTTGAGTGGTTTTCCTCTAAGGTAGTTCCTCCCTTTGCTGACCTCCATTGTTGTTTTTCATTTCCTCCTCATGGAATATTTTGTTGAGAACCTTCTGTAGTGCAGGCTTTCTATTTGTAAATTCTTTTAACTTTTGTTTATCATGGGAGGATTTTATTTCATCTTCAAATCTGAAGGTTTTGCTGGGTATAGGATTCTTGGTTGGCACCATGTTCTTTCAGAGCTTGAAACACATTGTTCCAGGCCCTTCTAGCTTTTAGTCTGGGTTGAGAAGTCGCTGCTATCCATATTGGTCTTCCCCTATATGTAATCTGATGCGTTTCTCTCACAGCCTTCAAAATCCTATCTTTATTTTGAATGTTAGGCATTTTCATTATAATGTGCCTTGGTGTGGACCTGTTGTGATTTTGTGCATTTGGTGTTCTGTAAGCCTCTTGTATTTGATTTTCCATTTCATTCTTCAGGCTTGGGAAATTTTCTGATATTATTTCATTGAATAGGTTGTTCATTCCTTTGGTTTGTATCTCTGTGTCTTCCTCAATCCCAATAATTCTTAAATTTGGTATTTTCATGATGTCCCATAGTTCTTGGAGATTCTGTTCATGATTTCTTACCATCTTGTCTGTTTGGGCAACTTTATTTTCAAGATTAAATATATTGTCTTCATTGTCTGAGGTTCTGTCTTCCAAGTGGTCTAGTCTTTTGGTGATGCTTTCCATTGAGTTTTTTATTTGGTTTATTGTTTCCTTCATTTCAAGGATTTCCATTTTTTTTTTTTTTTTTTGAGAATCTCTATCTCTTTGTTGAAATGATCTTTTGCTTCCTGCAGGTGCTCATTCAGCTTATTGGTATTATCATTCATTGCCTGCATTTGCTCTCTTATCTCATCCTTTGCTTCACAAATCATCTTAATCATGTATAATCTGAAGTCCTTTTCTGACATTTCTTCTAACATACTGTCATTGGATTCTATTAATATAGAATCTAGATTTGTTTGGATCATTTCTTCCCTTGTTTTTTCATGTTGTTCATGTATCTTCCCCTCTAGCAGTGCAGATCTGGGGTATTGCAGATTTCCCCCTATAGGCTTATAGTGGCCCTATAGGTTTCCAAAACCCTTTCTTTAAGGGGAGATCAATATTAGCAGTGCCCAATTCAGACACTATGCAATCCTAGACCGAATAGCCCCTATGAGGACAATAACAAAATTGTCATAATAAACAGAATGAGTTCAAATATTATCTTCAGTAAAACAAACAAGTTTGCAATAAGGTCTGCAGTTTCAAATGGAGGACAAAGAGGATGCAGAGGGATGTAGAATGTGGCTGTTAATGGGATAAGAAAAGAATATACAGAAGTTCTAGATAATAGAAAGGGTGAGAGTGTAATTAAAAGAAATTAGATGTTAGCATGCAAAAAAGGGAGAAAGAGACTCTGAGGAAACAGATAAACAAAAGGAAAAGAGAACAAGAAAAGTAAAGAAATAAAAACTTAATTTTTTTCAATAGGGAGAAAAAAGAAAATCTACAGTATAATAGTCATATAGTAATGAAACCTCCCAGAGTTCAGTAGCCTGATGCATGAGAGGTACCTGACAATGAGCTTCAAGCCTCCAGCAGGCGTCTCAGGATGGGTTTGGCCCACCCGAAGATCGGAGCTACGGCTCTGATTATCCAAGATGGCCGCTCTGGCTTCAAATGTGTTGGCAAATGGGGAGCTGCAGCTCAGGGTGTGGACATGGTCAGCTGGAGGTCCTGGAGGAGGGATGCGGTTGGTCAGGCCAGGGTCCTGGAGGTCCGGTGTGTTTGGTGTGGTTGTGGGATCCTGGAGGCTGGGTGCAATCAATCAGTCTGGGGTCCCGGTGATAAGGCGCAGTCAGTTGGTCTGGGGGTCCTGGCGGCAGGGAGCAGTCAGTTGATGTGAGGGCCCCAGAGGCAGGGAGTGATCGGTTGGGCTGAGGGATCCTGGAGATGGGGCTCAGTCAGTCCAGCCAGGGGTCCTATGGGGCCTGGCTGTTGTCTCAAAATGGCGGCAGCCACGTGTAATCAAACCTGCAGGTACTGTGACAGAGAACTTCCAGGCAACAACAGGCAGCTGGTGCTCCACTGGCGGTAGGCGATCAGTTTGCTGAATGTTGTCGGATGATTGGGAGGTGAACCTCCTGCGCGTTGGGTGATGGATAGGTGTAAGGCAGGCGAGGGACAGGCGAGAGGCAGGCAAATGGCGGATGATAGGTGCCTGACAGTGAGCAATCAAGAAACAGATATCCTCTGCTTGAAACTGGAGTTACGGAGCGACAAAGAACACAGCCTCCCTCTAGTCCACCATCTTGGATCTCTGGTAGAGTATTCTTAAAGAAATAGGAAAGAGTCATCTAGTGAAGGAAGGATAGGAACTGGTTTATAGACAGATGTTAAAGAAGACCACAAAGAAGAGAAAGCATGGGGACCATGAGAAAGCATGATGTTATGACATTTACTTAATGTAGTCATTTAAAACTGATAACAGGTTACTCAGCCAAAGTGTGGCAAATCCACCACACACTCACCCTGACAGTGAAAAGGTCAACTCTCATCCAATGAAGTGAGTGAATAAGAATATGGGTGAGATCTCCCTGTGCCCTACTACGTACCCTCTTTATCTATATCCTACTCTTATGGTAGCTAGAACCTACCTACCTGAAGGATTAGAGAGACCCTCCCCATGAAAGGGTTAGAGAAACTGAATAAATGATTAATTACTCCTCAGTTCATCAATTCTTTATCTCAGTGAGATGAAGAATTAACAGAGCCTTTTCCATGAGGTGTAGCAATGGTTCATATAAAGCCCTTAAAGTATTGCCTGTTGCTGGGGGCAGTGGCACATGCCTATAATCCCAGCTGCTCAGGAGACTGAGACAGGAGGATTGCAAGTTCAAAGCCAGCCTCAGCAATGGCGAAGCACTAAGCAACTCAGTTAGACCCTGTCTCTAAATAAAATACAAAATAGGGCTGGGGATGTGGCTTAGTGTTTGAGTGCCCCTGAGTTCAATCTCCAGTACCCCCCTAAAAAAGTACTGCCTGTCACATGATTGAATATATAATGTGTGTTAGCTATTATCATTAAAAATGATCTGTTATTCTCTGCACTAGTAACAGATGAAGAAAACATGATTTTTTTCTTCAGTTTTCTGTCATTATATCAAAATACCTGAGAGAATCAACTTATAAAGAGAAATGGTTTATTTTGGTTTTCAGTTTTGGAGGTTCCAGTACATAGTCTGTTGGCTCCATTCCTTTGGGCCTGTGGTGAGGCAGCACATCATGGCAGAAATGTGTGGTAAGAATAAAATAGCTTATGTAATGAGCCAGAGAGCAAAAAGAGCAAGGAGGGGGTCAAGGGTCCCACAAGGCCCTTCAAGGGCACAATCCCAATGACCTAAGGACTTCCCATAGGTCCCACCTCTTAAAGGTTCTGCTACTTCCCAATAGTGCCACCCTGGGGACCAAGCCTTTAACCCTTGGACCTTTGGGGAACATTCAAGATCCAGATTATATCAATGATCTTTAGTGTTCAAACTTTCTTTAGTCTATGCTCATGACCATGACTTCTGAGGCCTCAGCAACTGTTCCAACTCCAGTACTTTTCAAAAGCCTTGATAGCCTAACATGGAAACAGGCCCAGAGATCTTCCTGTCATAAGTCCCCCTTCCAGCCAGAGGCACTGTGGCCAAGTACCAACATTACAATATTTCAAGGGAAACGGAGACTGGGGTCAAAGCAGAAAGAAATCAGAAGAAAAATAATCATTTTAATGAAAACCAGTTATAATTAAATAATACAGAACTAAAACTGAACATTTTTGTTATACCCTCTATGAGTAATGTTTGTACTTTGAAACTTCTAAAATATTTAAGGCAAGAAGAAATGAAATGCATGGCAACCAGTTAAGGTCATACATTTAGGACAAAAATGCTAAAATATTAAAATGAAAGACATAAATGTTCTAACTGAAATACTGAGATTCTGTGGGATGAATTATTCAAAGTAGGAACATGTGTGACCTCCAATCTATTATATAAAAGGGGAGAAAAGGGTAGTGAAGTTCAAGCGCAGACCAATGCCAAGAAATGAGGAGATGACAGCAGGTAACGCTTAACAATATTCTGGCTTCGTGCTCAGATTCAAGGGAAGGGACTTGAAAGAAGAGGTGTGGTTGGCTAGTGAAAAATGGAGTTTGGAGAGGAGATCCTAGGGCTTGAGAACAGTATTTTTCACTCAGGACACCTTAGTGGTTAGGATAGACCAGGTTATGCTATAGTAACAAATGACCCCAAGCCGAAGGGACTAAAAACAACACACAGTACTTGTCTATCATGAGTCTGTAAAGATCTCTGTTCACAAATCACTTAGGGACCAAGGTTGCTAGGGGGCAACTACCATTTTGAATTTTACAATCCTGGGAAGTGGGAGCCTGGGGTTATAGATCAGATAAAATAACAAGGTTCAGAAATCACTCCTGTCACTTTTGCTCAAACACCCTGGACAGGATCACTTCAGAAGAAGCCAGAAAGTACAATCTTACCCTGTGCCCACAAGTGGAGATGGAAACTCTGAGAGGCCGAACAGACTGGGCACAGCAATAGGAAGGAGTTACATGGAATTTTAGGCAAATGGGGGTTTGAATAATGCAGTGGCTCATAATTGCTTGGCAAAGAATTCCATGTGTCTATACCACAATTTCAGGTCTGGAGACACACACACACACACACACACACACACACACATAACAGTAGTCCCCCACTTATTCACAAAGATATGTTCTACAACTCCAGTAGATGACTAAAACCAGGGATGGTACCAAACCCCATACACACTATGTTTTCTCTATACATATAGACTTATGCTGAAGTTTAATTAAGCACATTAGGAGATTAATAATAGTAACTAGTAACAGAGTAGAACAATTATAACATGCTGAAGTAAAAGTTATTTAAAAGTTATGAATTGTTTATTTCTGGAATTTTCCATTTGATATTTTTGAACTCTGGCTGACTGGAAGTAACTGAAACTTTGGAAAGTAAAACCACAGATATGGGGGAACTGATATATAATATATAATATATAATGTATAATGTATATATCTTTATATAGATTATATACAGATATATATACAGATTATTATATTACATACAGTATATATATAATTATATATAATATTACAGTTTTATATACATATATACATTTCTCTAGTAAATTTTATTTTAAAGTAAAAGATATACAAGTTATTCATTTTTAAAATTCAAGTATGTAAGTGTACAGAAGAAAACACCTCACTTTCAATCATCTAGACTGGGGTGAGCAAATTATGGCCTATGGGCTAAATTAAGTCAAGTGCCTGTTTCTGTAAATAAAGTTTTATTGGAACAGAGTCATGTTCATTAACTTACTGATCGGCAGTAAGTTAATCGGCAGTAAGCAGCCATCGGGCTGCTTTCATCCTGACAGCAGAGGGGAGTAGTTGTGCCCCTGACTATATGGCTCACAAGGTATAAAATGTTTTTTCTCAGGCCCTTTACAGAAAATGCTTGTCCACCTCTTATCTAATCCCACCAATCTGAGATCATCATAAATATTATTAGGCATATTTTCTGCTGATATTTTTCTTTGTCTCTGTGTGTATATCTATATGTTTACAGGAAAAAAAATGAAATCTTATTCTGTATTTTACATTAGTGCCATCAGTTCTACAAATGATGGAGATGTTCTACATCTGTCCTGTCCAATATGATAACTATTGAGTACTTGAAATGTGCCTTGCATGACCAAAGAAATAAATTTTTAATTTTATTTAATTATTATTAATTAAAATTTAAATAGCCACAGGGGACTAGATTAGTGGATATCATATTGAACTGAACTTTCTTGAAATATTTTTTATTTGCTTAATATTTCATGATCATTTCTTCAAATCATTAAATATTCTTTGTAAAACCTCTTTTTATGACAACATAATATTATAATATATGGAAGTGTCATCATTTACTAGTTAAGCCCCATCTTTGACACAAATTGTTCCCAATTTTTCACTATTACAATCCAGTTCTGTGATGACTATTTCTGGACATTCATGTATTTGCATACATGGTTACTGACTTTGGACAACTTTCTAGATGCATCATTTGATCAAAGAACATAAATACTGTTCAAATTCTTGAAATGAATCATCAGATTCCAAGAGAGATATTTCCATTCTTCATGCTTGACAGTAGTTTTTAAGAATGCCTGTTCCCCATGCTCTTCCATGTGCATTTTAAAAGTCTCTCTTCCTTGTCTATCTCCTCTGGACTGAGGGCCCCTTCAGATGTCAAAGGGATCATTGAGCAGGAGGCTCTATGGAGACCATCAGAGTATGGAGAGAGGTGGTGGCTGAAGGCAGACCCACTGTTCATTTTCCACTGAAGTCTTCGTAGAATTCAGACTTTGAACAGCTTAACCAAGGGAGATCACCTCTAAATCTGGTTCTGTGGACAAAGCCCGTATGCTGCAGCTGGTCCTGACATTGAAATAGTCTTGCTTGGGGTGGTTGAGACTTAAATGAGTTTGTATGGGGGAGAATGAAATAGGAAATCTGCAAGTTGGGGAGGGAGAAGCCAGCTCCTCTCCTTCCTCCACCTCCAACCCCCAGGTTGGAAGTTCTAAGAAAGAGGCAACAGAGAAATGGAGGGAGAGAGGGAGGATTAAGGGTGTTGGAGATAAATAAGAGGTTCAGATACTCATGGCAAGTGGTGTAGACAACAGTAAGAGGTGGCCAACAAGAGCAGGGTCTTCTGATGAGAAAAATGTGGGACTGAGTTTTACTCTGCCATCTCAAAATGCATTTTAAGTGAGTGGATTTATATCTGTGGGTCTCAATTTATTTTCACAAGAGAATAATAATAGTACTTTATGTCCAAGGATTAGTAAAAGGAATCTATGTGAACAATTGGGTGCAGGACCTGACTTGCACTTACAAGTGAAGGCCATTGACGGGGCAGGGCTGTCCTCCTCCTGTGCACAGAGACCGCCTCCTGATGTTGGTCCAAGCACTCTATCATTGTGTGGCAATGGACAGGTTGCTGGCACTGGACTCACAGCCCAGCTATAGCATGTGTTGCTCAAGAAGGAAAGACATGTTTATAATATGTTTTACCCAGGCATTCCCAAAGTCAGGGGCCAAACACTCAGGATCTGGGCTACTTGCTGCTCTCTGGATTTTAGGGTGGGTCTGTCCCCTCCTATGCCTTAATAATTACTCTTGGATAATTATGGGTAAGTTTAGACCTGCCCAAAGCTGCCTGTGCATTAAGATATTGCCTACCAATGTCCATACTTTAAAATGTGCAAACTTTGTCTTTCCTCCCTCCCACCTACCCTGTAATTGGGGAACTGCAATCCCCACCATTTGGTCCAGGGGCAGTGGTATTGTAGATCAGCTATATAACAGAGACAGAAAGAGAACACATTAATTTTATTTATGAGCAACCATATTCCTCTCCTGTTCTATGGATCTTTCTGTTTCCTTTAAAATAAACAAAGGCCAAAAACGACTGGGGAAAATGCCCAAAGGAGAGGAATAAACCCAACATAAAAGACAGTCAAGTGCAGGCGTACCAGATTTATACTAGCAGGGACCCCTCCTGCCCTGCCTCTGCACACTCACCCCTTATTAGTGACTGATTCTCCAGATAGCACAATATTAACATTTCAGGAAAGACTTGAGCAATCTCTCCTTAGGAAATAATGGTCAGTACTATCCACCAACCAGGGAAACAACAGCTATTTCCTGACTTGGTGTTTGCAAACACCAATTGTATTTGCAAAGATGGAGTTATGGAATCCAGTCAGGCATGCCATGACCACTGAAACTCTTCAACCACTCTGTTCTAATGTCAGAAACTAGGAAGTAATGTTGATATTTACCAGCTCCACAGTGGTTGCTGGAAGCACTAGCTAAGTTTTTGAAACAAAGAGATGGCCCTGCAGCTCACAGAGAAGCAATTGCAACCCAACCTAAGTATTACAACAGCTGGTTTAATTACTAATAGGAGAAAGCTGACTTTTTCTGAGACGCCCAGAAAGTGAGTGAAAAGGTTACATTTTCATAAAATGTGTGTGGGTTGGGCATGCAAAACCAATCTTTGCTTGCTTAGGAAGACAGAAATCTTGAATGTGGACTTGCTTGCAAGTTCTAGTATGCAGGCCAGTGCTTAGGTTGCCCCAAACTTCCTGACCTTACAAAGACACTCAGGATCTTCATGAGGGAATAGTCAAATCCCTTCTAGAAGATTCTTTCATAACCCGTATCCACCATGTTCATGTTCTATTTACCTAATATATTTCCCAATGATCTAATTAGTTAATACATTCACACATGAAACTAATTATGATAGAATTAAAGCTTTGCCTGCTCCTTTCTACAAATTGAATTACTAAGTCTCAGATTGAATTCTAAAAATCTCTTCTTGAGTCATTAGGGAGGAAAATGAATCACACGTGTTGTGAAGCTTGAGCGTCATGGTCTCCTTGAGTTGCCACCGTCCAGGGAGCTACACGCTCCCAGAGAAACGGGGAATCTGAATGACAGAAATTAGAAAACGGGAGTGGGGACCTCAGCAGGATCTTTAAAATAGTCCCGTCGGAACACAGCTCCTGGCAATGACCCAATCGGTCTCATAGCTGAGAAGCAGGGGGAGCCCAAGTTGGTCATTCGTGAACTTGCTGAGTTATGATTCCCTAAAGAAATGATAATGCCTGTCACAGCTTAGACATATTGAACATTCCAAATCATAAAATAGGATATCCAGAATATTCCAAATGACTATATTTGCATGATCCATTTTAACTGGCATGTCATTCATGTTGTTGAAGAAGTAGCTTTGGGAACTGTTACTCTGCATACAAATCAAGGATGGACGGCACCAACCCAATAGCAGGGTGTGGTAGAAAATCCCAAATAATCTTTTCAAAAACTATATAAAAACCGTGTGTGCACGCCTGCTTATATGCATTTGTGTGTCAGTAAGCATTAATAAATTAGTATTGGGCAACACGATTAGCATCACTTCATTGGAAACTCATATTACATTAGGATTTTTTCCCCAATGTGTTTCAGAGCAGAATGCTTTCATCTAAAATACACTGAAACCTTCAACAGTGAAAGTTTACAGCCTTTCATTCCTCTCTAATACCTAGTAGGTTAGAGGCACCATAGGAGACACAAAATAATCAACCCCAGACTCCACCTTCAAGGTATTTACAACCTATTAAGAAAAACTATGTTTTTCCCATTAATGGGGAGAATTCAAATATAGCCAGACTCCTCATTTGTTGTCAAAAGTGGAAAACCATACTCTGCTGGAACACATTATTAGTTTAAAATATACAAACAGATGCCAACTTAGAAAACTTAAAGCACCATAGATTTTGAGATCCCTTGTTTTGACAAACTGAGTCAAAGAAAGCTTGGATAACTCACCCAGGGTCACACAACTACTTACTGCCCAGATGATATCAGAGCCCAGCTTTCTGCACAGATTGAGCCCTACATGCCATCTGAGAACACCAGACTGGGTTTTGGTGAGGCTCTTTCTGGCTCTAAAATTCTATGACTCTCTGAGGACTCTGTGACTATGCTGTCACTCCCCCATCATCCTTTTTAATTAATAAAATCACTCAGTTGGACAAAAATAATTGTTTCGTTATAATGGAAAAAATGCCATGTTTAATTATGAAAAATGGCATAAAGCCTTGTTCACTTTAGGGAAACTTTTATATTTAAAAATTGAATAGAGAGACATTTCAGAGAATTAGAAATAAGGAGAGGCCGTCGTTCATTACTGAATAATATCTGATTGCCTATTAACTTTAACCCTATCATCAAATACATAGCAAACTGCCTTGTCTCCTTGCACCAAAGCACCTGTAGAAAGAGGCTGTTCTCGCTCTGCCATTGTGGTAATTTCTAGGTCAAAT
The DNA here is from genome assembly GCF_902686455.1 of Sciurus vulgaris. NCBI lineage: Eukaryota > Metazoa > Chordata > Mammalia > Rodentia > Sciuridae > Sciurus > Sciurus vulgaris. The sequence continues at coordinate 24,430,215 of NC_136469.1, forward strand.
TTCCTTTTATCTGGAAGGATGTTTTTCACTGAGCATTTGATGTCACATAGTTGCCCACTGATAAAGTGTTCTGTAAGAGCTTCCTGAAGAATGCAGGCTGAAGTGAACCCTTTCAGATCAGTGCATGAGGCTTTATTAGCCTTTGCTACTAGTTCAGCCCTAAACCAGGCTTGTGAGGTGGGAAAAGAAAGTTTGTGCCTGTTTTTATCACATGCAGTCAGTTGCTTTTACATCAGCCTGCCTTCCAGCCCCTGCTTGCCAAGCCCTGGGAAGTTACACTTGTATTAGAAGGCAGGACTAATAGTGATAAAATGTGGCAGCTGTACAGATAGTACTCCGAGTCTTTGTTTCAATGCACTTTCCCACACAGAGTCTCAGCAACACTATGGTGGTCAGGAAAAGAACTATGAGAAGAAGGAAACTCAGAGAATTTAAGTGTCAAGCCTGAAATCACACAGAGGGCAAACCCAGGATTAAAATCAAGGTCATTGGAAGCCTGGCCATTCCTCTATGAAAGGCAGGTCTCGCAAGGAGATCACTCAGTTTCAAGGTAACTTCAGCTTGTATTTCAGCTTCTACCCACCCAATGACTCTAAAATTGGAGCTATGGCTTCTGGTATCCCTTCTATGTGAGTCAGTTTTCTGTTACTGTAATGAATGCTTGACATAAATAAACATATAAAGACAAAAGGTTTATCTTGGTTCACAGTTAGGATTGTTTCAGTCCATGATTGGTTAGTCCTGTTGCTTTGAGTCTGTGGCAACACATCATGGCAGGAATGCATGGTAGAACAAAGTCATTCAACTCATGACCAAGAATGAAAGACAGGAAAAGGAAGAGACCAAAGTCCTACAGTTTCCTTTGAGAGCAACCCCGCCCCCCCCCAATAACCTCACTTCTTCCAACTAGACCCTATCTCTTAAAGTTTCTAGTACCTCCCAATAGCACTTTAATACACGGGTCTTTGCAAACTACATACCTTATTACCTGACATGGGCCACTTTTTAACCCTAATGTTCATGTACTTCCTCACACCCTGACCTGTCTTGCTGGTATTTTGATGTTAATCGTGGGCTATCTTACTCCCTCAATTTAATTTCAAATGTTTTGAAGAAAACAGAAAACTTCGGACTATAATTCCTTGATCCTGACTCTTCACTCTCAGGTTCAAGTTTTCCTTATACTTCTAAAAAGGATCTCTTAGAAGGAGAAAATCATATCGTTAAGATTTATAAGGTACCTGAAGCACGAGCCATTATGCTGAGAACATTCAATGCTTCAGCATCAGAGGAGCTGGGAACTATGGGGACTGGAACCCAGGCAATCTGATTCCAGAATCTGCAGTCTCAACTGTGACAGTGCCACCATCTTCCACAATGCTATACTTGGAAGTTTTGTGTAACACAAGTTTTTAGAAATCTCTTTTTAAAAATTACAGAATTCTGGGTTTCCCCCTGCTGTGGCCTAAACTCAAACTAAGAACATACCTAGTGAACAGCTGCAATTGATATTTTCATCTTAATTAGGGATTAAATATCAAAGAAATTGTTTTATTTAGCATGATTTATGGTGTCCTAACTTTTCTGGTAGTTTATTTCAAACAGATTTTTTTTTTTTTTTTCAATAGTAGGAGGAAAGAGTACCATAGTAGCTTTTACAATTATGTGTGGGAAATTAACTGAAAATATTAAAAAGATCACTCAAGCATTTTTTGCATTTTTTTTACCCCCAAAGAAGCAACAATAACAAGATGAGCAAATGCAGCTATTTTTTTTCTCTTTTACATTTGTTCTTTCCTCCCTGAAAATAAGCACTTTAATAAGAACTTGTAGAAAGAAAACTGAGGTGTCTCGAGACAAGTGAAAACATTTTTATAATAATTTTACCAAAACAAGTTTACATATAAAAAGCAACTACCAAATAAATGTATTAGGGCAGTAGAGCCATTCAGCATGCTTTTATTATGCAGTAATTTATCCATGAACGGTTTATGTATTGTATCCATATTACAGTGTTTCTTCCTTGTCACTGAGAGTACTCAGGCAGAACTGAATGAATGTTCACCAATCTGGAGAGTCCCAGAAGGTATTTTGCAATAAGTAGGAAGTTGAGTTAGGGTGGATTACGGGATGTGTTGCCTCCTAATTTGAAGATTCTCTCATTTCCAATTTGGACAATTGGAATAAGGTCAGTATCATCGTGGACTGGATTTCACAATGAAACAAAAGTCCCCAGCATTGGTAAGTAGGGGTGGGATCTCCTGGTCTGCCCGCTTTTGCTGCTTGATTACCACATACTAGCTGGGTGGCCCTGAGGAAGTTATATTTCCTGTCTGTACCTCAGTCTCCTCATTGATAAAATGGCTATAATAACAGTACCAACCTAAGGAAGCCATTGTGAGGATTGAGTTAGTATAAATGAAATACCTAGGGTGTTTCATGGTACACATCTTTGTTATGCTATCATTTTCAAAGAACAGGACTGGTTTGTTCATTTGAAACAAGCCCTGCTTGTCTCCAACAGGAAACAAATGGTGGTCCATTCTGAGTTTAATTAAGATGAAGTTAGGGTTCATGTTTTGTCTGAAGTAAAGGAAAAGAGAAAGAAAAGCCTGCTGTACATGTTCTTATCACACACACACTCCTTAAAAATAAGTGTTCCCAAACTAACCTTATACCACTGTCCCCCACCCCCAAACACACCTACAGGTAGGTAGGTTGGTAGGAAGATCAGTAGATACAAATTGGGAGCTTTGTGTCTGAAGACAGCTTCTTAGTTCTATATTGGCTGGGCACAGCACCTCTATTCCTTAGAAAACACACTTGGATATTATTGGCCTATTTGCATCTTAAAATTTCCACTTTAAGTATTCAGGTCTAATCCTGACCTATGGCTTCAATTTGGCAGTTCAAGTCCACGGATTTGCCCTGAGCCCCTGCTAAGTATGAGGTGCTACGGAAACAAAGATGATCTTGTCCTAGGGTACTCAGTCTAGCAAGAAGCCTTACAGGCCAAAGCCCATGGTTTATAATAATAAGCCCTCTGATCAGTTCTGCATAGGGCCTAGTGGGAACTCAGAGGAGCCACTTGACTCAGTGAAGACTTCCAGGCAGAGGAAAAAGCTCAAGTTTGACTTGAAGCAAAGCAGTTAGCAAGCTGATGTAGAAAGTCAGCCAAACAAACAAGAGAGTGAAATAGAAATCCAAGACAAATAGACTTAAGAAATGTTTTCATTCCTTCCCTAAACTTTGAAATGAAGGTGGACCCTAGGCTTGAATGTGGCTCTGCTACTTATTAGCTCTTGACTTTGGGCAAGTTACTCAAACTCTCTGAACCTCAGTTTAGTCCCCTCTGAAACGGGGTCTCTGTCTCACTGCATAGCTTAAGAATTAATGAAACAATGTCTAAGCACCTCACATCCGAGTCACTGGCAAGTGCCACAGGCAGGATTATTTTGAACACTGGTGGCATTAGATCACTCACTCTAAAACATAATCAAAGAGGAAATAATAGTTGGTAGAATCTTCCTATAATGATACTACACTAAAAATTTAAACTAAATTGAATCCAAACTAAAAATTTAATCATCACCCAGATCCACCTTCTCAATAACCAGGACATTCAAACCATTCACAAGGTTAAATACAAATCATGGAACTATTTTATTAGCACCACTGTAACTGCTCCCCAAGATACAGATGAAGCAAAACAGGGGTCCAGATATCAGTCTGTAATAACAGCTGCCAGGTTGACAGGTCTGCTATGACGGAGGGCCTCTTCTCTGCTGTTTGTAATGCACAGTGCAACTTGAAGATGGTCCAAGATGGTACAAATGAAGAACCCAAAGCACAGGAGGTGATTTGACAAAGGAAGCCACCAGAAGGTTAGTCTGTTTGACTCCAAAGATGCTGTCTCCATCGTGAGGAAAATGCCCCACTGGCTCTGTCACCAAGGAAGTGGCCATATGTGGACAAGGAGCTCTCATACCCCCAAGTGTCTAGGGAAGGCCATTCTTCCTCCTTCTGCCTCTGGGATGTTGCTACCATGGTGTTGTGATATGAATGTGATGAACTGTCCTGGAAACTCAGGGATTTTCCCAGAGAGGATAAAGGACCTCCCAAAACAGAAGAAAAGACTCCCTGGATTTCTTCAGAGGGGTGTGTAGTTGTAAGAACTGACCCTGGAAGGGGCAGTCAGCTCAGTCCTGTGCTATGTGTCTACTTCGCAAATGATCCAAGATGCAGGTGCAGCCTCTTTGAAAAGGGTTCCCTGGTTTTGAGGAGTTGTATTAACTTCTTCTTTTTATTAAGTGGAGTGTAATCTCTCATTTTTCTGATTGTATATATCGTAGGATCATGTTGGTCAGGCAGTCATATATGCACATAAGGTAATAATGTCTGTTTCACTCTACTACCCTTCCTAACTCCATACCCCTTCCCCTCCCTCTACTCCCCTCTATCTAATCTAAAGTAACTTTATTCTTCCCTAGCACTCTCCGACACTTATTGTGAATTAGCATCTGCTTATCAGAGAAAACATTGGCCTTTGGTTTTTTTGGGTTTGGCTTATTTCGCTTAGCATGATATTCTCCAACTCCATCCACTTACCAATAAATGCCATAATTTCATTCTTCTTTAAAACTGAGTAATATTCCATCATATATATATATATATATATATATATATATATATATGCCACATTTTCTTTATCCATTCATCTGTTGAAGGAAACCTAGGTTGGTTTTATAGTTTAGCTATTATGAGTTGAGCTGCTATAAACATTGATGTGGCTGTGTCACTATAGTATGTTGATTTTAAGTCTTTTGGGCATAAACTGAAGAGTGGGAAATCTGGGTCAAATGGTGGTTCCATTTCAAGTTTTCTGAGGGATCTCCATACTGCTTTCCATAAAGTTTGCACCAATTTGCATTCCCACTCGCAATGTAAGAGTATACCTTTCCCCCCACATTTTCACCAACACTTATTGATGCTTGTATTCTTGATAATTGTCATTCTAATTGGAGTGAGATGAAATCTTAGAGTAGTTTTGATTTGCATCTCTCTAATTGCTAGAGATGTTGAACATTTTTTCATATATTTGTTTATCAATTGTATTTCTTCTTCTGTGGTGTGTCTGTTCAGTTCCTTAGCCCATTTATTGATTGGGTTATTTGATTTTTTGGTGTCAAGTTTTTTGAGTTCTTTATCTATCCTAGAGATTAATGTTGAGAAGAAGCTTTTTAGTTTTAATCCATCCCATTTATTGATGCTTGATTTAACTTATTGTGCTTTAGGAGTCTTGTTAAGGAAGTCAGATTCTGGCCTGAGATGGTGAAGATTTAGCCCTATTTTTTCTTCTAGTAGGTGCAGGGTCTCTGTTCTAGTGTCTGATTTGATCCACTTTGAGTTCAGTTTCAGGCAGGGTGAGAGATAGGGTTTTAATTTCATTTTGTTACATGCGGCTTTCCATTTTTCCCAGCACCATTTGTTGAGTGGACTATCTTTTCTCCAGTGAATGTTTTTGGTGCCTTTGTCTAGTATGAGATAACTGTAATTATGTGGGTTTGTCTCTGTGTCTTTTATTCTGTACCATTGGTTTATGTGTCTGTTTTGGTGCCAGTACCATGCTGTTTTTATTACTATAGCTCTGTAGTATAGTTTGAAGTCTGGTATTGTAAGGCCTCCTGCTTCACTTTTCTTGCTAAGAATTGCTCTGGCTATTCTGGGTCTCTTATTTTTCCCAATGAATTTCATGACTACTTTTTCTATTTCTATGAACAACATCATTGGAATTTTAATACAAATTGCATTAAATTTGCATAATGCTTTTGATAGTATGGCCATTTTGACAATATTAATTCTGCCTAACCAGGAGCATGGGAGGTCTTTTCATCTTCTAAGGTCTTCTTCAATTTTTTTCTTTAGAGTTCTGGAGTTTTCATTGTAGAGGTCTTTCACCTCTTTTATTAGATTGATTCCCATGTATATTTTTTTGAGGCTACTGTGAATGGGGTAGTTTTCTTAATTTCTCTTTCAGTGGATTCATTACCAATGTATAGGAACATGTTTGATTTATGGGTATTGATTTTATATCCTGCTACTTTGCTGAATTCATTTATTAGTTCTAGACTTTTTTGGTGGCATTTTTGATCTTCTAAATATAGAAACATGTCATTGACAAATAGTGATAGTTTGAGTTCTTCTTTGCCTATTCGTATACCTTTAATTTCCTTCTGCTGTCTAATTGCTCTGGCTAGAGTTTCAAGGACAATGTTGGATAAAAGTGGTTAAAGAGGGTATCCTTGTCTTGTTCCAGTTTTTAGAGGGAATGCTTTCACTTTTTCCCCATTTAGAATTATGTTGGTCTTGGGTTTAGCATATATGGCTTGTACAATGTTGAAGTATGTTCCTACTATCCCTAGTTTTTCTAGTGTTTTGAACATGAAGTGGTGCTGTATTTTGTCAAATGCTTTTTCTGCATCTATTGAGATGATCATATGATTCTTGTTTTTAATTTATTGATATGAGGAATTATGTTTATTGATTTCTGAACGTTGAACCAACCCTGCCTCCCTGGGATGAACCCCACTTGATCATGGTGCACTATCATTTCAATATGTTTTTGTATGCGATTTGCCAGAATTTTATTGAGAATTTTTGTGTCTGAGTCCATCAGGGATATTGGTCTGAAGTTTTCTATCCTTGATGTGTCTTTGGTTTTGGTATCAGTGTGATATTAGCCTTATAGAATGAGTTTGGAAGGGTTCCCTCCTTTTCTATTTCATGGAATAATTTGAGGAGTATTGGTGTTAATTCTTCTCTGAAGGTCTTGTAGAACTCTGCTGAGAATCCATCTGGTCCTGGGCTCTTCTTAATTGGTAGACTTTTGATGGCATTTTCTATTTCATTACTTGAAATTGTTCTGTTTAAGTTGGATATGACCTCCTGATTCAGTTTAGATAGGTCATATGTCTCTAGAAATGTGCTGATGTCTTTAATATTTTCTATTCTATTGAAGTATAAATTTTCAAAATAGTTCCTAATTATCTTCTGTATTTCAGTTGTGTCTGTTGTGATATTTCCTTTTCCATCATATATTTTAGTAATTTGGGTTTTCTCTTTTTTTCTTTGTTACCATGGCTAGGGGTTTATCAATTTTATTGATTTTTTAAAGAACCGACTTTTTGTCAATTTTTTCAATCATTTCTTTTGTTTAAATTTCATTCATTTCAGTTTTGATTTTAATTATTTCCAGTCTGCTACTATTTTTGGTGTTGATTTGTTCTTCTTTTTCTAGGACTTTGAGATGTAATGTTAGGTCATTTATTTGTTGACTTTTTATTCTTTTAATAAATGAGCTCACTATCTTCACAGTGTCCCAGATATATTGGTATGTTTTATTTGTATTCTCATTTACCTCTAAGTATTTTTTTATTCCATCCTTGATTTCTTTTACTATCCATTTGTCATTCAATAGTGTATTATTTAGTCTCCATGTGTTAGCTTCTATTTTTTATTTTATCATTGATTTCTAATTTCAGTCCATTTATGATCCGATAGAATGTAGGATATTATTTCCATTTTTTAAAATTTATTAAGATTTGCTTTGTGGAATAAGACATGGTCTATTTTAGAGGGGGATCCACGTGCTTCCAAGGAAAAAAGTATACTCGCTTGTTGATATATGTGTGTGTGTGTGTGTGTGTGTGTGTGTGTCTGTTAAGTCTAAATCATTGATTGTATCATTTAGTTCTATAGTTGCTTTATTTAGTTTTTGTTTGGAAGATCTATCCAATGGTGAGAGAGGTGTGTCAAAGTCACCAAATATTGTGTTGTAGTCTATTCAATTCTTGAAATTGAGAAGGGTTTGTTTGATGTACATAGATACTCCATTTTGGGGAGCATAAATATTTACAATCATTATGTCTTGCTAATGTATAATTCCCTTCAGTAGAACTAAATGTCCTTCTTTTTCCCTTCTTTTTAACTTTGGCTTGAAGTCCACTTTATCTGATATGAGTATGGAATCCCTTGCTTGTTTACACAGTCCATAAGAGGGATATATTTTTTCCCATCCTTTCACCTTCAGTCTGTAGATGTCTTTGCCTATGAGGTGAGTCTCTTGGAGACAGTATATTGTTAGGTCTTGTTTTTCAGTCCAATATGCCAGTCTATGTCTTTTGATTGATGAGTTTAGTCCATTAACATTCAAGGTTATTATTGAGATATGATATGTATTCCTGGTCATTTTGGTTGATGTCTGGTTTTTAATTTGATTTAGTTTTTTCCTTTGATTGACTGTTCTTTTAGTGTAGCTCCTCCCTTTGCTGGTTTTCACTTTTTTTTTTTTTTTCACTTCATCCTAATGGGATATTTTGTTGAGAATGTTCTGCAGTACCAGTTTTCTAACTGGGAATTCTTTTAACTTTTGTTTATCATGGAAAGTTTTTATTTCATCTTCAAATCTGAAACTTAATTTTTCTGGATATAAAATTCTTGGTTGGCATCAATTTTCTTTCAGAGCTTGAAATATGTTGTTCCATGACCTAGTTTTGAGGGTCTGGGTTGAGAAATCAGTTGAGATCTGAATTGGTTTTTGCCTATAGATAATATGCTTTTTTTCTTTCATGGTCTTTAAGATTTTATCCTTATTCTGTATTTCAGTCATTCTCATTATACTGTGTCTTGGTGTGGGTCTGTTGTCATTTTGTACTTTTGGGGTCCTGGAAGTCTCTTGTATTTGATTTTCCATTTCATTCTTTAGGTTTGGGAAATCTTCTGATATTATGTCATTGAAAACATTGTGCATTCCTTTTGTTTTGTATCTTTGCTCCTTCATCTATCCTGATAACTCTTGGCCTTTTCATGTTATCCCATAATTCTTGGAAGTTCCGTTCATGGATTCTTACCATCTTCTCTGCATGGTCAACTTTATTTTCAATACTAAATATTTTGTCTTTGTTGCCTGAGGTTCTGTCTTCCAAATGGTCTAGTCTATTGGTGATGCTTTCCCCTGAATTTATAATTTGGTTTATTGGTTCCTTCATTTCAAGGATTTGTTTGTTTGTTTCTTCAGAATCTCTAACTCTTTATTGAAGTGATCTTTCACTTCTTGTATTTTCTCTTTGATTTCACTCTTTATGCCATCCTTTACTTCGCAGCTTAGTTTAACTATATACATTCTAAACTCCTTCTTGGACATCTCTTCTACTGTGTTGTCAGTGGATTCTCTTATTGGGACATCTTGGTTTGTTTAGGGTATTTTTTTCCCTTGTTTTTTCACGTTGTTTGTGTTTTCCCATCTAGTTGTTTGGATCTGAGGCAGTACAGATTCTACCCTGTAGATCCATATTGTCCCTGAAATTTTCCAGTATCTCACCTATAAAAGGGAGACCAATATCAACAGTACCCAGTGTAAATAACATATAGCCTTAAATCTAATAGCTCCCACCAAGGTGTCTACTGCTTTCTCAGTATAAACAGAAATGATGAGCTCAATCACTGTTCACAATATAAACAGAATATTTGCCTAAAGTGTTTACAATTTCAAATGGTGGACAAAGAGAGAACAGAAATAGTGTGGGATGTGATGTTCATGTGGAAGAAAGAGAGAAGCTAGAAGTAAAAATCCACAGGGAGAGTGGAAAAGAAACCAACAGAGATTGGCTGTTCAGTGGAGAAAAGGCAGAAAGGGAATCTGGGAAGACAAATGAGAGGAAGAATACATATAAAGAGAAAAAACTTTAAAATATAAGAATATACAGCAGAACTGCAAAACACCATGCATATATCACAATCCTCAACAAACTGATGCACAAAAAGCACCCTGCTTCAAATTGAAAAATGGCAGGTATTATAATTAACAAGTACATTTTTGTATTCACACTGGTAGAAACCAGTAGACTAGAATGGGGAGAAATCCAAAATCCATAGCAGTAAACAATGCAAATATCAGAACAAAACCAATTTAAAAAGTAGAACAGGAAGGAAAAGAGTTCTAGCTCAAGTCAACCAACCTGTTACCAAAATCTAATTATTAGAAATCTCTACAGTGTGAATTTGACCTTTGGGGATTTAAATAAAATTTTTTCTTACTGTTTTATTAATATCCAAGTCCATTTTAAAGATAATAGACTTCACTAGGATAAGAAAGAAAAGAAATTTAAACTTCTATTCCTTTGGTTATCTTTGCTATATAAAAGAAAATAATGGGGGTCAGGTTTTTAATTCCACTCACCTCTGAAGAATTCTAGTCTTTTCTCCTTCCCTTTGGGTGGACCTCTGTCTCTACCAGTGTTAGAAGGAAAATGGGAGGCTCATACAGCAGGGGTGGTGAGGACAGACTGAGAGCCCTCTGAGAAGCAGGCAGATTCAGGGGACAACCTGAGGCACCTGGTGTAGCTGTCCCCTCCCCTTGGCATGGCTTATCCTTGAGAGCTATTCCACAGAGCTTTCCTCCTTGGTAGCTTTCTTGCCCTGCAATGGACCCCACTGGAGCTCAATTCATGATGTGGCTGAACACCCAGACCACTGCTGTCTAGCCAGATGGCTGGAGTCTGGGGTTTCAGGCTTTGCTCCTGAACACAGCAAACACCTGTGTCTAAGGCAGGGCATCCCTGGAAGTCAGTTGCCTGTGTTCAGTGGAAATTTCCAGACATGTTAAATTCAACAGAGTTTCATGGAGCGAGAAACCATTAGCAAATGGGCAGACCCCAGAACCAGAATAGGTTCAGAATGACTTAGCAGGCTCTTTCTTCCACATAGCTGGATAGCAATATATATAGAAAAGAAGTGACATTCGGAAAATGGAAGTGAGACACACAGTGGATTGATTAAAGTTTGGCATTTGACTTATTTGAACCTGGTTTGAATAGTTGACTGCCTGTGATTGACAGAAGCTTGGTTTCTTTGTCCATACTGAACGTTAAAAGCAAGTTATAGTCTGTTTACAGGTTATTGTCAGATTACAGGTCAGTTTGAACAAAGAAAACTTTAGGCCAAATTTAAGATATGTACAGTGGCAACTTTAGTTCAAACTTACTAAGTTTAACATCTCCAAGCAATGTCGTCCCATAGAGGGCCACCTGGCCCAGGAGCAGAGACCAAGGGGAAATGCTAATTAGAAGTCAGATGTGTGAGCTGGGCATGGTGGCACACACCTGTAATCTCAGCAGCTCAGGCGTCTAAAGCAGGAGGATCACAAGTTCAAAGCCAGCCTCAGCAACTTAACAAGGTTCTAAGAAACTTAGTGAGACCCCTGTCTCAAAATAAAACACAAAAAGGGCTTGATAGTAAAGTGAAACAGACATTATTACCTCAGGTACATATATGACTGCGTGACCGATGTGACCCTACAATATGTATAATCAGAAAAATGAGAGATTACACTCCATTTATGTATGATCTATCAAAATGTATAAATGCATTCTACTCTGATGTACAATTAATTAGAACAAATAAAAAAATGTACAAACACACACAGAAAAGGCTTGGGATGTGACTCAGTGGTTAAGCATCCTTGGGTTTAATCCAGAAGACAGACACGGGAAAGTAGAGAGCTATGCCAAGCCAATGTAGAAACAGGTATCTCCCCTCAGGATGTGAAGCTCATGATTTATATATATCTACCCATCTACCTACCTCTCTATATGTATGTATGTTTGGGGGTGGTGGGTGGAAGAAGGTGGGTTTGGGAACACTGCTATTTTCAAATCCTATTTAAAATTTGTGCCTGTTGCCCTATAGGTAGAGACAATTCATTTTCAGGGAGATCATCCTTTTGATTGGGAAACCACTGTAATAGGCCGTTTAGTTAAGCAAAGATAGAGCCATGCTTCTATTCTGGAAAAATTCATTAAGACAGAGAAAAGCTATCTTGCTCTCCAGAGATTTTTTTTTTCCTAATAGATTTTATGGCTTCCTTGGGAAAGAAGTAGGCTGGAGAGAGGGGAGGCAGAGAAGAAGGCTGAGGAGAGAAGTGCACTTCATCATCACAGTGGCAGGCAGGAGGCTGAGAGCAGAGTTGAGTTCCATGGAATTCCTCATGGACTATGACCAGTGGGTTTTAGGACCAATGACATGGGGTTGTCTGTTTCCCTGTCTGTGGGACAGCTCCTTTTACTTTTCTCAGACCCTCTGTAAGGGTTTGTTATGTTTGATGATTGGCATTAGCTGTGTTCCTAAAATATTGTAGGAGCTGATGTCCACCTGGGGCAGACAAGCAAAAAGGAGGTGAGGTCAGGAGGTGGCAAGAATTGTGTAACTCCACATCATATACAACCACAATAATGGGATCCTAACAATAATGGAACAATAATGGAACAAGTTACACTTATTCTTTTTTGGGGGGTATCCAGGATTGAACTCAGGGGCACTCAACCATTGAGCTACATCCCCAGCCCTATTTTGTATTTTATTTAGAGAGATGGTCTCACTGAATCGCTTAGTGCCTCACTTTTGCTGCAACTGGCTTTGAACTCTCGATCCTCCTGCCTCAGCCTCCTGGGCCACTGGAATTATACTTATTCTATGTATAAATAGTATTTCAAAATATATTCTACTGCCACATAAAAACATACTAAAAATGTGGTTAAAAAAAAGAGACCACGAAACTGTGAAGACCATCTAAAGTAAAATATGTGCAATGATCCAGAAATAATGCTATGTAAGTATTATAAAAATGCTTAAAAGTTAAAAAAATTGATACCAACCAACTGAAGCGAAAAGATGGCAATAGCTCTGAGCCAGTGTGAGCACCATCCCACAAATCTTCATAAACTCTTGGCAGAGAAGACGGGACATCTCTTGGTCATACAGAGTAGGATTCAGATTATTTGAGACAGAGATGTTAGTTAGACATTCACTACTGGGGGGACTCTGCCATATACAGCCTGCTTTTCCTATTCAGGAAACCGACCCCGCCCCGTGATTCTCCTTGAAGAGTTAGAGTCCTCCTCTGCTAAGGAAGCCAAACAGGTTAGACACTTGCTTTCCCAGTCCACCCATTCAGCCAAAAGTGGTGGCGTGTAACCCAGGCTTGGTCAATCAGGCACCTACCCAAGACTCTGAATTGGAAATTCATGAGTCAAAGATGGGGCAGTGGAGAATCCATTCTGGGGAGTGGGGTGGAGCTTCCTGAGGCAGGAGAGTCAGGGGGGGTTCATAGCATTTGTTATTAGATTTGTTAGTTCAGGCTCTCCAAGAAGCAGATGCCATGATGGAAGGAGAAGTGCAAGGGATCTGTTAGGAAAAATGACTCTGGAGGATAAAGAGTTAGGGAGTGGAAGGAGGTGGAGGGCACCATCAGACTAAGAGGCAGGTTTTGAAAATTGCAAAAGGAGAACGAAGCAGAGATTGCTGGGAGGAGCCTCAGGCTGCAGCACAGCTCTGAGAACATCTTGGCTTGGCCACTGGAGAGTCTCCAAATAAACGCTGCTGTATCGGTTTCCTATTGCCACTGAAACAATGACCAGAAGTTTTGTGGCTTAAAGCAACAAAATTTCCCTCTAATTAATAGTAATATAATTTATTTGTATATAGAAAAAGTAATCTCTCCCCATTCCTCCTCTATCTTCCTGTCTTCTCCACCAAGTAACCTGGAATTTTTAAACCCATGTTTTATTAAGTATAGTTAAGTTAAAATTGTATACAGAGTGTTCAACTTGGTGATTTAATATAAACGTACATAGTGAGAGAAAGTGTTGGTCAAGGGGTATGAAGACTCAGTCAGGCAAGATGAAAGTTCTGGACATCTAATGTGCAATGATGAGAGTACTGTTATCAATATGGGACCTTGCAGTTGAATGTGGCTAAAAGGGCAGATCTAACTAGCCCTTTTTAATTAACTAGAAAAAAGAAAAAGATAATGATAATTATGCAAGTTATGGGAAATATTCATTAGCTTGCTCAAGTGAACAGCACAAATCTCTTAATACATTATCTTACAGCTCTGGAGTCAGAAGTCTGAAATGAGTCTTACAATACTAAAATCAAGGTGTCAATAGGACTGGTTCCTTTTGAGGACTCCAGGGGAGCTTTTAGAGACTGCCAAAGTGCCTTGGCCTGTGGTTGCATCCCTCCAGCCTCTGCTTCTCCCATACTTCTCCTACCCCCATGCTGATCTCCTGCTTCCCTCTTATAAGGACCCTTGTAACTACATCAGGCCCACCTGGGTGACCCAGGATAATCTCTCCATCTCAAGATCACATCTGTAAAGTCCCTTTGGACGTATAAAGTAAACTTCAAAAGCACTGGGGATTAGGACCTGAGCATCTTTGGGAGCCAATTTCCAGCCACAGAAGAATTCTACTCTGGGCAGGCATAAGCCTGGTGTCCCTGAAAGGCTCAGTCACTTTCTGAGCATCCGTGGGGAAGCTCGGCCTCTGTGACACAGAGGCAGCAGTTGGTGGCTTTCAGTCCACTGTGCTGCCTGTAGCACAGCTTGTGAAGGAGCTCTGACTGGCTTAGCTCTGTGGTTGCCTCATTGTGTACCTGGCTTCCTGTGCTGCTGGCAAGAGCGTAGGCTCCAGGAGACAGTGCCCAGTATCGCCAGCAATGCCCTCTGCTTATGGTTCTGGGGCATGCTTTTCACTTTGGTTTTGGATATCTAGACTCTTTTTTTCCCCCTACCTATTTGCTAAGTCTTCTTCTCAAAACTTCCTGTGTTTCTGTGAGCTCTGTGGTTACCTTGCAATAAATTTTTTCTCTACTTGACCACACTTAAGTTTATCATTGTTTCCCATTATTTATTTTCCCTTTTTCTTTTAGTAGTGGAACTCCTTCCCCAAACAGCAGCTGGCCAAACAGCCACACAGCTAGAGACTGAATTTTCCAGCTGGATTTCCTTGTGGCTGGGCATGGCCACTTCTGAATTCTCATCAGGGAGATGTCGGCCACAGTGATGTGGACAACATCCAAGTCACTTCTTCAGAAGGAACTCACCTGCAGTCCCCTTCCTCTGTTGCTCTCCTCTTATGGAACTGTGTAAGTCGGATTTCTGTCTTTGTAACAAATATCTGAGATAAATAAAATGTTAAGGATGAAAGGCTTGTTTTGACTGTCAATTTCAGAGGTTTCAGGCTATGGTCCCTTGACTCTGTTACCTTTGAGCCTACAAGAGGAGCATGTGGTGGAGAAGGCTGCTCACCCCCTGGTGGCCAGGAAACAGAGAGAGAGCAAGGGCCAGGTCTCACTATTCCCTTCAAGAGCACACCCTGACTGACCTAACTTCCTCCCACGAAGCCACACCTCTTAACATTTCCACCAACTGCCCACAGCGTCACAGGTAGGAACCCAAGTCCTTTACATGGGCCTTTGGGAGACATTCAAGAGCCAGACAATAGCAGGGTTCAACATATACTTGAGACTTGGGAGTTGACCATGGCTCAGGGATTAAGAGCAACCTCTGAGATGCTAGGTCAGTGAGAGAGAAGCAACCAGGCTGCTGGATGACATCACAGAGCTGAACCAACAACTGCATGTAGCAAAATGTGTTCTTCTGGACTGTTACGTGAAGGAGAAATAAAATAGTGCTTGTTTGAGCCACTGTATTTTGAGGTCTCTTTTGAAAGCCACTGTGTTTATTCTAAGCTTAGTAGAACCCAGGGAAAATAGTCAATTTCTGTCTAATAACCCTCACAAATTCAGAAATAGGAACCAGGAGTAATTCTAATGCCTCAGGAAAAGTGGACAGGAATGGGTACTGGGATTAATTGTCTGGAAAGTTGAGGCTGAGAGCAGTAAACTTTCAGTAGTGATATTTAAGAATGAGACTTTGGTAGCTGATGACTTACAGGAGTGCCATAGTGTCTGGGGATCCAAAAGTCATTGCCACCAAGCAGCACATGAAGAGGCCTACAGAACAGTGGGATGAAGTGGTTACCAGCAGCCATCAGAGCAGTTTACAGAAAGACAATAACATCCCCAAATAGGCAGCTCGAGGCCCAGGAAAAAGGGGATCATATGTAATTATGCTAAAATAATCTCTAGCAGCAGGGCAGAAATAGCTGCGAACCAAATACAATGGTTAGTTCTGAGGTTTGCTTTATCTGTTGAATCTTCAGTCTTACCAGTAAAACATTAGATATAAAAAATTTGGGACCCTGAGAACTGAAATCGGGATATATGGGAGGATTTGGAGGCCTCTGAACATTTGGATTCTCCATTTGCCACTGAGCCTCCAGAGGCCACAGAGGAATGTACGTCCATAAGCCAGTCCTTGCAATACTCCAAAGAAACCAGCCTTCACAAACTCTGGTAAATCTTAACAACACAAAGGGTGGAAAGGCTTGATCTGTATCCTCATGAGTATCAATTACCTAAAGAGGCTCTTCTCGCCTTATTTGAGTGATCTGAGGACTCAGTCTACAAGGAAATGTTAATTCTTCATTTCTGTTCTCCCCACATCCTTCATCTTTTAGGTGCCTTGTGTGTGTGTTGGGGGCCAGGGGCATCACAAAGGCAATTTCCAAAAGAGAAGTCCTTCCAGAAAAAAATGAATCATTTTTTCCTAATTTATGTTAATTAAATATCTGTGGGATATGATCGGGGAATGGATTAGGGGTGTAGGTCAAGGAACATGAGAATATACATTTAAACTCAAGAAAACTTGTCTTAATCTTGGAAGAGGGTGGTAGTCCAGGGTTTCTATGGGGTCCTATGTACACAGTTAATTAAATCAATTTAATATTCATGAGGAAATTGTAAAGGTTAGTTCCAAATTAAATGCCAGAAGCATAAAAGGCCTTTTTTTTTTTTATCCACATAAGACTTTCTGGTTTGACCAGAGTGGAACATGGATGGATCTTGGAGAGCTCAGTGGATTACTGTAAACTGAATCAAATGATAACTACAATTGCACCTTCTACTCTGAGTGAAATCTCCTTACTGGAGAAAATTATTAGAGCCAATGTGTACAGCTATTGTTTGGTTTATAGGTTTTCCTTTATCCCAGGGATTGGCAGACTTTTTCTGTGGAAAGTCACATAGTATATGTTAGAGGTTTTGCTGAACATATGGCCTTTGTAACAACTCCTCAACTCTGCCATTAAAATCCCAAAATAGTCATGGACTTTGCATAAACAAATGGACCTGGATTGTACTCCAATAAAATTTTAATCCCCTAAACAGGTAATAAGAATTCTGATAGCAACAAGCACATCTAATGCTCAGACCTTGGTTTCTAATACCATTCTCCAATAAAAGGAACTAGACCTCCTTGGAGAAATAGCTGGTTCTAGGATCAGGATAAGAAATAAACAAGATGAGCATGGAGTATCTTGTAGTTCCCAAAAGGAAAAAAGTGTTTAAAAAAAACACTGCAACAAACATACAGATAACACACATGTATAGATGGGAGAAATATCAAAGAGACATAGGAGCAAACTGCAAGAAATTCCAATGGCCAAGTATACAACCTAAACTATACAATAAATGTCAATGAGTTCATACTGATATAAACAAATGACTGAATCAATTAATAAATAGGGAGCAGAGACAAATCTCTCATGCAGAAGATTTCCAAATAAATCATGCTGATGCTCCAACCCAAGGGAGCATAACTCCCCACTCTTTAAGCGTAAGCTTTGCAGCAAATACTTTTCAAAAACTGCAGTATGAAAAGCTGGGAAAAAGTAATTTTGCAGTGGAGAAAACTGACACACATTACTTCAGCCAGGTGGTCAAGGTCAATATTGACAGTCATAAATCATGCTGATCATATGTGTTCCTAATAAGATGTGATAAACATGACATTTTAAATTTCTGACCTTTCCCCCAGGATTTCATAACCCTATTCTAATCATGAGAGAATCATACAGCAAATTCCAACAGAAGGACTCTGTGCAATATACCTGGCCACTACTCCTCAAAACTGCCAAGGTCATCAGAAACAAGGAAAATCTAAGAAACTTTCAAAGCCAAGAGCAGTCTGAGACTTGATAACTAAACATAATGTGGTATCCTGGATGGCATCCTGGAACAAAAAAAGGACATGAGGCAAAAATTAAGGCAGTGTGAATAAAATATGGTCTTTATTTATTAATTATGCTTCAACATTGGTTCATTAATTAAAACAAATATGTCATATAAATATAAGATATTCATAACAGGAGAGATTGTGGGCATATGGAAACTCTGTACTGTCTGCTCAATTCTTCTGCAAATATAAAACTGTAATAAAATTAGACTATTAATGAAATTTAGGAAGTCAGCAGCCATATTTTCCCCTCACACTCTACTTTGCTGATGGCTGCTCTATCCCATTAAGCAGTTTGTTTTTGTCTGGTAGGGATAGTACAACAGCTTTATTATTTGTCTCATGGTTATATCAAATCCCAGGCTTTATTCTGCAACACAGTACATAAGTATCTTGAATATCTCGTTGCACAGTACACCTTGGGACCATGGGTACACTAGATTGATGACATCATCTGACAAGAGTTGATGAGCAGAAATCAAGAGGTATCTTAATGCCTTGATACGTGTTAGAGGGAAGGGATTATAGCCCACAAATGCACAGGAAGGAGCTGCACTGCAAGGAAGTTTCCAGGGATCTAATAAAACAGGGAGGTTGGAATATCTTCTTCAAAGGGAATGACTGGTGGGTTCCTGTTAAAACAGGTAGAATGTGGGGATTCTTGAATGTTGTCGGTAGGATGTTGCATTTGAGTGTGTTGCTCTGACACATTTACAAGGTGACCCAAAGAGTTACTTAAGAATGGAATGTAAGGAATTCAGAACAGTCTACTATCTCAGTTAACGGGTTTATTGTAAGATTGCACAGGAATATCCAGGAAAGGTCAAAATAACTTAACGTAAGTCAATTCAGGATGCAATGAAAGCTGTCCTGTGTGTCCAAGGATTTAATAGTTGTCTCCAGCAGCTGGCCACGTTCATGGTCCATGTCTTCCTTTCTGCTTATCTCCACCTTTTTTCCTGTAACTAAATCTCTACTCTCTCTCGGCTTCTTTTTCTGCTCCTGTTACTACAATGATTGATAACTATTATGAATCTCTTCTACTTAACTCAGGATTTCTGTTTACTCATAGCTTCAGCTGCATGCTGGTTTTGCTTAGCCCCTTCTTTCTATGTGACTCTTGGCCTCTCTGATCTGCTTTGGAAAGCTTTGTACTCAATGTCTCAAAAATAAAGTTTCTGATTAGACTCTAACTCCCTTCCAGTTCTTGTGCTGGATTCTTCCCTGGGCCTCTGGACAATTTAGGGACACCTAGCAAACACCCATGATTGGTTTAGCCAGACTTGACCTCTGTAAGGTCACATGACACACACACTGACCTACCTACCAAAGGATCTTTTGGAAAAGTCTGTGGTCATGGCAGGTGCTTCTCATATTGGTGTCACTGTAGACAGTTGGCATCTTCACTGACCTGTTCTTAAAATCTTCTTTACCATTTTGACTAATGAGGACCCCAATCACTGACACCTTTTAAAAATTAAGGGAAAAAATGGTGATTTTGAGTTGGCAGATGAGTTTTGACTAAGAAGGTACTTTGAGTGATTGCTAACCAGGAATGACCTTTCCGTCCCCTTTCTTCTGCTTATCTGTGTAAGCTGTGGGTACACCTGATTTACCGTGAGAATGAGAGGAGGTCGTGGAGGAAAAGAACACGGTGGGTCCTGACCCCACATGTAAGTCTGGTGGAGGGAACTGCGAGGAGAGAATGCCACAGAATTAGAGCCAGTGTGACACGTGGGTAGACTCTGCGCCTGCTGACAATGGCCCACTTCTTGCTGCTCCCTCTGAGAAAATTAACCTGGATTTGGCTTTTGCTTATAGAAACCTGCTCATCAAAACCCTTGTCACCGGTGGTTTGGGTTCTCAATCTCGGGTCTCCTCAGCCTCTATCTGGCATAAACCACAGGGTCCTGCAAGGCGTGAGTGGGGAAGGGGCGTCCTTTGGATTTTCTCTCTCTGTCTGCCTCTCACAGCCAGTGGTGATCAATTCCTGAATTCACTCCCTCTTGAATTTTGCAAAATTCTCTCCTTAACTCTTCAATATGGAGAGAAGAAAAGCTCCTTTTCCTGATCCAGTCTTTTTTTTTTTTTTTTTTGGCTTTACTGATTTTCTTTTCAATAACACGAGTTCTACCACCAGTTCCCTTATGCCCATAGAAACTCCTTATCTGTTGAGTTCTTGTTGGCATTTCATATTAATATTAAGAGAAGATTTAATGGAATCTTTTTACAATAACTACTCACATTAGCTCCCATTTTGTTTGCAATTTGGAAACCAAAGACCTGTGGAATTTAGAGCATAAACTTCTCAGACAACAGGCTCTAATAAAACAATCATGAATTCCTGTATTTAGTATTGTGCTTGTAATTCAGAAAGACTGAGTGAAGAATCCTCATAGGCTCAAAACCATGTCTCCAAAAAGCAATCATCTGTTTTATTTTTCAAATCAAAGTAGCATCATACCAGGATTAATTCTAGTTAGTAGCAAAAAAAAAAAAAAAAAAATTATCAACCTGTGAACTGTACATCACTTAAATACCCAGCTTCATTTTGCTGTAAGGAACGATATGTTTTATTGGACCAGCACACAAAAAGCCTGTCAGAATTATTCATCACCCCTGTGAGCAGGTCATAGAGCAGCAAAGTAATGTCGCTAACAAGAAGCAGTTTTCTGTAGTAGACAGCAATTCTTCCCCTGTTCAGATTTATCTTATTATCGACAGTAAATTTGACTGGCATTGACCAGAACTGGTGCTTTACCCAGCCCTATACCAAAGCTTAAACATGTAATGGGTTTATTCCACACTTAATGTCAGCCTCTGATTTCCTCCATCCAAAAATCACATCGCTCTTCGGATCTGAATGATTAAGGAGGATGTTTAAACACAGACATTCCTGTGCGTTATTATAAAGTGCTCAGGAAGTCCTATTTTGCCAACCCTCAGACAAGGCAGCAGCAACTACTTTAATATGATTAAAGTTAGCAGCATTTGCTACAACAAATGAGATCTAACATTGGCCAGCAGACATTTTTTTTTTTTTTTTTTTTTTTTTTTTTTTTGTGGCTGGCTAACTTTCTATTTACTTTGTTCAGAAAAACACCAGATCAATTAGTGGAGGAATTTGCTGAGCTCACAGATGACCCTGTAAGGAGTTGGCACTCTGTTTTTTCAGTTGTGTTATTTCTGTCATCTTTCTAAGATATATTGCATCATAAAGCCTAATGTGACTCTCATTTCTTTGAAGTCACTTAAAGGATAAGCTCTCAGTGAGAATTCGGGGATGTGTGCAAAGGCAGTGACCAATAAAGGTTGCATGAGTAATTGGGCTCAGGATATGCAAATAAGCAGAGAGTGAGACGCACTGGCAGTGAGCGAGTACTTGGTTGGAAGCTGCTGAGATGAGAAACCTGCCTGGGGTCAGAGGAGGGACCGATGAAACAGAGAAATCCTCAGAAAAGATGATGCCCAACATGGAGGCCATTTGGATGATGGTCCAATGACTCAAGGAATCCACCTTAGAACAAAGGATACAGAAATGGGGGCTCTAAAGCTCAGTGTGGTGGCACAGGTCTGTAATCCCGCTATAGGAGGCTGAGGCAGAGGAATCGCAAGTTCAAGGCCAGCCCGAGCAACTTAGTGAGATCCTGTCTCAAAATAAAAATTTTTAAAAGCTGGAGATATAGTTCAGTGGTAGAGCACTTACCTAGCATGTACAAGGCCCTGGGTTCAATCCCCAGTACTATAAAAAGAAAGAAAGAAATGGAATCTCTTAAAAGGAAAAGCCAACCTTCCCAGCTGCCATGGAATATGACTTGGAAAAAGGAACAAGACCAAAAAAAGTGAGTCTCTTCTTTCTGCCTGGAATTTACTGCTTGTTACCAATCCTTTGCCTAGCTAATCCCAATTCCTCTTTCAGTCCAAGTTTAAACATCACTTCCTATGGTTGCAGATAATGTCTTTTTCCCCAGTATTTTTCCTTCAAAGTTTATACATTATTGAAGTGTTTATTTGATTGATGGCTAGCTCCTAACTAGAATAGGATTTAATCATTTGGTAAGTAGTTATTGAGCACTTAACTATGTGCTTAGTATGCAAGGTGTTAGAGGTATTTGGTGAATGAAAGAATGAATGAATAGATGGAAAAATGGATGAGTTGATGATTATTTGATTACCAAGAATATAGGACTACTGACATCCCCAGAAGAAAAATGAAGAAACCAATCAGTACAATGTTTTGGAAGATGGGGAGAAGGTTCATGTGTCAAATGAAGAAGGGCCTTCTCCAAACAGGGTCAAATGTAGAAACTGAAAAGATATTAGAAACTATGGGATGGAAGAGTCTGAGTTGGCATGTGGGTATGGAGGTCAGATTTAGAGGCAGCTCATAGGAAAGTTTTGGTAATTCCACCAGGTATAAGGGATATCAAGACAACATAAAATAAATACTTATTAGATAAGAATTCCAATAAGTTCTATTACCGTTAAGAAGTATGAAGAGCTCCGAGTTAACACATAGGCCTGCTGCAGTTTCACGGATGTTGGCAGAAGACAAGAGACTCCTGGGTCAGAGACAAAGGACTTTGTTACTCACAGCATAGCAATAAGCATGGACCTCAGCATATGTGTATGAATTATCCTTGTTCCCAAGTCCTGTGAGAGTGATGCAGGAAGGCCCAAGTAGACACATGCACGTGTAATGGGTTGAATTATGGGAAAGGAATCAGTAGCTGAGGGAACTTGAGTCTTTTATATTAGACAGTGAGCACAACTGATCTTTGCTGCAGAGGATGACATTATCTTTATCATCCAAAGCTATAAGCAAACCTAACCTTTGGAGAGAAACACATTTTTACATTCCAAGACAGTTTGCTGTAGAAATATCTCTGAAAGGTGATCTGAAATAGAGAGCAATCAATCCCTGTTTTCAAGATAGACAGAAAAAAGAGTTATCTTCCCCAAATATCTGCCCTTTATTTTATACTATCTCAACTTCTGGATAATTTTCTCCATCAGAATACCACTTCATTGGTTAATCTGAGTAACCTGAATGACAGCAGCTGGGACCAAATTTATTCAATATGTCTCCTACAATGTTTATGAGGCTACTACAATTAAGCTACCACAATTAAGGCTATTATTAACAATATTCCAAGCAGCAAGATGAGAACAGCCTTCAGAACCGGCTTCAACTGTGCTCCCCAGTGTTCCAGTCCAACAGCTAAACAAATCCCATCACCACTGCGGTCCTCACTGTTCTGCACGGACCTTTCCACTTGGTCAAAGGCATTACTCCAGATAGAGCAGAAGATATTAGTGGTTGTGCAGACTCCTCTTTTGTCTATGAGGAGGACAACTGGAGCAGTTCTCTCCTCCATAACAACCATGGCCATGCTTTCCAAAGCTCAGACTCACTGATCCCTTCCGTTAAAGTCATGAAAAAATTTATACTGTCTTTTCTAATTGAATGACTCCTGATAATTTATTGTCACCTGTGCAGCTGGTATGAGTTAGCTATCTCTTGAGGAGGCAGCTCCAACTAACTGAGGGTAGCCTTATTTTGGAGATGTCTCCAGTTACATTAAGGTTAGATGATTTATTGATGGTGTTTCCTTAAATACTTGAAAGTCTATGTGACCATCTCCCCAATCACCAGATGCAAATACCATATTTTGGGGAGAGATGCAAGTTAATGCCCAATTTCCATGCAAAAAGTACAATTCTGGGGGTATATATGGTGCCATGGAAAGAAACATTTTATAATTATTGGGGACCCCTGAGTGTGACTTGTATTGGTGTGGGAGTACTGGTTGATAATATCTCACATTGACTCCTAACCAGCTGGTAAAGCTCAGAGTTGACAGTCCAGTTCAAATGATTGACTCTAATCTTTGTTTTAGAGAAAAGATTATCTATCTATCTATTATATCTATCCATATAGCACTATAGTTATATAGATATAAAATAATCATGTTAAAGAATTATCCATCTAGCTTTGTTTTGTTAAGAATTGGTGTAGAATATATTTGAACTTAATGCTTTGGGGCATCTATAGAAATAATCATATGAGTTTTCTCTTTATTTGCAGTAAATGGGAAATTACATGGAAGATTTCTAAATTCTGAAATTATTTACATTCTTGAAACAAATCCAAGTTAGCCACGGTATATCATTATTTCAGCATGCTGTTGGATTCTGTCTAATAATACTTTACTTAGGATATTTTATTGATAGTCATAGTGAGGTTTGCATGTAGTTTCTTTTAGGTGCGATCTTACTAGCTTTTGCTATGTGATGCTTACTTCTTTTAAAGAACATGACAACTTTCCTTCCTCTCCTAGAGTTTGTGAAGAGTCTCAATAACATCAAGGATTGTCTTTCTTTAGAAATTCATTTGAACTACATTGTGAACTGGAGACATTTTTGAGGAGGACTGGCGATAGATCTTTGACAACTATCATTGATTTATTAGTTTAACACCTGTTGGCAAGTGCTCCACCACTGAAGTACATTTCTAGTCCCCTTTATTTTTATTTTATTTTGAGACACGGTCTCTCTCAGTTATGCAGGCTGTCCTTGAACTTGCAGTCCTCCTGCCTCAGCCTCCTGTAGCTGGATTACAGGCATGCACCACTGCACCCAGCTCTTTGTCAATTTTGTAAGTAATAAATTGATCTGGGTAGATAGATTTTCTGGAATTAGATTCAAAAAATCTATTTTCATATATGTATATATATATTTTTTTTATTTTTATTTTTTATTTTTGGTGGTCCTGGGGACTAAACCCAGGGCCTTGCGCATGCTAGGCAAGCACTCTACCAACTGAGCTATATCCCCAGCCCTTGACACACTTTTTCTGGAGTAGGTACCTGTTGCTTGGTCTAGATATGAAGTGTCCCCCAAAAGTTCATGTGTGAGACAATGCAAGAATTTCCAAAGGTGGAATGTTTAGATTATGAGCGGTGTGACCTAATCAGTGGATTAATCCTCTGATACCAGTTAACTGCAAGGTAACTGTAGGCGTGTAGGGTGTAGTGGGAGGATATATATCACTGGGGCAAGCCTTTGGGGTTTATATTTTGTCTCTGGTGAGATCTCTCTCTCTCTCTCTCTCTCTCTCTCTCTCTCTCTCTCTCTCTTCCTTCCTGGTTGCCATGTCATGAACTGCTTTCCTCTACCACACACTTCTGCCATGATGTTCTGTTTCACCTTGAGCCCAGAGCAAGGAAGTTGGCCATGTATAGACTGAGACCTCTGAAACCATGACCCAAAATAAACTTTCCATCTTCTAAATTGTTCTTGTCAAGTATTTTGGTCACAGTGATGAAAAGCTGACTAAAACACCCATCATTTAAATAGAGTTAGTATTTCCACTACTTGGATGATTCAGTTTTGTGTGTATGGTTCTTTTTTTTTTTTTTTTTAACATCATTTTCTTTTTTTAAAAATTATTTTTTTATTTTTTACAGACTGCATTTTGATTCATTGTACACAAATGGGGTACATCATTTCATTTCTATGGTTGTACACAATGTAGATTCACACCATTTGTGTAATCATACTGGTTCTTATAATAACTCATAAAATTTGCATATTTGCATTAATGGTTATTTTTAAAAATAAGACATTATAAAATGTCCTTTGTCTTATATTTCTTTAGGTAAAAGGAAAATCTGAATGGTTCAAGAAATAAGGTGGCTACATTTTTAAATCAATATAAATTATCTCAATTCATTATAGTATTATTTAGAATTATTAGTTTCTTCATGGTCTGATACATATTTTTAGAAAACATTCCATAGGGCTTTGGAAAGAATGTATAGTTTTGTAAAAGTGTAGCTTATTGTATGTGCTTTAAATTCTCCATAATGTTCTCTTCCCTGCCTCAGACCTACACAACTTCTTTCTCTAAAGGTAGCCAATATCAACAGTTTATTGTACATTTTTCCAAAAAAACCTATTTATGTATTTAATATCATATAAATGAATATCCTTTTAAACATATAAAATTATATAGCTTTATGACCTATGTTATTTTTAATTTAATTTGGTGATCTAGCCAAAGCCACACATGTAGATAGACCTCATTCTGAACAATTCTTTTTCTTTCCAGAGTTATTAAAATAGTCTTTCCTGTCATGTAGATTGATTTGGAGTATATTGTGTTCTTAATATCTTGTTTCCTTGCATAATGATCTGAGAATGTTGATGTATGTAATATTTAGAGTTTATTGAGATTTTCTTCATGACTTGATACATAATAAAATTGTTCAGCGTTCCATGGGGATTTGGAAAGAATGTCTAGTTGTTATACCTTGGCTAACTTGCTAGTTGTTTGTGATTCAACTTCTCTATACCATTGTAGACTTTTGACAACTTGACTTGCCAGGTTTTAAGAGGTCTGAGTCTACCATTAAGATTGCGGTTTTGACAATTCTTGCATTTCTAACTTTTGGTTTTAATATATATTTTGATCACTATGGTTGGAATAAAATGGTTTTTGCCTGTTATGTCTTGTTGTATTTTAAAATCGATATAAAATATCATTGTACTATCTAATGATTTCTGTATTCAAATATATAGCAGGTTTTATTTGATATTTGCTTACATTTGGCTGATATTTCTTTGTCTGTTTTTTACACTCAACCAATGGCAGTTAGTTTTAAATATGTTTCATGAAAATAGCATATAACTGGACCTAACTTCTATAAGAAGTCTGTAGAGTGTTTAATGGAATTATTTAGAGTCTCCCAGACCCGGATCTAAATCTTAGCTCCACCACTTACTGGCCTTATGATCTTGTGCAAATTCTTACTTCTATAAGACTTGCTTTCATTATGTATAAAATGGGACAATAGATTTAAATTATTTTAGAACTTTGGCTTATACTAAAAAATGAGGTTACATACCAGGAAAATTTCTGTGGTGTCTTAATAAGAAGCACTAAAAACCAACAGGAAGACAGGCAGGGCGACCTCTGTCCTTCATTCACTCTTCCTGCAGTCCAGCTTCCTTGTCCCTGACTTTGAATTGTCTGTCTTCAGAAAGGACCTGCCCTATGCTCTTTATCCCAAATTCTAAACTCTCAGGAAAGTCCTCTTGACGTCCATGAGGCTAATTTGATTCACATGATTTGAGTCATGGAAGTAGCCTTTCCTAAGAGGACGGTGAGCAGATGCTGGGAGGGGAGTCCACCTTGCAGGATCCAGAGAGGAGATACCTGGAGCAGCTCCACAGGGAGGTCCTCAACGAACAAGGCCACACTCCACCACCATGGGTCTCTGCTCTTCAGAACCGTCGATTCATTGAAATAAGGAGTCCGCTTCAGCTAAGAGGATGCGTTTCCTTACCCTAGTCAGGAAGTGGGAAATATTTTAACTATATATGTAAGATTTGCTTTCAGGCTGGATGGCTCCCATTTATCTAAGAGATGATTCCTTCAAGAAATAAACCTCTCCGCTTCACTGGCCTTTAAAAACCAGAATCTCTCAAACTAGTTCTGAGCATCCAGGAAAACAAAGTTCCACTATCACTGCCCTGGAACAGATTGTAAGAACCAAGATTGCCAGAGATGTCCAATTCCAAAATCCCTCCATTATTCTTAGCCTATCTTCCAATATGCATAGGACACACCTAAGTCTAAGAGGCAAGGAGCCCCTGGAATGGAGGCCCCACAGGGTACCCCCAAACAGGGTGTTTGTGAAGCTCCTTCTCAGCCTTGCTAGGCCTATGATACAGGCCTATTTGACTTCCTAGAGGATGACATCTGACCCCTGCTGAATAGCACATGAAACTGTCTTACAGAGGTCACTCATTCCACTATCTTTTGCCATGAATAGAGCTGTCATCCTGGCACCATGACGAAAAGCAATTCATCAGAGTTTGGGGCGCTAAACACAATTGGTTGAACACTTCCGCCAAAACAATAGGCAGGAAAACAGAGGAAGCTGAGGCTAACTATAGTGAGGGCTGAGAGAAGTTAAGCCTAAATACCAAAACTCATTCTCATCTTGAAGGCAAAACAGAGGCCCAGGGTTTAGGCAGGAGCTTGCCCTTTGCCTTAGCAGGCGGCAGCAGATGAGACCCAGTCAGGGGCCTCACAGCAGGATTTCTGGATGGTGACCAGAGATTTCAAGATGGGGCCAGCTGGGTACCAGAATGGCTGGTCAGCCAGCGGGAAGGGGCTCCACACAGGCCAGTCCCAGCAGAGAGCTAGGGGGCTGGGTGGGGGGGTACCCCTCAGGCTAACTTCCCCTTCTCTCGCTGTTCTCCCATAGCAGGCCCTGTGAGCTCTCTTGCCACACAGTCTCGGAACCAATTTGCTCTGGATCCTTCTCATGGCTGCGCTCAGGCTGCTTCACGCTGCCACCAGCCTCCACCTGGACAATTATGACTCCCTTCTGGCCAGTCTCTGACTCCACTGCTGGCTAACTCTCCAATCTCTTTTCCATACAAGATGGAGGGGTCGTTTGAAAGACATAACTCAGCTCATGTCTGCCTAAATCTAACAGTTTTCCACCGCACCTAACGTCACATCCTCAGAGCTTCCAATGGCCTGCAAGGTCCTGCTCCACCTGGTGACTGTGGATGCTTCTGGCCACATTCTTTTTATTATTAATGTGTTCTTCTTAGTTATACTTGACAGTAGAATGTATTTTGACATATCATACATACTTGGAGCATAACGCCCCATTCTTATGATTGCACATGACGTGGAGTTACACTGGTCGTGTATTCATATATGAGCATAGGAAATTTATGTCTGATTCATTCTACTGTCTTTCCTATTCCCATTCTCCCTCCCTTCCCTTCATTCCCCTTTGTCTAATCCACTGAACTTCTATTCTTCCCCCCTCCCCCACTTACTGTGAGTTAGCATCCACAAATCAGAGAGAACTTTTGGCCTTCAGCTTTGGGGGATTGGCTTGTTTCACTTAGCATGATAGTCCCCAGGTCCTTCCATTTACCTGTAAATGCCATTATTTTGTTCTTAGTTATGGTTGAGTAATATTCCATTGTGTACATATACCACATTTTCTTTATCCATTCATCTGTTGAAGGGCACCTAGGTTGGTTCTGCAGTTTAGCTAGTGTGCATTGAGCTGCTATGAACACTGATGTAGCTGCTGTGCCACATTCTTGCTGCGTTTCATCCACAGTGGACTCTGGACAGCTCCCAGAGCCCCTGTGTTTTCTCCACCTCGGGTGTCCTCACTTGTCCTTCCCTCTGCCTGGAACACTGTTCCATCTCTTCTTCCTTTGGCTGCCTCAACCTCACTTTTGCAGCCTCCTTAGCAAGCTCTTCCCTCACTTCCTCTCTTTCTTCCTCCTCCTCCCTCTTCCTCCTCCTCCTCCTTCTTCTTCTTCCTTCTCAAGGGAACACGGGGACACAAACGTGCTAGTAAGTGCCCTCCTCTAAGCCCCCTCACCTTTCTAAAGAAGCTCCTCACAATTCCATTCTTCCTTATTGCAGTTTCTTTTATAGAAATGTATCTCACACCACATTAAACTTTATGAGGTGGAACGTACTGGGCTTCTTTACCACTGTCTTGTGCCTCACTGGTGTTACAGCACGTAGTAGGCGTTCAATTCAAAGTAATTGCAGAATAAACTCAGATGAGCCGGGTCGGCATGGTGAAGGGTCAGAGGGATGAAATGGGTTCACCCAAAAAGATATTTTGAAGTCCCAACTCTCAGTGCCTCAGAATGTGACTGTATTTGGTATTGGCAGATGTGGGTGATTACGACGAGCCCTAATCCATTAAAATTCGTGTCCTCATGAAAAGGGAAAATTTGGACACAGGCGCAGACGTACATAGAGGGAGGATCGTGTGAAGAGAATAAGGAGAAGACCACGTGAGGACTGGAGTGATGTGATCACAAGCCGGGGTCCTTGGACTACCACAGCCGGAAGAGGCAGAGAAGAATCCTTCCCTTTCAGGTTTCAGAGGGAGAAGAGGTCTTCTGACACCTCAGGTTTGGATTTCTAGCCTGTGGACTGTGAGACAATGAATTTCTGCTGTTTTAAGTCACCCCATTTGTGTCACAGCAGACCTCGGAAATCAATGCAGCGGTGCGGGCCACTCAGCGGCCCTTGGGTACCAAAGACTCGCTCCAAGTGTTTTGGATGGTATATGACAGCAAAGCTAATTGCAGACGCCACTAGCTCGAGGCTTGGGCTGTGACTGCATGGAGTCAAGACAGGTTCAGGAAATGCATGAATGGAGCTGCAAGTAATAGACACCAGTGAATTCAGTAAGGTGTGCCTGAAAAATGCAGGGTTGGCCACTGAGAATTACGAGTTTGGCTTCGTGGAGAATGGTGCCTTTGGGGGAAAAAGAAATCATTTCTAACGCTGCACAGAACTGGTGGTTGAGTGTATGAGAAGTCGGAATGGAGAAGGAAAACGCTCAAAACTGAAGGAGTTATCAATCACAGACCACCCCTGCTTCAGAAGTAGGCCCCAGAAAGGGAACAGCTGGGTGGGGCGCTGTTTCTGAGCAGCATTTAGAATGTCAGAAGTAATTGTGGAATTAGAATTTTAAAGGTTATTAGGCAGGGTAAATTAACAAATTACAGGAGGGAAAGTGAGGAGGAAAATGACCGGCTTCTAGCCTCTGACCTTTAATTAGCCACGAAGAGAAAATGTTTGAAAAATTCACATGTCACTCCCACCAACCTGGAACTTTTCAAAGCTCCTTGTGAACAGGGCTATTTGTGTGAAGAGGTACTGAGTGACAGTTTAGAAATCCGATTGGCCTGATCAAAATGTATGTGATTTGAATCCGAGATAAGGAAATATCCCCATGCATAGGTCATGCTGGGAATTATAGACGCGTGTTTCTATGCACGAGGCTGAGAACGCACCCCAAATTGGAAGACATTAGAAGCGGAACCATTGAATCCAAATGATTTTGCGTACCTTTCAAAGAAGGCAATCCAATCAACTTCTTCTGCTCTTTCATTAGCATCTCCAAGTAACTACAAAGAGTTCTATTTTGGTTTTTGTTCTTGAGGTCAATATTTCCATTGCCTTGAAGTGAATGATCGATGGAGGCCTTGTGGTAAAAGCAAAATAATCTTAATTCTAATTATTTTCATTAAGCTGAAACTAAGAAACTTTTTATTTGGTTCCTGCAAACCCACCCTGATTCTGATTCTGTTTGGTTTAGGCTTTTTTAAAAATTGCCATTCCAGCCAGGTGCAGTGGCACCTGTAATCCTAGTGACTGGGGAGACTGAGGCAGGAGGATCGTGATTCAAGATCAGCTTTAGCAATTTTGTGAGGCCCTAAGTACTTGGGGAGACTGTCTTAAAATATAATGTAAAAAAGGATGGGGATGTGGGTCAGTGGCTAAGCCCTCCTGGGTTCCATCACCAGTTCCAAAAGGAAAAAAAAAAGCCATACCCCTCCCCCGCAAAAAGCAGGGGGAGGGAACTAAAAGTGACTTAAACATGATCACATTGACTGCTAGGCAGTTCTGCATCTTGACTATAAGACTTCCATATTAGAAAAATACAAAACACTTTTGCAATTGGGAAAGTAGAATTATGTAAAAGGGGGGCCAGAGCAATGGCTTCTCCTAGTCTACTTTGTGCAAAAATTCAATGATCAATAAAAGGGAACAAATTCAAAAGCAGAGGGAGGCTAGATGGGTGATGGATCCATATTCCGGTACATTGTTAATCAATTCAAAAAACAACACAGCAATTCAAAGAGTGAGTCTTTAAAGTCTTCAACCAGGCACTTTCCTGACTGTTGGGTCAACTCTCCTTTGTATTTTGGTCCTGTATGTTAAGCTGGAACATATGACCATATTGAGGTACAAATTTCATCTCCACACGGTATGAGTGTAGGTGTCGTTCCCGGGTCCTGTATGGTGATGAGCCAGTATCTCTGTCATGAAATGTTGGAATCCTTGGACTGAATGTTCTCCTGGGCCATGTACAACCAGGTTGTTTGAGAAAGTCACCACCAGCCATAGAGGGGAAGGAGGAATAGTTTGCTAACATGCACTCAGAACGCTCTCCAGCATCTTCCTCATCCCATTATGGCAAATTTCTCTCTTCTGCACTAACATTGGGTTGGCACCAAGCTGTCCTTCCAAGCAAGGAACTCTTCTGTTCCGAAAAGAAAGGAGTTGACCAAAAGATGGGGGTTGACGTTATACTGTCAGATGGTAAGGACTGTCCTGCTGGGTGTACTTGATGCTAAGCTGGCTGATTCCAGGGGAACTGTGACATCAAGGACAAGCAGGAACAGACATTTCTCAGACAGGAAATGATATGTGCACCCACCCTCAGCAGACCCCACTGCGATCAACCTGGGAAGCCCCACAGTAGCTCTGATTTCTATGTCTGCCTGAGTACTCAGCTTGGAAGTTACTCTCATTGAAGAACTGTTTGGATAAACAACCTTTTGTGTCCCACTTGGCAGGCACCACCTGTTTCTTTGGAAAGTCAATAATTTTGCCTCTTCCTGCTTCTTCTCAGGCCATACCTTCCTTGTGCTTTTCAGCTTTGGGGGACATTTAAAAATAAATCCAACTCTGAGCTATCGCAGTGACATCGATAGCGTCTTTTTCGCCCTGGCACCCAAAGTTCACACAATGGACTGTTTTGACATTTCTGGGCTGCAACCCTTCTCCTACCCAGATCTGATGTGCATAGAGGTTCTCCAGCATGTCTGTTCTCATACCCATCAATTAGTATGGCGGTATGCCCACTTAAACAAGGTGTGGAGCCAATTTCAACAAGGCAATGTGCCAGTCCAGTCCCAGCTCAGACAGGGGCTGAAGCAAGTGACAGGCATGTCCATGAAGATCCTTCCTGGTGCACAGTGAGGCCAAAGTAGGACCTCATGTTTCACTCCAGGGAACTGTCACCATGGAAATCTTTCATCACCATGCATTGTTTTCACTATATTGTTTTCCTTTTAGGAAAGAAATTAGTATTACAGGATTCTGTGGCTTCAGGATTCTTCTATTAAGATGAAAATTTCTCTTTTGCAAGCAGAAGATACAAATGTGGGTATTGAGAAGCACAGAAGGGCACAATAAGAAGTGTAGCATCAGCCAGGCATGGTGTGATGCATGCCTGTAATCCCAGCGGCTCGGGAGGCTGAGGCAAGAGAATCGCAAGTTCAAAGCCAGCCTCAGCAATGGTGAGGCACTAAGCAACTCAGTGAGACCTTGTCTCTAAATAAGATACAAAATAGGGCTGGGGATGTGGCTTAGTGGTTGAGTGCTCCTGAGCGCAATCCCCAGTACCAAAAAAAAAAAAAAAAAAAAAAAAAAAGAGAGAAGTGTAGCATCTTTTTCTTGGTCAGAGATACAACCTATCATGGGACTGAGCATGACAGGATCACAGACAGACAGCAAAGCCCTTTTTGTGTCCTGGTGTCAGGGTCTGATGGATGTTGGGAAGAGAAAAACAGACTGCAAAATACCCTAGAGCTGCCCATCCCAACAAACTCCCTGCTCTGGCTCAAGTTAAGCCCTCAAATGAGATCAGAAGCTAAAGAAGTAGAAGGAACAGGTAGAATACAGGAGTGGAATAGGAAAGATAACTTCACATTAAAGTGCTTTGTAAATGAAAAAGAGCTGTGAAGCTTTGCTTTGACCCAGAAAAAAACAAAAATGGCCTATCCTTTTAAGAACTGTCCTCAAGGGGAAATGAACTTTTAATGCACAAGTTCAAGTGAGCACTGCAGAGCCCCCGGGTACAGAGAAACTGGGGTAATAATATTAGGAATACTGACTTTTCCTCTAATGGTAGATTTGTTCTTTATCCTTTTTATTTAACCATGCTTCCCCACTTATTCCACTAACCCTAGCCCCAACCCTGAAATAAAGGCATGATTGCGTTTTTAAATGCGAAAATAAACTTCATTTTGAAAAAATAAGATGGTAAGGTATAAAAATGAAGCAAACTACAGCCAGAGGCATTTGTGGAACTTGAACAAAGTTTAATAGGCATTCTTGGCCAGCAAAGGCCCTGCAATAAAGGGAAGATTGGCAAGGAAGAGGCATGCTGAGGAAACACAAGACGACTTCCCCCAGCCTGCTCTGCTATTTGTCCCCATCATACACTGGAGAAAACGAGGCCTCATCCACAGAAATGAATGCAAATTGTAGACTTGTCGCAGCTGATCCTGCCAAGGAGCCTTTTCAGTTCACCTGGTAAGTAGTAGCCAAAGCAAACCTTGTGCACTGGGAGTTGTCAGAGCCACGGCTGTGGATGCTGCTGATGTCCCTAGTGCATTGCTCCAGAGCTCTGGATCAGTGGTATGCCAGATCCCACGTGGACAGGCTGATGGCAGCTGATTGTTACATCCTCAGCAATTTTGCCTGTGGTTGTTAAACAAAGGCATTATTAAGGATTAAATTATATAAGCCATCAATTAAATAAATTACATTAAAAACAAAAGCCATAAATGCTCAAAACTCATCACTTCCTAATTACTTTTCTATGATCTATGTTCTTAAGGTTCTTTGCATCCATTGTATCTGTATAGTGAAAATCTTGCATAAAGATGCAACTGTCCACCTCTTCCCAGCTCTGTGCTTAATGACATCACCTTAGTAGCTTGAAATTGGCCATGTTGGGACAGTTCATACCATGAAAACCAGCCAGATCTAAATTAGGGCTTGCAGTATTCTCCTTTCCCAGGGAGAAGGTTGTTGAACGTGGACCAGCACACCACTGCCTGAATTTACCAAGCCCAGCGTCTGTGTTCCTTAACAACGTGGATACGATCTTTCACGCATCTTTTACACTGTTTTACTGTTTTCCCAAAACTAGGTTCTGCCTTGAATTTCCAGAACCCTATAAAAGAATGTGGAAAGGACTCCTCCGGTCCCTTCCGAGGACTCAGGCCCAGGCGTGATGATGAAGGGGTACATGGGGGAGAGGGACATCAACACTGCCCTAAGAACTTGCCCACTGTTCCTGAACCACACCAGGGGCCTGTCTTCCCCGGGGGCTCTTCAGTACCTCCTGTTCATGTTTTGCTGCCACTAACCTCAAGTCCTGCTTCTTCTCAAAGCTCCTGAGACTACAGGCAACCAGAAAACGAAAGGCTGCAGTATACCAATGGGAATAGAAAAGGAAAAAACAAAACAAGATAGATTTGAGCAAGAAGGAAGCCATGATTATGATTCGTACCTAAGTAGCTACAGATGATGAAAGAGAAGATGGTGTCAAAGAGAATTCAGGCTAACTCCTTGACCCCACTGGGTTCAGTACTAGGAAGCTGTGAGACTTCCAAAGAATAAGTCCTGCCAGGAACTTATACCTTAGGAGAATTCAGCATTTCGACCTGCCAATAAGAGCTGACAATGATCACAGCTGAGAGGTGGCTCTACTGGAGGAAATGCTTCTCAAATATGGAAATAACAATATTAGTGGATGGAGGTGTGGGGTGTAGTTCAGTGACAGAGCATGGACTTAGCACGTGCGAGGTCCTGGATTCAATTGCCAGTGGACACACACACACACACACACACACACACACACACACAATACTGTATTGGGTGTTTCAAAGTCCAGTGGATTTCTGGTGTCTTACTCCTTATCTTACTTGACCCTCTCCAGCATGGGATGAGGGGATGAGGTTGGTCAAGGCCTTCTCCTTACAGTGTTCTCCCTGGTTTCTATATCACTGAGGGAGAAAGTGGTGGTAGAGGGTGGATTTCTTTATTTTGCAGGAATGGGCTCACAGGACTGTGGGGACTGGCAAGTCTGAAATCTCAGGCTGGGTCAGCAGACTAGAAAGTTAGGTTTCTGTTAGGTAGGAGTTCTGGGACACCAAGATGGCAGAGACAGGGTATTAGAAGTTGTTGGAGGATAAGAAAGGAAAGGAGTTCTGTCCCTGTTTACAATAAATCCCATTACCATGACAACTCTCGCCACAGGTTCTGTATTTTAAAATGACCCGTGGGGGTAAAGTGGGCAGTATTCTAATTAGGTTTTCTAAAGTAACCAATAGGTAAAACTTAGACAGTATTCTAATTGGGTATCATAAGGTAACCAATGGGAGTAAATGGGGTAAAGTCTTTAATCATGTCTGCATAGGGAAGAGACCACCTCACAGCTCGACATATAAGACACTAATGTCCAGGGATCCAGGGCCTTAAGCCTCCTCTCTCCCTGCCCCCACTGCCCTTCCACCTTCACCTTCTCTCAATAAATCTGTACTTTGCCTGTTATTTGTGTGTCTTGCTCATTTGTTTGGGACAAAGGACCTGAACTGGACCCCAACTGGACACCCTGATGATAACAGTTTCTGTGAGGCAGAGTTCCTTCAGCCTTCACTCTGAAGGCCTTGAACTTATCAAATGAGGCCCATCCACATTGTCAAGGGTAATCTCCTTTACTTAAAGTCAACTAATTATAAAAGTTACATCTACAAGATACCTTTTGTAGCAACATCTAGACTAATTGTTTGGGGCACCATAACCTAGCCAAGTTTACCCAAAGATAACCCTCACTTCTCGGCTTCACAGCAGGGCCTCCCTCCTGCTTGTGTGGGTCCTTGCCGGCAGCAAGTTTCTTTCTGCCTCTCCTTCCATTTGCCCACCTCTAAAACGCCTATATTCTACAGCATGCCTCTGAGTTTGAGGGTACAGTTTTTTGGAATTAAAATAAGTTTTATAAGATACAGATTTCAGAAGTGGAGTTATTAGTGGAGATTAAACTATGAAAAGTATCTAATGCCTTGAAGTAAATTATGAAACTTAAGACATGATTTTATTTGTTCTGGGGCAATATAACAATATTAAAATTTTTATCAGGATACAAAATTAAAATAAGGAGGCATCAAAGCCACTCTCTGTATCCCTAAGCCCTATGGACATAATATATAGAGATTCTCTGAAGTTTCACCTGTAATTTATTTCTTCACAGCTCCCATTCATTATCAGATTCAATGATGCCAACATACCAATATCTTCAAAATGATGTCCCAGAGAGTTCAAGGTTTCATGTTCAAATAAGTTTGAAGAGTGCCAGCTGTACATCTCTTGTTCTTAGAGATTCATAGTATGCATTGCCAAACCAGAGGCTTTGGGAAGTCCTGGAGTAGCAGTCTGGGAAACCTCTTTTGGGAAACACTGCCCTAAATCAATTTTCTAAGCCCAGGTGCCTCTCTTAAGTTTCAGAATGGTGTTTCCAATTGCTTACTGTCTATTACACAGAGATGTCCTGTGGCAATTCAAGCTTCGTATGATCAAAGCCAAAGTCATTCTGTGGGACCTAAAGCTGCTTCTCCTCTTTATTCCCTCCGCTTCTATAATCCCTATCACTTGGCCTTGTGTAGCTCGAGAAATAAACTTGGGAGACCACGCAGACTCTTTGTCTCCCCTCATTACTCCACAATTACTGGTTTAATTACCTAGATCTGACGAATCAACTATTTTAGAAATATGCCTAATGGGCTCCCCCGCCTTAGCCATGCCATTTTTCATTGATCTGGAAAGAACCACCCCCCCCCCCCCCACACACACACA
Organism: Sciurus vulgaris; assembly: GCF_902686455.1. Classification (NCBI taxonomy): domain Eukaryota; kingdom Metazoa; phylum Chordata; class Mammalia; order Rodentia; family Sciuridae; genus Sciurus; species Sciurus vulgaris. The sequence continues at coordinate 24,467,696 of NC_136469.1, forward strand.
CATGCACACAGTTTGTGTTGCTTACAGGGACCTCCTTGCTGCCAAGTAGATGATCTTAAAGCACAAAATGATGTTACTCTTTTGCTTAACACCAGTAGTTGCCTACAGATAAAATTGTAACTCTCCTCTTAGATGGTATCCCACATTTAACTTAGATTAGGGTTGAAGTTATCTAGATTTTCTGAGTAATTTGAGGAAAAAGTTCTCTACTTCTTGTAGAGATATGAATGTGTCTCTCTTGGATTTGAAAAGCTACTGAAAGAATTAAAGCAAGGTTTGGGGAGCATAAAAGTAGGAGGCATTTGTTGATGTTTAATTTTTCTGGTCATTTATTTTTGACCACAGAAAATTGAAAGCTGGCAGTTTAGGGACTCACTAAACCAAATAGTTTAAATCAGGCTCTCAACTGAGTTAGGAAAATGCAATTCCTAATACCAGAACTACATTGAATTTCCCTCCATGTCCTGAAACCAGGAATGATTCTGTCTTGTAAAAAATAAAGTTTTAAACACTTTTAATGATATAAGATGTTTGATTTTTTTAATTTAAGAACAATATTTAAAATATGATCTCAACTTAAAATTTTCACCTTTACTCCCGTAAGTGATGGATACACTATATTTTTCTATGCAAAGAATCAAAAATATTAGAAAAACATATACTAAATTATTAGCAGTTTATCTCTAGGGAGGGTGAACTTTTCATATTCATCTATCTACTTAATTGTGCTAACACAATTAACTAATTTCATTTCTAATTAATTTCTAATAATGAATACAAATTATTTTGTAATAAACAAAAAATGTGTTTAAAAAAAAAAACTCCTTGAAAAAAATCTTAGCAGCCAATGTTAGTCCAAGATGACCTCAATTTACCTTTTTTCCATGTCCCTCAGTTTTATTTTTCTTCCAGAAAAACAGCATGTCAACTTTAAATAGTCAATAGTGTACTTTCAGAGTCTACCCATGTGGTCTGGCATTGAACATAGTTTCCAGAGGTGGTACAACCCAGCCAGGATGATAGCCCTTCTAAGAAAACCCTAGCTCCTCTGTTTCAGAGTTTAAAAGTGAAAAATTGCAAAATGGTTTAAGTTCAAGTGTATAAAGGATGCAGGTTGAGGTGCATGCAAAGTAATTTAAAAACCTCCCGAGAAAGCTAACCTTACCATTCATTTTGATTCATTTGTATACTAAACCATTCTAACATCCTCAATATTTTATCAACTCAAGATGGAGTTTTTCCCTTTTTCTCATAAGTGGTCTTGTTATGACTGAATGCTTGATGAATAACATTCTCATTATTCTGAAATAAATTTCAAGAGTAAGTACCTAAAATATTAATTACTCTTGACCTTACTTGGAATGAATGGGTGGAGTATTTTTATGTATTTTCATGCTTTTATTTTAAAAGAAATTTTCCTTCCAGCATGCTAGAACAGAAGTAACTTTGAATATATTATATATGGCTTCTAAAATTTTATCTTCACCCCAAAATTAATTTCAAGATCCCATAATGCTGAGTTTAATACCTAAGAAAATATATATACACACATACCTAGGTATATGTATAAATACATATATATTTAAGAAAATTAGGTTGAATATATTCCTATTTCATTGTTTTGTTTAATCAACTGAACAAAGTTTAAGACAAATACTTTAAAAGTTCATAAAACAAGACAAAAAGTCTTTTCTCCCCTAAAGGATCGCAATAAAGAACTCTTTTACTTCTGTAGATTGCACTGAATACTCACACTTAATGTAGTCTCTACACTACTGTTAATAAATAACTTACTGTCAATAAATGTGATGGTTTACAAAAATAGAACACAAAGAAATATGGGGTATTCTTTCTCAGTAGTGCTGTCCAGTGGAATATTCTTCAGTGATGGAAATACTCAATGTCTGTCTATGACCACTAGCCACATTCAGATATTGAGCATTTACAGTGTGGCCGGTGTAAATGAGGAGCTGAATGTTTAATTATATTTAATTATAATTAATTCAAATTTAAACAGTCACACACAGTTAGTAGCCAGCATATTGGACTGCCCACCTCTAGGGCTATAGTTGGTCGAATTATATTCAGGTAAAAGTAGTCTTGGAAGCTTGCCACTTAGTAATGTTTTTGACTTAATAAAATCAATATTGGAATTCGCCTAATTCCCCCAAAAAAGGGTAAATTAACTTGTTTTCATTACCTCTTTATTTCCAGTTCTTTGCTGGCAGATGGTAGGAAAAGAGAGATTCATCTATTTCCCCTGAGAATACCACTGGCGTTTCACTCCAGCCCAGGAATTGTCTAGTTGAGCCCCAGGGGCTTCTTCTGATGAGCCTCAAACTGATTTTAAAATGAAGTCTTTTATTTCCTCCTTACAGGGGAACAATGAGACAATAATATAACTTTTATTTTTACATACAACTAAAGAGTATTTACCAGTAACCTACTAACAGTTATTAGAGCTTACTTTTGAGGATCTAAGGATGATAATTAAATTCCTGTCCCTACCTGCATTAATTAGAGCCCTAACAGGAAGCAGAAAGTACACTCAAACTTTTGTAATCAAGGAGAATTTCACAAAGGACTCTATAAAAGTAAGGGACATGTTAAAGGAAACCTATAAGGGTGTGTGGTGCCTAGGACTGGCAACTGGGCTGAGCTGTCTCACAATTCCCAGAACTGATAGGGCAAGAAGAGGGGGCAGTTTTTCTGGAACCATTACAGAGTTGCCATAGACTTCTGGGTGGGAGCTGTAGTTTTTGTTTAGAGGACACCACCAGCCCTGCACTCTTACTCTCATTGAATGCTCTGCCGTTCTCTTGGTGCATTCTGTGGACTAACTCCACAGGAGGCTAGAGAACCAGAGTCTTTAGCTATAGTCCGTATAGGCAGCCTTCCAAAACATTAGATAGGATGGACAAGCATTGGTAGATCTGGAGAGGCAACAGAAATTATCCATCACTCCTCTCAAGTTTGATACCAATGGAGAAAGACACATGGTTCTAAATCAACCCAGAGAGATCTTAGACAAATGTAAAACTTCTGTTTTATTACTTATGAAAGTAAATTGAATGACAAATTTAGGTGTGTGATAGACTCAATTTACGCTTCTCCTCAGATTCACTTGGCCCCTCCTGCTGTCAGTGGGGAAGACCACTGTCTCTCTCTTGCCACTGTCACCTAGATTAATCAGCACCAATTTCTCTCACCACCAAGTATCTTGACTTCCCCAGGTTCTTATTTAGCATGCCCACCATTGCCAGTGCCAAGGCAGCTTTGTCTGTCACCTGAGCCCAGAGACTATGGATCCTCCTGCCTTCTTCTGGAAGGGCTGTGCAGTGAATCATGGTTTATGACTTTCCCAGCTGCATCCTGGGAAGAAGGAAAGCTAAGTGACCCAACCCAGAGGAGCAGGGGAGTTCCCACCCCATATGGCCAATGTAGGCCAATGAAAGACCAAAGACCATATAGGAGTGAGGAACAAGCAGATACATTCATCTCTCTTCTTGGCCTTGACAGAATATTCCAAGGTGGTTTTCTCAAACATCCTATTTGGAGACTGAAATGTTTGAACATCTGGCTGTTTTCCTGGGAAATTCTGTCCAACTCGATAATGCACTACCTCAATATTTGCTGCCAGTCTTTCTCTGCCTATGGACTTGGGTGGTTTACAAATGTTTGCAGCAGGGTACAGTGGCACATGCCTATAATCCCAGCTACTCAGGAGGCTGAAGCATTTAAGCTCATAAGTTCAAGGCCAGACTGGGCAATTTAGCAAGATCCTGTCTCAAAATTTAAAGTCTGTAAAAGGACTGAGAATGTAGCAGAAGTAACATTTTTGAACATTTAAGGACAGTTCATAAAGCACCTTGCAACTTTTGCCTGGTTGTCCTAGAATGGTTTTTCTTAAGACACTTAAGTTACTGAACCACAAGGAAAAGTCCCAACCACATGGAGAATCCACATGAGTCAAACAACCCCAACTGAGCCCCTGTTCAAGGGCCAGCATCAACCAACAGCCATTCTGGGGAGAAGAAGCCATCCCATTGTGGGAGTGGATGCTTACTCAGCAACTGTAACTGATGCCACCTGTATCAGAGATGAGCCACCCAGCCAAGCTCTTCTCAGATTCCTAACTGACAAAAGCAAGGGCAAAAGGAAATGGTTGTTTAAGTCACTGGGTTCCTGGGTAGTTTGTTACGTAACAAAACCTCTCCTCAATGGTTTGTTCTTAGAAGGTGCTTCAAAGAGTCTGCATAGATACTTCTTATATGATTAAGCAATTGCCTTTGTTTTCGTTCCTAGGAAACTGTGACCAGCTCAGTCATGGTATTTGCTGTCCCTCCTTCTCTACCTCAGTTCCTTTTTTCCTTGACTCTGGATCCCCTGAAATTAGACTATTGATAAATAAGTCTTAGCACACAAACACATTGTTTTCTAAGAAAATTAGAATAAGAAGTGTCCTAGAAAGGAGACACTCAGAGTAGGACTTTGGATTTGATGCCCAGCTGTCTGAAAACAGTCAGGTAAGTGGGAGGGTAACAGCCCTTAAGTAGCTCCACGGTTGCTACTGTTTTACTTATAGATAACTGGGATGAAGTATCGTTAGGGAGTAAAGTTTTGGAAAATCATGGATCTACCACATTTGATTAATAAATGCTCTCTAGGCAAGGAATGATTCTTCACCCATGAAGAGGGCAGTGATTGTACAGCAGGGTGGCTTCTTTGGGGCCATTTGAGGTCTTGCTAAAAGAAAATGATAGGCTCAGAGCATCTGATTATCAATTTAAGTCAGGCTCGGAAAGCCAGAGGCCCTCCATGGAAGCTCTAAATAAGACTCTTCATATCCTGCAGCTGTACTTAAAATTGGCTCAGGATATGATTATAAGGGTGGTACAGCTGTAAAGAAAACTGAATGTTCAGCCTCCATGGGTCTCCTGTGTTGAAGTCAGGGTCTAATAGAGAAAGAGTGGGAAATTGAGACCTGGGATGAGGATATTTGCATTGACAAGCCTAGATCTTCCTGCCTGGCAGAAACAGGCCTTTTCCCCTTGTCAGGGTAAGAACCACCCCTTGCATGGGGAGCATGCAATCTCACCTGAAGCAGGTGCCTCCCCAAATGATGCTTGTTCTCAAGTTTTCCTCAAGACCCAAGAGGCCTTCTCTGATAACAATAGTTTCTGGGCAAATAAACAGAAGGAAGTAAGGACCCTACTAAAGAAGAAGTAGCCACTGGTCAAAACATTGAACCTGACGAAATGTGTTCGCAGAAACTATAGGAACACCCATAGGAGTGGATCTTCAGGGTTTTACACTGTAGGCAGCCAGGGTGGATGGGTGACAGTGATTTGATATGATATACTTACTTGTGACTCTAGACTTGGTGGTCTGACAAGGACACCTGAAACTGGTCCTTTTATGCTTCTGTAATGACTCCACCAAGTCTAGTGACCATGATGACCTGAAGTGAACCAGGCAAAGATATTGGAAGTTCTTTGACATAGTTTTGAGAAAGGTGTCAGCAGTTTCAAGGAGCTGGGCATGTAGAATGGATTCACTTTGCAAGATCTGCCACTTGATGATGTTTTCCAGAAGGATGCCCTTCATAAGGTAATAAGGAGCATCTTGGGAAAAGGGATGGGGTGGGTGGACCACCAGCATATTTAAGAAGCTCAGGGGTGGGTGTCTTCTATAGGACAGTTTTCACAGTGAGAGATGCTCCTGTGGAAGTGGGCCCCTTTTATTCACAGTGAGTGCTAAAAGGAATCTGGACTATCAAAGACCAGGTGGCATCCACAAACCATCCAAGAAAAGACAGACCTAATTACCATATTGAGCAGCAAGGCCCCAAAATGAATTAAGATGCCGACTTTCAAGGATGCATAGCAATGGGAAATTGGCTAGAGTGACGTTTGATTTATATAACTTACAATAAAGAGTCATTGAGCAAAAAGCTATCAGTGACTTTCATGCTTGCTCCTCATTGAGTTCCCAGGCCTGTCAGTTAACAAACCCAGAACCCAATGATTGAAGGAGATTTGAATCCTTTTGAGGAAGGACTCTACAATGCTATTGCAGGTATATACAGTAAATATTCCTCTATTTCTTCTCCATAAGAAACAAATTTGCTGGGGTGTCTGCACCTAGACTTTTCAGACTATTAGCTATAGTGTATGAGATGATAATCCATACCAGGAGACCTGAAACACCACCATGACCCTTTAGTTAGAATAGAGGATTATGGAGACCAAGTCTGTCCACCAGTTTGTTCAGTGGTTTGGGTTACCCACTTTGCTGTTATTTTTCTGGTATGATCAAAACAAATACTTTGCTTCTGGCAGTACCCTCAAACTGATTATCTGTCCTGTGGAGTAAGGGTCATTGTGAGCTAAGTGGGAGTTTTCTCAGTCTCAGTACTGTTTACATTTTAAGCCAGACAAGTTTTGCTGTGGGGACTTTTCTGGGAACGGTAGGTTGTTTAGTAGCACTGCTGGTCCTCACCCACTAGACACCAATAACGCCTTCTATGTGACAAGCACACATGATCCTAGACAATGTCATGTCTCTTGGGAGGGCAAAATCACCCCTGACTGGGAGCCACTGGCCATGTATAAGTTCCTGAAACTTCCTCGTCCCTTTTCCGTTGCAGGAGTAACAGCACAATCTTTCAAGAGTCAGAGATTAACACAGTCATTGAAGTTGGAAAGATTCCCATGATTTTCTCTTTTGATTCAACCCTCTAGCTTCTGTAAGAATATGGTGGATCATAAAGAATGACAGTGGACTCCTGCACACTTACTCAAGGGGTAGACCTATTCAGAGTTATCATGTCAGATATGATAACTTCTTATAGACACTCGAGATCACTATTGATTTAGCAAAGATTTTCTTCTCAATAGCCATCCGCAGAGAAGAAAAGAGGCAACTCACCTTTAAGTGACTGTCAAAAATTATATGGGACCTGAGGTTTCACCTTTTTTGCAAGCTAAGTTGTCCTGTCAGCTTCATGGATGTTGGAAAAAGTGTAAGATTCCAGGGTCAGACACAAAGGTCTTTGTCGCTCAACAGAAAGTAACCATGTAACCATGGCTTTGCGTTCATTGCACTGACTCCCCATGCCACCCAAGTTCCACAGAAGGGAAAAAGGGTGATGACACAGGTGGACCAGGAGATGCCTATCATTTGGTGGGTTGCATTACAGGAGAAGACCCCTTAGCCTGGTAAATGTACTACCTTAATTCTAAATCTTATTTTGTCTGGGAGGCTACGTTACCTCATCCCTCAGGTTTGCTCACTGCAAACTCACCCTGAGAAATCACCTGGGCAAAGAGTAGTCGGGGCCTTTCATTCTTGGTACACCCAAAAGCAATGCTCAGGGACACTCAGGGCTCATGGTGGGTTAGCTCTTCCAACAGTGGTGCTATAGGCTGAATTTTGAATCCCTCAAGAATGTGTGTTGAAGTCTAAGTCTCCAGTGTGATAGTATTAGGAAACGGGGACTTTAGGAGGTAATTAGGTCATGAAGGTGGGCCCCCCATGAATGTGATTACACCCTTATAAGAAGTGACCCAAGAGAGAGAAACTCTCTGTCCAGTATGTGAGGGTACAGTAAAAAGGCATTCAGGCATTCATCTGCAAACCAGAATGAGGGTCCTTACCAAGACCTGAATCTGATGGCACCTTGATCTTGAACTTCACAACCTCTAGAACTCTGAGAAATAAATATCTGTTGTTTAATCTATTGGATCTATGGTATTTTTGTTATAACAGCCCAAAGGGCCTAACACAAGCAGTGAATATACCTTTATGGTCTTGCCTCAGTCCTATGTCAGCTCTCATCTCTGTCATAACATACATCACAGGGACCATGACTTTCTTTACATTACATAGCATATGCTGCTGGTCTTCAGAATGGATAAAATTGAACTAATCAGACATGGTCAGTGGCAGATTTTAAGAACTCTGGGTACCTACAAAGTTACATGCATGCCAGATGGTGGGAGATTAAGTTCACAGAAATTTTGGGGTCTCCCACACTGATGAAACTTTGAGGAGTCAAGTTTCCTAAATCACACCAGCACAGCCCTTCTACAGAAAAGGGAAAAAGAACAATTGTCTCTTGTACATCTTGCCACTAAAAAAGAAGTACAGTGAATGTTGGTCTTCTGAAATTTGGATGCAGCTGGTATTTCACTTGAGAATATCTCTCTGTGATAAGCTCAGTATTATCAGATTCATGAGTCACAAGGTTGGACAGAAAACTTATTTGAATGAAATGGTAAATCCAAACTTAGGCTCAAGTTGAGGCAGATGAAACTAAAACTTATTTATATAGGTAACCCAAATCTCATGTTACCTATCTCTGTTGCACCAACGACTCTCTTTTAACTAATATGAGACCATGAGCACTGTGACTTCATAGGGAGGTGGTTACAATCAGTGGATGGAGGAAGAAAGGATTCAAGCTTGATTCATAGAGTGGTCTCCCACAGACTCTGGGTGTTCACTTTTCCTGTGCAGCCCTATGTGGCCCCTCATGGAGAGTGGTATCCTCCTTCCACAGGCTGTGAGTGTATGTAATTCATAATCACAGTCAGTCTCATCTGCTCAGCATTGTCATGTTTGACCAGCCCTATCCCCCTCTCCAACAGGGTAAAAGGAAGAGTAATATTGGCCCCTCACACTGTACAAACTTAGCTTCTCCTATGTTAAGTGTCCTGATTCTGAAAGTGGGGTCCTGGTTCAGAGGAAAGACTGAATTAGATGCTGCAACTACCTCCTGGTCACCTTGGCCTTATGCTAGTGGAGCAGCAGGCAAAATTGGGGGGGGGGGGTGTATATAATTCACCCTAAATTACCACGAGAAGCTAAGATTGCTACTACAGCCTGATCACTCTTCAAATGTGCCTGGGTAATTTGACCATGGCTGCCTGTCTTGTAGCAACCCTGGCTACTCTTCATTTAACATCCCCAGGGGTCAGATTTTCCCAGGGTGAGAGCTGGGTATTAATACTACCTCCATCATGAGTGCCATGATGAAAGCTTCATCAGCTTTGGTCACTAAGACCAAACTGATGGGACCCACTGAGGATCTGGTTCCACCCATCCAGAGGATGTGAGATCTGACAGATCATGCAACCTAGAAATGTAAGGGAGGAAACATCCCATGGGACAGATTATAACCAATGAGAAACAGTACACAGAATGGGTGGGGGATGAACTATCAACTAATTCTTCTCCCTTACACCCACCAAAGGACTTTTCTAAGATGGTGGTTCCTCACTGTATGTATGGATAGATCACATATGATGAAGTCATTGGCTGTGGGTTTTTTTCCCCAATGCTGTCATCAGCCTGGTTATTCATATTCATTCTCCTTCCTTCTTCATTTACTCTCACTCCAGTTGCTCTGTGATTGCACTCTTTCTCCATAATATTTAGCATGTAAATTTCATCTAAAGTTCTGTTTCCTAGGGAACTTGTGCTAAAACAATATCTAATAAAAGTGGGTTTCTGAATTTTTCTACCAGAATAAAATTTACACACACAATAAAAGGCAGAAGTTGAAAAATATAGTATTCCCAACTGAGACAGGCCACTTTTTGCATGGTAGAGGAGAACTAAAGGACAGAGAAAGAAGTGATATCATCAAAGATATTTAATTCCTTCTCCCAAACTCACCAATTAAATAAGTTATTTATCCCATATTGGGAAAAGTGAACAGTGAGAACAGCCCAGGAGATATATTCTGTTACAAGTTATCTCAAGAATGTATGACATCAGGGGACTTGATTCTCCTTCCTCCATAGTTACCAGTGTTTGGAATTTATACCTTTTATAATTGTCGCACAGTTCTTGGATATTCTGATATATATAAATGTACACACACACACACAAACACACACACACACACACACACACACACACACACACTTCTTTTTGAGTTTCAGTTTGGGAAGTTTCTATTGGCATATCTTCCAGTTCACTGATTCTTTCTTCAGCTGTGTCAAGTCCATTGCAAAGCCCATCAAAGGTATTCTTCATATCTGTTACAATGGTTTTGATTTGAAGCATTTCCTTTTGATTCTCTCTGGATTTTCATCTTTCTGCTTACATTACCCATCTGTTCTTGCACATTGTTCACTGTCTCCACTAGAAACCTTAACACATGAATCATAATTGGTTTTAAAACCTATTCTGATAATTCTAAAATCTCTACTATACCCAAATCTTGTTCCAATGCTCACTTTTTCTCTTCAAACCATTTTTTGTTTATTTGCTTGATTATTATGCCACTTTTTGTTGTTGTTGTTGTTGTTGAAAGCAGAACATGATGGCCTCGATAATGAGAACTAAGTAAATAGGCCTAAGTAAAGACTGTAAGGTTTCATGTTTATCTGGATAGGAGTTAGACTTTGTTTACTTTTTGCTGTAGCTATAAGTATCAGAGGCTAAAATTTCTTCCAGTGGCCATGTTTTTGTCTCCCCTAATGTTTTCGAATTTCTCTAGAGACATCTTCTTAAAGAAGACCTGGTAAGAGCAGTTATTTCAGTTGAAATCCTCTGTTATTTTAGTGGAGGTTTATTGATGTGTTGGCAGGATATGGGGAAAGGAGGAGAAGCATTCTGTGGTCCTATAATTAGGTCTCAGTATTTTAGTGAGTCTGTTTCCTTGAGCTGTGACCTTCATAAGTACTTCAAAGACACTTTCTCCCTCTTGGAGGAGAGAGGAAGGTGAGAAAGGACTCAAGTCACAGGTCACTTAGGCTCTGGTAAAACTCACTTTGATTAGCCTCTTAAATGTTTTCCTTGGGGGCAGGGCTTATTAAAGAACTCTGGGCTATTTCAAAATGATGACATTTTCCCTCCTGCTGCCGTAAGCACAAAGGGATTTTTTTTGTTGTTGTATGTTTTCTAATCTTCACTGTAAGAATGTGTAGGGCTCCAGGAGGAAGAACTCATGCAAATATGGAGGTCCCCGAGACTGCCCCTTACCTCCTCTATGCCTGTATTTTCCACTTTCAAGCTGTCCACACCAAGACTCTAGCAATTCATTGATGACAGTTTAGGTTTTCTGACCCAGTACTGGTTCCTACAGAGATAGCAGCTTCTGGGCTTCAGCTTCAGTAAACTAAAAATCTCTTTTCCCACCTGTTTGTCTCTCTTGGTTTTAAGCAACACTTTTTCCTGTGACTTCAATCCTCTGATGGATCTAAGAAGAGCTGTTGGTTTTCCAGTTCGTTTAGCTTTTTCTTGGTGCAGAGACAGTAGCAATGACTTCCATGCTCCTTACATATCAGACCAGAAACTGGCTCTTATTTTGTCATTTATAAATTAAAGTTGTAATGAAAGTTGTGAGCCAGTATTTTACTCACAAGTTTGCACCATGTTCTGCAATACTGTGAAGTCGTGCTATAATGTATAAACGTATACAGGTAATGAACATGGAAAAACTGAAAAGCAAGAGCTGATGCGGTTCAAGAGCAGTGAGGTCTCGTGCTCTACCTAAGTGGGCCTGACAACATCGACCCCTGTGTCGCAAGGATATTGTTTGGTTCCCTTACCTCTGAACCTGGAATCTTTCCTTCTGCCTATCATCACACCTAGAACCCAGGAGACCAAAGCAAAGGATGTTCCAGCCATTTCCATTGTCCTCAGCATGGTGTCACTATTCTAGTCATGTCCTTGTCACCTCTTCTACTTTAGTGAATCAACAAGAAACTCTCATCTCTTCCCTTAGAACCTAGAAAAAAGATGACCTAAGAAATCTGCCTTTTTTCCCCCCTCTCTATTCTAACCTGACCCACTCCTGATCCTCCAGATCTAAGGAGGATCTAAGGATACCTCCTAAGCAGAAGGCAATCCAAGTCTTCTCAGGAATGAGAAAGGAAACTATGTATTCTTGCAAAAGCTCGCCCTCTTAACCTTGACAAGTGGGAGGCAGGGATCAGTCTGCAGGTAACACTTCCATCAGATCTTCAAAATTGCAGGTGCTTGGGCCCCGGTCCAAATTAACCAAGTCAGAATTTTTGAAGTTATAAGGTCTGCTGATTTTCTTGCGCACATCAAAACTTGAAAGTCACTGGGTTAGAGTCACATGGAGTTTGAGAGGATATGACTGAGGGGTAGTGGACAAGAGCAAGATTTGAACACAGCTTTATACTTATTCTTAGGTCAAATTCATCAGGCAAGGGTTTCTGGTTTATGGACCTAGGGCCACATGTTTTTTTAGAGATTGAAACATGATCCTTGGAGCAAAATGAAGTAAAACTATTTTCTATTGCAATCTGTATACTTATTGTGAATAAGGTAATTTATATATTCTGAAGTATTAAAATGGAATTATAGTGTAATGATTGGATGCATATTTATCTGTTTTAAATAATAATAGTTATTAATGGGGAATTGAGTGCTTCACCCATTGTTAGAGTTGGATCTGGAATGTCCCACAAAGGTTTATGTATGCAAGGTTGGTGTTGTAAACTTTAGTGGGCGGGACTTGCTGGAGGAAGAAGGTCACTGGGGGTGTGCCCTTGAAGGGAACATTGGGACCCTGGCCCTTTTCTATCTTTTCCTGCCACTCCTGCCACTTCTCTGCTTCTGACAGCCATGAGATGAGCAGCTTTGCTCCACCCATGATGTTCTGCCTCACCAGAGGCCCAAAAACAACAACCATGGACAGAAACCTGTAACCCATGAGCCAAAATAAATCTCCCCTCTCTTAAAAAGATTTTCTCAGGTGTTTTCTCACAGCAATGGAAAACTGGCTAAGACAACTGTGCCTTAAACAGAAGGGAAAGTAAGTGGTTTCTATTTATTAGCTCAATTGCCTTTTACAGGAAACATGTGAGGTAGATAAAGTGATTATTCCCATTTTATGTATGATGAAACTGAGACCTAACAAAATTAGGCCACTTTTACAAATCACATAACTTGCAAATGGCAGGGAGAGAGCATAGTCCAGAAACGCCTGCCCAAGCTCATAACCGCTGTCTCACTGCATTAAAATTAATTAGATAATAACATAATAAAAAAATTATAGTCCTTTGTGATATTGGTCAATTCTGACCCTTGCCTTTGCTGTTTGGCTCCCTTGCACAATAAATCTTTGATACTTAATTTTGAGTGTGTAGATGGCTGAATGTGCCCACGTTTAATTAAAGAGAAGTACATTTAATCGTGCTGGCAAATTTTAAGTGCTTGGCTATCCTCTGAGCTGGCAAAACCTTCTAAGTTCTTAAGTTAACCCCTGTACTTCCAGAAGTTTTGTTGAATAAATGAAGTTTTTTTCTTTCTTTTTTTTTTTAAATAGAGAATCTACCCAGCTTTTGAATATGAAGGTTTTCCTTGAAAATCCCACACCCAGCTCCATTCTCCAAATGCATGGGCGGTGTGCCTGGGATTTCATGGGAAATGACCTTTCAGTCTTTTTCCAGGTAGGAGGGACTTAGCAATGTAGTAGTTCTCAGATTATTTGATAAAAATCCTTCCTGCTCAGTCAGAAGTCAGTAGCAGTTTTAAGTAGGGGCTTAGAACAAGGACATTTGAATAACAGCCTCCGAGAATTTAAAGCTCTTTTCAAAACAGAACCAATATTTTCTACACAAAATGCTAAACCTTTAAGGCCTCATTTGCAAATAAAAGATGGCAAGTTCCTTATATTTGCTTACTGTCATTTCTCAAGGCATAATAATGGAGCACCCTGCTAATGATGGTGTGGCTGTCAATATCACTTTCAAGACAAGACCTATCCAGGGGAGGATAAAGGGGAGAAAGGAGATGGGCAACAGGCAATCGGCTTTCTTTGTAACACTCCCTGGAGGATTTTTCATTACCCTTTCAGTCCCGTGCCTTACGCTTCCCTCTTCAAGGTCAGCCCTGTCTAGACAGCCCCTAGCTTTAACTTCCTGCATGCGCATCCACAATAGGCAACCTCAAACTGTGCCCTTGCACCTGAGTCGAGAGTCCCTTCTTTCCTGTGTTATTGGTGACCTTTCTCTAGGTTAAGAGGTCTCATCTGCAGGCAGCCAGGTCTGACTTGTTATGGCTGCTTCTACCTTGTTAGAAGTGACATCACTGTACATTAAAGACATCATATCTCCTTTCATATTAAAATGCCTGTCAGTTCTCCTGCTCAAAGGTTGTAAATCTGCCAGAGTAGCCCCAGCACAGGGAGTTTTCATTATGAAAATATGAAGATAAGCACTCTGTTTTACTGTCAAAGGGAAAGAGGTAGACTTCTAGTAATGACATTACTTTAAGAAATAAATATACATTTTCTTAGCTGAGTGTTATATAAGCAAATTTCAAAAAGCTAGCTCTCTTTTTTTTTAAGTTTTTCAAATGCAGGCTTTAAAAAACTGGCTGGCATAGCTCAGATAGGAAATAGAGCTGGAGTAAGATTTATTAATGCATGCATTTCACACTTGCTCTTATAGTAAATCATTAGACGTAGCCAATGATTTTAGCCCTTCGTTTTTTAGTTGTCCAGTCTGAAAAGTGACAAAGGAATGTTTAACCCGCAGTTCACCTTCAATTCACAAATGAAGCAGCCTTTGTGTTGAATTGAAGCTTTTTCTTTGTATTTTTGAAGACTACCACCAAATCATCACTCACTAGAAGAACTGGTTTGACCTGCCTGCCTTGTACCTAAATAAAAGTAAGGTGAGGCTTAAAGAATCTTATCACCGGATGTTGGGGGTTAGTTTCCACCTAACAGTAAAATTTTGAAAAGTTATTGAGGGGCTAATAACTCTTCTCATAACTAATTCCCTTCATGAGTTTCAGCTTTTCAAACGAACCCTTTGCAGGTGCGAAGGCACTTAGGAGTTTCCCTGCATCTCACGGTCAAAGACCTAAATTAAACCCTCAAACACCACTGGCTGCAGGGCAAGTGCGGGATCATCCATCCATCTGTGAGGCAAAGGAGTGATTCTCAATTAAGTCTCTGGGTTGATCTCAGAAGTTTATTCTGACTTGTAGCTGTGAAGAAGAGGTAAGATTTTAGATACTGTTATTTCTTTCTGCAGAAGTGACCACCAAGATCAATGTGGGGTTATTCGGGGCATCCCATTAAGAGAAAAAAGTTAGCACAGCTGTGTTTGGCAGCTGGCTTCCTCTATGGATTCGTAAAGACAAGATAATCCAGCTTCTCAAAACTGACAAATGGAGAACTTTTCATAGGATGGAATTAGATTGTTTTGCACTCTGAAAAAGCTAAACTATAAGAATCTCCAGTTTATCACATTGACAAAAGAATAGAAATGACACCATGCTTCTTCCTTTGCTTTGACACAGTGCCGTGCAGACTGCACATTCTAACATTTGAAGGTAAATTGTGAAATAATTGTGCGTATGGTGTTTATCTGCAATTCAGTATGTCTAGGCCACTTGACTTATGACTAGAAAACTGCAAATGAGTTAACAGATTAATTCAAGTGAAAAGAGGCACACTTACACAAGCCAGAAAAGCTTGGATATGCAACCAACTATTCAATTTCTCAGAGCAGAAAACGAAAACTAGAGCTCAGAGCTAGAGCTCAGTGGCTAGAGCTCAGACAGCTGCCACAGTTCCACTGCAGTTCCTCTGTGCTCTCTGTCCCAGCTGCAGTCTTACCTGCTGGGACCTGCTCTGTAGTTGTCTCCATTAAAGAAGAACTCCAGATAAGGATGGTCAACAAGGTTTGCAAATACCCAGAAATCAAACGGGAACAAGACTCTGTGGTCCTTCTTAAAGAATTCTCTTTGACAATGTTGCAAAATGAGGAATTTGGGGCACTGGGCTATCTAGTGAGGCTAAGCAATGTTTTAAGTTATCAACAGAGTATTCTCAAGGGGAAGTTCAGCCCCCTGTACCCCCCCCTTAGAAAATTTAGACCATGTTACAAAAGTTAACAACTTAAAACTAATGACAATGTAGAGAAGCTGATGGTAGAAAATGGCAGTTCAGATGCCATCACCCGGAAAATTACCTAAGGGGAGTCTGGACCAAGGGGAATCACAGTTCAAAATGAAACCAAATCATCATCCTAAGAGTCAAATTCAGTCAGCAATCAAGGGAATCCCTGACTTAATGATCCTTTTGTGGGGGGAGGGGCAGTCTTCACCTTTTGGGCTTTGCAGAATCTGGTGTGGTTCTAGAAAGTTCTCTCTAGCTGTGCTCTCGAGTGACAGTGGGAGATGATATTGTTGACTGCCATTTCCTTTTGGAATCACAGTCACGCTTTCACATAAAATGGGCCAGTGCCCCAGCCGCTGCGTGACTCTGGAAGTAGTAAGTCAGGCAGGTGCTGGAGCACTTGGTGAGTCCTCCGAGCCCCACGGGACCAGTTAGCACAGCGGCAGCAGCGACATCCCAGCCAGAGTTGCTAACCTACCCAGAAACACAGGGTCCTCGGACGTCACTCATTCGAAAGCAGTGACAAGCTTTATAAAACAAACACACAGACAGAAGGAAATCCAGCATCCCCAAAGCTACAAAGGAGTGACTTAATCACTCTGAACATTTCCCTTCTGGGGACCTTTACCTTTTTCACCTAGAGCCAAGAAGTAAATAGTAGAGCAGAGGTCACTACCTGGCACTCCAGACACCTTCCTAAATTGGTCTTGTTTAGTAAATAAGACCACAGCTGGAAGAGGACAGGCCACTGCAGTGGGCATTGCTGCATGGTGAAGAGGTCAAGTTCCTTTGCCTTCTGTTCCCAGCTGGCCTGCTGCCAGATGCAAACACTTGACTGGATATCGGTGGCCACACAGAGGAACGCAGCTCTGCTACAGTCAGCAACATTGACTCCAATTCCAGCATGTAATAAAAAAAGAAAAAAAAAAACCAACAGTTTTTCAATAAGGATAATATTTTAGAAGCAGAAAATCTGTTGAAATTCTGCAGATAACTTGAAAATCCTGAACAATGAGGCCAGGGTCCCAGGCTCAATTTCCATACAGACTGGTGGGTTCATTTTGTTCCAGAGCCGTAAACTATACCTCCACCCTGTAAATATGCACTGCCAATGTGTCATTTTATAAGTATATTCTATCAATCAGAAGGGTGGGTTGCTGACAAACAAGAATGAATCAGCACACACATTATCGGCTCTATAACAAAAATGATTTTTAAAGTACATTTTACAAACAAGAAATTTTTAGTTGTGTGACAGATTGTAATTTTCAAAGGGGGCAGCAACAAGATCTCCCGCCCCTCATGTTATTTTACAATGTGACTTTGAGACTTCTCCAATTGAGAGGTGTGATGATTGGCACCCTTGAAACTGGAGGTGCTTTGTGACTGTCTTGATCAATAGAATGTTGCAGAAGTGACACTAAGTAACTTCTAAGGCTGGATCATAGAAGGCTTCTGTCTCATTTGCTGAAATACTCATTCATCCTCAAATCTTCAAGTACCTTGTAAGTTGTCTGACTGCTAAAGCTGCCCTGCTGCGAGGAAGCACAACTAGCCCATGTAAAGAGACCACATTGAGTGACTTCATGACCACACAAAAAGAAAGATGTTCAGCTAACCCCCAGCTGCTGTAGTCCACCATTAATTTTAACTTTAGCCACCATCAGATCACAACCTATGGAAAAGACCCTGAGCCAGAAAATCTGGGCCTGTTTCAAAATTTTATTCACAGACCCTTAGAAATAACTTTATTGCTATTTCACTCACTGATTACAAAATTACAAACTTTTGGATTTGAAACAAAATAATAGATAAAGTGGAAAGAAGTTAGTTTTTTGACCCATGACTGCAGGTGTAAAAGGAATTGAGGTGGTTAAAAATCATGAATTCAAGGGATTAGTTTCCTGGGTTAAAATTCCATATCCACAATTTATTAGCCATGTGATCTTGGTTAAGTTACTTTTCTGGGCTTCAGTCAACTCATTCACAGTTTGGAGATGATAATTATAGTAATCTTGTAGGGTTTGTATGAGGGCTAAATTAATTGATACCCATAAAATTTACAGAGCAGTACCTGGCAAATAGGAAGTGCTTACCAAGTATTAGCAGGAGAATGCTAGGTTCTGTAGGGTCTGAAGCATAGACAGTTGGGTTTTCCATAGTGCAAATATGTAAAATTACAATGACTAGGAATCCTCAGGATTAGGCATGCAGTGAGGGCTAGAAACATAAGTGTGACTGGACATTCTCCTGTCTACAGGAGCTTTTCCTCCACAAGAAAAGATAGAAAAGCAAGCAGACATTTACGAATTACTTAGATTATTTGGAAAACAGTTGTGTCTGGGCACTCTCATTTATTCTGAAAGGAGTATAAATTGACTTTCCTAGGGTACTGCCTATGTGCAAAGTGTTAGAAATGGAGGTTCTACATTGGGGGATTTAGCTAAGGAAATACACAACATACATGCATATGTATATATGTATATGTGCATATGTATTTTCTCTATATGTACATAGAATGCCCATCACAGATATTTATATGGATTTATTAGCGATGGCATAGAACTCAAACTATGTATTTGTTCAACAATGGAGGTTTAGCTAAATTGTTGAATGTTATGCTGCTACAAACATGTAAAGATTTTCATAAGGTATAATTAAATAAGCAAATTAGATTGTAAAATGGTGTGTATCATGCTGAGTAAAAATAGGTGAGAAAAAGATGTGAGGAATAGCATGGAAAGCTCCATTCCTTCCAATGCTCTTTTCCTGGGAGTGGTGAAATAAGGGACCTGTTTTGACGTTCCCTCTTTTTTATCTGTAATTTCATCAAACTTATTTACAAAAAAAAAAAAAAAAAAAAAAAAAAAAAGCCACACTTGCATACTAAGCATCAATAAATCTAAAAAGAGAAAAGAATGATCACATCCCACTTAGGACTTGCCTGTTCCTTAAGAGTAATAAACCTGTCTCATTAAATGTTCATATTTGCCCTCAGTTCTTGATCCATCTTCAATAAAAACACACATTTAATAAGCCGTCAGTTTTTCCAGTTTTGGAATAACCTTCTGGTTTGGAAGTGTTGTCATAGTAGTGAAATACAAGTCTGTTAGTCAAGGCAGGACATGAGGTAAGAAGACACAAATGCTTTCTGGAAGACCCCCCTGCTCTTCCAAATCCAAGTCCATGGACAGAGTAGAACGACCTTCTGAAGCGTTTTACAAAATGCTAGCAGAGGGGCCAGGCACATAGCTCTAGGCAGAGCATGCACAGCATGTGTAAGGTCCTGATTTAATCCCCAGAAGCAAGAACTACAAATAAACAATAAGATGCTAACAGTTTAAAATAATGTGTCATCTCTGTGGTTTAACTGATCAGTTTTCTTGAAAATAATCACAGGATCTTCATCTCAAACGTCTTCCGTGCCCTTGCCTTCCTGACAGCTCCCACTATCTGGTTGGGTGAAGGTTGGGGTAGAGGCTTTTCATTTTCCAGGGATGACAGTGAATGACTTAAAAGTGTTAATGGACAACATTAAAGCTGAATAAAATATAACCCATGTCCCCTTATCCCTCCTGGCTTCCCTTTTTTGAATCAGCTTCTGATTTATCATTATTATTATTATTATTATTATTATTACATATATATATATATATATACACATGCACACATAACCTGAGATCTACCCTTCTGACAGATTTCAAGTACACAGCATAGTGTTGCTAACTATGCATAATGTTGCATAGCAAGTCTCGAGACCATTTTCATCTGCACAACTGAAACTTTTTACTGATCGAACAGCTGCTCCCGTTTGCCTCACCCCAATTTCCTGGCAACCACCATTCTACTTTCTGCTTCTGTGGGTTTGACTATTTCATATACTTCATATAAGTTGGATCACGTACTTTCTGTCTGTCTGTGGCTGCTTGTGTCAGTTAACATAATGTCTGCAAGTTTTATCCATGTTGTTGCCAGTGCTAGTATTTCCTTCTTTTTTAAGGCTAAATAATATTCTGCTGTAGTATATACCACATTTTCTTTATTCAATCATCCAGAGGTGGACATTGAGGTTGATTCCACATCTTGGAATAATGTTGCAATAAACATGAAAGAAAAAATATCTTAGAGATCCTGACTTTAAATTTTGAATAAATACCCAGAAGTAGAATTACTAGATCACATGGTGAGTCCATTTTCAATTTTTGTAGAAAATTCCACAGGTGCTGCATCATTTTACAATCCCACCAACAGTGCACAAGTGTTCCTGTTTCTCTGAATCCTCACTAACACTTGTTATTTTTTAATAATGCCCACCCTAACAGAAGCTGTCTCATTGTAGTTTTGATTTGCATTTCCTTGGTGATCAGTGCCGTTGAACATCTTTTCATAGATCTGTTGATCACTTGCATGTCTTCTTTGGAGAAAAGTTTATTCAAGTCCTTTGCCCATTTTTCAATGCAGTGATTTGGAAAACAATTACTGTTTTAAGCCAGTCTTCCTTGATTTGGGTGAGATGTCTTACGTCGTCTATGGTTAGGCCTCTACCACAGCAAGGTTGCTCCGCACCTTTGGGCAAGGGTCGTCTCCTCCAGCTTGTCTAGGAAGGCTATCATACCTCTGCACACCTGCATCTCCCCACATCTGGCACTGTGGCTGACATTTCATGATAAGAGATTTATTATCTAAGCTACTAAAAAAACTCTACCTTACTAAATTGTCCACAAGGAAAAGACCATTTTGGGTCTCCTATTATTCCTTCATCAGAAATGAATATATGAGGTATTTGCCATGAAGATATGTAGCAGGACAACCAGGGAAGAGAGAGAGAGAATATGTGAATTATCGTGGGGGAACATGGAGAAGGTCAAAGTCTAGAACTCAGAGCCAAGGCTTGGTTAGATGGAGACACTCTTGGGATAGATGCTCTGGCGAGAATTCCAGCAAGGTCAGGGGATGATCTAAGAGACTGGGGAAGAAGGGGCAGGTTGGCTGGGGAACCTTGAGAAGACATCAAAGACAGTAACCCC
The DNA here is from genome assembly GCF_902686455.1 of Sciurus vulgaris. NCBI lineage: Eukaryota > Metazoa > Chordata > Mammalia > Rodentia > Sciuridae > Sciurus > Sciurus vulgaris. The sequence goes on from NC_136469.1 coordinate 24,488,621, forward strand.
CACAGCCAGCAATAACATCTCCACTGAAGCCTGATGAAGTCAACCTTGGAGTAAACCCCTTCTCTATGGAAACTTTGCTTCTGTTGCATATTCTTCTCTCACAGTGCTGCAAGTGATTTGCCCTGTTCCTCTCTGAGGGAGAGGAACAATGCAACCTACTTAATGATTGCCAGCTGTGCCCATCCTTGCAGGTCTGTCAGATGGCATGTACTCAACTTTGGCACTGGCATTGGTCTTGCAAACGTCCACAGGATAAAAACCATCTCTTTTCCATTGGAAACAACAGTTTCCAGGCAAAATTTTCACTCTTTCTTGTATGGCACTTTGTGTAGGTATGTGTGAGAACTCAGAGCATCACATTTACTCAAAGAGTAGCAAAGTTAGGCAAGCATTCTTGAGCCAATGGAAAACTGCCAGAGACTTAGGAATGAAGGAACTTCAAAGATGGAGAGAGAGCTGGGCAAGGCGGCACATACCTGTTAATCCCAGCTGCTCAGGAGGCAGAGGCAGGAGATAGCATGTTCAAGGCCAACCTGGGTAATTTATCTGGACTCTGTCTCAAAATAAAAAATAAAAAGGGTTTGTAGTTCAGTGGTAGAAAACACCAGGTTCCATCCTCAATACCACACACACACACACACACACACACACACACACACAAATCCTAAAAACTAAAAAGGCCTTTACTAAGGAAGGCTTCCTCTGCTCCAGTTAGTGGAGACTAATAAAATATTATTCTTGAAAACACCTATACACATCCCAAGAAAACAGAAGCCATCTTTCTTTCTATTTTGAAAGAGCAATCAATTTCTTTATAATACAGTTCCTTCAGAATCTCTTTCTCTCCTGAGTTTTAAATGTTTATAAATGTACTATTGAATTGTTCTCACAATAAATTATGCCATAAAGGCCTCTTAGAGTGATTTTGGGAGTGGGGTGGTATTTATAAGATCCTAGTTTCCCTTAATGTGTAATCAATACTTAACTTAGATGCTGCAGGTAAACTGGCACGTCCTCCGTGTAGGAAGGAAAGCAAAAGTACGCTTCATTGAAGACTCTGAGTTATTTTACTGCTCCAGGATAGAAAAGGATGCAAAAATTCAGATTTGAACTTTAATCATCAGTTTCAGCCACTTAGTCGTTGATGGAGAAATATTTTTTAATTAATTGTGTGAGAGGGGGTTGGGAGAATAGAGTTCAAGATGTGCTTAGATTCTAATTCCTGTAGAGTTCAAATGAGAGACCTCATTTTAGTTTATCTTTTGTTACATATTTATTAAATTTGAGGTACACAGAGGATCTTATTCTGGGGTCAATTGAAGACTGATTTATTTATTTATTTATTTATTTATTTATTTATTTATTTATTTATTTATTTATTGGTACTGGGGATTGAACTCAGGGGTACTCAACCACTGAGCCATATCCCCAGCTCTCTTTCGTGTTTTATTTACAAACAGGGTTTCACTGAGTTGCTTAGTTCCTTGCTGTGGTTGAGGTTGGCTTTGAATTGGTGATCCTCCTTATCTCAGCCCCACTAGCCACTGGGATTACAAGGTGTGGGTCATCCTGCTTGGCTCCATGTATTCTTCTATTTACATTTAAGAGCATGTTTTCTTTGACAAGCACAAAAAGATATATAAAAGTTAGAAAAAAGGAATATGTTGCAGTTTGACAATAATGTCAGGACGGATCCTAATCCATCCAACTATTTAGCACCTCACTCACCTACTGTCTATAAAGCAAACCCAGAATTGGTAACATTCACTCTAACCTTTGGAGAAGTTAGAAGGATTGATCCTCCCCACATTTTGTATTCTCTGCAAATTTTGGCTCAATTCTTCAGCATAAATCAGAAGGTCTTGCTTCTCCTTCCAACAGAAGGCAGCTAAGAGTCTTCTCAACCGAATTTATACAGAAGATTCTCAGGGTAAATTGGTAAGTTGGTATTACTCTTCCCTCTGGTTATCATTTATGAAATGACTATTAGTTCTCCAATCCTTATTTTTATTTCAGTCTTTTTTTTTTTTATGGCAGTGTCTAGCTATGTTGCCCAGGCTAACTTTTAATTCCTGGGTTCAAGTGATCCTCCTGCCTCAGCCTCCTGAGTTGGTGGGACTACAGGTATGCATGACCTCACCTGGCTCCCAATTGTTTGGGGGGCAAATACAATCAGATGACAATATTGTGTTTGTGAGACAGGTGGTCGCCCTCTATGTGTGGGTGACCTTCTACAAGTGGATCCAGATACTATTGCAAATTTTGTCCCAACAGAAACGTGGTCTTCATCCCTGAGGGTTTTACATGATGAAGGATGTGTTTCTTAGCACAAGGAATTCAGTGACTACAGAAACATCCAGTTGTCCTAATACCAAAGAGAAAAAAGTCAACCACTTATGAAAAACAAAGATGAGATATAAGAGGTAATGCTATGATCTGAATGTTGGTGTCTCCCAGATTTTACATGCTGGAATCTCATACCTAATGCTGTAGTATTAAGAGGTGGGGCCGTAAGTCATGAGGGCTTTGCCCTCACAAATGGGATCAGTGCTCTTATACAAAAGGCCTGAGCAAGTTCCCTCACCTTCTTCTGCAGGGTGCAGCTAGAAGGCACCATCCATGACACAGAGAACAAGAATTCACCAGTTACCAAATCTTTGGGTGCCTTGATCTGACTTCTCAGCCTCCAGAACTGAGCAATAAATTTCTGTTGTTTATAAATTATCCAATCAGAGGTGTTTTGTCATAGTAGCCTTAACAGACAAAGACATGCAATCGTATTGAAAATTTTTAATCTACATTATGTTCTCTAATGCAGAAATGTGAAAATAGATTCTAATGCTTAAAGTTACTGAGAACTAACATTCTCTCTTAAAGTTTTGCATGAAGGCCTGGATGAAGGCCTGAGATTCCAAAGTTGTTCTTGAACTTGACCCTGCTAGTATATAATATGTTGTATTTTAACTACACCAATGGGCTGGTGAAAGAAACCTACATCAAAAAAGCATATGGATTTAATATTCCACACTGGAAAATTAAGGACATCTGTTTTTTTGCTATAAACATTTTTCAAAAGTCTAAACATAAAGTACTGGTCCAATTCATCAATATTTTGGAATGAATTTAGTTATTATATATCATAATAAAATGTGTTTTGTGGAGTTTGTAGTTAAAAAAAAGTCAGATTTTTCACATTATCAGTTAAAACCACATTAGAAAGAGACATTTTGAAAATTGAAAGCAAGTTTAATTTTAAATAAACTCAGTAGAGGTATTCTAACAGAGGAAATCCCTGGAAGAAATAAAAATGCATTAAGAGTTAAAAGAATCACATACCTTGGCAAGCATTTGGTGATATCTAAAATATTCCTAAATTTTTATATACTGCACTTTATTTATTTAAATTAGCCATTCGGTTTTAATTAGTTTCACCGCGGTAGAATTAGCTTCACTGAAGTAGGTATGCACCACTGCAAGCTGAATAGCTGCCTTATGTACCCACAGATTTCCAACATAAACTATAATTCATAAAGGCCAATACAACTCTTTTCTTTGTAGCTGGGTAACCATTTATGTTTGAGGTGAAGATGTTAATATGGAAATTTTGTGAGCTAGGAAAGAGGACGAACGCCATCATTCTAATTTATGACCTTTCATATGAGGCCAAATGTAAAGCCAACTTCAATTGTTTTATATCTCAGGGCCAGCACATAGCAGATGTATGAAATTTGGAGTGTTAGACATAAACTTTTATTACCAAATTATAAATAATTTCTCCCACTTACAATGTTCACCTTTCAAGTTCATCTTGATTAAAATACAAGGGCAGCTTCACACCAATTTCACTGAATTTTACAGCTGAGAGAGGTTTTCCTTAGTTCACCAGGCATCAGGGAACGTTACAGCATTTGGGAGACTTTGCTCACAGGGGTTCAGACCCTGAGTCCATCTCTTTGGATATTCAAGTCATATCAAAATAGTGACTGATAGAGTCCAAATGTTTACTTTAACATCCCAAAAATGATATCTGAAACCACTTTCCCATGGTGTAGAATCAAATCCCTTCTTGGGATAAAAACAAGACACTCCTTTTCCTGAGAAATTTGCCCATCAACCAATAAGCTCATATTGTGTCTCAGAAGATATCCAACAGATATAGAGTGTCTTTCTTCTTGCTTTCTTTAACAAATAATTTTCATATCCCATGACAAACAGTAGATAATAGCACCTTAGGTACCCAAAGCAGAGCATCATAGCTTAGGTGTTTTGGTAACCCAGGCTGAAGGTCAAGAAAAAGTCTGGGCCTATGCCAGCACTTCACACCAGTTAATACCTTGCTCAAATGAAAGCAACCAATATTCTTAGAAGCTTAATAATTTACTTTGGAGAGCATTGGCCAATACAATTCAATGTTTGTATTATATATCAATAATTATCATCATTGTCGTCTTTATAAAATTGCCCACATGTTCACAGAGCTCTTGGTATTTTATAAAATAAGTTAGACATGATACTTTCTCTTATGAACACATAACATTTAAGGATATAGCTATTCAACGGTATGATTTGATTTAAAAAATGGACCAAAGACCTGAATTGACATCTCACCAAAGATACACAGATGTCAAATAAGCATGTGAAAAGGTACTTCACATGTCATTAGGAAATTGCAAATTAAAACAACAATGAGATACAACTATACACCTATTAGAATGGCAAAAAAAAAAAAAAAAAAAAACCACCGGAAATATCAAATGTGAGTAAGAATGTGGAGCAATAGGAACTCTTATTCACTGCTGGTGGGCATGCAAAATGGTACAGACACATTGGAAGACAGCTCAGCAGTTTCTTGTAAAACTAAGCGTATTCTTACTGTAAAAATACTCCTTGATAGTTGCCCAAATGAGTTGAAGACTTAATTTCATGCAAAAATCCACCTAATAACAGTATCTTTTTTTGAAATTACCAAAATGTTCAAGCAACCAAGATGTCTTTGAGTAAGTGAATGAATAAATAAACAGTGACTCTTCAAGAAAATGGAATATTACTCAGCACTTCAATGAGTGCCATGCCATGAAAAGACATGGAGAATATTAAATGTATCTTACTAAGTGAAGGAAATCAACCTGAAAAGGCTACATAGCAGGGACAATGCACTGGTGCTCCAAACACTGTGTGGCATGATTCCAACTATACAATATTCTGGTAAAGGGAAAAAAAGCAGGAAGATCAGTGGTTGCCATGGGTTAGTGGGGAAGAAGAGATGGATAGGTGGAGCATAGAGAATATTTTGGACAGTGAAACTATTCTGTATTATATTATAATGGTGTAAACACATCATTATGCATTTATCAGAACCAACATAACGTATAACACCAAGAGTGAACCCTAATGTAAACTATGGATTTTGGATGATAATGACATGTCACTGTAAGACCACTAATTGTAGCAACCAAACTAAACTATGTAAACCAAATCTTTCCAAATTATTTTTATGACTTTAAGTCTCCTTAATAAGGCAAGGCTTATGTCCAGGATTTCAAAGACTAGTTCTTGAACTAGTACTCACAAAAACTCTTGCACGTGTTTTCTTTGTGTAATAAAACAGGCTGAAAAAAAAAAATGTGGCCAATGGAAAGTTGCCTGCCAGTTAGTAAAGGCCAAATCTAAGCTGCTCAAGGGTTTCTGGGACCAAACACATTTTTTATATGTTTGTTGGCCCAAACTATTTGTCTAGCTGGGACTTTACAGGATGGTTTCCCTTGGAAAAGGTGCCAGCTGTTCTGCAGATGAACCAAGTCCTGAAAATTCCCCAGCTCCTGTCCCCAACCCCAGGCTTTCCAGCTCCATCAGGACTCTGGCAGAGTGAAAGCAGCTTTGAGTCAAATACTTTTTTGAACAATTAAAACAATCAGTGAGGAATGTGGTGCAATTTGACATCTTTTATGAAGAAAGTTTTTAGGGACAGGGTTTTATCTCCTACCATGTTTGTTCCTTGCAGCGAGTTATTTGATTAAAATAGTACTTTACTTAAATTTTGTATTTACATTCAATTTTATATTCCAAGAACTTCAAATACAGACCTTCCAATAAATCCAACTATTTGGTCTGAACTAGTTGTTCTCTTACCATGAAATCAATCAAGGATTCCTTTCTTTTGCCTTCAGTTAAAGGGCTTACAAAAGGGAAACCCGTTTTTTCCTCGAGGAAACAAATTCTGCACCTTAGATTCTTTAACTCTTAACAGGGTTAAGGATCTGTTGTTTGAAGATGTTATCACTTTGTTTATAGCATTTCATATCATAAATAGAATTAAAGTATAAATTTTAGACTGACGAGGATTTGTGTGAGTTTTCTTTTTCCTCTTCCTTTCCATTGGTACCTATAGAGAATTTGTGCAAAATTCAAAACCAATTTCCCATAGTAGCAATTAAATGATATCTGCATACCAGTTTCTTTTTTATTTTTTTCTTTGTTTAAATTTATTTTTTTATTTGTTCTTTTCGGATATACATGACAGTAGAGTGTATTTTGACATATTATACATTCATGGAGTATAACTTCCTATTCTTGTGGTTGTACACAATGTGGAGTTACCCTGGTATGCATTCTATTTTCAACTGTAACTATTTTATAATCTAATACAACTCGTGTCATTTATAATTTACTTGTTTTAGTGATTTTAATTGTTTGTATCAATTAATATTGCCATGGGAACAATCTCTTGTTAATAGTGTCTTAGTCTTCGTACATTCAATTAACATTCAGAGGTGTATTTAAAGTCCTGAGGTTGTTTTATTTATTGCTTTAAATGACACAGGACATTTCTGGGTACGGGCCGTCCATTATTTTAATAATACATTCAGTTTCCTATTCCTTGTTATTTCTTACACTTCTGTAAAGAAATTTTACCCAAATGATCATTTCCAGTTTTTTTGTTTTTTTCATTTTTTTATTTTCGAGTTTTGCATTTAGCTCTCTTTTAGAAGAGAGAATACCAACGCTTTCTACTCGAACCCGACTACACCAATCTAGCCACTAGACAAGAGTTCTTAGATTTGCGCGCTCCGGCCCGCTCGAGCCTTTTAGATCCCCGCGAGCTGCCGTAGTCAAGGAAAATAGTGATTGGCTGAGGCAGAAAAGTGCCGCTTCCTCGGCGGTTTCGGTTTTTGCTGCGATTGTCCGCAGACGCCCGGTTCGCGAGGCGCCGGGAGTGAGAATTCTGGATCCCGGCTGCTAGGTGAGCCCGACGGCCTCGCGGTCCGAGGACCGGGTCGCGTGCAGTCCTGGGTTCGAGGCCCCAGTGCTGCGTCGCTCCGGGCGGCGTCTGCAGCGGCTGGCCGGGCCGGAACGCTCAGCCTCGGAAAGGGCCTGGGGAGCGGGCCCGAGCGCCCGGAGGGAGCCGGGGCCGCGGCGCCGGGGGGTGTCGGGTCCCCGTGACGTGTCGCGCCGCGCTGTCTCCAGGGCGCCTGGTGTGGCCGCGAGGTTTCTGGTCCGAGGCGCGGTGAAGAGCGGTGCGGTTTCAGCTGGCTCGGGATTGGTTCCCGCACCGCCCTGGTTGGGAATCCCGACGCAAACCGGGTTTGGCGGGAAAGTAGACCCAAACCCAGGCCCAGGTGCGCCCGCTTCCCTGGTCTGCGGGGAATTGCGGGGCCTCGATCACCTCGGGTGATTGTGCCTAGCTCCAGAAATTAAGAGCTGGTCTGTCCCATCCCACGATTGTCAAAGTCCGGAGCCTCACGACTGCACGGTGTGAGGTCCTGTCGCCAGGAGCTTTCTGTGTCCGTGTGCGCGCATGCATCGTGGGTATTTTATTTAGGGTGTCTAGGATTAAGATGATGCCTATAATGTTGGTGAGGACTTGATGCCCTCCTCACTTCTCTCCGGGGTGACTAATACATGACATTGGTAAAGAAAATAATACGCACAAAACCCTTGGAGCTACAGCCTCTTTTTCTCGTGTATGTGCTAATTTCTACTTTAGCAAAGATTCTACCTATTTTTTAATCACATAACAGTATGTTTGGTTTTCCATTTCCAATTAAAAACTTTTCCTAAGTATCATTTCTAATTCATTCCTTCTTTTGATCGGCGGTCTCCTTCATGATTTCGTAGGTCCCCCATCAGTTATTCAGCCATTTCCCTGACTGTGAAACATTTGGGTTGTTTTTGAATTTTTGCTCCATTTCAGCATCAGGTAATACATTCAGATGATCGTTTAATAAGCTTTTTAGCCCTTAACTGTATTCTAAATGATTTTCATGGACTATATTCTCAGAAGTGAAATCATTAGATGCTGTGATCTAATAGAACCTTTTTAAGGTCTTCATAAACATTGCCAAAATTTTTTTTTTAATCAAGTGTGGGTAGTTGATATCATTCAGGTATGACTGTACTTGTTTGACCAAAAGTATGGTATATTTCTTAACATGTCAACTAGCAAAGCAAAGCCTCTCTTTGGAATTGTTATTATTGATAGTGATGTCTGGTAATTCTGCTTGCTTGAATTTTGTGCAGGAATCTTCAGGAGAGAGAGAGAGAGAGAGAGAGAGTATGTGTGTGTGTGTGTGTGTGTGTGTGTGTTAGTGGAGTTAATTGGATGTTAGAGCAGAACAGACTTCAGTAGTCATCTAGCATAACTGCCTTATTTTGCAGATGAGAAACCGGGGGCCATGAGTGGTGGAGTGATGTGTTACCCAAGTCACACAGCTAATTAAGTAGCAGATCTGGGATTAGAACTCAGGTTTCCTGCCTTCTAAGTGAGTACCCTTATTTGCTGCATCAAGGTGTTTTTTTCACTGAATGTAGCATATAAGAGAAGTTTAATTTTTACATCACCTGGATTAGTTTCTCCTTTTAGAATTTTACCTAGTAACAAAGTTTGTCTGAAGGAACTGTAGTAGTGAAAAATGGGAAAGTGACCATTTCCATGACCAGGACTAGAAAGCCATTATTTAGAATGGCAGTTTCCATCAGGATTTTTTCAGTTGATTTCAGATTCTCTATACATTAGAATAAAATATTCCTAATAAGTTATGCAGGTGTCCCTTAATATCTGAGAGGAATTGGTTCCAGGACACCTGCATATAGCAAAATCCATGGAAGTTCAAGTTCCTTATGTAAACATCATAGAATTTGCCTATAACCTTTATGTATATCCTCCCATAAAACTTTAAATCATTTCTAGATTACTTAACACAATATAAATAGTTCTTTTGGATTGTTTAGGGAATAAGGACAAAAATCATGTTCACTGCATGCATAACCAGTGTAGGTCTAACTGGCATTTTGGGTTTTGGATTTTTTTTTTTTTTTTTTAGTATTTTTGATCCATGAAAATCAGAAGATATGGAGAGCTAATTGTTTTATACTTTATTATTTGGCTAGAACGTAGTTATTAATTCTCATTTCTTATACTTTGAAGAGATTTCTTCTTTTTTTTTTTTTTTTTTTTGAGACAGGGTCTCACTTGTTACCCACACTGTTCTCAAACTCATAGTGATACCGCCGTTTACGGGTGACAAGTTCTGCTCCTTCTAATGTTGAAGATTGAACACTAGAGAAGCACGCCAAGGCAAGCATATTAAGCAGGTTTTATTTAAAGGTAATAATACAGACTTCTCCCAGCAGGAAGAAGGGGGCCATGGCTGATGTTCTAAAAGTCCCAAGAAGTGAGTGCACCCTACATCTTTTATAGGTTAAAGTTTCTTTTGTTCCAGTCCCCCCCACCCCCACCCCGAGCCCCTTATCTCTCCTTCCTGCCTACGTGACTGGGCTTGGTTTTGCTTTGAGTGAGAAACCATGGGCAGGGGGAGGGCCAGGGTGATTCAGGCAGGTAAGGGCCCAGGGGGCACCAATTAGCAGCCCCTTGTTTGCAGTCCTTGATAAAGGCAGGTAAATTTGGTAATCAATGGCCTGATCCTTGACATTCCATTCTTCCAGGGGCAGTCTCCAACTTCCAGAGGCAGATGATTTTATGGCCTCCATTTCCTCGATTTGACCAGATCCCCTATTTCTACACTAACTACCTGTTCCCAGTTCTGGCTTCAATAGACTCAAGTGATCTTCCTGCATCAGCAAATAGCTGAAACTACAGGCACACACACTATTGTACCTGGTTTGAAGATTACTTGAAAACTCCTTTTTGCTCTAAGACCAGAGAACAGTGTTTTTAATTTTAGGTAGGTCTTGTAGCAAGTTTTCTTAATTGGCATTTTAGTCCAAATAATCCTTTGTTGTGGAGGGCTTTCCTGTGCGACATAGAATATTTAGCAACATCTCTGTCCTCCATCCACCAAACACCAGTAGCACCACCCTCCTTAAACATGACAATCTCCTGACATTTTTAAATGTCCCTGAGAGTAGAGTGCAAAGTCGCCCCTGTTTGAGAACCAGTTGTTCATAGAAAGGATCTGGGGAACTTCAAATATTGTAAATTATTATAATTTATAATGTAAGTTTCTGTGCCTTTTACTGGAGGTAGGCTTCAGGAATCTGCATTTTAACAAGCATCTCTGTAGACTTGGATGTCTTGCTTTCTCCAACAACACAAAAAGAAAGGGAAATCTATTTTCCCTTTTCTTTGTCTTACTTGGTGGTCAACAATAGTGACATTACTGGGTTCATAGCTACTGAAGAACATACATGATACTGGACTAGCTTCTGAACCTGTAGTTTGGGTGGCTGGGGGTGAGGAGAGAATGGGACTGGGATTTGCTTGGCACTGGTCTTGAATGAGTATCTCTTGCATAGACTCGGGCAGTCTACTTGGGTAGTCTACTTGGGTACCCAGGATACCAAATGAGTAAGATGCTTTCTCTGAGCAGTTACAACCTATTGTGGGAGACTGTTTGGCAAATGGGAAAATGACACAATGGCTTGAGAAGGGTAACTGCCTGAGAAGGATGGTGACTGAGAGTGGAAAGAGGTGCTCTGAGGGACTCTTTTGGCCCTTGGAGAGAAGAGGCAGTAGCCCACTGCTTGGGGTGGAAGGACTGGTATGAATTCTTCAGAAGACAGCTTGGCACTCCTGTCTCAGAAGGGTGCTCTGTGGAGAGACGTTCTCAGTGTGGCACCCTCCTCGGACTTTGACAATTTAGTATGATGCTGCATTTACATGGGTTGTAATGTTCACGTTTCCATGCAAAGTTTTGCTTTTCGGATTTTTTTTTTTCACCCTAAACTGTAAACACGATGCCTAGGTAAATGTTCATAGGAAAACACTACCAAGAAATAAGGGCTTCCAAGTTTTCTGTTTAATAACATAGCTCAAAATCACATCAAATCTCCTTCCACTCAACCAGTATGTTTCTTTGAAGGCTAATTTACAGTACTTTGTCAATGGGTAATTCCCCCCCATTGTTACTCTTATCCAACAAGATCTCTCATTGTCTCCATGACCATTCCCCAGGTTTAACAGGGGAATTCTGATATATTCAAAAAGGCTACAGTTTGTACTTTTGAAAAGTTTTGAGCTTTGGGGTCAAGCCTTGATATTCTTCCACCTCACAGGGTTTCTGTGTGAGTTGCTTATGAATCCAGTATGGCCTGGCACATCATTTGATTAATGAAGTTTAGCCCCCCGCCCCCTGATTCTTATACAAAAAAAAAAAGCAAACAAATAAAACCTCTGCAGGGCAGATGTCCTCATACTTGATAGACCTCTCTATGGCTTCTGACAGAAAATATACTGCCTTTGACTTAATAGCCATTTATGAAAATAGGTCATTTAAAACAAGCCTGAGTAGGAATCAGGGGAGGGACAGGAGTCGTAGAGGGTGATGATGACTTTAATTTTGAAGGGAGAAGTTTTACCAAGGTGACCCTGCAGAAAGGAGGTCTTTTTCCTCTTACATGTTTATGGTTCAGGAGTCTTATCTCTTGCTTCAGAAATTGTCAGAACCGTGTCTTCTGCCTTATCCAATTTAAAAGATGAAAACTTAAAATTACTTGAGCCAAGTGATGGGAAAAATTGTGGTGTCAAGACCAATTTACTCATACAAAATGGATTTATGGGCAAGTCATTAAGTAACAGGGAGTACCAAGGAAGCCTAATGAAGACTAATGTAAAAGATGTGGCTCTACTAAAGTGATGGATAAAATGTGTTTGAGGCAACCATAGTCTTTCCAAATAACTTTAAAAATGTTATTTTTTCAAAAGATCTAACAGAATGTAGATATTCTGGGGAACAAATGAGAGGCTTGTTATCAGCCCCTCCTTTCATGTGGCTTTTGGTCTTTTGAAGGAGAAAAGACCTATCTAAAAAACAAAGTAAAGAATATGAAAAAAGTAAATAGTGACAGGTTGCATCATGTGCAACCACATGCCAAACCAAGATGCTAGAACTGAGATGGCCTGCTCTACTCTGCTGCCTAAAGCAGAAAGTGGAACCCAGGGAGGTTCTGCTTGGAATCCTCCCCGTTCCCCATCATTGACAACAGTATTTCCGGAACTTGCTAGTTCATGACAGTCTCCTAGGATTGTGTGAACGGATTTCTGGATCTTCTTCAGAACTACCGACAAGAATCTTCCAGTGACCTAAATGACTCAAATGTGGGAAACTGACCCAGAGGCTCAAGCTTGGGATCCCCACAAACGAATGTAGCTGACTCCTCCTTGCCTGTGTAGATGTGACCTTCAAATCCAAACACACCGTCCAGTGCCTTTGCTGAGACTTCCCTCCTTTCACCTGGTGTACTCCTATTCCCTAACACTCTGCTCAGGTGTCACCTCCAGAAATCCTTTGATCTGTCTTGCCTGGGTTCCTTTGTGCTGTTCTCTATACATAATTCTATTTGCTTACAGCCTTTGTAAAAGTCTCCATTGACCTGTTTTTTGTTTTTTGGTTTATTTTAAACCCCCTCTGGAGTACAGCTTCAAGGGCCCAAGGCTTATGGTTCCATCTCCAGCCTGACACTTTGTAGGTGTTCCATAAAGTTTGAAGTGCTGATTGCCTTCAGGAAGAGAGAGATATTAACTGGAATAAAGGTGAGGCTTAATGGAGGTGTTTTCTTTGGCAAGCTTAGAACATATCTGTCCTTTTTTATATGATTCAGAAAATTAATGCCTTTAAAGTAAGGAATATGTCAAGCAACTGGTCATCTGGGTTTCTATTCTTTTCCAACATTAACTTTTAACTCTGCTTCTGATTTTTTGTTTTTCGGGTGTTTTTCATCCTAAATTGTAAATGTTTAGGAATAGGTGAAATTACTAATAAATAAAGTAGTTAATCCCTCACAGCTAACCCTGTGAACTAGTTTTTCACATCACAGTGCATTTTAGTGGTTTTTTAAATGCTAAATAGACAGCTAATCTTATCTCGATTTTGTCCATGAAGAAACTGGCATAATGAGATTTGGCATCTGTGATAGAAAATGATTCTAAGACTCATGAGATGAGTATAGTTTTTAGCCACAAAACAGCAAATGTGCAGGACATAAATAGATAGTTTATAGATGAATGAGAACATTTGTTTGTTTTTACTAAACTCATTAAAGGTACCGAATCTGTTATAGTATTTACTTTGTAATTCTTGTCTTTGCACTCAAAACACATAAATAAAATTGCTGTGTTGTCTGAGTCTTGAATGAATAGTAGTTATAGTAGTTATAATTTTAGTTTTCTATTGAAGCTCTGCCGCTAAAAAAAAAAAAAAAAAAAAAAAAAAAAAAGCTGCCAATTCAGTGAAAAAGTTGAATTTTGCTGAACAAAATAGTAACTTGATCATATTTTTAAAAAATCTTTTAAGCCTTGCAGGTGAGCACTGTGGATGGTCCAAATGATAGTTTATGAAATTTGTATTTTATTTAACCTAGGATATTAGGTTTTCCTGGTAAGAAAAAAATGTTTTACCTAAAGTATGAGTGCTTATTTACTCATGACCCTTCAACAAAAGTTTAGATGATTCTTCTAGATTCTTAGGTCCTAAGGTCAAAGCTTCTGTGTATGATGTGTATTTGAATTTCTCGCACAGTGTGTGCATGTATTTGTTGAACCAATGAAAACTGGTACCCTGGCATTGCAGCTTACCAAACTTCTTGAATCTTTGCAGATTCACTTTGAGAACATGTCAAACAATGATCCTGAACTTGAATCAGATCATTGGGTGATTTTACTAGGAGTATAATAAGCAGTGATATTTATGAAAGAATATTTGACTATTTTGATTAAAAACAAACAAAAAATCAATTCGAGTTATTGGAGAGAATCCTTTAAAGTTTGTATCTATACTAGTTTAAGTTTCTACGATATATAGCTTCTACATGATAGTGATACTGAATTTGACTGAAACATATAACTGATTTCCAAAATCTTTTTCCTGTTTTTGCTCAAGTAACAAATTTTTAAAATTTGTTTGCCAAAATATTTTATAGAGCTAGCTGTTGTATAACATATAGGTGAGTTTTGAAAGAAGTGATGGCCATCTTCATAGTCCAGTATGACTGATTTGGTGTGTAATGCTCTCTCTTTCAAATCCTCTTTTACTTGAATTTTAACACCTTATCTTTATGATTTAGAGGACATACCTGCTGTAATCATAGTTGAGTAATTCAGAATCTGTGGCTGTAGTAGCAACTTTGAGAAGTCTGTTTCTGTTTAAAGTTTGATTCTAAGAGCACTCACTGTGTGCTCATTGGCTATGAGACTGTGACAGGGTATTTAAATTTCTGCTTCTTCATCTGTAAAGTAAGGATAAAAACAATACCTCCCTCACTGAGATTTCAGTGGAGTAATACTTGTGCAGTCCTTAAACAGTGCTTGCATGTAGTATACTCAGTTATTAGTTTTCAGTGATGATTATAATTATTATTTTCAGAGGTACTGTTTAGACATCATTGCACATTGTTCATAATGTGCCTCTTATAAACAGTGTAGACTTTAAAATGAGATTGATTGAGCTTCATCATATTCTGTTTCATCATATTCTGATTATATCACATTGAGGGGCAAATTATTCAATCTTCCGTTACCTCTATTTTCATCAGTAAAATGGGGATAGTAAGACCTTCTCCCTGGTGTTCCTGCAAGATTAAATTTGATAGTGCTTTTAAAGTCATTCATAGAATGCTCAGCATAAAATAAGTGTTCATTAAATGGCAGGGGTGGTAGTGGTTATAATGGATGTGCTGTGTATGACATACAAGAAGAGTAGCTGCTCTGTAAATGCAGAGCGCTCTAAAGGGCCATGCCATGAAACTGTGTTGTGGGGACTGAATGAAATAATGCGTGGAAAATACTTGGCTTACTATCTGCTTCATAGTAAGTATTGACAACTTGTTAATTGTCATGTAGTAGTCATGGTGGTGGTGGTGGTGGTGGAGTAATAATATCAAATCTTCATACATGGTCCTTAGATCCTCAGTTTCCTAGCTTCAAGGATTTTTGTTGTTGTTGAATGATTAACTTTGGTCTTTGCATTTATTGCTTCCTTTCATATTTCTGATCAGGATCATTAAAATGAGTCTGCGGAAGCAAACCCCTAGTGACTTCTTAAAGCAAATCATCGGACGGCCAGTTGTGGTAAAATTAAATTCTGGAGTGGATTATCGAGGTAATATTTTCATATTTCATCCTCACTGTTGTTACTAAATAAGTCAATGTGACTTACTCAGGGTACCCAATAGACCAAAAAAACATTGGTTATCAACAGTTTTTATGTCCAGCTCTTTTTCTACCTCTGAGATGGTTCCTTGTAGAGAGAAAAATACATCAGCAAAACGTGTGCTTCTGACTTCCAGTGTTGTGTAAACTCTGTCCCTTTCTGATTTGAGATGATATCTACCAAAGTTCCCTCATGGTAGCCAGGGATTCACAGTCAGCTCAGGTATGAAAAACTGAATAGTGCAGAGCACCTTCATATGGCAGCATTTGTTTTTGCAGAAGTAGTCCAGGTTGGCAAGCAGCTGTTGAGACGGCATCATTTTACAGCATGACCTTCCCCCCCACACCCAGTGAGGTATCAGGTAGTGCCTTTCTGTTCTTGTAGAGTATATTTTTTAAGAGGCTCTGAAATTAACTTTGCAGGAGAATGGTATCAAATTCCATTTTAAAAAATTACTGAATCCCAAATCTTGCAAAGTTAAGATATGTGAAATTACCTAGAATATTTCACAAGTGTAGGTGATTAATTCATTAGCAAAGTTTTATGACCTTTTCTTGGTCTCTTTTCTAGATAATTAATGATAGTAATCTCTTGAACTTTTTCTTCTTTCCACACATGCAGACATCATTTTGTTGAGAACTTAATACACGTCAGTGAATCCTTTGAGGTCTCTGGTGATTATCCCCACATAGAAAGTGAGGAGCTAGGACTCAGACCCAGGCTCGAGTCCGGAACCTTGTTGGGAAGCCACAGTGCTTTACTGTTTTAATTTCTTTTTCTATCTTCCTTTCCTCTTTATTTTTCTTTCTTTTTTATTTGTTTGTTTGTTTTTATTTTCATTTTGCTACCCAGGCTTATCTTAGAACTCCTGAGCTCAAGTGATCTTTCCATTTCAGCCTCCTGACTGAGACTACAGGCACATTCTACCATGCCCAGCTGCTTTATTTGTTGACATTAATTTCCAGTTTAATTCGATTTTTTATATTATAACTAGTGAATTTATACTGGCTGCTGAGAAATTATAGTCTATGTACTGCTTTCCACCCATGAATTTATTGATGAGCCCTTAGCAGGTAATAAGTAGAATTCCAGGATTTGAGTATATTTCACTGTTGATTAGGGTGGGGACATTGTTGTGGTCAGTATTTTCTTAGTACTCATTTTAATGAAGACATTGGTCTTCTTAACCTTTTTTCCCTCTGTATTCAGGGACAGTATTTCTATTTATAAAAGGGATAATGTTTTAGTTTTATTTTTAGAAATTTAAAAGCAAATAATAGGGCTGGGTGGAGTGACACATACCTGTAATCCCACAGATTTGAGAGACTGAGGCAGGAAGATCACAAGTCTGAGGCCAGCTTGGGCAACTTAGGCCCTCTCTCAAAATAAAAAAATTAGAAGGGCTGGGGATATATCTCCAGTAGCGCATCCCTGTGTTTAATTCTTAGTACTGCAAAAAATAGAAAGGAAAGAAAAGAAATTTAAAAACAAATCATGGAGAAAAGGAAAGAAAACAATATATCAAATTCTACCATCCAGAGATAATCTGCTCTTCCAATTTTTATCTCTTTGTATATAATTTTACATAAATGGAATCTGCACATGCACCCTGATTTTTTTTACACTAATAATACATTTAGTCCTATGACAGTACAGATAAATTTTAATGGCTATGTAGGAATCGCTCATGTGACTGTACCAGGTTTGTTTTTAATCAGTTTCCTTTAATGACTACTGAGAAATTTATCAGTTTTTTGCCATTATAAACAACTGCTTTTTTGACACATCTTGAGTGTCTGGTGTCTGTCTGGATAAATCACCTGGGCTGGGATTTTCGAGTCTGCTGCGTTGGCTGGCCCTCCATTATGTCCTGCATTTTTTTTTTTAAGGTACTGGGGATTGCACTCGGGGGCACTCAACCACTGAGCCACACATCCCCAGCCCTATTTTGTATTTTATTTGGAGCAGGATCTCATTGAGTTGCTTAGCGCCTTGCTGTTGCTAAGGCTGGTGATCCTCCTGCCTCAGCCTCCCAAGCCACTGGGATTACAGGTGTGTACTGCTGGCCCTGGCCCTTATTAACTTTTATTTATCTTTTCCAATCTAAGTAGCAGTAAGTGATATTTCATTTTGTTTATATTTTCTTTATTAACAGGACTAAACAACCTTTCACATGGATAATAACCATAATTTTTTCCTCATTTATGAATGTCTGTCCATGGTCTGTTGTCAGGGTCTTAAGCCCCCTTGCCCTTCTTGACCAGCGGCAAGGGAAGGGGACACTCCCCAACAAGGTCAGACCGGGATAGGTAGGGCCCGCTCCCAGCCCTCCCAGAGGAGGACAATCAGACAATCAGAGCGTCAGGGATACCCGTCACAGCAGGAACCCGTTTATTGAGGAAATCGCACAGCTTTATGTAGGGTGGGGGCTAGGCGGGAACCAATCAGCTTAAAGGTCAGCAAGGCATGGGGTGTTCACGCAGGCAGGAGTCCCATAGGACTATATGGCAAGCATGAGCTGATCACATTCGTGGAACTGTTGTTACCCAATCCCTGATGGTGGTCCAGTTTATCGCCATTAACTATTGAAACCGCCTTTGAGGCCTTGATCTTGCTCACTCGCCAGGGAGTAAGGAGTCAGCCTGAGTTAGTTAACGTGCCATTAGTCCCAACAGTCTGTGTTCTTAAAGCAAAATATTTTACACTATTTAGGGGGCTTACTAAAAGAATTGCACTTATTTTGTGGTTAAATAACTTAAAAAAAAAAAAGAAGAAGAAGCCTGGCATGGTGGCACACACCTGTAATCCCAATGACTCAAGAGACTGAGGTGAGAGAATTGCTAGTTCAAGGCCAGCCTCAGCAACTTAGCAAGACCCTGTCTCAAAATAAAATAAGCAAATAAATAAAATAGAATTAGGGATGAAACTCAGTGGCCAAGTGCACCTGGGTTCAATCTCCAGTACCAAAACAAACAAAACTTAGTAACTCTCTATCACAGTTTCTCTTTAACTTTGAAGAAAATGCCTTGTTTCCTATTATTTGTAGTACTTTTTATCTCCTGGAAAAGGAAGGGGACTATAACTCTAACTTCCTGAGTGGTTTTTTTTTTTTTTTTTTTTAAGTTTTGTTTCAAGAACAGATACTTTGATTAGAAATGAACATTGCATTTTGAAATAATCCTTTCATTTAGCTTTCATTCATAGTTGCTTATCATGTCTTAGACATTTCTTGCTCGTTTAGGATTGTGATTTGGATGTAATCTAGTCCAGCAGGAACCAGACTGCAAAGCTGTGTCTTAACTTTCTTTTGCAGGGAAATAATTGTTCTTAATAGTTCACAGTCCATTCTGGTTCTTTGAAAGTTTACGGCATCTCTCCGAATTCCGTTAGGTTAATGTCTGTGCTCTCGTTACACACACACAGTTTTGAAAAGGAACTTTTTTGTGTGGAGGATAATGGGGGCAGAAGCAGAGAGTGAGGTGCATATTAATGAAGTTAAGACTTTAAATGAAACTGTTGACTTGGTTAATCAAATTGAATCCAAAGTATGTGTTTTTGCTTTTTTTTTTTTCCTAGAAAATAGCATTTTAAATTAGATGCTGAGAGTTAGAGGCTTACAGATTTTCAGCCTCTGAAAACAAATCATCTGGTCAAAATTTGCAAAACTTATTCTGTCTTAACACAATTAAAGTGATTCACTCAAACTGTTTCCTTGAAAGTTCCCTAGAATGTTTTTAGCTGTTTTTCTCTATTAGTTTTGATTTGAAAATATTATAACTGTAACAAAACAGAATGGGATGTGTTATAATGCAATATGTTGCCCTGTATTCTCAAGCTGCTCTTCAGTGTGAGTCACAGCTTTGAGATGTTCTTTCAGGAGCACCTGCTGTCTCCTCTTCTATTATTTTAACAGATTGTGGAGACTTCCTCTTAACCCTGGAGTACATTCATCTGCTGCAGTAGATGTTGTGAAAGAGTGAAATAAATCTGCCAGACCCGTATTTCACTTAGTGGCTGAAGTAAGAAATGCCACTGGAACCGAGGATCATTTGTCCATGCATAATTGCCCACTCCTTTCTTTATCGTCCAAAGAATGGCATTTTAGTTGGAATATTCTTATTCTGTTACTTTTGTGAAGGCTTTTAAAGTTGCTGTGGTGATCATGCATTCCAGGAGGAAGAGACAGTTTGTTGCTTGTCCTGCAGTGGGGATGTGTGACTGCATTCACGTTATACACTTCCTAGCCTTCGTTCAGATTGCTGAAGAATAAAGGCTTGTTTTGTGCTTAAGTCTACTGGGTTTTGTTTATAGTGTGAATTTTTATTTTATGCATTTAAGGACTAATGAATAAAGAAATTATCAGTTCTAAGATATGCCCTGTAATTTTCAGCTCTTTCTAACTTTGTATATCTTGTTTTTGACTCAATCTGTCTCTAGGGGTCTTGGCTTGCCTGGATGGTTACATGAACATAGCCCTGGAGCAGACAGAAGAATATGTTAATGGACAACTGAAGAATAAGTATGGGGATGCATTTATCCGAGGAAACAATGGTAATACTTCTTTACAGTTCTACAGCATTTGAAATAATCCTTTTAGTTTATAATCAGGAGTACTAGGGGGTTTTCTAGATCATTTGAAAATTCAGTTTTAGAGGGTTTTTTTCCTTCTTTTTAAATGATTGTGAGTCTTGGATATTCAGTGTGGCCAGTTCTTTTTTTAGGTGCTTCATGGAATTTTGGACTAGAAATTCTTTCCTTCCCTCTCTTATTGATGAGATAACTGAAGGGTATTGGTATACTGATCCAGAACCCCATTCTCTCACATATCACTTATTATAGTCCCCCAACACATATTCTTGCCTCTCACAATCTAGAAGTTGGAGCTATAAGAATGGGTGCCGTTTCCCTGTCTCTTGAGTTTACATAATTTGGTGCTTAGTTTATCCTATTTGCTCTTTTTCTATAAAGCATTTAGATGCTTTTTGTGGAGATTTATACCTTTAAGTTGGGCAAAAATGGCAAAATAGAAAATATGGTTCTGAAGTTACTCAGCTTTTTAACTGCTAATATATTGCTGTAATAACTGTGGTTATTTTTAAGTACCTCATTTCAAAACACAAGTTATCAGTGAAGTCATGTTTGAAGTTTTGGCAGGAAGGGGAAGAAATGGAAATTATAGAAGTTATCCCTTGACCAACTCCCACATTTTGATCCCATCCCAAAATGGAACTCTGAAGTTCTTTAGTTCAGATTTTTTTCTTGATTTCTTTGGTTCTTGGTAAGGAGGTCTTTGCCTTCCTTAGCAGTTGGATCTCTGTGCTCTGAATGAAACTTCCTGAGTTGTATATTAATAATCCAGCCTCTGTCTTTGCAGTACCTTGTTTCTGCATCATTATACACATGTTTTGATGCTTCCAGTGAATAGACTTTCTTCTGGTTTTCACGTTGTTCTTCTTCCTATGAAATGTTACA
The DNA here is from genome assembly GCF_902686455.1 of Sciurus vulgaris. Classification (NCBI taxonomy): domain Eukaryota; kingdom Metazoa; phylum Chordata; class Mammalia; order Rodentia; family Sciuridae; genus Sciurus; species Sciurus vulgaris. Next base: position 24,509,695 of record NC_136469.1, read on the forward strand.
ATCTTGCCTCATGTTAAGACAGCTGATAGCAGCAGCCCATGGGAGATTCAGTGAGTGGTGATAGATGAAGCCTTTCACTTGCTCCTTTTACCTAAGATTTGTCCAGTTTCCCTAGGGGTGTTTTTGTTGGCATTCCGTCGCTTCCCTTCATATGACCTTTTCCATAATGCAGTCATTATCTTTGGATTCCCAGTTTACCTCTTCAGCTCCTAACTTAATTGATGAATCTGAGCTGTGTTCTTTAGCCAACACATCCCTTAATGTTCATTTTGAATAAACCTGTCAGAATCTGAATACTCACAGTGGGGATTGGGGAGGAATATGCCTCTGGTGAAAGCTTGACCAGTGACCCATCCTCCTGTTCATCTTATTTTCACATGTGACATATCCTACTGAGTTCCATTTGGTGGTCATGATAGGACTAGCTAAACAAAACTTTGGATAATAACAAAGGTTAAGACTCTGTCAGGTAGCTCCGACTAAGAACTTTGGTGTCTTCAGAATAAAACAAACAACAATAACAACAAAAAAGAACTCAACTTTTGTTGATCCTGGTGCAGCTGAAAAGGTGAGCAGCGGGTTTACAGTTATTTTCGAGAGATGGGTAATGACACGCTATTCCTAATCTGAATTCTAGCCTGGTAGATTACTTTGATAAAAGCACCATTATTGTACTTTTAATGATAAAGCAGTCTCATAGTTTAGGGGCTTTCCTATGTATTTTATTTTATCATCCTGGCCACAATTTGTAAAGTCAATCAGTGGATAGAAAAGATTGGTTGCAATCATGTAAGACATCAAACTCATAAAACTAGTTGTTTCGTTGTTCCAGAAGTAATTGTATGGTGTAAGAATTCCTTTTAAATTTGCAGAGATGTCAAGCCAAAATGTATTTGCTTTTAAAACTTGCTACTATGATACTTAAGAGCAGTTTTTAAATATTTATTTTTGCCTTTTCAGTGTTGTACATAAGTACGCAGAAGAGAAGGATGTGAAGACACCATGGGAGCAGTTCTTTTCATAGTTGGATGTATTTTTTAATGAATTTTTTCTATTTTTTTTTTTTTTATTCTTTTGTGCTATAAGTTGTCCTGATTTCATAGAAGTTGGTGATTTTTCACTGACATGTGAGTAACAAAAATGTATAAACTTATGGATTGACTTGTAAAGAGTTTCCACTTTTGTTTCATTTTCTTTTACCTCTGTGTTGATGTGTAGAATGCTACAAGAGTTTTTAAAAAAAAGACAGTGTTTCTTCCTACAAGATTATTAAGTTTCAAGCACTGTCGTTTCATTCCTGCTTTGCCTTATTTATTCAGCAGACTACAGTGGTGCATATAATTACACATTCCAGAAATTTCCTTCTTTATCCTATCCCCTTCTACTCACATACAAAATACTTGGGTGAAAATGTTCAACAAAGGCATCCAGTTTCCGTCTGCGACTATAAAAAGGGACCGTGAGGTCAGAAGTTCAGCTGCTGATTCAGTCACCTAGGTAGAAAATAGCATGGGGGCTCTAACAGTGGCACTTCCGCAAACAGAGTGGAAATCCTAGTTGAGTTGGGAGAGAAGTTCTAAAGATTTAACCATTTGCCAGTCAGGCAAAAACCTTTCTGTCAGCAGTCACCCTACAACTCCTCCTGTGCAATTAGACCTTTTAATTTTCCTTGCTCCTTTTAGGAGTACGACATCAGTGTTAATCAGTTCATGCCCCAGGAGAGGAAGAGCCATTCCTGTGCAACTCACAGTCACTTATATGAGCGCAAAACCTAGACCCTTAAACTCATCCAGGTTCCAGTTGCTAAGCTGTGATTGGGAAAGAATGTCTCCTGACTTGCTTAGCAAGTAGCTTTGGGGAAACTTTTCTTTAAAATCAGAGCTGTGTTCAAGTGTGATGTTGTCCCAGAGAGGAGCCACAAGCTTTCATATCGCCTGGCACACAGCAGTGTCTTTGGATTATGGGACTCCTGCTGAGGGGATCTGCACAATTATTAATGAGCTTCCCCCAACCCTGCTGTATTTTCTGAACAGTTTCACTCTAGAAACAACAAATATATCTGGCTGTGGTTGAATAGACAGCAGACAGTTGTGTGAGCTTGCACTGGCCCTCCTCTCCCTCCCTGCCCGTCTACACAGCATCCCTGTTTCAGGAGCCGGGTGGGATTTGCAGTCCTTGTGGGGGCATAATTGGGAAGGGTGGGGAGGGGAGTGCTGGTCCCAGAGGGGCGTGTATGTGTTTGTGCCATTTTATTTTGAAGATCAGAGAGTAATTGGAAACAATTATTTTTTAATTAATAACTCAAGAAAGGTGAACAGAAACATTTCACCAGGTTTTGCTGTGTGCACACTGAAAATAAAACACTTTATGCTTTGCTTCAATAATTTATCACTTCTTGACAGGGGCTTGAAAAGGGTCCAGTCTGTAAGTACAAATCACCAATTTGCTCTTTTATAAATGACTTCTTTTAAGGAGAAAATGGATGTCCCTCCACGTGGAGCACACATGCTCTCATTTGTTTTGTAGAATATGTGGGGCAGCCAAGTGACTGTCCCTTCACTCACTCACATCAGCAGTCTCTAAAAGCAGTTCCATTGTTATCTCCCACCAATCTGCCATCCTATTTTTGCTAACTTCTTTCCTGACCTCCCTTTCAGCATATGAGTCTTTATTTCCCCCTAGCCATCTCTCCAGTTTAATAGCTCTGTGGGAAAGTAGTGTTTTCATCCATGGAACTACTTTTAATCAAGATCGACTTTGGGAAATGCTACCATTTTTATGGTAATAAAGGCCTGCGTTATGCACTTGGACCAGCGCAAGCTGTCCCTGGGGTATACCTTCAAGTAGTAGAAGTGTGAAACAAAGTATAAATGCTAAAATTACTTTTATCTTAACTGTAGCCTCCTAGAGGTCAGTGAATGATTTCCAATTGCAGGGAAGCAAAGACATTTGTTCTAGGTTGAAGAATTTTTCACTTGACTAAATGTATGCTCTCTGTCTCTGTGCCCCCCAAACCCTGGCTGCCACACTTTTTCCTGGGCTATGACAAAACAAGAATGTTTAGTGGGAAACAAAATCGTGTCTGATTTTTTTAGACTTATCTGACTCTGCATTCTGTTTTGGTCTTTGAGCTATTCCTTGGCTAATCTTCCAACAAGTTGAATTGATTCTTATTTCAAAACTGTTTATCCCAAAACAGAGCTGTTGACAAGTACAAATACAGATGGCAGACATGTGGTCTGATTTTCATGTTCTCCATTTCAGCATTCAGGGAGGGAATGTTACTGAGAGATGGTTTACATCTTGAGCCTCTTGTTCAAGTCAATATGTAATACATGCTAGGAGTTTTCTAATTATGTGGCAAATAGTAACAAATGCTTAAGGGATTTCCTTAAGATCCGAAAACACAGTAGCATCAACTTGGTGTGTGAGGCTTGTCACCCTGGAAGCATAGATGCCACCTTCACCGGGGAATGGTCTTTGATAAGCACACTGACTCTCCGATGACCTCAGTACAGCATTCCAGCGTGAGGATCCAGTCTTTTCCTTGCTGTGGACAGACAACACCTTTTGTTGCACTGACCTTTGTCCTCAAGGCATATGACCCTCTGGAGATTGGCTCACGCTTGTATTCCAAGGCAGATTGCAGCCCACACAGTGACCTTGCAATTCACAGCCAAACTGTTTCAACTATTGTTTTTTCCTCCACAAAAAGAAATTGTTGGTGAAAGGAAGGCAACCTGCAATTCTCTCTTCTGACTTCATTTCAGGAGGCCTGATGCTCAGCAGCTTACTGCTCACTGCCCTTAGTGAGGTTGTTTAACTAGACTCTTAAGAGGTACATGGTTAGTTATGACCTCTCTGGAGTCTGAATATCCAGCAGCTACTTCAGTTCCTGTAGCTGCTGCCTGTTGGTACATAGCAGTGAAATCACAAGCGTTGCTGATGTTGACATATCAGTTTCAACTCACCACTGGAGTCCAGTTAGCCAAAGGGTGCATGACCGTAGGGGTGGGCAGTGGTCCACTCTGGGTGTGAGGGAACAGTGAAGATAGCCCCAACTGTTACTCGCTCTGTGCCTGTCAGCCTGCTTCCATCCTCTAGAAGGTAGGGGAGGTGGCTGGCAAGTAGGGATTTGAGAAAATGGTGGCAGAAATCAGTTTCTCATTGAGTGAATAAGAACTGTAGGCAGACACTGTGCTGTGCCTCATGGAGGAGAAAAGGAAGAGTGACATTGTTCACATCCTCCATGTCCAATGGGGCAATGGAGGTTCCATTCTAGGTTTAGATATATATGTGGGGAAGAGGTCCCATACTTAATTGGCCAGAATTGTGAGACTTCCGCAAATCTGAACACTTCGATTTGATCATCACAATGTATGTTTCTATCTTAAAATTCTAGATACACTCAGGACTAGATAATTTTGAAATCGGTCATTTCTATCGATTTATCTGTTTCTCTGCAGGCCCATGTGGTTCAGTTCCCATCTGTATACTCTTTTTTTTTTTTTCCTCCCCTCCTGGCAGAAGCCAGATTTTTCTGTGGTTTAACTGAACAGTCACATTGGCAGTTTTTTTATTTATTTGAGATCAGTTTTGATTCATCTGTAGTACTGAAGTTTTTCTTTTCTTCTTAATTTCAGAGTTATAGCAGAAAGATGAACATATTCTAGAACTTCATAAAATCACAAAACCTGAAACAGTGGGGATAGACTAGTTTTCAAGGCCTGCTTTACCAGACTGTTCAAATCCTTATGAACTCCATTGATTCTGAGCTTTATAATGGAATGAATGCCAATGGGTGTGGCAAAATATACCTATAGTTGAATTAAAGGCAAGGCCAGTGTGTGAAAAGTTAACATAATTTTAGAGAAGTGGTTTATTATCATCATGTACAAACTTCCAAATCACTGTTCAGTAGTTACAGCAAAGAGAAGTCCTCTTGAACTTGCAACAATAAAGAAAAAACTAGAAATTTGTAACATGTAGTTGAATAGATATTACTATGACATGGGACAACTCCCCGCCACCCACTCCAAGTGGTATAAAAACAATCTCCAAATCTCAGTGGTTTGAAACAACACAATTCTCACTCATGCTCCATATACAGAGGGGCCTGATGTTTCCACCATCTCAGTGTGAGGTCTTGGGTCTTGCTGCCATAAGGGGAGAGCATAAAGAATCACTCCCTGATCCTTAAGTGTTTTTGCTTAGAAGTGACACTTGTCACTTCCACTTTATTAGCCAAAGAAAGTTGCAGGACCAGGGTTTACTTTTGAGTTTTTAGGAAAATGCAATCCTTACATGGATTCGGGAGAAAACCAAAAATGATGGTGAACATTGGTAATTCCTATCTCAGTGTCTGCTTCTCCAGAGAAACAGGACTGATGGGATGGATATGGGGAGGGAGGTTGCCTCATACAACCATGGAGGCTTGACATGTCCAACATCTGCAGGGTAGGGTTGTAGGCTGGAAGAGTTGCAGTTTGTATCTGGCTTCTTCCTCCCAGAAAGTCAGTATTTTTGAGGTCTTCAGCTGTTTGGATGAGGCCTATCCACAAGATGGAGCGTGATCTTCACTTACACTCAAAATCTTATGTAACTGTAATGTCATCTAGAAAATACCCTCAGCAATATCTAGAGTAATATCTGACCAAATATCTGGACAGAGTAGCCTAACTGAATTGATATAAAGTTAACCACCCTGATATGCTGCTGTGTCCTTTACCTTCTAGATATTCTTAATCATCCTCCATAAAGCATACCGAGGCATAAGGGCTCAAAGTGGTTTTTTATTGCATTGAAAAAAGAATCCTTCCTTTGTTAAGCTGGGGTCAAGAGACTTGTGTTCCTGCTGTCTTACTCATTTCATTAGACAAAAGAAAAATAGTGACTGTGATTCCTTCATAGTTTGAAAAACCAGATCTAGATAGATTGGGTGTTATTTTGTTGTTCCAGGTTAATTTACAAATTCCCAATTAATAAGTTTCTAGATTTAAAAGAAAATGCAAAATTTAAGAATAACCTTTCTATAGATCAGGCAAACATCCCAAACCAAACAAATATGCGAGCTATCTCCATACTGTGGGGAGATGACTGTGGAGTCTTTGGTATGTGTCAGGCCATACTCTGTGTAAGGTGTCTCTCAGGGCTGGGGTGTAGATCCGTGGTAGAGTGCTACTCCTAGCATGCATGAGTCCTCTGGGGTCAAACCCCAGTCCTGGAAAAAAAATTTCTAAAACAAAGAAAAGACATGTTTCAATGGCATGTTGTACATCACATCTAAAACTTGACCTTTTGATACATCAGGTGTGCATGGCTTACCTTTCATTATATGCCCTGTCCTCTATGAGTATCTTTAACTTGAGAAAATGACTGTGCTACCTGTCTTCTTCAAAGATGTGCCCTCAGTAGGACCTGATTTCTTTCTTTTTCTAATGGTGACTCTGGCTGAGCCTGCCTCAAACCTCCTTCCCGAGCCTTGGCACTGTTACGAGTGTGGAGGTTCCCCAGGGATTGCCCCACACAGAGGTGCAGTAGAGGAGCCATGTGGAGATCAGCCCCACCACCCGACTCATTAGCCAGCTGAGTGAGTCCTCATGCTCCCCTCTCGTCCCTAAGCAAGGTAGTCCTCGTGCAGATGAGGACAACTGAGCAAAAGAGGTTAAGTGACTTGCACTGGGTCGCTTGGGGAGTTCCTGCAATTAGAATAACAGCTTTCTGCTGTTTGGTCAAGTGCTTAAATGCTGGCCTCCCTTGATTCTTTTTTCTAGCATGCATTTAATCAATAAATCAATTTCCTCTCCTGTTCATCCTCACAGTAGTGCAAAGAAGAAGGTCCCAGGTTGTGCACACAGACTACTGTCCTTCACATTCCAAGATGATGTAGCTGACAGTGATTTGTTACCATTCTGCTCTAGTGTGACAGGAAAGATCAATAGGCAGCCAATAGCCCTTTACACACTGGCCAAGGTACAAAACTGCCCCTTGACTCGGGTCTGCAGGCACTGTGTGCAAAGACTAGCATTTTTTGAGATGATTATCTTTTAGAATTTGTCCCCTCTGAGTCTCCTGAATCCTAATTACTACTCAAAAGGTTGTTTCCCAACAGCACTTAACCAGTCTTCATGTCATAAGCTGTGCATCCTCGGGCCCAGGAAGTACCAGAGAGAGATGGAGGAAGACTGTGTGTGAATCTGAATCCCCTTCTTCCTGGTCCAACTCTGACTCCTGACTCGATCCATTGTGCAGTCCCGTTTGCTCAGATGTTTAATAACAACTGAAGTAAGTAGGTGCCTCTTCTCCAGTGAGATATTATGTGAATTACGTTTGGATCTTAAGTGTCCCCCAGAGGCCCTGTGTTCAGCCCCACAATGCCATTGTCGGGAGGTGGTGGAACCGTTAGGAACTGGGGCCCAGTGAATGGAAGCTACATCTTTGGGGGTGTGTCCTTGAAGAGGGTTTGGGACACTAGTGCCTCTCTCTCTATCTGCTTCCTGGCCCAATGGATCAGCAGCCTTGCTTCATCCCTCACTCCCTGCCATGATGTCTTGCCACAGGCCCCAAAAGCAACAGAGCCAACTGACTGTGAACTGAAACTGTGAGCCAAGATAAATCTTTCCTCCATGTAAATGGATTTTCTCAGATATCTGACGATTCTGCATCACTTGCTACCTGCTCTGTACCCCTTTATTCACATGTGTCCTTAGAACTTTTCCCGGTCCCCACTCTTGGATATACAGCCACCGTTCTGCAAATGCTGTGCACCCCAACTCTGAGCACACACAGGGCTTATCTCAAATCACTGCCCAATCCAACCATGTTGTACCTTTCATATTAAATATATTTTGTTTTATTCACGTACAATTGCTCTTTTCTATTATTTTTCAGTTTATTACAAAACTTGAGGGAAGAAAAAACACTTTTTATAAAAACTCTTCATTGAAACAAATCACTTTGAAAACTATATGGAAAATGTCCAGAATTTCAAGAAATGTAGAAGGTCTTGACCAAAACATCATATCATTTCAGAAAAAAGGGGGGAATCATCTATTTTAAGAAAAATTTTAAACAGAGAATGGTTAAAATCTTTTTCTAGAGAATGGAGACTATTTCCCAACTGTCTTCCTAAATGAACCTTTTTTGTCTGTGTAGAAAAATGAAATTACTGTTTCAACTGAAAGGAAAACCAAGGTTAAATAATCAAGCCATTGGACGGAGAATTTAAGAGCCATCTTTTTGTTAAAAACCAGGGTAGAGGGTTGGAGAGATAGCTCAGTTGGTAGAGTGCTCGCCTCACAAGCACAAGGCCCTCGGTTCATATCCCCAGCACCGCAAAAAAAAAAAAAAAAAAAGGGGTAGACTTTTAATGGGATTACTTTTGTTACTGTCATTTATTTCCCTTTAATGAAGTGAAACTTACCCAGAATTAACATTCTCTCTCTCTTTTCTGTTTTATGGAAAGACCAGTTTTTAGACTATACAGTCCCTGTTCCTCACACACCCTCCTACATAACCCAGACATTGTTACCCTCCAGCTGCCCCTCTTCTGGATTTCATAACAATTAGCAAGCTTTCTCCAAAATCACTTGTCTCTCCAGGCTGTTCTCATACCTTAGTCCATGACCTCAGGGTCACCTGGTGGGTGACCTAGGTGCTTTAGAAATTTGACAAAACCTCAAGAAAGAGTCTCCTGTCAGGCATGTATGTGAGAGACACATGGCTACAGCTCAAGCCTACCACTGAGACTGGATCCTGGTGCCCTTGTATCTGGAAGCTTCTCGAGGGTGGGGCTTGTGGTTTCTAAAGCCTGAAGTTCCCTGGCACATTGTTGTTCACTTGCTGCTCTCCTGTGGACAAGTAATTACCTAGAAATGCAGTCCCCACGTCCTTAAATAATCTGCCTAGTCTTTGGCAAGCATTTTTGCTGCTGAATAGAACTGTTCTCATCCGCAGCATCAGGCCGGTCATCACGACTGGGAAGTTTGGACACACTGGCAGGGAAGCACGTTGTGGTGCAGAGGGAGTGTCACTTCCTTTCATCTGGGGGAATTTTGTTCTGCTGCAAGCTGCACATCTGATGCATTTTTACCTGCCTAGCCAACAACGTTTTGTTGCTTAGACATCAGAACAAACACCAAGGGTGACCAATGCTGGACTCCTAAAGCGGGAGGGCTCCCTGGTGGGGAAGTGTTGGGAATCAGACAAAGTGGCTTTCTCTTCTTGGCGTGTTAACCAGCAAACAAAATAAACGGTAAGTGTAATCAAGCACATATCCTGGCCATTATGAAAGCAGGTATTGAAAGATTTAGGAAAAACACGTTGTGGGATAAGATTCCAGAACTTTAAGAGCCTTTGTGAAGTTTCATCCAGTGCAGAACCTGCAAAGAGAGAGAAAACAGGGAACTTTAGAGAGTTCCAAATAATGCTAACAAGTTATGGGTATTCAAATTGTTTAAACTTCACAAAACCCCTATAATGTGGATGGAATAAGATGTATTCCATTTGTAAATAGGTCTTTTTCCATATACAGGTGAGGAAATAGAAGCACGGAGAGGTGAAGAAACTTATTCAACATCACCCAGCTAGAAAGGGGAGGGCTGAGGTTTAAGTCCAACCATCTGGTTCCAAAAACTTTAAACACCTACCACCTGAATGTGCCAAGAAGCCCAAACCCCTCCAGGTTTGGTGACACACACCTGCATTCCCAGCAACTCAGGAGGCTAAGGCAGGAGGATCCCAAGTTCGAGGCCAGTCTCAGGAATTTAGCAAGGTTCTCAGCTACTTAGGAAGACCCTGTCTCAAGATAAAATATAAAAAGAGCTGGGGATTGAGTTCTGTGATAGCACGCCCCGGGATTCAATGCCGTGTGTGTGTGTGTGTGTGTTCCAAACCCCAAATGTGCTGAGACTTCTCAGACTAAATTGAACAATAAAGAGACAGACCCACTTGTGAGATTAGCATGGTGTTCGCAATTGGCCTGAGTACTGAATTGCTTAGTGTCATGTTTCTTGTTTATTGTTCATAAAAAATGATCTCCAAGCTGAAAACATTTCTAGGAGAGAAACAGAAGCCACCAAACCACAGAAGAATATCTCCTCTAGCCTAACCTGGACTCTGGTGGCACTGAATTACATCTCAATGCACACAGCAACTTGCCACTGACGCAGGAAACAGAAGCCTATGAGAGACTGAAGAAAATGAGATATGGGCAAATGTCTTGCTTAAAAGCAGAAAGGAAAGGCAGGGAAACAGCAGACCAGAGAGCTTCATGCTAAGACCTTGAAATACTCAAAAGGAATTAGATATTTTAAAAACAAAATAAGGTGTGATTTTTAGGAACCAGTTTGTGTTCACTTAAAGAAGGCATGTCAAGACCACAGAATATTTTAATAGGTTTAGTTTCTAGAGTAGAGGAATATCACGATTGTAACATCATCTTCATCATCTCCATCTCCTTCAACATCATCTGACCTGGGCTCTGCAGACACTGTCTCCTTCGACACTTAGACCCAGCCACTCAATGTCATTGTCATGGCCTCTCTTCCTAAGACCACAATGGACAAAATTTCTCAACTTGGTGCTCAAAAATAAAATAGAGTTGTTAATGTGATAGAGGGATTTGTAACTGCTCGGGGAAAAAAAGGTTATGTCAAGTAATAAAAGATTTTTCACATGATGTATAGGCGGGGACAGATCATACTAGAAGTAATAGAATCAAGAGTGGAAAAGTTCAATAAACCAGAATGAGGACAAAGACAACAAATTGGAGACAAAAAAAAAAAAAAAAAACATTTCAATTGAGGGTTTGGGTGTTTTTGTATTTTTTATAAAGTTACATAACAGAGTTTGGGAGATCCAGTACTCTTACATCTCATTGTTGGGGAGAATTTTTGGTTTTCTAACTCGCCCACGCAGTCCCAATGAATAGTTCTCTAGTTCCATGTTTGTTAGTCTATGTGATATGATCTGGGAAATGAAATCAATTTAGTAGGCAAAGGGTCAGCACTAAAAATAATTAAATAGAAAAGAATCAAACATATAGTAATTATTTGTATTAGTGTATTAAACTTTTCCTTTTTTTTTAGTATGGGGGATTGAACCCAGGGCCACTCAACAACTGAGCTACATTCCCAGCCCTTTTTTTATTTTTCACTTTGAGACGGGATCTTGCTAAGTCACTTAGGGCCTCCCTAAGTTCTGAGATTGACTTTGAACTTGGGATCCACCTGCCTCAGCCTCCTGAGCCACTGGTATTACAGGCATGTGCCGTCATACCCAGCTAGTGTGTTAAATTTTTGTCTCCATTTTTTTTCTTGGTGTGCGTACACATGATGATTAAACAAAATATATTATCTTTTATAGGTTGTGGTTAAAAAATTTGAAAGCCACTGCAATGGCCAATTCTTAAATATATTTCTTTCATTCTCCATTGTAGACACTGTCTACATGGAAATCTGGAGATGTCTGCTTTGTCTTTGCTTAAGTCTGAATTGTAGGAAGATGTTCGCTTTTGAATATTGAATTTAAATGTGTCTTGCTGTAGCTTGAACACAGTGCTTGTGGCTCTACCTTGCCACACACTGGCTGTATGATCTTGCCAAAATCATTTTATGTCTTTCATCTGAAAGTGCCTGTCTATAAAAATATTACTAATAAAACAATAATACTTTCCAAATCTATTGTGAGGATAAAACCAATTCTTTAAAAGAGAAGGCACTTGAAAAACTATGAAGTTTTTACAAATGCTATTCCTTATGACCCTTAAGTTAACCTAGGACTAGCCTAATCTTTTCTTGTCCATTCTTCAGTCACCATGAACTTTCCCCCAAGATGAAACTCTGCCTGCTCAGTTATCCTTCTGAAATCCATGGTTTGCAGTCCATGAACCACTGTTGTTTATGGTCCATAAACCACTTGTCAAAATGTGTTCTTGTAGGATGTGTTTATTTTATTTTATTTAAAGTGTAGTATGCAATACAAAAAAATGACACGTAACCTATGAAAATAACTAGGTTAATAAGCTCCTCTTATTGACAATTACTTTGCTTTTTCAAAAACTATTTTTAATGGTTGCATGTACCCTATTTTCTATAGAAATAAAGTAGGGTCCCCAGAATCTAATTGCAAAGGTAGTTTAGTAATCTCAAACTATAATGAAACAATTATATCCCTTGTTGGTGCAAAATTGCACCAAAATTTTTTTTTGATTTTGTTTTTGTTTTGAGTATCATTGTTTTAACTTAAAACATATATATATATATATATATATATATATATATATATATATACTTTTTTTTTTTTTTTTTTTTTTTTTTAATCTGCCTGCTGGTGAGCCAGATAACCTCCATTCTGGGTTTAGGCTATCATTTTTTCTCCCTGACCTAAGAAAAGCATTTAACATTTGTCCTTGTTTAATTTCATCTTGTTAGATTCAGCTCATTGCTCTGTCCTGTCAAAATCACTTTTCATTACTATTCGATCATGCGGTCATCTGTCTGCTCCACCCAGTGGCTGGTCACCCACAGGCCAGAGTTGAATGTCGCCCACATCTCCTTCACCCAGCACCAAATCCACAGAAAGACTCCCATCCAGGTGACGGGATGAAATCGAATATCAGCGTTCCTTTAGGCAAGATCCTCTTGACAATTTAGAATCTATCTAGTTGTGTTTGAAATTTTTTAGTCCATTTTTGTTCATATGGTCCATAAAGATAAGGAGAAGTAGGAAACTGATTATGTTTCCCTTTTTTACAGAGCCTGGACCAATTGTATTAGACTGCTTTTCATTGCTATGATCAAAATACTTGACATTAACAACTTAAAAGAGGAAAGATGATGATGATGATGATGATGACGACGACTACTACTACTTTGGCTCATGACTGCAGAAGTTTCAGTCCATGGTCAGTTGACGCCATCATTTCTGAGTCTGTGGTGAGTCCGTAATTCATGGTGGAAGGCTATGGCGAAGCAAAGGTGCTCACTTCCTGGCTACCCAGAAGTAGAGAGAGACAAGAAGGAGCTGTGGATAAGATATAGTCCCCAGGGCATGTCCCTAAGGACCCACTCCCTCCAACTAAGTCCTACCGCCTACTGTCTCTACTTACCTCCCAGTAATGCCATCGGCTATGGATTAATGAATTAATCTATTGATGAGTTTAGAGCTTTCATGATCCAATCACTTCCCCAAGTACCAGCTCCTGCACTTTGCTGCACTGGAGACCAAGACTTCAGCACACGAGTATTTGGAGGACACTGTATATCCAAACCATAATACCATTTTTAATGGGTCTAAGTCATTTGTGTTAATCAGCTTTTTCATTGCTATGACCAAAAGACCTGACAAGAACAACATAGAGGAGCAGTGAATTTGGGGTTCATGGTTTCAGAGGTCTCAGTTCATAGATGTCTGACTCTATTGTTCTAGGTGAAAGGTAAGACATCATGGGGAAAGGGCATGGAGAGGAAAGCAGCTCAGGACATGCTATTAGGAAGCAGACAGAGCTTCTAATACAAATTTCCAAAGGCTCACCTTCAGTAATTCATCTCCAGCCACTTCCCACCAGTCTACAGTTACAACCCAGTTAATCCACATCAGTGGATTAACGCACTGATTGGGTTACAACTCTTCTAATCATTTCACTTCTGAACGTTCTTGCATTGTCTCACACATGAGCTTTTGGGAGACACCTCATATCTAAATCATAATACCATTAGAATAATCTAATAAAAATAATTAGTAACATGTGAAGTATAAGGATTCTCAAGGGAAACAAAACCAATAGGAGGTATATAGCAAGATAGATGGTGGATGGATGGATAGATAGATAGATAGAGGCAGGCAGGTAGAGAAAGAGATTTACTGTAAGGTATTGACTCATGTGACTGTAGACGTTAAGTACTATGATCTGCTCTCTCTAAGCTGTAATCCCAGGAAAATTAGTGGTATAGTTCAAAGTCCCGAGAACCGAGAGTCAATGATAGAGATTCCAGTTATAGTTTGAAGGCCTGAGGATCAGAAATTCCAAAGGTTAATACCCCAGCTCAAGTAGTCAGCAAATCCAACTTTCCTCTCTTTTTTTTGTTCTAGTCAGGTCTTCGTGTATTGGATGAGGCCCACCCACAATGAGGAGGGCGTCTGCTTTACTCAGTCCACTGGTTCAAAAGCCAATTTCTTCCAAAAACACTCACACAGACATGCCCTGCTATCTGGGCATCCCATGGCCTAGTCAAGTTGGCACATAAAATTCACGAGTGGTAAAGCTTTTACTAAAATGTTGTGTTTAGGGATGGGGTTGTAGCTCAGTGGGAGAGCATTTGCTTAGCACATGTGAGGCACTGGGTTCGATCTCCAGCACCATATAAAACTAAATAAACAAAATAAAGGTATCATAAAAATTTTTTTTAAATAAAATGCTGTTTTTATATACTATCCAGTAATTTTAAAGTCTTGGTATTATGTAGAGTAAATCCTATTTAGTAATGTTCTATATCTTATTTACTTCAAATTATATTTCCATAGACAGGACATAAAAAAGCAAAATATATTAAGAACTGCCACATCTGGATTTTGTTTAAACTTATACGGCTTCAAATATTAGCATTTTTTCTTTTTTGCTTAACTATAGATCCTTCAATAGTATGTGTGTGAACTGGACTTTTGGAGGAAAATTCAGATGCTTTAGTGAGAGGAATAATATGGATGCTAAATACTGCTGCTCCTTCACCTTGTGACATGAGGGAAAGAGTCAAGGTGAGGTAGTGTAGTGAAATAGTATTCAAGTGATATTATTGGTTTGGTCTGTGGTAGTCCTGTTAAACTCTCCAACTGTTTTTATGTGAAGAAAAAGTTAAGCCCTGACTGGAGAATTGGGAATTCTGATATTTCTCCTTCCAGCTTAATGAACTGCTACAGTGATTGGGAGCAAATGATTAAACTTCTCCGTAGTGCCACAAGCTCATGACAGTGGGCCACCCTCATGCACTGGAGGTGTGTGTAAGAGGACTCACAGATTTCAATGTCACCAGGCAGTTTGGTCTCTAGAGAGCCAGCTCGAATTCTGGCAATAAGAGCAGGTGCAACATTTTGGGGTACTGGGGTGCTACCCAAAGTTGACTTCAACAGGAAGCCAGTGAATGAGGTCTGTCAATTTTGGATGTCATGTAGTAGAAGAAAGGGCTGTGATAGTAGGCCTGCAGTTGGTTTGGGGTAAGTGTAGACCCAGTTCTGAAGTGGAGGGTCTATGTTAGTCAGCTTTCCATTGCTATGACAAAACACCTGAGAAAAACAACTTTTATGGAGGAAAGTTTTATTTTAGCTCATGATTTCAGTGCTTTCATACATAGTCAATTGGTACCATCACTTAGGGCCTGTGGTGGCACAACACCTTGGTTGACACAAGTGGTGGAAGAGGCCTGTCCATCTCATGGTAGCCAGGATGCAAAAGAGAGGTGAAGGGTCTAGAACTAATATCTCCTTCAGAGGCCCCTCAGTGACCTAACTTCCTCCCACTAGTCTCCACCTCCTAAATGTTCCATCATCTCCCAATAGTGCCACAGGCTGGTGACCAAACCTCTAAAACATGGACCTTTGGGGGACACTTCAGATCCAAACTATAGCAAGGTCATGAAGCAAAAGAAGGAATTTGTCCTACGGAAATTGTCAATGAAAGTGAATCAGAGAATCACTTCTGGAATTTGGTACTTGTAGGTGCCTTGAAAAATGTCTTCAAAGAAAAATTTAAAGTGTTGATAAAGGACTTTCACATTCAAGAATTTTGATATTCCATTGCCAAGGAAGAACAGAAGTCAACCAAAAATTTTCTTCTTCCTACTGTTTAAAAAGTTTTTTTGCCATACTGGCGATCAAACCTAGTGCCTTGCGCATGCTAGGCAAGTGTTCTACCACTGAGCTACACCTGCAGCTTGGGTCACTTCTTCAGAGGAGAATAAAACTAATTTGTT
Source organism: Sciurus vulgaris (assembly GCF_902686455.1). Taxonomy (NCBI): domain Eukaryota; kingdom Metazoa; phylum Chordata; class Mammalia; order Rodentia; family Sciuridae; genus Sciurus; species Sciurus vulgaris. Next base: position 24,525,660 of record NC_136469.1, read on the forward strand.
GTGACTGTTTCTGTGGTGGGTGATCAAAAGTCAGTGTGGAGTGTGCGAAAATAAAGGATATGTAGATATTCAACCATGATGCTGCGTTCCTTAACTTTAAAAAGAGACAAAGGAGATCTATCCAGATAACTTTAAAATGCTGTTTAATTTGAGAAAGTTTGCCATGGATGTAAGGAAGGGAACACATTGGCAGTGTTTAATAGTGAGGACTTCTGAAGTCCAGATGTGTTTTGATGACTTTTACCTGCACACCTGGGAAAAGTGGGTTTTGCGGTCAGTTTGCCGAATTATGGTGGGTTTGCTGGGCTAGGGTATGAGGTCTGCAGTGAGAGAAAGTTCCAGAGAGGTTTCTTACTTATCCAGAGTGGTCTTCTAAATCCTGGCAGTATTGGAGAAGCAGGAAATTGAACTCTTGCCCCTCGTCCTTAATTAGCTTTCTAGAACTGTGGCATGCCACTCTCTGCATCAGTGTTCTTAACACTTGTAACAGGGTAGAGTTTGGAGGCACAGGCTCTGGCACTGCTCTGCAAGGGTCTCAAACTCAGCTCTTCCACGCTTTGGCATTGCAGCCTCAAACAAGGCACTTGAATCTTTCTGCATCTCAGTTTCCTCTTCTGTACAATGGGGAGGGAATTAGAGCATGTTTTACTGGTTTTTTGTGAGCAGTTCCCTGGTGCTAGGTCTGCTCCTGATTGAGCACAGGATGGAACTCATCCTTCCAACCCTGCAATAGTTGGAAGAAGAATGTATTAAAATAAATGAGCCGAAGAGAGCTCCGAATAGAGAGATGCACACATCTCAGTCTTCCTTGGTTTATGTCTATGCTAAATTTGTTTTAATAGATGACTTACGATGTGCACAATATTGTGCAATGCATTCAGGCTAAGCAATTTTAAGATGATTCCTACCCTCCAGGGTTTAAAGTTAGGTCAATAGAAAAGACAGCATAAATAAAACTGATCAGTAGCAATCCAGGGTAGTGAAGGGCACCAAGAGCCCACATGAGGATGAATGGTACACATGGCGGAGGATCCTAAACAAACACTATATATCATTCAGATACAGAAGTCCTCCGAGTTATTTCAGTACTTTAAAACTAATTTAAAAATTTAGTCTTTGAGATTACTTTTTGGCATTCAATCCCAAGATGGGAATGTTTGCAATTTTTGAAAGGAAAAGGGAAATTCTTCATCAAGTCCAGGAGATTGTTTTCCTGTTCCTATAATGACATGATATGGGATCACACCTCTCCTTATTGTTTATCTCATGGTTTTGTAATTATCTATTAACTCATTTGTCTCCATTACCAGCCCTAAAGGGACAGAAACTATGTGCTTTTCATCTTTATAGCCCTGAGCACGTGGTTGGCACTTTTGGCCACTGAGTGACGTTTGCTTGAAGGAATAAGTGAGTGCAGAGTACACTCCAGCAGATCTAAAACCAAGCACCGCAGACTTCCCTCTTTCAGATACTGTATAGATATTATTCGTCAGGTCCTCTAGATGCCAATCATTTTTGATCCTACCTTTACCTCCATAAACTCTCTAAATCTTACTTACCACTTCTTCCTTTTGCTATCATTTACTCTATCAACATCTCAGTCCCCAACAGCCTAGGTCAAGGGGGCTGGGGAGATAGCTCACGTGGTAGAGTGGAGATAGCTCACGTGGTAGAGTGCTCACCTTGCATGCAGAAGGCCTGGGTTCGATCCCCAGCACTGCAAAAAAAAAAAAAAAAAAAAAAAAAAAAAAAAAAAAAAAAAAAAAGCCTAGGTCAAGTGTGCCTCATTTTGTGTCTGGATAATTATACCCTTTCTCCCACCTTCACACCATTATTCAAGTATTGAATGTCCTGTTACCCTCCCCATCTACCCAGACTCCTCCTAGCCTTTAAGATCCACCATCTTTTCTAGTTGAAAATTCTGGTACCTTAGACTTTTGTAATGTGGTTCAGCTTTTCTCCTGGTGGTGTTAGTCAGCTTGGTGGTGCTTTGGCCAAAATACTTGACAAGAACAACTTAGAGGAGAGACAGTTGATTTTGGCTCATGGTTTCAGAGATTTAGTCCACGGTTTGTGGAGTCCATTGCCCAAGGTGAGGCAGCACATTATGGTGGAGGGAAACTGCTCAGGGCAGGAGGACTGAGAAGCAGAGAGGGAAGGAGAGCAAGGGGACCCTCAGAGCAGATGCACCCTGGCCTCTAGTGACCCACCTCCTCCAGCCATGCTTCACCTGCCTTCAGTTACCACCCGGTCCATCCATTCAAACTAGGATCAACTAATTAGGTTCCAGCTCTCACAATCCAATCACTTCACCTCCAAACATCCTTGTATTAACACAGGAGCTTTGGAAGGGATACCTCATATCCAAACCATAACATCTCTCTTTTGATAATAGCTTTTATTAACTGCCATGCATCATTTCTAGTGCATCTTGTCCTTATAACACCCTTGTGAGAAAACTAAGAATCTCCCCAGCTTACAGATGGGAAAACTGGGGCTCTTCAGTTTGAGTGTGTCCAGGGTCACACAACTAGCCCACTGTCTGACTTCAGAGCTCTTTCTTCTACACCTTGCAATCTCACCTCAAGTAAAATGTCACTTTCTAGAGAGATCCTGTTAATACTTTCTTTTATCAGCAGACTGTCTTCCATGTTGCTTTACAAATAGTAAGCACTCAAATATTAGTTTTAGAACCTTGATTGCATTGTTCTTTAACAGGGAGAATGAAAGAGAGGATAAATGGATAGAACAAAAGAACGAAACCATTATTATTACTTTGGTCCCAGGGATTGAATCTAGGGTTGCTTAACCGCTGAGCCACACCCCCAGTCCTTTTTTATATTTTATTTAGAGCCAGGGTCTCACTGAGTTGCTCAGAGCTTTGCTAACTTGTTGAGACTGGCTTTGAACTTGCGATCCTCCTACAGGTATACACCGCTAGCCTGGCTCGTTCCTCTTTTTTTTTAACGGCAAAAAGTACTTGTATAGAGAATAAAGCCAAAGTCAACCAGCCTGCTAAATGTTCATTGATTTCCCATTTTTATGTAAATTAAAGTTGAGTTTGAAGATTATTATGAATTTTTTTCTCTTTTATCGCACAGATGTTTCCAGCATTCCAGAAATTCGTTGGTGTATTTACTTACTTGTTTAATCTATCTGAACATTAAAATATTGATAATGACACTAGACTGTGTGAAAACACTGGTCAATTTCAATGGATATTCACGACTGAGTTATGAAGAGGAAAATGTCCTGGTAGGAATGGTCAGTCATGAGTTACCATGGGTTTGTTCTCATCTCCAGAGACCAGTATGTGAAGAAATATCCACATGATCAGAAACAGGACTGGAATAGTGAGCTCAGCAGGTCCTCCTTCCTGAGAACTCAGTGGATGCTTTGAGATGTTTTCAAGGTTGACTCTTAAATTGGGGGTGACATGGGAAGTTGTTGATATTTACATGTCAGACTTTGATCTCATGTCATCTCAAGACATTTTAAGAGTAGCTCATTCCTATACCTTTATGACTACATAAAACTTTAAAAATTATATACAATGCTCTAGCTGGAAGAAATCTAAGTGATTATTTAATCCAAACCTTTTCCTTGATACCTAAGGCAGCCCAGAGAAGTTAAGTGATTTGCTGAAGGACACAACGTGTCTGATTTATAGCCATAAAACCCACCATGAGACTTTCCCTGTGTGTGACATTAATATAACTGTTCTAGTCATGGCCATGGGATGTTAACATAATGGATTTAGTTCTGTTAATATATCAAGTTCAGCCAAATTGCTAGTGTGAAATGACCTCTGGCAGATTCACCAAAAAGCCCCCAAAGTTTTCTCTTTTTGGGTGCTGTCGGCTGGGCTCCTCCGGGTGGACACAGGGAGTGGAAGCGCTGTCTCTCCCCTGCGCTGTCTTTTGTTCTTGCTTCTCTGCTTGCTTCTTTCGCACATTCTCTCTCTTTCCAGCTTGCGGGTGGGGTCTGTGCCGGATGCCTCCTCTTGGACACAGGCCCCATCAGCTTCTTCCCCAAACAAAATGCACTGAGCCCTTCCTTTGTGTCAAACCTCATGCTAAGTGTCACCACCGAATCATAATGGCCTCTTTGTAACTTTCGACACTGGGCTGCAGGTATGGGACTGTAGTTAGCCTCATTGTTGGAGATGAGGCTTCAAAGCTGTTCAGTAGCAAAGCCGTGGTGAGAAACCCTATCGATCATAGCCTGAAAGCTGTGTAAACTTGGGCAAGTTATGGGCAAGTTTCCTCACCCATAAAATGAGCTCACAAGAGTGTGGACTTCTTGGTGTTGTATCAGTGAGTAGTTTACTAACTGGTTGACGGGAACAGCACTGCTGGGTCCTACACAGCACTGAATAAATGCACCGTTGTGTTTAGTCACTACCTTATCTTCCTAAGCACACTGTCTCCTCCAACCGACCTTGCACGTGGTACCACATGGTTGTCAGGCCCAAGCCTGCGCCATGACACCTTTCCTCACCCGCTCTCCCTGGTGTAGACCTCCACTGCCCATTTGGGTAACAGCCTCACGTGTGTCCCCTGAGCGCCTGAGACGTGGCTTTCCCGAGCTGAGATGTGCCATGAGTGTAAAATCCACACGGGCTATCAAAGACTTGCTATGAAACCAGAATGCAAACTATCTCACCAATGATTTTTATACTGATTACATGTGAAATGATGATATTGTTAACATATTAATTTAAATAAATATACTAAAATAAACTTCATTTATTTTCATGGTTTTTTTCTTTTTCTTTTTTCACTTCTTACTTTTTTGTTCCCCATAGGGTCACTAGGAAATTTTCATATGTGACTTGCATTGTATTTCTTTTGAGCAACCCATGTAAAGTTGCCTTCCATTTTCTAGGTCAGATTCCCAGAAGGAGTTTCTGGTTCAACTCTGCTCAAAAGCACTCTCCCCTGTTACCAGGTTATTGTCCCCGTACCCTCCACAGCAGGGATGGTGGCATGGGCTTGCTGCCAGCTCAGTGAAAGCCGTGATGTGGCACGCAATGAGGGCTGTGTCTAGTAAAAGGAGTTCTCCTGGTTTCTAACACAAAATGTCACCTGAGTGAATGGCGGGGTGACGTATTCAGCATTTTAGATGTGCACTCTTGAATCTTTGCATCCCCTTCTAACCTGGTAGTTGGGTGTTTGAGAACCCCGACCTCAGGGAGTTTGTGCTATAGGGCCAAAGCAGAGGGGTTGGTAGGTTTCAGAGGTAGATTATGCCAGTTGACCAAGGGTGAGGGATGAGGTTGAGAAGGAAGGAGGTAGGGAGACATTTGCAACAGAGGGGAATGGAGAAGAGTTTAGCCACAGTTCCCCAGCAGCAGGGGGAGGCTGCCCAGTGGAGGGCAGTGGGTATATGGTTTGGATGTGAGGTGTCCCCCAAAGCTCCTGTGTGACACACTGCAAGAAGGTTCAGAGGAGAAATGATTGGATTGTAAGAGTCTTAACCCAATCAGTGACTTGATCCCCTGAGACGGATTAACTGAGTGGTAACTACTGGTGGGGTGTGGCTGTAGGAGGTGGAAATTGGGACGTGGCTTTGGGTATGTATTTGGGTTTGGTGAGTAGACTCTCTCTCTGCTTTCTGATCACCATGTAAACTGTCACATTCTTCTGCTTTGATGTCCTCCTTCACCTTGGGCCCAAGGAATGGAGCCGGCCATTCATGGACTTAGACCTGAAACTATGAGCCCCCCAAATAAACTTTTCCTCGTCTATAGTTATGCTGGTTGGGTCTTTTAGTCACAGCAGTGAAAAAGGTGACTAAAGCAGAGGGGGACCTCAGAGGGGAATCTTCTGCATTGCTACAGATTTGAGCCCCCCTTTTGCATGGAAACTGTTGAGTTAACAGCCTCCAAGGGGCCAGATGAGCTCCGAAAATGGGCAAATAGCAGTCATGGACGATCCTTACCCTAATATTTTAAGCCTTCGAGATTTTCTCATGACTCAGTAGGAGACTGAGATTCCCTCCATCCTAGTGTGACAGAGGCTTAGAGGCAACAGATTTGATGGGTTGGAATTCAGTAGGGAGAGGGTGCATATTGGAGTCCGAGGCCAAGGAAGGCCAACTCCCCTAGTGTTCGTAGGGTAGAAAGTATCATTTACACTCACAATGAAAGTTTAAGAAACTTGGTCTCTAAACCAGCGCTTTGCTTATTAAATTACTCATTCAATAGAATTTTCTGACATGGAGACTAGGCTTAGTGGTCAGACCACTGCTTTCCCTGGAGCCCTCACCTCATATCCCCCTGCAACATCAATCCTAGAACTCCTTTTTGGAACTCCCTTTAGAGAGTGCCAAATCCCACTAAGCCTGCCTACAAATGATCTCCTTAGTCCATTCCTCTTTCTTTATCCCCGTTGTTACCTTTGCAAGCTTCCAGGTGACGCTGATGTTGTGCTCTCAGAACCCCACTTTGAGAACCACCTTTGACTCTGTGCTGTTATCAAATGTTCCATGTGATTTTTAAATGCACACAAGTTTGTGAAATCCAACTTCAGTGCCATCAATATGGGAAGAAATGTACTATGTAATTTTAAAGAAAAAAAAAACACCAAACATGGCTCTGGAGTGTCAGTTGCATTGCACCAGACTGAGTGAAGAAGCAGAGATTGCTGAGATATGTTTGAATCAAGCATCTTCCCCTTGGCAGGGAGACCAAGTTAGAGACTTCCAACTTTATACCAGGATACCAATTCCCATCATGTGCAAAACCAGTCTCAGATCTTTCTAGTTCTTCACATAGGCTTGAACAAAGATGTAGCTGGACACTGTGTGTGAGTGTGTGGGAACATGGTTTTAGGGACAACTAATACGATTTAGGCTGGATTTGGACCCTGAGGGATGCTTCCTGTAGATGCTGAGGATTAGTGGTAACAGCTGTCATCCTCCTCATTAGAGCAAAGACTGAAGGAGAAGAAAGGACTTTTGTTTAAAGGATGTGATTTTGCAACTCTGGGGGGCAGGCGACTGCTCCGTCAAGCCTGAAGGAAAGCATCTCCCTAGGTAAGTGGATGGTTTGGGGAGGTTCAGATAGACAAGGTGCTGGTGGGAAAGAAGACTCCGCTGGAGCTAAGGCTTGGAAGGGTGAGATTTGTGACTCTAGCTGTGGAAGGGGTGTGGTACTCTGAAGCCCCTGTTTGATCTGCCTCTGGAAAGGACACCCCCTTCTACGAAGTCTCAGGGGCACTTTCTAGGGACCCTTGTGAGAGAACAGGGCCAGTGCCCTGGGCAGCCTCTGCTGAGAGCATGCCTCCGCCACTCACGGTCATTCTCTCAGAGTTAGAGGAAGCAGCAGGCATGGCGCTTTGGAGAACAGGTTTGACTTGTGCTACAAGAGAAAGACATGGTCTGAAGGACTCTTAAGGCAAGCCTAGGAACTGCTGATCATATTCCCTTCTCCCTGCAGCTGGAGGTGGTGGTGATGGTGTGGGAGGGTGAGACGGGGTGGATGACGTGACCTTGGGTTATATGGATGGTTCTCTGGCCTACTGTTTTTATAGCTAGCTTCACTATATTTGGGGGTTTTATTTTTACTTTTCAAAACCAACGTTTTAAAGGGGAAGACTTTGACTTCCCTTGTCTCAAAGGCCAAAAGTCTTTAAAAATGCCTGGGTATCAAAAAATAAGAACATAGAACCGTTTTAAAAAATACCCTATACAGTCCTGAATATGTATTCAAAGAGCTTTTATCTGTCTTCTTTGTTCCTTTCACCTTAGTTTTAGCTATAAACTTCTTCACATTGTGGACTTTTCATTCCTTCTATGGATGGGGATCTGAGGTAGTAAACAAAAATGAAATTTACTCTATCAGTGCTTTATAATCCATTCATTGTATTCTATTCCTGAATCAAATGTTTTGCCAATGTATTTAACAAGATATAGGATGAGTCATCCTGGGTGTGATTTTTCTGCTCATTTTCTTTGCTGAAAGTAGTGAAATAACTAAAAAGAACAGGAGAAAGAAACGGGATTATCAAAGCATTGCAAACTTAATCACCTCTAAATAATTGATATTTGGTAGAAATTTTGTAGCATTTAACTCTGTAATTTGTGATTGAAGAGATAAGACACTAATTCAAGTCCCGTGTCTGTCATACGCCTGCCCATATTGGAACATTGGGGGGTTTGCCTCAGCAATAACTTAGTACATCTACCTTGCCTTTGGGTATCAGACAGCTTATAAGGGGTTCACTTTAGGACCCAAACATTTTCAGGTATTATTTCTTTGACTTAATAATTAATGCTTCTTTTTTTAAAGGCAATTTGGTCTTATGACAGAATTATAAGAAGAAAAAAATTTTTTGAAGTGTTTGGAAATGAAACACTTCCTGTAGCCTGGCATGTCTGTTTGATCTTGACCTTGAGGAAACAGCACTGAAAGCATCCCAGGTACAAAGGGAGGGAGGGATTCAGGTCAGTCACATCCGAAAAGACTTCATATCATTTTCTTAAATAGCATTTGGACTGAAGCCCTTGTTTGTCACTAAATAGGAAAGGGCAGGATGAAGGTCCCGGCTACCTTTGTAGGCTGGGCGTGTACCTCCCTCTTCCTGGCTTCCTGCTCGTCTGCCTTCTCCCATGGGGCCAGTGCGGTGGCCTGTGAGGATATGCAGCCCAGACACATCCAAGCCCAGCCCCAGCGCCCCAGCTCCCTCCACGTCACCATCCACACCAGCAGGTCCTACTCACCAGGTGACAAGATCCCAGGTAGGCCTAAGAGCCATGGAGACATTTGGGGAGCCCCACAGCCCTCTGGGGGGTGGTCCTCCAAGTTGTGCTTACCCCAGGCCCTCCTGAACTAAAGTTTGGCTTAGTCCTAAGAGGCAATTATTTGGCCAAAAATATGCATGAAATTTTTGTGTCATGGAAACCATAGGATAACTAATCTATATTTGTAGGAATCGTGAATCATGATTTTGTCCTTATTTTTTCTCTCTCTCTCTTTTTTTTTTTTTTTTTTTTTTTGCAGTGCTGGGGATTGAACCCAGGGCCTTGTACTTGTGAGGCAAGCAATCTACCAACTGAGCTATATCCCCAGGCCTGTCCTTATCATAAGATAAATAAATATGATTGCCCCAAACAATCTTCATGCATTGTTTGTGAAAAATATAAATTTTCTCATCATTTAAAACTAAAATTTGTTCAACTTGTGAGATTGTGGATATGTTGATTTGCTTGACTATGGTAACCATTTTGCTATGTGTATCAAGACATCATGTTATATATCTTAAATATATCTGATAAAAATCTTTAAAACTAAAATTCTGTAGAGAATGATATTGGCCAAATTATATTGTTATATTATGGGCATGCATGAATATATAACAATCCCACCATTATATGCAACTATAATGCACAATAAAAATTTGAAAAAAATAAAATAAAATACAGGGTTGAGGATGTAGCTCAGTTTCACAGCTCGTGCTAAGTATATGTGAGACCCTGAGTTCAATCCCTAGCACCTGTCCCTCTCTGCCACCACACAGACACACAGCCTCTGCTAACCTCTAATTCTCTTTCTAATAATTTGTTTACTCTAGGTATCTCACCTACGTCATCATATAATATGTCCTTTTGCATCAGGCTTATTGAACTTATTATGTTTTCAGGGTCCATTGATGTTGTAGGACATATCAAAGGAATTGCATTTTAAATACAGAAGATGTTGCACAGTTTTTAAGTCCAACACTAGAAAATCAAATACCCTCATCTTTCCACAGTCTACTAACAGTCATAATATTTTAATATGTTTTAATATTTGCTAATATAGACACAAAATAGTAACATTTTAGTATTTGTTAATATAGACACAAAATAGTAATTCATTTACAACTGCTTTTGAAATTATGATCCAGCTTGTTTTATTTTCTAGTAGTGTCCTTTTGTTATTTTGAGAGGGGTCATATTTGTACTGATTCACCTTAATTCTATGCCATAGTCTGTTTTATATGTTATAAGATTTAGTTTATCATCTGTATCGATTTCATCTTCATCCAGATTTTTTAAATAGAGCAAAGTTTATTCATCTTTTCCTTTATGGCAAATGGATTTTACTTAGGCGTTGTTCTTACTTCTGATACGTAAAAAAATTTTGTTTGTTTTTTTTTTTACATACCTTTCATCCAAACAGACTTTATCTTGGTGTGAAATAGGACTTGGACTCTTTTTCCTGCTAATGAATTGCTCGCTTTCTGGGAGGGGGTGACAGGTCCTCCACTTTTAGCTTGGAAAACACCCCTATCAAACCACCTAGGGGGCTGAACCCGGCGCGTCAGTCTTGACCGGCTGTTCTCTGCCGCAGTGCTGGTGAGAAGCAGTCTTGACTTCATGGGGTTCCTGCTGCAGGCTCGGAGCCTGTCCAATCATCAGACAGCGGGCACTTTTGTCTTCATTCCTCCTCGTTCCAAACTGATGACTTGCTTTGAAGAGGCGGATGCAGTCACCCACTCTGACAAGTCCCCAAAGAGAAACCTCTCCTTCGTGTGGAAGGCCCCTGCTCAGCCCCTGGGGGACATCCGGTTCCTGTAAGTCAGGGAAGTGCTGTTTCTTGGTCCCCGAGGCCACTTTGAGGGCAGGGTGGAGGGCTTCTCTTCCTCTTTCATATCCTTGGTCTCCTTCTCCATATATAGCCACCTTAGAACAAGGACAGGGTCCCTGCAGCTGCCAAATCCAGACAGCCTATGCAGAGGGCAACTGAGCAGAGTTCGCCCCAGACCTTCCTTCACCAGCGTCACAGCCCTGGAGTGTGTTATTCCCCTCCCCAGAGTTACAGCCTATCTTTTCCAGAATTTCTCTTCAGGAAATTCTGACTACAGAACAAAAGAGATGGTGGTGGTAGAAGAGAGACAGAGGCAGATGGACAAATGGACAGTTCCCTCGACCAGCGGAAGCCCCTTCAGTCTCTATGCCTTGGCGCGTTCTCTAGATCAAATGAGCAGAATGAGCCTACTGTGGTGGCACATGCCTGTTGTCCTAGGACTCTGGGGGCTGAGGCACAGGGTCACTTGAGCCCAGTCTGGGTGACATCACAATTAATTAAATAAACAAAATAAAAATTAATTAATAAAATGAAGGGCATAATAATGATACCATCCACCTCCTCCAGTGTGTAAGGAGGCAAAAGCAATATATGCAAAGTAGTTATGGCCGTTCCAGTAAGAGTAAGCGCTGTAACTTGTCTTTAACCCTCAAAGTGAGATACGTGTTGTAACACTCCTTTCAGATTCTGTCATTTACCAAGGACAAATTTTTCATCCCTCAAGAAAGGGGAGTGTGTCCCTGAGTTTCTTTCCCCAACACCCTTAGAAATACATGAGGGAGACAGCAGCTGAACTCTGTTTGCCCTCTGCACTGGGAGCCAGAGACGAGGTTCATGGTCCACCCACACTGTCCCTCCTCTGTCCCTTCCTGGAAGCTCCAAGTGGCAGACAGGGCAGCAGGAAGAGAACACTGTGCCCTTGAAGGGCTGCTATGTGATCAGCCAGCCTCTGTCCTTGGCTTCCATTCTTATCTGGTGTAGGGGATTCTGCTATTTGAATCCCTTCAACCTTTCTGGTCACTTTTCTCTCTCTCAGAGCCCCTCCATTCTTATTTTGGGGTTCACCACCATAGTTGCCATGTGCTGCATAGGAAGTGGTTTAAAAGCTATTGTCTCCACGTGACAGGAAAAAGAGCCACGTACTGGATCAGAAATGGCTCCCAAAGTCACCCTGCACTCTCCCCTCCTGGAATCCTTGCCACCCACCTGTGACTGAGGCCTGCTCCGTGCCCCTCCGTTGTTCCCTCCCTCTCTGGGTGACTTTGGCTGTATTAATCACATGGTCATGACTGCCCTTGGAAAATGTAAAGTGGGAAAAATGACATTTGCCAAGAATACCTACCTCTGTGAAAATGTTGGGAGGATAAATGGCACAACGTTTATGAAAGTGATTTTCACTGAAGAAAGGCATTATGGGATCCAAATATTATTTAGAATATTGATGATTTCTCTCTAATTGTCAATGGAATCTACAATTACAATAGAATCATACCATTGTACAATAGAATTTTGAAAACTTATTAATTATGTCATTAATAGAATCTCAGTGATGGTTAAAAATAAAGCTGAAGATACAAGCTTTTACTTGGGTCTAAACAATTCAAGAAGACACCTGTTAGTCAAAATGATCTTTTTCCGCCGTGCTAGAGAGAGACACCAGGGCTTTGTGCCTTCTCAGTCAGAGCTTTACCAGCCCCCAAATGAGATTTTTGATGCCTGTATTTATTAGGAAGGATAATCATTTGTATATACCCTTTCCTAGTCTAACTGAATTGCAACTCTTGAGTTTTTGATTTTTTCAAGAATGAAGTCACGCAAAGGGAAATAAAACAATTCTTTCTAGTTCTCAGTCATTTAGACTTTCGTTCTTTGTTAGTATCCACCACGTTCTCACTTGCTATTAGTATGGACCAGGCTATTATTATTTAGGGGAAACTCAATCCCTGAATCACTCTGCTCTGTCTTTTCCCACAGTTTATCAGTAGTCCAGTCGTATTTTGTTTACTGGGCAAGGATTGAATCAGCTGTTGTATCACAACAGACACGTAGCAGAGCCCTCTCTGATGACCACCACCGTGCTGAGCTGGGGATGCTGGTGCCGACCCCTGGGCGAAGGCTGGATGACTCTGAAGGGACAGCCCCAGGTATCGCTGACCGCTGTGCTTAGGAGCCTGGCTGCCATCATTATTTACAGTGATCTATTTTCACTTACAAGTGACTACTGCCAGTTTCCTGTCCCTGAAAAACAAGCAATAAACACCTGCCTCCAGTGGCAGCAGCCCATCCCAGAAAGTGATAACTGGGCGGTGAGAGGGAGGGGCTGCCTGCGCTTGCTCCCACTGCTTCCTTGGCAAACACACTTCATCTGGCTCAACCTAACAAATTAAGGTGGACCCTTGGGGGGAACAGTTAGGGCTGCATTGCAAAACCAGAAGATGTTCCTTCTGCCTCCATCTTTGCTGGTCAGCACAGTATTTCCTTAGTCCCCTGAAGCACCAAAAAGAAATGAGCTATTTTTTTTCTTCCTTCCTTCCTTCCTTCCTTCCTTCCTTCCTTCCTTCCTTCCTTCCTTCCTTCCTTCCTTCCTTCCTTCCTTCCTTCCTTCCTTCCTTCCTCTTTCTTTCTTTCTTTCTTTCTTTCTTTCTTTCTTTCTTTCTTTCTTTCTTTCTTTCTTTCTTTCTTTCTTTCTCTCTCCTCTCTCTCTCTCTCTCACACACACACACACACACACACTTTCTTTTCTTTTTTTTTTTTTTTTAATAAAATCTCATCTAGTTTTTATTGTTACTTTCCATGGTGAGAAGATGACTCTTTGCAGCCTGGGTTGGAGAATGGAATCAAGAATAAGAGGCTGTTTCAATGGAAATCAACTTTTTCTCCGTTGTATGGCATGATTTTATCCTCCATTGGCCCATGAACTTCTGAAAAGAGAAACAAAGCAAAACAAACAACCCAAAACCCCTAACCAGCCACAGAAGGTCTGACCTCCCTGGCATCCTCTGACATCCTGTGACATGGAGCCAATTCTCATTATCTATTTCTGGTTAAGGGTCTTAAACAGATGCTCTCATGACAACACACAACCAGTCACCTCCACAGAAGTTACCGTCCTTAACCCATTAAATCCCAGTTTCCTTCGTTCTTGATTCTTTCCTTAAAATTTCTTGCTGATACATTAAAGTCAAAATCTAACCAAATCCCTGCCTGTGCTCACTGTAGCAGATCCAGGCACAGAAACAACCAAGGGTCACCCTCCCTTCTCTGTCTCTGTCCCCAAACCTTTGTTTTCTCCTCTTATCCCAGTACAGCTCCTCCAGCTTTTCTGCCAAGATACTCCTAAAAGCAGAGTCAAGAACTCAGGGTCTGAGAGGTGACCCAGAAAAGACCCCACAGACCCAACATGGTGGAAGTCTCATGTTTTATTTTATCAAGCCCCAAGTCCAACCATGTTTGTTTTAATATGGACATGAATAAAAGTGAGATATCAGGAGGAAGTGTCACATTGAGCTCTCAGCCTCTCTGATGCCTGCCTGTCCCACTGGGAGACTAGGTCCCTCCTGGGGTCACAGACGCCAGTCTGAGCAGCTTACAGGAGAAATTTCTCATGTTGCCACCCATGTTCCCCACCCTAGTGATTCTCAAAGGAAAAAGGAGTATGTGTGTTTGTGTGTGTGCTGGAGGGCCACCTAGTAAAACAAAATAGATTTCTTAACCGCAGGAAGAATTCAGTAGGTATATGTGAATTGGGACTTGTCAAAATTGGAAAAATAGTACATTGTGTTTCTCACACATATTTGCCACAGACCCTCAGGACATTTTGTGCTCCTGCTCCACTCCTGTAGGTACAATCTACTCTTACATCTTCAGGCTTTCCCTCTGAGAGTCCCCAAAGTGGATGGTTCCTCATGATGATCTACTGATCTACATTGCTTACAGGACACAGCTCAAATATCTCCTTAGCAAAACTTTTTCTCACACTTATCTTAGATCTTGCCAGCTGCTGTAAGAAGGTACCTTTGACTGGGTAATTTATAAGCAATAGAAATTCATTGCTCACAATTCTGGAGGCTGGAAGTCCAAGATCAGGGTACCAGCAGGTTCAGTATCTGGTGAGGGACCATGACTTATAGATGGCACTTTCTATGTGTCTTCACATGGTGGAAGGGGTGAAAAAGCCCCCCAGGTCTCTTTTGTAAGGGCACTAATTCCGTTCATGAGGTGCTGCCTTCATGAGCTAATCACCTCCTTAAGACACCTACTACATTGGGATTAGGTTTTAACACATGAATTTGGGGGAGCAAACTTCAGATGATAGCAGCAAGGTAATTGCTTCCCTAGCTCTGGAACTGAAGTCCTCTTCACATTTATACTTTGTAAGTTGGGAATGTAGGGACTCTCACCTCCTAGATTTTGAGTTCAGGGACAACAGTCACAAATCTGCCTCAGTTCTGCATGCCCAGATACCAGAGCAATTCCCAGCATGCAGTGGGTCTGTCTGTGATATCCGAGTGCACTTTGAGTTCAGGCAGGAATTCCAAACTGTCAGTTGTTGTGTGTGTCTGG
Source organism: Sciurus vulgaris (assembly GCF_902686455.1). Classification (NCBI taxonomy): domain Eukaryota; kingdom Metazoa; phylum Chordata; class Mammalia; order Rodentia; family Sciuridae; genus Sciurus; species Sciurus vulgaris. The sequence goes on from NC_136469.1 coordinate 24,540,796, forward strand.
GTTACCCGGCTTCATTCTTCCCCATAAGGTTTTTGAGAAATGAAAATAGGGGAATGAAGAGGCATCAAACACTGTCCAGATGAACTCAGCCAACACTGCTTGGGTCAGCACTGCCCTGTCATTCAAATCAGGACCTCTCAGTGCATGCTGCTTGTGTGCCAGCCACAGTGCTTCATGCTTTTATGTCAGCTATTTTACTTCACCCCTCCACACCTCTGTGCTATGGGTTCTGTTATGGGCCCCATTTTGCAAATGAAACTAATGCTCAGGGAAGACTTGCCCAAAGCTGGGAGTTAGCATTGAGCCCAGATAATAATCTGACTCAAAAACAAGCACTTGCTTGCTTGCTGCCCTGTTTGCAGCTATTTCTAATGCTCTGGGTCCTTGTATGAGTCAGTCACAGATGGGAAATCAGATGGTGGAGGACAGTGGAGGGCAGTGGTCTTGCCTCTGCCCATAGCAGACAATCAAGTCATTATCATCACCAGGGAAATTTGGAGTGTTAATAATATATGGCAAAAGATACATGGCAAAAGATCTAGGGTTTTTAACAATCTGATTTGTGGATTCTAGTTTTCTTCTAGCTAGAGTTTCTGCAGAGATGAAAACAAAACTACAGTGGTCCAGTGGTTTCTATATTCCTGTATGGTGGCAGTGAAAAACATACAAGCCCAGAAGATGTGAGAAATCAGTGCTTAGCTGCTTGGTTAAGAGGTTATATTACTGAGCAGATCATCTTCCTGTTGACATTTTTGAGTGCCTCACATTTAATGATCATTCTTAAGGTACATTAGAATCTCCACTATTTACCCTGTTTTTGTAGTCATTTGTACCAATCAATGTGGGAAAAATGCTCTCACTGTCTCTGTGTGGTGTCTTCAGGCCTGGGCTCATCTCCCAGGGTCCCCGTCACCCTTTAGCAATAGCACAAAAATGTCTTTGCTGTTGTTTTTACAGGACCTTCTGAAGAGAACAACTCAGATCCTGTTCCTGCTAGTATTGGGGTGACAAAGTTGCCTGGAGATACAGAGACTCTGTCCCAATCACATTCACATACAGCTACTGCAAACAGCAATGGTCCGCAACCCAGTGGGGACAGCAGTCCAATCCTAGAACCATCCATGGATTCCCATAGGCTGGAGAAGCTTGTGGCCCTTAGGAGATTCTTCTCAGAGGCCTTTGCTTCCAGCCTGAGCACCCACCACAGGTAAAGGGTGATGGAGTTGTGTGTTAATCAACTTTTTATCTCTGTGACCAAAGTACCTGACAAGAACAACTTAGAGGAGGAAAAGTTTATTTTGGGGTTCATGATTTAAGAGGTTTAGTCCATGGGCAGCTGATTCCATTGCTTTGGGCAGAGTATCATGGTGGAAGGGCATGGTAAAGGAGAGCTGTTCAGCTTATGACAGCCAGGAAGGAGAGAGAGAGAGAGAGAGAGAGAGAGAGAGAGAGAGAGAGAGAGAGAGAGAGAGAGAGAGAGAGAGAGAGAGAGAGAAGCCAGTGTTCAGCTTATGACAGCCAGGAAGGAGAGAGAGAGAGAGAGAGAGAGAGAGAGAGAGAGAGAGAGAGAGAGAGAGAGAGAGAGAGAGAAGCCAGTGTTCAGCTTATGACAGCCAGGAAGGAGAGAGAGAGAGAGAGAAGCCAGGAAGGAAATACACACTCCAAAGGCATGTCCCCCAGTGACCTACTTCCTCCAGCCACACCCCATCTGCCTATCCTTGCCACCCAGTTAGTCCATCCAAGGATTAATCTATTGATGAGGTTACAGCTCTCAAAGTCTAATTGTTTTATCTAACATGAATTTATCGGGTCATTTGGTACAGGTGGTGGAATGAGACTAAATATTGTGGCACTGGGAGTCTGATGAAAAAAGATCTCAGCCATATTTATTCATAAGTGCATGAAAAACCCTCACTGTAACAAGGCTACTGGTCAGAAGAGCTGGGTATGATAATCACCCAGGAAAACTCTAATTTCTTGGAGGGGTGAGGTCTCTGAGAGGATGCTATAAATAAAATCATTTTTTATTTTAAATATATTTATGATATGATATATAAATATATGTGTATTGTGTGAAATAATGAATGATAGCTCTTGGTGGGTTCTTTGCTACTATTCTCACTCACCCCACCCCTCAGTCTCCCTATTGTCTTCTGGTCCCAAACTGAGGAGTTATTCCAAGGAAATCTGATATCAGCATATAAAACAGTGGTGAGAAATACTGTTTTTTGATCCAAATACTTAATGATCCCTTCTTAGCCCTTCTATTCTTCCCTTTAGAACTCAGGATGATCCAAACTTTGATCCATTGGAAACTTGCCTGCCCTTGGATAAGGATGAACAGGTAAGAGCTTGAATTGCAAATGGGGGTCAAGGTTGGCATTTTGATCCCTGAGTGGGAAGTTCCAGGAAAACAGAGTTATTAGACTAGCAGCCAAAGTCAGAGAGAAGGCAAAGATATGATATATACAAAGCGTCTTCGTACTGATCAATACCAGCCTTTCCTTTCTACGCAATGTCTCTGAAGTTATCAGCAACTGCAGAAACGGATGGTTTTAGTGATCCGTGTGCCCACTTAGCCCTGGTTAACAATTCCTTTTCTCTCCCCCTTCACCTCTTCGTTACACTGGCCTGGAAACAGCGTGGATGGCCCAGAGGTTAGATCAATGGGCAATATAAAATATTCATGCCCACTGATTTACTCTTCCTTTGAAGCCTTAGAAGGAACACAAAATAAAACATGGTATAATATGCTTACTTGAATTTATTGGAACCTCCAGCAAGATTAAATGGCCCCTCCTGCATGGGTCCTGCCATCAAAAGACACACTCGATGCTTTTAGCATCAGAAGTGAAGCGGCTCTCCTTGTGAGCTTGGAAACCTCTTAAAGAACCCTAAGCTGCTGCTCATAACTGGCCTCCACGCTCTGTGCGGGGTCTCCATTAGCTGCCCCATCCCCATTGATAACAAGTGATACTGTCTATTTATCTACTTGGACATTTTACTTTCAGCTCTTTTAGGAACAGGCAAGAGGCTGGGTCTTAAAGCAACACAGTTAGTGGTAAAGTTCAGTGGCGAACTGAGGGAAGATCAGGCCCTTTGACTTATTTTTCCTTTTCTAGGACAAAATGGAAGCGCCTAACAGGACCCCACTGAGGCCTGCGCTGCACACTGTCCACTTTACCAACCCCCAGAGTCTCTGGTCTTCTGAAGCATCCATGGGGAGCGGGGCGGGGGCATCCAACACGACCCCCAACTTCCACACCTCTGGCGCCTCCAGGCTGCCGGCCGCTGGTGGCCAGTCCCAGGCATCAAGGCCCTCTGCCAACTTTGTACCTAAGTCAAAGCCCAGGGATCCCAGCGTGGGGACAGGGAAGGGAGACGGTGGTGTGGGACGCCCTAGCAAGACCAACCTGAGGCCTGCAGTCGGGCATGAGGGAGCCAGTGTCCCTTTGGGGATCCAGCTCAGCACACCCCAGCTGGGTACCCTACTCTGTCTGTCAGCCACCCTGGGCATGGCCCTGGCTGCTGGCCTCTGCTACCTGCACTCTCAGCATCGTCACAAGCGAACAGAAGTGTCCTTCAGCGAGGCAGCTGCTGATGCTGTTGCCAGGAGCGACGGCGGGGAGACTGTTCATGTCAGGAAGATTGGGGAGAACAGTTTTGTTTTGGTTCAAGCAGAATACAACAGGATCTCTCCTTCTGAGGGTGGCAGGAGAGCAGTCCTCTGAGAAGACTCTGGTGGCAGGTCTCTCAGTGGCCTCCTTAGACTCTGCAGAGCAGCTCAGTCAAAACAGAGCTAATGAGAATTCTTGATGAGGACAGGGATTCGCCGCGCCTCCTGTCAGCACGCAGCTAGCGGAGGAAGCGGCGAAAGGACCGCTTGATCAACAGAGGGAGTTCTTCCCCAGCTTTGTTGTCTTAACATCTGTAATTTGGCTTCTTTTTTTTTCCTTTTTGCAATTAGACGTTCTGTTTGAAGAGTTAAACTCGACACAATGAATATTGTATAACCCGCTCATTAACTAGACTCCTGTGGCCACCAAGCTTCCTCTGTTGCCTTGAGGAACCTGCTGAAATAGAAATTCTGTCCCTCCTCAGTGTCTCAGCCTCATCTCCTCCAACTCTTTGAAAAGACGTAATGTTGGGTTTGTGGCTCCTACAAGAAAAAGAACGGCAGCCCTCGCTTTCCTCTCTAAATCACCCTAGAAGTTTACTTCTCAAAACTGGGGCTCAAAAACAAATTGGAACTCCGTTCAGTTGCTTAGGTGGATGCAAGGATATTTGGTCTGCTTCAAACCCAGCAGTCTGGCAAATCTGCCATGGGAATTAATCCAAAGCAAGGAAGGTATGGAGAGTGTGATTGAATACATCTTTGGGAAAACATGAACCCCAGAGCAGAGCAGGGAGCCTCCCATGAGGTGTAAATGGATCTGGGACTTCCCGACCATTGACACTTGGTGGAAAGGTTTGTGTTTCCCAACAAGTAGCAGACATCTTGCCTTGGCCAAAGGTCAGGCTTAAAAAAAAAAAAAAAAAAAAAAAAAAATGACCAGCAGAGTTTGAAGAACAGCTGTTACCTTTCTTCTCAGGGGACATCAGAAAGAAATCTTTATGGACGAACACTGTCTATCTGCTCTCATAACTATGAAGTTCACTTTGATTTAGCAATGATTCCAGGGATCTAAATGGTGTCAAAACATTAGGGTTCAATAGAATTCTTAAACATGTTCAACTAATGTATTAGTTGAGTTAGGGGCCTCTCCAGAGATAACTCTACTACACTCATCATGCATTTTAATATGGAAACAAACACCACCAGAAATTTGGAAAGGATATTTGTCTTGCACCTTTCTCGGAGAGGTAAGATGCCAGAAAACTAGCACATATTTTTCACATTGAGTTGTCACAATAATTTAATAAGGGATGAGTTCAGTACCTTTCCAAGGACAGTGAGAAATCATGGCACCCCAATTCAACAACAACAACAAAAAAACCATTTTCTTAAAAAGATTGAGTGTGGCTGGGCACAGTGGCCAAGCCTGTAATCCCAGCAGCTCAGGAGGTTTGAGGCAGGAGGATAGTGAGTTCAAGGTCAGCCTCAGCAAAAACGAGGCACCAAGCAACTCAGTGAGAACCTGTCTCTAAATAAAATACAAAAAAGGGCTGGGGATGTGGCTCAGTGGTGGAGAGTGCCCCTGAGTTCAATCCCCAGTACTTCCCCCACCAAAAAAAAAAAAAAGAAAAAGAAAAAGAAATTGAGGTTGTAGGAAAGACACAGCTTCTTTTATTTCAACAGCCTACTTTACTTTAGCTCACTGGGCTTCGGTTGCAAAACTCTTTCCTCCTGGACCCCAAACTAGACAACTCTGTCCCCCAGCTTCAAACCTGAAGCACGAGAAGTCTAAATAATCTGAGCGTTCATAAATGAACATGTTCTAAGCATGCTGTGGTACGAAAGCAAATGTGCTGTGCTGCACGGATATCCCTCCTTCACACCCAACCTTCCTAAGACAACCTTCCTCCCCAGGATGCAAAGAAGCTCATTTGTGGTTGCTCTCATCTGGCCACTTCACCTTCAGGAGCTTCAGGTCCTGGGGCTATTGATGTAGAACAAATGATCCTAAAACGGAGTGGTTTAAAACCACCACTACCACCGCCATTTTTTCTCCTTCCTACTTCTGGAGTTGCTTGGGCTCAGCTGGGCAGTTCTTCTGCTTCTTGTGTTGCTTAGGGGCTGGGATGTCTGGGATGGTGGCTCACCTGGCTGGCTGGTGGTGTTGGCTGCTGGTTGGGCTTGTTGATGAAAATGGGAAGCTATTTGGTTCTTTTCTTTGTGGCTTCTTACACCACAGTGGCTGCAGAGGGAGAGTTCTGAGAACATATAACTAGAAGCTGCAGATCTCTTAGGACCTCACCTTGGCAGTCAGATGATTTCACTTCTGCTTCTCTCTGCCAGTCAGAGCAAGTCACAGGACCGGCCCTCTTTGAAGATCAATTGACTTCACTTATTTGATGAGTGATTCGACAAAGAATTTGCAACTATCTTTAATTCACTACTAGTTCTGGGTAGACTGCTGACCTGCTGTGGTGGTTTACCTGAGAGTAGAAGGTACTTTCCCTGATTATCCCTGGTGGATGCCCTGGGTCACCTCTCCTGCAGAGCATCAAAGGGGTTGAGAGAACTCTTCAACTTCAGGCTCAGGCATTTTCTCTTCTCCTGGTGGGTTCTAGCTCAGGCCAAAGATGAGGGAGACCTCTGAACCTTGGCTTCCACATCAGAGAAAGGGAAATGACAAGATTATTCTTTTGGTTGTTGTAAGGATTAAATGCATGCACACTTGGCTGACTGCCCATAGCTAACGAATCTGACCTGCCATTGCTATTAATGTTACCCTGTAGCTACAATACTGTCCTTAAATCGTGCCCATTTAGAGAAAATTCGGTGACCGCTGACACCTGCCCTTCCCTTCCCAGGAGAACTCCCACCCCTGTGCAGCCCCACCCCACCCCACTTTCCTGCAACTCGCGGGGTAGTGTGGAACCAGTTGCCATGGTAGCCATTGGCTACAATTCCTGCCAGGTATCAGATATGTGTGCTGCAACATTTGGACTGAACTGTCTTGGCGAGGGCAGCTGGGGAGCATAGGCACGCAGTCCAGCCACATCAAACTCCTCTGTCACTGTGTTCTTCAGGGTCCTGGAAGCCTGGCTTCAGAGAAGCCCCAAGAGGGAGTGAGTAGGAAGTGTTAACTTACTACTGTTACTAAAGCACAAAGCCATTAAAAGTTTAAAAGAGACAAAGGACTCAAATGCAACATCTTAAAATAGCTTTTTTGTTTCGTAAGAACAGCTACAGAATCACTCAACCAAACTCTTCTTGGAGAAAAGGAGGTTTGGGGCTAAACACACAGTTAAGGGAAAATAATGGAAAAACAATTGCTGAAAACTGTATCTTAAACAAATGTTTTTACATCTATTGTGCTAATTTAATAACCACAGGTCAGGGATAAGAGTTAGCCTTAACACTGACTATCAGAGATTATTTCTGATATTTCCAATGAATTCTCTTCCACAGATACAATTTTGGTAAATCACAATTTAATGCCCAGTCATAGCTTGGCTGAGTTATCTCATTGTTGAAGCCGTCAACATTTATTTGCTGTTACAATGTTTGTTTTATTTTTTTTAAAAAAACTTAATTAACAACAATGACAACAACCAAACCAAATCAAAACAAACCAAACCAAAACAAAGGTCATCAAGTCAATAAATATTTAAACAAGAGTCAGGATTTGTTTGAAAAGTTGTCTGGGAAAGGCTGGCAATTTCTGAATAAATTACAAATGATGGTCAGACCCCCCTTCCTGTCTTGAACTTCTGGTGTTAATTATGAATTGCAGCTTTTCTGGAATGCAGAATTTAAAAATTTCATTTCAATCTGACCTATTCCTTTTCTATAAGTAGTGTATGGCTAGGAACTTCTTTTATTCAAGTGAAATGAGTCTGCGTTAATTTGTTTTATTAAAATGGAATGTTGTACCTTTCATAAGATATTCCAAAGAATTTCTCGGCATCCAGCCATGGAAGGTGGCAAAATCAGCCATAGCAATCTCTGGGTTAGACTATCAGGAGGACCTTTGTGATAAAAGGAAGGCTAACGTTTTGGTGGTTCATTGGTTCTTTAAATGCAAAAAGAAAACTTCAACATTTAGAGACTCCTGGTGCCAGGGAGGACAACTTCAGCCTTCAAATGCCTTTGAGGCTTTAAGAAACAAAACAACAACGATAACAAAAAACAACAAAACAAAAAAGAACATGAATCCATTTATGTCACACTGTTTCCGTCTTCTCTAAAAACTTTCCATCTCTCTCAGGGTAAGATATGAACATCTGATGCAGCCGACAAGGTCCTGGGAGACTTGGCCCTCCAACATCACCCGTCATTCCTGCCTCCAGCATAGTCACTGGGCTGCCACGGACACCCGGGGAGCTCCACCCAGCTCCTTGGCTCTTGCTGTCCTTGTTGTCTGGAACTCGACCCCCCAGACATCCACAAGGCTTCAGAACCCTGCTCCCGTGCTGTCTCACCAGAGACCTTTCTCCCGACCTTGGCCTCCTCTTACCACTCCAAAGCCCCTACCTGCTGAGTGACATGCATAGCCGATATTACCCATCAAGTCATGTATTTATTTGTTTTTATTTTCTGTTTGCTCCTCCCAGACTTAGGTGCTGCATAGACTTTGTTTTGTTCGCTATATCCCAGTACGTAGTCCATGTGTCTCATTCCTAGTCCATAGTAAATAATCAATAAATAGCTGTTAATGAGGGAATGAGAAGTTCAATATTTGTGTTACTATCACCAGCTCCTGGTGTAGAGGAAAGCTGACTATGTCGCGTCTTGAGCAGCTCTGGGTGTTTGGGAACCAGGCAAGGCAAATTTTTTCCCTAGAGGTAAATTAAGGAGTTCTGTGGGCAACTGTCTTTGGGTCTTGTGTCTCCAGGCTCCAGGGAGGAGCGGAGATTAGACTTAACCTCTCAATGACCCAGGGCTAAGACAAAAGCTGCAGGGAGCCTTCCCCAATCAGAAGTTCATCTGTGAGCGTGTTTTCTTCAGTTTACAGTTTTGTACTGGGTTTTTCAATGATTAACATTTGGGGTTGAGTCATTGTCTATGCATTGTAAGATGTTTGGCAGTGTCCCTGGCCTTACCCAGTAGATGCCAGCATCCTCCTCCTCCCCACTTGAAACAACCAAAAATGTCTCCAGACTTTGCCAAATGTCCCCTGGAGGCAAAACCACCCCTCTGGGAACCACTGGCCTAGTAACTAAGAGATGCAATGATAGAGTCCAAATGAAGAGGCGTTTCCTAAGTCATTCCCACATTCAGGGATGAAGTGGATAGGACTGGGTAGACAGCTGTAAGATTTAAAAACTGGAGTGGCTTTAAAGATGATCTCACTGGGTGCTTTTTGAATTTTAAAAAACCTAGTAGGCAAAACAATGAAAATGGAACGTTCTAGTCAAAGTTTGGGGATAGCTTCCCCTTTTTTCCCCATCTTCTCTTTTATCTTCTCCAAGGCACTGGTAACCATTAAGGATGCCTTCTTTGATGAACCAGGCCCCCAGAGGTCACAGTCAAACGAGTTAGTCTAGGGTGATCCTCAGATTCTCTTCATCCATCCGGACTCCCAAATCAACTTTTCTTTCCTCCACATTTGGCAGCTCACTTATTTTCCGGGAGCACGTTAGGTGTTGTAAATATTCCTGTGGATCCGGACAGGGACTGGAATTAAGTAGAAAAATGGGCCAGGTTAGGGTGTGACCCACCAGGCTATGACAGGACCCAGCTAAAAAGAGAAGAAGAACGAAGGGGAGAGGGCCCCAAGGGCCTGCAAGGGGAAGGTTCTGGTTACCATTACCTTTTCAGCCAACTAAGTGCCCACCATTGCAAGATGTTTCTCCACGGTTAACAGCCACCATCTTGAATTCTCTACTCCCTTTCCCTGAGCGCCACATTTTCCTTCCTTCAAATGGCACCTTGGGAGCATCTTCCCCTCTCAGCTAATGACAAATGTTCTGCATAAAGTGTTTTGTTTCTTTATAGAGGGAAGAGACTGCCTGGAAATACATTCCATCGGATATTAAAGAATGTATTTCCCTGATTTATAGACAGGCAAGGCAGGGTTGTCTGAGAGTCAAGGAACCAATGGGGATATCCATTTTGACTAATGATTAATTATTATATCTAAAGTGATGCTTTCCTATCAACTGATAGGCTGGAAAAATAGACTAGAGCTTGCTAGGTTACCACCATGGGTCACAGATGTTGCCTCTGCATTTTCAGATTATATTATCCATTACAGACAGCACCTTCTCATTTAGAAACATAATTTGTTGTTCTCCCAGACCAGGAGGAAAAAAAAAAAAAAAAAAAAAGCTGACATTTCACATGCCAGCCAAAGATTAGAATCATTGTACAGGACCGTGCATGGAAGTACATTAGGATGTGGTGTCCCAGAATCAAGGACACCGGTGGCTGGTGCTGAGAGAGATGTAGAAGGCAGTGACTTCTGATCTTTATTATGCAAATGTGCAGCCCCGTGAGCCAGGCTGTTTAACCTCATCAGGGGAAATGTCACTGATCATTTCAAGCTCCAAATGTACCACAAGCATTAGTACTATTATGTTATTATTATTATTATTTGTAGGGCATATGTAAGCCCAAGCCCTCTGATTAAGCTAAGTCCCTACTTGCCCAGACTATTCTGGGACTGAAAATCACCTCCTTTTTATATTAAACGAATAAACAAACAAACAAACAAACAAAAGCTTTCTTTTTCTATCTTTAATGCTCATTGTTGTTCTGTCTGGTTCTCTGCCAGACATGGGTGAAAATGGCTTAAATTTCATAAAGTCCAATTTTTATCCCCAGAAGCTTAATGACAGACCACCGTTTCTCTGTCCAAGGGTATTATGTTCCAATGCAGAAATGTCTAGGAGAAGATTGAAAAGTTGGAGTGGGATAAAGGATGGACCTGTGCATGGAAAGTGGTGAGGGGGATCCAGATGCAGTGGGTACAGGCTTGTAATCCCAGCTGCTTAGCTGAGGCAGGAGGATCCCAAGTTCAAGGCCAGTTTGGGCAACTTAGCAAGACTCCCATCTCAAAAATTTAAAAAGAAAGGTGGAGGAAGTAGGTCAGTGTCAGAATACTTGCGAAGCCCTGAGTTCAATCCCTAGCACTGCAGAAAAAGAAACAAAAAATAGTGAGGGGGATCAAAAAGAGAGATGCCATGTGACATCAGAAGGGCTTAGAAGGAGAAGTGTCCTTTATTCCTGCGCACAGGTCGTTGCTATCTATCAGAGCCATAAAGAAAACTAAGAAGCTACTGATCAGGCAACAAAGTGAAGGAAGTAAATGAGAAGGGGAAAAGTCAAAGACAACTGATTAGTAGCCCAGGGAGGTTGAAGGCAGAGACTGAGCATCTTTGAAGTCCAGGTTGCTTGACCCCAATTGGCAAAGTCCAACTTTCAGAAGAAAAAGCTCCTGATGTGGGAAGTGAAGTCAGTAAAAGTAAGACGTGAAGCCTTAGAGAAATTGTAGAAGAAACAAAAACCAAGTAATACACTGTCCCTCCTTCTGTCCTGGGCCTGGCACTACAGCACTGTAGTCTGGAATTTGAATGTCCTCAGAGGACCATGCGTTAGAGGTTTGGTGCTCAGCTTGGTGCTGTTGCAATGTAGTGAAAACTTTTATTAGAAATGGGGCCTGGTGGGAGGTCTGAGGCCATTGGGGGAATACTCTCAAATGGAATAGTGTAATCTCAGCCCCTTCCTTTCTCCCTCTTTGCTTTCTGGCTGCTATGAGATGAGAAGCTGACTCCAACACATTCTCTTGCCAAGATGTGCTGCCTTGCCACTGGCCCAAAAGCAAAGGGGCCAACAAACCATGGACTGAAATCTCTAAAACTGTGAACCAAAATAAACTTTTCCTCTTTTAAAGTTACTTTATCCAAGGTATATGTTACAGTAACAGAAGGCTGACTAATACATAGGAAGGATGATATAACTTTAATGAGTGAGCCAAGGGGGAGATTGCTCATTTGCACAGTTAGAAAGAACAGAAGCTTGTCCACAGAGCCTTAGAAACTCCCTCATCTGACTTCACACCCTCCCAGTATAAACAATGATACCAGAGGCCCAGTCCAACTAAGTCAGATTTTGTGAGAATGGAGTCCACACCCATATTTTAAATGTGGATGATTCTTATGTGTAGCCCAGTTGAGAAACACTACTTCTAATGAATATAAACTCCATAAGGGCAGGACCTCTTACATATTTGTTTTTTGCTATATCCTAGCAGTGTCCGACACAGTAGAAATTGAATTAGCTTCTATTATATGCCAGACACTGTGCTAGATAGAAATTGGTTACAGATTCAATTTCTGCTAGGAAAGGATAATAGATGAAATCTTTCTGTAATGGAAACAATATTTAGTAGGCCATTCAGCACACGTGTGGACACGAGTCACCTCCCAGGCTTCCAAGTGCCATGCTGTCAGGCACACATAGGTCCCTCGTTGTTCCTGTGTGCCCTCAGATCTTGCTGGGTGTAAAGGAGAAGTTGTACCTGTGGAAAATGGCCCCAAGAAGGCAGCTGGGATCCCCGGCCACGTCCCTCCTGGAGAAAATCCTTTGCTTAGCTCTATCCTTCTCTGCGCAGTCAATACTGACTTGGAGATGTTGGACATTAAGAAATAAAGAAATAAGAAGAGTTTTAGACTGAACAAATCCTAAGCTGGAGACTTAAATGGAGCCTAAACTAATTTGGGTCCCTTGGGTAAACCCTGATTGAGCACCTACCACGTGACGGAAATCGTTCTGGCAACTAAGGATACAAAGAAGAAGTAAAGCTAAGAGCCAGCTTTAAAGGAGCGAGCTCATGGCAGGTGGCAATATGATCTGGTTTCAAAGCCGTCTCTGGAGCTCCCACTAAGCTAAGGGTAATCACTCACCCACCTCAACCATTTCTTCCCTCCAAGCACCCTTTCTCCAAAAGGAATCTACTATCGATGGAAGCCCAGTATGTCAATCAGATGCAAGCACAGTTCCTCTGGCTGGGAGGGAAGTCCTGCTCTCTGGCCTCTCCTTCACCTGTTTCTTGTGACCCCTCCTTAAGTTCTTGGGCACTGCGGATCTGGGCTGCACACTCCTGATCTGAGTTACCCCTTCTCTCTAGATACAAGTTTTTTGGTTGCCACCAAATCAACAACCTTGTCACTGAAGAAGTTAATCCAATTCTCTTCCTCTGCTTCTCTGGGCTTAATGGTGCGACCACATGACTTTTGGAGGTGAGGAGACTCAAGCCATCCTGCTGTCTGTACATACCCTGCTGTGGGTTGTTAATCTTTCTCCACTGGTGGCTGAGGAAGAATCAAAGGTCACATCTGGTGGCTTTTCCTTCCTTCTGGCTCCTGCTCAGGGAAGGGTCAGGGGTGAGTTTTGCATAAGTAGAAAGTGTCCTTTTCCCAGAGTCAGGAGACTTGTCCCCTTGGCTGCTGCATGAGAGATGTCTCACGAAGGGAGGCTAAAGAGGGACCCTGGGCGTGGACTTAGAGCTGAGTTAGTTTGATAAGGGAGACCTCAGTGTCTCATGAGGACATTGGCAGGGGAATTCTGAAATCAACTGCCAGACTTTGCCACTGTCAAAGGCTGGCGAAAGAACATGGGTAGTTGAACTCAGCACGTGCCCGTCTCCATCCTTGCTCTGTACCCCAGCAAGGGCCCTTCCTCTGCCTCTTGAGAACAAGGTGGCACAGTGTATTATCAACCTGCTCAAGACAGTGAAGCACACCTGTAAAAACCTTTGGGCTCAGAGATGTTGGGATTTCACAAAGCTTGTCCCCTCCCACCCCATTTCTATCAAGTTACATGGCTTAGGAAAACAAGAAATAAAATATTGGGGAGTAAAACAGGACTTAATTCAAAACCTGATGGTGCTATAGATGAACTTAACCATTTTGGTACATACTTTTGTATTCCCTAAAGTCAATTTTCAAATCTATAAAATGGGAATGATCTGAGTTACTTGGCAGATTTGTTATGAGCAATAGATCTTAAGGCTCAGCTGTTTGAAATCCTATAAAAATGCTATTTCACCATTGGGCTCTGCATCCTCTGAAAGCATGAACTGTTTCCTTCACCTCTGTATCCTCACCCCTGGATATGGCGCACAGTAGGTGTTTAAATATAACCTTCACAGAGAGGCCTGCTTGAATGCTTCACCTGCTTAGGTATACCCTTGTTATTCATTGTACTCTCTTAGTTTCCTTTATTGCCCTTGACATGATACATTTACTTGTATATAGTCTGTCTCCTCACTAGACTGTAATTTCCATGAGATCAGGGACCTTGTCTGTCTTGCTGATCAGAGTCTGGAACAGTGCCTGGTAGAGAGTAGCTGCTAAAAATGTATTTGTCAAGTGAATACAAACACACTCCGCAGTTGTTTTATGACTGCCAGTAGCAGCGGTGCTTTACAAGTTATCGAAACCAGCCCAAACAGATAAAAATGAATCATCTTTGGAAAGCTCATCAGAAAGGATGAGCATGTCAAAATTCACTCCAGTTTCCTCCCCATGGAATTCTGCCGGGGAGTTCTGTACTGGACATTTTCTTAGGCCCCCGTGTCCTCCTGCCCTTCATGCCAAGCTGAGCAGTGTGGGTAAGGTTTCATCATGAGGACAAGAGCTGCCTCTCAGCCTGAACTGGGGCCCTGGGGAGGTGCAGGGTGGGGACCACACCCTCTCCCTGGGCTCTGCACCACTGAAAGGCTCCAGACAGCTCAGGCACCAGGCCAAGCTGCTCTGTTCCAGTGGGAAAGCTGACCTTGGCCAGAAAGAGCCAGGAAGAGGCACAGATGACTCATTGTTCCACATCCTCCAAGGTGAAAACCCAGCAGTGTGTGTGGCCTTTGGGCTGGATGCTCTTGCAATCAGAGCTTCTTCCTTAGCCAAAATAAAAGCTCTTGGTCTGTCGCAGACGCAGCCGCTAGGAATACACTACACCCAAGGGGCTCTTCCATTGTCCCATCCAACATACTTCCTTGCACTTGCAGAAAAAATGTACCATACTTACAACGTTGAGCACTGGACAGTCCTAAAGGTAAAACACAATTTCTTTTTAAAGACTAAAGGCAGCTTTCGTTTCCAGTCAAGGCATGGGACCCTCTCTGGACTGGTGGAGGAAGCGTGATATGCTTTCAGGGCACGTGTGAAGGAGGGCTCACTTGACTGCTTATTTTTATTCAGAAGTTTGGAATCCGACGCGCTCGTTTGTATGAGCTGCTACTGACCCCGAATTTCCACTAGAGGGCAGTCTTGGAAAATATTTATAAGTGTATATTTTATTGCTCTGTCTAGGAAATGGTGCCTCTAAAAAAAATAAAAATCAAAGAACTGTAAAGAATTCATCTGAATTTCAGGGTAAACTCTTTGCCTTTACTTGGAACCATTCCTCATTCTTCCAGAAGCTCAGCTGGAGAAGAAAGCCCGGGGTGTAGATGCACCTGCTGTGCTCCTCCCTGTCTTTTTGTCCACGTGGGATGCAGCTGGCGACCCGGGCCGGCAGGGGCGGGTGGGAGCCAGGTCCCCTCCTCTCCGCCCGGGCCCTGGTGGACCGGGCGGATCCCCGGGAAGGGGCCGCGAGGTCGCGATGTGGGGGCTCTGGTTGAGTTTGGCCTTGGCTGGGATCCCCTGCACCAGGCTGGGCCTCTGCCCTTAGCTCCCAAGCTAGCAACGGCCGGAAATCCTCAGAAAAGAGCCAGGAAGGGTCAGAGGGGCGGCTGGGGAGTCAAACAATTAAAAATAGGGCTCCCAGGCAGGCAGCCATGGAGACCTCGCTCCATATGTAAATAAGTGTAAATAAGGCCAAGGCCGGCGCTGCCAGGCCGGGCGCGCAGTGCAGCCAGCGCCGTCCGGGTGGTGGGAACACCCCGCCTTTGCGCACAGCCCAATGTGGACAAAAAGGAAAAGAAACACACACACACGCTTTTTTTTTTTTTTTTAGTCAGAGCTTTATGGTCATACATAAAGGTTCATCCCGACAAATTCATACATGTATGGAATTCCGCACATACTGTTTTTTTTAAAAATAAAATATAAACAAACAAAACCCCTTAAAAACCATAAAAGAATCCATCCAAATTTCAGGGTAAGCTTTTTGCCTTTACTTGAAACTGTACCTTATTTTTTTCAGAACAGCTAGAGGGAATATATACATACACATACACACGCACACATATATACACATATATGTAATACATATATACCATATACATATATATACTATATAAATACACTTTTTGTGTTATTTACTTTTAATTTATTGTACCGGAGAAGAGAGTTCCATTGTGGGAGGTGGGGATTGGGGAAAAGATCATCCTTACAACTTAGATTTATTCCTCCATGAGTGGAAGACCGTCAGTAGATTATTAGAACGGCCTTTCATCCGCTAAACCTATTTATGGATCAGTTTGATGCACAGCAGTCAACCTTCCCACCCAAGGCGTTGGCGTCGCCCTTGAGAGTTTACATCATCCCTCCAGGGAGTGGCCTCCTTTCTTCCAGGAGACAGCCCTGTGAGGAAGGTGTCATCACCACGTCCCCCTGTAGGGAGGGAAACCCAGGCTCAGGGAGGAGCGTTTGAATGGGGCCGTGCCGCGCGGGCGGGAGGGCTGGGGCTGGAACTGGTTCGCTTCTTCCTTGTAACATTTTCCAGAGCAGCTGCCGCGCCAAGCTGGGGGCCAGGTGTGCACGAGACGCAGCTTCTTGCTCGTCCTTAAAAACTGGCTCTTGCAAGGTCAAGGCAAGCCCCGTGACTTCACTTGGGACTCCTTCTTATTCTTCTAGGAGCTCAGCTAGGGGAGGGAACTGCTTCTGTCTACTTGTGTTCCTCAGGGTACTATGAGCTGGGCCAGCAGGGGGCGCCTTTTCTTGGAGCAGGAACACTTTCTGGAAGACCACGGTTGTTCCAGGGGGTCCTAAACCACAGCCTGCTTCACTGCCCTGCCCCTCTCAGGGGCCATTCTCTCCGTGGACCTTGACTCCCTTTCTGGATGCCCGTGTGTGAACAGGGGAGCAAGGCCAGGAAATTGGCACGGGAGGTTCACTATTTCTGCCAAAATGTGGGTGTTTGAAGTACACTGTGAAGGTTCCTGGAAGAAACAAAGGGGCTGCAAATGAGCCCTGCAGAGCTCCTCTGTCCCTAAGGTGCTGGCAGCAGAGAATGTCAAAGAGGCAGGAGCAAAGAGGGGGCCTAGGTCAGTGCACCCCCACATGCAAAAACTGGAGGTCGCCCTTCCAACTCCCTGGTTTTCACTCTAGGCCCTACTGAAGTTCTCCCCATGAGCATGGGCCCTGCTCCTGTCCAGTTTGTCTGGAAAGGGACACCAATGCTGCAATTTCTCCTCCCTAGAAATCCAGATCCAGCTGGAATCTATCCTCAAAGTGTCTGGTATGCTTGAGAAGCAAGGATACCAGGGCTTGTCGGCTTCTGCCACTGTGTCTACCAGAGGTGGGAGCAGAATGGGAAGTGCAGGACAGGATGACTTCAGGAAATTCTGAGGTGGGTGGTAAGAAGATGGCAGAGAGAGGCAGGGACAGAGGCCTGGCCTGCTGCAAGTGCTGCTGGGAGCTCTCTTACGCTTGCCCTGGGCTTTTGTCTCCAATTCATGCAAACAAGGTGTGAGATGGGCCCAGGTCAGGGGAGCGCTGTTTCAGTCTAACAAGAGTTGGAGGGATAGAGGAAGAAGGAGGAACGGAAAGTGGGCTTCCTGGTTTTCTGTTTGCTCAGAAGTTCTCATGCCACACCTCTGCCTGGTTCCCACAGCCAGCTGAACTTAAGAACTGGGAAACTATCACTTCATTTTGGAAGTGATCTGGGGACTGGGACTGCAGCAATCCCAGGAAGAGTTAGAAAGCAGGTCAGCTCCTTTGATGAAGTTCTCCAAGGGCACAGACTGAAATTGTATACTCTGTTTAGTTTCATGTCCCCAGGAAAGGGGAGGCAATCTGGAAACATGTATGTAGTGAGGTCAAAGCCTGCTCTGCATTCCCCAGAACAACCTGGGGGAGGGTGAGTTCCTCCTACTAAGGTGTGTTAAGGAAAGCGCAGTCTGCATGTGTTTGTAAGTCCTCTTCTGAGGATTTTGCAGGGCCTATCCATGTACAGGAAGGGAAGAATGGTCTTTCCAATCTTGAAATGTCTAGTGGCTTAGATGATTCTAAGACAGAAGAAAAGAGGTGAACATAATATGCCTACTATAATTGAGTCAGTATCTCCCAAAGGCCGATGTGTTGAAGGTTTGGTTGTCACCTTATAGTGCTATTTGGGAAGTGGAAGGAACTTTAGGAAGAGGAGACTCATAGGATGAAGCTAGGTCACTGGGGGCACGCCCTGAAGGGGATATTGGGATTCCAACCTTCCTGTCTCTTTTTCTCTTCTGGGCTACTATAAGGTAAGAAGCCTCATCTGCCACATACGCCCACAATGCAGTGTTGCCATAGGCCCATGAGCAGGAGGCCAACCAACCATAGATGAAAATCTCCAAATCTGTAGACCAAAAGAAACCTTTCCACTTTATAAGTTGGTTTATCTCAGGATTTATTTGTTTTTTTTACAGTAACTGAAAGCTGACCAACACAATACCCTGGAAGGAACTCTCCCCAGTGACCCTCATCTGGAGAGTTTCATAGTTTGTTTTCATAGAAAGCTATTCTGTCCTGTCCTGCCTAACCTGCCTCAGATCTCTGAGCCTTCCATGTGGACATCTTTTTAGCATCCCAGCCCAGCTCAGCCCTGCACAACCAAGCCTTCTCTGGGCTGAGAGGAGTGAGCCCAGTTGTGGTGCCAGAGTGGGGCCTGAGTTGAGGGCCATGAGAGCTTAGCTGGCATGAATGGCAGGCCCGGCCCACAGTAGTGCTTCCCAGACAGGCTGTCAGATGTTGTTTAATGCTGTGCCATCTGTCATGCTTTGCATCTGGAATGTCCCTCAAAGGCTCATATGTTGAAGGTTTGGTGCCCAATGCAGCCATGTTCAGAGGCGGGGCTTTGGGGATCAGGAAGGCTGTAACCTCATCAGTGGATTAATCCATTGATGGATTCATGGCTGAGTGGACTATTGGGAGGTGGTGGAAACTGTTTAAGAGGAAGGACCTCGTTCAAGGAAGTGGGTCCTTGAGGGAATGTCCTTGGGGACTTATGCCTTGGCCCCTTCCTGGCTGCCATGCAGTGAGCAGCTTCCCCCACCCATGTTCTTCCTCCATGATGTTTCTGCCTTGCCAGAGACTTATTAGAAATGAAGCCCACTGACATGAACTGAAACCATGAACCAAAATAAATCTTTCCTCGTTGAAGTCGATTTTATCAAGTATTTTGTCACAGTGACCGAGAGCTGACTAATAATACAACGCCCTTACCTCACTGAGAGATTGCCCTTCTGGGAGAGGAATGACTTAGAGTGAGAAGTCCAATCCTGTGGCCCACTGTGCGTGTCCTATTTCAGCTCTTCGGGTGTCTCCAGGAAGGACCAAGTTGTGTGAGGGGTTCTGGGTAAAAGAACTCAGGGAGGATAAGGCAGACCCTGCTCTGAAGATCCCTTTGAAAATCATTTTCCTTTACAGTTAAAATGTTGGAAATTTTGAGACACTTGAGTGATTGAATTCAATTCAAGGCTGAGGCTAAAATGTTCTCTTTAGATATTTTTCTGAGATGATTTTGGTTGCTCTTATTTCAATGCTGGAGAATCAGATTTTTTTTTTTTTTTTTGGTTGTTCCATTACTTCAAACTGCTTGTTAAACTGCGCCTTCAGAGGAGCGGCAAACCAACTGATTAATAAAATGCTCATGAAAGGGGCCAGGCGGGGGAGCCGTCATCCCCGTGCGGAGATGCCAAAATGCAGGCTGGGCCTGACCTCAGAGCCGGGCCTGACACTGGGCGACTTTCGCAGGACTTCTACTCAGTCTCCACGGAGTCGAGGGCTGCTTAGTGCCAAGCAAGATGTGGACACATGCCTGCTGGATGGAGACAAACTCATTTCCCATCTGTCACACAGCCTGACCCAGAGTTGGTAATGATTTTCTGTCAGGCAAGGCCTGGCTGGATTTGAACCTGTGACCCAGAGGTACAGGGCTGGACGTAGGGCTCCCTTTGCAGTAACCAGCCACCCGTGCCTCGTTAAGCCTGGCTCAGATGTCTCTCTTGCATCTGCCTATGTGTTCTCATCTAGATTAATTTTGATCCTATTTTAGCATGGGGCTGAGAGGTTGGTGTCCCTGTGTGAGCAGGGGATGCATTAGTGTCCTGGGGCATGGGAAATGGAAGGCAGAGGAAAGGCAGAGAGACAAGGCCTGTCTGACCTACAGCCATCTGCTCCTTCTAAGAGGAGCCTCCCCAGGACCTTTGCATGTCTGCAGCCCAGCCAAGGCCATAAGGGATGTGGGTCTAGAGGTGATTCTCTGGGTCTCTAGTATTCTGGGATTGAAATTATCATCATTACTTGTACTGATTTTTTTCTATTAATATGAAAAAAAAAAAAAAGACTCTCAGGAGCATCTGTAAATTGATTAGCACAATGACCCCCATTCACTGAATGATAATTGAGAGTTACATGCCGCTCTCCAAAAATCATGTTTTACAATCTGAAGATATCTGTTATCCAGAATCAGAAAAACAGCCCAGAGAGCAGATCTCAGGGGTTACCTTATTATTCAATAAGCTTTTATTGAGTTTCCTTCTGTCCAGCAAGCGTTCTGTTAATTATCAGGGTTATAGAGATAAAAGCAAAATAAGGCCCCCATTGAAATGAATTATTTAGAGGGAGAGAGAGATGGGAAAAGATAATTTGGTACAATCTGGTGAGTGACATAAGAGCAAGTAGAGAAATTCAATAGACAGTTGAAAACCCGGGACTGTATCTCATGGTATCTCATGGTGGTGGAGGCCTGTTGGGAGGGGGGAGGTTAGTGGAGGGAAGCACAGGGGTCAACCACACCAGAGACCCAGTGGAATCCAGGCTTTGCCACTTATAAGCCACGGAACTTGGAACTTGGTCTCCTGGAGGACTCTATTTTATAATCTGTAAAATGGGAATAATTACACCAATGTCAAAAATTGGCGTAAGGATTTAAAGCATTGGAGTATGCAGCAGAGGGCCCAGCATACAACAGAGGGTTGAAAATGTCAGCAGTTTGGTGAGTAGGTGTTATGGGAGGAAAAAAGAACATTCTAGAAAAGGTATTAGAAAAAGGCAGTGACAGTGGACTGCTGAGGGAGGTAGAGATGGAATCAGGAGACTGGTTACTTTCTGAATATGAAAAGTGGGATGTGAAGGTTGCGGGGGAGGAGAACCATGTGGTTGCTATGCAACAGAGGAAGCTGGCTTGGGGAGGATGGAGTGTCAGGAAGGGGTTATTGAGTTTATTCAGGGCATGTGGGTCGGAGGTGCCTGAAGGCGTCAGGTAGAAATGGGAGCTCAGGGCAACAGATTTGCTGGTTTACAACAGAAGTCCCACACTCTGTCAGTCACAGTGGGAAGATCCCCCTGGGAGAACGCTGGGAAGAAAGTTCCAAGACCCACATTCCTGGAATTGGTAACATTAGAGGTCTGTGAAGGGGACTGACAGCCACTTCTGGGATGCGATGTAGCTGATGGAGCAGAAAGGGGACATTTTAGCCTGGATACAGCTGGAGGGCAAGGGTCAGCCCCAAAGGTAGAACACATCTCTGATTGGTTAATGGGAATCGGTGAGGGCAGCTCAATCTGTCTGCTGTGTAATCAGATGGTTCTCTGCCAGACTCAGGGAGAGCTGGGCACCGTGTCTTCCTGGGGTTGTTTGGAGTAGGTATAAAAAGACAAGACCCAGGCAGCAGAGGTGGGCTGGGCGGGCCTTTCCATCTGTACTTGCTCCACGGTGTCCCTGGGCACACCTGTTAGAAGCCGGGAATCTTAAAATTCAGAATCCAGAGTCTTCATTAACTGATGAAGTAGACTCCTGCCCTGGTCACTTCCTGACTTGATTAGTGATACTTAATGGACTTTGCAATAGATTTTTGCATAGATTAGAAGTCATGCAGAATAGAATCCAGCCCTGGCCAACACAGGTCTGACTCCACACAGCCAGTTTGGTTTATCCAGGTCCCATTGTGGTTAACTAACAATCATAGCTGCCTCTTATCCAGCCCTTACCAACTGGCGGCCACCAGGACAAGCTAGTTGTGGGGATTCTCTCATTCAACCCTAATAACAACCCTATGACATCATGCAATTCTCACTTTGGCTGTGTGAGCAGAGGAGTGACCACTTAGCTCTGTCTTCAGCATGGCCAGAACAGAGTAGCTGCTAAGGGCGAGGGCTCCATGGACAATGCACCATGCCTGAGACAATAATAGGATTGGAATTGTGGTAAACATTCGTTGGTGGAAAAGATAAGTTCTAGTCGTGCTGGTAAAACCAGCCCAGGAGACGGTCCTGAACATAGCTGGTTGTGAGCACTCAGAACGGAGTCCAGAACTTCGGCACCAACCAACATGGCTGTAAGGATTTCAAGCTTGGAACAGCTGGTAACAAGGGAATGATCCATTTCTTCAGCCCTAGCATGTCATCATTCCCTACCAGTGGACTCTGAGGCCTGAGGTACGTATGCCACCAACCCCAGCCTCCTTCCTTCCCATTGTCTGGGATTTCTGGGTTGTGGGGCTTTTGATGCATGTCATATGAAAGAGCAAAGGTCTTTATCAAAACCTAGGTGGCAGAACTCAAGTAGAGATCCGAATCATTGCTGCTTTCCAGAATTTTCAAATAGGAGAAAATAAATCTTGCAAGGACCCTGTGATTTAGAGGCTGAAAAGAAGTCTACTTAGTGATTAGATGGGTGAGCTACTAAAGTCAGAAAAAATCTGAGTTCGAATCCCAGCTCCACCACTGTAGGAGTTGTGTGCCTGGACTCACTACTTACCTTTACGGACTTAGTTTCCTTACTGGTGCAACACAGATAATAATGGTACATCTCCGAGGGTCAATGAAATAATTAATGAAAACTGTAAGGAACTTAGTACCTGTCTGTAGCACAGAGGTATGCTGGGTCATGAGAGCCAATCCTGTGCACATACCTCTTCCTAACTGCCTCCAGTAATAGCATGTTGCTTGAAATCAGCCAGCGTGGAGCATTTACACCTCAGAAATGGGCAGGTGCTACAAATGGGAGGGCTGCCCCCTGGCATGGCAAATCCACTCCCCCCATCTGAATACATGTTAACTTTTATTTGGGTAAACAGTCATAGCTTGGGAATGAATTTCATGTTCTCTCCCCAAAAAGTATTCTCTCCCCCAAATTTCTGGGACTTTCCATTCTTCCGATCATCTCATAAACAGAATTGCTTGCCTATGATTTGGTGTCTTTATTACTGGAAGGTTCTACTTTTTCTCCTCTATATGACCTCTTAGTGAATGTTGAAAATGTGTAGTTCATTTTTGTCCAAATGAATGAACACCTATAATGTAAAACATGTTCTTTTTTTTTTTTTAATTTATAGGTAGATTAGTTTTTAAGAACTTGAGTTTATTTGATGAACTTTATTAACTGAATATCTAAGGAAGACATACACTCTCAAACTAAAACAACTTTATTCACTTGTGAGAAAAATCACAAGTGAAAAAAGATCTTTAAGGAAGCATTTTAAGTATTTCAATTTAATTTAAAAACCTCCCCTCACCTTTCATAGGGAAAAAGAACCACAGTATTTTCAAAGACATCAAGGTGAGTCAGACCTGCCTTTTGAAATTCATGCTGCTTGAAATTCTCAGTTATTACCTTGTCTGGGTCTGCCAAGGAGTCCACGTGTGTGGCCATGGGTGGAGTAGATTTGTCAGGGGGAGACTCCAAGCTTCTAACTAAAACACTGTGATGTTCTGTTCTAAAGTTTCTTCCTTGGAGTTGTATCTCCCAAAGATAAAGTTAATAATTAAATCTAAAAATATATTCAATCATAAAGCGTAGAATGCCATAGAGGTTGAGTAAACATGTTCTTACTAAGGTTGTTTTTTTGGGGTGGAGATTGAGATGGGGAAGGCAGATATTTTAGAATTGCCAAAAGTAGCTTATACACGTAACAAATAACTTCTGAAAGATGATGATAAAAACCACCACCACCGTCACCTCAGCCACTTTCGCAGGTTACTAAGAATGTGCCAGGCATTTCCTACATGAGTTCAGTTACTGTCTTCAGACGGCTGCCTCCTCCTCCTCTTCTTCTTCTACAAAAAGAGGTGTTCAGCTTGATAAATGGGCCAGGGCTGACATGAATTATGGTATTTCCCAAGAAGTAGCAGAAGTAGTGCCATTTTGGGTTACATGCTTATAACCCCATCAAAGTGTGACTAAAGTAAAATGTAAAATTAAACATCTCCTTTGCATTCCTGTTTCCTCAGAGTAACATGATCCTACTTACTCATTTTGTGGCTCTGAGTCAGCCACTTAGACCTTGACAATTTTTCTCATCTGATAATACTACCTACCTTCTAGCACTGTTGAGAGGGTTAAATGAGAATGCGCTTGGAATAGTTCCAGGCATAAAGGAAGAGCTTAATAAATATTAGTTATAATTATCTTTCCAAACTTTTTAACTATATTGTGTCCTTACCTTTGTAACATATATTTGATAAAATGTGAGATGAAAGAGGATCAAAAAGTGGATATTTTTCCTGAAATTTATTTTTTTCTCCTACTCAATAATCTATTGTTATTACGAAGTGATCTACCTCCACGCCTTTTGATGGCTCAAAAACATTCCTAGGATATAGCATTGATCATCTAAACATTTCCCTGTTTGGGGAACTGGGTGGTGTTTTTAGCCTTATTGATGCTCTGAAAACATTCTTGTCAATAGGTCATTGTGCACTTTCTGCAAGGTAGATTCTGGAAATGAAAGAACTGGGTTGAAGACACTGCTAAAAAAAAGAAAAGAAAAAGCAAAGAAGATACTGCTAAACAGCTTTCTTGCCAATTTCATCTTGCTCAGGTTCTACTACCCAGGCATGAGTGCCCTTTCCCCCATTTTTTCCCCTATTTGGAAATTGTTAAATTTTAAACTTTTTGTCAATTTCATAGGTGAAAAATGGCATTTCACTTAGGTGTCTATTTCCCTTTCCTAGACTTTGAAACATGTCTACCAACCATTTCTATTTAGTCTCCTATGAATTACCCAGTTGTATCGTCCACCTCTCTCTAGTGTGCCCGGGAGAGTCCTGTTCTCCTACCTCTCCTTCCTGCTCTCTGGGGTGCATCTTGTCTAGGAAAAACGTGAATCCCCTTTGAACTCTTTCCAATGCCCAGTTGGAGCCAGTCTTAACCAGAGGAAATGGACAGGAAGACGCTTCTGTCAGGTTACACAGCCATCAAGGGGAGATAGATGTTGCAAGCAGCCGAGGCACATCTTAGATCTGCTGTTGTTTATAGATGAACATAATGACAATAATTTTTACCTAGTTTTAATAGTTATGTGAGAATTTTTATAAGAATTTTTATTTTTATGTATATAAAGTACTAATTCATATCGACCTAACCTGATTCATTACTTGGCCTGAATTATTGAGGGGCTATCCTTTTGTCAAAGCAGGTAAGATGACAGTTGTGTGCATGTCACACCTGTGGTCTCGTGGGGGAGAGGCAATATTTACACAGCGAGGAAGCAGCACATTCCTCTGAACAGCTCTGCACAGAGCATCCTGGCTTTATTCAGAATAGGAGTAGTGGTAAAAAAAAGGTCAGTTTTCCTTCTACATTACTAACAATCTCTGTCTAGGGAAGAGCTCTCGTAATTTGGAAGGCTCCATCCTGCAGTTTGCAAAGTCCATGCACATATTTTCTTTTTTGAAAAAAATTTTTTTTTGTTATTACTCTGAGCCAGGCACTGTGTGAGGCACAGAAGAAAAAGAGAATTTCCAGAGTGGAGGAGACTGGGATGCAGAATGTTCAAGGGCTTCAGAAGACTGCTGGGAAGCCAGGAAAGCTTCCCTGGGGAGGTGACATTTCTGTCAGGCTCCCGGCAAGAGGATATCTAAGACAAGAAGACAGAAGAGATAGGGACACAAAGACATGCAGCTCTATACAAGGTAACTTGCTCGAGGAAGAAGCACTGGGTTTGGGAAAAGCTCGCGAAAGTTTCTGCCTCCCTGGTACTCTGAAATGTGACAAGTGTCGCTGGCATTCAGAACACTTAAATTTTGTCCTTTCTGTTGCATGTGTTGTTCTTTTGGTCTTCAACTCTGATGTGGAGAAAATCTATCTCTAACGGAAAAGCAAGGGGCGCTTCTGAATTTTAACGTCACGCTGTGGTGGCAGTATGGATTTGGAACCCCGGAGACTGAAACTACCTCTGTTTGTTCACAAGTGGGCCACAGTGCTCCAGAGAATCCAAACACCCCCGGGAAGGCGTCGGAGTGCATCTGAAATCAGGTCGAAAACAAGCCACAGATTCTCTCGAGATTTCTCAAACATTTCTTTCTTTAATCATAGAATTATTTTCATCTTGCATTCATCATAAATAATCCACTTCATTATTTAGCCATCTTTTGAAAAAAATTTGGTATTTAGCATAAACACTGAACATTAACCAGAGGTGCATTACTTTTCAACAGAACAGAGAAGAATTTTTTTAAAAAAATCCACAAAATTTCAAAACTTTTAACATGTGTAAAGATCAACATTATCATTCCTTAAAAAATCATAAGCATTTGAAAAAAGGTGGAAAAATGATTAAACATAAATATACTCTAATGTATTTCTTTCATAAATACATTTGGACGAAACTGCATTAAACAGCTCAACAGTGCATAAACATAATAAAATATTTTAGGCTCTGAATAATTAAATCCTGATAAGCATGAATTAAAAATAAAATTTTATTTTATTTTTTGTTCTTTATGGAAAAATATGCTACAGCATTTGTGAAAAACAGAAATAGCCATAAATTTAGCACTAAAATCACAAAATTCACTATGTAAAGAGGATTATTTGAAAATAAAACACATTTTTAAAGCAAAAGATAAAACATTATAACATTTTCAGTTGACTTCTATCCCATAATCACACCTACTATAGGTGTTAGACAATAGAGGTAGGTAAGTTGAAGGAAATAGTCAGTATTCAAATAAAAGGGGAGAAAGATTTTTACAATAGCTCAGACAGTGAGACAGACAAGACATTTCCATTCACTCTACAACTCCAAAAAGCTTGTAGGAAGAAAACAGGAAAAACTTTCTGTGCTCCCTAGGTAAGCATCAATAATATCAAGCAAAAATTACCGGTGTTTCAGACAGTAATTCTCGATAACAGTGTACACTACAGTCTGCTTAGTACAGACTGTTGCAGGGTCTGGCACTAGCTTCAAAACTTGAGTGACATCTGTGAGCTTCAGTGACTTCCGAATGAGTCAGAAGTAACAAAAGATGAGACCTGGTAGTGACAATAATATAATTACACTGCTGATAAACTTGGTAAGTTTGGAAGGAATGATTTTGTTGTTGTTGTTCTGGGTTATACCCATAGCCACTAAGGCTAAGTATAGTCTCAGTGAGACCCAGGATGCCAATGTCATTTGTCAAATTGAGAAGGGTCTGTAAAGACTTGAGACAAAATGGTGTGTAGAAAACACAGAAAAAGAGTTCCTTTAACTCAATATATTGCTCTATTCTCTATCTGGGTCCAGTTAAACTTCTTCCAGCCATAACAAAGGCAAATATTGGATACTCCTTTGAAAGCTGATGCCCGACTGGGCATAATTTACTTGATATTTTGGTTAATGAATGGTCTTGCATATCCTGGGTCTTTCTTTCCATCTGGTTAGACAGAATGTGTACATGTAACATTTGTTTGCATCTATGACCTTTATATTTTCATTTATTCAACATAAGAGTAACGATTAACTTTTTAAAAAATGTTACAAACATTTGTCAAATCTGAGAAGGAAATCGTCTTTAATAAATGGTCTCAGTGTGCTTAACCCAAGGATGTAACAGGCTGCTTCTCAGAGAAAAGGGGCAATTTGGAAAGGGGTCAGCACATCTTTGTAACAGGAAAGGAATTTTGGGCTTAGTTGTGGAATGTGAATATAATCCACTATTAATTGTTGCTGCTGTCTGACGGATGGTAACATTTTTGTGTCTCCTATTTGGCTGTTATGAGCGTGCAAGTTGTGGAGAAACAGGGGAGAAAGAAATTATGGAAGAAAAAGAGGAAAAACATATCGCAATATAATTAAACCTCCCGAAATCCTGTATTTACCTCAAAACTTCATGTGCTTCACTCATAACTCAAACATCAGGCCCTTTCTTTGAAGCAGCTTATAATAAATTTAAGATATAACACCACAATCTCTTCTGATGGGACTGAAGAATTTCTGTGTGGAAACTATTTGAAGGAATGTCTAAAAAAAAAAAAAAACGATGTCAAGGAATGCAGAGATAGCTTACGCTTTTCAGCATCTATTGGATCCATGACCCCTGCTGAGTTGATAAGGAAGAGACATGTCACAGTCGTAGAAAAAAAGAATCACGCAGTGAATCAAAGTATGCGCGGGTAAGACTTTGGAAGTTTTCACTGTCATCAGAGGGTGTTTTCCTGACGGTGTGACCTCATTTCAACATTACAGTAACTTTACAGAGTGGTACTGCACAAAAGGGTGGCGCAGGAAAAACACGTTAGCTCTCCATCTTTCACCAGGACTGCTTTCAGGGTTAGGGGAGAAAACCAACTCCAAAACACTGCACCACTTGGCAGTAGCCGACAGAGTATGTTTTGGAGATGATGCTCTTGTTGAACACATTTTAAGGCACTTGAACAGGTGTATCGTATTTTTCTGTAAAAAAATAAAATATGCATCGAAGCAACATTCACAAGTACAAGTCTTCGGGATTGTTTGTATGTACAAGCCTGTACATATATACACCGCTGCGGAAAGGTGCCTCCTCTGTTATACTGTTGGCCTTGTCAACTTCACTCCCTGTAAGAAAGGAAACACGCTGTTCAGAGTTGGACAGTGTCCACCAGTGAAATTAAAGTGAAACGGACATGAGGGAATTTCTACTGCTAGAAGGAAGAAGCCCACTGCTACACCTTGGATCTGGAATGTCCCAAAGGCCTGTGTGTTAAGGGCTTGGTTTCCAGCTTGGTGCTAGGGGTGGTGGGACCTTTAAGAGGTGGGACCTAGTGGGAGGTCTTCAGGGCATGCCCTGGAAGGGGACTGTGGAAACTTGGTCTCTTCCTGTTTCTCTTTTTCGCTTCCTGGCCATGAGGTGAATTGGTTCTGCTTTACCACATTTTCCAACCATGATGTGCTGCCTTTCCACAGGCCCAAAGCAACAGGGCCAGCTGGTCATGGACTGAAACCTCCAAAAGTGGGAGCCAAATCAAACCTTTTCTCTTTAAGTTGATTATCTCAGTATTTGTTATAGTAGTGGAAAGCTGACTGGCATGCCCACCCAGATGTATTCTATAACCAATAATCCAAACGGATGCATACAGACTTACGTGCCCACCTCACTGGCCAGCAGACTTTTCCATCTGCCCCCCGACTAGCCTGGCTACTTGGACAGTTATGCTCTGCACCAGCTGGTGACTTTTGTTCTCATTAGCATTGTTTGCAAAGGAGGAGGTATGCCTCTGGGATACTCTTGGATATCCCAAGGATGGACTCTGTGTATTTATTTTAGTGGTCAAATATTCTAGGCCTTCTGAATTATTCCAAATTGGCCAGGGTTTCTATTCAAAGGGAAAATGAACAGCATTGCCCAATTTAGTTTCCCTTTTGGAAGTGCTTCTGTTACTCTATAGAATAAATCTCAGAGTTTTGAAATATTTAGGAAAAAACCACACTCTGATTAACTTGCTGTTCACTATTACTATGCACTGTTGCTAAGGGTATTAGGATTTTCAGTTTTCTTCAGTCTTTGTTGAAATTTATATGTGTAACTTCTGAGCAGCAATGCACATACACATTGATAAACATAATAAAGCTAAAAGTGTTTTCAAAGGAGATGAAGAGTAGAGGGAATAAAAAGATACTAAACTACTACTCTGCTAACTCTGAGTAAAAGGGTCAGAGCCTGGAATGATACCTGACAGAACAGTAGTCACTAATATTTTGTTAACTAACGGAATTAGTGAATAAATTGGATAGGCTAACCTTCTCAGGTAGGACCCTGAGGGTCTAGCTTGGGTGAACCTTCTAGAAGTGATATCATACTTCTGTCTGGAGTGTTACTGTGGTGTTTGAAAAAGACAGAGGGGTCAGATAGGACCCACGTCCTACTCCTTGCAATGACCAAGCTACCCACAGGGCCTTGGCAAATGGTTCAACTATCTGAGCCCTTTCCTAGCCTGTAAAATGGGAATCAAAGTCTGATGAATGTGGTTGTCAACAGGCTCTGACAGGTGGGCTCAAGGTCCTTCCTCTGACCAAGAATGGGGCCTGCTCAGAACACCCAGCTCAATGGGCAGTATGGGTACTGTGGCCATTCTGCTTTTAGGACAGCAGGGGACACGACACAGTGTGCTTTATCACTGGATGTCTCTTCCCACAAATCTCCTGGTAACAGTCACTGCCTCATGTATAGACAAAAATAAGTCCTGATAGGTCCCAGCCACCGGAAGGAGCAAGCTCTAGCAGTGTCCCCATGTTTGATGCATCATCTGCACTTCTTTGAATCACTGATTTACTCGATATGGTTAATAATTTAGGAAATCAAATTCACAAAGAGCAAATGTGTGGCCAGACTCTGTTAAATGTGCTGAAATTAATAATGTGGAGGCTCCTTTGCTACTTAATTTTTATTTTTTTAACACCCAAACACAGTTTTGCCAGACAAAGAAGTTATGATGTGTCTGGGAAATCAGAAATGAAGTCAGTATTCTAGATAAAACCAGTTTCTACCATATTCAGAAAGGCATGTGAAATCAGGACAGAGAGGAAAGATGGGGTGGGGCAGAGATGGTGTGCACAAGAAGTGGGGTACATATCTGGAGTACCCCAGGCACCCAGGCTATCCTCTTAAGTGGGAGTGAATTAAAAGGTACATCTAAAGACTGCATTTTAAATATAACAACTTAAAATATCTAGCAATAAATCACCTGTTCAAATGGAAATTGATGCACCACTATTGTTATAGCTAGTTAAGAAAACTACGTGTACCTGAGAATGATGTGTTAGCCAAAATGGAAGTATAAAGACAGCTTAGATCCAGGATCCAACTCAGATCAAGAGTCTCACCTTCTGCCTTGACACCATCCAGGACTTTATTGTTGGCACCAACACACTTCCCAGAAGGATCTGGGCTGGGTGGTAGATGAGCAAGGGTACGGATATTAAGGAGAGATGCTCGTGGCCGGCAAACACTATCTTCAGCATTGGAATTCCTGATTGAACAAAGAAGACAGAAAACCTGGAGGCAAATTCAGGCTGTCATTCAACTAAAGGAATACCGTTAAAATCAGGACGTTGGAGGAGGTTATTCACATACTGTCCTGTGTGCATTCACAAAATGGGAACGGAAGGTCTCAAGTGAGTCAATAGCCTTTCTATCTTCCTCTCACTGGACAAAGCTCTTAAGCTCTAACAAGAACAGTTGAAAGTGAAAGACGGCCAGTGATTGAGGGCACTAATACTGCTCACTGCAAATTAACAGCAGTCCATCTACCGAGGGGAGGAGAGAAGATCATGTATAATGAAGTTGCTTTAAAAAGACTAAAAAACATTGGGAAGTAGAGGTTAAGAATGGATCTTCTAGTCAGGGGCAGTGGTGTACACCTGTAATCCCAGTGGCTGGGGTGGCTGAGGCAGGAAGCTCTCGAGTTCAAAGCCAGTCTCAGCGATGTAGTGAGGGTCTCAGCAACTTAACGAGACCCTGTCTCAAAATAAAAAGTAAAAAGGGCTCAGGATGTGGCTCAATGGTTAAGTGCCCCTGGGTTCAATCCCTGGTACCAAAAAAAAAAAAAAAAGAAAAAAGAAAAAAGAGGATCTCTCTTCTTGCTCAGTGGTGAGTCAGTCTGTTGGTCTTTGGGGAGACCAGTTCAAAGCCCCAACACTCACATTTGGGAGTTAAAGGATGTAGGGAGATAATGTAGGGTATGCTGTTATAGTAGGAGGGCACTTTAGTCAAATGAACAGTAATTACAGATTTGCA
Organism: Sciurus vulgaris; assembly: GCF_902686455.1. Lineage (NCBI taxonomy): Eukaryota > Metazoa > Chordata > Mammalia > Rodentia > Sciuridae > Sciurus > Sciurus vulgaris. Next base: position 24,572,533 of record NC_136469.1, read on the forward strand.
TGTTCTATTTCTTTCTTTTTAGTGCTGGTCAAACTTAGGGTCTTGGCGCTGGCAAAGCATGCACTCTAGCCCTGAGCTACACCCCGCATCCCACACTTTCTCTTTTGGCCAAAGATCTGAGTTCTTTAAAATCATCAAGCAAGATTCATGCAGTTCTGTGTATTGCAGGCAAATTGCACAATTAGTGCTGAATGTTTAAACCCCAGAGTGAAGGTCTTAATGGAGCCCCAACAAATGAATACCACTTTGTCAGTCCACCATTCTATTATAAAAGGGCAGGGTGTGCATATTTTGCAAGCAGCTGTCACAGAACATACCTTTTGCGCCTCTCTAGCTTACAAAACTCAGACCCTAGCAGTTTAACTATTATTACCAATTGTTTTAATATGGCCATGGTCTTCAGATTGCTGTGCATATATGTCAGCTTTTTCAGCTGAATAGCTTTAATAGCTAAGCTTTCTTCTTGTTTCTCTAAGAATAGCCTCTGAAAAGGACCCAAGCTCCTAAACATGCAGGATGATGGCACATAAATAAATTTTTATAACACAACAAGGAAGGCTCAGCTTTTTCAATTATTTTTACCTTCTAATAAATTTTAAACCTCTATGCAAAAATGTATTTCATGGCTGCTTTCTTTTTCACAGCCTCACATATCATTGCCATAAAGTGAAGACACTTAACTCTTCCCAAACATAAAGTCTCTCTTAGAGCTTCCAAAGTCCAAGTTTAGGTTTGGGCACAATTTCTATCTTCACATCAATAAAAACAACAAAAGACAAAATGACAACAACAACAAAAAAGCACAAAAGAACTCTCCTTTGAAAAAATAAAAAGCTTTAAAAAAATCCACTTACTGTCAAAAAGCATCAACTAATACTTTAGTCTTGGTAAGTTATTATAATGAGAAAATATTAACACTCGAACACAACTCCTTATGTTTCCAAGAAAAATTATTCATTCCTGAGCCCAAAGGGATGATGCTAGGAAATTCTGGAATGGGGGTGGAGTAAAAGGGAGGCTAAGGGGAACACACGGAAGGATGGAGGGATTTTGCCCCTACAAATGATCAGAGCAGGGCTTTCAGATCCCAAATTCAAAGAAGGTGGCTGCTAGGCTAAATCATCTAAGATAGCCTTTCCTGGCTAAGAATCTGGGCTCTGAGTCCTTCTCCAGCAAGCTTATGTGGGCTCAGCCACTGACTCTGCCAGGTGGAACTGCTACAGTGAGTACAAAATCGACTGCAAAATACACAATATTCCTAAACGTGCGCAACATCAGAAACTCACTTTAATGTGATAAAGCAGGTACCCTGAGAGAGCACTAATAATGATCATCATGGCGAGCACATACCAAGAGCCCTGCGTTCAGTTCTGTCAAGAGCTCCCCCACATTGATGGGAAATCCTCACAACTCCATGAGGTCACCGGAAACTACTATTCTCACTATTTTACTGATGAGGAAACTGCCCGGTGGTGAGGAAATGTGAGGTGATGGTCCAAGGTGTCACTGGCACACTGCATTTCTAGCTCTATTGGGCAAGGTCAGTGCAAGATGCCAAGTGCACCGTGCTCCTGGGAAGCAGAAGAGGGCCTGCTATGCAGGAAGCTTTGGAGTCCAGTTGTCCTTCGAGAATTCATTCCCCTTGACCCACTCCCAGAGACCCTTCCAGGGGCAGCAGACCTTGTCCAACTTCCCTGCTACACGCCACCATACTCTTAGAATTCAAAAGGGTGAAAAGAAGATACCTGCTGGGAATGCCCCACCATGCCAAGGCAGTCATGGATTCAAAGACATTGCCAAGGCTTGACCTTCAGAAGCTTCTAGTATACTGGTGCATCCATCTTATTTGGACCTTAATGCTAATTTTTCTGAAGTTTTCTTTTGGAAGATTCCTCAGCTCTGATCTCTCATCATCAAACACAGCCTCTGTTCACTGGGACTCATCAGTCCTGTGGCCAGGGCCCTGCAATATTCTGCCAACAGCAGCAAGAGGAGAGGCAGGGAAGGAGGCGGCCCTTCTTTCCAGCTGCTTGTGATTCCTGCCGCCCCAGGGGTCAGCCCCTGCCTCCGAGGTCTGAGTCCTCATTCTGCCACCTCCTCTAAGCAGCTAGGTTCTGAGAACCTCAATGATGGACCATCCTTTGTCCCCACCAGTTCTTATTATTCCTGTTTCCTCATGGTCCCCTTTTCCCTTTTCCATTTCCCCACAGTGTGGAATCAATCCTCTATACTGAAAGGGTAGAGTGTGTTTTATTGGGGGACCCTGCTGCCCTTCACTTGCTTTGCTTTGTACAATAGTCATTGGACTTACTTGTAAAAGGGGAGGGATCCAGGATATAACGGTTTGGATATGAGGCTCCTGTGAATGCAGGGAAGTCTGGAGGCAAATGACGGGACTGTGAGAGCTGTGACCCAATTGGTCCACGCTAGTTTGAATGGACTGACTGAGTGGTAACTGCAGGCAGGCAGCTGGCAGACATGCGTGACTGGAGGAGGCTGGTCCAGCCTCCTCTGAATCCTCTGAATCCTCGAGTGCCGGATAAGCTTTTCCTGTTCTAAGTCGTATTGATCACGTGATGCAAAAGCTAATGGAAACAGAGGGATACGTGGTGGTTGCGCAGATGTTTCCAAATAGGAATTTCTCCCCACCCTTTATGTACCTGCAATACCTTCCTGTCACTTATCAATCACATTTCCTATCACTAATTGCACCAAATGACTAAAGATAAAAATATGCTGAAGAAAAGCATATCAGAGAGGCCCAAGTCCCTTCTGTGGATCCTCTGTGTTATTTCATAGTGTGGATTCACAAGTCGTTGCCTGGTGAGGACAGAGGCACCGAGCAATTTAAGTCACATGTTATTTGTTTGGGGAACTTGTATTTTCTCTCAATCTAAAAGTCTACCTTACTGTTCAGTTATTTAATTATCAACTTTCCTTTCCAATTATTAGGATTTCTTCTCCAATCTCCCATGTATTTCAAAATTTCTTTCTTCCTGATTTTTTTCAGTCTCTTTCCACTTCCCCACCCCCAAGGCTTGGCAGAGAGCCCACTTGGTGCAGTTTTATTTACTCTGAGGTCAGAATATAGAAAAAAAGGTGGGGAGCTGGGGGTTTAGCTTAGTAGAAGAGTGAGTGTTTAGTATGACAAAAAAAAAAAAAAAAAAAAAAAAAAGAAAGAAAGAAAAAGAGAAGGTAGAAGGCAAGAGAGACAGAGTGAGAGTCGCCTTCTCGTGTCGTACTGAGTGCTCCAGGCTATGGCGGCAACCATTTAGAAGCCGTGTGTCTCTGCTCCACCGCATCTTTGCCATGTTTCCAGCAATATCTGAAAAACTAGAAACTCAGTAGAGAAAGCCTGGGGATCTTTGAAGAACCATTACACTCGAAATACTGTGATATCTGTTGCCTGGTCATGGATTTTTAAAAATCTGATCTTTAAGCCAAAAGAGAGAAAATCAGTGGTACCTCTTACTCCAGAAGCCCACGCGATGCACGGCTCTTGTTCCTTCCCTCAGGGTTTCGTGATCATTCTACAGCTCATTGGCTCACTAGCCCTGTGCAGCTGAACCAGGAAGGAGGCCTGGGCTATGGTTTGGATCTGGAGTGTCCACCAAAGGCATGAGTTGGAGGCTTGGTCCTAGACCGAGCTGCTCTTGGGAGATGGTGGAATCTTCGCGAATGGAGTCTAGTGGAGGGAGGTTAGGTCACGTGGTGTGTGCCCTTGGAGGGGCACTGGGACTCTGGCCCCCTCCAGTTTCTATTTTTGCTCCCTGGCCACCATGGGGTGAAGTCCTTCACAGCTACACATTCCCAGGGGATAAAATGCTGGATCTACCCAGTCTGGGTGCGCCTGCTCCCTCATGGACACCTGGTCTCACAAGACCGTCATTAAAGCAAAGCCTTACTTTTTGCTGAACCTTGTGTCTCTCAGTCCATTCCTGGGGTTTGGACAGGTGGGCATGTTTCTCACACTCTCACCACGCTGCTGTTCTCTGACTTTTGCACTCTAGCCACGACCTCTGCTCCCTGCACCTGTGGCTCTGCCCCACCCATCTTTGCCCATGCGCCATGCTGCTTCGCCTATAGGCCTTAGCACTAGAGCTTCCTTTGCCTAGAGTGCCCATCACCCACCCACTTCTTGACCTGCCTGACATCTTTGTGGCCTCAACCCTCAGTTCTTAGGTGGCGTCCTCTGGGGAGCCCTGAAGTCTCAGTGCTGGCCTGTATCCTTGCCATTCCATGCTGCCCTGTTCTAGCCTTGAACTTACGATCATGGCTTGCATCCTGGTATTTCCTTCACCAAGCTGTAAGCTTCCTGGGATCAGCAATCGTTTCGTCTTCATCCTGCGCACACAGTAGGTGTGCGAAAGGATGGATGGATTTGTATTTTTCCAGACTCCATCATAAAGTTACTGTGCAGACTATCACCCCATTTCTACTACATTTATTAAGTGGGGAAAAAAAAAAAAAAGCAATAATTTAAAAACCCAAACAAACTTACTAGAAAGAGTTTTCTTTTTAAAGTAAAATTTAAATATAGGATTCTTTTCATCTTGCTATCACTGCAGTAATATAAATGAAGCAAATTAATTTTAATGCTCCCAGGTACTGATTCTGTGTCACCATGGTTGACAGGATTCAACTAGACTTTATGAGATGGCATTTGACTTTATGGAAGTGAACACTATGCACGCATTTACAATTTTACAGGGACTTTAAGCTGTCATGCTGAAAAATGTTTATAAAACATTAATCAAAAAATGCCTCTTTAATACAATGCATTGTCTGAAAGATGTTAGAAGGCGCATATTGTAAATGGATTCTTTTTCTGACTAAAGTAATTTCCACCAAAAGCATTTTCCCATTGCTCTACAAGTACACTGTGTGGATAGATAAAGAGCACTTTCTCAGCACATTACTACCTGATCCAAACACTTGGGAAATCACTAATGTACAGCATGCCATATTTCCATGTCACACATGACACATTTGTCTAAAATTATCCAACAGAGTTTGACACTGCAGCATATTCCATAAGCAGAGCTTTCAACTGACATCTGCCAAGTAGGAACTTCAAGTAAGAGCTTTCTTCTTCTAACAAGCAAGTAAGGGTTTTCTTTTATCCTATACCCAGGATGGTAAGGATGAAACAGTACGCACAAGAACAAGTTTTCCCCCCCATTTTAAATATGCTTATTTTATGTTCTCTGAATTAGTAAATTCCCTTTGTATCTGTGTTCAAGTTTCAACGATTACTACTTTCTGTTGGATGGATGGTTTTTATTATTATTTTTTCTTAAGAAACAGACATTTTTCCTCCCAGATTAAATATGGACTTTTGTTTCACCCCCATGGGAGGCTGCTCCATTGTTCATAAAATAATAATTATCCACTTTGCATCGTTGTCAGAGCTTTCTTATAGTACTTGCAGATGGACAAAATTCCCACCATTCACTCATTCATTGAAAAAAAATAATTTGGGGGCTTCTGTTATCTGTGGGTTACTTTCCTAGCTGTTAAGGAGAAAAGGAGAACACAGAGAGGGTCTGTGTGCGCCTGATGTTGTTTTCTGGTAGCTCTTGCCCTGACCACATCAGTTCTCTCTGGCTGTGGGGTGACTGCCTCCACAAACCCTATGATGTTACTGGGTTGCCAGTTTCTACAACTTTAAGTTTGAGGACCACCTATGACGAGCCCCTTTCTTTCTATCTCTAGACCAAGTCACCAAATTCTACAGTTCTTTCTTGATTTCCCTTTCCTTTTCCCCCTCGGATCTCACTGCCATCTTCTTAATTCAGTTCCTCATAAAATCAAGCCAACATCACGCTATGGCTTCAAATCCCTGTCTTCAGACTCTTCCCCTCATCAATCCTACAAAGCACAGTTAGATTAATCTTCCCAAAACCCACATTAATTAAAGCCAACACCCTGTTCAAGAACTGCAATGACTTTCCAGGGCCCATTCATCAAATCCTCTACCTATTCAACTTTAGTAAAAAAAATAATTACTACTACCACCATTTTGTAAGTGCTGCTGCATGCTAAGTGCTCAACAGACCCATGAAGTAGGTGGCAATTTTTCCACTTAAAGATGAGGAAACTGAGGTTTAGGGCAGTTAAGTGACTTGCCTACCTCATACATCTAGTAGGTGGCAAAGGTTGAAGTGGTCTCCAACTTGATCACTAAGCTATGTTGATACCATTGGTAGTTTCAATGGCCAATTGCCATCACTGGCTCAGGCCTAGCTCTTCCTTGTCTTTGTAAAAGCCAAGCTCCACTATGGATCTCCTCCTTTCTCTCTGTGTACCTAAGTCCTGAGGATTCACCAAAGCTCAGATTTATATTTTCCTCTGCCATGAAGGTGACCTTCCTACTGATTTGTCTTTTAAAGAATGAAGACATTCTTCCTAGTCACATCACATAATTTGGTATTTGGATTATGTTGCTAGTATTTTCTTTGATACAGCTTTTGATTTCTCTGCATGCAGGCAAAGCATATCTTTCTTTAAATTTCTTGTAACATTTAGGCATAGGATTGGTGTGTGACACATTAATGATTGATTATTTAAGAGTAGGTGCTAATGTTTCCTATGTGGAAAAGACAGGATTTAGACCAAATACTAGCTGCTTCACTAGACTTGAAAGAGAATGCCTTCATACACACCCCTTGGGGAAAGGAATGTATTCATGGAACAAAAATATATGTGTTATGGAAGGAAGGAAGGAAGGAAGGAAGGAAGTCAGACTGACCAAGAACACAAAACTTGAAATGAGCACTGAAGTTGGGTAAGAGAAGAAATATACTGAAAACCACTCTTTGTCTCTTAGAGTCAATATTACACTGACTTCCCCACTTAGCTAAGAGATAATATACCCCAATCACCTGGATCATTTCCTGTCTTTCAAAGATTCATTCGCCTGAATTCACTTGTTTTCCATTTAAATGCTCTCTCCCAGTTTCACTGAGTTCTGAAGGGAGCTTCTGGCAAATCTGGAATCCAGTTGCTTCTCTTTTCAGTTGTCATGGTGATTTTCCACTTTTGTTTAGTTCCTTCTTAGTTAGAAACATCCATAAGTTTACTATCCAAATGTCCTATCCCTTGTTATTTGAATTCTCTTTCTTCCTCCTTGGTAAAGCTCTCAGAAAAGCTCCTGTTTGTCTTTAAAGTCCACTGGGAGGCAGTCCCTATTTGAAGAACACAGTCTCTCTTTTCAGATGTCACTAAATACCAATTTCTGTGTCCTCTTACCCACTACATTCACCCTTGTGCATGCTCACAGGCACACACAAGCCTTCTCTTCAGAGAGAATAGTCACAGAAAGCCAGGCTGACTGCAGGGATATGTCTCACTGACTAGCTCACGAAACGATGCCAAGATAAGGTATTAACCGAGATTTTGGAATCTGACTAGAAAAGGCTCTCTGGATTGTCCCAAAGCAAGCACTTTTCAGTAATAACAGCTGCTATTTCATGCAAAGGTACTAGTTATGGTCTCAGTGGCCCATGTGATGAGGCTGCACAGTGTAGTGTGACAAAACCTGGAGCAGGAGGCAGAGAGCCCTGGATTAGAATCCCTTGTCCACCACTGGTCACCCGTGTGACCTTGACTGGGGAGGCTTTTAACTTCAACTTCCACATCTGTAACATGCACCTGTTTTATAAGTCTGCTTGTTTGTTTTAATAAAGGGTAAGTGAAATGATGTCAATGCTTTGTGTACAGTAAGTATTCACCCATTATGTGCTAAATACTCTTCTGGGTGCAGTAAGTACAACCCCTGCCCTCAGAGAGCCTACCTTCTTCCCCTTTAACAGGGTGGGAAGGTAGAGAGCATATCGCAAAGTCAGGTCAACAGCAAGTTCCTCCCAGTAACAAAATCACAGTACAGGGCAGAGAGAAAAGGTAATACTACTGTGTAGGATAAAAGTTGTTAAGGTAAAATGGATTTAGTGAGACGTCTGGTTATTTTAATTTGTCTCCCTTTTAGAAGGTCTAAAAACAAAGGCCACTGACTTCCAGGTTGATGGGTATGAATTGGGTGGTTTAGACTGCATGGACCCCAGAATTCCATTCTGGTTGTCATGCTGGCTATGCTGACTTCCCCTACACCATTCTGGAAATTTCTAAAGTACAGCAAGTCAGCTTTTGGCAGAGTTCCTGAGGAAGCAAGACAGGAAATCATAGATCCTATGATCTGCTTTCATCGTCACCCCCCAATCTAATTTGTGCTCAGAATCTCAAAGGTTAATACACCACTGCCAGTGATTCACATTTTACTTGCTTTCTTCTTCCTTTCGGCATTCCACCTTAAAGGAAATGCTTCCATGTTATCTTGGGTGTGACCCTCCACAGCACCAGAGCCTTATTGTTGCTGTATGAAACACAGAAGAAAACATTTTTATCCTCTTTACACAAAGGATCGTCCCAAATGAGGAGTGGCTAAATGATGTATGTGACTTAGAGCTCTCTGGTGGTTTTCTCAGTGTCCCAGGGTTGGGTTCATGGGTTCCAGGAAGATTCAGCATTTCCAGACTGCTGAACACAACGATGCAGCAGCTCTGAGATGCCTGACAAGTGCCCTTGCTGGATCTCTGGCTGGAAAACAGGATCATCTTGCACCAGTCAAACAGACATGTGCAAACGGCACTGTAACTTCTACCTTCTGAGGCCTGAAAATGTCATGTGTTTATCTCTGTAGGTGGCATCTGAGAGGTGGAGGGACACTTTGAAATCCACAGGAGATGCTAGCCCAACACACCGAGCACATGGACCCACACTCTGTGCCATTCCCACAGGGCCAGCTTCCCCATGGAGCTTCCGGATGGCTCTCCGGCCACTAGTCCTCTGCATTGGGAAAGATTTTAAGCCCAGATTTCTTTTCTGGAGGAGGCAGGAGACATTGAGTTCCTAAATCGATATTTATGTAAAACTTTTCTAAGACCTTCCTTCATATTTAAAAACCAGAATTCAAAAAGATTCTTCTATCCAAAAAAGAAGAATTAGGCCTGGAAAAGGAGAAAGATTAACAAGCAGGGTTCTTAACTAGACAGGTAAGGCAATGCAAACCATAAGTCAGGGCAATGGTGTATTAAAATGCCTTTGAGAATTTGAGCAAAAGGCTAATTTTTCTAGTTGGGGAGCAAGGAGAGTGGATTATATGATCTGTGGCATCCTGTCCCCCACCTTCCTCAGGAACTCAGTAGAATGTTAAGCTTGCCAGACTGGAAGTTTCCAGAACTGTTAAGGGGAAGTCCTATTAATCTTTCCAGTAATTGAGACCTTTAGTAAAAAGAGCAGTATTCATGTTTTAGTCTTTTGACAATCACATCTTACATAAGCCGTATCTGGAGCTCATGAATATTTTTGGTTTTCATTTATTGTTGGTGAGGCAGAACAGTGTTTGCAGCACATATTGACACAGTGCTTACTATCTGCCAGACACTGTTCTGAGAGCATGCAAACATGCACTCATTCCCTCTCCTCACCCACAATGCAAGTAACAACTACCACTACCATCCCCATCTCTCAGAGGAGGAAACTGAGGCATTAAAATTAAACTTTTAATTTAAAATGGTGGTGCATGCCTGTAATCCCGGGGATTTGGGAGGCTGAGGCAAGAGGATTGCAAATTTGAGGCCAGCCTCAGCAACGTAGCAAGGCCCGAAGCAACTTAGTGAGACTAAGTCTCAGAAAAAAACCCCAAAAACCAAAACCAAAAACAAAAACAAGGGCTGGGGATGTGGCTCACTGGTTAAGTGAGCCACTGGTTTGGTCCCCAGCACCTCCCTCAGCAAAAAAAAAAAAAAATTGCCCCAGGCCACATAAACCTAGGAATAGTTTGCAGCTGGAGTAGAGAGAGACTGGTTCCAGGGTTGGTGCTCTTCACCAGCTATGTACCTGAATGGTACTTTGTTAGAGTACTTAGGAACCCTGGAGTAGGGATGCTTGAAAATGGCAACAGAAAAAAGGAAGGTAGAAAACTAAAGAAAATAATATTTACACAAGAAAGGTTTGAAAGGAAGAGCGGAGTCTCTTTGGACAAAGGTACCTAACCCTGGCAGGCTTTTACTTACTTTGAATAAAGGTTGGTTGAGGATCTGAATCAGTCCATTAGGAAAATTAAAGATTGAGTTTCACCTACAGTTAACTGGCCTGTAATTTTATCAGTTTGCTGAAAGTTTTGTGTAAATAAAGAAGAAAGACGAAAATGAGCAGCTGGTGTTATTTCTCTTTTGAAACAGGTATGTTCTGATTGGAAAAGATGTTTAATGAATGGCCTGAGCCGGCTCACCAGATGCTGACGATGAAACATTTAACTCTACCAATTGAAGGTTTCTGCCTCAGAAGAGTAGCTACGCCCTCACCTGTCTGACAGCGTTGTAGGAGTAATTAGCGAACAGGGAATTCAGGAATGAATTAAAGAACTGAGCCATGAAGTCTTCATTCAAATACTGGCTATGTCTTCCAGGAGGGGCCGCCATGTTTATGGAGACGAGGTGGGCAGGAAGCAGTGAGATTACTTTCTTCCTTTTCTATGCTGTGAATGAAGAGTTGTTAGTTTTTGAAAGAGAAAATCTGGCTAATGTTCACACTCATAAGGTGTGAAAACACCAAAAACAGAATGAGAATTTCATGTGACAAAAATAACACAAGGTCACAAGAATATATTTAACATGGTCACCAACATAGAACTGTCCCATCTGACTAGCTCTGGAAAGCTTTGTCTTATTGTATAGCATGGTTTAGATGTGTTTTTATATAACCCAAAAAGAAGAAAACCCACTTGAACATTTTAAAGATGAGGGGCAGAAGAGCTGCCGGTGTGATGTGACCTTCATAGGTTCTGCCACCACCTCTAAACTTAAAATGTAGCAATGATAATCTTTTTATTGGAAGACTGTGGGACTTCTGTTAAGAGGTAAGCGGAGCAAACTATGACCCAAATTCACATTGACTACTTTTAATATCTACTTTGTTTTGTCAACACAGCCTTGCATCATCTTCTGGCAGTCATTTTCTTCTTGATGGTACTAGGTTTGTGATGAACAAAAACCACGCGGGACTGCTCTTCTGAGATACAAGAAAAGGCAGTTTTGGTCTGGGGAGTAAAAATCAGTTAGTTACCCTTAGATCCACTTCTCTTAAATAAAATCTGGCTCAGGAGTGTGTGGTTCATCCTGGCTAGATGACAAATATCTGGATAACCAACCTCCCACCTTCATTCAGCTTCAGTGATCTAAAAATTGGGGAAGAAAGACCCTATTTAGAAGATTTCTTGGCAGAGAAAACCCCGGGAGTCATTTTGGGAAATAACGTTTTTCTAATCTCCTGTTTCCTTTTTTTGACTATTTAACAACATATTTAATCAAGATAGAGAGAATTTTAGTTTGTACAAACCCCTACAAACAAATGGTCAATTTTGTCAACGAGTGGACCCAGTCCTACTTTGCATTCTCTTTGGAACACAGAGGGCAGAAAAGCATTCTAATAGAGTCAAGGAGTCTAATGTGGTGGTTCTCAGGCTCACCTGCATATCAGACCTGCTTGGGTGGCTTTTAAAAATATGACCATGCCTGGGTCACTCCTGAGAGGGGTGCCTGGGAGTAGGTAAGGGGTCCTGGAAACACTGTCTCTGGAGAGCTCCCAGGTGGGTGTATCCTGGGACAGGTTAAAAAGCCAGGTCTGCTAATGAAGCAGAGCATGAAGGCTCTGGAGGTGGACAGATGGGCCACTGTGGGCCAGCTCTGATGTGTACTCATGGTGTGAACTGGGCTCTCTGAAGCTTGGCTTTCCAATTTGAACAATGAGATCCATCATAACTACTGTATAGGGTTATTGTGAAGATTACATGAGATGATAAGGCAAGTGAAGTACTTGATGCAGTGCCTAGCATATAGTAGGTACTAAATAAACGCCAGGCCCACCTTTCAACACTGTGACATGTTTTCACATCTACTTTCTGATTCACTTTGACATAGGAGAAAATTATGGGCTTGCAAGCTTGGATGTCTATATGCCTGGTTTATTTAAATGTTTTGATAATTTTATTATCAAAATACTTCCATATCCTCTCTTTCCTCTGGGGAATGTCAGAATTTCGGTCTTCAGAGCTCTTTTTCCCTCAATCTGTCCACTCCCTGAGTGATCTCATCCTGTCCAACTGCTTAAAATAATACAGTCTGAAAACTCCAGCCAGGACCAGAGTTCCAGACTGCCCCAGATGTGGAAGAGAGCCTCAAACTTCACACGTTCCAGACTGGACTCTTGGCCTGCTCCCACATCCCTGTTCCACCACCCGACTCTGCTCCCCTGCGGTCTCCCCTCATCCAGCACATGGAAATCCCATCCTTACAGCCCCTCTGGTCAGACTTCGTAAATCCTTCTAACATCTCCAATTCACCAGCAATTCCCACTAGTTCTGTGTTTAAAATATAGCCACCACTATTACACTGCACTAAACCACCTATGCTCTTGTCTGGATTTAAGTCTCTTAACTAGTCTTTCTACTTCTTCCTGCTGCACCCTCCCACCTGCCCAACCCATCTATACTTAACAGGGCAGCCACAGGGAGCCCTTCAAAGTGGAAGTACGATTCTGTCACTTGTCCATTTAAAACTCTCCAATGGCTTCCCCTCTCAGTCTGAGTAAAAGGTAAATCTTTACAATGACCAGTGAGCCCTAACCCAGTGTTACAGACCCCCTTGCCCATTACCTTAACCCCATCTGTTCCCCTCAACCCAGGTATTCCACTTCCTGGACTGGTCTGGCTCCCTGTCCCCCATCACACCAAACACACTGACAATGTCTGGCTGGAGTCTCCATCCCCTAAATATCTACATGTTCCAATATCTTCAGATCTTTAATCCAAGGCACCCTTTAAGCCCCAAACTTCCCCTCCTCCTCCCTCCTGTTATTTCTTTCCATAACATTACCATTATGGTTTGGATATTAGGTGTCCCCCCAAAACTCAGCTGAGAGACAATACAAGGTTTGCAAGTGAACCCAGCCAGTGTATTAATTCTCTGATAGGGATTAACTGTGTGGTAACTAAAGGCAGGTAGGGTGTGGCTGGAGGTGGTGGGCGTTGGGGGTGTGCCTTTAAGGTACATATTTTGTCTTTGTCCAGCAGAGCTCTCTCTCTGCTTCCTGATCACATCCTGAGCCCCCTTCTTCCACCACACTCTTTCACCATGATGTTCACCCTCACCTCAAGCCCCAAGGAATGAAGCTGGCCTTCTATGGATGGATACCTCGAAACCATGAGCCTCCAAATAAACTTTTCCTCCTCTAAAATCGTTCTTGTTGGGTCTTTTGGTCACAGTAGTGAGAAAGTTGACTAAAACAGATGTGTTCTATATCTAAGGGTTCGTTTACTTATCTCTATTAGAAAGGAAGCTAGATAAGGACAAGAACTTTTTTTTTTTCTTTTGGTGCTAGGGATTGAACCCAGGGGTGCTTTACCATTGAGCTACATCCCCAGCACCCCACCCTTTTTTACATTTTGAGACAGGGTCTTGGTAAGTCGCTGAGGGTCTCAAGAAGTTAGAGGCTGTCCTAAAATTTGAGATCCTTCTGCTTCAGTCTCCAGAGTCACTGGGATTATGTGCATGTGCCACTGCACCTGGCAGGGCAAGAACTTTTTGTGTGTTTAGTTCCCTGTTGTACCTCTGAGGCCTATAAAGAGCCTGGCACACAGTAGGCACTGACTTAACACTTGATGAATGAAGGAATGAGGACTGTTTTCAAACTACCTCCTCATTAGTGCCTTATAGAACAAACCTGCAGCACAGGCAGCTGTAGAAAGTGTCACCACTACAATGCCATCAACATGCTCAGCTTCAATACAGATGACAGTCCAACTGCTGGCTTCTGGGGCCCAGTCATCTTTTGAGTTGTGTCCAGTTTTATATCTCCTCCCGCCCCCAAGGTAACTTGTCAAAAACCTCCTGGGTACCCCACAGCTTTAAACAGTGAGTAGCCAACTTTAATTTCTGGCTGGAGCTATTCAGATGGGCTTTAGATGGGGATGAAGATGTGTGTCCTCTTGCTCTGCAGCTGCAGGTTCATTTTTTCTTTACTGTAAAGAACCAAGACACTGGCTGTCATTAAATACACGCAATCTGGTTTATAGTGTCTGGCTCGATTAAGGGAACTTCTGGGAAGAGACATGACCCAATAAATAATTGGAGAGATGCAACGTGGAAAGGAGGATTGTTATCCATCCACCTCTGGTTGCAAGCTGAGATCGAGAGACACGACTTCAATTGAGTGGGATCTCCTGGGTGAGGTTCTTCACTTCAAGCACAGTAAACAAGAGCTGATCTGTAATGCACATGTTAGTACTGCTAGAGGCAAACTTTCTAAATATTAATAATAATAAACAAATCCCTCTGCAACTGACACTGAAGGTGCCAATGAACAGGAAGTCCTGGGAAATGGGCTACTGTTGGCTCTCCAGCCATGGCTGGCTTAGGGCACATGAGCTAATCACTAAGGTGTAAAATGCACCTCCTTAGAGATACTTTTGACTACGACAGGGTGTTGTTTTAGTTTGAAATGAATATGACACTGTGGAATTAAAAGCTTTTAACACTAAGAGCTGACATTACAAAGTATACAGTGCCACAAAGTTTGTATATAGTTTGAGGTGCCACTGTGTAAGACGTGGGGTTTTTTGTAGCTCCTTGCCACTGGCTGTTGGGTGACAACTGCAGGGAGAGCTCAGCAGTGGTGCAGCCAACACATGGAACACTTGGTCCCTCTTGCCCCTGCTCCATTATTCAGACTGCGTGGACCACAGACAGCTGATATGCTGCTCTTAGGTATTTCCGGGTGTGAAAGAAAGGAAGTGGGCTTATTTATTTGTTTTTGATGTGCTGGGGCAGAACCCAGAGCCTCGTGCATGCCAGGCAAGTGCTCTGCCAGTGAACTACACCCCCAGCCCAGGATGTGGGCTCTGATGTCAGGGACCTGCTTTCAGATTCTGACTATGCCACCTACCAGCTAGGCGATGGGGTGATCTCACCTTAGTACCCCTTGGTTTGCACATCTGCTCAAGAGGAGGACAAATAACCACCTATAAGGGTGGCTGGAAGTTCACATGAGACAGTGTGTGTGAAGTACCTGGGCCTGACATAGAGCCAACACCCCCAAATGATAGCCATCAGGCTGTTGCTGCTGTTGTTACTGTTGTAAGAAGTAGTGTTGGGTTCAGACTTAGGATTTACAGGACTGACCAGGGAAGAGGCTCACTCAGGGGGTCCTTCAGGAGAAAGTCTGAGCACTTCTAAAACTTACGAGTGGCAAGGCATGGGGACTGAGCCTTCCTTCCCCACTGCCACCCCTACCTCCACTGCCTTCCTCTGGCCACACGTGTTCTCCATAATGCTCATGACGGTTGTCTGCTGCCCCTTCCAGAGATGTTTGCAATGCAGGCATTGTCTTCTGTCTCTCTCTTTTAAATCTGTCCACAATGTGTACAGCTCTGGGAGAGTTTTTGGAAAATCATAAGGATAATTTATAAGGCATTCTGAACTTGTTTTTAAAAAGCTTCAATTTTACCCTTTGAGGAAGATGTGGTCTTGAAACAAATGAGCTACTTCTGGAATGAGTGCTAGGTATGATGAACGTGAAATGAATGGATTTCTTTTGTTTGGATCGTATCCTATGAAACACCAGCATGCTTCCACATCCACGTGCTATAGTGTAACTGGAATGGCACAAAGGGAACTTGAAAGGATTTTTAAAGTTAGGCAAAAATATGGGAACCCTACCTACAGATCAGAAAGACTGGAACCACATTTTTATCTTTCCTAGACAGTCATCATACACTGAAAGCAAGGAACAAGGAAGTGGGCAATTCCTAGAAATGAAGGTTCAGGTCTACTGAGTTGTTTTCTTTTTAATTTTTATTGTTTAGTTATTTATTTGGGTACTAGGGATTGAACTCATGGGCACTCGACCACTCAGCCACATCACCAGCCCTATTATGTATTTTATTTAGAAACAAGGTCTCACTGAGTTGCTTAGTGCCTCACTTTTGCTGAGGCTGGCTTTTTTTTTTTTTTTTTTTTTTTTGGAACCCTTTATTTTGCGCAGATGAATTCATATCTGCATGGGGGAAGGGGAAAAAGAAAAGGAGAAAAATGGCGCACGGTTTCTCTCAGACATAGGAATTTCGTGGGCTGAGAGGAACTGATCGCGGAGGAGAATTCTTACAGACTGACTGATGGACCAATGACATATTAGGACGTAATGCTGGAGGCAGGAAGATTACAGCAACATAAGCCGGAAATTCCTGAGGCTGGCTTTGAACTCATGATCCTCCTGCCTCAGTTTCTGAGCTGCTGGGATCACAGGCATGTGCCATCATGCCTGGCAGTTTGTTTATTTTTAAACAGTATTAGTAGTATGTTATAAGCAATTATGTCCTAAGTATTTTTGACTAATGATGAGGAAATAAGTATCTAAAACTGGCTTACACTATGGCCAGGCTAAAGTTAGAAAACAACCAACCTTCCAAAGTCAACTCCAACCGGTGCCACCATCATCAAAAAGCACTTTCACAAAGGCTGACTGGGTTTCCCTAAGGACCTTGGGGCAGGAGCCAATGTCTCTGGAGGCTGAGAGGTGATCCTGGGTGTATGTAATAGGGCAGTTTTCACACTGTAATGCACACAATAATCTTTTTGATTATTTTGTAATCCAAGAGTCTTAACCTTAAAAATTTTGAATCACTAGGCCCAAGCCAAGGCCTGGTTTTTATTCTTTTAAGAAGCATTCACTGTAAGTTTCAGGACCATAGTTTGGGGAGTATGGGTCTACAGTGTCCATATGAGGGGCCCAGGTCCTAAAGCTAAATACTTAAGCCTTTTGCCATTAGAGAATTATAAGATGACAGAACTAGAAGGGCTCAAGATCATCTGGCCCTTTCTGCATAACTCTCTCTGTGGCTCAGCACAGTGGCTCACAGTCAGATCTGTACTCAAGTCCTGGCTCTGCCATTTGGGATCATGTGTCTTAGAAAGTTACTGGTCACTTTGAACGTCATTTTCCTTATCTGGGGTGATTGTGGGAGTCATGTGAGCTGGTGCATGCAAAGTACTTCAGGGAAGTGACTTATACTAAGTTGGTGTGCATGATTTCCAGATTTTTCCAGGTAGGTAATGTATAATGGCCGCAGAAGTTTAAGGTTGGTGAAGATTAGCTATACCTCTACTACTGTGCCAGCAGGCTTTAATGAAAGAAAGTTGCCCCCCTACCCCACCATCCAGGTATCTTTTAACTCAACATGTATTACCATCCAAGTACAAAATTAGTCAGTGCAAATTATCCTGTAAACTGGCAGCCCAGCCCTGTCCTTTCTGGGTGCCCGACAGCACCAAGCATGAGAGGTCTCTCAAAGCCCCCACACTGCTACTTTCCAGTGCAGGACTGGTGCTCCTTTCAGTCAGCCTCAGGCAATCACAGATCCTCCTCCCCTCAGCTGCACACAAAACCCAGGAGGGATCAAGCCTTCAGTACATCCCTAAGGATTTCGTTTGCAAGCGACGGAATTTGCTAGATTCTCCTAGCAAGTGGGAAGTGTTTCTAAAGTTTTTAGGCAGTCTGCATACCAATGAGAACCCATTTATTACATTTATCATGCAAAGTAGCATGTCAGTACTTTCACCAATCAAAACCTATTTCTGAATTCAATATGCTAATTAGTAAAGTCTCTAGTTGTTAGACAGATAGACAACAAAAGTATTTGTCGTTGCTGCCGTTGGAGTATTTCCTTTCTGATAAACAGTAGCTGAACACTCCAGTGAGATTCTTCCATGAGAGCAACTGGCTGTCCCTGGTGCTGAAGTCTAAACGAACTAGTACATGAAAAACTGCCACTGTCAACACAGAAGTATTTTAAAAGTAAATTACTTCCTGTAACAAGTACTTGGTGCAATGTTGGCCTGTGAAGTACCCTCTTGAAGTTTGCAGTTATTGTTACTATGACTGAAAACATACTGAATAGAGCAACAAAAGGTATAGAAACTCTCATATAAGTTGAATAAAATAATAATCTAAAGAAAAGCACTCTTACATTATTTAACTCAAGAATTACTCTAAGTCATAATTTAGCTCTGATTTTTCTAAATCAGAACTGCGGGTGGAGTCAGGTGACAAAGGGACAGGAAGGGGATGAAATCTCACTAAGCAAGGTTTCAACTATATTTTTTAGACTTGAGATTATGACCTATTAGTGAGTTGCAAAATCAATTCTGGATCACATTACAAAATGCGTTCCTAAGTGTAGGTTGTGGTTTAAGACATTTGACAGCCCTTGGTCTAGAAGGAGAGCGGGAGAAGTATATAGTATCAGGCTTTGGTCTTTTGGCAAGCATCTGGAATATCATTAAGATGAATGATACGTGAGGGCCAGGCTGGGAGCTTTCAGATTAGTTTTATCATCTCAAGTTCACACTTGGGATCCTAGACCTACGAACCTTGGGTTTTCCTTAATTTCAATCACAAAACCTAAATATGCTAGCAATGAATTTCAGACATCAAATTCAGTCAAAAATCCAAAATAAAAGAGCCCAGAAACTTCTCAGGGATATAAGTGCATACTTTGTTTGAGAAATTATACATCTCCCTTTCTATATTGACTCAGAATATAATTACAGACACTCCTTAACTTTCCTTTAGCATGGTGGTAAAAATCTATGGGTTCATGATTTCAATGGCATCTTTAAAAACTTGTCAAATGGCAGAGATCCCCACACAATTCCTTTCAGAATTGTTACTACAGGCAAACTGCAGGATAGGAATATTATTTATGGGCTACCCTCCACAGATTCTATTTTCTGTCGTTAGTCTGAATTTCCATTTCTACTTTAACAGCCTATTGTCAAACAGCACTGTGGCACTTACTTTTTGAGACTGGAGTGCAGACAGTGTAGTCTCATGAAAAGTACGGCTGGCTCACAAAGACCCACTTTAAATAGCATATAACCTTTTTTTTTTTTTTTTTTTTTTTTAAATAAAGTAAATATAAGAAACATGTGCCAGTTCATGATTGGGCCACATGGAAATACATGTTCATGGGAATAACTACAGCTGTTAAGTATTTTAAAACTGTCTTAGAAGCAGCAGTGTGTTCAGAACCAATTTTCCTTTCTGAGCAATTAATAAAACAATTCAAACCCATGTCAAGATCTCACACTTAAAATACCCAGAACCAGCACAGCATTCTTTGGTTCTCAAAATGCTTTCATACCCTATAACCATGTACAGTTCTGGAAGCTAAGAGGACTGGAATCTAGTCTCTCTTCATTACATGATCTGAGGTAAGTTTTTTAACATTTTTCTATGCTTTCAATTCTTCATATGCAAGATAATTATTGATTTGCTAATAATTCAAGATTGTTTAGGTACAGAGGTTAAGTGTTTTCAAAAAACTACGCTGTAACTGTGGAGTAGATTGATTATGTGTCAACAGAATCCCAGATAAGTTTGGTGGAAAAGAAGTACAAACTTTCAATTTCAATGGTATTTCAATTCCATTTCCTCTTGGAAAGATGATCCAAATGTTATTAAATGATACTTCTGGCCCAGGTTGTAGGTCATCCTTTAACATTCCTGAAAAACTTCCACTTGAAACCAAAAAGAAGATCCCCTTAAGATTTTGTCTCTCAAGTGACTCTTTGGAGAGTGCGGGTATGTTTTGACCTATTCAGGAAGCAGCAGCAGCCATATTTCCTTTCCTGTAATACTATTTCCAGAACTATTTTTTTCAAGAGTTCCGGTCCTTTGCACACAGAGAAACTGTTATTTCATAGGGCAGAAATATCAGCCACAGATTCGCAGAAACTTAACCCTGGAAGCAGTCTCAAGTGTCATTTTGCTCATCTTCTCACCATACAGATGGGGAAATGAGGTCAACAGCAGTTAAGTGGTTTGTTCCAGCTCTTGGTGAGGGGATAGGAACTGGAATACAGACTAGAATCAGGTATGTGTACTTCCCAGTCTTGCCTGAATCCTATGTTTACCAAAATGCTATGTGCTTTTAGCAAATGCAGTTTCTTGTCACAGTTCAGCTGTGTGACTATGACCACAGACCCATAATGAAATATTAACATGAGGAACAGCAGCCTTAATTTGCCTTTGTACACATGTCTAGAAAAGCCAGGACAATGGAATGTGGAGGCACATGCCTGCAATCCTAGCAACTCAGTAGGCTGAAGCAGGAAGATTGCAAATTTAAGGCTAGCCTGGGCAATTTTGCAAGACCGTGTCTCAAAATAAAATATTTTAAAAAGTTAAAAAAAAAAAAAAAAAAAAAAAAAAAGAGAGAGAGGGCTGGGGCTGTAGCTCAGTAGCAGAGAGCACCCTGGGTTTTACCCCTAGCACTGGGAGTGGGTGGGACATGTATTGGGCATTTAGCAAATCTCATGATACTTGAATTTAAATAGCACATGCTGACTTTAGAAATGCATTTGCAAACAAGAAAAAACTGGCAATTAAAAAAAAAAAAAAAACTGGCAATTGACTGTCAATAGTCTTATGTACTTTCATTTTGCTACTTAAAAACATTAAAAATTAACAAACATATAAAATGAACTTAAGAACCTCCAATATCCTGAAATAGTCTCTTTCCAGGTGTAGTAAGAAAAATTTCTACATATATTGAAACTCTAAATAAGCAAAATGATTTGAAAAAAATAAGTAGAACACCAATTCCATGGGATATCTGGGATCTAATTTCTTTTTCGATGCAATCTATTGACTGTGCACGGAGCCATTCTTAACCAGGGTGCAAGCTGTTCTTCCATCTCTACCATGTATAGTATCTTCTTGCTATTGTACAAATATCACCATCAAACTACAGAAAAATTTGGGAGAGTTCATGGCTTCTATGGCAACCCACAGCAAGCGATGCTGTCTTGACAAAATATAAAATCACCCCCCACCCCAAGTCGAAACTACAGGAGTGCAGCAAACAAGCCCTGTAGTATTGTTTTAGATGAAGCACAGCGATAGCTCTGCACTTCCTTCAGGCCTCCTCTTTCTTACTGAACGAACTCCAGGGAATGGCATCATGTCAGGCTTTCCAGATGGATTATGTGAAGCCATAGCTCAATGTCATTTTCAATAGGAAGCCTCATAATTAAAGGTCAAATAGTCACTTCATCTGCAATCAATCAATAGAAAAAGTACTAATACGAAGAACTAATCAATCAATGGCAAATGCACTAATAAAAGCAATGAATCAAATTCAGCATGTGTGTAGATGTGAGTATGTGGAAGGGATTGGGACAGGGCAGAAGTAAGAACAATAAAGTAAACTGAAGGTGTGTGTGCAAGAGAATATTCAGAAAGCTTCTCAAGCAAAAGTTTTCATCTTTGGATCATTAGTTACACTGGTACCACTTAGCCTACAATGATTTATTTTTAAATATAAATACTGGATAAGATAAACGATATTTTATAAGTTTCCTTCATGTATTCTATTTGAGAAGTATGTGTGTATATATGTGTATGTGTAGATATAAAATCACTAGTAGAAATACTGTGGCAGCGATTGCAGAATGGAAAGGTGTACTTTTAAAGTGCACAGAAGCTACATTGTAATCTGTTGTATTTCACCTTTGTATGAGATTTGAGAGAAAAAAGCACTGAGTGATATTACTTGAAAATTCCCCCTACTTTTGGGAATATGAAGTTTTCACACTTAATGTGATGTTCTTACAATTCCATGCAAATAAGAATTTCCATTAGGATAATTATCAGCCTGGCGCCCAGGTTAATCCTCTATACTAGTGACATTAGGTCCCCAGTAAAGGAAAGCAGGCATTGGATCTTGTGAAAAAGGACATGGTAAAATTATAGGGCTTAACAAGCATTTTCTAGCAACTGCATCCAAATATCCATTGACATAAGTGGAAATAAGGTCATCTCTCTGAGACAAGGGGAACAACAAAGAGACCATTTTTCACAAATGCTACCAAGGAGACTATAGGAGGGAAACCAGGTGTGATCAAGGTACAACAGGATAATCAAGCTGAAAATAAGATCCCCTCATCTCACTGTTAAGGAAACTGAGACCGGATCAAGTATTTAGGTCTTATAGTTCAAGATACCTTAAATCTGTCACACTACAAAAAAACCCAGGATTTATACTCCATGGTTACAGATACCACACTGGTTTACTGGAGTATAATATTGGAAGATCTAAATATCTATTTCATGGGAGAGCAAAAAAACCACTTCTGATCTGGTTTCAGAGCACCTATCTGCTTGTCTGCAAATGAGATTTTAGAAATTATACGGAGGAAAAGAGCACAGCTTTGGGATTAAGGAAAATGAAAAGACAAAAAAGAAAAAAAATGGTTTGAATGGATAGGTATTGTTCTCATAGTAAAAAAAGAAAACTGATCACACTGAGGTATGCATCTTGGGTATGCTCAACACAGCCGGCGGTAGCAAAGAAAAGCATCATGGAGACACCCCCCCTCACCCACTTTCCTTTTCCTGTCAAAAGCAAATCCCTGGGAGGGAGTCAGGATTAACCCCTTTTGCAGAAATGCAGAAATGCACTGGACAGTCATGGTTCAGTGGGTGCTCCGAGGACCCAAATGATGCCGGGACTCTGCACCATCTCTGGACTCCCTAGCTTTGTATAAGTTCCTTAGTTTTTGGAAAACCCGCAACACTAGACATGGCAGTCACAATAACACAATGAGGAAGTATGGGGTGAGTTCTTCAAGGTCCTTAAAGGGTTAGTTCAATTTCTAAAACATTTTCCAAACTTGGTAAGTCTGATAAAGATTCTATTAGGCAAATACATTTAGGATTAATAAAAAAAATTATGAAATTTCTTTACTTTTTAGTTTACAGTTGGACTTTCTTTAATGTAGTGATGTCATGGTTCTTCATTTTCTTAAGTGAGTCACAAGTCAAAATGCAGAGGAATTTTTAATATGAGTTTTTGCCACAAAACGCCTACTACCCCAAGGAATTTGTGTATGATGTATATTTCAATAAAGCCTCTGATTACTTAATGACTTTTAATGACTAAAAACATAGATTCTGGATGTCTAAGAGGTTATTGGAATTACTGCACTAAATTGGATAAAGCTAAGCAGAAAATAGCACTTTTCTTCTTAATCTGTTTTGTCCATTAAATAAATACTTATTTCACTCTTAGTACTAATTTGATTGAGTTAATATTAGATAACTATATTGTTTTTCTTTATAGAAAACAACATAATTTCAAAATGAATTTCAAGCTGATGTCAATATTGAATTAAGGGAATAACACTTTTCCTACCTTGCTTTGTGCTCCCAATAAAGAAGTTAACATTTTCCAGGGGCAACTCTGGAATCTTTGAAAGGGAAGTTTTTGCAATTCCCTTTTCAGAAACAGTCCCAGCAGACTCCTTACCCCACCCTGGTTCTAATGTTAACATTCTACAATATCATCTTTTATGAGAATTAACACATAATCACAAATGATACTAAATCTGGCAGTATTAAATTTAGGCCTTCAGAGATTTGTTGATCAAATGATAGTATTTTAGAATATGGCTTATCTTCACTTCATTATCACTCTTGATATGAGAGTGCACACTACCTCATTCCACTTAATTTGAAGAGTCCTGTGAGTTTTAAAATCATAAGATGCAACTCTAGGAAGGTAATATATGGTTTTAGCTCTGAGAATCACTTACCTAATGTGAGGGATTTGTGTGTAGAACAGAAAATGATAGCCACCGTGTCTGCTGGTGTGAAACCCGAATTATTCCTAGGGGCAAGAAAAAGGTTTTGTTTTTTAAAATATTTGCATAAAAATGACTATTTAAAACATCCTAAATCAAATGTAGTACCTACCTTCATGTTGACATCCCTCGAACTATCCTGATGAAAATAACTCTAGACTAAAATAATATAAGAAGGTTCTAAATTTTTTTTTAAGAGAACAACTACTGAGACACTTATCCACCGAAAGGAAAATAGCTTTAATAACGTGTGGTGGGGTCACCCAAGATCACATGCGTAACTAGCTGGTGACATAGGACTGAATGAAAATAATGTAGCAAGGACTTCTTCTAGATAAGTCTTTAGATTACCACTTGACATCACCCAGCAGCTTGGAAGAATCAATATATCTGAAAATGCTTCTCTCTAGGAGAATATCCTAGTGGCAGCAAACATACACATTTAACACCATGTGTTGGTAAAAAAAATAAATTATCGTTTCTGAGCAGTTGTGGGGGTATTAAGCACTTCTCAAAGGTCTTTGTACGTGTATAAGCCCAAAAGGTAGGTGATACCACATCCCTGAAAAAACTGAGGCACAGAAAAGGCACACCACTTTTTCAGGGCCCAGTGCTAGTGAGTGACAGAATTGGGATTTAAGCTGAGTGTGGCTCATGTGCCTGTGCTCTTAACTACTATGTCCTACTAGTGTTATATAATCAGTTAAGCACAAAAACAAATTTCACTTGTCAAAACTGATTGAATGTTATCAGGGACCAGTGCTGGGGGTTAAATATCATAATCAAATTTCCTATGCTAGCATGTAAGGTTTAGAGAACCACATGCCAAAATGGTTAGACATGTGATCATTATTATTATCGTACCCTTATATTTCAGAACTCTTCTTTCCTGGAGAGTCAGGCTTTGAATGCTATAATGAGTTTATTTATTTGTTCCCCTGAATTCTGACAAGTTTGCTCACAGAAAAATGTTCAGAAACTGACTGTATACAGTTGCACACTTAACCCTCTACCTGATCTTTAAGGACCTCTAATGGAGAGTCCATATTTTCCTTAATCTCCTCATCTCCATGTATAATTTTTGCTGGGAGAAAATTTTAACCTGTTTAGAAAAATCTACAAACAACCTCACTTCACATTTTCTTTGTTATATGCTCACAGGAGCAAAGAAGAGTCCTCTGCTCTCCATCATTCCATGTGCAGGTATGAAGAGAATATTTAAATGGCCTTTGAGCTCCTCTCCTCTGAGAACACATGCACGTTTCTTGAACCAAACTTCCTCCCAGCTCTTTCTTGACATTTGACTGGAGTTTGGTATCTTGCCTCAGTTGAGGATTCCCTGCAGATGAGTACCTCCTGAGGAACATAAGACTGCTTTTGGTTTCTACACTAACTGCTGTTGTGCTGGGATACACTCCTACTTTTGAAACATTGTGCTACATGACTGATACATTTCTTTGCCCTTTATTCACCATGGCAGGCCTAATGGAGAAGGACCTTGTAAGTTCTGCAAATGAATGGACTGAGAGATAAAAGTGGAACAAACACACCTTATAACATAAGAGAAGAAGTGGGACCCGTATATGTGAGAGGGGGAACTGCCATGGAAAGGGTCACCTCTAGCTTGGCAGGGAGTGAGGGATGCTGATGGAGGACACAGAGAATCTTCTAGAAGGCAGGGGGTGGTGAAATTACAGTACTCGAGTGCAGGGGACTGTTGCAAAGAGCAGATTCTTCAGCTACCTTGTGACCAGGAGGAGTGTGGAGTTGGTAAGATGGGATGAGGGGAGCCAGTGAGGAATTTGGGACAGAGTTTTTATCTGAAGATAAAAAAATAAAAAGTGCTGGGGATGTGGTTAAGCACATCTGGGTTCAATAACTAGCACCCACAAAATAAGACAAAACAAAACAAGACAAAAGTAACCACCCAGCAGGGTGTAAGGCTGACGTTGGCAAAATGTCAATACCTGCCTCTTAGTACCACTGTGTAGTTGAACACCAATATTTGTTAAGAATCTGACACATTAAAAGTATTTAATAATGCTGATTAGTATTTTTATTTTATATTGCTTGGAGAGAGGAGGAATTAAAAGAGACATAAGAAACTTTGAACATATAGGACTGAGAGGAGCATTAAGTTAAGGTTTTAATGGAAGAGGGGCCTAGTGGGGTTTGGGGAGCAGGTCAAGATTCGATATTGAGGGATGCTGGTGTGTAGAAATGAGAAGGAGCTGTGTTTTTAAGAGATCTGGCAAAGAAGAAAAGGATCTTGGGAGATATGAACACAAGTATATACAGAGAGTAAAGATACAGCAGAGAGAACTAGCTGATGAATCCAGTTCCCCAAAGGGCCTAAAGACAAGGTAGGAGGGGTGAGCTGGAGAATGAAGTTTCCTACTCTCTGAGCTGAAGGCAAAAGTAGACAAATTAGGTAAAAATAGAGGAAGGAGGGAGGGAAAGGGCAGGTGCTGGGGAATGAAAGGGAACAAATTAGGTTAAGTGCATGTATGAATATGTTACAGTGAAACCCATTTTTATGTATAATTATAATGCATCAGTTTTTGTTTTTTTTTTTTTTAATATGGAAAGTGGTCAGGTAGAGAATGGGAAAGCTGAGGCAACTTCTGTCTAAGCTCTTACTTTCTTTTTAGAATGAGAGGCATTTCACAACTCAATAGTGAGTGTGAGGTACACCAAGGCCTGGGAACTGAAGAAATGAGAAAAGCTTGAAACAGGCAGATTGGAGCATAGGACATACAGTCAATTCACAATGAATAAGAAACTTCTGCACAGGGCCAGTGCCCACCTGTGGCTGTAGAACAGGCAGCACAGGCAGGAGGCCTAGTCTGGGATGTTTCCCAGAAGAGAGCTGGTGCTGGTAACACTAAGACCCTTGAGTCTTTGGCTGCCCTTATTTATAACTAATTGTTACGCATCTTGGTTTTCTTCTGGGGAGGCTGACAGCATGCTTGTTCTTCTGTGAACTTTATTCTGATTCATATTTACTTCTGTCCAGATCACTGCACATTTCCAGTGTGTCAAAGTTTCTGGCCAAGGAGGTTCTGGCCTGGCACTGGCTGCCACTCATTACAGCAGCACTTATCTGTGGGAGATTTGCGAAGGAGGATCACTTGTTCAGTTGCAGGTAAGGAGACTGAGCCGAGGCCCAGGATGGGATGTTTCTGGCTTATGTGAATTGAACACGGCTCCGTGTTTCTGTTGACACAAACTCCCACAGTGTAAAGGGGAGGATAAGGGCCGCCGTGCAATAAAACAATGCTCACGGTTTACACCATATTTCTCATTATAGGGCAGACAGTGCAGCTTCCAGAGCAGATGCCCACGTGGCCCTCCATTTATAATGACGACGAGTGACCACAGTGGGCCTTACTGACCACTTTTCTAAGCACTTTGCATGCAGTATTTCTTCTTTCTCAGAATAGGCTTAGAAGCTACATAACATTATTGCTTTGCTTTTTCCAAAAAGAGAACCTGAAGCACAAAGGTTAAGCAGATTCCCTAAAGTCACACAACTAGGAAGTAGGCTGGTCCAAATTCTGGAGGTCAGTTTCCTACTCAGAAAGAAAAACAAAAACGCAAACAAAAAACCCCAACAAAACTAAGTTTAATGAACAAGAGCAGCTCTCTTGGTTAGTCGTCCACTCTCTGCCACACTGTCATGGTGGCTTCATGGCATAGGTCATGCCAATACTCAAAAAGACCAAGGGTCCTGTACGTTAAATTTAAGTCGTGACAACCATAATCGACTCCGGTGATAACATCTCTGTTGTGTCTGCTCACATTCTTGAAAGGAGTCGCATTACTATTTATTTTCTGACTCTACCTTATCTCTTTTTAATATTGATTTTCTTTTTTATCCTGTTTTCATCATTCTTTTGATCACTTTGTCTTCCCCTGAGATGTTTATTTCCTTTTCTTCTCAACTGGTCTTTTTGTTCTCTCTTGCAAAGCTTTCAATCAGTGTTTTCCACGTAATGTTTATTTTGCCTTCCTTTGCAGTACCCACAAAGGAAAACATGTCAGGTTTTACTAGCAGAATCACCGAATGTGGAGCACGAAAGGTCCCGTGGGAGAGTTCTGTCAAAACCCACTGTTTTTAGACAGGGAAACGTCCACGTGAGGTGGTTTCCTTTGTTAACCTCTGTAACAGTGTCTTGTCTTTGGTTGTTTTCAGAAGACCTCGACTGTCATGAGCTGTGTGGCACAAAACAAGTCACCCACAGCTCCAAGGCTTAGTGGCCTCATCTCCTAAATGGTAAGAAGAATTGCCTCTAATAATAAAGCTTGTCCTGGCCCACCTTCTCCTCCTGGGATTGTGATGTGACGCCCATTGCCACTTCTGGCTTGAAATGTACTGAAGAGAATTTGAATACCTACAGAACTACTTGAATGTTTATTTTCCTCCTTTTCCCCTCTTAAGAGGTTATGCTTATGTCACTATTGACTCTAGGTTTCTGTTATTATAGTTATCAGTCTACCAAATTTTCTTATATTTTTTGAAAGATTCCCAATCATTACTTTATTTTCCTAAAATTCTTCAACTTTGTCTTTGACCGGCAATTTCCCAAAGTTGCAGAAAGCTTATATCACTATGGATAGCTGGCTTATTCTCAGTACCTAACAACTGGACAGAGAAAAGTAATATGTGATGTATTTCAATAAAGTTAGGTCAGCAAATTCACTCTTTTTTATCATTAATTTTTGATATAATATAAACTATTATGATATAATAAATATTCTACAGCAGCTGACATTTAACATTGAACGCTTACTATATGTTAGGAATAATACTGAGGGCTTTATGTGATTGTCAGTTAATTCTCCAGATGTTCCTAGGGTA
Source organism: Sciurus vulgaris (assembly GCF_902686455.1). Taxonomy (NCBI): domain Eukaryota; kingdom Metazoa; phylum Chordata; class Mammalia; order Rodentia; family Sciuridae; genus Sciurus; species Sciurus vulgaris. Next base: position 24,601,150 of record NC_136469.1, read on the forward strand.
GGTACTACCCCTGACTTCATTTTATACACAAGAAAATTGAAAAGTTACAAAGGCATTAAATAGCAAACCCAACTCTTGACTCTAGTTTTGCAGTTTTGAATTCTGATACTATTCTGAAGACAGATAAATGACTCTCAAGTCTGTTTTAAATACTCACTATAATGGTAACACGTCAGGTCAGTAAATCTGAGAAATGCCTATCAGGGAAAAGGAGTGTGGCAGCAAAGTTGAATTTCCTGGGCTGGGTCTCTGCTGGTTCTACATTAAGTTTCCATCATCTGAATGCAGTAGCATGCCACACAACAGAAGACTGATTTCTGTGTTGAGATTTTTTGTCTTTTGATACCCAAATTGAGTCTAGATTTATTGAACTGGTAAGAAAAAAATGAAAACACACACACACCCAATTTCATCCATTTCAAGGAGGAAAGACCTACAAGTGGGAAAGAAAAATGCAACTCAGCAAAAACCTACCATAGGGTCCTACTTCAAACCCTTGGTATCTTTCACTAACTTGTTTGTACGTGTGTATAAACCTGTACAGTTCAGTTAAACACTCCTTACAGATTCTCTAAAGCAAACATTATGAGTTTGAGAGTAATAAAAATAGTTGAAAGCAGTGGAAAGAAGCTTGACAAATGCTTTAGGAAATGTCAAATGGAAATGGATTTCAGTCCTGGGTGTGCTATTTACTCTATGATTTGGGGTAACTTATTAAGCTACTAAGATCTGATTTGAGGCAAATTACTCTAAGGATGGGTCTTCCTCTACAGAAGAGCAAGAAAATACATAACTTTGTAGAGTTGCTATCAGACTTACGTGCACAATCCCTAGGACAGTGCCTGGTATGGAGTAGGTATCCTACATTCCTCCAATAAAATTCTTAGGAACTATGGGGTCTCTCAGTGAGAAAACAGCATAAAACCATCTTCCAAATTATGTTCCTTTGAAAAGTCCTCAATTTTTAATGAACTATTCTGAGGGCTATACAACTTTTACTGTGGAACATGTTTACAGCTGTTCCATATTCTATGTTTTATCAAAGAATTCATGTCTGCCAGTGGGTCAAGGAGGCACAAAGCATGACAGAAATTCATGGAAGGGAGAATAATGCAGAAAAGAAGGATCTCAGCTGGGTGTGGTGGTGCACATCTGTAATCCCAGCAGCTTGAGAGGGTGAAGCAGGAGAATCGAAAGTTCAAAGCCAGCCTCAGCAATTTAGCGAGGCCATTAGCAACTTAGTGAGAGCCTGTCTCTAAATAAAAAAATAAAAAGGGCTGGGGATGTGGCTCAGTGGTTTGGTTAAGCATCTCTGAGTTCAAATCCTGGTACAAAAAAAAAAATTCAAAACCAAGGTTCTCATGAAAGCTCAGTCTACTACATACTGAAAATTGTTATTTTAAACTCAACTGTTTAATTTGACTATTTGTGATGCTTCCCTTGCCCCCCTACTTCCTTCAGTAATCCCAGTAGTGGCTGCTCCATGCTCCACCTTGTCATGGAATTTCTGCGTTACCAACAGGATATCTGCATCCTACATAATTGGGTAGGATGAGTGGGTCTGATTATTAGTTCTGCCACAGGGACCAGCAAACAGCCACTGAAAGGCAAATGCCTTTTCTAAGGTGACATAACAAGCCATTCACAAAAAGAACTTTAAAATAGCTCCTACTCTCAGACTTACCCAATTAAGTAACATTTTCTCTGTGACTTAATGGCTCCGGGCTCTGTTCTTACTTCATAAATCACAACTTCAAACTTGAGAATATGCTTTAAATTACTCCATCAATACGTTTTTATCAACTGTTTACAATCAGCCCAGTGCTGTATAAGTGCTGTAAGAGCCAAGTGCCTAACGGGAGGCCTGAACCCACTCATCCATGGCCCTGACACTAACTAAGTATTTCAAGCATCATAAACAGCCTGGGTGGCTTTCCTTATGGTAACTCGTGGTGGGCAACTGCAGTTCACGGGCCCTGCAGTCGGGCTCAGGTCCACCTTTCCGGTGACTATCATTACTTCTTATCTTCCTCTATGCCTGTCGCCCTATCCTAGTTTGTTGTTTTTGTGTGTTCATTTATGTGTTATTGCTTCCTCTCCCAAAAGAACCTCCTGTCTTCATCTCTGCTGAACAATTAGCCATTCTTTATGACTCACAGAAGCCTGGCTCTACCATTCCCTTTGGAAGTGACTTCTTTGAATGGACCACAATTGGCTTACTGTACAGCCTAGAGGACATTTACTTGTCAGTACATATATTTATTTATTTATTTTAAACATTGTTTTAGTTGTAGATAGACACAATACCTTTATTTTATTCATTTATTTTTTATGTGGTGCTGAGGATTGAACCCAGTGCCTCACACATACTAGGCAAGTACATTACCACTGAGCTACAATTCCAGCCCCAGTGCATATATTTAGTCTGAAAACTCATGCAGGATCAGAATCACCTCTCATTGGTGGCACTTAGTATGCTAACTTTCTCAAACCAAAGGCTTAGGTAATACCTGTTGAGTGAATAATACCAGTGGAAGAAGTTGCATTTAAGGTGAACCTTTAGGAACATGAGAAATGAACTTGGACATGATGGCCAATTTGGATGTGGGGAGAGCCTGAACAAGAAATGGAAGTGAGAAAGCATGGGGTTCTTCCAGGGAACAGCAAAGATTTTCACTTCAACATAAAGCTTAGGGAGCACGGACGCTTGGCAATTCATGACACTGGCAATTAGACTGGAGGGTCTTACACTTAAAAAATGAACATCATTCTGCAGGCACTGACTAGCCATAGAAGTCAAGAGAGTGATTAGCACAACTCTGAGTCATTGGGAGTAGTATAAAAAGTATAAGAAAATGTGTACCTAGAAATGGAGCTACCAGTAAGATAAGCATTGGAACAGATTAGAAAGAAAAGAGGCATCAAGAGTTGGAGTGACAGCATTTCTTTTCCTTGTGTAAAGTTTCATTGCGTCCATTAGCATTGAAAACATTTTTCATCTTAGTTTTTAACTTCATAAATAGTATGTCAAGTTGTTGTATTAGGGCTTTTTTTCACTTACTATTTTCCCAAAGCTCATCTGTATCACTGCACTTCACCATGATTGCTATAGATTATTGCATTGTATTTAACTGTAACACAGTTCAGTTTTGGACTGCACTGTTTATTGGTATTGGTGTTATGCCAGAGTGCATGCAATTAAGAGTACTTGGCTAAGAACTTAATAATATGTATCTTCTTTAAAATAAATAAATAAATAAATAAATGAGAGCCTGAGGAAGAGAAGTAAATTTGGGAGCAGGATCACGACATTTACAAAAGAAATTTCGTGAAGGATTCCAGTCTGAGTAACTCTGAGGATAATAGTTCCACAACAAGTAAGTGAAGAAATAAGAGGAAATTTGGTGGGAAAAGGTTAATTGCATTTTGAATATGTGGAGTGTTGTTAAGACGTTCAGGGGAAGACATCTAATTGGTAGGGAACACAATAGCACCAAAACTCAGGAACAACACTGGAATGGCAGGTCTAGACTTGAAATCATCAACATGAAGCCCACGGATCAGGCCAGAGAGTGGAGGTTGTACAAGCACTCGATGTGGATAGATGGGGCTGGGTCCAGGACAGATCCTTTGACAAAGTCTACAACTCAAGGGTGGCAGAGTGAGAAACCATGGTCAGGAGACAGGAGGAAAACTAGGAGTGTACAGTGGCACAGCTGCCAAAGAAGAGCATCCTCCTTCCTTAGGAGACTAACAACAAGAGATACCAAATCACTTACCTTGTTGAAAAGACGAAGGTTAAAAGCATGAAACTCAGCTGAATAGAAACTACTGAAGACAAAGGAGAAAAAAGATTCAATATAAATTAGCAATATAAAAGCAGTATCTGTAGTACATGCATTTTATCTGAAAAGGAACTCAAACAGAAAAACAAGAGAAGAAAGCAAACAAATATACATTACTAAATTGATAGAATCATTCTAATGACTAGCACTTAACCTGCTCTTACTGACAATATCCCCAGACACAGCTATGACATCCTCTACTTAGGGAAAATCTAAATCCCTCTTTGATTTAAAATTTGATCTGTTCAGTTTAGAAAAAAATGGTTTATACTGTATGTATGTATAGCAAATAACACAAATGTGGTACCATATAATATATACTTTGGAATAATTCATCTTGATTTTTAAGAATAGATTATTTGATATTACAATATAATAACAAGTTATCTTTTGTGTTAGTATAAATAGAACAAAAGATTGTTTTATGAGACGTAGAAGTTGCTGGCATTTTGTAGTCCACTGCTCTAGAATGAAACATTGATTTGGGTATATTTCATTAGCAAATAATGATGCAGATATTTACATGTTAACCACATAGAGAAATTATTATACATATAATAGTATATATTATAAATCCTGCTTTTAAATCAAAATAAGGGATCTGTTCAAACTTGTAATAAATGAAATTGGTGACAAAATGTTCAATCTAATATTTTAATTTAAAAGACATTAAGGCTTTTTTCATCTAATATTGACTATTATAAATCAGTGAAAGTGATGCACAGGACATAAAAAGCAAAGGAGATTAAGATCCTAAGTGCATAACTGATGTCTTTCCAAAGACTGAATACAAATGATAAAGTCACTGAGCAAACATAAACTAAGTATTCACTTCTAATCAAATCAACACCAGAGATGACTTCAGAGAACACAGATGGCTTCACATTGCTACCGAGGGTAACCAGGGCACCCTGTCTTCCAACTTACTTATGAACAGAATGAGAACAAGGCTGAACTTATCCAGGTCAATGTGTGGGTTCGAGAACGTGTCACAGAACGTGGTGTAGATGATCATGAGGAGCACACTGCTGCTGATGGCACCAAAGGGAGGCTTCTTTCTTTCAAGCCAATCCTTGATGTATCTTCGGACAATCTGAAACACAGAGATCAACAGGTTGCCTCTTTTCGGAGATGTAGGGAGTTGAATTGGGCATCACAAAATGATTCTGACAGCAGAAAGACATAAAGGAAAGGGAATAATTTGGATGATGGCCACAGTGGATTTCAAAGCTTCCCTGCCATGCCACTCTTCTTCTGGGGAATTTAACATTTGTAGTGCAACTTCCACTGGGTGTCCATAATGAGAGTATATTTTCAACTGCATTCAAATCCATCCTTAATCATGCCAAATGCTCTTTGCTAGCTGTCACTGAGACATGCCCATTAAGCCTCCCCAAAGTTTATCTCCTCTGCCGATCCTAATGGATGTGTGTAATTATCACAGTCCCCTTTGCCTCAACAGACAATTCCAAGTGCAACTTTGGGAATCTTAAAAATCTGACATCTTCAAGAATTTCAAGAAGGTAGATAATCGAAAGTGATCCATGGAACATATTAATATTTAAAACGCTAGCAATGCACCAGAAGTTTTTAATTAAATTATAACTCATGCTTGAAAAGCAAAAGTGCATGTGTTGTGGGAGTTTAAATAATTCAAACTCTGAATATCTAGAGTTTTTGTGAATCCAAAGACAAATGCCATTTGCATGCTTTTGGAATTCCAAAATTAACACTTAAAAATGAATAAACCTGTCCTAGGTTTCCTACAAAAGGTTTAGTGAAATATAAAGTTATAGAGCAATCCTTTCTCATTTTAAAATCAAATCAGATATATAAAATCAGGACAGTCTGAATACTGATGATAACGTTTGTTTGGACACAGAAGTGAACAACTCTACTTAAAACCCTGCTTGGCTTTTGAAAGAAGCTATGCTAGCCCTATCAGAAGGACGATAGTGGAGACATATTAAGTTTTGACTCACTCATTATCCTGCATAATTGAACATGAGATTTCACAACAGGCTGAGTTACTGTGGATCCATTAGCAATAATGAGGTCAGGGAACTTCTCCTGATAAGGCTGATGGGGTTTTGACATTATCTACTCTGTCACCAAAAGGGCTTAATTCACAATGGAGCATATCCGTACAGATGCTTAAGAACAAAATAGGGTACCCCTCCACCCTGATTCAGTTTCATTTTCTGCCGTTTTAGGTACCTGTGGTCAACTGCTATCTGAAAATGTTTAAGTGAAAAATTCCAGAAATAAACAATTCATAAATTTCAAATACATTTTATTATAGTGTATTATTAACAATTGTTTTATTTCATTATTGTTGTTGCTGATATTCTTAATGTGACTGATAAATCAAGTTTTATCATATATATATATATATATATATATATGTATAGGAAAGAGTTTATGTAAGTTTTGGACTCTCCACAATTTTAGACATCTCCTGGGGGTCTTAGAATATGTCCCCTGAGGATAAGAGAGGACTACTGTACTCTCATTAGAATTTCAAACAAATGGCTGTTGGATCTGTTCAGGACTCACTAAGTGTAAGAATAATGTAAGTAAGTTGGGTATGGTTGTACACACCTGTAATCCCAGCTACTAGAGAGGCTGAGACAGGCAGGAGGATCACAAATTTGAGACCAGCCTTGGCAACTTAACAAGACCCTATCTCAAGATAAAAAAGTAAAAAGGGCTGGGGGTATAGCTCAATAATTGAGAGCCCCTGGGTTCAATCCCCAGTGTGGGGGAGCGGGAAGCGAAAATATAGGAAGTCTTGGCAGGAAGCAGATCAGTTGGTATAAGGTACAGGAACAAAACATCAAGGTTGGGTGGGTTGGGAACGAAGGGGGAAAGAGTGTTATATACAGAGAGCAGTTAATTATTTTCTTAAAATATGGATCTTATAATTGAAGTTATAGTGAATTTATAAAATATTATGATGGGGAGATAGAAGTGATCCTAACTATAGTGTTTCATCTGTTCATTTCTTTCTTTAAAATTAAAAATGCAGAAAAGTAAACAGAAAGAAGAGCAGTTCTGTTGCACAGTATGATGCACTGATGTATTAGAACATAAATTTCGGATAGCAGTGCTGGGGTGTAATAGTTTGCTCAGATGGCCCAAGGTTCAAATATGTCACCACGTGTCCATAAGAGGAGGCTACCAAGGGAACTTCAATTCATAATCTATTGTGTTTGGTAGCAGAAAGCCAAATGTAACACTACTTGGCTCCTTTTGGAAATAAAATAAATGGAAAATACATGGAATCACTGAAATCTATGCTGTCCTTCAATCTTATTTTAATATGCAATGGTTAAACGTGCATACATTCTAGGTACACACCTGTAATCCCAGCTGCTCTGTGGCTGAAGGCAGAAGGATCACAAGTTGGAGGCCAGTCTGGGCAACTTAGGCCCTGCCTCAAATGAAATGAAATGAAATAAAATAAAAGGTTGGGGAGGTAGTTCAGTGGTAGAATGCTCATGTGTGAGGCCCTTGGTTCAATCCCCAGTACCAAAACAAAACAAAATAAAACAGCAAAAACAAAAACAAACAGACAAAAAAACACACTTAAGTTCTCTCTACAACAGGCCATAATGCATGATCCCAATTTCAAAAAGACTCCCTCCCAATATCATGGCCCCAAGAGGACCAAAAAAAAAAAAAAAAAAAAAAAAAAAAAAAAAAAAAATATATATATATATATATATATATATATATATATATGAATGAGGAATAACTTAAAAGTCAAAGCCATTTTAAAACCAAGACAAATATCTAATCATAAATCAACTTTATGAGAAGTAATTTGATTTAATAAACTTGATAGTCTTTTTCTTCATTACAAAATTCTCAGAGTCTCACAGTAGAACAGAACTCTTTTGATAAGACAAGAAACAAAGGTCCTGAGCCCAGAATCCTCCTGGCCAAAATGCCTCTCTTTAAACTCCCCTGGGTAAATGACGGATACTTGTTCTTCAAAAAGAAAATAACTGTACAGACTCACAAGTGAAATAGTAACCCTTGAGGAAACCACATTTTCTTTCACCATTTTTAGTCTTTTTATATTTATCTGTGTTTCTGAAGTAAACCATTTTATATCTTCCAGGCTCCATTGAGGGTTTCCATCTTCCTCTAAAATTAAACTCACAAAGCAGCTGCTTCCGCATTTGTGTAGCTAGAAAAATGTTAACAGGTTTCATAAACAAGACTGGGTTGAGTAGTGTTGACATGCCTCAGAGATGTGCTTTGGCTACCAACTCCAGGAAACCTCATCTTTTTGTAGTTCGGCAACTTACACTTTTGACACAATCCTTCTCCATTTGTCAAGAATTCATGTCATTTAAAATACTCCAAACTTCTCTGCCTTATAGAAATTTTTAATAACCTCACAGGTAACAAGACTTTGCTGAGTAGCCTAACACAACTGGACACTGACACCCCAGAATTCTCTCTTGGGAAAAAGAACAGAGCAAGAGGAGGTGAGAAAGGCCTTCTGGGGAGGTGGCCAGCTGCATCTTTTCTTAGAATCTCTACTAATTCATTTGTCCTCATGGCTCAGAGAAACTTAGGCATTAAAAGTTAAGTGACACATCCTCACTAACTTATTTGCTCTTCTCTGTGGAGAAAGAAAGAAAACAAACAAAAAACAAAAAACAAACTCTTCCACAGGAAGCTTTTTATTTTATTGTCTCAACTTCAATATTTTTATTTGCTTTATTTTAAGCTAATTAGCAGAAACCATTAAAGGAATACTTAAATTTGACTCTGCACTTCTAATAAGCTGAGTTACCTAGCAATTACTATATGACTTCTGAGTTGGAAACCTTTAAAAATGATATGTCTTATGTGAAGAATGTTCAGACACCAAGGTAACTGTGAAGTATTATATTCATCATTTTAGTTTTCTTAATTTTTTTGGTTAAGGTATTGCCTTGCTTTTTCTTTCTACTTGGTCTTTACATTTATAAATTGATTTTTGAGTGAAGATATATGATAGATAATTTTTCATAGTAAGCCTGAATTTTAAAATTTATTTTTCTTCAGGGTGGCTTTAGATTCTTCAATTTTATCCTCGATTACACTGAATCCATATATTTTCATATAAAGTGTTTTGTCTCTTCATTAACATCTTGTTGTCAGAGATGAAATCAAATCCAACTTATATAACACTGTTCTTTAAAAACAAGCCTTATTAAATATTGATTAGATTCAAAATCATATTAATATACTCTGCAAAGTATAGATAATAATAAATGGGTACAATAAACTCCCATTATCTACTTCACTTTTTGAAAATTCTCTCCTAGTACTTCTCCATTTCATTCTTAGGAGAAAGACTGTGCAAATATTATCCTGCTTGTTTACAGCTGCAAACAGAGGCATAGAAAGTCTAAACAATTTGCATAAAATGTTCAACAGAAAGTCAGGTGGAAGAGTATGGATATGACCTCTATTTTTGGAAGGAACCACTGCATAGGGGTCAAGGTACAGATTCTGGATCCAGGATGTGTCTGACCTTAAATCTTGGATCCACTCCCTACTTTGTGATCTTAGGTGAATTCCTTAACTCCCCTGTGTCTAATCTGCAAAATGGATAATGCATGTAATAATAGTTGTGATGATTAAATAATTAAGTGAATATATAATGCTTTAGAAGCAGAGCCTATAGATGGTAAATGATCCCCATTTTAATTTCCTGGTTTTAGTTTGGTGACGTTTCTATCAATGTTTACCAGTATATAGCTCACTGAATAAAGTTACAGCTACTTTTCCCTCAAGCAATTCATATAAAGCATTAGAAACAAGTCAAATCTAATATTTCACAAGTGTAAAATTGCACTAGCATTAAAAACACCAACTTCAGCTTTGGTTGAAGCTAATTTAATATGAAAGTCAACCTCAAACTGTGAAACTAATCACTGAGGGAAAGACCAGAGAATGCACGATTGATAATGTATAGATAAGCTTTATTATTATTAATTTAAAGGGGGGAAAGTGGGCTTTATTTTGCTGCTTAGAAAACTATCCAAGGTGACAGAAAATAATGCAAGGTGGTGGAAATTCTGTATCATTAACATTTATTCATAAATTGCTTTTACACATAATGCATAAAATAAGTATCTGTCACAAGCACTTAGATGTATCAAAAGGATGTGTCAGAAGAGGAAAGAAAATGCTTCAATGGCACAACATTTATTTTGTTCTAGAACTGAGAGAAGCAGCAATCTTTTAACCATCTATGTGAAGAACACTCATCTCACAGTCCCAGTACTTTTGGGCTGGAAGACACAACTCTGTTTGTTCTATAGATTGATAAGCGAGGCCTAGAAATCATGTGTGCAGTTGGAGAGGATGAAGACCAAACCGCACCTCAAATCCCACTGAAGTCAGCCTGTGAGTACTTCAACCCAAAGAGAGTATTGTACACGGAGAACAGGGAAGACAGAATCCCCTTCTCAGAAATACAAACCAAAAGTTGAATGATAAGGTTTTATTAGTAGTAAAAGATCAAAGAAATGTATTCAGCCTACACACTGGTCTTTTCCTTTACCTTTCAGCTCCCATTAATGACAGAATATCATTTTAAAATATGCATGTAGCAACATATGGGAATCTTAATTTTCATTCTTAGGCAGCCCTCATTACAACTGAGAAACGAGCCTTTGTCACCTGGAATCTGTTTGCTCTGGCCTAGTATGTATAAGTGGTTTTGACAAGGTCCTCCAAGGTCATATTGCAGTTTAGGCAAATCAATAGATTAAAAATATAGAGCTGGACTAGAAGACAAGGTTCCTGTTCTCACGAACCTTACATTCTGATTGGAGAGATAAATAAAAAGTAAAACAATAAACAAACGGGAAGCAGATAATGAAATACACTAAGCAGGAGTTAAACTGGGTGACGGGATCATTTCTGGTGGCAATGCGGCAGCCACTGCAGGAGAGGGGAGGAGGTGGGAGGAGGCAGATGTGTCACACAGAGTGAGTGGCAGTTCCTAAGGGAGGAATGAGGCTGGGGTGTTTGAGAAAGAGAAGCAAAGTCAGTGGCACCCAAGGGCCAAAGGGTAGGTTGGGAGAGTGTAGGGCAAGCAAAAGGTAGAGGATAGGGTACGACCATCCTTCTAAAGAGTAGAAATTGAAACCTGATAAAGAAGTAGAGTAGAATTTCTAGGAGGAGTTACTTGGCATTTAAATTTTTGAATTTGGGATCATGAATTTAAAACAAAGTGGGACTGATGCGTATTGCTTTCTTAGAAGCAGAGCGCTGCTGCTCTGGTGGAAGCACATACTGGGCCTTCGTGAAGTAAGTAAGACAGAGAGACGCAAGGGGACTAATGCGGTGGAGAGTTTAGCCAAGAAGTGAGGCTAATGACCGACCATGGCATCTGAGCAGCTCAGCTGCATCGCTGGCATGGCAGAGTGGGGTTACCCAGGGCTGGCCTTTCTGAGCAGTAAAGAGGGAAAAGATGAGGGTTTGAGACGATAAGTAAAGGAGTGATTCTAGTGATAGAATCTAAACTGGGTAAAAAGGGGAAGTCATGAGGATGGGGGCTGATAAGGCCAACTGATGGGGGAGGGGCCTTGATGAGGTTGGAGAACTACTGAGTACCTGAGATTACAAGGTAAGGAGGTGGTACCCACGAAGTGAGCTCTTGGAATTGATCAAGATCAAACAGGCCTGCTGTTAAGTCCTAAAGCACTTCCACGCACATTCGAAAAAAGGAACGCCTTTTTTAATATACTGTATTTTCTTCTGCCATAAAATTCTAGTAATAGAATTTGTGCATACAAATCCCTGATGCCTATAGGGAGAATACATTTCTCTGAAAGGCAGCATCATGTACACATTACAATCCATACAAATGTGGGCCAACACCTTGTGAAGTTATGATCACAGCTGAGGTGGCTGAGGTGTCTCTGCCTGTCCTGGAAACCACTACTGGCAGGGATGCTCATCTTTCCCTATGGTACTCAAGTACCTGGGAATCATTCTCCATGGAACAGTGCTCACGTAACAGGATGTACCCATATATGTGGCCACGTCCTTTATGTTAATGAATCTGTGGGCCAGTAATAGCACCGTTCACTCAAAGACCAAAAGAAAGAGATTATGCTGAAAATGTGGTCTTTCTTTTACCTAGAATTTGGAATAATCTATCTTTCCATGAACTGATACCCTAAAAAATTACATACACCTGGCCTTTTGTATCCATGGATTCTGCATCTGAAGCTTCAACCAGCCCTGGATTGAAAATATTTGAAGAAAACCCTGCCTCTGTACTGAACCCATATAGACTTTTTCCCTTGTCATTACTCTCTAAACAACAAAGTAAAACAACTATTTACAATGTATTAGGTATTATGAGTAATCTAGAGATGATTTAAATGACACAGGAGGATGTGCATAGGTTTTATGCAAATACAATGCCATTTTATGGGCAGAAGTTGAACATCTGTTGATTTTGGTATGTGCAGGGACTCTAGAACAAATGCCCTGCAGATCCTGAGAGACACCTATACTTAAGATTTTTTTCCCCTCTTCAGATCTGATTCTTAGGTGATTGCTAGGAAAGACAAATCATTGTTATTGAGTAGTCACTATATACAGACCTAAAAATATAATCCTAAACAAATGGAAACCTAGGAAAATGACTGCTGGGGCTTCCTGGGGGTAAATCAAAGTTTTCTCCTGTCAATCTTTTTATACAGCTTACACTCTTTTTACACAGCTACTATTGAATATGCTACTAAATATATCTATAAATAATAAACTATGGAGACCACCCTTCAGGATGAAATAACAGATTGAGTAAATAAAGACATATTGCGTGTCTACTACAAGCAAGGAAATAGAAAAAATAAGAAGATACGGTCTCTGTTTTAGGAAGTTCACAGATAAAATTATAAAGTCTCCTGATAACTATTAAGAATCAAGTACCAGGGGAGATCTAGAATTCAGTCCTGAACAGGCAAGTCGGAGCAGGTGGGCTTCACGTCAGAGGGGAGATCTACACTGTTTTCAGGAATGATGGGGAGTTTTTTGGCAGAAAAGATGGGAACAAGACGATAAAGGCACAGGTGGGGAAGGGAAGTTCAGTCAAGGGAGTGATGAACACACAGTGTGCCAAAACAGGCCCTGGAGCGGTGGTGGTGGGAGGCAGCACTGGAGAAGCAGGTTGGGGCCAAGCTGTGAAGGGCTTCGAGGGTCAGGCGAGGATTGACCATGGGGACCCACGGGAGGTTTTGAGGAGAGGAATGACATGATCTGATTCATTTTCTAGGATTACCCTGAGACAGGACGGACACTGTGGGGAGAGACTCACAGCAGAGAGACTGGTTCAGGAAGTGCAAGCTAAGACGAGATGGTGAAGATGCCATCTTCCCTGCAGTATGAATGGGGTCTCAGGTGCCATATGTGAAAGATTTCTGAATGGCAGCATGTGGCAACTGCCTGGATGTAAGGGAGAAAGGAGGCAAGAAGAGGGAGGAGGCAAGGCTGATGGAGGTTTCTAGATGTGGAGATGAATTGGTGATGGCTAATTCCTAAGACTATAGTACATAGGGGGAAGGGGTAGGTGCAAGCATATAGGTTTCCTTATTGAAAAACACCATCAAAGTATTTCATCACTTAAAAAAACCTTACCTGTTCCACTTTTTGACTGTCTCTATTACTTTATAACTTATGGAATAATTTACTACTGGGCAAGCGAAGGATGAGCAATCTAACAACTCATTCTCTATGGATATTTTTTAATTACATAAATTACAAAACCCCATACATAAATAATTGACTAATTTAGATTTTTTTGTCCATATGTTTCGAGTCATGCATTTACTTATTAATAGGACTATTTCCAAGATCCACTAAGAGAGGAATTATGAGCTCCAAGTTATTATGTGGAATTATTTTCAGAACCCCCAAAACAAGTACGGATTTAATCTAATGCTATCTGTAGCTTAAACTGTGTAGAGATGAGAATGGATAGATTCAGTTATGCCTCTGGAAGCAAAGCATGCCCCTTATTGATCACAGAACTCTCACTATTCTTTTACTCTTTCAACGCAACTTTATTGGGTACCTATGGTCTGGGAATGTAATGGTGGACAAAGTAAATGTATTTCCTGTACTCATGAAGCTTATAATCTAGTGGGGGAGACAATTAACAAGCAGACAAAGGATAAATATACATTGTGAGAAAGGCCAAGAAAAAAATAAGACAAGGTGCTGCAAAGAATAACCAGGGAAGCTGGGTGCAGAGGCACACACCTGTAATCCCAGTGACTTAGGAGGCCAAGACAGGAGGATCCCAAGTTCAAAGTCAGCCTCAGTAACTTAGGCCCTAAGCAACTTAGTGAGACCCTGTCTGAAAAATTAAAAAATATAAAAAAGGGCTGGGGATGTGGCTCAGTGGTAAAGTGCCTCTGGGTTCAATCCCTCCAACCATCCAACTGACCAAACAAACAAACAAACAAAAGAATAACCAGAGAAACATTTCAGGTGGTTCTAAGATCTGAATTACAGTTAAATGAGTGATAAGCTGGAGTGGGAGGGGGAGCACAAAGACAGTTTTTTTTTTGTTGTTTTTTTTTGTTTTTGTATTTAGGATTTAACCCAGGGGGGGCTTTACCTCTGAGCTGCACTCCCAGTCCTTTTTATTTTTCGTTTTGAGACGGTATCTCACTAAGTTGTTTAGGGCTTCACTAAATTGCTGAGATTGGCCTTGAATTTGTGATCCTCCTGTCTCAGCCTCCCAAGTTGCTAGGATTACAGGGATGCACCACCACACCTGGCACAAAGACATTTTAAACAAAGAACATTCAGGCACGGTGGAATACATCTGTAATCCCAGGTATCCAGGAGGCTGAGACAGGAGGATCATAAGTTCAAGGCCAGCCTGGGAAACCTGGTGAGACCCTGTCTCAAAATAAAAATAAAAGGGCTAGGGATGCAGCTCAGTGGTAGAGTACCCTGTGTTCAACCCCTAGTTCTGCAAAACAAACAAACAAACAAACAAACAAAAACACCAGAAATAATAAGCAGGATGCGATGAGAAAAGGTCAGGAAAGCTAGCAATAGGAAACATGGCAAAATTTGGAGAGGTAGGCAGGAGATACAATATTTATTCAGAATCCCCATTATATGATCAGCACTGTGGAGAATATATTTGTTTTTATGTATCACTTCAGCAAATGGTATTCTTTAAAACTTCCTCAAGCTAAATTTGGCCCCCCTAAGTATAACATTAATTTTTTTTTTAAAGTGCCTGTGTAGTGGATGCTGTGGTGCTCCATCCAGAACCATCTCTTCAGGAATGAGGTACTTAATCCCACCAGGCCCTGGGGGCAGGGAGTCTGGCTTGGATGAAGGTCCTCAGCACAGGCCTCAGGTGGGTGGGAGGAAAGCCAGCTTCAAACGACTGGTCAGACAGAGTGTAAAGACCAGGTGCTCTTGCCTTAAGGTACTGCAACTCTGAGGGGTCATCCTAGCTCCAGAACTTACCAAGGAACCTATGCAGGCCTTGATAGGAAGATATTAGCCCATCTACTTTTTTCACTCCCCAAAAGGTATTTACTCCCCAGGAAACTTCCTGCATAGAAACCTGTCTCTGTTTATTGCCTAGATACTCTGACCAAAGACAGCATGTAAACACACACACACACACACACACACACATGCACACACACACACTTGCGTGCCAGTGCTCTCTCTCTATATATATTTTTAATAAAACATACATTTATATATATATATAAAATATAAATAATTTTATAGGCAATATTCCAAAGAGTTGCATCTTGCTTATTATTTGCAGGCTATTTGATGATGGTAATGGTGATGATGTGATGATGACGATGACAACGCCGACGACGATGGAAACCACAGACACTCCTGTGTCAGGCTCCATTCTGTGTCAGGAACTTTAAGTGCATGCCTGTTTCATTTAATCCTCACAACAATACTTTAAGACAGGTACTATTATCATAATATTGAATGAATTATGAACCTGGAGCAAGGGAGATGAAATCACTGGCCCAAGGTCACACACCAAATGAAAGGCAGAACTGAGTCTAGAACCCAGTCGCTCTTCAGGTCTTGCTCTTAGTCCTCCTGAAGAACTGCTTCCCCGAGGTCCACTCATTCTGACGGTACATTGAATTCTGCTCTCTATTACTGTGGCTTCCTGTGATTTAACACCAACCCAAACCAACAAACAAACCTGTTTTTAAACTTTATGCTTACACTTAAATTAGATGCTTATTAGTAATTTGTTATAAGAAGTTAAAATAGAAGAACTTCTATTAGTCCTATTGAATAAGAATCTGAAAGGAAATTCTAAATAGTCTAAGATCCAATTTTAAGATTCTTTTCAGTAGTTCTTATATTTAGCTAACTGCAAAGATTAATTTAAAAATTAAATGATGAGAATATTGTGGTAGATGAAACCTTGTATTTTTATAGCTGTATATTTTAATTTAGTTGTCTCTTTCCTCTCAATTTCCTTGGCCTTACATAAGAATTCATAACTTGATCCACAAAGAAAATAACAGGTAAAAATTGGGAGACCTTACCTGTCCAATAATGAGAGGAACCACAACAGTCATAAAGAGCTGAGAAAAAATAGATGTAAAAGGCACAGTAGAGGATGAGCCAAGCTGTAAAACCAGGAGATAGGAATTAGGATTACTTTGAATCAATTATCAAATATTACTATTAATTAAATATGGCAATAAATTTCATTTCCACAAATTTCTCTCACATGCACCAAATATTTGGTAGATTTCAACAAGGTAAAGTTTTACTCCAATTTAAAAAATTTACACAAAATAACTGTTAACTATTTTAATACATAATTTTATTAAGATATTATGATTGAGGAAAATGATTTTACTATTGATATGTAATCAATTTATTACTAAATACATATCTTAAAAGTAAAGTCATTCTATGTCCATACTGTCATGTAGCATGACATTTCATGTACAATAAAAATGTACGTCATTTTTATTCAATGGGTTTGCAGATACATAAAAGAAACAAGCATATCTCATTCTCTTATGATGATATTTTTATTTATTTGCAAATGAAAGAACTTCTAACTCTCCTAGTCCTTCAAGTCAAACACAATAAATCTCAGATCCTTTATAATTTATCTTTACACAAGGTCTGGTAAATGGGAAATCCTAACACTTAAGTGATTTTTCAATTAAAAATTTCAATATACCTCTCCTAAGTTTGTATGTTTAATACTGTTCATAACTCCCATTTGTCTTCTTCCTTCATTTTTGGTTCTTTCTTCACAAAATGGCAATCTCAGCTTCATGAAGCTTCCATACCCTATAGTGTAGGAGTGTTGAACTAGGTACCCAGCTGCACACCCACACTAGTCTCAACCACCATGCACTGCTAAGTCTTCCTGCGACCTGGTTCATCTTTTTCAGTACCTCCTTTTGGTTCTCAGATCTCTTGTAAACAACAGCTTACTTCTGTCCTTCTTGAGTCTCTGGAAGCACGTTTCTCCCAAAATCATCAATGGCACTTTCCCTGGCCCTGGGAACTTCAATCTCAATTTCATCTTGACCTAAGTTTAGTTAAGTTTGGAAATATCTTTTGGAAAATCATTCTGTGAAAGGATATTGGAGATGACCAAGGGCACAGAATATCAGATAAAGCAAATCATATATTTAGATGAATAAAGTTAATAGCTCAAAATGGAATGATGTGAGATCAATGTTTTCACTCATTTCTGATTTTTGCATGAATCATTTACCAAAATCTTTTCTCTACCTCGGTGCATTTTATAAAATTCCATCTCCATTCTCAGCCCCAGTCTACAAGACACCGTGACTTAAGGTGTCAAGAATGTGCATCTTTCCCACCAGTGGCTCACACCATTCCTGGTTCCAGAGGTTGAGGCAGGAGGCATTCTAGTTCAAAGCCAGCTTCAGCAATTTAGTGAGGCCATAAGCAACTCAGTGAGACCCTGTCTCTAAATAAAACAAACAAAAAAAAAAGGGCTGGGGATATGGCTCAGTGGTTGAGTGCCCCTGGGTTCAATCTCCAGTACCAAAAAAAAAAAAAAAAAAAAAAAAAAATTGAAATAAAGAAAAACAGATTTTACTACAAATCAAGGCACCAGATGTATAGAAGAACAGATGTTAATGAACAAAGTTTTTAAGTTCAATACCATCCAGTTCAATGCTCTATTTATAAAGCTAACAATGTGTGGAAAGAGGCAATGGAATTCAGAGGTATAGTGTTCATATAAAAATTGAAAATTTCTACCTGGAATCTCACAACTTATCTCCTATATCTCTGGCTCCTCTTTTTACCTCAACTGAAATTTACGTTTTTAAAATTTTTAAATAAATAACCGTATTAAGCTATATTCCTTCTCTAAGTCTGGAGAAATAAAGGAGAACTCATTTTAATTTTGGTTTTTAAAATATTATGTATTTTAAGTCAGGCACAGTGATGCACACCTGTAATCCCAGGTGGCTCAGGAGGCTGAGGCAGGAGGATCATGAGTTCAAAGACAGCCTCAGCAACTTAGCGAGGCTGTAAGCAACTTAGTGAGACCCTGTCTCTAAACAAAATACACAAAAAAACTTGGAATGTGGCTCAGTGGTTAAGCACCCGTGGGTTTAATTCCCAACAATGACAATAATACCAACAATGACAAAAATCATGTTATTTATTTATTTTATTTATTTTTTACTAGTAATGCCTTAGAGTCATACATAATAGTGGGGTTCATTTTGGCATATTTATAAATGTATATAACATAATTTTCTCTACTTTGATTCCTAGTACTTCCTTTTCCCCTCCCCTCCTCCTTCTTCCTGTTCCCCTTCCTCTACTGATCTTCCTTCTGTTTATTTATTTATTTTTAAAATTGGTGCATTATAGTTACATATAAAATTGAAATGACTTGTGATATATTCATACATGCACATAGTGTAATTTGATCAACTTCATTCCTAGTTCTTCCCCTTTCCTTCCCCCTCCTCCCTCTCACTTGGTCCCCTGTTTCTACTCTATGGATCTCCCTTCTGTTATCTGGACATCCCCCATTTTATTCCTTTTTTTCTCTCTAGCTTCCCTGGATGAGAGACAACATTCCACCCTCAACTTTCTGAGTCTGGCTTATTTCACTTAGCACAATGTTCCCCAGTTCCATTCTTTCACCAACAAATGACATATTCCAGTGTTCTTTATGGCTGCGGGCTGAGTAGAACTCCACCGTGTGTGTGTGTGTGTGTGTGTGTGTGTGTGTGTGTGTGTGTGTGTGTGCGTGTGTGTACACGTTTTCTTTATCCACTAGTTTATTGATAGGCACCTAGGCTGGTTCCATAACGTGGCTATTATGGATTGTGCTGTTATAAACACCGATGTGCTTGCACCACTACATGGTATGCTGATTTTAGTTCTTCTGGATAAGTACCAAGGAGTGGGAGAGCTGAGTCATAGGACGATTCCATTCCTAGTCTTTTGAGGAATCTCCACACTACTTTCCAAAGTGGTTGTACTAGTCTGCAGTCCCACCAACGATGTATAAGGGTACCTTTTTCTCCACATCCTTAGCAGCAATTATGGTTATTTGTATTCTTGAGGATTACCTACCGTTCTAACTGGGGTGAGATGAAATCTCAGTGTAGTTTTGTTTTGCATCTCCCTGATTGTTAAGCATGTTGAACATTTTTTCATATTTTTGTTGGCCGTTTGTTTTTCCTATTTTGAGAAATGTCTCTTTAGATATTTTGCCTACTTATTAAGTTGTTAGTTTTTTAACTTCTCCATCTATCACATAATAGACTGTTCATGTGCTCAGTGTTCCAAAACCTTATGCTACTAGAAGACAGTGGAAAAAGGCCATGGACCGAAGAGGAGGTTGTCCATGACCCCCAGGGTCCCTGTGTCCTTTAGAATGCCTATAACCTCTGACCTACTTGACTGCAAACACATGTTAGAGCAGCCCTCCTCTGAGTCACTGTCAGATGAGAGATCACAGTAAGCCATGGATATAATTAACAGGATACCCAAAGCCAGACAAGGGATGGCAGGGATGCTGGGGAGTAAATCCCTCTGGATGGTCCCTTAGAAGTGGCTCTGAAAGGACAGAAACCTCAGGACTGGAGTCTAATTTGGCATAAGTCCTTTCTTTTGAATTGGCCACCAGACCTGGGCTGTGGTCAGTATGAAGACGCAGAGGTGCCCTTGGGGAGATTTCTGATGCTATGAAGTGCCCTGGCATCCAGAAGAAAGAAGAGTGAGCATCTGGCTCAGGGCAGCATCCGAGAACATCACTAGCAAAGTACAAGACCTGATTATTTTGTATGCAGGGTTGATCTTAATGAAAGCAGAAGGAAATATGCTGCCTAGGATATTTGGTTCTTCATATTTTAATGAGGAACCAGTTGTGGCTTCTATTGTAAAGACCAGTGGGGCTTGGAAGAAGCATCAATAATTTGCAGGTAAAGTCTGCAGGTTCAGAATCATCTTGTATTAAGAAACAGCTCTGGGCTTCACTGAGCTACCCCGGCAGATTTCAGTATGTCTCATACTGTCCAACTGTGCTTTAAGATACAGTGTGTTAAATAAGCAATTCAGTCATTGGCTAATTTCTTGTAGGAATATAGTATTTTAAAGCAGAGGACTCGTAAGAAGGTTGGTTTCCTGGTTTTAATATCTTATGCTGAGAAGAAATGATTCATGAAAACTCTGTATGTGGGAATCTAGGAACTTGGTGTTCAATCATTTCAATGATGACTGTGTCTGCCCATTCTCAGGAGCATGCTCTAAACGCTGGGATAGAATAGTGGACAAAATGCAAAACCCCTCCTCTTGAGGGGCTGTTTTTAATAAAAAATTGAGGTCTGTGTGCATGCCTGCCCATCCCGAGTACTTCTCTCTCTGGAATGTCATTTCCCCACTTAAAACTGGCAGGGTTTGAATCTTCCCAAGACTCAGTTTTTAGAAATCTTTTCTAAAACCTCCTCCCCAAATGCTGAATTACCCCCCTCTTTCGTGAACCACTGTCATCAGCATTTCCATTGAACCTCTTGGGATCCTTGGTTGTCCTTATTTACAAATGGTCTCTCCCTAGAGACAGTGTTCTCCTCAAGGTCAGAACACTGACTTATGCAAAATTTACATCTAGGGTAGTGATTCTCAAACTTTAGCATATCAGAAACATCCTGAGGGCTAGTTAAAACACAAACTACATTTGGAAAAATTAGAAGCCAAGAATAGTCAAAGAAATCCTTAGGGAGAAAAGTGAAGCAGGAAGCATCATATTATACTACAGAGCTATAGTAACAAAAACAGCATGGTATTGGCAACAAAATAGACATGAAGACAAGTGGAAAAGAATAGAAGACACAGAGACAAACCCACATAAATACAGTTATCTCATACTAGACAAAGGTAAGACAAACATACATTGGAAAAGATAGCCTCTTCAACAAATAGTGCTAGGAAGACTGGAAATCCCTATGTAGTAGAATGAAATTTAACACCTGTCTCTCGCCTGAATAAAACTCAAAGTAGCTCAAGACCTAGGCATTAGACCAGTTCCTGTGCCTACTAGAAGAAAATGTAGACCAACTCTCCATCATGTCAGCTTAGAAACTGACTTTCTCAACAAGAATCCTAAAGCACAAGAAGTAAAAATCAATAAATGAGATGATATCAAATTAAAAAGCTTCTTTACAGCAGCTCAATTCACAATAGCTAAAGCTATGGAACTATCCTAGGTGCCCTTCAACAGATGATTGGATAAAGAAAAGGTGGTACAGATACACAATGGAATAGTGGTATATATACACAAAGGAATATTACTCAGTGCTATAGAGGAATGACTTTATGGCGTTTGCTGGTAAAGGGATGGACCTGTAAACTATCATGCTAAATGGAAAAAGCCAATCCCTAAAAACCAAAGACTGAATGTCCTCTCTGATATGCAATTACTAACACACAAGAAGGGTGGGGAGAGGAAGAAAAAAAGTTCACTGGATTAGACAAAGGGGAATGAAGGGAAGGGAGAGGGGACAGAAATAGGAAGATAGTAGAATGAGTCTGACATAACTTTCCTATGTTCATATTCATGAACCACAGTGAAATTCCCTGATCATACGACCACAAAAGGGAGCCTAAATAGAATAAGTTATACTCCATGTATGTATAATATGTCAAAATACACTGTACTGTCAGATATATCTAAAACGAACAAATTTAAAAAGAACCCACATAAACTGCTTGGCCCATCCTTAGAGTTTCCGATTCAGAAAGCCTAAGGAGTGTATGGGGAGGGAAGAACAGTGAGAATCTGCATTTCTAACGAAGGTTCCAGGAGGTGGTACTGCTAAGCTGAATTCACATTTTGAGAACACTACTCTAGCACCACACAGTAGGTGCTCAATAAATCTGTTAATTAGAATGGCTACAATAAATAGGTGGGGGAAAAAAAAAAAGGAGTTCGACAATGTTTCCTTTCTATTCTTCCAACTCCATTCAGCTGAGTTACAAAGTTCTACTTAAGTCATAGATTCAAGAAGGATCCTGCTGGCCTCCCACCCAGTTGTCTCCCATAAATACAAGAGCAACATTTTTTGTCCACTTCTATGTGGTAGACACTGCTTTTCCATGCTAAATGTGTGCTGAACAGTTTAATACTCAGCAATCCCTGGAGTGAGCCTAATTATTACCCCCCCCCCCCCCCCCCCCCCGTTTTTCTTATGAGGCAACTGTGGCACAATTTAAACAACTTGGTCTGGGTCACCAGAGCTGGAAAGTGAATGAGCCAGGATCTAAACCCAGAAATCTAGCTCCAGATCCCTCACACTTCATCCTAAGGCTCTACTGCTTATTAATTACAGACGGCACAAGGCACCAGAAATGGGGAAGGGGACAGAGTGGAAGCCGAACCTGGACTCTCCTTTCCTCACCAATGTGTGAGAGAACGGCAGGGGTGGGCGTGAGGTGGCGGGGTGCATGCGCACATGCATGTCTTTATCTGCCTCCATGCGGATGGGGAACTGGATCCTTTCCCAACTGGGGTTCCTGATCTGAATTACAGGACACGGGAAATTATTTGAGTGGTTATTTTCTCAACATTGCCAAGGATGGTAGTAGCTGGTAGGGGTGGGGTGAGGTAGAAGCATCAGAGAAGGGTTAAGTGGAGGTAGGATTGGCTGCTATCAATCCACTCAATTTAGAAATTATTTCATTTGGAAAGAATCTGGAGTTGAGTCGGTAAATATTATGGGACCAAACTAACCAGCCCCAAGAAGACAAATGAGTGGCAGTTCCTGATGAAGAGACGCTGACTGTCTGCAGAATCACACTTATCAACCAGCAGTTAGAAAACAGATGGTGCATTTTAAATCACTCCTGTAAGTGAGCTGACCTGTAAACTGTCATTAATGCACCAGGTCTTCACTGGCTCTGCTGTGTAATCAGCCTTTTATCTCCTATCAGGGAAATCCATTAGCCACAGGCAACGCCACTATTTGTGTCTCTTCTCAGCTATTAAAACATTATTGTATTAAATAATTCACCCTTGATGATTGGCCTTCATTTTCATTAGCATCATATTCAGGGAAAAATAAGAATAGATATTTACAGTGTATACCATAGTACAATGAATGTAAAATCTCTTCTACTAGAAAATCAGGAAGCAGCAGCTTCAGACACAGAGCAGGATTTGCTCCCTTTCTACCCTATTTCCATTCTCCCTACATGGCCAAGAACCCCAGCCCTGGGGGAAAGTGGGTAGGGAGGGACAAGCTGACTGTTTGAGCTAACTCTCTTGCACCTGCTTTCTTGCAGAGAGTCATACTCAAATCTCCTTCCTGTTCCAAAGCCAAGCTTTTAGACAGGAGAAGGGAGAATCTCCCAAACCATTCCAGAATTCTGCCTTTGTCCATGAACTCAGTTCCCTCTTTCCTTCATCCCCTGCTGCCCCTTCTTTCACAGGGATACCTGCCAACTCAACTGATTACTTACACACAATCCATGAGTTACGAGTACATCAGGTGATGGACTCAATGTAAAAATGACTACAACTTTATCAACATTAGGAAAAATGGTTGTTATACAGCCATAATGATTCACTTGCTTGCATCAAACTAAAATTGGGTTATTGCTCAAATGTATTTAAGTAGAGGAAACGATCTTTTTATAGCTAAACAGTCTTTTTTCCTCCTCTGAGAAATCGAGAAAACAGTGAAATAACTTTCTTAAAGGTAAAAAATTACGTAGAACATGATTTCACTTTTGTTTATATGCAAATGTATACTTTCTACTTTATTTAGGTATATTTGAGAATATTATATAATTCAAAGTATACATCATGATGCTTTGATATATGTACACTGAAATGTTTACCTCAGGCTATTTAACATATCTATTACCTCATCTAGTTTGTTTTTTGTGTATTTGGTGAGAATACTTAAGATCTACTCTACTTTTCTAACAAAATTGTGCAATAAATTAATACTAACTAAAGTCACCATGCTAAAATGCTGCAAGGTCTCCAGAACTTATTCATCTTACAAGTGCAACTTTGTACCTAGTTCTCCTATCCCCCAAACCCTGGCACTTCTCTTCTACTCAGTTTCTATGAGTTTGACTTTTTAGATTATTCATATTAAGTGAGATCATGCAGCATGCAGTATTTGTCTTTCTCTGGCGTATTTCATTTAGCTTAAAATCCTCCAACTTTATCTGTGTTATAATTTAATAACATGTAAGATGCTAGTTTAAAAAGTAAGAGGAAAAGATTACATTTCAAGAATTTTGATAGAAACTTTTTTTTTTTTTTTTTTTCAGTGCTGGGGGTGGAACTTAGGGCCTTGTGCACACCTAAACCCATGTTCTACCACTGAGCTACACCCCAGCCCTGAGGGAAACGTAATGGGCACAGTTATAGGTTCTGGTTACTTAGACTATTTAATGAAAAGTGACCAAATACACTATAAGTTGGCTTTTCCTAACATGGTGGGCAGCTTCCAGGACATGGAAGCTAGAGGCAGAGATACACAGAGGCATCTAGGAACAAACTTTGCTCCCTGTCAAAAGGCTTGATCTTGTGAATCTGAAGTTTTTTGCAAGAACCAAAGAGCTTGCTAAATTTACTCCCTCAAATAGAACGAATGTTTAAGTTCCTTCAGGAGGGGACTCAAGGCTTGGGAACCAACAGGTGAGTGCAGCAAGGAAGCCGTGGCTCCCACTCTGGCAGGACCCTACTCATGCCCAGGAGCTGGTGCTAGCGGGGACCAAAGAGCAAGGGAAAAGCCAGGCAAACGTAGTGCTGCCTCAGGCTCATTCTGTGTCTCCACCTCACTCCAGTTAGGTCTGAGGAGTTTCAGGTCAGCAGTGGAATTAGTATCTCTAGGTCACTGATCCTTAAGAGGGGAGGGAGTTGATCAATGTCACCTCTAACACATTTGAGAGTTACTTAGCAGGTCCTCTCCTTGCATTCCCTCCCCAATTATGGTTCAATAAGGTGGGTAGCCCTGGCACCAGCATTTATTAAAGGTACCACTGACTATACTGCTTCACTAAATTCTGAGAACAACCTCTCTGTGATTTACACGTGTGTGAGAAGATAAACTATTATGGACTTCAACAGAAGATTCATCTTCACTTTCTTTAGAATACTCTGGGCACAAGGCTGAGAAACTGGCTTTGCGAGAAGCAACTGGGGCAACCAATTGGCTAGTTCCCCTTTGAGTGCTTTATGATTATTATTAACATTTTATGTATCTCTCACACATGTGACCATTAATTATGCAACAATAATTGAGAACATATTACAAAAAATAATCACAGTACTATACATGACATTAATGGCAGTATACATTACTTTTGTTGATGGTGATGGGACTGAGAATTTTTCTATCACAGGCAGCCAATTACTAGGGAAATAATTGCTGATTGTAGACTCACAGGCTGCCCCTGATCTTTCTGACCCAGACGCTCCCTTTTATGAATTTCTATTAAACTTCGTCTGAATGACAGTTTAGCAGTTAATTTTTCCTCTAAATTCCTCCCATATTCTTTACTATATTTACCCAAAATAAGCAATAATTGTGCCTCATTCTTCTTTGTCTCCCTCATTAATTAGATTACAAATGTTTAAAAAGCAGTAATTGAGTGCTGATAATAGATTTTAAAATGAACTGTGTCTTCCTGAAGTCAGGCTTTGTAGACATAACCTGGAAGGATCATTCAAGGGGAAGAAGTTCAGGTGTAAAAACATCTTATGTTCTTTACGTGTCAGATAGTCTAAAGTTATGCAACCTTTTTGGACCTGTTTTCTCCTACAAAATGAAGGCAACACCAGCCTCTAAAGGTAGTCACGTTTATTACATGGGACTAACTGTAAAGTGCCCATAATAGCTACTGATAAAGGTAGAGTAATCTCTACCTTTCCCAACCATTCTGGAAAAACAAGGTGTTGTATGCAGTATGGTGATGATGCAAGTCTATTGGACTTAAGAACTGCTGAAATGGAAACTAACTGAAGAGATAGGCAGGCCAAAGGAACACAGTTACACTGGAAAGAGGCTGGTATGTATGCACTGTGCATTTATGTGTTTGTGTATGTGTACACATTTGCATGTGTGTATATATGTCTAATTACCACAATGCCTTATAAATAGCTTGATTAGAAGCCAAGTTATAGGAGATTGGTCGACACAATAGCAGAGCCAGTAGTGAGTGGTGCCCCCATTTACTTAAGGGGTTCTTACATGATACCAAATGGGTAAACATGTAGGTAAATGTCAAATATCCAAATGTTCCCCCACATGAGAAAATGGTATCATCTATAAACTCTGAGGAGACTGGCTTTTAGTAGTGGTCAAAGTTTGGACCCTAGTTTCAAGAGGTCTTGATGTTTAATTGATCTTGATGGCTGGGGAGAGCAGAAGCAAGCCTTTCCACAGTATAAGCTTAAAGTGTTAGTGATATTCCTGTGCCAAGCATGAACTTATTCTAAAATAGTGGTCTGTAAAACTCTGGGCCTTGAGACCAGAACAACATGATCCAATATATTGTTTCCTTCCATCATAATTATGTGGGGTTAGACTGACTTGTTTTGCAGTGTGAAGTTATCTCTCTGCTTCTTCACCTTAACTTTCAAGTTTAGACACTGTTTCCTCGCATTCCTCTTCTTAGGGTCTGCCACATGTGATTGGAAGAAGTGGTGAAGTAGTGACTGTGGAGGCTTCAGGGCAGCAGGAGCCCATAGGGGCCTCACCCTGCCCCATCACTGCCCTGGCCCTGTTCACTGGAAGGTAAAACACAACTGCCTGGCTTCACAGCTGAGCTGCTTCACTCAGGACTGGGGTCTCATCTTCTTAAACATCATTCCACACTACTTTTTAAGTTTTAGAGTCTCTCTCCTTCAATCTTCTCTATTACATGCTGCTGAATAAAGAACATAATAATGGCTGCTAAACATAGTGTTAGTGATAAACCACATCAAAGGAAAGATATGCAAGTTTTTAAGTGGTGTTAGAGCAGAAAATCAGAACTATGAAAAAAATCTGAAGTAAGCAGGAGATCCCTTAAGAAACATTAGTGGTTTCTACTACCTTCCTATGCTCCTCAAATTAAAATGTTTCTTTTATTTTAAAATTCATGTAAAAAAAAAAGACTTCTAGTTAATGAAATGTTTTCTATTTTAGTAATCTCCTTTGAAATATGATGATACTTGGGGTACTTAGAATTTCTACCTTGACTTTAAATTATCTGTGCACATATCCTATTTTCTTTTTTTAAACCATAAACTCTTTTTTTTTTTTTTTTGCGGTGCTGGGGATTGAACCCAGGGCCTTGTGTTTGCAAGGCAGGCACTCTACCAACTGAGCTATATCCCCAGCCCTAAACCATAAACTCTTTAAGGGAAGGGTGAGTGTTATGGTTTAGACATGTGGCTTCCCCCAGAAGCTCATGTGTGAGGCAATGTAAGAAATTTCAGAGGTGAACCCAACTGGGTTATGGGAGCCTTAACCTAATCACAGCATTAATCCATTTGAACAGATTAACTGGGAGGTAACTGTAGGTGGGCAGAGTGTGGCTGGAGGAGGTAGGGCATTGGGGGGAATGCCTTTTTGGGTATGTCTTTTGTCCCTTGTCTGAAATCAGTCTCTCTCTCTCTCTCTCTCTCTCTCTCTCTCTCTCTTGCTCTTGCTCTCTGCTTCCTGGTGCCATGTCCTGAGCTGCCTTCCTCCACCACACTCTTCTGCCCTGATGTCCTGCCTCACCTTGGGCCCACAGCGAGGTAGCCAGCTATCCTATGGACTGAAACTGCTGAAACTGTGATCCCCAAATAAACTTCCTCCTCTAATTGTTCTTGTCAGGTCTTTTGGTCACAGAGGTGAAAAAAGCTAAAACAGTTAGTGTCAGATTGATCTTTGTAATATTCAAATATGGTATACAATAATAGATATTTAATATTATCAAAAAAAGTAATTAATTTTTCATAGCAAACAAAAGATTTTATGAGTAAGGCCAGGACCTAATCTCCTAATCATTTGTTTACTATTTGAATCATCCTAGTCATTAATTACTCAATCACCTAATTCTACTGCCCTCCTCCCAGCAAATATTTATTGAATACCTGGCATTGGAGGTAAGGTCATGAATAAGACATGCATGATTCCAACAGAAGTTAAATCTTGTGAATACTTACTGCTTATAATATTGTTTCATAAGGAAAATGACTAAAAAATTTCAAGTGTAGTTTTTAAAACTGGACAAGGTCTTAAATATCCCCAAAAAGACAAATTCCATAGACTAAGGTATTTGTACTCATAAAATAAATAAAGGCAATGATTTCTGCCCTTGCCCAAGTCAGATAACTGAGATAATGTGTATGAATATGCTTTGGGCTTTGGATCTGCTATGGTCTGAATGTTACTATCCCCTGTACCAAGTTTACGAGTTGAACCCCTACCCATTAAGAGGTAGGATTTGTGGAGGTGACTAGGTCATGAGTGCTGTCCTCATGAATGGGATTAGTACCTCAATAAAGGAGACCCTAGAGTCAGTTGGCCCTTTCCATCATGTGAGGATACAGCAAGAAGGAGCCATCTCTGAACCAAAAGCATGCCTCACCGGACACTGAGTCTGCCTTGATCTTGGGCTTTGTAGTCTTCAGAAGCATGAGAAATAAATATCTTTTGTTTATAAAGTCACTCAGCTTATGGTATTTTGTCATAGCAGCCTGAACAAACTAATACAGGGTCTTAGGAATAAAAGTAATATTTCAGGAAAAGTTTCATTGTTCTTACTGTGACTGTGACAATCATAGTGGACTCATTTACATATAAGATTATAATATTATAGATTGTACATGATTATAGAATCTTATAGTTTTAAAACTCAGCCTATCACCAAGGTCTGAAGCAGTAGAACTGTTGCTGCATTTCAGATGAGAGAGAAGGACCTGGATGTCATTTCCTGGGATTATTTTCTGTTTTTCTCTATGAAGTGTGAAATTTAAATAACATTTGCATGGTTCTTTACAGTTTATAACATGTTTCCACATAAATTTACTCACTACTTCTTATCATAATTTTCAATTTACAGAGGTAAAAACTGAGACCAAAAAAGGTA
The DNA here is from genome assembly GCF_902686455.1 of Sciurus vulgaris. NCBI lineage: Eukaryota > Metazoa > Chordata > Mammalia > Rodentia > Sciuridae > Sciurus > Sciurus vulgaris. The sequence goes on from NC_136469.1 coordinate 24,630,642, forward strand.
AAGAAGATTATTGTTATGTAACTCGTATTCACTGCAAATTAAACCAAAATTTTATGCTTTTTCACTTTACTGTGCCCCTCTCTACAAATAGAATATGAGGGAAAGACAATTCAGTTCCTTTAAAGTGGCTTTGCAAGAAGATGTATCCTAATGGCATAACATGTAACAAGACAATACTAGTATAAAAAATAGCCCCACCCTGACTCTTTGGACAGATGCATTTGTTCATTTGTTCAACCATGAATTCAAGAAAAGTTTTTGAGAGGTTTCCAAGGTCAGGTGCTATTTTGAGCATGGGGGTTACAATAGTGTCCAAAACCAGAGGAAGGCCCTGCTTTCTTGTGACGCTGATATATTAGGTGGGGGAGAAGATACTGAACAAATCAATAAATGATTAAGATGCATCTGACAATAAATGCTAAAAATAACAAGTGATGATTAAGTTACATGTCAACTCCACTGGGCGCAGGGATGCCCAATGGCTGATAAAGTATTATTTGGGGGTGTGTTTATGAGGGTATTTCTGGAAGAACAACTGAATAGATTGAGTAAAGAAGAACCACCCTCATCAATGCAGGCAAACATCCAATTGATTGAGGGCATGATAGTAAAAAGGCAAAGGAAGAGAAAATTTGCTCTTTCTTCTTGAGATGGGACATCCATCTTCTCTGCTCTTGGGTATTGAGGCTACTAGTTCTTTGGTCTCCAGTACTACACCAGGACCCTAGCCCTCCAGCTCTATGGTGTCAGACTTGGAGTAGGACTGAGAGTTATACCACCACCTCTTTTAGTTCTCAGGCCCTTGGACTTGGACTGAATTACGTTGCTGGCTTACTTGCTTCTTCAGATTGCATATAGCAGATGGAAGGACTTCTAGACCTCCATAAGGATGTGTGCCAACTCCCAATAATAAATTTCCTCATACAGAGAGATATAGATATGAAGATATCTTTTGTTGGTTCTGCTTCTCTGGAAAACCCTTACTAATACAGAACAGTTAAATACAGTAGGGGGGTGGGGAGAGAATGATGATGGAGTACATTATTTAATATGAAATAGAAAAGTGCTCTCTCTCTCTCTCTCTTTTTTTTTTTTTTTTTTTTTTTGGTGCAGGGGATTGAACTCAGGGCTTCACACATGCTAGATAAGCACCCTATTGCTGAGCTACATTCCCAGCCCACGGAGTCCCTCTTAAAATGACATTTGACAGGAGACCTAATGAAGGAACTCATGTGGATACCTAGGGGAGGAAATCCCGGCTGAGTCAACAGCAAATGTGAAGACTCTGAGCATGGCCTTGGTGCTGCTGGTCTACCCTGCTTCATTTACCTATTCCATTCACTCCCCACATAACGACCTTATATTTTCTCTCATCAACTCTCCACTACCACCTTGCCACTAGCCTTATATCCAATTTCACTGAGGAAACAAAGCCAGAAGAGAACTTAGGCAAGCCCCTGTAGTCACATCAACCAGTTTACTTGCATGCCTTCTCACATTCCCTGGCTTCCCTCCCATTGCTAGGATGAACTATTCATGCTTAGGAGGCCACATTTTCCCTTTATTCATAAGAGCTCAATCCCTTTCTCTCATTCAAGGGCATGGGTTCATGAATTCCTCCTTATGTTTTCTATATCAACCCCCCCCCCCCAATAACTAGATAAATCCTATTAGTGGAAATTTGCTAAGCTTTCCAACCTAAAAAAAAAAAAAAAAGAACTGTCTTGATTCTTCATTAACTTTGTTTCTACCCCATTTTCTGTATCATTTTCAGCAAATTTCCTCCAAAAGAATTATAAATTATCCCTGTTCTTAAAGCTTCTTCTTCTCTCCTTTCTTAAAACCACTCCAAATGAACTTTCAACTATACAGTTCTGCTGAAATAGTTCTTGTTAAGGTCCCCAATGACCACTATCTTGTTTAAACCAATAGTCAATTCTCAAACTTCATTTTAGTTGAACTATTAGCAGTGTTTAAAGTAGGTGGTCATTGCTGCCCTTTTGAAATACATTCTCTGCCAGACTTCTGGAATATCAAAATCTCTTGGTGTTCCTTCTAGGCAAATTGGCCATTCCCTGGCCTTCTTTGCTTGTTCTCTTGATACTGTAGTGCCCTAGGCCTTGGAATTCTTATCTTCCTTCTCTATTCTCCATTTGCTTCCAGTCTAACTTGAAATCCACCTCGATGCTGACCTCTCCCAAGTGAATATCTCTAGTTCAGACTTCCCTTGAATTCCAGATTTACACTGTCAATTGCTTACCTGAGGTCTCCAGTTAGACATCTAAAAGGCAGCTCAGTCTGAACACGTTGAATACTGAACTCTATATAGTTTCTTCAACCTGCTCAACCCTACAGTCTTCCCTATCTTAATAAATAGCAACTAAGTTCCTCAGTTGCCTTGGTTTGGAGTCTTCCTGACCCTTCTCTTTCTCTCATGACCTTCATTCAGTCTCAGTTCTACTTTCAAGTTCTTCCAACTACTTCCCACCAGATTTATTCAATCACTCTAGTGCAAGCTCATAGTATCTCTTGTTATGATATTGCACTTAGTCTCCAATGGTCTTCCTGCCTCCACAATCATCCCTTTACACTCTATTCTCATCTAGAATCATCCTTTTAGAAGGTATGTCAGAACATGCCATTCCTTGATCACTCATTTAATAGCTTCCTGTTAATACAATCCCGGTGAAGTACTGGGACTGGCCATCCTCAGTCTCCACATTTGCTCTTGGCTCAGCCGGGATATCCCCCACTACGTATCCACATGGCTCCCTCCCTCACTTTCATCAGGTCTGACCAAATGTCATTTCAAGAGAGCCACCTTCCCTGAATCATCCTTTTAAAAGGTATGCCAGAAGCAATTCCTTTGATCAAAACCCAAAACCCATTTAATAATATCCTGTTCCTCTCAAATTAAAATTGCAAGTCCTTACAAAGGACTTTAAGGTTCTATATCATTTGGGCCCTCCCAGGCCTCTGACATCGGAAGACTCACTCCTTTATCTCTGCCAGATCTTTGCTCAAATATCCTTTTCACAGTGAGTCAGAACTTGACCACCCTAATTAAAATAGCAACCTTCTCCATGACTCCACTCTGGCATTTCTTATTTCCCTTCCTTACTTTATTTTCTCTGCACTGCTTAACATCCACCTTACACACTGTATTTTGACTTGGCTGTTTCTTTCTATTTTTGTATAGAACTTCCATGAGAGCACAGACATCCTTTTTATCCTCTTTTTTGCTCATTGCTATATCCTGGCACCTGGGAAAGTACCTGGAGGAGGAAGAACTCAATATAGGTGGGGGGGGGGGGCGGATGTAGCTCGGTAGATTTCTTGCCTAGAATGTGTGAGGTCCTGGGTTCCATCCCTAGTACTAAAGGAAAAAAAAAAAAAAAAAAAAGAACTCAATACATAGATTGAGCATGAGCAAGTGGTGAATAGGTTTAAATAACTTAAATAAAAATTTATAAAGAATGCACAGAAATAGAGTTCAGGTAGGAGTGAGGTTTAATTTTTAAGATGAGTGCTTCTATGCTAATGGAAATGATCCAGAAGAGAGAGAAAATGTGATGATGTAAAAGAAAGAGAAATCTATGTGAATTGTATCATTAAGTGGGCAAGAAGAGAGAGCACTACTGGAGGGATTGGCCTTAGAGGGGAGTAAAAACAGTTTATCTATAAAAACAGGACAGCTGGCAAAGAATATGACTATGAATGCAGGTAGGTGTGTTCTTGTCATTTCCTCTGATTGCTTCTCATTTCCTCATCATACAATTTCCTTTCAGCATTAGTTGATATGTAAAGAGAGACATTAGCGATTCCAGAGGCAAGGAGAACATGTGAAATGATTCTCCAGAGTGGGAAAGTGAATGAATTAGGGGAAGGTAGCGTGAGTGCCAGGCTCACTCCCAGTTAGTTGTCATGAATTTCAAATGAGACCAGTGTCATGGTAGTGTTTGTTTCAAAGTGTTCAGATACATATGTAGGAAGGTGTAGAACTGGATTTCAGCAGGCTTGGTGCTTTGCTAGATAAATACGAAGCACTGGGATGAGCAAAGATTGTTGATGGTGCAGATAAGAAAGGAATCGTACTGAAGGACTAGGGGATCTGGGCTGCCTAAGATGAGCTATGAGAGCGTGGAGGTGAGGGTGGGTGGGGAGAGGTCAAGAGATTATTAAGGTGACCAGGTAAATGAACTGGCCATTCTAGTGAGTTTGAAGAATTTTTCACTTGGAGAGTAAGTCATGAATGAATACCAGACAGAGAGGATATTTGAAAATAGGGTTATGGAGGAATGAAGCTTATCAGCAGGAGCAAAGTCAAGGGGGCTGACTATTGGGACAGTTGGCTGAGATGAAGCAGAAGTCAACCTTGTTGGAGAAGAGGTCAAGTACTGGGAAGGTCATATGTGTGAAGGTTGAAAACACCAAGTTTCGGTAAACTTTTAAGAAGAAAACGATGGAAGATGCTAACACTGTTCTGGACTGATAAAAAATGACCTGGGGTGCTATTGATAACTATGACAAGAACTGATTTTTGACATAACATTCAGGTTTTTTTTTTTTTTTTTTCAGTACCAGGGATTGAACATAGTTGTTTTGCAAGTGAACCTCATCCCCAACCCTTTTAAAAAGTTTTAACACAGGGTCTTGCTAAATTACCCAGGTTGGCCTCAAACTTGTGATCTTCTTGCCTCAGTCTCCTAACTGGCTAGGATTACAGGTGTGTACCACCTCACCAGGTGTACTGGCATGACACTGAAAGGGGATTTTATGCAGAAGGCATGGGAAGTGACCTGAAATTGGTGATAAGGTGCAAGGAAAACACCATACCCCCACTCAAGACTCAGTGACAGGAATCATGCTTGAGGCAGAAACATTCATCAGAAGACATGTTTCAGTTGGAGCAAGAAAGTGAAGGGCATATTCTGAGAACAGGTTAATAACAGGGACCTGAGATTCCATCAGCAAATACTGCCTTCTGTAGCAACTATGCCTGAATATGAGAAATTTCCATTTTCAAAATATGATAAAATAAGACAATACAATTTCCAGGAGTTGGGCTTCCATAACAAAGCCCACAAGCTGGGAAGCTTAAAACAACAGAAATATATTTTCTCATAGCTCTGGAAGTTGTAAGTCTGAAATTGAGCAGAGCCATGCTCAATGAAATCAGTGTGGAAGACTGCTTCCTCTTCTCTTCTAGATTCTGGGGCTTGCTAAGCAGTCCTTGGTGTGCCTTGGCTTGGAGATGCAGCACTCTATCTTTGCTTCCACTGCCACATGAAATTTTCCATCTGTGTCACCCTCCTCATGTAACACTGGTCACATTAGATTAAGGGCCTACGCTACTGCAGTATGACCTCATCTGAGCTAATTACATCCTGCAATGACCCTCATTTTCAAATGAGGCCTTACTCTGACATACTGGAGTTTAGGACTTTAATGTATTCTTTTGGGGCAACATTCGACTCATAACATCAGTGCAGAGAAAAAAGATACACCTTTTATGCATGTGTTTAGATTTTAAGTCACTCAAGTTTTTGATCCTACTCAGTAAGTAAGGCCCGCTAGTCCAAGTGTTTAAGAAATTCACTGTTTTTAAAATGCACAATGACCTAAACAGATAAAAGAGTATGTATTGTGCATATGAGATAAAATCACATAACACAGAAGTACCTATTAATGTGCTACTAAACCTACTGGTTTAGTAATGGTGTTACTAAACTTACTGGGATAGCCCAGTTGGCTCAGAAGGAAAGTATTCGACTTTTAAGTTGAGGGTCTTGGAGTTTCTTTCACAATTCTTATAGCGCTATTATTTTAAAATGTTGAACTAACAACAGCTCACAAGCTCATGGGTCTGAGTGGAGGAAAGCTTATAATAATGTGACACCACAATAATACTCAGCTGAGAATATCTGTAATGGCATGGAGATGGGAAGGAAAGGGAGAAAAGTACTCATTTGATTACTTCAACCACAAGCTGAAACAGGGCAGCAGAGATTCCAGGCTCTGAGATGTTCATACCCCAGGGCTCAGTCACCTGTTGTGGCTGTAACTTCTCTTCTGCTCTTAAATGAGTCTCATGAGTAAGAAATGCCATTCTTCTGCAGCGTGGAAAATCTAGGCTCTGCAGTCATTTATTGTGCACAGACTAGATACGCAGCTCCGTCCTAGTACCTTGATGCTCAGTCTGGTCTGCATCCTGCACCCACGGAAGGTAGCTCCAAAAAAAATGCCCTTGGGGTCCCAAGTCTTGGTGAAATAAAAGCACTACCTGCAGGATACCTGCAGTTCCTGACTTCTAGTTTGAGCAAGGAGGTAAGCGCCATGTCTTTTCTTCCAAATTAATGCAAATATCCACTTTAGTTTTAATTTGACTCACTGCAAATTCTAAACTGGTGGGGTCTAAAATAATGAGGTTTGTTCTGCTGTGGGAAGTGATCTGATTACTTGACTCTTCTTACCGTCTTGGAATGGAGCCGGCATTTCAGAAGGGAGGGTGAGGCTGCAGCTTATTACTTGAAGGTAATGTCTTTCATGAAAGATGCAGAATCCAACTGTTTAGTAGGATATCTATCCCTCTCTATTTCCCACACAGCTGGTAAGAAATGAAGTCCCTCACTCTATTACTCTAATTGAATTCCAACTTGGGTAATTACACTATAATTAAATAAATTCTCCCCATAGTTTCAATTCACTGACAAATAGTGCTAGTCAAACAGCTCTATTTCACTCCCAGAAACACATCCCCACTACATTTCAGTGATAAGTGGCGTGATTTATATTTGGAAGATGTGTGTATGAAAAAATGCACAGTTCATAAAATATTTTAGGTATCATTCATGATTACATATGCTTTGCTCAGCATGAGATAACATTAATTTCTATTATAATCTTTCATCTAATTTCTCATATGCTTAGTGCCAAAAGAAATAAGACAGTTAATTAGCATTACTTGTTTTTTGTACAATTCTTGTTGAGTTAATCAGTGACTTGTATCTACTTTTATTTCTACTATTTTTTTTTTTTTTTTTCATTTCTAAAGCACATTTCATTACCATTGGAAGTCAGACTAGGGAAAGGTGTTACTGTTTCCCATTCTACAGATGAAAAAATCAAGGCAGCCTCCTGCAAGGTGAAGGGCCTAGGTGACATCAGTACCAGCCTTGGAACCTCAGCTTCCTCTGATGCCCTGGCCCAAGGTTCTTTTTTGTCCAACACTGGGTTGCTATCAATCACTTGAGTTTTACTAATGAGAAAATAAAGAGCAGCACATTTTTGACCTCTGTCATAGGTCATTAATTTGCAATAATGAATGATTTAGTCAGGGGAGGCCTAATAACCGGGACCAAAGCTGTCCTTGGGATTCAAGATTATGGAGCGTCTTTGTGTCGGCATGTTATCACTTGACACAGCTTCACTGGAGGAACAGTTCAAGTTGTGAGGTAAAATGGTGCAGAACTCAAACTTCAATTTTATTCTAAGGACCTTTCTGAAAGGGCTGTAGATGGCTTTTAATAAAAGATATTAAAGACAACATCAAAATACTCACAAAAAGCAGCAGTAACAGGGGTGTTATAACGATGCCCTGAAAGAAATAAAAGAGATAATGATCATTTATTGGCTGAGAAGAAAGACACTTTCTTTGCCATTTTAAATTCAGATGCAAGGAAATGCTATCCTTGTCTCTAATAAAATCTGGGAGATAAAGAGGGAGGCCCCAATCCTGGCTCTCCTACCTTCGTGCATTGGCATCTCCATTACAATTATTTGTAATTGGGTATCATTAAAAATACAACCACCGATCGTCCTTAAACTTGCTTTCCTCCTTTAAAACTTAAGTTCCCTTCCACCCCATGGAAGCTGGTGGCTGGCAAGCTTTCTCACTCCACGGCTTTCAACTCTAACTTGGATAAAGTGCCCCTTTTCAGAGAAGACAGGTGGTTTAGTCCCAGTTGGGGTCCTCTCCTGAGCAAAGACCACGTCAGCTGTGATGAATGAGATGTCGTGATTTTGTAATGTGAACTGATCTCCCCTAGGAAATGAGCTGGGATCTCAAAACTCATTTCACTTGATTAGACTCCATGTCTCCATGGTGGAAGGCAAGTCTTTCATCTAATTCAGCCACACAGGACCACCTCGGTCCCTCTGCCTCCCCCAGGCAGGAACGAGCAAAAGATTTGTTTTCTTCAATGACAGGGAACAGTTTGAGGCTGTTGCCGATGAGGCGGGATACAAGCTTTAAGGTTTCTTGAAGGTAAATCTTTAAAACTAAGTGTTTGAGTTGGGAGTTTACATGACAGGTTTCGGTTTTAGAGCAGCAGATGATTATCCACCCCCTTAGTTCTTCCTTTATCTCTCAACACTTCGTTATGATTTATACAAGAAAAAGCATTTCATATTTTCATTAATGCATTCTTCTTGGAACTTTAAAATTTCAGAGTCTGAGGCTGTGTGTGTGTGTGTGTGTGTGTGTGTGTGTGTGTGTGTGAAGGAAGGTAGGAAGAGAGAGACAGACAGACTATACACTGTGCCCAGGATTCCAGTTGGGAGTACTTCACTACTTCTGAAAACAGTGCTTCAGGTATTTATTGTTCTGAAGGTGGCATAAGAGGGACTGGCTTACCATGTCTGATGTTGAACCAGGACTTTTTTGAGTATATACACACATGAATATTCTCATACGGATTTATTTTATTGTTAAATAATAGAATGAATGCTTCTTTGTTATGCAAACTTTTGCAATTGGCAAAAGGAAGTAAAACATTTTAAGTGTCGTGCTTTTAAATCTATTTATTAAAACATGTACCGTAGTTTATCAACTCTACTGGTGTCTATGAAACAGGTTCTCATTAGCACATTTCAGAGAGTCAGACATGCCAAATGCCAAAATAACATTTAATTTTGAAAGACTACTGTCCTTCAAGGACTTGGAATATGGTCAGACCTCAGGATGAATTTCAAACTTTACAAGGCGACATGGAAGTGAAACTATCTGGCTATGATGGAGTCACCTAATTTCAAGTCAATTTGTTTAAACATTTATACATTTATTTCCACTTATATGTCAGGTGCTGTGCTCCTTATTGGAGATTCAAAGGTGAATCCAACATGGTACCTACACTTAAATAGCTTATAATCCAGAAGGGGATGCTTGTTGATGAACGAGATTCAATACAGAGTGAGGTATAACAGTAAATTTACTGATGCAAGAGGAAAAGAGATGTGAATTATTTCTCTTTGGGAGATCATGAGAAGGAGGAGACACTGAACACACAGGAAGAATGAATGGAAAGTGATCCAGCTGAAAAAGGGCAGGACTATTCCAGGAAAAGGGAGGGATGCTCAAAGCTATGAGAAGTTGAGCAGAATGGGAAGAAAGGTGTGAAGTAGAGGGTCAGAGACCAGATCACCAAAGGCCTCACTGGTCAGGAGAAGGAGCTTAAAGTTCATCCTATCAACAATTGGAAATTTGTGAATTATTTAAAGTGAGGATATAATGAGTTGGTAAACAATTTAGTATATGGAGAATGAATGTGACTTGATAACCTAACCTGTTTTTGCTTTATTTATCAGTTCACCTAAATGCAGTAAAAGAAAATGAAAACTTGAATTAATGTTAACTATGAAATATCAATAGCACTACTAACACTTCTAAGAAACAAGAAAGATAGCTCTGATAGAATAAGAATTTTTACCTAACAAGAAAGTGAGGATTGTCACCACTTTGGACATTTGTCTTGGAGGAATTTATGCCATGCATGGGGACACATTTGGATATTCATTTTGTTTTCTTTGTAATAAAGGACTGGTAATAGTGTTAGTAATAATACCAGTACTATTAATAATGGTATCTTACTTCAGTGCTGTCGGGCATATTTTAAGATTTGACTGTTCCCTATTGAGGGAGTTAGGTTACACACCAGCCCCATTTTATACATGAGGAAATGGGCTTAGAAAAGCCAAGGAACCAAACCCAAGGCCACATAGCAAATGAACAGCAAATCCTGGACTTGAGCCAGCGTGAGCCAACTCTAAATATGGAGCTGACTCCATTACACCACTGGTCACTGGGAAGCAGATCACAGCTAACAGTATGGTTTTCTACAGAATTCTACTTGTGACATTCATGTAGTGATTAGTTGCCATCTGATTTTGTCTCAAGTTGACAACAGATTCTTAGAGATGCCCTCGTTTTTGGAAAGCAGTGCATGGTTGTCTGCAGGTTTCTCAGCATGAATACTTCAAATATCTACAGTCACCAACACACAATAGTTTCTTTGCAGCTCTTCCGAGGACTTACAATAATCTTTATTTCTAAAACATTAAAAGTGTTACTAAGTAGGATGTATTTTCTAATTGTGAGTTAAATACTCCTCATTATTTTCTCAAGAATGGTTGTTCAAGTCCATTAATTAAGACTGAATTATTATATAATGCTAAAACATGCTTTTCAGATGTATCAGGAAATGAGTCAGCCATGATGCTACTAAGTCTGACAAGAGCACCATAATTAGGTTTTGGTGAAGTCATCATGATTATTATTAAAATAACAACAGCTAATACTCATGAAGAACTTATGTCAGGGGCTGGGCTTTGTGCAAGCTGCTTTATGTCATCCTCATAGCAACCCTATGCAGTGGGTACCATTATTATCCCCAAACACCAGGGAAGGAAGGGAGCCTTGGAGACGCTGGGTGACAAGGGAGGTGGCAATGCCAGGCATTGAGCCTCTATCTCCTTGGCTCCAGGGCCTGTGCTTCTGAATGGAGTAAACAAAATCTTTGCAATATTAAGCTATTTCTTTGGGGTGAGATTTTAAGAGCAAATCTGAGAGGAGTTTCAGATTCAGTATGTCTTTGTGATGACATGAAACAAATTGAGAAATAGGCCATCGTGTGATAGGGATGATACACATTTTTAAAGTCAAGCTTTTGCAAATATCAATGGTAAAAGGCTGAACTTAAAATTTAAACTATGACAGCAATAATCATTGAAAGTGGGAAATTCAAATAAACATGTTATTTTCTCTTGGTCTATAGAGGCTCAGTTTAATTCCTTCTCCTTTCTCCTTACTAAGTGAATGCTACACAAATGGAAATAACAACAACAACAACAACAACAAAAACCTCAAAAGATGTGGTGGAAGAGCACTTTTAGCAAAAGATGTTAGTCCTCCTTGCAGATGCAAGGTCAAGACGTAGTTTTTAGCATCCTTGCAACTGGGACGGCATGTAAAGCTTTTGGACTGCAACACCTGAAGAACTCAAGTCACAAAGTGATGGCTTTCATTGTCTCCTGAAAAACTTTGAGAAAATCCATTTACACCTCTGATGTGTATGACTGGGTGAATATATTTCAATGATATTAGTGGAAAGAAAAGAAGTATCAAATCTAAAATCCTGAGATTTAGTTGCATTAAAACATAAACAGAAACCCAACACTCACATTAAAAACAACAATAAACTATAAATGTACTTCTCTCAGCAATAGGGCTTACTTAAAAACCCAAAATGAAGCAAATTTCTGACGGTATTTTTAATAGAAAATGTTATCAAAAGTTGCAATAACCACAGTGATCACACGAATACTAAAACTGACTTCTAAGGCTACTGTTTCCAGGATATGGCATTAACTCAGTTTTCACAGAATGACAGAGGCTCAGCTTTGCAAGGGATCTTGGAGACCCTCTGGTCTAGTCCTCACCTGATGTGTAAAGCCCTCTGTCTACCGCCTTCACATCCTCACCAGTGATATGAGCGGAGATGGTTATCCATGCCATGGAACTTCCACAGAGAAAATGTTCTTTTCCCCAAGAAGTAATAATAGTCTGTCTGAAGGTTGACAAAGAGGCAGTTCTGTCTTACGCTGGTCCCAAACCACTAACATTGCTACCTTTTCTTTCCTTGGAGCAACTTAGGGCAAGGTTCAGCTTCCTGCCTTGTGATGGCCTTTTAACTAAGGCTCTTGAATGGTGCAAATACAATCTTGGTCTTAGCTATTTCCTCTGGTTGTATTTTAGGACTGACACTGCCATTAGCATTTTGGTCCTAACACGAAGGCTTCTCCAGGCTGAACGTCCTAATTTCCTCCCATGGGGCCTCTTAGAGCAGGGTTCTGAGCCTTTCTTAGCATATGTTTGCCCAGGTGCATGTAAGGTCCATAGCGCCCACTTAGTAATTAATGGACTGAAATTTGGAAACGACAAAAATAGGACTGTATGTCTTTTCAGTGTCATTTTGGACCACTGTCTAATGGGCCAATCCAAGGATAGCTAGCTATCTCAGGGGATATACCTTTGTCTGACTTTTACTGATTACTGGTTAGGGCTCAGACTATGAAATTCCAGATAAACATACAGAATTTTGTCCAGTAGATACGAAAATTATGTCAGTCCAGTAGAAAAAATGACCAAAAGGATTACGGTGTTATTGTCCTATAATATAACCTAGCCAGTTCTGTCTCTAATTCAGTACACTATTCAGCATGCTTCGCTGATGGCTATGTAACCTCCTTTCTACGATCTCAGAACCAGTTTTGCCATCCTGCCGATCTCCTCATCAATTCTTTCAGTGAATGGCTGCCATGTGTTCATTCACATGTGTAAGAGAGTCGTGTCTTCAACTTTTTGAAAATTATACTTTGACAACTCCTTTCATCTCAGCTTCATGCTTACATAAATACAAAAATCACTTACAAAAAGATTAAAGGCCAACTAAAATCCGCAGCCTGTTTTTGCTTTTTTGTTCTTTGACCAGTATATAGTAATATCTTAAAAAGTTAGAGTAAGGTTGATTCTTCAAGAATAAAATTAAATCAAAGCAATATGTAATGAGTGGCACCAGCCAACAAATCTTAAGCAACCAATTATAAAGGGGAAGGATGAGAAATTTTGGAGACAACCTAAATTTAGATCAAATGGTCAGGGTGTATGGTCAACAAAAAATATATTATAAGCAGGATGTCAAAATATATAGTTGAGGAAACTTCTTCTTCTTTTTTTAAGAGAGATGCCTTGGAGCCTTGGGAAGAGCAGTTGAAAAGAAAGTGTGGCTACTGGCAGGTGAGGGCCTCTTTCCTCCTCTCTATGCTTTCGTCTATAAAAACTAGACCTTCCCAGGCTAAGTTCCTTAAAGTACCCAAATGAAATACTTAGCAGTAAGTTCATAGTTTTGTCAAGGGAGTAGGATATTCTAGTAGCTGATATGAGCTTTCTGGTTTGTTTAGTAGGTAAAGTGAACTAGAGTAAAGATATTTCTCATTATTTAACTATTTGAGCTGAACCATACCATTTGAGCATAAGATATTTGAGTTGGATTACTCTAGACACTGAGACCATCCAGTTCATTCTCACTAGTCTGAGACCATGCTTGCTAAGAAAACTTAATACTAATTTTGTTTTCCAAGTAGCAAGTCCCGTAGGAAGGGATCATACTGACTTAGCTGACACCTGGTTTCCTAGAACACAGACACACTGAGTTGTGCTAATGATAATGAGTTTCTAGACATGCAAAGCTAAGGCCCTATTCTTGGACTTTGATGGTCCCATTAAAACAACGTATTTTCCTTATCTCTCTGATAAGAGGATGATGATACATAATGGGGGGTGGGAGGGAGGCAAGAATGGAGGAAGGATGGGTTGTATAGAAGAAAAAGAGGGGTGGGAGAGGTGGGGGGAAGGAAAAATAACTGAATGAGAAAAACAGCATTACCCTATGTACATGTATGATTACACAAATGTATGATTCTACTTCATGTACAACCAGAGAAACAAGTTGTACCCCATTTGTTTATAATGAATCAAAATAAATAAATTATAAAAAAGCCATATTTTCCTATGTACCTATATAAAAACATCACAGAGAATCCCATCATCATGTACATTCACAAGAATGAGATCCTAACTAGAATAAGATAGAGTCCATGCTTGTATAATTATATCAAAGTGGATTCTACTGTCATGAATAACTAAAAAGAACCAATAAATAAATAAATAAACAAATAAATAAATAAATAAACAAACTTTCAACCTAAAACAACAACTACCACCACGTTGCCCCATGAGGCCTTACGGGCATGAGAGCTGACTGGTCTCAGTGACATTACATTTACATAAACAAACATTTATTGTGTGCTATGTATCAGACAGACTTCACTGGTGCAGACGGGAAAGGTGAAGGTCCATGCCCCAAAGGGATTCCCATCACAGAAGGCACTTGGACCTTGTTCCTTTCTAATTGCAACATGTCCATTAAGAAATACCTCTACCATCTTATTTTCAAAATGTGATTTTTTTTCAGACCAAAATTAAGGATCTTATAAGTACATCCATATTAAGTATTTTCTTATTAGATATGGCCCATTATCCTTTTAGATTTCAGTCTGTCACTGATCCATTCAACACACACCTACCTAGTGATTACCATGCCAGACCCTGCTAGATGCTGAGGCATAGTGGTGAATGATGCTTACACAACTAGTGTCCTCAAAGGTTTTAGAGAAGACAGATAAGCAACTACAATAAAATACAACTGTTCAAAACAGGGAGCGACAAGAGTGCCCAACAGGGAGGTGAGCTCAATTAGGGCGAGAATGAGAGAGGAGAGTTAGGAGTTAACCAGACAAGAGAGGTGCAGGGCAGAGGGAGGGAAGAGGAAAAATACAGGCAGGGACAGACCGAATAAAGACTTTGAGGTGAGAAGCAACTACAAAAACTGAAAGTGAAGAATGGACTGTGGGGTGTGGTTGTGAGAGCTGAGTTTAAAAGCCAGATGAAGTAGACTGGCCTAGTAGTCTATGGCAAGGAACAAAAAGGCCAAGGAGTTTGGGGTTCATTTCAAGCAAGAGGGAGCCACTAAAAGAACTAATGCATCCATGAGTGTGAAGAGGAGCCTGTGGCAATGACACGGTATCTACAGTAGGCTGAAATCACTCTGGGTACAGTTTAGAGAAGGAGTCAAAGCTGAAAACTGAAGAAGACTCATCAGGAGGTTGTTCAGTTCATAGTTTAGCCAGGAACTGATCTGAATTAAAGTGATGGAATCTTAGTGATCAAAATAGACATAACAGATGCAAGAAGAATTTGAAATCAGACTGGCCAATTAACTAGTGAGTGTGTGATAACAACAAAGATAGAATTATTCCTTAGTTTTTTCTGAATTAAGTAATTATTGACCAAATAGAACATCATAGAGCCAATTTCTGAACCGAGCTAGCATTGGGAATGAATGTTGGGGGAAGATTATAAGTTTGAGGTATTTGCAAGGTTTCCAACCGGAGACACTCTAAGTAGCTGATGGATGGGACTGAAGCTCAGAGTAGAAGCTGGGCAGCGGGTATAGTTGATTGAGTCCCCCACACATAGCTGGTGGTACAGAGAAGATAAGAAGTTAAGGAACATAAAGTACAGACTGAAGCACATCAGAGGCCTAGAAGAAAACAATTTCAAAGAAATGACTAATGTGGAAGTTAAACTGTAGTGGACTGATGACTAAGTGGGGAGACAGAGCTTGAACAATTCTTTCAAGAAATCTAGGTGAACAAGGAGGAGAGAAATGCAACAGGAACTTGAGGGGAATGAGAATGAATATGAAGTAAAGGAGGTTTGTGGTTTGGTTTTTTGTTCTGGAAAGGGAAGCTTGAGGATTCTCAAAATTCATAGAAAAGAGATAGAAGGGGTCAGAGGAATAGAAACTTGGTAAAGAGAAAGAACAATATATACTGCACCAACAGAGGCAGCAAGAAGTTCTGGCACACAGCTATAGGGTTTAGTTACAGAAAGCAGGTGAGAGAGAGAGAGGGAGAGAAAATAAGAATGAATCTTTTCCTTGTATAAGAAAAGGATAACAGGTTCAGAGAAAGATAGGCCTGTATATTTGATGTCAGAAAGGTGAAGGAATTTTCACTTAAGAACTTCTCTTTTCTTTATTAAGTAGAAGGTAATGGATTTTATTGAGGGAAGATGAGTTCAGAGGAAGGAAAAGTCAGCGAATAGAGACCTATGTTAGGACTAATGAGAAAGTTTGTCTACAATTGGGAAGTGTCTGGAGTTTACCATACTTCAAAGATAACAAGTTTGCCTGGCACATTTCAGGTATGCTGGTAGAAGACACAAGACTCTGGGGTCAAACACAAAGAATTTTGTCACTTACAGCACAGCAAGCAGCCTAAGCTTGGTGCTAGTGGCAGTTTTCCTCACCCTGAAGTCAAGCAGAGTGAGACATATGGGGTCAGGAGACACTGCACAGGCAGTGGGCTCTGTTACAGGAAAGGAATACGAAACTTAGGGAACCCGAATCTTTTATAATAGGTAGGAAGCAAATCTGTCCTTTGCTCTCAAAGGTGGAATTCTGTTTCTGTCTTTCAAGGCTGTTTGCTATACAAACATCCCTGTAAAGAACTTAAGAATAAAGGGCAGTCAGTGCCTCTGCTCAAGAAATGTACAAAAACATCAAGACTTATCTTCCAACAGAAGAAACATCCAGCAAACCAAACTGAGTTATGCTAGTCATCTAAACACGTGAATTATCAAGTTCATTATTGCTGCTTTTAAACATCATCACTAAACATCATTCCTTGTACAAAGAAAGGAGTATCATTTTGAAATGGCCAGAAAAATTTCCTTCCAAGAGGACACTGATCCTCTATTATTCTTTGGTCACTATCATTCAAACAAATACGATTTTAATCAAATGAACTGACTTCTAATTCTCATTCTCTCTCTCTCACTTGTTCTTTTTAAATAGGGGAATCTGCTAACTGTCTTTTTGAAATCCAGACTCTCATTAGATTAAAATGTGGTCTGAGGACCAGTTTCACTGGCCTTACCTGGAAGCTTGTTAGAACTGCTGAAACTTAGGCTCCACCCAGACCTACTATATCATAATCTGCATTTCAGTAAGATCTCTGGATAATATGTGGGCACACTGAAATTCAGAAAGAATGGCTGTAGACTCTAGAGCAGGAGCTGGCAAATTTTTTCTGTGTAGGGCCAGATAATAATTATTTTTCACTTTGTAGGCCATGCTGTTGTAATTACTCCACTCTGCTGTTGCACCTGGAAAGCAGCCAAGGACAACAGGTAAACAAACGGGCATGGCCGCAGTTGCCCCAAGGGCTGTGTTTGGCAGGTTTCTGTTCCAAAGTACTGCTTTGAATTAGCAATTACATTTCAAAAAGAGGTAAGTGTAACACACTTTTATTTTTAATAACTTGGCTTTTATTGAACCTGTATTGGCTTCTAAACATCACACCTTTTTCCTTTGTAACTCCTTATTTGATTAACCAATCATTTTTTTTTCTAGACAGATATCAAAATTACTAGTTAGTAGTATATATATAGTCCACTTTCTTCTTCTTTTTGATATTTAAGGTGATATCTAGACATCCCCAGCTATTTATTCTGTTCCTTTTCTTTGTGATTTGTCAAAAATACCATTCAGCAATCTCAAATGTTAGTTTTCTCAGGACTCTGTGAGGTAATTTGTCCAGGCCAGTAAATACAGTCTGCTTATCTTGGGTCCAGTTTCCTTTGGTCAATGTTGATTTTACCATTTCTAATCTGAAGATGGTTATCCTTGCCAAGGATGGTGGAGCAAAGGGAAGGGCTGGAGGGTGGAGTGGGGATTAAGATGATGAAGGAGTTCTAATATCCACAGCTATAGGGCAGATAAAGGACACACCCCAAAACACAAAAGAGAAATATGGACATTATTAATTACAACTAATAGAGTGATAGGTGTTAAAGATGAAAAACAACAACCAAACTCATCATTTCTCCATTTACTTTTTAACTGAAAAACTGAATCATCTTCTCAGGCTATGTATATTAATGGACCTTTATTAAACTGTTAACTTCTGATTTGATTTTTTTCTATTCAGATTATGTCTGACAAAAATGATCTGAAATTTATTCAAAACCCAAAGTAAAAAAGATGTGGGAATTTTCTCTATTTTCCAATAAATCTTTATGTACATGTTTTCTTCCTTTATAGATTTAAAGTGCAATCAATGGTCTTCCACAGACGATTCTTAAAATTGCTTATCTGTAGAGTATGTAATAGAACGAGGAGACAGCAAGAGGAAATCAAGTAAAAATTCACTTTTTGAAGACAAATTATAAAGACACAGGTAAAATAGCTAAAGTAAGACCTTAGCTGTGAAAGATCCATTTTGGCCAGCCGGTCTCCACTGTGGACACACAGCTGCTATCTGAGGGGTTGCAGTTTGTTTCCCTAGGATGTGGGCAGATGGACACATTAGTAGCACAGCAAATACTATGCACAAGAAGTACAGTTCTTGCAAAATGTCAATGTGATAATTCCACATTACCAATGGTTGGCTAAAGTTCCTATGACTAAAAAATACATAGGAGCTTGTAGCATTTCTTGCTTTCGAATTACTGCTTTAGTTGATACCAGATGCCACCAATATTTCCTGAGGTATATTATGTACAAGGAACTGTGCTAAGTGCTTTTCAAACATTATCTAATTTAAAATGACCATAAGTAAATGGTTATCTAAATTTCATAGGTGAGAAAAAAGAGGTTTATAGACTATGGCTAAGCTGTGGGAAGTGTCAGGAGGGAGAACTCAGTGAAGAAATCAAAACAAAAGTTGAGGGGTCAGGAGATGGTTCAAGAGGAAGAAAAGGTGTTTAAAAAAAGCATCAAGGAAGAAATAGGAAATTTAAAAGAAAATATATTCAGGACATAGACTGTAGGATATCAATACAAACATGTAATATAAAAAATAGAGTTAAAGATTATCTATCTATCTATCTATCTATCTATCTATCTATCTATCTATCTATCACCTGCCAGTGGTTCAGGAATAAGGAAGTTAATGCATCAAATAACTAACTCTCTTAGGTTGCTAGAGTGACATTGAACGTTTATTCCTATTACTTTAAATATTTGGAGTGTATCTGCTGCTCACTGAGAACAACACATGGCAAATATTAGGCACTTAAGCCAATTTCTTCTGAACCAACAAATGAATGAATGAATGAATGAATGAATGAATGAATGCATGCATGCATGCTTCTCTAGGGAGCAGCATGTCCATCTGATGAGAAACATACATTTCTGAAATGCTTTGAGATCCTTATGTTTGTGATGATAATGAAGTTAGCTCACATTTATTGAATGCCTACTGTGCATCAGGAACTCTTCTATGCTCTTTACGTATATTAATTCATTCAGTCCTCATATCCATCAGAAAGACACCATTATGATTCCCATTTTACAGAGGAGAAAAGTGAGGTACACAGACGGAATTTTATGGAAAGTGCAAGCAATAAGGCAGAATGGGAAGCAAGCATACACTCGTGCTCTAGAATCTCTGGTCTTTACCACCATGTGTTTATACACTGGTTAGGAGTTCTTCAAGAATTATAGAAATCAAGAAATTCTAGCAAACAGAGACATCAAAGATAATTTGCTCCACCATTTTACAGATCATGAAGCCAAGGCCCAAGGAGGCAGTATCTCTCACTCAGCTTCAGACCACAGAAACACAAGGACATCCAAGTGCTTCTCCCTGCCCAGTTCTGTATTCCTGATACCACACTGTCTCCTACAAACCATAGGAGTAGAGCAAAGTTCACATGTGGAAACGTGAAAGTGCTCCCTATATTACATTGTTTATCACACATACAAGGAAGAAAAATGACAAAGATAGGAAAATTAGAACAGACTTGAGAGAGATTTCTTGAATCAAATCTTAAAACAGGTACATCCCTCTCCCTGAAAGCCCATAAATTGCCAGCAAGACCAAGGAATAACTTTTTTTTAAAAAATGGAAGACAGAGGCAAGAGATAATAGGAGGGCCAATAAGGATGGAGAAAAGAGAAAATGAAGTGACTTGTCAGAGGTTTGGGAAAGAGGCAGCCTTTTACGAAGGCCTTTGGATATTAAAATAAACTTCTAGAATAATTAAAAATTGATTTCCTTTTACATAAGACATTCAAAATAATGGGTTAACACAAACTAGTGTCCAGACTTATAATAAACCTTTAACACAAACAAACAGACCAAAGGGAAGAAACAAAACATACCAACACCACCACCACCAACAACAAAAACAGGCCATCTACACAAGTGCAATGAATGGGTCTGGCACAGCTCATCCATTCCTTTCGGATGTGTCTAAGTGACAGCACACACTGCTGTTAGATCTAGCTGTGACGATCAATACTGAGTATTAGATGGACAAAATGCATGGAGACAGCTCACTCCACTTGCCTGGTCTCATATATCAATGGTCTGAGTTACTCTGGTTTTTATACTATTCCTTAACTAGAACTACTCCTGTAGCCTAGAAAACTGGCCCTGAACTTTGTGACTCAAGAGGCCTAGAAAGGGAGGATGATGAACCAAGGGTCCTAAAAGAGATATGACCCACATGTGAATATCACTGATCCCCAAGTCCCCACTCAAAAGACAAAGAGGCAGTAGATTTGGGCAGACTCTTGAGAGTCTCTCCTTTCCCTACTTACCTCCCACCTTTGATGTCAATTTTAAATTGGTTTCTACTTAATAATGTTTATTTTTAGTAACCATAAGTAAACAGAAGAAAAATGTGATACTGGGGTCTGAACAACTTGGAGAAGGAACCTGGGCTCTGAACCTCTCCAGAGCAGTGCACCCAAAGCTTGACCGCACTCCTGGAGGCAGAAGGAAAAGCAATAACAGGGCCAGGGAGAACCGTCTTATGAGTATAGAACTGGCTAATGAACTTTGTCATTTAATGGTCACATGACTTTTTGGCAAATAATAAGTTGAACAACTAACAGAACAAGTAAATCATTTTTCCATAATCAAATTTCCTCTTATAATCAGAAAAATGGAAAGGAGCTAGCTAAAAGAACTTTAAAAATAATTATACTTTTACCCCCAAAATTCCTAGGGTGAATTGTTAAAAATAGCACTGACTCAATTTGCACAATTATACAAAGCTAATTTCCCTTAATGTGTCAGTAAAGACTTATCTTAACATAATTACTTTTAGACCTTAACTACTGGGTGTTATAAATAAGGAATTCTTAAAAATCAGAAATGGATAGTCACATCGGATTAATGTTTTCTACAAAGCACTTCAATATCTTTGGAATTTAAAAGTGCCAGAGAGAGAGAGTGAGAAGTGGTCACCTGGTAAATGATATCAATGAATTCAACTAAGAGTCTTTAAGGAAATTGAAAAATCTATGTCACATAATTTTTCTACTTCCCCAGTAGAGGGCAACTTCTACACACTTTGACAGTTAAAAAAAAAAGTATGCACACTACATGAGGAAGAACCACTGCATGTTTAAAATAAAACAATATAACTTATGCCTAGGAATGGGTTTTCACCAAGAAGTAAGCTAAAAAATATCAAGGAATTTTAAATAAGTAATTAGAAATTGAGTATATTTAATGAATAATTAGCATTTTGTGATAACTCGTAAGTGAAATTGAAGTTAAAAGTAGTAATCATTAAGTCACCAGGATAGAATTATCAGTAACTCAAATATAAAAGGGAGCTGATTACCATTCTTCAATAATCATTTAGATCTAATTTCACTCTGAGTACAAATATAGTTAATGTAAATGCATATCGTTGTATTAAGAAAAGGCACAAAGAAAAAACTGGACATACACAAATATTTGAAAGGTATAAGTAAGTGCTTTTGATATTATAAACTTTGATTCTTATCAGTGCTTATATTTTAAAGACGTTAGATGTAAGAATGTAACTATAAATATAAATTTATATATGCGAATAGAGTAAATTCTATTATACTACATCACATTACTATACAGCATTCTATATAGTAGTTGGACACAATGCAACATATTCTCATTCATTCACTCATTCAACACATATTTACTGAGCACTTACTATGTAGCATATACTATTCAAAGATATGGTGTGACAAAGGCTTCCCTGCCTTCTTGGAGCCTGCATGCTGTATAACAAAAAATAATGTAACACCTTCTGAAAAGATAGACCTATAAAAGGAATGTCTACCTAGTCTTGCAACTCCAGTTTCTGCTTAAAATTAAAACATTTGTTTTTAATACAGGTGATGGTACAAAAAAAATGAAATGGTTCATAATTTTCATACTCAACTAAGTTTTACTGACCTTAAACAATAAATGAATCTTATTAGGACATGTCTTAGTTGTATAGAAACATACAAAATGAAAAGTAAAATTCTCCAGCATCCTACTCATTTCAGACATTAAGAGTTTCTTGTGATTCCTTGTAGAAATGAAAACAACACACCACAACCATTCACTTCTCTACCCACCAATTTATTCATCTAGCCTCACATTTACATGTTTTTCCTAAGATTATCATATTATACACAATATTTGTGCATAGCCTTGTATTTCCTCACTTCAGTATGTTTCTCGGAGTTCTTTGCATAAAAGGATAAATAAGAGCACCTCATTCTTTTATTTGACTCATTTTATATCCATCTCCAAATACTTCACAAACTAGTTTAAAAAGTGGTTACACAATTTTGTCTAAAATTGAAAAGAGCTGTGGTATGTAGTATGAATTGGTATAATCTATGAAGACAGAACTCAAACTTCAAGAAGCAGCCTGGGGAAATCAGCTTAATTTATTATAGAACAACAACAAAAAAATAAGTAAAAGGAATGAGCAACTTCTTTGGATGAAAAACTTACCAATGGTTCCATTAGATCACACACAGTGTAACACACTTCTACAGTGGGTCTTTGTGCATTAGAAGCACTAGTACATTTTTTTTTAATCAGGGAATTTTTATACAGCTATTATACAGTCCTCATTTTTTTTAGAGTGCCACTTAAATTTTTCAGTTAAACATGTAAGAATTAGCTTCATACCATTTGCACTTAAAATATTGCTTAAACAATATATTTTTTCAGTATTTTCATTTAAAATGTCATCAGAATTTTTAAATTTATAAAAATATTACGCAAAATAAAATCTGGGGCACTAGGTGGTGCTGTGGGACCTTCCAGATAAACCAGCATGGCAAAGTTGGGCTCTGACAAATTAGTTGTGTGGTCGATTCTATATATTTAAATGTACATTAAATATTTTGTACAGATAAACAAATAGCATAAAAATGATAAAACTAACATAATGCAAAAGTTAAATTTTGATAGATGACTTCTTTTAGGAAGACACAACCCCCTTTCATAATGGATTCCCTGTCCTAATTCCTGTGCTAAACTATTAAAACATTTAAAGAAATGCAGTTTTGATGCAGGTTTCTCAATCAGACATTATTTCCCATTTACTTTTAAAGTTATTCTTTCATATTTCCATGAATAAAAATATCAGTAACTACGCAGTCCTGTCAAGAAACTATTAGGTGATTCCTTATATCCCACTATGTATTGTAATCTTGGATCCTATTTTTCTGTTCTCCCCAGCTTGTTGTAGAGCTGCTAATTCAGACTGGCATGGTAAATGTATGCATTGAACTGGGTCATGGGTAAGAAACAGAGAGGAGACAACCTAAGATTCAAATTCAGACGAACACACACACATGCACACACTTGTGCACAGGCACACGCATATACCAGATTATGCAAGGCAAAGAAGGCACATCTATGGTCTGCATGTGCACTATGGGGCCACTCATTTGTGACCTCTAACCAAGTCCAGCGTTTTCCTGACCTTTCATCTATGAGTGATACTTCGCAAAAATAACCCAAGAATTTCAGTTCAACAGAATGCAAGTTGACTTTCTTACTGTCCCTCCAGAATGTTTTATCATTTATGGATATCATTTCTTAAAAAAACAGAAATTACTAAAGCTTTGGGAGATAAAATTTAGTGGTGGAGAGTATTAACTGTTCATGATAAGCTACTGTCTCAAAGAGAAGCACAGATTAGTGTGAGCTTGATATACAAGGTCTTTTCCATTGGCAAGGTCTTCCTCTCTCTGCAGGTACTCTTAAGACTGTGAAGGAAAAAAATAAAACTGAAGTATCTAATATTCAACAGATAAAAACATATGATTAACATAAATGATAAAAGAGAATTTATTCCCACAAATGGTGATATCAACTTAATATTACAGTTATAAAGTATGATAAAAAGAAATTAAAATGAATTTTTAACAAATGCAACAAAATACATTTGTAGGAATGTTGCTCTTCAGGTTTGTCAATGAAAGAAGTCCCACTTGTTTTTAAGTGATAATGCATCATTCCAAATATTTTTGGCTGCCTTGAGAAAGCACTTTTATACCTCCTAAGAAAATAATATAAAGTCATGTCATTTCTGAACTGCAAGAGACCACGGAGACTAACAATCCTCTTGTTGCTTTAGCTACACCTCACAAATCAGTTCTTCTTGAAAGATAAACACACTGAAGCTGCAGTCTCCAGGCGAGGCTATGTCACAGAAAGCTAAGTGACCTGATGCTCACAGGAAGCCATGCGGGAATCACAATTTACTTTGAATGGGGAATAAGCCTTACACTAGCAACCAAGGCAAAATGATCATGTTTCAGGAATTTCAAATACCATGTTGTCTAAACACTCACAGGAGTCACTACCAACATTAAACATTATTTGGAATTTTTAGAGGATTTAATGGGTTCAAATGCAGACCCACAAAGACATGCTAAAATGCAGAAACAGCTTAGAGCCACATTATCTAAATTTTTTCGACTTACTTTTTAGACTACCTGCAATGCCACCTCAGATGAGAGTCGTTGGCTTAATAAGCATCTTGTTTTAAAATTGCATGCTGTCCTCTGGAATGACAGTTCTCCCAGTGTGGTCCAGGAACAGTTCTCCCAGTTGGGCCCAGGGAACCAGCATTTTTGAAGGTCAGCAAGATAAAAACTATCTTCATAATAATGGAAACACTCTTTCTGCCTTTTTCACTCTTTCTCCCACAGAGAGCATAGTGGAGTTTTCCAGAGGCTACATGACATGTGACATAGAGGCAGATTTAATACAGAAGCTTAATACCTGGCTTACTACCGGACTCCGGCTGTCCAGTATAAAGCCAGGCATGAAAAGAGATTTGCAAAGTGTAAAACAATGATACTCTTCTCACAAGTTTTTCTTTTTGCTTTGGAAAATATAGTTATTTTTCATAAAAAAGACAGGTTTACATATCATGGGATTTAGCATTATTTTTAAATAAAAACAATTTCCAGCTTTCATTTCAAATATGATAAATAGAGATGGATATAAGTCACAGAAATGAAAGCTCTCTGGGGACTTCAGCAAATGTAAAGAATGTAAAAGGGGTCCAAAGAGTTTGAGAATACTGTTCTTGAGGCAATCTGTTCACATCCTAGGTGGTTCGCTTTCCTCTATACTGATGTGAACCTAAGACTTGCGGAATGAGTGTGGTTAGGAGGAAAGATTGGGTATGTTGGCTGCAACACTTTTAGGGCAAGGTAAGCCTGACTAGCTTGATACACAGGGTAGAAAACAGACCTTGGTGGAATGACCCAGGTGGTAGAGGAAAGAGAAAGAGCATCAGGAGGTTGTGCTGATTTATGTTCTGATTTCAAATTTAGCCTGGGACCAATGCTACACCTAGGAAGCGGCTGTCACTCTACATTCTCTTGCTGTTTATACTTCGGGAGATTCCAACCCAGTCTCCAGGCTGAAATGCAGTCCTTCCTTGGTTTCCCTCTAGTCACTAAAGACCAATATTCTAACCGTGGTCTGTATCAGTATGATCCACTCCTGCCTGTCTCTTCATTTTTCTCTCCCTGTTCTCCCACTGGCTCCCCATACTCCAGCTACAGGGTCCGTGATCCATTTCCTTGACTGCCTTATGTTCTTTCTGAGCAGCAGAAAGAACTTCCTGTAGTCCTGAGGAAGCCTTCATGTCAATAGTAATGCCACCTGAAGGTACACTCTCAAGGCACCATGGATCTCCTTCACAGCACGCATCACAGCTGCATTATTATTTATGTGCTTCTTTCATTCACATTTGTCTCCTCCACTAGGTCTCTGAGAGCAGGGACCATGCTTATTTTTACTCCATCCTGCATTCCTTCTACCTAGTAATATGCCTGGGCCATACAGACACAGTGGGGGCTCAGTTACCTTTTATGAATGATGGAATAAATGATTTCTTGCCTCTAGGACTGATTAATGATTATAATAAGTACAGGTAGTACTTGTTAAGCATACCTGACAGACACTATTCTATATACTTTGCCAATGTGAAAGAATTCTGAAAACAAGCCAATGGATAGGTATAATAGTATCTTCATTTACAGATAAGGAAACCAACACACACAGAGGCTAGATAATTTGTCCATGGTCAGACAATTATTTGGGGGTGGGGGGTCAGGATTTGAGATTCTAGAACCCACAACATCAGACTGTAGTTCAGTTCTCTGATGAAAAAGTGTTTGTGGGCCTAATCTCCATTTATAAGGTTGGAATTCAAAACTATTGCTCCTAGAAATTGATGACTAATTTACAAACTTCAGGAAGCTAATTTGCTAACTGATGGTTGACTTAAGAAGAATTGTGTTTTAAAATATGTTTAAACTGTAGAAGATGTTCAGCAAATGAACAATTAAAAAACAATAAACTCTTTTGTGTGAAAGCCTCAATAAATTTCTATGTTTCATTGATTAAAGAAAAATAATTGTATATTCTGTTTTCTGAAAGTTTAAGGGCAGGCCAAGAAATATTGACAAGAAGTTATGTTCTCTTCTGGCTGGTCTGATATCTAGATAGATATCTAGAACTAGATAGTACATATTTAAAGAAATCCTTTGCACTTCTACAAAATCTACTTTTTAAAAAGGAAATGAACCAGGCTGGGGATATAGCTCAGTTGGTAGAGTGCTTGCAGCTTGCAAGCACAAGACCCTGGGTTCAATCCCCAGCACCACAAAAAAAAAAAAAAAAAAAAAAAAAAAAAAAAAGGAAATGAACCAAAAAAAAAAAAAGTACCTATAATTTCAGAATTAAATAGATACATGATACATATTCCCCTCCCTGAAAGCATTTAATCTGAACTATGATTTTTCAGATGTTTATTTCTTAACTTATTTATATCAAGATGGTATTTGAAATTATACGTTTCATAAGTCTTTAAATGTATCGCAACTGTAATTTCAAACTATTTTTTTCTATTCTTGTGGCATTCTTAATCTATACTACTATAATAAAAGTAAAAAAATCTACAGTCTATAAATTCTAATAATTGATCATCTTAAACTTACTAACCCATACTATTTATATGTTTAAAGTTCCATTTTATACTATTAGGATCTTTGTAGTTTTATTCAACTGGAAATTACTGGATACCTACTCTATGTCACACATGCCCTTGAAGTTGGGGAAACCATGATCAGGTGGCCTGATCTCTACTCTAAAAGATCTTATAGTCTAGTTATGGCAAAGTGCAAAGGCAGAGTCAGATAACAGGATGAGGAAAGAGGGCTGAGCTGATCTAACTGCACAGAGGACCACGAAAGAGATGACATCTAAACCCACATGCAAACTGTGAACGGGAATGGCCAAGAGAAGAAGGGGGACAGCAGGAGGTACCAGAAAATGGCCTTGGGTCAGGGTCGGGTGAGGGCTGGGGGGTACTGGACAGGAAGGACAAAGGTCTGTAGAGAGAAAGTGTGCTCCTGGTGCTCAGAGGGAATGAAAGAGAAGCCACAGTGAAGGGGACAGGACAAGCACCACTCCATGATACCAATCTCACAAAACCCTCATGAAAAGATAACCAGTTTTGTCTACTAGCCTTCTCATCTTCTAGTAAATCAAAAAAGAGGGGAGGGCAGTTAGATTAAGGAACAGCTCATACAGTGCTGTTTGGAATTTAACTTTCCTCAGCACTAAAACTTTTAAAAAGATAGTCTAGCCAAGTGCCAGCAAAACCAAGCACTACCAGTGCTGCTAATGTGAGACACACTGGAGCAGAAGATAGGGTAATGAAGTTAGGATGCTAAGACCGTCCGAGTCTTCTCGGTGAATGCTTTGTTCTCTGAAGAATATTTATTACTAGAGTAAACTTACTCCTGCTGGAATTTTTGTTAGCAAGGAGTTATTTCTATTCAGAAATGGAAAATTCAAAGACCTGAAGCCCTCACTGTATGGTAATCTATATTGCTTGTGTAGTGGTGCTGTCTGCTCAGCCCCAAGTCATCAATTATGTATAGAAATGTACAGCTACAGCAGTAGCCAGTGTCATGGGCCTGTCAGGGATTTCTTAAGAGGAACAAAAACATTTGATTGTGTCTACTTTTAGAAAACACAGGACAGGTGAAAAGAGAAAGATCCGTGAAAGATAATGGGAGTTAATCCTCAAAACATATAGGGATGTGTTATAAAAGTGAAAAAATGAATTTAAAAAATCACTTAAAATGAAATCAGAAACATAACTAGGGGGAAAGCCTTGCAAATAGATACAAGAAGGCTGACATTAGCTCATCAAAATCATACACTTAAGAATACAAATCCATTTCGCACATGTTTGTGGAAAAAGAACACATGGGGTCACCAAGCTCCAGTCTCTCTGAACCAAATTCAATGGATTCAGTGTTTACAACAAGAGTAGTGGTGTTATTTGAAATAGAATGTCTCAAAATTACCAAAATGGACTGGCTTCTGAGGTGTGGGTTTTCATCCTAAATGAATGAAGCATGTTTACAAACTGACCTGTGAGCACAAGGACTAGGAAGATTAACATGAAGAAAATGCAATCTGAGATATCTTATGAAATTTTCCCTATTATACCAAGCACAGCAAAAGCTTTCACTGGGATTTCAATAAATTTAGCTCTATACATTGCTGCAGAAATTTAGTTATTTGCTCTTTCTCCAGTGGATAGCTAGGGTAGCAGCTGGTGTGTTGTGTATTTAAACATGAAAAAAAAAAAAAAAAAAAAAAAAACTCTTGTTCTTTCTCAGTACCTACATAAATGTGCTTGAGAAAATTTGGAAAAATGATTTACTTTACGTAAAATGACTTTACTTCTTTTCCTGTAAGGTATCTGACAAGCTTTTAAACATCTAAGAGTCATGTTTTCAGAAAGCACACAGATTTCTTCTGGAGAAAACTACAGTACATAAAAACATATCATTTAAATGCACGTAAAATTTCCAGAACCTCACGTTCTTGAACATGCATCTTCATTCTTCAACACTTTCTAGGTAGAATTTTTCAATGCCTGATTTCTATACAACAATTTAGTTGACATGTAAATATTGTGAGGGAGCCAAGGATATCCTCGTTTCACCTTACTCTAAAGAGTGTATAGAGGCTGCATTTTGTCATTACTGTCTAGGTTAGGTCACATGCCACAATCTTCAGCTGTATTCTGTAAAATTGAAAGCATGTTTAAAAATCAATGCTGAGACATTAGGAAATGCCTGAAACAGATGAGAACCAAATCAATTCCATTATTTCCTAGATTTAAAATGGGCATAATTCACTGATCATTCACAGAAAGTATAATTTAGCAAAACAGACCTTAATGAATGTTCAAATATTTGATTTTCTCAGCTGTTATTTTTTTTAACAAATGGTTTCTGCCAGGTTATGCATGAAAAATTCCAACATACTTAAACACGTGTCAGTTGGACCCACAACGCATCAAATTTTCCACTTGTACTAATATAGTGCATTAAAAAAGACAAAGTTACAAATTCACAGCTATTACAGCTAAATTTATTGATTTCCATATTTTGGCTTACATACTTAGTTAATTAAACATTTCGCAAATTCAGAAACTGACTTGAGACCACTTAAAAAATCTTTTACTGTGAATTTTTTAACTTCTATTTTATTACACAGATAAAATGTGAAGAAAATCTTCAGTAATCTGTCTGAAGTGATGTAAATCACTATCTACCATGTTACACCAAATATCTCAATACTCAAAAATATATTATTGATTTTGACTATTTTTCAAAAGGTAAATAAATAGGGTCACGTGGTATAGAGAGATTATCTTGTTATTCCATCACTCAACAGCTTTTGACTTCTTCCTTCTTCAAACACTTTGGCTTCTAGAATATTCTATTCCTTTTTTTTACCTTCTTCCTCTAGATTTTCTTCCCTCACTTTAGTCAGGTCTCTTAATTATGCTTTCTCTGACGGCCCAACCTACACTATTACTTCCCCATACCCTGTCCCCTATGGTTCCTCCGCTACCAATTTCTATTGCCTTATCTTGTTTAATTTTTGTCCACAAAATTTATTACTGCTTGACATTATATTTAGCTATTTGCTTACTATCTGTTTCCCTACCCCTAACTCCCAAATAAGCTCAACAAGAGATCTCATCACCTCCCCACCCTGTATTCTGTCTACAACAGTGTCTGGCATAAAGTAATCCTTCAATAAACTTGAATAAATAAATGGCTAGATGTTGTAGAACTGGGATTTGAATCCACATCTTTCTAATTCTAGGTCTGTGTGTTTACTTTATTATAGCTGGCTTGACTTCTAGTACAGTGCACCTATATTAAAATTTTTCAAATAATAAACTTGCAAGAAATGACACACCTTTATAATGAATTCTATAGCCCTATCCCTCTCTGTTCTACTCACAGCCTATCACTAAAAAAAGCTGTTTCACTGAAAGAAAGGGAAGGAGAGTCACATCATCATCAGAAAGAAGAAAGTAACTAACATTAACTGTGCACTTAAGTGTGCGTGCGCGTGTGTGTGCCTGGCTCAGGGTGATCTGTAATTACTCAGAAAGTCTCGATGATGTTTGTGCATGTGAATGTGTGTATGAATCCACGATAAACCTGTATTTCCTGATGTTTATTTTCTACCAGAATAAATTTGAAGTGGAACATTTAAAGAACAAAAACAACTGCATTTAGGATTCTAGAAAGCTCTTTTCATTTGCAAAAGACTCACATAACAAGCAGAGAAGGCAGAGGAGAAAAAAAAAAAAAACGATGACTTCTCATTCTAGGCAGAAACCTTTCATTTCTTATCCAGCTTAAAACAATAACAATGCTGGGTGCAGGGGTGTTTCTCTGTAATCCCAGTGACTTGGGAGGCTGAGGCAGGAGGACCGCAAGTTTGAGGTTGTCTCAGCAATTTAGGGAGGCCCTAAGCACCTTAGTGAGATCCTGTCTCAAAATTAAAAATAAAAAGGGCTGGGCTTAATCCCTAGTACAAAACCACAACAAACTCCTAATAGCTGTGCTCTACCATAAGCCCATTATCCATTTTCCGGTTACCCAAAAAGTAGAGGACTGGTGGATGTAACTTCTTTGATGACAGTTGTCATTGATTATAAATATCCAATCCCCTCTCCAAGGTGGTGTTTACCCAAGGTTAGAGGGGAGCTGCAGAGAACCACTTGTCCTCTGGGGGATGCAGGGAGGAGGATGCTAGGGATTGGGCCTAGTTCCATTCTGGAGAAGCTTGAGGCTGAGAGGCTGAGAGACTGGAAGGGAAGAGGGCTATAATGGAAGTAAGTGAGAATTCTCCACTGGCCAGGCAAATCCATGTTAGTTTACCTATGGGTCAAGTAATCTGCAGAGCTGGACTTGAGTCATCCTGACCAGTTTTCTACCGGCAGAGGTAAACACTAGGAACCAAGAGCTGATGTCAAAGTTCTAAGAGGACTACTGTCCATGCCTAATGTTGGCTTAGGCTGCACCTAATTAGGCAGGATCACTGAAAAACTCCCAGGGGCAACCTCACGAGACAAAGAGTCAGCCTTTGGAAATGCAGATATCAAAGGGCATCAATGCCAGATTACAACTTGAGACACGGGAGACTTTGCCCATTCTTCTCTAATCCTTCCTTCTTCATCTGCCTGATCTTAGAAGAGACAAAGACAGTGGCTCAAGAATGGGAGAGGAGGTGAACCAGTAAGAAAAGAAACATCACAATTCTCTTTTCTCCACTTCAGACTCTGATTATGAGTTGATGTGGGAAAGAGAAAAGGGGCAAAGATTTTATTGGGATAAAAGACTGAAGTTCTGCATTAGACTTAATTGGGCTTTTTGTTTATTAAAGTATAACATAGTGCAAAATTTACATGTATATCTCATGCATACTTACATTTTTACCTGTATAAGCACAACCCAGATCCAAATACGAAATACTTCAGAAGGATTCCTTATACTTCCTTCAGTCAATAACCATCCTGCCAAAGGCACCTGACTTTTATCATCACAGGTTAATATTTCTTATCTTGATCTTCATATAAATGAATTCATATGTATGAACACATTTTGTATCTGGATTGTTTTGCTCAGTATTATGTCTGGTGAGAGTTAACTACTTTTTGGGGGGAGGCAGTAGCTCATTATTATGATTCAGACATGAGGTATCTCCCAAAAGCTCATGTGTGAGACAATGCAAGAAAATTTAGAGGTGAAATGATGGAGTTATGAGAGTTAACCTAATCAGTGAATTAATCCTCTGCTAGGAATAAATGAGGTGGTAACTGTAGGCAGGTAGGCTGTGGTTGGAGAAGGTGATCACTGGGGCCATACCTTTGGGGTTTATATTTTGTCTGTGGTAAAGGGAGTTCTCTCTCTCTTTCTCTCTGTTTCCTGTCCACATCCTGAGCTGCTTTTCTCTACCACACCCTTCTGCCATGATGTTCTCCCTCACTTTGGGTCCAGCGCAGTGGAACCATGGATTGAGACCTCTGAAATCATAAGCACCAAATAAACTTTTCCTTTTTCTAAATTGTTCTTCTCAGGTCTTTTGGTCACAGCAGCAAAAAAGCTGACTAAAACACTGGTGTTTCCATTTCGATTGTGTGTTCAAGTGCCACCATTTGTCTTTCTCTTCTCCTAATGATGAACGTTGGAATTTTTCTCATTTTGGCTCATGAAAAAAAGGTGCAATGAACATTTATGAACATATCTTGGTGGACATATACACTTATTCTTTTGGGGAATTGCTAACTAAAGGATAGGTATGTTTAGTATTAGTAGATACCGACAAAAAGTTTTCAAAGGACCTGAACCATTTTTTACTCTTTCTCACAGCAATGTATAGGAATTCTAGTTACTAGACATTTGCTTTAATATTTGTTACTGACAATCTTTTAACTTTTAGCCATTCTGATGCATATGTAATGGTATAACCTGTGGATTTAGTTTGCATTTTTCTGACAGCTTATGAGATTGAGTCTCTTTTCATATGCTTATTATAGATAAAGAAATTATCTAGTATCAAGTGTCTATTCAAATACTTGCCCATTTTTTTGTCACCTATTTTTCATTGGTTTCATGAGTTATTTATATAGTTCAGGTATAAGTCCTTTGTTGAATACCTGAAAAAGGAAATGTTATTCCAAATATCTTCTTGAATGCTGCAGCTTGCCTTTTATTAACTTAATAGTGGCTTTTTAGGGGTGGGAGGGGGTTACTAAAGTTTGAACCCAGGTGTGATTTACCACTGACCTATATCCCTAATCCTTTTTATTTTTATTTTGAGACAGGATCTCACTAAGTTGCTGAGGGTCTTGCTAAGTTGAGACTGATCTCTAACTTGTGATCCTCCTGCCTCAGCCTCCCAAGTCACTGGGATTACAGGGGTGCGCCACCTTGCCTGGCTTTTAATAGTGGCTTTTAGTAAAACAGATGTTTTTAAATTCAGTGAAGTTCCATTAATCAATCTTTTCACATATGGCTGTCTTTGTGACTTAAGATGTTGCCCTATGTTTTCTTCTACTAGCCTGGACATGTTAACACCTGAAAATGACTATAAAACAACAGGTTCATTCTGAAATTTTATCTATAAAGAGGAAGGAATAAATTCTCTGAGCAAGTATAAAGGGATGCTAATGAATTATTATAATATTGCTTTCTGCTTACAACCAATAGGCTAGATTCTTCAATAAATCAGTTATACTTGGCTGGGTTGTGAAGATTCATTTGAGAAGTAAGTATATCATGTCTTTTTTAAATGAAGAATCCTCCTGGTGAATATATGAGACACTCCTGATTAATAGCTAAGTTTATTATAGATATGACATAGTTGTACAGAATCAGAATACTTCCCATTATTGAATATATGTTGAATGCCCTAGGGTAATCCACACAAAGATGTTCATCTCTTATAATTTGATTTTCTTAGACATGGAATTTGCTATTGGAGTTTTTGTGTCTTAGTGAAAAGATGCTGATCAGGAAGTTAGAAGTATTTCCAGTCCTGTTCTATCACTAACTACCTAGCAATTGCCCATCCATAGCCACAGAGTTATTTCCCACAACTGCACCTTACAGAGTTGGGTTTATATTTCCAATTTGTTTTTAGGTAACCACCCGGGGATCCCAAACTATAAATCTAGGAGTAGCCTTCACTCCTTTCCTACTTACCTGCTACTGCTAGTCACTCGCCAAGGATGCTCTGTCTCCTAAATAAATTCCAATATGTATTTGCTCCTTTTCATTCCCACTGCTATGACCTCCCCCTAGGTCACCATTCTTCCTTCCTTCTGTCACTGTAAAAGGCTCCTAAATAGTCTCCATACCTCCAGATTTGCCAAGGATATTCTAGTTCCATCACTTAGCAATTATGATGTTAAAAAATAATTCAGTCCTATGTATTTCAGTATCCTCATCTGCAAAATGGAGACAATAACCATGTCTATCTCATAAGATTGATGTGAGGATTATATAAGTCAATAAGAGATTCAGAATGGTCCTAGAATCAGAGAAAAAACTATGACATTGCTAATGTGCTGTTACTACTACTATCACTTCTACAACTATTGCCACTGAAACTGATTTTTCTCTTCTCTGAACTCCTTGAAAATGCATGCATTCTTTGTCTTTCACATTCTTCCACGGTGCCAGGTATAATGATGTCTCACATGTTGTTGGTCCATAATAAATATGAACTGGGTTGACTGAAAGGTGATTGCATTTCTAAAAAAAAAAAGCCAATGACATAGTAGAAGTTGTTTCTAGGTAGACGAACACTTTGCTACTCAAAGTTGTGTTTTTTACATAAGTAGAATGAATTCCAAGGCTTCAGAAGAATTATTTTGATAGACTCACTTAAAATGGGGTAGTGGAAGCAAAAGTGATAAAAGGATTAGGTTGCTGATTCTAGCTTGCTTTTCTAATTTCTCAACAACTGCACAGCATAAGGAAAAACAAGAAACCAACACTAATACACAATGGAAGTCATTCCATTTGCTTTTTTAATACTATTCTTATTAGAGAGTATCCAATGAAGCAGACCACTCAGAAAAGTAGATGTCCAATTTTGGTGGCAATTTGTCAGGAGTATCCATGAATTAGTCAAAGTACCAAAAGAAACAATAATTCTGACTCTGATTAGTGTACAATAAGATCACATTATTGTAGCTTAAGATTCAGTAAATATAGGAAACATATAAAATGTTTTCCAAAAATTGTTCATTAAGTGTATCTTTCATATTTCTAGAAGCAAAGTACAAAGCAAAACACCATCTTATATTTATGTAACTACTGAATACAATAAAAAATATAACAGCTATTTGTTTTCTTTTTGTCAAGTATCTATATTTGAATTTCAACTTTCAATCTTTAACTTCATACCTAACTTTGTAAGATATGATAAAAATATTCAATTTAAAAATTACCAAGTATACAGCAAAATATTATTTTAGTATGTCATGGTTGATAGCAGCTATCTTTATTACCTCTTTTTAATGCACAGTTAACAGAAGGTTTTGACATTAGATTATTAAACTTAAGTCTTGAAGTTTTAACAATTTAGAATTGCCTTACTAGATGGTTACCATGTTATTGGTATCTAAAAGTTTTGCTCAGGCTCTAAAAGGTTTGTAGTTTTACATCTTATCCAAAACTCAGTGCCAGATGGGTTTCAGATTTGTCAGATTTTTGAAAGGCTACATAAGGGCATATGTGTTAAGGGACCATGCCAGTGTGGTATGGGGAAGCACTCCCAAATCAAACACATTACATTCTGCAGCAAAATAGATTCTACTCATCCTTATGCTTGATTATATAAAAAAGAATAAAACGGACCCATATCATCTCAGGTTTAATCTTGCCTTGACTTAAACACATTTGGTTTTGCTTTTGGTTTCCAGAGTTTTTCAGTTTTCAAGTGTAGAAAAGGAGGGGAAGACCTGAAATTTCCACTTCATGGAGCTGCTATAAATGTTAAATTTTTAAAAATGAATGAAGAGTTCACCACATACATTAGGCCATACTCAGTACTGATGCTGGCTCTATTACCAGCATTATCACAATTTTGAAAGACTAGAAAACACACCAAATTGTTGAAAGTGACAGTTGTTGACCGATGGAATTCCAAATGAATTTTATCTTATTGTGTACACTTTTCTTTATTTTATAAGTTCTATGTAATGGATATTTACCATTTTTATAATAAAACAGCTTTATTTATTTATTTTTCCTTTATTTCAGAGAGCTTATTTTCTTAATTCATTATATTTTCCACCAAATTTTCTTGGTCTTATCTTTTCCTTATCATAGTCAATTTTTTTTCCTGAGTTTCCTATTTTGAAAATGTTCTTGGGTTGTAAAATCACTAGAGGAAAAGAAAGTTTTAATTCTACTTCAGATTTTTGTTTTTCTTCAGCCCATCCTGTAAGCAAGGCACATTCTGCTACTCACATTAAAAACATGGTTTAGCTCATCTGCAAGGCATTTCTTCCGTTCCCAAGTTCTTGGAATAATATCTTATACATCTATGAGCTGTTAGGTATCATAACATTAAGGTGTCAAGATAAACACCCAAATTCTCACATTAATTCTTCAGTAGAGCTTTTGCTTTCATGAAGGAATATTTCAAAGTTGTAACTACAATAAAATACCCAAGACAGCAAAACAAGACAAAGTAAACAAACAAACACTTCTGTTGACTTTCTCTATTATTGTCCAGTACAGTGCTGTCCAACAGGACTTTCTGTAATGAAATGTTCTATAATCTGAAGTGTTTAATACAATAGCCACTGTCACATGTAGCTACTAACCCCTGAATGGTGGCTAGTGATAACTAAGGAACTAAATTTCCAATTTTATTTAATTTTTAAATTAATTTAAGTTTAAATTTAATTAGCCACATGTGGCTACTTACTAATGTATTAGATACTGCAGTCCACAAAACCTCAATTGTTTGTGCAGTCTTTTTCAATGGAGACACTGAATGCCAGTTCTATTTTAAAACTATTTGTAATGTTTTCTGTGTAATAAAATTTGAGAGCTCCTTCCTATGATCTTCCTTAAAAAGAATCATTTAAATTCCAAATAGACCCGCCAGCCTCCAGGAATGAAAGTTCCTGCTTTGGGGTGCTGTGTTGGGATTGTTGACAAGAGTTCATCGTGTTGTCCAACATGTATGCCTCTCTTTATTCATAAGTTCTTTAGCCTCATCTGTCTACCCTGCCTTACCAATTATGTCTACTAAAGAAATATCTCCAAAGTGGCTCCAAGAAGACAAGTACTAAAAACAAAACCAAACCACCACAAAAAGTCAATGACAGGTCCGAACGAATGAACCTTTAATCAAACAACTACAGCAAGTGACAAAAACAATTTAAAAGCCTATCAATGGTTTATAAAATACAAAAACAAAAACATCCCTTTAAAATCCACCTTAGCACACTGTCCACATCACTCAGTACTAAAAATTTTACTCAGTTTATGGAAGGATTCAGAAAGCTCTGTTTCGGATTCATTATGCTACAGCTCACAATTAACACTGCCAGACTCCTTTCTAATCAATTATTCGTTAAGAAGTCTAGCATTTCTTTGGAGCTCCTTACCTCGACATCAGAATGGTTTAAGAGATGACACATGCATGTGTACTTTTCAGAATAAAAGGAGGACTTTAAGCAGGTTTTATCGCTAAATGAGAACAAGGGTAAAAGAGGAGAAATCAACCCTTTTAGTCAAAGTTGAGCTTCCGGCGAGCTGCAGGCAGTGCACAGCATGAGAAAAGCTGGCTCCAGAAAGTGCCCATGTGTTGACAGCTGAGTAAGAGTTGAAGGCTTAGCCGTACAAATGCTCTGTCAATGGTACTGCCACAGAGCTTCTCTTAACCAGAACTGCTAAAAACCTCCAAAGCTGCTGACAGCCAATCACATGAAATTAATCCACTCTAAGCTTACATTAAATTAGCAAGTTATTATTTTTATAAAGGTAGTAACCCTGCACTGACTGGATTATGTAAAGAAAATAAAAGATCATCTTGTCTAGCCTAAAACTTGAATAAGATTAAAAGAATACAACTTGTGCTACTTACTTCCTCCATAAACCCACTAGATATTAACTTAGCATTGTGCAACACAGTTTTTATTAAGTTACATCACAGGTGAAAGTTCTACAAATGGAATTTCCCAAAATGTATAAATATTGAAAATAATCTGGGAGTAAACTGGAATCAGTAAGACATAACTCCCACCAGTATCTAGAGTCTCATGTAAAAGTAGAGATACTGCAATTGACAAAAATGTTTCCAGTATTGACCTTTAGTGTTTTGGAATTTTAAAACTTTCTGGGCATTACTGTTTTAAGTAAATAATGACAAGTTACTGTGGGAGCTACTTGGTCTTGACTAGTCTTCGTTTTCTCATGAATATTTGCACATTTATCAGGGGGTACTGATTCTGCTACTTAACTAGTCTGTCTTCTACTGTAACTCATTATTCATGGTTAGTATCACCAAAATAAGAAAGTAAGCATGTCTCATACATACTTCCACCAGGTATCCCACAGAAGGAACAAGAACATTCTGGGTTCAATTTTTCCCCTACCACTTACTAGGCAAGTCATCTAACCTTCCTGGGCCTCAGTTTCCCCAGTAACATGGGCAACAACAGTTCCTCAACCCTTCAGTGTTGTGATAAGGATTAAATAAATGTGCTAATTACATCCTGTAGTACTTGACACTTAATAAACATCCGAACATTATTTTGATTGTCTCTTTGGACAGAGATACTTAAATGTAACAGGATAACTCCATTTTTAAACATAAGGGGTCAAGGTGAATAGAGAGAAGAAAACAGTGATAAAGGAAACAGGGCATTTTCCTTTGAATATGTATTTACTGGCAATATTGACAGATAGATTCTACTGTCATAAATAATGTTTCCATGAACTTCAAGGCCTGATTACTGATAGAACAAACAAAATGAGCAATATTGGAGGCATTATCTTTATTATTACAGTGAATAATTTATTCTATAACATAGCTCAGGAATTCTAATATAGACATATCTTGCAGCAATCAATCATATTCAGTTCTGACTTTCAAATCTTTGTGAAACACCAAATGATACTGCTAAGCATACGGATTAATTGTAGAGACTGCTGATGTGGACAATAATGCCATTAATGGCCCCAAAAGCTAAGTCAGCACTATCAAGTCTAAAAATTAAAAAAAAAAAAAAAGTTGGAGTTCTGAAAAAAATAGTTAATCCACCAATTTAAATAAGATAGAAACACCAAAAATAATTTGCGAAACAATTTTCTTCATGTATTTAATAAATATGTGTCAGAATAAACAAAAATCACAGAAGCTGAAAGTTTAAAAAATCAATTAAAATAAAGTCACAGGGCATGGTGGAGAATTATTTCTGGCAGTTATTTGATATAATATGGTTAATATTTCTAGTCGGTCAAATTAACACAATTTTGCCACTGTAGATTTACAGTCACAAAATGCATGTTCCCAAGAGGCCTGAATCAGAGTAACTCTAAAAATTAGAGTAACAAAGTCCTTTCATGCACAGAGCAACTTGATCATTCTCTTCTGAATGGAATGAAAAAGAAATCATCCCTGAGGAAAAAATTAATTTGCTATACATTCACATAAGGCTATTCCCCACCCCCCCCCACATCGTCTGGATCTCTCCTTCAAAGTCCTTGGTTAGAAACCAGTCCATTTATTGCTCCATTTCTACCAGCAGATAACACTTTTCTTTCTTATCGGTCTGCCTACTCGTATCATGTGTGCCATGCCATGGTATTGATTGGAAGAAGCTCAGGCAAGGTGGTGTCAGCTTATATTCCTACAGGGAGTCCCCTGAGCAGATTGGCCAGGCACTTAAGGTCAAATCAGAATTGTCAGTGTTTCTCCATTAAACTGCGGGGCAGAGGGAGAAGTGTAGAATTCTCAAGCAAGCAGAACCAATTCCAGCATTCAACCTTTTTTATTTTTATCTCCCCTCACACAGCTCAGGGGTAATTTTCATGGCTTTGTAAAAATAAAAATTATCTTTTACCACTCTTCCTACTCTCCACGCTGCCTTCTTACTCTTCTTCATTATCTCTCTTATTCGGCTTTCTAAAATGTTTACTCCCAAAAAAGAAAAATCATGAGGAAAATAAAGTCACTAATCACTTCATAGCTAGAGAGAGAGGATCCAGCAATTAACCTTAGAAGTGAATCTGGCATTTTTTTTTTTTTGATGACTTGAAAAGTAGTCTGTACACTCTGAAGAAAGAGAAAGTAAAGGTGAGCACTTTTGTAACTGGTGTCCTTAACAGCACCATAAAAGTTCCTCAGATCCGCTTTACGGAAAAATCTTCAAATTCATTCACTGAAAACTGTCCAGAGCATATATTTTATACACAGTTCCCTTTTTATGGAACTAGGGTTTCAAAGATGTACATGGCTCTTGCCCTTAGGGAATTCATAATTGGTTATCCTACAGCATGACATGTATGGTTATGACATGGGCAAGAAGTCACAGGGCAGAACAGCATGGCATGATGCAG
Organism: Sciurus vulgaris; assembly: GCF_902686455.1. NCBI lineage: Eukaryota > Metazoa > Chordata > Mammalia > Rodentia > Sciuridae > Sciurus > Sciurus vulgaris. The sequence continues at coordinate 24,671,336 of NC_136469.1, forward strand.
ACGGTGTAGCAGTGAGAGACTGTGGTCCAGATCTCCTTTTTCCACATACTGGGAACTTGAGGAAAAGGTACCACTCTCTTGAACTTCACTTTACCCACATATAACTTAGATATAATAAAATTCACTTTATAGGGTGCCCTTGACCAATATTAATATATGTTAGGTTTTTCCATTCTTGTAAACAAAGTGAAGAACAATTCATCCGGTCTACAGTCATGAAGATGATGGGAGAAGGGGCAAAATAAAGAGCTGAAGCTGGATCTTGGAGAACAAGGAGTGGGATTTTTGTAGAGAATAATGGGAACTAAGGTGTACCTGTAATTCCAACTGCTTGTGGGGGCTGAGGCAGGATGATAGCACGTTCAAGGTTAGCCTAGGCAATTTAGCAAGACCTTGTCTCAAAATAAAAATAAACAAATAAAAAGAACTGGAATGTAGCTCCATGGCAGAGCACTGCTAGGTTCAATCTCCACTACTGCAAAACAAGAAGAAAAAATACTTGGCATGTTCAGAGGTTGTAGAAGGAAGTGGTGGGGAGCAAGAGCTGGCCTTGCTGGAATCATGGCTCTGCTGCCCCCTGGGGGTGACCTGGGGGTAAAGAGCTTGCCTTCACTTTATTCATGTGTTTTGCCTACATAAAAACATTTCCTAAACCAAAGGATATACTAGGGATTAAATGGAGATTTATACTTATACATATAAAAATAAATAAACACGGCCTCACACATATTAAACATCATTACTGATATTGTTAGATTTTGTATTAATGGAGACATTATTATTGTTAGATCTTCTATTAATAGAGACATTATTACTAGAAGTTCAGATGGTTAGGAATAACTCAAGCATCAAAAAATGGAGTAAGTGTGGGTTCTCGGAGTAGTATTTCTCATTTTGCCATTTGATTCCTGGGCCTCTGATCGCTTGGTAACCTGGAAGCAATATTTTATCTCAAGGGGGAGGTGAATGCACTATTCTCTCTCTTTCTCTCTCTCTCTTCTCTCTCTCTCTCTCTCTCTCTCTCTCTCTCTCTCTCTCTCTCTCTTGCGCGTGCGCGCTAAATATATTCTGGTCTAATGGTTCTTAAACTTGGTTATACATCAGAATCCCCTGGGAAAACAAATAAAAAACAGGGTCTTTTAAGCCTAAATCTAGAGATTTTTATTCAATAAATTTAAAATAGAGCTGAGGAATCTATTCTATTGAAAAAGCTTCCCAGGTGATTCTGGTGACCAGTCATATTTGAAGACATTCATTCTAGTCTACTTGGAAGCCAAGTTAATATGTCTTGCTCTTATTGCCCACTGAATAGCACATAGCCATCTAATAATAACAGATTCATAGGACCACTAGCCTTCTTTTAGCTTTAATCCTATAAAAATACTCTGATTCATTTGTATAAGGCATTAATAAATTATGTCTTCCTTCTTAATAAGTTACTGAACTATTTTGCAATGATGAAGGCATAATGTAGCAGGGAACAACAGAAAAGCAAGTTTATTTAAAGAGTCATTAAACATTAGGATATTCCTTTACTGAACTGAGTATTACAATACTGCCAGAATAAGTTGTTTTGTCATTATTTACTACATTCTCAGTTACACTTAACTACGTAAATTATGATATGAAAAATCCAAATAATTTATCAAGGTTTCAACATTATTACTAGGAAGATCTAGGTTTTATTTGCCAGAATCCACTTGTGTTTTTGGTAGGTCTGCTTTAAGGAATATCAATCAGCCTATCAGAGAGTCCTTTTTGCTCCACAAAATAATTTATTTCATTGAAATTGCTTACAGCTGTTATAGCTTGGATGTGAGGTGTCCCCCAAAAGCTGACATGTAACACTGTGCAAGAAGGTTCAGAGGAGAACCGATTGGGTTGTGAGAGTCTTAACCCAATCAGTGAATTAATCCTCTGATAGGGATTAACTGAGAGGTAACTGAGGTGGTGGGGTGTGGCTGGAGGAGGTGGGAATTGGGGCGTGGCTGGAGGAGGGAGGTGGGAATTGGGGCGTGGCTTTGGGGTACATATTTGTATCGGCCGAGTGGAGACCTCTCTCTCCTGGCTGCCTGATCATCTTGTGAGTTGCTTCCCTCCACCGCTCTTCCACCATGATGTCCTGCTTCACCTTGAGTCCCAATGAATGGATCCAGTCACTTATGGACTGAAACCTCTGAAACTGTGAGCCCGTAAATAAACCTCTCCTCCTCTACAATTGTTCTGGTCAGGTCTTTCAGTCGCAGCAGTGGAAAAAGCTGACTAAAACACAGCTTCTTAGTGCACCCAAGGATTTATTGATCATCATTCCACAAAAATACACAGAGGAAGATAGTTTTCACCTTTCACTTTTTTTTTCAGGGGTGAGGATCCAATCCAGGACCCCATGTATGCTAAAAAAGCATTCTTTCTCTGCAGAGGAAGAACATCTTTAAGCAAAAGGCTGAATACAAATAAAAAAAAAAAATTTCTGGAGTTATAATACAAAAATAGTTTTATGTGATTTACACATGAACACAAAAGCAGGGCAAGATATGAGGGCTGGCAAGGTGAACACAGGGACCAGGCCAAAAAGCAGCAGAGCAGAAGTTTGGAATATATCCTGAGAAGAATGGGAAGCAACCAAGAGGCTTTAATGGTAAAAAATTCATCATATAAAAAGGTCTAAGACAGTGCACATGTTTATGATGGGATTACAGTCCGATAGGCCCATAGTAAGTTGACAATTAATCATAAGTTAAAAATGCACTGAATTCACTAACCTGCCAAACATCATAGCACGGCAGCACGGCATGCTGTAGAGTAACTGCTGCTTCCCCTTGTGACCATGTGGCCGACTGGGAGCTGTGGCTCACTGCTGCTGCTCAGCATTTAGAAAGTGTTGTATAGCATATCACTATGCCTTTACATTTGCTGCTCCCATTGCCTGGAATGTTCTTCTCCAGCAACCCTCAAATGCACTCGATCATGGCCCTCGAGGTTTTGTTGCTCCTAAATGAAGCCAGCTTGCCCACCCCACTCTCGTGGCAACCTGTTCACTCTGTCCAGCACATCTGCCCTCTCCCTGTATCCTATAACCTTTAACCTAACTCTTCTGTTCTTTCTTTCTTTCTTTCTTTCTTTCTTTCTTCCTTTCTTTCTATTTGGGACTTATCTTCTTTTAATAAACTGTAACTTATTTATCTTATTTACTTTTTTATTGCCTGCCTCCTCCCAATAAGATGTTACAAAGGTTAAACAAAACCCTCAAGCGTGTTTCCAACTCTAACTTAACAACACTTCAGAGATCAGATGTGGAGGGTGTGCTCCTCCAACTGGGTGTCTGTAATTCCATCCAACCTGACACTACCTGCCTGGAAATAGTGACATCTCACAGGTTGAGGGCTCAGTCCCATGAGACTGCCCTTCACTTCAGATGCTAATCACACATCCCAGGTGGTGACCCCTGGTTGTGACTGCGGGCTATAAACCACAGTGTCCATGAGCCCCTCCTCAGGTTTGATTAACAAGCTGGAGTGGCTTATAGAACCCAAGTAAATACTTTCCTTATGTTTATTCATCTATTATAAAGGATACAGAGACATAGCCAGAAGGGAGAGATGCACAGAGTGAGTCAGAGAGGGTGTGGAACTTCCTCTCTATGTGCACCCGACTCTGGAAACCTCCACACAGTCTGACCCTGTCCTTTTGTGGAAGCTTCATTACATAGGTATGATTGATCACATCATTGGCCATCTCTGATCAAGTTCACTTTCAGTCCCTCTCCCCACCCTAGAAGTCTGGGGGTGGGGCTGACAGTCCCAACCCTCTAACCACGTGGTTGGTTTCCCTGGTAACCAGCCCTCATCCTGAGGCTATCCAGGAGCCCACCAAGAGTGGACTCCTTCGAACAAAAGATGTTCCTATCACCCAGAAAATTATAAGCAGGAGCTCCATTCAGGTACCCAGGGCCAAGGGCCAAACATTAGAACAAAAGGTTCTCCTAGAATCCCTACATATGAAGGTTTTAAGAGCTCTGTGCCAGGAACCAGAGGACAAAGACCCACTATATATTTCTTATTATATCTCAATATCATAGCTTAAAATCCACAATGGCAGAGAACTGGGTTTATTCTTTTTTTTTGTGGGGGTGGGTATAGGGGATTGAACCTAGGGGCACTTAACCACAGAGCCACATTCCCAGCCCTTTTTATTTTTTATTTTGAGAGATTCTCTCTAAGTTGCTTAGGGTCTCACTAAGTTGCTGAGGCTAGTGTCAAACTTGCAATCCTCCTGCCTCAGCCTCCCGAGTTGCTGGATTACAGGTGTGTGCACCATGCCTGGCAGAGATCTGTTTTATTAATTTGTGTATCCCAAGTATCCTAGAATAAAGAGTGTCCCAGACAGGGTATGAAAGAGGTATAGTTGAATAACAAAAGACTTCAAAATTACCATCAAAATTCAAAATTCATAGGTTTATATGCCAATATTATATGAATATTACTAATGTAAAATTGAATCATCAAAACTGATTTTTTTTTAGAAAAAGTAAGTGAGGGGGTTGTTGAAGACAACATTTTTTGTTCACTGCAACTAATCAATATTTATTTTATTCTTAAAGCATCTCTGTAAGGGTGAGTGAAACACAGGTAAGAATACCCATTTTAGAGGAAAAAGACTAAATTTGGGAGAAAGGCATGACCTAGTAATGAGCAAAAAGATCAGCATTTAAGAGTCTACCACCTGTCACTTTGCCTTTAAACATGTTGGGAATATGTCTTTAAACATGTGGTCTTCTTAACAAAAAAAACAAAAAAGGCATGAATCAACCTATCAACAATTTATCCAGGATACTATATCTCTGTGTCTCTTCTCATTTTAGAAAACATGGAAGGATGATGCTAATACACTGGTGTTAAATGAAAACATAATTCACAATTCAGTCCTTATTTCCTAATCCATAAACCACTCTTCTTTTTACCGAACCACAGCTGCCTTGAATGGGCTTAACTGACCAAGATTACCAGGGCACCAAGAACAGCATAGTCTGGAATGACTTCACGGATTTCCAGAGAAGAAATCAAGCTACCGCATCAGGCTACACCTGCATTACAGAGAACACGAAAGAAGGAAAGGCGTTGGGGTCACTTCATTTTGTTGGACTTGATGACATGTCTCATTTCTCGTCTAAAGATTTCAAGGAGATGAGAATAAAATAAATGAGGCTTAGGCAACTCTAGAGAATACAGATTAAGACAGAGAAAATATCAAAGCAAATAAAACAAAGCAGTGCTTGGCAGTCCTATTGGATCTGTAGTGGTACGGTGGAGTCCAGGGTGCCTAACTTCCTGCACTTCACATTTCAGCTTCATCCCCGGCAACCGAAAAGCCCGATGGGAAGGCTGATGATAGAAGATCAGATAATCTGCAAAACAGATAATCTGCTTCTCACAATGGAGCATTAGAACAGTCCAGGAGACCACCTGAGCCCCCATAATATACCCTTCCCAGGCCCACAAGCGGGGCCTTTCATGCTATTGACCCAAGCCCAGAGGCATAGTGGAGGCTCACGATTAAAAGGCTTTGACCCAACTGCTGACCTCAATGGCCGCTTCCTGTGGAGAGTGCCTGAACTGGCCTAACAGAATGGCAGACTTAGGAATGCTGCCCAAATTACTTTCTTTCTACCTTTGAGCTTACGAAACCATTAAGATCTTGTTTGTTCAGATCTGTTCTGATTCAACAGCTCTAAATGTTCACATTTGTCTGCAAATTTACAATATTTATCCCATAGTCCTATCAAAAGTAGCAATCTTTAATACATGAATACACATATGGACAGCTTTGGCTCTGTGCTCCACTGATACAACATTTTTTATTGATGCAGATTCATCAGGAGCCTCAATAAGATCATCAATGAATACAAGTCTTTGGCAAACAAGACATCCAATAAAAAAAGTTACTGGTTATCTTAGTATTGGAATTGCTGCCGCTGATAGGACAAGTAATATATTCAGAATTAACAGAACTGGTGTAAACTGAAACAATTTTTTTCTCAATTGCCTAAGAAACTGTGAATAACAGAGAAGATTAAAAAATGTGAGAAAAAAATTTTTCCAAAAACAAAAATTCCAACCTTGAGAACTGTTAAGTTGGAAGAAAAAATGTTGAATGAGCAACATCAGTACCAGGAATCAAATACTTGGCTCTAAATCAATGTATTCCTTCCTATATCTTGTATTCTTTATGAAGAACATAGCAATAAGAATTCATACTCTTTCACTTATAGACCATTCTACGATGAGAACTGAATCAGATATATTGCTCCTAGCTGAGGGGTGTAATATTCCTGATAGCTTGAAGAATGGCCCCAGTCTTGTCAAATTATGTGGTTCAGAGTTCCTTCAGTGGCTCATACTTCATAATCATCTGCTTGCCAAATAGTTGCCTCTGTGTGTGCAGTGTGTGAGTGCACAAACACAGGTGAGCAAACAAGAGGGCTAACCAGCCTCCTAGAAGCACCTGGAGCAACATTGATAACACTGGGAAGAAAGTTATCCAAAGGATGAGCTTCAGGTATAAGTTTATACCAAGGCAAACAAAAATTCATTTAAAAACCAGGTATATATTAGTTTTAATTTCTCCAGGTCAATCTACAATCCTACTAAAAGCAGGAAAACAAAATCAATGACAATAGTAAAAACTAAAAAAAAAAAAAAAAAAAAAAAAAAAAAATCTTTGAGTGTATGTGAATTTTCAGACAAGGCATATAGGTTGCCTGCATTAATCATGTACTCACTAGTCAAGCAATAATATGGTAGTAGGTTTGTGAATATTATATTAATTGTACTTGTGAAATGATGATTATGTAACTTCTGGGAAAGCAGGTGAATTCTGCCCTAGAGTTATTTACCATCAATGCGTTAACCTCTATATTTAGGTTATGTGTTTTATGTTTTTTCAAACCAGAAAGATCCTGCCAACATTTCTTTTCAGTTTTAAAAGCAATTCAGTTCATGACATACAACTAGTTTCAGTTTAACAAATGCTTTTTTGACCACCTAGGGTACTACATTAGATGTGGCTAAAAGATACAGAGATGAACTGCATCACAATTCAGAAAGTAGGAAATCTGTTGAAATTTTTTGAAACTAATCCATTTGATTTCTATTTATAATTGGAGAAGTACACAGAAATATGTAAACTGGAACTTCTATATTCTCATATCATGGAAATTTTTCCTTCTAATTTCCCTTTTAACATTACTAACACTATCTCAAAGGAATAAAGTAATCACTAACTTCCAAAAACATAAAATTAGCTAATGTTATCTTAATTCTTGGAATTTCACAATACAAATAATTTAGAGTAAACATTTATAGACCTAAGCATTTATTAAGTTTAAACAGTTCCAAAATCCTTGACTGAAGAACTGCTGGCTGCCATATTGTCAAACATTTCAATTTATGCTATATTATTCATTTATAATTGGAATTTTATCAGCAGAGACAAATCCAGGTTTTGTGGGACCAGAAAGTCTGTATAATTTGGGGGGTTCTTCTTTAAGAAAACACAAAATTAGTTTCGGGGCCTCAAAGGGGAGGAAGTTTTTCAGCTTCATTAGTTCCTGAGTAAATCTGGCTCTGGTTTTCAGTCTTCAGTAACCAACTTCCGTTAATGACATGATGTAAAACAGAGCAACAAGTATCTGAAGTTTAAGTTGGGGTGGAAACATATTTCTCTGAAAACTAATTATAAGAGATATGTGGACTTTTGTGAAATAACCACTAAGGAACCCCCAGAATCCTACTCTACCCCCAGAATCCTACTCTAACATGAACATGCACAGTGTCAGGAAGAGGCTCAAGGTTAATCACTCATTTCCCCTTTCAATCCGTCTCAATTACTGTTATGGGATGCTTCAATTAGTCATTCTCTTTCTCTCCAGGGACAGGGAGAGATTACAGATAACTCATCCCAAATAGACTTCACAATATGAATCCCTCCACCCCACCAAAGAAAAATCTCCAGCAAGATTTGTTATCTTCCACTCTGCACTTTGCCAGTGCCACTTTTATCAGACAAAGAGAAGCCATTAGTCTGCAGGGATGCAAGGCCTTCTTTGCCCTTCTCCCAAAGGAGCAAGGTCTGCTTCTACCACACACTTAGCCCAAGGCAGCCCTAGGCAATTGTTCTTAAAACTACCCTTGGAAGGCTCTTTCCAGAAGCTAGCCCCTGAGATAGACAGCCACATTATCAATCTCTGAGACAGCATTTATACCTTTTTCTACGCCTGCTTTCTACTTGTCAGGAGACAACTGCTTAGCCCTAGATTCTAAAATCTACAAAAGTAGACATTTTAATGACTCTTTAGGAAGCATTTGTGGTATCAGTAGTTTACAGAAGATGCCTGAGAAAATAATGATTTCTAAACTTAAAAAGAAAAATGTCTACATTTGATCTCTCTAAATTCATGGGATAAGAAAAAATTCTACTCCAACAAAGGAGTAGAATTGTTGCAAAGGTTGTGTTTTGACCTTTGCAAAACTAAGCAGTTTGGATTCTGTTACCATAATAGGGAGATTACACATGTTGTGCAGTTAGACAATAGTACAAAATAACACATATGAATGGATAAAAGTTGTCATTTTTATGCTCTCAGAGAAGGACTAAAAAATTTGCTCAAGGACTGTGTAAAGTGGTCTAGTTCTGATTAGTCATACTCTCCTTTGTGCCATCCCTGGATTTATACCATCAGATGTGAAGTGCCTGGCTTTAACACTGTTTTACCCAATAGACTCTAGACTTTGGGGTATGGGGTGGGCTGGTGGGGGATCACTGGGACTCTTTCCCTTTTTGTATCCTTAGTGATAAGTAAAGCGCTGACACACAGTTGGAATTTGTTTTAGGAGGGTCATGGAATGGATAATATTAAATTGTGAGGTTTATATTTTTAAAAACTGACTTTGAATTGTGTCCCTCAGTTTAAATGCAAATGGCAAGAAAACCAATATTTTAGGAGTTTACATGGGACACTAAAAAAGGCAAATACTTCCTTCCTCCTTCCTTCTTTCCTCCCTCCCTCCCTTCCTTCCTTCCATCCTTCCCTTCTTTCTTCTCTTTCCTTCTTCCCAAAGCAATATCTTCCTCTCCTTAGCAGTTTTTCTTTTTCTTTGACAAACAACAACAATGAAAACATTTCTGAGTTTGTCCTGAGCTCTCCTAACTCCTCCTTGTTCCCGGGATACAATCACAGTTGTCAGGTCAAGTTGATTGCCTTCCATCCTGCCAGGAGACCCTTGTTCTCGTTCTCATTATCTTTTGCTAGATAAAAGTAGCAGAAGGAGATACTGTTACTATTTATCTATGTGGCGGGTATTTCAGATCTTTTCTCTCTAATCCCTACAGCAATCTCAGAAGATAATAACATCTCTTTTTCCCAAATACCCACAATAGTACAAAATTTTAAAAATGATGTAATTGGGGGCTGGGGACTTAGCTCAGTGGAGGGCTTGCCTGGCATGTGTGAGGCCCTGGGTCCCATTCCCAGCACTGAAAAAGGGGGGAAAAAGGGGGGGGGGGTGTGGTATCAGATGGGTGAAAGGTACTATCTCATTATTTAAATAAAGTTTTTCCTTAATCACTTTTGTTTTGTTTCTTTTTAAAAAAATGTTTTTATTTATTAGTGCATTATAGTTATACATAATAGTGGGATTCATTTTGACATAATCATACCTGCATGGAATATAATTTGCTCCATTTCATTCCCTAGTGATTTCTCTTTCCCTCTTCTCTTCCTGTTCCCCTTCCTCTATTGATCTTCCTTTTATTTGTTCGTTTGTTTGCTTGTTTGCTTTCAATGGGTCTTCACTGATATACATAAAGGTGAAATCACTGTGGTATATTTATACATGCAGATAGCATAATGTGGTCAGTTTCATTCCACAGTTCTTCCCTTTTCCCATCCCCCTTCCTTCTACCTCAAACTCCTTCTACTCCACTGATCTTCTATTTTTGTGGGTTCCTTCCCCCGTTTTTATCTTACCCTGTTACTTTAAATTTCTCTAACTCCTAAGAAGTTAAATATATTTTTATTGATCATTTTAAAATTTTCTTGCCCATTTTTTTAAACTAGATAGCTTGTCCTTTGTTTATTGATTAGTTATTTCTTACATATTTAGATTTTTTTTTCCCTAAACTTTTTTTTGGGAAAAAAAAATTCCTTCTGTTCTCTGTCTCTTTTAGATCAATTACTGCTTTCTTCTTGACAACACAGATATCTAAGTATGTGTCTCACATCCTCTAATAGTCCATGAGCACTGGAAGTCAGGAAGCACATCCAATAGCAAGTTATATTTTTCAGAGCTTAGAAGAGTCACTTGTAGAGAGGAGATATTTAACAAATACCTGAAAAATCAGCCTTCAAAAATCACAGAATAAATGTTCACTTGCAAAAGAATCAGGAGATAATATATTCTATTACTAACCAATGCAAAAACCTTATCACATTACTTAACATTAGTGGTGATAAAATTGATGACAAAATAGCAGGTTTTTTCCAAGATGTGGCACTTCACACAAACTGTGCTATTTAATCCTCACAATAGCTTTATGAAGTAGGCATTATTACTGTCTTACAAGAGGAAACTCAAGGGAGCAAGATCAAGTACCATGTCCAAGGTCACACAGGTGGGGCACTGCTTACGATTTTTATCTTGCTCATCTCTGCATTGTCTGCATTGCTCCTCTGACCTGAAGGAGGTGTTCAATAAATGTAGAATGACTTGTTTAAAATTGAGCACATGAACTCAACGGGTATGCTACTTAATCAAAACAACAATAACAACAACAAAATAACTCAGACTTCACAATAGAAAACTAAAGAAAAGCTGATACTGTCTGTTAGCATGAACATTGACAGTACGTACTCTGGGGCTCTGCAACAGGTTGCTTGGGCTTTAACTTTTGTTTATCATGAATAGCAGCAATACTTTTGAGGCCTATACTTGAAACAATGCGACACTGAGTGGCCTTTCCTTTGGTAGGGGAGCGGGTTCTGGTGATGAGCCGGGTAGTGTCTGCTGTGCAATTTTACCAAAATCCCTCAGATGAGAATCTGTAACTTCTCTACCAAACATTTTATATTACCATGGAAAATGCTCAGGCCAAAAGTCCAGTGTCATAGACTTTAGTTATCAAATAGGAGATCTGGTTCCTGGCTCTCAAGTCAGGGAAGTCAAGTATGACCTTTCTGGCTAAGAAGGGCACTAAAATCTGAAATAATTGGGCTATTATTTCAGTTCTCTTAAAGCCTCATGCCAAAGTCACTAATAAGCCTTGATCTCTTTTTTTTTTAATTTTATTTTTACAAACTGCATTTTGATTCATTATGCACAAATGGGGTACAACTTTTCATTTCTATGGTTGTGCACGATGTAGATTCACACCATTCCTGTAATGATACATGATCCAAAGTGTATCCCCTGCCCCCACCCCTGGTTATGCATCATCATCCACTTATCAGAGAAAACATTTGGCCTTTGGATTTTTTGGGATTATATTCTCCAACTTCACCCATTTACCTGCAATGACATAATTTTATTCTTCTTTTGGTTGAATAATATTTTATTGTGTATATATATATATATATATATATATATATATATATCACAGTTTCTTTATCCATTCATCTGTTGAAGGGCACCTAGGTTGGTACCATAGCTTAGCTATTGTGAATTGAGCTGCTATAAACATCGACATAGCTGTGTTACTGTAGTATGCTGATTTTAAGTCCTTTGGTTATAAACCAAGGAGTGGAACAACTGGATCAAATAGTGAGTCCATTCCAAGTTTTCTGAGGAATCTCCATACTGCTTTCCAGAGTGGCTGCACCAATTTGCAACTCTATCAGCAATGTACAAGTGTGCCTTTTTCCCCATATCCACACCAACACTTGGTATTGCTTGTGTTCTTGATAATAGCCATTCTAATTGGAGTGAGATGAAATTTTAGGGTGGTTTTGATTTGCATTTCTCTAATTACTAGAGATGATGATAAACCTTGCTCTTAAAATGCAAAAAGAAAAAAATTTTAGTGCATAGATCAATTATCAAATTTCATGTTTCCCTTCATTATATAGGCATCCTTCCAAGACACTGCTGCATTTCAGTTTTGAACATTGCAATGGACTGGTTGTGCCCCACACACAAGTTCATATGTTGAAAGTGTAACCTCAGTGGGATGGTATTTAGAGGAGAGGCCTTTGGGAGGCCTCATGAATTGGGTTGGTGCTCTTGTAAGAGGAGGCCAGAGAGCTGGCTAGTCTACTTTCTGCCCTGAGAGGATATAGGCAAAAGCTGGATGGCTATAAGCTGGAAAAGGGCCATCCATCGCCAGAACCCAACCATGCTGGCACCCTCATCTCCAGCTTCCTGTTCCGGATTTTCAAGAAATAGATGCTTGTTGTTTAAACCACCCAGTTGATAGCAATTTGTTACTGCAACCTGGACAAACTAAGGAAATAGATACTCTTGAGATGGACACAGTCTTTTTAAAGCTGTAAGCAATGCCAAGACAAGTAGAAGCCCAACACTCTCAGAGAGAACTTCATTATCTTCTTGCAGTCTCGGTGTCTTCCTGACCAAGGGCAGGGGATCAGTTTCTAATGGAACAGGTTTTTACATAAAACTCCTGGCTTGGAATAGGAGGCCTGGTGGGTCAACCTCCAGCCTATGAGACCCTGTGCAAATCACTGACCTACCCTCTAAAATTCTCAGAATCCTTAATTATAAAGTACACATGACCATTCGTCCAGTGGGCTGTTGGGATTTGTGAAATAATAGACATGGAAGCAGTTAGCACAGTTGACTGGCTTATAGGGATTCAAACTACATTTTTTTAAAGGTTATGATAATGAAAATCATAATGGTACATAATGTCACTAAAGTGTGGGGGTATGGTTTTGTAACAGGGGCTCTTTCAAAACTGGAAAATTTTAAGAAAAACTCAGTCATTGTCCTGCCTTCTAACCTGGCCTGTTTAAATTGCTTTTTCCTTCTGGTGCCAATAGAACTGGAGACCCAGGATGCAGCACGCACATGCACACACTGGCTCCAGCTGCATCCTTTCCTGTGCATTCCTGGAGATGTGTCCAAACTCAGTGATCTTCTAGGTTCAGTCAAGCCAGAATAAGTTACCTTCTTTCTTCACCAAGTTTCTTTTCCTTAATTAGAGATTAGAGATGGCAGAAGACCAGACATGCTACCCCAGAGTCAGGCCTCTGGCCTGAGACTATGAAAACAATTTTAACCAAATCTTTTAATATTAAAATTTAGGATGAAGACATCCTAAATTCTGTGATTTGAAGGATGAATTTTACTAATATTTTATACCTTATCCACAATGATTGATCAAAAAATATGGGTCCATTAAATGAGTAAGTGAATACATGTGTTCACTGAATGAACAAGAAACCACGTTGAAATTGACAGAATGGGACCATGCTTTATGGCTTCAATTACTGATGGTAGGACTGAAACCGAGCCCTTGCTCCACAGGCCACAACCTCCTGCCAGGCTTCAACAGAAAAGGCCTTCAACTGAAGTATGTGTCTCTTGCAATTCAAAAGCATCTCTCAAGGACAGACCTGAGAGTCATTCCCGAGAAAGTAACCATCAAAAGGCCATGGGGAGACGTGGCCTAACTGTGATAACTGCCCACTAGTAAACACAGCTGGCCTAATCACTAACTAATCCTTTGTACTTTTTTACTTCTCTGAGCACTCATAACCTCACCTTTAAAAAAGTCCAAATCAAAAGGAAACTAAGTACTTTCTCCTATTGCTAGGCATTAAAATAAATAAATAAATGAATCTCTAATTCCAAACTATTAGGTGAGTTGTTTTATGGAACATGCTGTTCTGGGAGTAAGCCTGACCTAGGGATGACCCTGAGATGGATGGAACTAAAAATCTCAGACCAACAAAAATTAGATTCGGGACTAGGAACACGAACTACAATCAAGAGCACATGTTAAAAAAAATCGCGGGGTACTGAGCATGAAACTACAACACAGGACAGTGAACACCTTGAAAGACACAACTGCATCTTATCAAAACCCAAGACACATCAGACCCACCAACTCCCAAAGCCCTAAAATCCCCTTTCACTGGCTAATCTGGGAGACAGATTTGAGCATGTCTTCTCCTTGTCGGTTCAACCTTCCGTAAAGCTCTTTCTTTTTATAAAACCCAGTGCCATGGTATTGGCTTCTACACATGTTGGTCAGCAAGCCCTTGCTTGGTATTAGTACTGCTGAAGCCAGTGGCATGGGGAAGACACCAGGAGGATGCAGGATATATCAACCACAGTGATTTCAATCAGAATCTTAGAACTGGGGAGAGAAAGAGAAAGAAACATGAGCCATTTCCCTTCCTATGTTACCAGTGACACTACTTGTAAGTTCTTTGAATTTACTATGTTTACACCTGCTTTGCCAGACATGACCATAGAAAATTTTTAAAGAAAATAAAAATATTTGTAAGGTGGGAAATATAAAAGCAAGAGGGGCTTTAGGAGAAACTAATGCAAGTTGAAAAGGAAAAGCAAACAGGCAAACAAAGCTTGATCTATGTTCATTAAGGAGAGGGACATGCTGAAGCTAGAAAGGGCTCTGTCACCCTGCTAGTTAGTTTCAGTATGCTGTGTACAGGAAATGCCTGTGTTTACAAAAACATGGCATACACAGAATACATCCTCTAGTCTACTCCAAAAGGACAAGTAAACCACACAAATTCATACTCTTAGTATGATTACCATTCATCTCTAATTTCTTTATTAATTTTTTAACTGAGATATAAAACATAAACTTTGTACACATTATTGGGATACCAAGTGAGGTTTCAATACATGTGTACATTGAGTAATGTTTAAATCACATTAAACATATACATATCCTCAAACATTTATCATTTCTTTATGGTGAAAACATTCAGGATCCTTTCTTTGAGACCGTTGCAAGATACAGTAAATTACTATTATCTATAGTCACCCTACAATGCAAGAGTACATCAGAACTTCTTACTCCTATCTATCTAAAATTGAAATTTCTTAATCTTCATTACAATTCTCATACATATTATATAAAATATACCAGAGCTTTTCAATGTTGGCCCCCAAGTTTGAACACTGCAAATGTGTTAAGAGGAAAACAATGTCAGGTATCCATTTGTGACAGTGCAAATCAATGTCTCTAAAAAGAGCATATGGACTATGGGTTATTCTTGTTACCAAACAGGAAAACAATCTGTGTGATCATCACCAAGGAAGAAAAAGTGTAAAGACGCTGCTAAAAGCAAACCAAATTCTTGATCTCTTTGACCTAATTTGATTGAGGAATAAAGTGTGTCTCAGCTCTATAGTTCAAAGTCTACTCCAATATTTGGGGCAAGTTGGAAGAGCTGGGTTTCACTGTGTGGCTGGTCAACTGGTAGGGACTGAGCTATCCAGAGGAAATGCTGTCTTCTGAAAGTCAATACATCTTCTCTAAGGTCCCCAAACATCTCTAACTCTAATCAGTAATTGTCATTAAAAGCTCTCATTATGTGAAGTAAGTGTAATTAGAGCATCTTGCCCTCACCGGGTGTACTGCACCGAGAAGGCTGCGAGGATTCATAAATTAGTGCCAATTCTCTCTCCCTCTATCTACCACACAATCTGCTGTGAGAGGGAAAAAATCTTATTTATACACATTAAGGCAAAAGCCCACAGGCCCCTACAAAATTAGCCTAAACACTAACTGTGGTTATTTGAGGGACTCCCTATTTCATTATGTCTCAGAAATAAAAGAGATAAAGTTTGCCATCAATAACACTGAACATATCTGCTGAATCCCGCAGATTCCAAGACATTAATAATTCAGAATCTTGTGGGAATTTTGTCATGGTGGAGATACGACTTGTCTGCAAACGGAGCTCAGGGGATGCTCAGTATGATCTATTCTTGTGTATGCGCGCAACTGCCACATTCATCACGACTCGCAGAACACAGGATCCTGCCCCATCTCTGCAATTTCTAAAAATTTGAATCTGTACAATAAACTTATTATGCATAATAGAATATGCCGCATTCTCACATGAAGAGTGAGCATCTTGATGTCATTCTACCTCACAGATTAAAGGGACTGATAAGTATGCTCTATTTTCCTCATCTCTTAAAAAGACATTAAAATCGAATGGTCAGAGGCATGAAAGGGAAAGAAAAACATGTTGGCTCTCTCCCTGTTGAGAGAGACTGTGTGTGTGTGTGTGTGTGTGTGTGTGTGTGTGTGTGTGTGTGTTTAAGGGTATTTCTATGTTTGTGTATGTTTATGTACGTAGATGTATATGTACACACACATGCACATATTCACATACCTATGACTCTCAGACTTACTGAAAAACTAGAAATTAGTAGTGTCAATTATGTCACTCACTATTAACTCAGGGACTGCACCCATGAAGGTGACACTAGCAAAAATATCCACCAATATTTATTTTCCCAGAAGGTCCTTCTGGAGACAAGACAGATCCTCGATTCCTTTTTGTGGGGCAGGTATGCTGGGGAGTGCTCCATCACTGAACCACACCCCCAGATAGAAGAACACTTCTCAAGACTAAAGCCAGGACAGTCTTCCCCAAACTCACATCTAATGATGCCATTCCCTGATGAAAATTCTTCAGATTGCCCTTAGAATAAACACCCTAACTCCTCTGTAACAAAACTCACAAGACTCTGGTGATCTACTTACACCTGCCTACATCAGCCTAGTCTCAGTCACTCTCCTCATTTCCTGAGCTCAAAGTGCAAAGGCTTTCTTTAATTCCTTGAAAATATCATGGCAATCCTGCCACAGGGCCTTTGAATATGGTGTTCTCTCTTCTGAAATGTTCTCCCCTTAGTAGATTCTCACCATTGGTCAGATCTCAATTGCTCAGAGAAGTTTTCCCTGAACCTCTCCTTCCACCGAAATAAATGAATGAATACATTAGTAATGATAGGTAATAATTATTAAATGTGACTATGTGTTGGTACTGTCTCCAACCTTTTATATATATTTTTAAAGTTCAGTTTTCACAACCCACATTATTCACCTCTATTTACAAATGTGAAAATGAATCCCAGAAAGATTAAGTAACACATGCAGGATCACTCAGCTTTTATATGGTGGAGGAAGAACTCAGAGGTGCTCTATCAACTACATTCTCTCTTTACATCCTTAAACTCTTTGATGAAACCCTTCATGTAATCAGTAGCTCACTTAATGTCTGCTTTCCACACTAGACTCCAACCTCCATGAAGGCAGAACACCCTGATGCCGAGGGCGAGGCACTGTGCTAGTGGTGAAATGCAGGGGAAGCAATATTCCTTGCTGCAATTACTCAGCAGGGCACACTGAGTAATTCCTAGCACAGAAAAAAGAAAGGCTAATTTAAAATAGTTAGTGATACATTGCTACCCGACTAATTTAAGTACTGAACTTTAAAAACTCCAAAAGGCATAAATTATTTTTAAACCCTATATGAAGTCCAAACAAGTTAATGGTAAATAAAACCTGAACGTGGAATACATGAAAGGTCTACCGGGGAAGGCAGTGCGCTGTTTGCAATTACTTGGGACACCTTTTGAAATTCAGTTATCTATAGCTTTCAGAGTAGGCTTGATAGCTCCTAACAGTAATTCCAAAGTATAAATAAATTTAAAATCTCATTGAAATAGCATGTATAATTAAAGTAAAATTGTTTCAAAGACCTACAGAATAGCTACCCCAAAGAATAAAGCTAACCCTTGCATCTAAACAGATTCAGCATAATTCTGCATTATTTCAGGAAATCTAATTAGGGTGCTTATGAATTTTCTTGAACCCAGAATATTAGGCCAATTCCACTGACTCTTGAGACTGGTGAAAGTCAGCCCAAAATTTCAAATTGTCATAAACCATTTGAATTTGAATGAAAATTGTTATACTTTCATTCTTTATTTTCAGTCTTTATTTCAACATCCTACCTCATTGAATTTTTTTATCCATCAGAACAAAATAAATAGGTCTCGTCTCATATTCTTCTTTCCTACAATGTGGTAGATGAGTATTGAAATGGCCAAAGACAAGGTAACATGCCATGAAAAGAATTTCAAGGAGTAAAAATATTATAATTTAAATCATACATTGCAAATGGCCTGTTATACTGAATCAGAATGTATGTGATCCAACATACGATAACATACAATAACATCAAACATGCTCTTTACTGTTGAAATGTAATAACTTAAATGCAAAATCAAAACAAGTGTGGCCAGTCAATGGTGACACACACCTGTAATCCCAGCTACTCAGAGGCAGGAGAATCTCGGGTTTGAGACCAGGCTGGGCAAGTTAGCAAGACCCTGTCTGAAAATTTTAAAAATGAAAAGGACTGATGATGTGCCTCAGTGGTAGAATGTGTGCCTAGCACATGTAAGACCCTGAGTTCAATCCCAAGTACAAAACAAAAACAAAAACCCTTAAACAAAACCAAGTGTGTATGCACAGCATGAATATCTTGCTAGCAAATTACTAATTTGGTTATTAAAGTTTTCGATGTATTTTTCTGTCCCTCAATTTCCCCACCTCCCCATGCCTCACTTGTATGAGGCATATATGCCATTTTGCTCTTGCTCAATTTGGACTTTTTGGAAAGCCATAATCATAAAAATTAATAACATTTCCTCACAGAAGTAAGCCAAGTTAGTCTCTGAATTCAAGACACTGATCATTCTTCTTTGTTAATGGAGGTATCATGGATTGTTCTAATTATGGAACAATTAGACTCCCCCCAGCACACATGCCCACATCCTTCCAACATTAATTATTTCTCCTTCCAAAAGGTTACCTAGTGATGTCCTCTGAAGAGGACTGATAGGGTAACTCGATTCTGGTAGCATTTGGCATATAATTCCCCAACTCAATCCTGGGGCTTGGTTCAATTCTTTGGCCATAGAAGGAGACCATTATACTAAGTTTTTAAATAAAGAAATAACTAATTAAACAAAAGTAATTCAAAGGTCTCAGAAAATGGAAAGAAACAGATATTGGTAGAAAAACCTATTTTAGTGGAAGGCATGAATTCAAATAAAAAATGTTTCCTCCAGTGATGGACATTTTACCCAAAATCTCTAAACAAAATGAATTACTTTGTGCATTATGGCAAGAGAGTCAAAAGCTCATGAAAGCAGAAAAGGCTGATAGTTTTAGATTACATTACTCTAAATAAAAAAGGAATTGTTGCTGACATCACCTTAAATATACTGTGTATTGACACATTTTTGAAGGAATTACAGTTTTGTGGCACAAGTCAAAATCAAATTTATTTCAATCAGCTACAGCATGCTTTTAAAAAACAAAAACACATTAGGATACAAATATATGAAAAGGCCTTTATCAACCTTGCTCTTATGAACACAATTTTCAAATCCTTGCTTATTTGCAAGCAAAATATATGTACATTGGTAAAATTACAGGATTATGTATGTATTCATAAAAAGAGTGATTGCACACACACAAATTCCTGACCAGTACTTCCTCAAAACTTCCCTGAAAAAAAAAAGTAGGAAGATATTGGCCCCTTTAGAAATGCAGTACTAAATGTTTAAACCCATAAAAGGAAAAGTCACTGAGACTTAAACATAAATAACAAAAGAAAAAGGAGAAAAAGAAACAAGAGAATCAAGTCAAACACCCTGCTAACTGAATTCAGACTTTGGGATTTTACAGGGCATTAATCTAATATATACTAAATTAGATTTTCAAATTCTATAATGTTTGATTTCTTTTCTAAAACTGGTTTACCCTCAATCCCAGAAGTTTTTCTTTCAAAGATAAACTACAATTCTAAGTGGGATTTCTATTCAACTAGGAGCTCTGTTGTTGTTTTTTTAAGTATTTATGAATCATATTTATGATTTTACCCTCCCTAAACATTACTTTTGACTTTAATAAAGTCAAGACTGATGTAAGAGCTAAAAGATGGTTTATTGTGAATTAAATAATACTCATTTCAAAGCAGGGCCACTTGCAGACTATTTGTCAATTAAAATAATGTCGGAAAAGTTTTCAGACATCTGGGAATTTCTTCCAGCTTAACAACTGCAAGCAACAACAAAGTCACCCAGGAATTTCAGGGTAAGATAAGTCTGCTTTAGAAACACAACCCTCACAATGTATATAATCTTGATCATAGGTGTGGTTTTTTTTTTTTTTTTTTTTTTTTTGGTCTTTGCTATAGGGACCATAGCCTTCAGCTTGCAGAAACCATGGCAATGGTCCAGTCTGCACCAGGGACTGTCTGCACAGGGTTTCCAGCAGTTGGGGATCTGGAAGCTTCTCATCAACACCATCCTGCACTTAAAGTCGCAGAGGGAGGTCACTCCCATGGAACTCCTTCACTATGGCCAGTTCACTCACACTGAAGCAGTGTTGAATCATTAAACCTTTGGATTGTTTAAGAGCTAATGAGATTGCAACAGGATCCACAAGCAGTCATTTTACAGTGAGTAAACCAGATGTGGTTTTAAAATAGGACAGTGGAAGAAACACCTTTAAGAATTCTCTGGAGTAGCATTAAATAATGCAAAACAAGAGGGAAACTAAAACTAAAAGAAAAACTGCATAGAACAATAACAAAAGTTCTAGGTAGAGTTATAAAGCTAGTCAGCTCTTTAGGCAGCCCAGACGTAGAGTGTCACACAGGTTTCAAGTGTTATTGATATAGTTTGGTATTTTCCATAGTATCATGCAATCAGAACACAATAACTGAGAAGCTTCGGAGATTTCTGAAATATATGGCTATGTGGGTGTAAGAGCAAGTGCCTGTGAACAAGTAGGGAAAACAGATTCATTCTGCACTGAAAAACACAGATAAAATCTCTTTACATAAGTCAGTATCCTACAATTTGACATTTATTTTGGCATGAAATACCAAATAGGGTATAAAAAAGAGTCATGCGAAGAAAGTATTGATCACATACACTTACACGTACATACTCAGACCACAAATATAATGAATGCAGGCATCCACTACAGTTTAAATATTCAGTTATCTTTCTGGTTGAAAACACAGAGAGGTGGTATCAGAAGATTCTTCATCACAAAAGAAGTTTAAAAAATAATATCAAGAAAGTCATAAAAACCAAAGAAGGATCTACAGTAGATCTACATCTTACCAACAGTGGAACATTTTGTTTTAAGAAAAGTAGACAAGCCTTGGACCAGTGATCAGGAAGTCCTTTAATTTGATATAATAAGAAACAGACTTATGGACTAAAGCATGCTGGAATTACTATGCTTCAGAAAACAATTTCTGGGTGATGTCAAAAGACAGCAAGGATGAAATGTGGCTTTAAAGGCTGTTTAGAGACAGAAACAAAAGACGAGTCCATTCTGAGCGAAGAGAAAAGAAGGCAGAGAAAAGGTAATCATTGTGGAAGAGGTGAAACCCTGCGTGAGATCAGGGAGCACAGAGCAGCGACTGGCGAGACTCCCAAGTCCCAGAGTTCTTGCCCCAGCTGAGTCCTGGAAAACGGTTTGCTTACTCTAGGTATATTTAGCCATATCAGGCTTCAGGCACTGTGTAAGCAGAGAAGACACTGCAGTCAAAATGGTAGGCAAGGACCTTGCTCTCTCAGAACTTGCATCTAGAGGGGACTGAGAGACACAAGAGAAATGAACAACACAACTTCTGATAGTGGTAACCTGGCTGGGAAGAAAATAGAGCAGGTGGATGGGATTAAGAGTGCTGGGGAGGCGCTCAGGGAAGGCCACTGAGGAGCTGCCCTGGGAGGTGCCACCTGTATGACAAGGAGGACTCAAGGAGGACTAGCTAAGGGCTGAAGAAAGAATGTGGGACAGAAGGCGTGGCTGGGGCAAAGCTCTGAGGAGAAACCAGGCTCCGTGTGTTTGGGGAAACAAAGTCTGTGTTGCTGCTGGGTGCTGAGCTTGGGGACCTGATGAAAGGCTGGGCCATGGAGGACGGCAGGGGTGGAAAATAGGGTTCTACTGGCTGGGATGAGGAGTCTACACCACGTCCTAAGGACAACAAGAAAACTGGGAAAGGGTCGGGAGGGTCTGGTGATACAATGTAAGGTTTACATTCTAAAAAGCTTACTTTAGCTGAAGTGTAGAGTCAGAACCTTAGGGAACTAGAAAAGAAGTAGGGAAATAATTGGAGCACAACAATTGGGGAATAATAATTGTAGCACGACAGGTAAGAGTTGATGGCATCTTGGATTTGGATAGTGACAGTGAAGATGAAGAGAAGTCAAAAAACTCAAGACACATGTTGAAGGAAGACCCAAGAGGATTTTCTGATGAATCAGATATGGGGAGGGGAAGATGGTGGAAAAAGAGAGATCGAAGAACAATCTTAAATCCAAGTAATGGGTAGGGCAGTTGACTGAAAAAGGAAATATAGAGGGAGAAGCAGTTTAAGGATGGGGAGAGCAAAGCTTCTATTCCACACACGGTAAGTCTGAAATGCCTATTGGATGTCCCACAGAGCTGAAGAAGTTGATTTTTTATATAACATTAAAGTTTTACATAACATCAAACCATGATTAGATGAATTTTCCTAAGGAGATAGATCATGGAGACAGAAAAAAAGGCCAGAAGCCACAACCAAGCCCTAAGGTGATCTCACATTTAGAGGACATGCAGAACAGAGAGACTGGTGAAGGAAATTGAGGGCAGTCAGTGATGGAGATGGAAACCCCAGGGGAAGAAGGCATCATGGATGTGAAGAAAACATGCTTCGAGGGGCAAGTGATCAGTGGCTTCCACCAGTGCCAGGTGTCTGAGGACCATCACTGACTTGGTAAGAAGGAGGTCTCTGGGGACCCTAAGAGCAGAGTCAAGTACTAAGTAAAATGCTAGGGAGGCTCAATTAGAGAAAGTGGTAAGGGGTGCTGTCGGAAGGGGAGATGGGGACAGCTGTTTCAAATTGTGTTTGGGAGAGAAGTGAAATTGGGTTGCGGTTGGAGGAGAATTTGAGAGACGTTACCAGAGCATGACCCAATAGAGGTTCACGGTCAATTCTATTCAGGTTTCTAGGCTTTAGTACAAATACAGATATGAGTGATGGAAAGCAGAATCCTAAACTATCGAGTCACTGATAGAATAAACACTGAAACATTTATTTAACATCTATTAGGTGCAAGTCGTGTCAGGAATGGAACTCAAGATAAGGGCTCAGAATTTCAGCACTTGAGCTCTTGCTTGGGAGCAGAACCTAATCCTAGACTTGTGGAATGTTTCCATGGTTTGGTTCCCAGGAACCAAAAATAGAAGGCTAAGCTTCTGGTTCTGCTGAACTTAGGACAGTTCATATCTGACACAGCCATGAATGAACAGGCTGTTAATAAGAGCTCCTACCTACTACACATATAGTTTAGTTAAAACATGCATCATCACTCTGACCTTAAAGATACTGAAAAGAAGAAGATAAAGAAATAGAAATGGGTCAACATGCACTAAAATTGCACCAAATATATATCCACATTTAGGGACTATCTATTTCTATAAAGGTAGATATAAAAGCTAGCAAAAAGGAAAATATTCCAAAATCCCTCCCCAAAGAGAAAAAATGAACACATTAATGAAAGGAAGAAAAGAAATTGAAACACTGAATGTCCCCCAAACTCAGAAGAGCTAAAATCTGCTTGCTGAGTCAGAGAGAGGCATTAGCAGTCATTCAGCTGTGATCGATGTGTATTCTTCTTGGAGATCATAAGCAACTCTGACAGCAGACAATAACTATCTTTTATTTGGAAAGACATTCTACTTTAACCTCCCCACTTACAGGGGTTCTGGCATCTTAGTAACCCTTAGTGCTCACAACCCTTCCTTTCTCTCCATACTCTCCCTTATCCTCCCCGCAAATTATGGTCATCGTCTGGCTTGGTTCATCTCCTGGATGATGATGGATGACTTAATTACAGAAACAAAGGTAAGGATGAGACACAAGGAGAGAGGCCAAATATGAACAAAAGGGTAGGGAGACCCTTCTCACTATGCTCCTTTTTAAATAAGCTTTGTATTTCCCTATGCCCAATAGAACTATGTGACCACTTTTGGTGAGAAAAAGAATAAAGGCAACACTTACTGCATGCCTCTTGCATGACATCTACTCTGCTTTGGCTTTTCCTATATTTTTAAACAATCCCGTGATGAAAGAGGGGTTAAGAATTTTGCTACACAGAAATAGAACTGAGTCACAAAGCAAGTCTGCATGATTCTAAATATCACTCTCTTCCATCATAATACATTGCAAGTTAAATATGCATAAAATGTATTAAATTGAGAAGGAATTATGTGAAAACAATAAAATATTGTGCAAGTGAAATTTTTGTGTATTTTGAGATGCTTTGAATCAGCATTTTTTTGCACAGGTAAACTAAGTTAAATAAACCACATAAAAATAAAATTTATGATGCATTTTTTAACAACTAGGTTAAAGGATGATAATTAAGTAGTATGAAGATCGTTTGGAATGGAATGATAATTTGAAATCACAGAATCACTTCAAAAGAGGTACACGCACACATATACACAGATAATCTTCAGACCTTAGAATGACTTGCAGCATGACATTTCATTGGTGGAAAATAGCATTTAGAAACCAAGATCTGGAGTGACAGGTACGTTTATTGCTAACTGGGCAAAACTGATTTTAGACTCTTTTCAGTGGACACAGTCAGAAAGATATATGTGTGTGCACACATACCTATATTTATTCTTTATCTATCTACATAGTCTATTTAAAAAGCATGTCCATACTGATAACACCAACTTCAGCCCAACAGCACAGAGCTTATTCTAGTCTCCACCCTTTCCAATGGTGAGAAACCAAATTCCCATTCCCTCACTTTACTCCTTTATCCCTATGTGACCCATTGGCTTCCACATCCTCTTTACCTTACCCACTCCTAAGACCAGTCACCACCTCAGCCCTGACCCCACAAACTGCCACAACCCTGCTTCCTCAAGGGGAAGGAAGGGACCAAAACAGAATTTTTAAAGAAGAGGAAAGGAAAGGAAGCTAAAAGAAAGGGAAGTAAGGGTGGGGGCAGGAAGAAGATGAAGAGGTCACCTTTTCTCTTATGGACTGTTATTTGGGAATAATCTCCCAGGCCAGTAGTCATTTTTCCATGAAGATATTCCATTTTATTTTGATTGCTATTACTGCTTTAGAGAAGTCAGCTGTCAGACTAAATTTTTTTGGTTATTATTCATAAGAAAGTTGGGTTTTTTGAAGAATCTTTTTAAAATTTTTTTTTCCCTCTCTCTCTCTCTCTCGGGTAGTTTGAATATTTCCACTTTGAACAGTTTGTACAATGGTTAAAAACACAGACTTGGGACCTAGAATATCTCAGTTAAAATTCATGCTTGAGGCTGGAGTTGTGGCTCAGAGTGCTTGCCGAGCATATGTGAGGCACTGGGTTCTATCTTCAGCACCACTTAAAAATAAATAAACGAAATAAAGGCAATATGTCCATCTAAAACTAAATAATTTTTTTAATAAATACAATAAAATCTGTGTTTACCCACATATTACCTATGTGATCTTGGGGAAATTTTGTGAATATTTTGTGCTTTATTTTTCTCTTCAATAAAATGGGGACAATAATGGCCTTATATCTACAAATAAGTGGGTTAGTACAGGGAGTTCTCTGTATCCCTGAGTTTTGTATCTGATTTTACCAACCATGTGTCCAAAATATTCAGAAAAAAAAAAAAATGTGTCTGTAGTAAACACATACAGACTTTTTTCCTCTTACTATTATTCCCTAAATAGTACAGTATAAGAACTATTTAGAAAGTATTCAAAGAATATACATTGTATTATAAGTTGGTTATGTGCAAAAACTACCCCATCTTACATCAAGGACTTGAGGTATGCTCAGGACTCCTGAAACCAATGTCCCACAGATACCAAGAGATGACTGTATTCTTTTCTCTTCCTTCCTTTCTTTCTATTTTTATTGTTGTTCCTGTTTGTTTTCAGTGCTGGGGATCAAACCCAGGGCCTGTACATGATGCCAGACAAGTGCTCTATTGCTGAGCTGTACCCTCAACTCAGGGTGACTCTAATATAAAGTGCTTAGCAGACTCCTAGGCATGATGTCCACTATCTAAGTACTTGCTTACTGCTAGCATTACTCACAGTTATAGGAGACTTTGCTATACTGAAGTTTTATTATGATGTACACAGGAGTGGATTCTATTATACATATACTGCTTAGAACTAGTGAACTTCTTCAACCTAAGGATTCATGTTTTAGTAATTCCGAAAATTTCTCAGTCATTCTCTTTACAACTCTTATCAAGAACTACTTTCAACATGAATTTCTAGGCCTGGAGTTTATAGCCCCATGAAAATGGTATGAATTCATATTCTACAACCACCATATTCTACACAGGTGTGACTTTACTCTCATGTACGACTAATTAGAACAAATAAAATAAAAACAAAAAGAAAGCCACGGAAATGTCTCTTGTTAAAAAAAAAAAAAAGTCTTATTTTCTCTCATGCAAAGTCCCAGCCTAGGATGACACTCTCACCTATCTTAGCCAATACGTAGGGCTTTTCTAGTAAGGTTTTCCCTGAGGGGCACCTGTCAGGTTTCTAGTTCATTCAGTGATCTCAGTGTCAGCTAATTACTTTGAACATGCCCATGGCTACATTTTATATATCTGCTTGTGTACTTAGCAGCTAACTATGAAAGTCTATCATATGCTTATGTGTACAACTTGGACATTTGATAAATGTCGTTTTGACATAAATTCCTAGAAGTGGAACTGACTGACCAAGAGCAAACTGAATGACAACGTGATTTTCATCCTGAAATCTAGAGTTTAAAAAAGTAAATTTAATTCTTTTTATTTTATTTTTTGATACTGGGCATTGATCCCAGGGGTGCTTTACCACTAAACCAACATCCCCATGCTTTTTACTTTTTATTTTGAGACAGGGTCTCGCTAAGTCGCTGAGGCTGACTTTGAACCTGTGATCCTCCTGACCCCCTCATTCCAAGTCACCGGGATTACAGGCATGTACCATCATGCTAGGCTAAGTTCAAATCTTGACTTCACTTCAAATCTTTCTCGGGTGGGGGCATGTTCTTTGGGTACTGGTTTCCTCACTTTTAATATTGGAGCAATAAATAATCATTGTGAGGAAGCAATACATTACTTGCTAAGCATTTAATATAATATCAAATCCAAGGTGGGCCTGATAGATGGTATTATTATTACTGTTATTATTCTGCTTTCAATTTTTATTTATATTGCTAAACTACCAACTAAAGACTATACCTATTTACACACCACAAGTGTGTGTTTCTACATCTTTCCATTCCCAATAGGTCATGTGAATCCTAAACATGGTAATTTCAAACACAGAAAATATCATCTTTCTTTGCATTGATGTCGTTACCAGTTCAGTTATACATCTTTTCATAAGTCTGTTGCTTATCCAAGATTGCTTCTCTGTGAACAGCCAGTTTAAGATCTTTGCTCTTATTTCTATGAGTGTTTATTTCTTCTTGATCTGTAAGGATTTTTATATATTAAAGACAAAAACACCCTTGTCTATATGTTGCTTTTTTGCTACATGAACTTTGGACATAAAAGCACTTTGTTTTCAGAGGATGAGTTCCCAGAGGTACCACTGTAAAGAATAAACAGAAGATGTGATCTTTACTGTTGCATTCTGCAGTGATTTCAGTTATTAAGTCTTTCTGGACTCTTTCCTGCCAAAACAGCACAGGGATTATCTTTCTACATCAGACCCTGTAAGTCTGGCCAAGTAATTTACTTGCTAGTAAGTAATTACCAGTAATTTTGGAACCAATGTAAAATTCTGTTACTTAAGAATGTCCCAGAGAATATATAATAAACAATAAGAAATTATGTTTAGTATTATAATTTATTAAGATCTGATCAGAGTTTATAGAAAGATTTGTTATATCTTAGAATTTCTCATTGGTTGTGAAATAAATTCACACATAGCTTTTTAAATTAGTTTCCTGCCTCTGCTTAGTAGCTAACTTTTTTTTCAAGAAAGTTTCAAGAATGTCACCCCAACTTCCTATTTCCAGATCTACCATCTTGATCATGTTCACCTTATCCATGCCATTTATGATTTGACAGATTTCTACTTTCTAGGCCAAGGAGTCCTAATCTTTTACTTTGTCCTCATATGTCAATTCCTCCTCTCTCCCTCCTACTCCTCTGATCATTTTATAATGAATTGGTAACCACAATAATGAAATTTACTGAGGAAACCAGATTTTGAGATGCTGCCATAACTAATGGAGTCAGAGAAATGATGAAAAGGGCTTTAATGAGGTTTGAAATACAGTTGGAATGTTACAGATAGAAAATCAATTTGGAAAATGCTGTCAGCTTCATCCTTGGGGTGGGGAGTATTTAAACACACACACACATCTAAAGGATGGAAGCGACTTTGAAGGCAATGAAATACTGAGGATTGTTTTATAGTAGAGAAAATAGTTCTTTTATCCAGCTTTCTCTCTTTCTATCACTTCTATTTTGTTATGTTTATAAGCCTAACTAGGTAGACAACCTAATATCTTGGATATTCAAATACTGTAAGGGCTAGTAGCAAATAAATACTCCATTATTTTAACTAAATTTCTTTCTTTTTTTTTTTTTTTAACAGCCCTAGGGACTGAACCCAGTACACAACAATGGGCTACACCCCAGCCCTTTAAAAATTTTTTAAATTTTGAGACAGGTTCTCACTAAGCTTGCCCAGGCTGGCCTCCAGCTTAGATCCTCTCACCTCAGCTTCCTGAGTAGGTGGGATTATAGGTGTATCACTGTAAGAAACACACTCACCTGTTTAAGCCCCCAAAATGGACTAAGAGACAAAAGGGGGGCTGGGGGCACACCCCTAGGCTGTTCCTATCAGCATTTTATCCCCTGCAAGGTCCCCTCCCCAGTTCCTCATTGGCTGGGTACTGGTGCTCTATCTTCTCAAAGGTAGCCTGTATTTTATTGTCTCCTATAAGGTTATTTAAAGAAACATACTTCAGTTTTTCCCACCTCCTTTTGTTCCCTCGTAGTGGGAAGCCCTTTCTGGAATTGAGTACATTTTGGCAAATATGAAGTTTATCTGTGTTGGTCAGGCTGGCCCCTTCCCCTTACCTCCTGTTGGTTAGGGGGATGAGACTCTGTCAATTCAGGTGTTAACTGCTGGTAACCATTTGTTCTAGTTCCTTCTTTGGCTGATTTTCTCACATCCTTGATAATTTTACATTTAAGACTAAATACTGTATTCTAAAAATGGACCACGGACTTGCTATTTCTCACAGTCACCATGCCTGGGCTTAGCTAAATTACTCTTAATTCCATATAATCTTGGAAGTAGAAGGAAGATTTTTATGGCACCTCTGCAATACCACTTATAAAAAGTGCATCATTTTGTTCATCCCAAACAATATATTTTAACTTCTTCAAAAGAAGTACTGAATTTGTGGCCTCGGGACTGATGAATATTCTGGAGAAAAGCATACCATTTTCCATAAAGCAATTTGTGATACACACATTACAAACTGTAAAGCACCTTGTATAAAAAAGGAAAATTATGATTTAAATAGATTACCAGGACACAGAACAATTAGGAGCTGCAATCTCCTAGAATAACTCATAAGATCTGGAAGACAACCTTAAGTCTGGGTTAATTAACATGCAATTGATTCTTACTTCTTAATCTTTGAAAACTAGGTGAAAGATACTTCTCTCTACAAAATTCCACATGTAATTATAGAGTAAATTTTGACCGTAAGTATTTCAAGTCTCTAGACTAAACCTCCCGAGCAATTTTTGGTATTATTTTTGCCTTCTAATTTTATTTAAAAAACTAGATACCTAATATATGAAGTCATTTCCTGTTTCTACCTTAGGCACTCCATCTACTTATTGTGAAGCACAGAAGACTTAAGTTCCACATTCTCATCCATAACCCCTTCGCTGGTACTTTGCAGGGGAAAGCCTCCCCAGGCCCGGAAACCTGGTCTCCTCTCTGCTATAGACTATTCACAAGAAGCATCCTGTTCAATGAATTAATTGAACAGGCCTAATGAATTAATTGCCAGAGAACCTGAAACATAAACTAGCTACCATGTGTCTGCTCAGTGCCTGCTTTCTGGGATCCTTCCTTAGGAGTTCATCATGCTATTTGGGTCTGTCTTATATAAACCCAAACCACTTTGGTAATGGGCCCTTTTCTGTCCCTCACTTACCCTTCACAGGTGAGCAGGACAGTTCAATGCACACAGGATTCAGACTATCAAAAATGAGGCAGATGTATGATGTGTCAAAATACATTCTACTGTCATGTATAACTAATTAGAACAACAGCAGCAAAAAAGTGAGGGAGACAGACAGTATACCTGAAAAAAGGAGGCAACTTTGTAGCTCCTCTTTCACAGTACAGGATATAATTGTTTAAAAATTTTTACTTGAGTATAATTGATATAGCAAGAACTTCACAATTGTATATAATTTCTGTACAATTGATGAGTTTGGACATGCAAACACCCAGACGCCATAACCAAATCAAGGTCACAGGCCTATGCACACCTTCCAAAGCCTCCTGCGTGCCTTTGTTGCATTTGGTTTCTGTGGTAGGAACACTTAACACGAGGTCTACTCTCTTAACAAATTCTGACACGCACGACCATGCACTGTCATCTATGGGCTACTTTACAGCAGATCTATAGAACTCATTCATCTAACGTAACAAAACTTTGTGCCCATCCCAAAACTCCCATCTCCCTTCCACTCTATCGGTTTCATTGTTAAGAGAAGAGTGACTTCTGAGAGAAACTGATATACTTTTATTCAAATCCAAATGCGCATATTCCAAAATCAAATATAACTTTTAAGCAGTTACTGTACCAGACCCTAGTAATTGCCCAGCTAATAGCCATCCCTGCCTTCTTACCTGCCAAGACAACTGTGTTTCTTTGGGACAATGATGTGCCAATCTAGGCTCAGACTCACCATTAGTCTAAGCCACTTATGTTTCCAACACTCAGACTATCTACAAATTTATAAAAATTCAAGTCAAGAACATCAACCAGTGTTTCTCAATATATGAAAAGCAAACTCCAAAAGAAAAAAATGCCACTTCAGAAATCCCTTTAAAAAAATAAGTACGCTTTTGATTCCAAATAGAAAACAACAAAACAGTATTTAAAGTGGCACAATAAAAAATAAGTTGCAGAGCTTGGGATATAGCTCAGTTCATAGAGTGCTTGCCTGTCAAGCACAAGGCCCTGGGTTCAATCCCCAGCACCACAATAAATAAATAAATAAATAAATAAAGCAAGCTACATTTGTCAAACTCAAAAAGCTGCATGATATATGATTCGATTTGGGAAAAGGCAAAACTAAAAGACAAAAAAAAAGATCAGTAGTTGACAGGACAGGGACTGGCAGGGGGAGACATTATACACAAAGGGTCACATTTTCAGGGTGATGCAATATTCTACACCTGTACCACTGTGGTGGCTACCTGACTTTAAGTGAAGATCAAAACTTTGAGAACAGTACACTAAAAAAGAGTGAACTTACTATACATAAATTATACCATAATTTAAAAATGTTAGAAATAGCACATTTATCACCTGATAAGACACCAAAGTTATTCTATGCTGGGTTAATCCATGCTATTGTAACTAGTCAAGAACCAGAGAAAGAGAGCAATTGTCCCCTTATTATGAAGGTTTTTAACCTACAAAACTCTGTGGCAAAAATAATCCTGTGTTGTAGGATATTGTTATAAATAGTCAAGACTTTCCAATTGTATCAATTTCAAATCTGATATCACATTATTAGACTTAATTCATAGTAAGGAATCACCCAAAATGAAATTCTTTGCTGTGGAAATAAGCAATTAATCTTAATGTTTCATAGCACAATTGTGCCTTCCAGTGGGAAAGAGGCACATGTGATGTGTCTAATGACAATAATTTACTTAACTTTGAAGAACATTTAATAATTACAAAATATCTCACATACATTATCTCATCTGATTCTCCCAGTCATCTAGTGAGGTTAGATAGGTGAATTTTTATAGTTCCCACCACATGGATGAAAAAAATAGAGGTCCAATAAGTTAGGTGCTGTAGTCCTAAAATTATTATAAAGAGAGTCAGAAAATGAACCAAGATATTCTGACCCCAAATCTAATCGTAATTTTCTCCATAGATCAGGCTGCCAGTTGAACACAAAATACCTCAAAAATCTTCCCCAAATCTCTAGCTACAAAGTCAATTAAAACTATAGGGAATTTAGCCCTATAGCTTCTTCAATGATTCTATAAAATTAAAATAAGTATATAGCAGAGGCAGGATGTTCTGGAAGGAAAGCTGCGGCTCAAAAGAAAAGGAAGGCGAACATAAATGAATCCCTACCACGTGCCAGACACATTATTTCAAACCTGCTTTCACGACAATCTTTAGGAGTAGGTGGTAATATTATCCCTCACTGCACATTTAGAGGAATTTGGATCAGGAGATGCTAAATTAACTTGCCCAAAGTCTCCCAGCTTATCATGGTTGGAAACAGAATTCTAATCCCAAGCCTATTGAACTCTGAAGCCCAAAAGAAAGGTACTATAAGCCTGAACATCTATAAAGAACGAGTCAAAATTTCAGTCATTCCTTAATTTTGAATCTGAACAGAAATATTTTTTTAAAAGGCATATGTTGTTCATAGCTACTTTACCTCTAAAATGAGGATTAAATATTCTTATTTTCCCTTCAAACCTGTGACGAACTTCTTTAGGTGTCTTGGAGTGAACTGAGTTCACCAATAACCGGTGTTTTGATACTAGTACCAGCATGGCACCCAGCAGCCCATGGGGTCAAAAATACAACATAAGCAAAATGAGAAAAGAAACAATTCCAGGAATTGTGACCTTTCCCTTAGGATGTTAACTCTGCTTTAAAATTGCATATGAAACGTTTAAAAATGTTTTGTCTTTAAAAAAAAAATAACAGAACTCTTTAACTATAGAACAGAAGAGATTATTTATTTTAAAAAATCTTTTAACCCAGCACAGAATAATACATATATAGACACCTGAGAGGTATTTCATGATGAGACTAACGATAATGACAATTACAAAGCTACTTCCACATTTATTCATCTTTAGTGGTTTCTGTTACAAAAGTAAAGAGAAATAATTTTTGATTTCTATTGTTTTATATTGTCACGTGAAGCATATCTGTTTTCGGGTATTTTTTTTTTGGTAGCCCATAAATTAATTTTTGCCTTTCTTTTTAAAAATTAATTTTTCCATGTTTTTATTGGTGTGTTATAATTATACTCTAGGTGCTTTTTTATTTTTTTAAAGTAGAGAGATGTAAGTCATTCACTTGCTGGAATAAAACTTACAAAATGAAGTTCGTTTTGCTTGTCAAGTGCAGATAAAAGGAAGAAGGGAAGAAACAGTTTAAATGTAAAAGGCACCTTTTCCCTAACTCCTGAACTAGTTCACACAATAAAATGAATAATTTAACCACCTGAAACTTCATATGTGCAGAACACTGCATGCAGACCAGGGACAGTTTCACTTCAAATTTGTACAGTCTTTAGTCAAGGACTTCATCTGCATTTCTAACACCTGCTTCAGTCAGCTGTGAAGTATGCTGTTATCTCTATAGTCATCTTTTATCTTTACTCTGTCCATCTAACAAAAAAAATTACATTATAGAATATAATTACTTGGCCTAAAATGAATAGGGAGTAATTCACACAATCTTCTGAAAAGGATTCTCCTTTATCTTATCAAAAGGTAATTTTAAAACAAGTTACTAATTAATGTTGTCATTCTTTATAGTATCCATCTCCTTGAAACATTAATATTAATTGTGTAGAGCAAAAATAACAGAATCTACTTCCTCTGCAATGAATATCTGTTTCAGGTGTAAAGGGAAGAAAAAACCTAACTGTAATGATTGATACCATTTGTAAAATACACAAATATCTCTTCTAAGTTATTATTACTATACTATTTTAAAATGAGGATTTTCTAGCTTAGCCTACCTAAGTTAAAATTTTATACATATCAACATAAACATCAGCTAAATTTTGACCATCAATCTATTGTCAATGACTCACATTATTTACCCTGTATAACACAACTTTAAATGGAGGACTTGAAGCTTTCTCTAATACAGAAATTATCTTCAGAGAGGAGGAAAAGTGGAAGTAGTTGGGAAAACTGGAATAAAACTGAACAATTTCTGGCTTCCTATCTCTCTGTTTATTTCCTATATAGCACATAATTATATAATACAACTATTTTCTCTGTTGTCTGTCTCCCTATTTAAATATAAACTCCATCTGGGCAAAGAGTATGCTTGGCTATTCTCCCCTCTGTCCCTAATGTCCAGCTGAACTACAAGCACCCAGCAAATAGCAAACAGTTCTTATCCAAATTTAAAAAATCTCAACCAGACTGAATTAGAAGGGATTTTGAAGAACTATTTCCAATTTTCTATTTCCTTTAATGTACATGCATGTGTGTACATATACACACAAACCCCCAGAAAATCCCCACTTAATTAGCATTGCTGTAGAATATTTTCTACATAAGCTGATTTTCTCATGTAGTCAAAATGACCTTTTTAAGATATCAAGACAGTTTAATTTCAACTATTTTAAATGAGTCAAACATGATTATTTCTCTACCTTCAAAAAATAAGCTTCATATTTATGGTTATCTTACAACCAAAATTATGCATTAAAATTTTATGTTTTGCCACGTAATACTATAATTCCCTCAGATGTTAGTGAAGTAGGTAAGGTTCTGTGTCCCCAAGCCTGTGTTCCAAGAGGACTTATGAATATGGACTCTGATTTAATGCTTCTGTTGTCTCCTTTTTTGTATGCAGTTTTTTTTTTTTAATGGCCTAAACATTCAATATGTATTAACTCATGCAGTCCCACCAAAGGCTTGGACACTGTAATATTAGTGCTTTATAGATGTCACACACAAGAAAACCGAGGCAGGGAGAGGGTAAATCACTTGTTCAAGATCACACAGCTGTAAATGGAGGAGTTCGGAATCTGAATCTGAGAGTTTGATTTTGGGGTTTCTGTTTTTAATTACTACGCTGACCCAAGGCCCACAGAGAGAGTAAGAGCTGCCCATGATCCTGATCCTGTGGTTGGGTAAAGAACCTGTGGTTGGGATCACCTTGTGTGCAGTTTCTGACATTTTACTTTCTAGCTGCTTCTTCACTACAGGTTCCTGCTCCTCATAAGTTATTATTTATTACTTAGGATGAATGAAAAGTTCCTAAAGCAATCTTGTCCCATAAATTTAAAAAAATCTATAACAGAAATATTATGAAAATATATACTTTTTTTTTTAATCCAACTGTAAATATATCCCTTGGCAGCCTTTCCATTCAAGCTAAGTCATTTCATCATTCAAAGTAGGGTGAAGGTAGTCTACAGCAGCAAACTTACTATTCAGATTTTTGTTCTTTTTGTTTTGTTTTGTTTTGTTTTGTGGTACTGGGGATGGAATCAAGGGCCTCATGTATGCCAGGCATGCATTCTACCACTGAGCTACATCCCTAACCCTACTATTCAGTGTGGACAAATTTTCCGTTTGAGCTCCTACAGAGGAAAGATTCCTGAAGGTTCTCAGGATCCTTCAAAGAAAAAAAGGATTTTTGAAGGTCCCTAAATGTCTATTACAGAGGAAGGATCAAGTCCAGGAGAGGTGAAAGCCCATCTTTACCACAAATATGGATGGAGGAAGCTCAGGATACGATGTAAGGGAACACTTAATGACCCAGGGAGCAAGCTGATGATGCTTCTGAGCCACAAGAAGAAATGCAGAAATCTGTGGAGGGTAAGGAAGTCAAACACTAAGATATTCCTTGGAACTGATGGTGAAGTAGAACTATCCAGAACCCAGAACAGTGGGACTAATCAACAGCTTACTCAGGCGTTGGGGAAGCCGAAAACTCCTAGAAATCTCACATGGGGCCAAACGCTAGAGGACTAGGAAACAACAGCATCACCCTGGTGAAATAAAGGTTTCTAGATAAATAAAAATTAAATGTAGCTTACATGACAAAAGCCATCATATGGCCTTTTCACAAATTTCTAGCCTAATCTAAGATTCAGCCAGGGGCCAATGTCAGAACTCACTGAGACAACTATGCCTAAGAGCCTGTCTGGACATATGACCATGACTTCTATAGGAAATTGTATTATATTGTACCTCAATAAAATAACCACCAGGAGAGGCTGAGCAAAACAGAAGCAAATGTCAGGTGAGGAAGAGAAACCTTAAAATTTTAATTCAATAGTCCCAGCTTCTGTACTCTCATTCCTAATGAAAACAGAACACAGTGAATTGTAGGGGAAAAAAAAAAAAAAAAAAAAAAAAAAAAAAAACAGAAAGAAATTAAACAATTTCCAAAGAGGTAAATTAGCTTAATAATTCATTGAAGATACAAATTTCTGAACGACTTCAGGAAAAGTTCATGAATAAACTTTCTAAATAACTTTATCAATAGTAGTAACATGGGGAAATCTCATTTATGTGAATTAATATCAGAAAGAAATAATGTGATCCAAGATTGAGTACTGAAAAGTTCAAATTACAAAATATGTTAAAAGACATCATACAAAGTTGACTGTAGAAGAAATAATGGGAACTGGATCCTAGCTGTGAGTCTTCTCATTACCAGCTGGGTAAACTTGAACAACCACTTAACCTTTCTGAATTTCAAATCCATTATCTATTAAATGGCAAAAATAATGAGAACTAATATTTACTGAGTATTTACTGACACCCCTCATATTTTATTGACATTTAACACCAAATATTTCATTTAATCTGCACAAAAATCAACAAAGTTGTCACAGTCACTGTGTCCCCCTACAAGGATCAGAGGCATAGTGAAGGGACACAAGCCCAGAGGTCTGAATCAAACATCAGTGTCACTGTAACTTGAGTCTCAGCAGTACTGTGCCTGCCTCCTAGGAGTGATGTGGCACTTGCCTGAAAATATATATTTAAAAGTACATTGAAACTGTAAGAAGCTATACATACATAAGAAATCACTAGTATTTAATGAATGATAAAATTCATCAAGAATTAGCAAAATCGATCTAAATAATTCTAATTAATTAAATCAGTAAAGTATAATATGTTGAATTCATTTCTCAAGCTTATTAAACATATCTGCTACAAAATTACTTGCCGTTTAAGTGCATATCATATACTTTTAAAGCCATTTTAACCCAGCTTGAAATACTGTAAATTGTGAATTTGTGAGATATACAGACTCAAGGAGTACAAATACAGAGGAAAACTCTCCAAGCTCTCTCGCTCTCAGAACCTGTTCCTTTTTGAAACCAAACTGAAAAAAATTGCTTTTCAGATCCACAGAAATGAAAGCCAATGGGATGCTCTTACCAGGTGTGCTCTTCCTCCTACCAGGTATGTTCAGAGCACAGCCCAGTGTCTGGCATGGGACAAACACCTGGCCGAATGACTCAGTGAGAACAATTAACTTAGAGCAAGGGAGATGCCCGATACTGCAGCCCCGACACCCTAAACCAGAAAGCACTGCAGTGTAGGAGTCATTTTGTGTAGCAGAAAAGACTCCAAACATCTGACCACACCTTGAGGTCAGCATGGTTGGTACAGGAGTTGATGTGCACACAGCATGACTGTTACGGTAGTGACCAACTGGAATCATCAACAAAAGATTAAATGACAGAGGATTCAAAAGACTGAAGCGTATATAATGTACTCTGAAATATTTTTATTAAATGTGGCAAAAAAATTTTTAATATGAGTTGTTTAAAAGGGTAAATCAGAAAACTCAGAGGCATTCATCTTCTCATCTGACCATTTGAGGAACTCTGCTAGGATATGAGACTTGACCCTTGCCTCAAAGAACATATGTACTGGTGGTAGAAGACAGGAGTGAAAGAAAAACTAAAAGCCAAAAGGTCACACAAATAATGATTTGAAGTTCTAATAAGACCTTAAAAGGAATTTACCCTGTACAGGGAGAGTGCAGGAAGAGAACCAGGTCTGGAAAAGGAGGGTCAAAGAACATTTCTCTGAGGAACTGACATTCAAGTTGGAACTTGAGGAATAAACTGGTCACTGAACATTGGTCCCATGAAGAGACAGAAAAGCCATCTGGGAGACAACCTGCGAGGATACCCTGAGGCTGCATGAGTTTGGCTCAGAAGTTACATCCTGGTCCAAGCCACCAAGCTCTCCTAACTGCACTCAAGCGACCAAGGCCTAACTGGCCATCCTGCTGCAGCCTCAATCTACAAGTGCTTCTCCAGAGAGTGGTCCTCAAGAGAGATCATGTTACTGCTCTGCTCAGAACTCCCAAATGTCTTCCTATTTCATTGAAATCGAAAGCCGAAGTCCTTTCAAAGCCCTCCAACTACATAAT
This sequence comes from Sciurus vulgaris, assembly GCF_902686455.1. Classification (NCBI taxonomy): domain Eukaryota; kingdom Metazoa; phylum Chordata; class Mammalia; order Rodentia; family Sciuridae; genus Sciurus; species Sciurus vulgaris. The sequence goes on from NC_136469.1 coordinate 24,709,867, forward strand.
CTGGACCCTTTCTACACATACCTGAATTTTTCTCCATCACCCTCTCTGTTCCAGATAGTCTCTTGCCTTTGTACCTTTGCACTGTGGGTTCTCTCTGTAAGGAACAATGTTTCTCCAAATAACCCCATGGCTTGTTCCCTCACCTCCTTCAAGTGTCTGCTTAAATGTTTTCTTACAAGTGAGTCTGTCAACTATCACTTTTTACATAATTGCAGCCCCTCTATCCCTGTCCCTTTCTGACCTCATTTTTCTCTACACTCATGCACTACCTAATAAAAATCTGGAAAACAATGGACTGCATATATTGTATATATGATAGTGATCCCATGAGATTATATTGCTTAATGACAATCTAGTTTGTGTAAGTATACTCTATGATGCTTATACCACAATGAAACTGCCCAACAACACATTTCTCAGAATTCCCCATTAAACAATGTATGACTGTATTTTCTCCATAAGAAATATATATACATACAAATTGTAAAACTATACACTAGGAATATTTCCTCCCTACAATGCAAGTTCTTCTAGCTTTCATCTTTTGTTGAATGAATGAACTGGTGAAAATGTATTATAATCTCATGGCAGATCTTGGGGGTAAAAAAGTGACCTGGAGAGAAGCTGGAGAGGGAGTTAAGGGACAGACCATTCAAGACCTTATAAACCATAAAAGGAATTGTGGTATTTGTCTCAAGAAAGCCATTGACAGATTTTAAGCAGAAACACAACATGATCAATTTGTATCTTTCAAGATCACTTTAACTTCTATAAGGAAAATGGAATGGAATGGACCAAAATAAGAAATGAAGAAATTTAGGTCAACTCTCATCCCTGGGATTCACAGAAGCTTTGGCATCTATTTATGTGATTATCTGTACACCCTTAATATATGCTTGTGTGATAATAAGTCATTTGCTCTCTTTATCACATTGTATTTGCAAAGTTCCCAACACTGTCTCCAAAAATTTAAATATTTCTTTCCAAAATCTTTTCTTCCTGAATAAGTCTTCAAATGAAAGTGTACTGATATAATGTCTTAAATTCTCATTACTGAGACACCAATATATAATATAGTTAGTACTTGGAGCGTGCATAAAACATCTCTCTGAATAAGACCCATAAAGGTTAAGAGTAGCCTAATTTGCTGATATTATTTTAGCTACAAATTTGGCTAAGAGCTTGGGTATGGGGAAGAAGATAAGTGAGAGAAACACTGGTGATTTAACCTCCAGTGTTCCCTTAAGGACAAACATTTGTCACCTTGACAGCAAGGTGAAAGGTTTGCAGCGAGCACGCTTACAACAGGACTCTCCCCTCTCTCTCGTCTCTGGGGACATGTGATTTCTGAACACACATTATCTGAACGAATGATGATGATGATGATGATGAGCCACAGAAAGGGCTAGGGAGGAAAAGAGGTTGAGACCCACATAACTCAGAGCCTCCACCGGAAATGTTGCTCCAGGGACTGTGACAAAGATTTACCATTTGCTGCTCCTCTTCCTAAGCTTCCACTTGAGGCTGGAATAATCAACTCTATAAATTATCTCACTACATTCAAACACTGTCCCCAGTTAACAGCATGAATCTACTGCTAATAATTACAAGTGTGTCATAAAGCTGAAGTCCTAGGCATATATATTTCCACTTTCTACACAAATCTCTAATTTCCAGGGTTTATAATTCTGATGTGAAAATCTGCAGGCTTAAATCAGGAACAAAAACAAGCCTGATTTTCACTCTGGATAAAAATATGTAACTTAAATCAGCATTAATGTGATGATACTCATGCACCAAAAAAGAATAACAGAATCTATATTTTGGCCTAAAAGCTAAATTGCTTATACTATTTTCAAATGGGAAAGAGGAAGGGATTTTTTTTTTAGAAAGTTTTTCATTTATGAGCATTTTGGGTTCTAATTTAATTTCAGGAATCAACGGCATTTATTTATGTGTTCCTTTGAAAGGAGGGATTTTGTTTATGATAATTTTTATTTTATTTGTTCTCTTTAGGTACACATGACAGTATAGTTTGACATATTTATAAAAACATGGAATATATCTTATTCTAATTAGGATCCCAGTCTGTCACCTTGTACGTGATGTGGAGATTCATTGTGGTATATTCATATATGTATATAGAAAAGTTTTACATTTTTACTTTAAAAAGTATCTTAAACTGAAATCACTATAAAATTAAAATTAAATCTAACATCCATCCTGTTTAAATATTTATTCATTACCAAATCATCACTATTTCTAAATACTGTCAAAATGGCCAAATTTTTTTTAAGAAGAAAGTCAATTTTTTAACAAAACATAACTGATAGAAAAGTGAAGTTATGAAGCATTTGGGAAAATATATGGGAATATAAGGGAGTGAAAGCAGAGATGGACACTAGGATGAGAACTGTAGTTAAGAAGAAAAATAAAACAGGAGGGGAATGAATGTTCAACCTAAAGGAGTTTATTCTGGCTTAATATCTATGTCTTTCATTCATGAAGGAAAAACAGGAATTCGCTATGCTCACCCCTTGCAAGCACATACCTAACAGATATCAAATCAAACTTTTAACATCTCACTCAAATTTATTCTCTTACCTAAGTGCACTGATTTTGTTTTGATGCCACAATAACTAATCCTAAAATATTTTGTGTCCCTATCTCACTATGCTCTTTCTATGTCCTGTCCTTTCTACTACCCAGCACCACAGAAACTTTCATGAAAAGCTTTGCCAGAATAAATATCTAAATAGGAAAACAATATTACCAATAATGCTTAAAAAACAAAAGTCCTTACCTACTAGAGATTTTTGTTGAAAAGAGATGATTACTGGACTTGCTTCAAAAGGGGGAGATTGGATGGGAGTGTAGAGGGAACAAGGTGTGGGTTGAGATGGCATCTGCTGGGGTTGAGAGGTGCCTACATGGGGCTTGTTAATATTATTTCATCTACACTGTAAATGTTTCACAACTTCTATTTTAAAAAAATGTTCTAATGGGCCAGAGATTTTGGAGAAATACTATATCCAGCGACTCAATAAAGAAGTTTCAAAACAGGATTACAGAGAGTTTTGGTCACAGGGATGGAAAGGGTTGGGGAGACTCCTTTTCTAAAATAAGGTGGATAAAAAAAAATAGCAGCTAACGTTGATGAAAACTTGCTAGTGGGTCACTCTGCTAAGCATTTCAGAGACTTGGTCTTATTTCATTTCTTTAAAAGTTTAGAGAGGAAGGCATCCTTAATTTAAAACTAGTAGTGAAACTGCTTCTGTATCAGGGTCCAGCACACAGGAGGCACTAGATGAACATGAGCTGCCTAAATCACTGAAAAAATTATCTCATATGTTTTTCCTTTCCCTCTTTCTTTCTTAGACTATTCAAAGACTTGGTGTTCATTGTTGTTTATCTAGACTCAGAATACTCTACATTTCTGTCTTTCACTTAAGAACAAATGCATTGCTGCCAGGCCATTTCTCCAACTATACACCTTTGGCATGATATACTACTTGAAAACTCAACAGCAATACCTTACATGGTATTAAGTCCAAGCTGAGCCTCCCATTCAAGCCTCTCCATAAGATTTCTCAGTTTTTTTCTACTGGTCATCAATAGGCTTACTCCAGTAAGCCATTCATTCATTCTATACTGATTATCTACTATATACCAGGCACTGTATTTATCATTATACCAATACAGAGGGAGATATAACAGTGAGGGTAACAGGGTTGGTCCCTGCCTTTAGGGGCCACATCCACCCTCAGGCAGACCTTTCCACTTGGGCTATCAGTGATTTTCAAAGTCTTATACCTAACATACCCCAGGAATCCTTTCCTGGCCATTTTGGCCTTTCTTGATTGATGACATCACATATTGAAGCAGTTAGTCACATTTCATATTGTGTCTTTCTCCAGGAGTTTTACTTATATGTATCTTCTTTCTTCAATTACACTAAGTACAGAAATTGGGTCTTCTATTCTCTTACATCACGCAACTGAATGTAACTCAACTGAATTCAATAACATGGAAACAGTAAGTGGTCAGTGAGCATCTTTCAGGGCTGGGGTGGTAGCTCAGTGGTACAGCACTTGCCTGGCCCATGCAAAGCCCTGGGTTCCATCCTCAGCACTGCAAAAACTAAATAAGCAAAAAGCAGGAAAACTATCTTCAGTACTGAAAATAGTTAAGAATACTAAGTCAAAATAATAACACACAAGATCTAATTTATCTTTGAAAATAGAGATAAAAAAAAACTCTAGGAAAGGTATAGATGTACAAAAGGAAATTTTCTTTTGCTGTGGTATAGCTAGCTATCTACAATAATATATAGTATTTTATAAGTTCTATTAAATATCAGTCTTTTTCTTTAATTCTTCTATTTTATAAAATATAATTTAGAGACCCATATCATAGACCAAATTTATTAGGGCTCTGCTATGATGTCAATAATATTGATAGGAGCAAATTAAGTCTTTAGTTATTTAGAAGAAAAAATACTTTTCAGTAGAAGCAAAGATTAATATTCTGTATGTGAATTCATAATATTAACCTAAAAAGAACATTAGCATAGTTTAACCATGTGAAAAAAATAACTAAAAAGTCTGATAAATGAATTCACAAGCTTTTCATGTCAAACATAACTTCTTACAGAAAATCAGCTGTGATAAATATTAGACTAGGTTTCCTTCTATGCACTCTTTGTTTCTTCTGGATTATTCTGTTGGATTATACTATGTTTTGTCTACTAGGTTGTAACACTATAATTCATCATAAATTAAACCTACTAGATAGATTACTGCATAGAGAATCAGTAACAGTAACATCTCCTTAATCTGGAATGAATGTCACTGTTTTCCCAAATTCTATCCACTCTGCAAGATTTCTTCTCATACCGTCTCTACTGAGAGATCTCTCCAGTTACCCATCCTTCCACTTATCTTTATTGTGTACTTTTGTATAGACTTAATCACTGCAGTGTATCTCTATAAGAGTGGGATCTGTGCCTGGTGACATCATATTCCTCCCAGCTCCACTGCACATTTCCTTCAAAGTGAATAAAAAGTGATCTTTTCTAATGACAAGAACAATTGAGTATTAAAATATAGATGAATATTCACCTCTGTATAAACACACTCCAAGACATTCAATCACGAGTCCATGAAGTACACAGAAAATTTTACATGTAAAAATTACATCCACAATTTAAATGTCACCTTAAAATGCATTTTCCCAAACTCTATAATTTTTTTTCTAAAATTCTAAGTTCCTGACAAGTGAGCTAAATTATCCTAGTCCCTAAAAAGTTTTTCTTTGAAAATGATTCCTTGATCTACTTAACTAGTTATTTTCTCTTTCTCCCTTTATCTCTTTGTTTTCTTCTGCCTACACTTCTGGAAAAGATAAATCATTTCTTCTGAGCCCCTACAGAATATAACTTGGGCAAACTAAACTCAGGTATGAATTAGAAAAATGAAAATAAGGATAAAAATTGGTTTGGGTAAAACCGTTTTTAACATTTTGATAAATCACCATCACTTGTCAAGTGTCCTCACCAGCCCTGACTACTTCCTAGGGTTTCCTTGAACAGTGAGTCTTTGCCTATACTCCAAATAAAAATCAGTATTCAAAACCCTAAAGACGGGTGGTGAGAAGATCAATGAGTAAAAGAAAAGCAACCAACAAAAATTAGTAATTTCAACAATGAAGAGCTTAGGTTTGGGACTATTCAATAGCCCAAAAGGAATAAAATAGGAAAAGTAAGAAGAATGTAGTCAGATTGTCAAAAAGCTGTTTTTTCAAGTGATTCTGAAATACATCCTTTAGGTTTTATGCTTAAATATGCTTTCAAGAAATGATAACAAATGGTAGTTCTTAATTATCAAAATAAAGAACTGAAAACAGTAGGCATTTACTAAAATTTCTTTTGAAATTTTACTGATCAGTGAAACCCAAATGTTGGAGATGACTGACCTAGTAAAACTGTCATGTAAGAGAGGCCAATACTATTGAAAATGAGTTTTTGAATGTTAGTGGATTAGATTTAAAAAACGTAACAGTACCATGAAAACAACTGTTAAATACAGAGGAGGGCACAAAAAAAAAAAATTCAGATTCTGAAAGTGAACTAACTTGTTGGAGAAACAAAGCACACCTTTTATATATATGAGATTGTATTTATTTTCCTGAGACTGTGAACATTTCTAAGAGTGTTAGTAATTGATCAAAATAAGTACAGTGTTGGGGGAAAAAAGCAATCTACTATTATGAAAAGCTAAAAATATGTATATTGCTATTTAACCACTAAAAATTCTATGCACCAGAGTTTTTTCTAATACCCTCAAGTAAATAGTCCTCTCAGTAAACTAAAGGGGAACTAAAAATGAAATTCATGAGCATTTTTCAAAAAGCAAAATGCTGAATAATGAACCAACTACCTGAAAAACAAATCCCTGTCAAGCAGGACGTGGGCATATGGCTGACTTTAAAGTCACTATGGAAGATTAGAATGGGAAGTTGGGTTATTACCTGAAATAAACATCTAAAAATAAAGACATATAAAAGTAGACACCAAATTATACTTATAATTTCAAAATAGTTTGTCTAATAAACATTTTAGTGCTATCCAAAAGAACTTTTTGCAATGATAAAAATGTTCAGCAATCTACACTGTCCAATTCAGTAGCTATAGTCACATGTGGTTAGTATATGAGGAACTGAAATTTAATTTAATTTCTATCAATATAAGTTTAAATAGATGCATGTGGCTTGGACTACCAAATTGGTCAGTACTGTTATGAATGATATGGAATGGCAGTATTAAACTATTGCCTCCTTCCTGAACTGGGAAATAAAGGAACCATCTTTATAGCTGAGACACACAAAATCACTTTAAGACATCAGGATGGTTTTAATGTCAGCAAGACATTACTTTAAGGTACAGTGAGTCAATAAAAAGGGGAAAACAGTCAGCAATGGAAAAGAGAACACGCTTAAAAGCAAGTATTAAGAACACCTATCTCTAAGAATCATCTAGGAAAGAAGATCCCTGGTCCAAATGATGGACCTGTCTGTTTCCAAGGGCAACACACCCCTGTTGTGGAGCCAGACACATCCATTTACAACAGCCTGATAGAATCAATCTTGGGAATTATCTCCCCATGTCAACTTCTTCTAATCCCATTCTCACCCAATAAACTTCTAGTTAAAATATTTCTTATGTGAATTAACCATGAAGGAAGAATGCAACAACTCAAATGTCTTGAGATTTTCCCATAATTATTTTAGCACTTAGTTACTAAATTAGTAACTTGCTTTATATATCATTATCTGAGTAGAAGTAACTTAGACCATTCCTGTTAGATAGAGCTACAGAATCAGTTTCTGAACAGGATTGTAGTAAATGTACAAAGTTTAGGCCACCTGTGTCCCTGACAATGAAGAGCTCAGTATCTTAAAAATGTAGAATGATTCAAATAGATGATGGAAAGAACAATGATGGTACTGGAAATGATCTCACTAGGGGATGACATCTGCTATCACCAAGGCCAGGGGAAGAAGAGCTCAGAGATCTTGGGCTGCCATTTATTTCTAGGAGACAAGGAAAAACTTCCCTAAGGACTATGGAACCCAACTTCCCATTCTTGAAAGAGTTCCCCCTCTGATTTGTTCAGATATTTAAAATTATATATCAAAATATGTACTTCAGGTGACTCATTCCTTACAGTTCTCATATACAAATGGAAAGTCAGTGACATCTAGGAAAACTAAGAGAAGCAGAGCAATGCTGCCTGAGATCTTTAAAAGTTTATGATATTTTATCTCTAGAAAACTCGGTGCTTATGACACCAGGCTTAGAATCTGGAAAAAAATTAAAAGCCAGATATGAAGGAAAGTTTCCTTTAAGACTAAGGATTATTGAAATTATTCCTTGTGGGAGACCTTGGTGTTATTTTTCAAATATATATTCAAAATTCATATAAAAGAAGAAAAAAACAGAACAGCGCTTTATTACAAAAGATGTATTATTTCTAACCTGGATATTCTCTACTTGAACACATTTGAAAACTCATTTTTAACCACTTGTTTATATTGGTGGGGGTTTTATTCAACTTTTTTAAGCTGGAAATTTAACCTTTTGACTTCAATAATTGGCTTGAAACTACATGACATATGGATACCAAATTCTATAGATACTTAATGATGTAGAATCAGGATTCAACTATCTTTGAGGAAAAGTATCTGTGAATAAAAGGAAAAAAGGATGGAAGCCCCTGCATGAACAGTGTTTTCTGTGATCTCTATTTTTTCCTCCTCAAAGAGATAGAAGTAAATGAAGAAAAGAAGAAAAAGTAGCAACTACTAGTTTCTCAATAAAAAATATTATTTTCTATTACTGATTTTAATTTTTGAAAAGATTGAAAAATCTGTCTTGCTCCAAATTTATAGAGCTCAGTGGCTACTGAGAAGGGATTCTGAGTGACCAGTTAGGCTGCTATCTACAGATGTCACAAAGGTTATCATGAGAAAGTGGAACCAACTATCCCATTAAAAATCATGTCTGATTAACTACACATCCCTTCTTTGGGTATTTTCAAAGTCTATCTCTTCTTTTCTTCATTATATAAAGATATTAATCATTCTCCAAAGCTCCTCCAGTCACAACTTATTTTCTCATTTAACAAATTTTAACCTCTAGCAAGATGATAAGACTAAAGTCAAAGTAATACTCTGAGGTATGAATCTACCAAACTCAACTTCAGAATGCAGTAACATGATGCTTCAAAAGAATGAACTACATTAGCTTCCATTTGCTCTCATATCATATGGCAAGTTCAAGTTATCTGATTCTTCCACTATCACCTTGAGTTTTTTCTTTATCTTTCCTTTCCCCAACTCCCTTTTTCTATTTTCTAAATACTTCAAGAGCCTCTTAGATATGATTTTATCCAGTTTTTGTACACTACTGAATTGGTTATTTAATTTTTCAAACTTAATATGTATTTCTTCTCTACGATACTGCTTTTTTTTTCAGCACTGTCTAAAAATTCAGCTTTCACTGGTCAATTTATGATCTATATGGTCTATTTCACAAATTGCAAAAGATTAAATTGTAATTTTAAAAAAGTAGTTCTTTCATTACTATGAGTGTAACAATTTTCTATAATGCTATACAATGGCAATCACTTATTTTAACATTTCATTAGAAAATCTCTAGCTATTTAAATATATGTAGTAATCACATATATAACAATTTTTATGGAAAACTTTCTGATATTTAAAATCAATAATTTCAATGATAATGGCATATGGATTGGTAATCTATTATGTACCAGATAATCTGACTTAACCTACTTCTCAGAAGTTATTATTAGAAGAAAATCCTATAAATCATCCAATATCAAATTAGATGTGGGAATGAGTTTTCACTCCTACTCTAAATCAACACTGTGAAGGTAAAGCAATATAAAAGTCCATGGCTGTAGCCCATGTTTTATAGAAATTTAAAAGCTCACAATGTAAAATCACTCTAATATAGTAAAAAGAGTTCAGTAGGTGACCAACCAAAGTGATGTCAGGATTTTTGTAGAACTAATTCAACATATAATTTTTAATAAATGGACATACATTTGAGGTGCATTTTATTTATTTATTTATTTATTTATTTATTTATTTATTTATTTATTTATTTATTTATACATACCAGGGATTAAACCCAGGGGTACTTAACCACAGAGTCACGTCCCCAGTCCTTTTTATTTTTTATTTTGAGACGGGGCCTCCTTGCTAAATTGCTGAGGCTGGCTTTGCACTTTCGATCTTCCTACCTCAGCCTGCCGTGTTGCTGCCATTACAGGTATGCGCCACTTCACCTTGCTTTAAAACCTTACATATGTGAAGAAAAGCAATCAAAATAGTATCCATCGAATTATTTCTATCTATTCATTTAACGAATTTTTGAGCACTTACTTTGTGTCAGATTATGCAGAAACACTCGACAGAGGAGAGAGCACACAAAAAAAATATAAATAACTGTCCTCACGGAGCATTCATTTGAATATGAGAAGACAGTAAACACAATAAATCATGCAATTTAGAAGGTAGTCATTTCAAAAGAAAAACAGCTGACAGGGACAGGAGGCTCCAGACACAGCAGAGGTGGTCAGAATTTTAAAAACTAAACTAACCGATTAGAAATTATATGGGAAGTCATTCTGCTATAGTTTGGATATTTTTTGATTATGTTTCTTAAGGGCTCATGTACTGAAATTTAATCCCCATCAAGAGCTATTAAGGGGGCAGGAACTTGATTTAACTTAGTGTTTAGAGGTGAACCCTTTGGAAAGTGACTGGGACTAGATAAGGCATCAGGTGGAGCTCCCACACCCCATAACTGAATACTGGTTATTTTGTAAAAAAGAGACCAGACACACACATACATACACACATGCACATTCTCCCTGTCTCTTGCCATGTGATGCTCTGAGCAAGTTGAGGACACTGCCAGTAAGAAGGCCATCATCACCAGATGTGGTCCCTCAACCTTCCACCTTCAGAACCATGAGTCAAAATAAACCTCTTTTCTTTATAAAGTTACCCAGTCTCAGTTATTTCATTATATGTATAGCAAAACAAAGAAACTTAATTCCACAAGTTAAATAAACATTTTTTAAAAGCCAGAGAAATTACTTTTGAAAGAGGCTTTGAGAGATGGCTACAATAGTGGAAATCAGAAATACTGCAACCATGAGGTGAACACAGAAAAATTCCAAGTGTTAGAAGAGAGAGGGAAGAATGAATCAACAGTTAATATGGGAATGAGAGACACTGAAGAAAAAAGAGGGGGCCAAACAGGGAGGACCTTTGAATGGTCAATCTGTGGAGGGCAATTAAGAGCCACTGAAGGCATTGGGGATAGAGTGGCCATATAAAAGTAGTATGTGATGGCAAATTGTCTTACAACATTGTGAAGATAATGAGAAAGGAGATAGGATTCATCACCTTAGCGCTTGGAAATGACCGAAGTACAACCATGTTAATAAACATTACCCCTCCTAAGCAAATGGATAAACACATTAACTTAAGCTTTCAAGTGAAAACTAAAAATATTTTAGAAAATAACTACTTATAAGAGAATTGTACAAAAGGTTAAAAAAACAAAAAACAAACATAAGTCTTGACTAGTAGACCAGATGATAGGATTTCCACTATTATAAAGTTAAAAGTTAAACTGTTAAAAAGTTAAACTACAAACACAGCATTTTAAATTTAATTACCTATTAGAAACAGCACCAAAAAAGTTGCAATGGAAAAACAAACAAATGTGTAGTGATGACAAAAAAGAAAGAAAATATATAAACTGTATGCTCAGAAGACATACATTTTATAAATAATAACCTTTTAATAAAACATTTTATTTTATTAAAGTCCTGTTAACTGAAACTCAGTTCACCTAAGTGCACAGTTCTCCAAATTGTACTGTTAATTTATGTGAATATTTGCAAATTAAATGGATAGAGATCAAAATGAGGGTTCTATAATTTTCAATTACTCTTCTATGTTCATCTTCATTTTACCATTCATACAAACAATTTTATCTTAAGTAATTATATTAATGTCATGTGTAATATCTTAGGATAGAGAAACAACTTTTAACAGTCATGAATACTGATTCAATTATTTTCAGAGCAAGTATATTATCACTATGTAGATACAATATTCACTACATATATTCACTATGAAGCTGGACTTTTGTGGGGAAAATACCAGTAAAGGCAGCAACAAACAAATCAACTTCATGAACCAACAGTTTCTTCATCAGATGAGACACTTTGAATCTATTACTTATATTTACAGAGCTCCCAGATGATGGGTGTGGCCTTCCAACATTTATCAGATATGCATTTTGACTCCAAAACTAAGAGAAAATGTGAGCGTTGTCTGACACTGTGGTAGGGAAGAACTTTATAAATATAAAAGCAATGGAAAATCTACAAAGGAAAGGGTGGATGAATCTGGTAAATATAAAAACTTTATACTTTTACAACAATAAGCAAAATAATAAATTCCAATTCATACACTGCACCACACACAAACATTAAGTTCAAATGGATCATAAACCTAAATATAAAAATAAAAACTACAACTTATGAAAGAAAACAAAATCTCGTGCTTTGGGTAAACAAAAATCCAGACAGGATATAAAAAGTATGAGATAAATCAGGCATGGTGGCACAAACCTGCAATCCCAGTTACTCTGGAAGCTAAGGCAGGAGGCTCCAAGTAAACTTAGTGAGACCCTGTCCCAAAATAAAATTTTTAAAGGGCTGGGGACATATCTCAGTGGTGGAAGGCTTGACAGAATACACAAGACCCTTGGTTCAAACCTTAGTACCAGGAAGATAGTTGGGAGCATAAGACATAAAAGAAAAAAACAGATACACTCAATTTAATAAAAGTTTAGATCTTCTGTTCTTGAAATTCACTGTTAAGAAAAGGTAGATGCAAGCTACGGATTGGGCAAAGCTACTTGTAAAATGTGTATCTGATAAATGACTGGTGTTCAAAATACATTTAAAAATCTCACGTCCAATTATAAGAAAGTAAGCAATCCAATTAAAAAATGGGCAAGAAATTTGAATAGACACTCCACCAAAGAAGATACAATAGATGGAAAATAAGCACATTAAAAATGTCCAACATTATTAATCATTAGGGAAATATAAGTTAAAACTATAATGACATACTTCCATACAGCTCTCAGAATGCCTACGACCAAAGAATACTGCTGATACAAAGGACTGGCAAGGATATGGAGCAAATGGCTTCCTTATGTATTTATTCTTGGGATATAATATCTTGGGATAGTCTTGTGGAAAACGGTTTGGTAGTTGTTGATAGTTAACATATTTACCATATCAGCAATCCACTCCTAGGTATTTCTCCAAGAGAAATGGAAACACAGGTCTATGCCAGAACTTGTAAATGAATATTCATAGCAACTTTATTCTGTATACAAATATTCATAACAACTTTATTCATAATCACAAAATATAGAAAACTAACTGCATTAGTCATCTACCTGTTCACTACAACAAAAACTGAGACAATCAACTTATAAAGAAAGGCTCACAGTTTTAGAGAGGTTCTAGTCCACGACTGAGCAAACCCATCACTTTTAGGCCTTGGGGTGGAAGAGCCAGATCGCAAGAGAAGGGAGCATGTGACAGAGGAAACTGCTCACCTCATGACAGTGAAACAAAAACAGAATAAGGGATCTGGTCTCACAATCTCCTTTAAGGGCAGACCTTAGAACCTTCCATAAAGCCCCTCCTAAAGGTCTACAGCACTTCCCAACAGCACCACCCTGGGGATCAAATCCTTAACACATGGGCCTCTGGGGGAATATTCAACATCCAAACTATAGCACAACCCCAAGTTCATCAACTTGTAAGTTAATGAACAATGTAACACTACTTAGCAAAAGAAGCAGATTTAAACATATACACTGTGCAATGCCAATCATATGACTGTTTGGAAAAGGCAAAAGCAGAGACAGGGAAACAAGTGAGTGGCTACTAGAATGCAAGAGGGCAAGAAGAACTTTCTGAAATGTTGAAATCTCCTTCGTCTTGAGATGGTTGGTATATGACTGCGTGCCGTTGTTAAGACTCAGCATTGTACACCTAAAGTAAAATTATCTATATAAAAATTAGACCTCAATAAATTGGACCTGAATTTCTAAGTTTTTGTCAATCAAAAATCTGAGTCAATGAGATATAGCAATAGTGGAAAAATGTTTAAGAAGTTCTAAACAAATATTTAATACTATCTCTCCACCCCCCACGTACCCAGTTGGGATTTGACATTCTTGCTTTAGGAGTCTGTATTGCTGATGAAGGCAGAAAACTTACTGTTTGACTAACTGTGCTATTATGCCAAGATCCCCAAAATATTAGTTCATTAAATAGATTAATCATGGTAAACTTTTAATCTGGGGAAACAAGCTAGAAAATGTGAACTATCTGCCACACTATTATCATCAACTAATAGTTGGTGGGCACCTCCTACTTCAGTCCATAATGAAGCAATTCCAAGTGGATTGGATTCAAATTAAGGAAATTTAATTTTGGTCCTAACCAACTACTAGAATCATGTTTCTTAGAGGGCCCTTTACAAATATCTTGGCTCAGAATAATTTAGAGTTATTTATTTTTACCCAAAGGGGTATAGGAGCAAATATTTTTCCAATTTGAGAATGATGACATTTTAAAAATTAATAAAAATAAACATGAAAGTACATGGCATTTGTTAAAGGGTAATAAAATAACTCCAGTCAATTGGCTAGTTCTACACCAGTAGATTTCTTTAAATAGTAATGAAATCATTGCTTTAAAAAAATCCATCATTATTAAAATAAAAAAAAATTTGCCTCGGCCTCCACCAAAATTAGATTTGTAAGTTGCTGGTCATTCATATAATTAAATCTGTGTCACAAATTTGCAAGAAAAATGGTCACTGTGACTAATGCATTTACTGCTACACAAGTCCTGTCAGACAGCATACAGAGCATTATGTTGCTAAAATGGAGTAGGTAAAGATTCTATACATTTTTATTAAGTAATGAGGCCATTTTTTACTTACAATGACTATACTTCAGATAAGAGTTTGTTTAAAAACTAAATTCAAGCATGGCTATCAAAAGGTTTTCCTTGCTCCAGTATTATTGCATATTTTTAACTCTAAATATGGTGTGCGTATTGCTTTTCCAGTCAAGTGTTACATAGAAATGCTCCAGTCAAAGAAACGTGAGCATCTTCAGACTGCTAGAGGCTCTGATTCCTGGAGTTTGCTCCTTCAAATGGTGTTAACTCACATCTTTGTTAAGTGACTGAGAAATGACCTCTGAAAACAGTGCTGCCCAAATTGTTAAGTCAAAGCAAAGTGACTCAAAGGACACGTGGTCAGAATTAGTGATTAAACTTACTCTCTTTTCAAATCCTTTGCAAACCTGCAGGTCAGTGATGGAAAGTCTTGATTTGGTCCTGTGCTAATTTCACCTTTTCTCAAAAGGAGGGCAGGCATCAGACTTGGCCTGTGTAGACAGCAGAGTGGAGCCACAGAGTGATAGTAGCTTTTATTCCCCATTTGATTTAATTTCAGTTACCTTCTATTCATGACAAGATTTTTTTATAGTGTTGATGTTTTGACTTGAAATAATTTAAAAAGTGGATCCTATTTAACAAACAGTGCTGACGTGACAGAAGCCAAACGGTGCCCGAACGGTGGAACACACCACATTGAAGGCGATTCCTGTCCTCCCGCTTTCTTAAATCATTTCCTGTTACTTATTTTTTCATATGTTTATGTTCTATGTCTTGCTTCAGTATCTAGAAATATGTCTTGAATCTAATGGGCTCTGAGCATATGTGTGTTGATTTCCTATCCTAATTTCCTATTTGTGCCACACTGCTAATTAAACCTAAATATTGGTTAAAGGAAAAGTAGACTATTCTTAGCAGTTCAGCTCTCATGATATTCATTTGCCCTAAAAGGTGGTCAAATGAAATGCCTGGCGTGATGAGGTTTCCATTCTGTAAAGGTGAAAAACAGCTTCCATTTATCTGAACATAGTTTGTAAACCAAGTTTTAAAGACCAGGGTGGGCCATTCAAAATCTGGTGTTGTTGGATCCTCAGCAGTACAAGTCTGAACTTGAAAAAGTATTCTACACTATGGCACTAAACACCAGCTAAAAAAGAAGTTGTTTTTTCTGGTATTTAAGTTTAATAAAAATAAAAATTTGTTTTATAAACAAGTCATGAACTTGAGGAGGGGTCAAAATTCTAAGTGAATAATTTGGAGTGGTTGAGATTTTAAGGAAATTAAACAACAAGAAAATCAGCATAATTCTCACTATTGCAGAAAATGAAATACTCCAAAACTATAAACTACTCACATCCTAGACTTAGGTGAAAGAAAAAACAAATTAACAAACTTGTCTTCTCCAATACCACCTTTGTGCCTCTGAGTTAACATTTGAGCTTCTTGCTCTAATTGTTAAAAAGCAGTGCAACAAAAATGCTTCCTTTCCAACATTCTCAAAGTGACTGAGTGTATTTTGGAACAAGAAAGTAAGAATTAGAGGGAAAGGGGACTAGGTTGTAGCTCAGTGACAGAGCACTTGCCTGGCATGTGTGAGGCCCTGGGTTCGACCCTCAGCACCACATATAAATGAATAAATAAAATAAAAAGATCCATCGACAACCAAAAAATATTAAAAAAAAAAGAATTAGAGGGAATAAACATACATCACAAGTTATGAAAACATGGCATTAGTGTTTGCAATTTCTTTTCTTTCAGCAACTTCGGTAACATCAGTTAACTACTGAAATCTTTTTAGAAAGCTGGGCAGTGATGGGGGACCAGCCAAAGCAAAGAGGGAAAACAGGTGAAGGAAGAAACTGTGTGCTGGCTAGTTCTTCAGCTCAAGGGAAGCAGTTCTTTTTAACCTTGGCATTGCATGTAAAGAGGAATGTTCAGCTTGTCTTAGAATAGCTCCTGCTAGTTGTAGCAATGAGTATTTTTTAAAAAATTATGTGACATAAACCCATTTCTTGACATTTTAAATGAAGATTTTCAGAAAGTGAACAGCGGTTCACAGACCTTTGTGAGACTAGCCGTTATGCATTCACAAGATGGCAAAACCTCTGATAACTCCACTCTGTCTCAGAAATTCTTGCATCGGTATTGCCATGAATTGCTCCGCTGCTGTGTCACAGTTACTGGGAACTCAATCGGCATGACTAACTTTTGTCACTCACCAGGGTTTCCCTGTAAGATCAGGACTCGCTGGCCACAAATAACAAAATAGGCTGAGGAACCTAACAAGAAAAGTTCTTTCTTTCCCTTTTAATCTTTAATCTATAATTCTTGGGAGACATGGAAACACCAAATTCAACTTCCAAATAAAAAATGCTCAAGTGCTAACAGATCATGTGATCTAAATTTACTTTTGGGAAATCTGGAAAAGAATTTCTCAACTGGAATTTTTTCAAAAGCTGCCAATATCTAAACAAGCAAACAACCCTTCTTCAGATGGGGAAGAAATATGTAAGATGATCGAACCTGAAATACATGGTTTTACATAGAAAAAAATAGATATGTATATAAATTTTGATGCATTTCAGTTATTCAGGGTGCACTTGACTATCAAATTTTATTAAAGCCTCATCAAGAAAGAAATCTCAAATCACTTATTATGTACCACAATTATTGTAAACTGAACAATTTAAATGAGAGGAGGAGATAATGACATTAACTTCTTAACTTAAGCAATCCTCTGTGGCACAATTTTAAAATATTCTCAGTCTGAAATGTATGTAAATTGAATTCATCTATCATTCGTTATTAACAGTCTAGCTACATTTAAAAAAAAACAGTTTTCTGTATCAATTACTTTTTTAAAACACCGTGTTTTAATTAGACCTGGGACATTGTTAAACTAGCTGTAAATATGTACAATATTTTATTTGGTATACCCAGATGCCTGAAAATCAACAAGAACACCCTCAAAGTTCTTTCTCCAAAAATTCTTCCATTAAAGGCTTTATATTCAAAGTTTTGGTAATCTGAAAAAAATACTTTTCAGATTCTAATATGAATATATAACAGGAATCATTGCTCCTAACCAGAGAAAAATTACTCAAAGCAGTTTTTACCACATCATACAAGCACTTAGCTATAGATTATAGCACTTAAGCCTCACCACAACTCTATATGTGGATATAATCATACCCCATTTCATTCACAGGGAAGGTTATCTGCTCAGGCTAGTCGAGCAAGGATACAAACCCAGACAGTCTGACTCCAGAAACTCCAAAAATACTACTACTCATAATCACACATTTTAAGGACAGGTTGTTAATGTCCATTTATATAGAAAATTCCCAAGTAACTATAACACCATATTAATGCAAGTATGGTGTTCGAATTCTCAGAATGCTATTTAGAGAAAGCAGATTTGGCTTTTAGAGGGCGCTCTGTCCTTTCCCACTACTCTTCCTTACTATCCAGAGGTTTTGGCTGGTGCTCCAGCAGCTACATTGATCCACGAGGCAACCTTGAGGAAGGAACCTGCATGCTGTGAATGGTAGAAGAGAAAGACAGGAGTCTTGACCTGTGAGAAAGTAGCAAGCAGCTATACCATGTTTGGGCAGCCTCCCTACAAATTTTATATAACAGAGAAACAGATCTTTACTTTGTAGAAGTCACTGAAATTTGTGGGAGAGTTTCCTATTAAAGAAGTTGAAACTAATGCTAACTGATAACAGCTCAGACCCACATGTATTTCATAATCCAAGGTTTGCTATTAACTGTCACAGGGTCGGGGAAGAAATAGAACTATTTTTCTTATAAACACTGGAAAAAAATATATCCAATCACAATTTCCATTCTCAGACTCTGATAATTTTCAGCTTTGGGAAAGAAAGGAGGGAAATGAATGGGAGAAGGAAGTGGAACAAGACACTCCGGCCTCTTGGCCATTGCTTATGCCATTTCCTCTTCTAAGGCCACCAAGTCCTACATATATTTCAAGGCCCAGATCAGAGAAAGGTGGTCTGTCAGATCCCTGAATTCAGAGTACACACTGCCTCTGCTGCTCATTTGATGATCATATATCTCAGCAACATCTTTTGTGCAGCTTGTTAACTTTTACACTGTATTTCTTTTGCTCTGTGTCACCTCTACAACCTAGTGGGACATACCTCATATTTCTTTATACTTTTCCACAACTACCAGAAAACTACCTCTGTGTGGCAGGAGATCAATAAATACTTTTGATTGATTAACTGTATTAAGGTAAGAAACAAAAGTGAAGAAAGAAAAAAGAGTAAGAGACTAAGGAATGGAAATACACAACTTCTTAGAAATGAAGGAGCAGAAAAAAAATTCTAAAGCACCTCTGGATGAAGTTTTACCTCACAGGACCTTCCCGAACAACTGGGCCTGGTAGGAAAACAGGGGCTCAGACAGTCAGTGTTAAGTTCAAATTATCCTTAGGAAGCTCATCCTCCAATGAAGGGACAATACATTTTGCTTCACTTAGATGACTGCTTCTCAATTAGGCTTGATATTTTCAAGAATGAGCCCCAACTCAAGAAGTCATGTTTTGTGGTGCCCATGTACAATTTCAAACCATACAAAAAGTGACTTCCAGCAAGATCATATTTTACAAATATTATTTTGCCAAACAATTGTGACCACATAGGTAATAATACTTGAACACAAGAAATAATGATTTGACAAAATACTACTAAGTCTAAACTAAGTAGTACAACAGATCTTTTTAAAAAAAAATAGGCTTTATTACTTTTCATCTAAAACCCAATAATAACAGCATCAGTAGAAACAGCACTTCCTAAGTTCAATACCATGTACTTTGTGGAAGTTACACCATTAAAAGTTCTGTGGGGTCATAGACATTAAAAGCTATGGAGCACCACATGGAATTAACATCATGTGGCAGTGTGTTTAGAAGCTTTAACTATGTTTAGTTACATACAATACAGTAACAGGTGACATAAAGGGCATTTTAAAAATATGTAATTGATATTTTACCTAGATTCATAAAATAGGTCACGCCCCACTGATTTTATTCTCAATCATTTCTAAATTACCCTACCACTTAGTGTCAAGGAGTTAGGCACCTAAAAATACAATATTCTAATTTATTTTCACAAATTTACCAAAGTTTTAGGGTAAAATAATAACTTTAACATAAAATTCAGTCTCTTTTCCATTCTTTCATAACACAAATCACGTCTTTGTTATATCATCTACTTAAAAAAGCTAAAGTAACATCCTTAATATTAGTTCTATTTATGAAAACTACTTTTCAGTCTTTTTAAATCTAACTCATAATTCAAACCTCTCAAAATACTACATTTTCTTGCAAATCATTCACTAATTATATCCTGTGTCAAAATTTCTTCACAAAGATTTCTCAGCAGTATCCAAGACAGTAGCTTCTTTGACAGTGAAATGTACAAAATAAATGACATGTCAACAAGTAAATTAGCATTCCCTTTCTGACCAGCTGGGTCATGTTTCCTTTTCAAAATCTCAGTCCCATGATACAAAATAATAATAATCTAAAAGACCTCATTAAATGATCGATATATTGACATAACCTCTATAAGGATACACATAGTGTTTTAATTGATTTCTTGAATCCATTAAATAGAATATTAAACCCAAGCCTCCAAAATAATTATAAGAGGACATTTACTTTATTCATAAGCTAATTTTCTTCAGGATATGGATAATGGCACATGAAAAGATTTAAGAACTTTCATATTTAACCAAAGAGTAAAAAAGTGTCCATCTTTTACTAAATCTTTCATACAAGCAACATCACAAGTTATAATAGACAAGTTAAACCATGTTTACTTACCAAAAAACTTCCGAAGGCTGAATTAAATATCGCAGCTGCCTATAGAGAAAATAAATGAGGGGAAAAGCTCACTGAAAGTAAACAGGAATAGGAAAAGCAAAGATTATCATTTTCCCTTCCCCCACTATTCAAAACCTTAAAACATTGACCCTATTGAGCAGAGTTAGTCACTGCTTACAAAAATTGCCAGTGGCCTATAGTTTACTAAGATAGATGAGCTGCAGCTTAGGAATTCATAAATAATAGGTCTCAGAGCAGACAGAAAGGCTGGCCATGAGATGCTCTGAACCTGCGTGACAACACCAAAAGAATCTTCACCAATAGTAAATCAAAACCTTGTTGTTATTGATTTTGCTGCTAGACTTAGAACAATCAGAGGCTGATTTATGCATCAGAAAATTCATATGAGTGAGAGACGGAGAAAGAATCTTAAGGCAAACATGAATTGCTCCCTATCAGGGAGCATAAGTCCTGTGAACTCTAACTATGAGGGAGATCGGTTTTTCCCACACAACACACTTCAGAAATGTGAATGACGCAGTTAAGACCAGGAGAGCTACTGCTGTACCATCATCTCTAAGGTAGAAACAAGCAAGAAAAACTTCAATTTGGTGCTCAAAATTCAAAGAAAAAATATTTGATTTTGCGCTTACCTAAACATCCATGAAATACACAGTAGATGTAATACAGCTCTTAACTTTACATCACTATATTCCAGGAAGTTACACCACAGTCCTGAAAGCTTCTCACATTAACCGAAAAGGAGAAAAACTGTATAACATCCAATTTGATGAAAGAAAATAAGAGGGGAAAAAATTAGGAAAAGGCAAAAGGAGGGATAGGTAGAGAAAACCTATTTACATCTCCAGCAGATCCAGAGCAGAGCTAAATTAATCATCATGGACATTAGCAGCCACACTGTAGTAAAAAGAGGATGTCAATTTAGTAAGTTTGAATAAAGTCCAAAGCCCAGGCTAAGAGCTGCAGCTGAAAATGCCTTCTGCTCCAGAAGAGGAGGCAATGAGAGTGAATGGGTAATGAGATCCCTGGCTCCAGAGAGCTTAGCTCTCCTATTCCAGTTCATAATTAATTCAAAGCTTTGATAATTTCATTAGATTTCTCCTTTGCTGGCCCTATCAATAAAAGATGGCACTGGACCACAGCTCCTCTGTGGCACAAATGAAGGCATAGGCACAGGCCAGGGAAACCTTTGCTTCCTGACAGGGACAATGGCATATGGTGTTCTATGTTGTACTGGGAGCAGTGGGGGGGGCAGATAAAAAAAAGGTTCAGATAAATGAAACACTGCAGATGACAACTGTAAACTACAGCAACATATTTCACACATCTTCCTGGAATTCCATTATGGATGATTCCAAGAAAGTTGTATGTATGGAGAAAAAGAAAAGGATGTAAATAAGTGAGTTGTGGTGAGATCAACAGGAAACACTGCCTTCCTTCCTACAAAATGTACTTTCCCCATAACAATCTATCTTGACCCTATTTTGTGCATAAAATGAATTTCTCTCTCCTTTTAATACAGGAATAAGGTCTTTCCTCTGAGATCCTGTACTCTGAATGCATTTTTTCTCAGTGCCTTTCATTAACCTTATACTTGATAACTAGTAGGTTTGCTTAGCATTTAAGGAAATATGGAAGTACTAGAAGTAAAGAGACTCGGAAGTCAAAGTAAAATGAGTACTAACTTGTACTCATGAGATGGGCTCATCATACCCTGACTCTGTCCAGTTCTCTTTTGTATCTAACACCAGTGATATATTTTATGGTGTTGGCTGTGTTCCTGTGCCTTCTGACAGGACAGTGGTACCAGTGATGGGACACCTCAGGCACCCAAAGACATTGCAGCCCAACTCCTTCCGGCTTGCTTCTGACAGCGGTGATGGATTTGAGCTCCCTCTGTTGTGCTGTTCTCCCATGCAGCAAACTCTGGTGAATTTTTGTGAAATGGTTTCTTATTGTTCCAGGTGCTCTGAGGACCATGTGAAATCAGATACTAAACCAAGGATCTTTGGCTCATAACTAAGTTAATGGCTGGCTCAATTTTACAGGTGTAGCACATGAGAGAATTACAATCTCTAGAGTTCCAAAGAGAAATAATAGAGTATTTTACTGTTATATAAAAGACATGCATATCTTTTAAGGATCATGCATAACATGATTGTACAAGGCCCCGAATAGGTCTCTGTTCATCTCATTCCCTGCCTCCCATTTCCTATTTTGAAAACACTAAACTTCTTATAGTTCCCCCATACTCTTCAAGCCACTTCTTATCTCTCTGTTCCCTGATTTGAAATGCCCTTTTCCCTTTTCTACCTGGGTAACTCGACTTGTCTTGCAACTAGTCTTGGGCATCACTCTTCAGCACACACACCCATCTACACTTAGAGCGGACTCAGTGTCCCCCAGGTCTGCTGCTGGAACATCTTAAGCTTACCTCTGCACTTGTCATACAGCATTGAAATGACCCATTTACATGCCGCCCTGCCCCACCAGTCAAAAGTATTCTAAGGAACACAAGGAAGTCCATCTTAAGCATATACATGTTTACCAAGTGAACAAATGAAATAAGTAGGATTCCCTAAAAAGTCCAAAGTCTACCTCTCTTACTAGGTTATTCTATTATTTGGCAAAATCCAAGAATTGACAGGCAGAGAAGACTGGATCCCACACATGGAACTACAAAGCAATGACAGATCTAGATTTCAGTCTTTCATCCAATCTAAGAAGCTTTTTCACAACACCCTGTTTTACTTCCTTTAAAATGCCAGAAATTTCATCTTACGATACAGTCATATAAATATATTTGACATAATATTTGAGTCTGGCCATTGGCCATTGCTACACAGCAGTCAAGTTAGTTAAATAAAATCTAGAATTACCAAGGAATATTCTACAACTACTTACAAGATGATCTGCACACAATGATATGAAAGAAAGCAGGTCAAGATACATTAAGTGAAAAAGCAAGCTTCAAAATAATGTGTATGATTTCCATTGTGTAAATAAGCATGTACCACACACAGGTAATTATAAACACAAAATGTTTTTCCAGAGGAATTACCAAAAAACCTCCCACTCATGGCTAATTTTATTGAAAGGGATAGGGGTCTTTTTTTATGTTTCATTTGTTCTGTTTGTCCTGTTTGACTTTAATTTTCTTTAACACATCATCTTGTATATTTCAACAAGCACTATCAGGGCAGGAAGATGTTAAGCCATTTATTATTTGCTTTTTGAACACCTCGTTGTTAAAAATGTAATACTTTATTATAAAGTACAATAAAGATTTCAGTTCTGACTTTGCATGTTAATATCTCTTGCTGGTTGCCTGTAAGCTGGTGGCTGAGTACCCTTGGAGGACACATCATTGAGCTGGGTGGTTACAGGATGAATGGTGGGCATTTTCTAGAAAAATCAATAGCAATGTGAACATTTGGTTTTGGAAACAAAATTCACTATTGTTTTTATGTTAAAACAAACACAGCTATAGAGAATATAAACTTTATGAACTAAGATCAAACATGAGTCACCAAAGATAATTTGTTCTGAAGGTAGGACCCTTTGGGCTATACCACCAGATTCTCTTAGGATATGAAATTCTTCTTTTCTGCCTTGAAGCCATTCCTGGAACAGTCCACTGATTCTTTTTTTTTTAATTGGTGCATTATAATTATACATAATAGTGGGATTCACTGTTACATATTTATATATGCACATAATAGAATAATATAATTTGGTCGATTTCATTACCCAACACCTCCCCTCCCCCAGTCCCGGGTTCCCTTCCTCTATTCTATTTGCCTCCCTTCTTTTTTCATGATATTCCTCCCCCTATTCCTCCCCCAACACATATGAATGAAAGCATATAAACCTTAACTTACTGAATTTCGCTTATTTCACTTAACATAATGATCTCAAACTTCCATACATTTTCCTACAAATGACTAACTTCATTCTCCTTCCTGGCTGAAGAAACCTAGGTTGACAGAAACCTGGGTTCCCACCTCTCGGTCCCTTTCCTTTTAGTTTAGAAGATCTACCTTTGTTTTCCTTTTTCCTCTCTAGCTTCTGCATCTGAGAGGAAATAGGATCCTTGACCTTCTGAGTTTCACTTATTTTGCTTAACATGATGATTCCTAGTTCCATCCATTTTTTCCATCCATTTTCCTGCAAATTTTCATTATTCTTCATGGCTGAATAAAACTCCATTGTGTATATGTACCACATTTTCTTTGTCATTCACCCACTGAAAGACACGCAGGCTGCTTCCATAATTTGGTTGTTGTGAATTGTGCTGCTGTAAACATGGTATGCATGTATTACTATAGTATGCTGACTTGAATTCTTTAGGATAAATACTAAGGAATTATATAGCTGGGGCACATGGTGGTTCCATTGCTAGTGTTCTGAGGAACCTCCACAATGATTTCTACAGTGGTTGTATTTATAGTCCCACCAACAGTGTATAAGTGTTCCTTTTCTCCCACATACTCGCTAGTATTTATTACTATTTGTACTCTTGATTGGTATTCCAGGTCTTTTGTTCTTCTACATGAATTTTAGAATTTTTTTTTCTAGGTCTGTGAAGAAAGTCATTAGTATTCTGGTGGGGCCTGTACAATCTGTAGATTGTTTTTGATAATATAATCATTTTAACAATATTAACTGTCTATCCATGAACATGGAAGGTCTCTCCATCTTCTAGTGTCTTCTTCATTTTCTTTCTTCAGTGTTCTATAATTTTCATTGTAGAAGTACTTCACCTCTCTGGTTTGATTTACTCCTAGGTTTTTGTTTTATTGCTTGTCTGTTTGATGCTACTGTGAATGAAATTGCTTTCCTGATTTCTTTTTCAGCAAATTCATTATTGGTGTATAGGAAAGCCACTGATTTTTGTTTGATTTTGTTTCCTGCTACTTAGCTGAATTTGCTTATTAGCTCTAGAAGTCTTCTGGCAGAACTTCTTGGATCTTCTAAGTATAGGATCACATTATCTGCAAACAATGACAATTTGACTTCATCCTTTCCTACTTGTACTCCTTTTATTTCCTTCCTTGCCAATTAGACTAAAGTGTCAATCACTATGTTGAACAGAAGTGGTGAGAGAAGTTCACTGATTCTTAATTCAGCATGTCAACTTTTACTGCTATAGTTTGGATCTTGAATATCTCCCAAAGGTCCATGTGTTGAAGGTGTGGTTCTCTATGTGTAGTGATTTGGAAGGTGGTGGAATCTTTAGGAGGTGGGATCTAGTAGAAGGAAGTTAGGTCATTGGTGGTGTGCCTTTAGCGGGGACACTAGCTCCTATCCCCTTCCTCTCTCTCTCTCTCCTACTCTCTCTCTGTCTCTTGCCTCCTGGCTGCCATAATGTAAACAGACCTCCTCTGCCATGTACTCTTGCCACAAGGTACTGTGCTGCCACAGGCCCAAAGCAAAAGGGACAAGTGTTCATGTATTGAAACCTCTGATACAAAAAGTCAAATAAACCTCTTCTTCTTTTACATTGTTTATCTCAGTTGTCACAGTTACACAAAGCTGACTGAAAGAGTTAC
This sequence comes from Sciurus vulgaris, assembly GCF_902686455.1. NCBI lineage: Eukaryota > Metazoa > Chordata > Mammalia > Rodentia > Sciuridae > Sciurus > Sciurus vulgaris. The sequence continues at coordinate 24,735,894 of NC_136469.1, forward strand.
TATCTCCTTTGCTAGAAATAATTTTAAAACCTATTCCCCTCTAGAATGCTCATTACAATAAAATTATTTTCTAATTTATTCAAGGTTATATTTTTAGTACCCAGAACAGCACCTGATTCATACCACACCCTCTATAAGTAATACTGAATCGAAGAATGAGTGAATGAATGAATGAACAAATACTTCTATATTAGCTGATGTCCTACATAATAATGTTTCAATACTAACTCATGAATCATATCTGCAAAGTGTATACACTGGAATAATCACATTTGATGAATTGTTAGATTGATACTAAGTGTAAATGTTCATAGTATGGTGGTTTTTTAATAATGAAAGAATTAACTTCCATTATACTGTACATTTTTAGATAATATACTGCTTTTGGTATTAACCCAACTTTATCCAAAAAAGTTTTTTTTTTTCTTTTTGTTATTGTTACTGTTTTTGGTATGAGGAATTGAACCTTCAGGTGCTTTACCACTAAGTTATATGACCACCCCTTTTGAGACAAGATCTCACGAAGTTGCCCAGGCTGACCTCAAACTTACAATTCTGCTGCCTCAGACTTCCAAGTAGCTGGGATTAGAGGCACACTCCACAGTATCTGCCTAATATTACCTACTTTACTAATGTTTTATTATATGTTATACAGCATGTCTTATTAAATTATTTGGGAAAACTGAACATGTTCAATAATAAATTAGTTTCTTCATAACCTACTTGCAATTACATCAAATAAAAGGTTAACTTTCAAAAAAAAAAAAATCTGGAAACAATGGGGATGGAGAGTTTTCTAACTTATAAAAGCAAATATTTCTATTGTAAAATAGCCCTAAACACTGTGAAGTTCTACCTTACAGTTAGCCTGAAACATGTAACTTCCTGTAACTGCTGTGCACTGACCACAGTCTATGCTCCAGAATTACATAAATATTCTAGTCCCTTTTAAAAATGCATTTTAAATATATGAAATATACTGATGAGTCCGACCCAAATCTTCTCTCATGACATTATGTCAAAATTTTTCCTAATGCCTGTCCAACAACCCTTCTCTTCCTTTCCTTATGAGTCTACTAAGTGAAAAAATAAAATTCATTATTTACATTGAGTATGAATGATTTATTGTAAGTTAATTTTTGAAATTTCTGACTTTTCTTGTTAAATACCCTGATTCCCAGGCAGAATACACAGAAATGCTTACCAAAATGTTAAGATGGGATATTAATTGTTGTTTTAGGATTTCTAAAAATGCTCCAAACTAAGGAGAATGTGTGGCAAATACTCCTTTATTTAAATAAGATACCAACATAGCCCTTGGTACTAACAGAAGGACACCAAAATTGGGCCAGGGACCCCTTCATGTGCAGACCGTGTCAGTACTAGAAACTGCAGAGACTGGAGAAGGAAATCCCAGAACAGTGTTTTGACTTTTTTTCCTCTAGAGGAGAAAACTGATCTGTTCACCACAGTTCCCAAGTGGGAGATGGGAATGATCTACAAAAGAATCAGTGATGAAGAAAGAAAATGCAAAGCAAGAACTGCATCACTGTTCCCCGCTGGATGTTATAAGGTCTATGCTGGGCTGCACCAAAGCAGAGAGCACGCGCTGTAAGAACCCTTAGAAACATCGTGGTGTGTTCTTTAGAACTGGTGGCAGCATGGGGAGGGTGTTAAGTAAAGAGACAGGCACTTGCTTGCTGACTAGACCAGTAAGGAGACTTACTTAACAGCCCACAATGGCAGGGCAAGGAGAGAGGGTAAGCATATGGATAGTTTACTTCAATTGTGTGATGGGCAAGGTAATGCCAATTCCATAGGAGCCAAAAAAATGCCTCAGGACTGCCTTCACACTTGATTCTTTCTGAGAGATCATGCCCAAGAAGAGAATCCAGCCATTAGAGGATATGATTAGGGAAAGGAAATGGAGGAAAAATAACTCCTCCCCTAACCTGTCCAGCAAAGATTGTATTAGTCAGATTTCCATCAGTATGACAAAATGCTTGAGAAAAACAACTTAAAAAGGAGAAAAGGTTGATTTTGGCTCATGGTTTCAGTCTATGGTCATTTGGCTCCATTGCTTTTGGGCCCACGGAAAGGCACATCAGGGTGAAAGCACATCTTGAGGCAAAGCTGCTCACCTCACAGTGGTCAGGAAGCAAAAGGAGAGAAAGGAAGGGGCAGGGAAGGGGGCTTCAAGGATATGGCTCCAATGACCTAGCTTCCTTTACTAGGTCCCACCTCCTAAAGGTTCCGCCACCTCCTAATAGTGCAATGGGCTGGGGAGCAAGCCTTTAGCATATGGGCCTTGGGGGACATTAACAATCAAACCACAACAAGAGACAGTATTTGGACACTTGTGATGACAAAGGGCACTGAGACGCATATCACGACAGTACCAACAAAAAAAGACTGTCCCATTCCCTTGAATGTGCTTGTCCTGGTCCCTACCTGACTCTGGAAAGGACAGGAAGTAGGAAGGAGGAGAATGTAAAAAATAATAAAAAAAAAAATAGAACATGTTTCTCCCTCACAGTAACATCTATATGTATAGTTATTAATTAAAAAGTAAAATTTTCTCTGATTTGGAAATACCAGTTAGGCCTAGATAAAGAAAGAAGGAATTTGAAGTTATTAGCCACCCTGGATTATTCAATACCTAATAGTTAATCTAATTATTAAATATATGAATATCTTTGTAACCAAAAGTAACCAGGAATCCATGAGGTCTGACAGAGCTACTGTCAAAGGAGGACTGGGCTGGGAATTAAGTAGATGTAAGACGGCTTTTCAGATATATGATTCTTTTAAATTCATATGATTCCATAAAGGAGCTATAATAACAACAACAATAAATATAGCAGTCAGGTAAAATCTGAATGGTGAGCTATGCAAATTAATGCTGCACGCACGCCCATGAAGAAAGAAGCTCAGGCTTTGACGGCCATGGTTGGAGGTCTGGAGCTGAGACATCTACCTACAACAGTGTGGAGGCTGGAAAGGCTGCCTCCACAAATAAAGAGTATCTAAAAATCTCTACCCACACATTCAGGAAAGTAACCTAAGGTTTACATCAAAGGTGGGTACAGTGGCTGAATTTATAGTACCATGTGATTTAAGAATCTCAAACTAATATTTAAAGAAAAGAGAACAAAGACCAGTGGAACTCCTCACACCCTGAAAGAAACAAATGAATGCAAAACTCTTTAGGGTCACTTCTGTAACCCAGAAAAAGTGAGTTCCCAGAGAAAACCATGCCCACTGAAGAGAAACTTGCAATGAAATATTTTGAATAATGGGAGGAAGCTGTACATGACAAGAGTACTATCATTGGGCAGCAAGGACAGGAGAAGAAATTGGCTTATGCACAATATACCAAAGGAAAAATCACTAGACAGATGAAAGACCTGGATATGGAAGGCAAACCCTTAAAACTTTTGGAAGAAAATAAGAACCTATCTTTATGCCTTCAGAAAGAATCCAATTTTTTTAAACAAGCAGTTTTTTAATAAGTACATGTGAAAAAGGAAAGGCTAGGGGTTGTCATGCAACCAGGTTCTAGCCAATGAGACAGCAATTGCTATCTGTGTGATAGTGGGGACCCAGAGAGGTTAGCGTCTGGCACTGCCCGGTCTTCCCTTCTTCCTGCTTAGAGCAGTGAAAGCAATCCTGCATCCTTCAAGAGCAGGGCAGAGACAACCACTGATATCACTGAGTCATAAGACAGAAGCCAGCAGCCCCAGCTTCCAGGCATCTTGGTATATGAGAAAAATAAGTCTCTGCTTGCCTATGGCACTTTTATTTGACTTTCTGTGACTTGAAGCCTAACCAACACAATCATGTCCCTAAATAGGAGAAAACAATAAAGGACTAATTGGGCAAGTTGGATAAACTAAAAAGTTCTTCCTCTAAGATAATTCTGAGTAGGTGGGTGATATTTATTTAGTCTCTTGCTCCTATTGCCTAACAGCATCCCTGCAAAAGAAGGAAAAAAAAAAATAGCTATTGGTCATGATTGTTAGAGATCAAAGCTGAATTGTCTTATCTGGAAAAGTTCCTCAACTATATGGATTTAATCTCTGATCACACTGGGTTGACTCACAGGAAGGAGAACTGGCCTTAATAGTTTTTCTTTTCTTTTCTTTTTTTGGGGGGTGCTGGGGATTGAACCCAGGGCCTTGTGTATATGAGGCAAGCACTCTACAAACTGAGCTATATCCCCAGCCCAATAGTTATTTCTTTTCTAAGTACAGGTTTCATTTGAAAAACACATAAGGACTAAAACATCAAGGAGTAAATTTATCAATCCTTAACCTCCAATTAACTGTGGAAACACAAAACACTATCTTTACTTGTATTCTATAAAGTGCAAAAGAAAAACAATTAAGAAAAGTTTATTATCTGTTTTCAGAGTCAATTATCTTTCTCTCATTAGCAACTGAGCTTTTGATTTTATTCTGACTACTTAATTACCACTATTTTCACTATATAAATCTCAAAAGAAGTAAAAGTTAAGTTATACATCTGTGTATCATGTTTCAGTATTAATGAACTATACTACAAAAAAGTAAACATACAGGATATCAATTAAAATGTGAATTTACACACCATGCTTAATACTACAGCAGACTTTTCATTGGATTCCATTTATGTGTATCACTGTAATTTTTAAGTAGTAATGACTAAAAAGTAAGAATACTATTTTGAAACTGGTACTAGAAAAAGGGTCTTCTTAACAAAGAATTCTAAATGAAGACCGTAGTACTGCTACAAGGCATCCACCAATATAAACCAAGATTAATTTTAAAACACTTTAATTCTTTGTTCTAAAAATATTACAGGAGTTAACATAGATAGATAGATAGATAGATAGATAGATAGATAGATAGATAGATAGATAGATAGATAGATATTTACACATCTCTAAGTGAGGAGTAAATGTTTGATATTCAGCTGCATTTCCAGGACTAAGCTTCAACTCCTGCCTATTTCTACAGGTCCATCTCTTGATACTGTGGTGGAAAAAAATTATTTAATATCCTTAATCTTGAGGTGAATGGGGGCTGGTATTCTTATTTGTAACTATTCATCTCAATTCAGACCAGGAAAAAAATATATTCAAGTTCTGTTTCTGGGTGCTAAATTGAATCAGGTGTCCTCTCCTCTTAAGAAAATTAAGTTGCTTTTGTGCGAGACTGTTTTAATGAGAACAGAGCCGGCGACAGTGATAAATGGGAATGACACCAGAGAGAGCACGTAAGCAGGACAATATGTGCATGTTACAGTCTTACAGCCTATTTTTCACTGACTATTCTGAATGACTTCGCTGTTTCTTAAGGGGCCTATTAATCTCAAATTTAGTTATTACACAACGTTTATTTGAACATATATTCTGCGGATGATGACAGTTAATAAAGGAAATCTTTCACAAGCTGTATTTTTACATATTGTTCCAACTACAGCTCCCAGTCATTTGATGGTATTGATGGAGTAACCTACATTGTGCTGAGGCCTTTTTTTTTTAAAGGCACATATATTCAGATTCCTTTCTAAGCACATGGGGACTCTTAAATAACCGTTAAAATGCATACAAAAAATTCTAGTACAAAATGTAAAAGTAAAAGGACATCTTAACTGTTCAACAAAAATCGTTTAATGTGCAAACTGACCCTTTGAAGGCAAACCAGACACCTTTTAACACTTTTAAAGGCTTGGTGCCTAATATGCAATAGTTCTTGCATAACAATCTACATTTTCACAAAATGCATGGAGCAGGAGAGGGAGAGCAAAATCAATTTTCTTGAGGTGTAAAAAGAATCAAATCACATAGCAGTTTTGCTTTTCTCCTTGGTATGCTTTTTTGATAAAATACCACATACTTAAAATGGTGGCAATTCAGTATTTCTTATGTCTAGTAGCATGTGAAGCTTAAAAGAATTGTTTTCAGTTTTCTAAAAACAAATTTAACAGCTCAAATAAGTACATCAATTCAGATTGTTCTGGTTCTAGATGAAATTTGTTACTTTGAGTGTCACTAGTCCATAAGAACAAAACCTAATGGCATTAACAGGAAAAACTTATATTGATTCAAGACTTATATCAGCTTTATCATTCAGATGAATATAGACTCAATGAAATGCTCTGGATTTCATCCTCTTGAAATCTCAATCTTCAAAGATGCTCAATTTCAATGAAATCAGAATTTCCAAGTGGGAAGGCTCCTTAGATACTAGAACAATCTTTTTATAATCAAGAAACAAAGCTCCAGAGAGGCAAAGGGTCTCTCTCAAGGTCATGTTGGATAACAGCAAAGCCAAAACAGAATTCATCTCCAGACAATCACAGGACCCTCAGTTACAGACAGACTGTCTAGTTCAAATATTATTTTAAGCAAACGTTCATAAATGTGGAATAGAGAAAAGGTAGATGCCAAAACACTAATAGGGGTTATGTTGAAGTAATGGAATTATAGACAGTTTCCCTTTATAGTTTTCTTTGATTTTCAAGGTTTTTGTACTGATTATATATTTAGCAGGAAAAAAGTACAATACGTGTTAGATTTTATGTATAAATTAGAATTTTAGAGGTTCTCTCTTTAATCTTTAGGCAAACCTGGAACAATACTATGCACATATTAGGTGCTCAATCAATGTCTAACCAAAAATTGAATGAACTGAGAATATTACCAAGAGGAAACTACCTGAAAAATATTCATTGCTATCCTACCACTGACTATTCAGAGCAAAAAAACCGTGGGTATAAACAGGAACACCAACTCTTAAATTGAAAATACATATAACTTATTTATAGCTTATTAAATACTTATAAATATCTAAGATTAAGCTGAAAAAAAACCTTACTTAAAATGTTATAGGTTACTTGACTTTGCATCTTTCAAAACAATATCTAAGATTAACCTGAAAAAAAAAAAAAAACCCTTACTTAAAATGTTATAGGTTACTTAACTTTGCATCTTTCAAAAATCCAATCTCACAATATTCCTAAAGTTTAACTTTATCTTTTGGGTTTCCTATCTCTGCTAAAAATGAATAAAACAAATACTTCTCTAATTATTCATTCATTCAACACAGATTTATTAAGCAATTTATTAAATCAGGCCCTCAGAAAACAAAAATAAATAGTATACAGTACCAAGTCACAGTCTAGGATCAGAAGACAGACATCATCACAACTTAATGCAAGATCAATGGTATCAAAGAGTTCCAGCAGCCTAGAATTAACAGCTAAAATTTTCTCTAGAATGAATTTTTTTAGTATCTCCTAGTGATATATGACAAGCATTTCTCTGATCAATTAATGGAAGTTCTATTTAATGCCAAACATGAACTAAGCACTCAGCACACCAAGATAGAAACTAGCCAAGAATTCCCCTAACGCTTTGTTTAGAAGGGCATCCACAAAACATAAGTGACAACCTATGTCAAAGCATCTAATGTTTCTTACAAATTTTAGACTCTAGCTACCTAACTGTTATTTCTGCTCTTTTCCATCCATTAGGTCTGGGAATCTCAGAGCTTCTTAAGAGGGCAATGGATCAATCCCTCAGCAATAACTCTCTCATCAGCTTTTCATTAGCAATAAAATAGCTTTCCTACCATCTTCTGGGAAATAACTTACCATAAAGTCACAGAGCTGCTGTGGAGTTCTGCAGATCATCTAATCAAGACACTTTTTTCCCTCAAAAAGGACTACTCTGAAATCACTAGCAAATGGTGCCTACCTCTCCTATTCTCCATGTCTTCCCAATCAAAGGCAGTACAATCCCTTTCAGAGTTTTAGACTTAAGTCACATTTTTCATCAGTAAATTCTTTGCTTTTCCAAATTAACTTTTTATTTGAGATCATTTTTTTCATATTAGATCCCCTAAACAAAATTTTAAAAGACATCATTACCCTATGAACATGTATGATTACACGAATGGTATGAACCTACATCCATACACAACCATAGAAACAAAATGATATACCCCATTTGTGTACAATGAATCAAAATGCAGTCTGTAAAAAAATTTTTTTTAAAAATTTTAAAAGAAGTTGTGATTGGCATTGGAAGCCATGTGCGAGTAAACATTTAACAACTGGCTCTCAGGAGGAGGGGAGGAACACCAGTTTGTGACATTTGCTAATTTTCATAGTGCAAATACTCACACCATGGCCAATTTTTAAGCAGCAAACATGATGACACTATATACCAAGATAGGAAAGGATGGGCACAATCGCAAAAGCAAAAGAAATTTTAAAAGCAGCAAACTAAAAATAAAGACAAGAAAAAAAATAATAAAGACATGAGCAGAAACCAGTGAACTAAAGAACAGAAAAACAATACAGGAAACCAAAGAAATCAAAAGCTGGTGCTCTGGAAAAAGATCAATAAAACTGATTTACCTCTAGAACAAGGATTGGTGGGGTTTTTCTGTAATGGTTCCAACTGGTCTAATGCCAACTGGGTATATACCACAGTACAATTCTGATGTTCACATCCTGGGGTTAATATCAAACTCCACAAGTTAAAGGCTCCATCCTCCACAAGACTGCTTGTTGTCTAGACAGCAGCAGACTCTGGGACTCCTCCCTAAGTTGCTCACACTTCTGATCAAATGGCTACAAATTCCAGGGTTCCCATGACCAGGTTTGGTTGCATAATTTGCTAGAATAATTCATGGAGCTTGCCAAAAATGCTGCCCTTACAATCTGATTCATGTCCTGTCCCCATGGAGTCCAAGAACATCAACATGTTTACCAACCAGGGAGCAAGACTGAGCTTCTATGTCCAGAGTTTTTAATCGGGGTTCGTTATGTAGGCATAATGCCTTAAATCGCTGATCACGTGACTGAACTCAATCTCCAGCTCCCACACCTCCCTGGAGTGGCCGAAAGTTCTAGTCTACTAATCATAGGTTTACTAATTCTAGTGACCAGCACCCATCCTGAAGTTATCTAGGGACCCACCAAGCTAGCCTCATTAGCATAATAAGGACATCCTATCCCTCAGCAAATTTCTAAGGTTTCTGAAATTCTGTGCCAAGAACATGAACAGACTTGAAACATGTTTTTATTATATAAAAACCACAAAATAAACATTTTAGGCTTTGCAACCCATATGGTCACAAGTGCTCAACTTTGCTGTTGTCGTAAGTAGTAGCTAAACTAATGAGTGTGGCTGTATTCCAATAAAACTTTATCTATGAACACTAAGATTTGATTTTTAATTTTCATGTCATGAAATTTTATCCTTCTTTTTACTTCTTTCCAACTATTAAGCAAATGTGAAAAACATTTTCAATTTATGTACCACACAAAAACATGCAGCAAATCTGACTTGTTATATAAGCTATACTTTATGCATTCTTGCTTTTGGAAAAAAACATGAAGAAAGAAACTGCCAATATCAGCAATGGAAAACGGGACATCCTGAAATCCTTCAGATACTTAAAAAGATGAGATTATTATAAGCATCACATCTCCAAAGGTGACAACTTAGATGAAACATATGAATTACCAAAGCTCTCTCAAAAAGAATAAATGACCTATTATATAGGATCATTATATATGAAAGACACTAAATGTATGGTTAAAAATTTTTCCAAAAGAAATCTCCAGGACCAAATGATTCACTGGTGAATGCTACCAAACAAGTAAAGAAGAAATACTACTATTTCTATTTAAAAACTCATCCAGAAAATAAGGAAGGAAAGAAAATTTGCCAAATCGTTCTATGAGACCACCATTAGCCTTATACTAAATCAGACAAAAATGTCATTAAGGAAGTTGCAAAACAATAAGCCTCGTGCACATAAATAGGCACAAAACTCCTTACAAAGCTGAACAAAATGAATCTAGCAACATATGAAAATGATAATACGTCAAGAGTGGGGTTTATTCCAGGAATGAAAAGTTGATTTAAGATTCGAAAATCAGGGCTGGGGCTGAAGCTCTGTGGCAGAGCATGTGCCTAGCACATGTAAGGTACTGGGTTCAACTCTTAGCATAGCATAAAAATAAATAAATAAATAAATGCTGTCCATTTACAACTACAAAAAATTTCTTTAAAAAGATTTGAAAATCAATCAAAGCAATCCCTTATGAACAGATTAAAAGATACATATACATATGTATATATACATATATACACATACATATATGGTCATTCAATAGAGGTGCAAAAAAATGACAAAACTCAACATATAGTTATGATAAAAATTCAGAAAATTAGAATCAATAAGAATTGCCTCCACCTGATAAAAGGTTTTCTATCAAAAACCAAGAGCTAACATTGGATTCTCTAAGCAGAATCCACTCAGGCCATAGAAATGACCTTAACCTCTAGATTTGCAAATGTTTGCAAAATTGGACTTGAACCAATCCTTGTAAATGCCTCTGATAATCAGAAATGAAATATTAAGCAAACTTCCAAAAATGGTAAAAATAACCATTATTAACCAATCCCCCATTATCTGGAAATCCCCACTGCTGTGATCAATCATTGTTAACAACTCCCCATTTTGGCTATATATTACTTCTTTTAAGAAATAATAAGACTTTAAAATTTTCTTTGTTAATCTGATTTGATTTTTATTTTTTAACAGTCTAAAAGCTCTACTCGTGCAATATGCAAGAGAAAGAATTAAAGGCAAACAGATTAGAAAAGAAGAAGAAATAAATTTGCCTTTACACATAAATTTCACTATCCTTGCCCTCCCTTAAAAACAAAAAATAATTGTTTTAAAGATTGAGGAATACAAAGCCTATATACAAAAATCAATATATTCCTATATACTAATAAGGAATAATTTTATTTTATTTTATTTTTTTGCGGTACTGGGGATCGAACCCAGGGCTTCATGCTTGCAAGGCGAGCAATCTACCGATTGAGCTATCTCCCCAGCCCAAGGAATAATTTTAAATTGAAATAAAAATATTACTTACATATATCACCAAAAACACGAACTATACAATAAAGCTAACAAAATAGGTACAGAATTTGTATGCTAAAACCTATAAAATATCGATGAGAAAAATGTTAAGTTCCTAAATAAAGAGATAAGGATTAGAAATCTCAGTATTAATAGATCAAATCTTTCCACTTTGATCTATAGGTTCAGTGTAATCTCAATCAATACTGAGGGAAATTGATAATTTAAGGAATTTGACAAGATGACAAATTTATTTTTCAAATAAATTTCATTTATTTCTTTACTTAAGACTTTTTTTTCTTGGGAAAAAACAAACAAAAATGGAAGACTTGTGCTACTTGATTTCAACACTTCATATAGAGCTACACTAACCCAGACAGTCTGGTACTGGCTTAAAGGACAGATGTACAGATCAATGGAACAGAACAGAAAGCTCAGCCAGAGAACAACATCTATATGGTTAACTGATTCTTGACTAGGGTGCTTAAACAATTCAATGGGGAGAGGATAATCTTTTCAACATGTGGTAATTAGACAACCATAAGCAAACAAAAAAAGCAAAAAGAAATATTAACCTTGACTCCGCACACTATATTCAAGAAGTAGACTGGAATGGATCATAGACCTAAATATTAGAGGTAAGTCCATAAAACTTCTGGAAGATCACATAGAGAAAACCTGTGAAACTTTGAATTAGGTTTTTTCTTATATTGAATAGCAAAAACCCCATAAACTTTAAAATAAGCCATCAAGTAAAGTATAAGAAGGGAATCAGGGAGTAAGAAGGGGAGGGAAAGGGGAAGTACTGGGGAAAGAAATGGAGCAAATCACGCTATGTGTATGTATGAATATGTCACAATGACCCCCACTATCATGTGTAAATATGATGCACTAATAAAAACTAAGAAAACATAAAACATTGACAAATTGTACTTCACTATAATTGTAAATTATAATGGAAACTTTTTTCCTTCAAAAATACTGTGAACAAAATGAGAAAGCAAGTCCCACAGTGGGAGAACATGTTTGTAAAATACATATCTGATGAAGCACTTGAATGCATAATACACTTTTTTAAAAAAAACTTCACAACTGAAAACGTAGACAATCTAATTTTTAAAAAAATCTTGGCAAAAAATTTGAACAGATGCTTCACTAAAGAAGAGATATGAATGGCACATCAATGCATACAAAAATGATCAACACCATTAGCTAGAGAAATGTACTTTAAAATAACAATGAGATATCACTATGCACATAATATAAGGCTAAAACTTAAGAAGAAACTGGAAGTTCAGTGCTGATGAAATAAAATAATCCCCAAGAAAAACTTTTCCGTTTCGAGACCCACAACCAACTGCTCCACAGTATTACATATTCTGCACTTTAATGACTATAAAGTACTTTAGGCATCTGGTAATACATCACCAATAAAATAGCAAATAAGTTGTTAAAACTAAGTTCAAGTTCTGCAGAAGATGCAGGATTTAATTAAATCTATGAAATCAGAACAAGTCAATGCTAGTGAGGGAAAAAAAAAGAGTGTAGGTGCTTACAAGAGTGATCAGATTATTTTTTAAAATGAGCACCATGAAGATTAATGAAAACAAATCTTTATTCAGATTTGTATCTTTATGACTGTGTTAGAAAAATAAACAGGAATGATGTGGCATCAAGTCATCACACAATTTTCTTAGGAAAATCATGAAGACTCCGGCTCCCCCAAAACAGCACTCGATTCTTTCTTCCTTACAAGAATAAGTACATAACTATAAACTGAATTTTGTAATAAATAATATAAATTCACTTTCAAACATTTTCCATTTTTCAAACTAAAGTGATTAAATGTATTCTCAGAAATGTTGATTCTCTTTTTAAGATTAATTGACTTTAAGAAAGCTTTGTCCTAAATCATTTACCATTGAATAATATGATTTTCTTTTTGTCACTTGAGTTACTCAAATTTTCATAGGACACAGAACACAGCAATTCTTTTTATGTTCTATAATATAGCAGAGGTTAAAAAAGAAGCTTCAAAGTGTTACACTTAGCAAAATGTGATTTACCTTTTCTGCTAGTAAGAGAGCTAAGGAAGTCAAAGTTCCTTTCTTTTTATTAGAGTATTATAGTTATATATGGAAGTTGGATTCATTTTGACAGAATCACACATGCATGGAATGTGATCAATCCCCTTTTCCCCCACCCTTCTTCCCTCTTTTCCTTCATCCCCCTATTCTTCCTTTACTCTACTAATCCTCCTTTTGCTCATTTATTTAGTTACTTTTTGATTGTTACTTTCTACATATTAGGAGAGAAATTCGTATAGTCATATATACAAATAACATGATTTTGCTAAATTCAGTCCATATTTCCAACCCTTTATCATCCCTCTCCCCTCCCCCTTGATCTTCTTCTACTCCATCAATCTTCCCTGTATCTTTGTTATGTCAGATCCCCTCTTCTTTCCTTTATTTTGCTCTAACTTCCACATATGAGAGAAAACATTCAACCCTTGATTTTCTGAGTCTGGCTTATTTCATTTAGCTTGATGTTCTCCACTTCCATCCATTTACCGACAAATGCCTCGATTTCATTCGACTAAGTAAAACTCCATTGTGTGTATAAGCCACATTTTCTTGATCCATTCATCTGTTAACAGGCATCTGGGTTGATTCCATAATTTGGCTATTGTAACTTGTGTTGCTTAATTTTACGGATAAGGATTAGCCAGCAGCCTGGTAAGGGAAGTGACTTGCTCAAGATCATAATGTCTGACAGTGGCTGCATCAGAATTATAAGGAAGAGCTCCCAAACACTATCCTTCTCCAGGCCATTAATCTTTATTTGACACTAATATACTATGTAGATAAGATATACGAGAGTATCAGAAATATACAGCCTGGAAATCATACAGGAACACCAGAAAGTGGAACACAGTCAGCAAGCAGTGAAGCACTAAATCGACTTCAAATTTTTATTAAGGGTATCCTTGTGTTAGTGATTGAAGGTAGATTAGCTTAGTGGTCCATGCAATAGCTGTAGCACCACAACTAATGGACTGCCAAGAGATGATTTAATAAAGAGGCCCAGCTGAACAACGGTGTATAAGTAACTCTGACAACCTGAGGCTTTCTTCTGGTCAAACGTTTTATATCTGTAAGTGACTTTCTCTTAAAAAATGGCCTGAGAAGATACTCTCAGAAGGCTTCACTGTAATAACAGTAGCCCAAACATTCTTATATAAGTTCCGATTCTCTGAGATCTTAAGATGTGATTAAAAAAAAAAAAAGAAAAAGAAGCATAAAGGTCTTGTCCCTGGGTCCTTCTAGCGGCACCATTTGTCACTTGGTTACAGCTCTAGTTAAACAATGCATTCAGCAACCACAATGTGTGTCTTTTGGTTGAAGTAACACAAAGAAATAGGGCAACGTCTTAACTATTGCTCTCTAAATTTTACTCTAACATGTAAATGGAGGGTGTATAGTAAGAATTTTTAAAGTATTTATTAAATACGCATTGCTATAAAATATGATGTGGACTCCCCATCTTTACAACATGTCCTAAGCTTGCACTGAGAAGAGAAAACAAAAGTATTGTGGGGAGAAATTTACCAAATGAGCAGATGTTTTTAAAACTAATAATGCGTAGTATTGATGAAAGTTCAGAAAAGAGGTAACTTCACATTACTCCTAACCTGGCTAGGAGTGTGGTAAGTGTTGATATCTTAAAAATGTCCACAAGAACCCCTTGACGGAAATTCTACTTCTAAAAACTTATCTAGGAAAATAATGCAAATCCAAGAAAATAATTAACTAAAAGAATTTTCATCATACCATTATTATTATTATTATTATTATTATCATTATTATTTGGTACTGGGGATTGAACTCAGGGACGCTTGACCACTGAGCCACAACCCCAGCCCTATTTTGTATTTTATTTAGAGACAGGGTCTCACTGAGTTGCTTAGTGCCTCACTTTTGATGAGGCTGGCTTTGAACTCACAATCCTCCTGCCTCAACCTCCTGAGTTGCTGGGATTACAGGCATGTGCCACTACGCCCGGCCATACCATTATTTTTTAGAGCAAAAAGCACAGGACATAATCAGAGCTAAAATTAATCACTGCATATCCACACATGAGAATAATAAAAAGTATAAATAGAATGTTGTAGAACATTCTGGAAAAATGGTCACAATATATTGGCAAGTGGACAAATATTACAAAAGAATGCATAAGATCTTATTACACAAGGTGTAGATAAAACAGTTTAGAGAAATATACATAAGAAAATTAATAAAATTATCTGAACAGTGGGATTTGGGCATTTATTTTGTCATCTATATTTTCTAGACTTTACACTAGGAGTACATCTTGCTTTTGTAATCAAAAAATTTAGCCACATAGTCATTATGGACTACACAGCCATCATGGAATACTGTATTGAACTAGGGTTTGTCATAATGCAATATGCTTTAGGACAGGGAATGAATGCTAATCCTTTTCCTCAATATGTCGTTGGTCAAAATTATGTTTATGTAATAATGTGAATCAAAACCAAAAGTAAAAAGTCATTGCATTGGGAATAACAAAAATCGTTTGTTATTAGAAAAAGTAATCTATCTTAGTTGTTATCAAAGTAGTCATTTGTGGGGAAAATAAGTTGCAAATAAATGAAGACACTAATTTGGTAGAATTTTATATTGAAAACAAAATGAATAAGGGCTTAAATACTTAAAGACACAGACAGTATTCATCTCAATCTTAACATGCAACAGTTCCACTAAGAACATTTTAAAATTCTAAAATTTGGGTTCTTTTGTAATTATCTGTTTATAGAGTCCAACAAAGTATTAGGCAGTTAGTGGGAGTAACATATATATCCTTCCCCACCCCTACTCTTTCTATCCAGTAATTCGTACACCATATTCATGATGTGATTTATTCAGACCAGTTTTATCAAGTTAATGGACATTTTCTACTTCTAAATACACTGGAAAAGAAATAAATTACTGAAAAGTAAAAATAATATTTTTGCTTTTATACTGTTTTAGACCATCACAAAACTGATCTCAGATCTAAAACATTCCTGGAAAATTATGAATAAGATTTATAGGCACAAATGGTATTCTGTAAGCCTTTTGAAAAACTACTTCTTGAGCCAACAGCAAATAATTAACTTAAAGCACTTCATTCTCCCAACCACTGGAAGATAGGGCTGCTGACAACTTTGTAAAACCTTAAACCTCAAGTTTTGGTATATTTATACTAACAGAAAAAATAAGACATCTTCGGTTCTTCCAAAGCTACTCTTTATTTCCACAAATATACTGGAGCCTTCATAGAAAACTGCTGCTTAGATATGAATTGCCTATGTACAAGGGTCCTATTAAATCAAATTATTCATAAAACACCCCCTTGGCAAGCGGACTGTAGGGAAGATCGAAGTACCAAATAACAGTTGGACTGAAAGTTCTCTGTTGCTACTGCCAGCCCATTCCTTCTCTGCAGTTCTTAAACATCTCAGTTCGACTGGAGTCTTTACCAGACGCCAAGTGAGTTAACATGAACTGAAAGATTCTTCGAGAATATAAATGAGAAGAATACTCAAAGCAGACCTCCTTCTCAAATCATAATTAACTTAAATTCAAGATCCAAATTGTGAACATAGTTGAAGATTTTTCTAAGATGTCCTTTAACCTGCTGCTTCTTCTTCTCTTCAGTATTTCCTTCATCCTTCTAATCTTAAGTTGAAAGAGGTTTACATTTTTTTTTAGAAAAAAGTGGATGCCTTTAAAAAATGTATTCCCTTAACTACTTCTTACATCTACTTTCTAATCCCCAACTCACTTAATTAAATTCAGTGTGAATTTAAATTGCAATTAACATCTTTTGAGGGATTACATGTTCTAATCACAATTATGCAGTGAATTTGAAACACATATATTTTGTTATATTATCTGAAATGCAAATTGGAGTCCAAAAAAAGATGTTTAATAAAAATGTATAGTACTGAAGACTTTATTATGGAACCTAAGGGACTAGAAATGAGATTTAAAAGAGTAAAAGCACTGATACAAGTATAAAAACAAATTGCTTCACCTCCAAAACCCCTGAAAATGGCCCCACTTGGCTTCCATTTAACCTAGCTTCCGTGCAGTTTAAAAACTGGCTTTCAAGAGGTTTCATTAGCCAAACTGAATTTCATTTTTTTTCCTCCTTAGATCAGTAATTCACAAAGTCTTAAATGAGAGATGATGTAAGGGCAGGAAACAAAACCTGTTCCTCTGACCCAGGAATACATAATGGAATGACAACTTCTTTATTTGACTTTTTTTTTTTTTTCCAAAATAGCATTTTATAAAAAGGAAAAACTGACATTTGTTAAACACCTTTGGGGAAGTATCTAGGTCATGGGGACTCTGCCCTCATGGATGGATCAATGGATTAATGGATTATCATAGGAGTGACTTTGTTTTAAATTATCACTGTGGTAAGTTTGCTATGCCTCTTCATGCCATGCTCTCTGATATTAACAGGAAAAAGAACCTCACTGGAAGCCAAGCAGATGAAGGCACCATGTTCTTGTATTCCAGACAATACCTGCTCCTTTGATCCTCAAAATAACCCCATGAAATAAAGTATTATTCCATTTTACAACCATAAAATGTGAAACCAAGATTTGAGTACTAAACCCGTACACTTATCAGGTAAAAGCATCATTTCTGCAAAAGTCAGGACTTAGCAGAAAAGCTTAGGACGAGACGAAGTACCTGTTTTCAGTTTAACTATAATCCTCTAAAACTGGCTGCTGGGATGTTGGTGGCCCCAGGTGATACCCCCATCTCCGAGGGTAAGCTTGGATAGCACGTTTACAGAAGTTTCATTCTTGGGCTTATATGGGCTCTTTCTGCACAGACCAAAAGTTTGCTGAAAGTCAGATTTCCTTCGTGGTCTTCTCCATAAAGTAAAGATCTGGCATATCCATCTATGCCAATTTTCTCCTGGTGACCTTCCTCTTTTATAGAGTTGTGCTCAGTAGACTATTCGCTACTAAGCTAGTTTTGTCTTCAAGGAACTAAGGCAAATTCAAGTTCTGCCTTTCATTCTCTTCCACTGTCAGTTTGCCGTTAACTTATCAGTTTCCAACAACGTTGCAGCTACACTTTACTAACAAAAGAGACACTAGTTAGACAAGCTCTTACTTTTTCCCTTGAGATAGTCAACATGAGATACCACCAAGTTACAAAGCTCACTATTCAGTCAACCCTGCAAGTGATCCTGCCTCCTGGATCTATGTGATATAATTACACCTAATGTAACACACCCCTGTATCACAACAGATATGGACAAGCTACGCCTGCATGAGTTCCATTGATTTTATGTGTTGGAAACTTGGTCTCCAGTGCAACAGTGTTGAGCGTTTAGACTTTGGGGAAGTATCTGGGTCATGGGGACTCTGCCCTCATGGATGGATCAATGGATTAATGGATTATCATAGGAGTGACTTTGTTTTAAATTATCACTGTGGTAAGTTTGCTATGCCTCATCATGCCATGCTCTCTGACATGTTATTAACAGGAAAAAGAACCTCACTGGAAGCCAAGCAGATGAAGGACCATGTTCTTGGATTTTTCAGCCTCCAGAACCATGAGTTCAACAAAATTCAATTCTGTATAAATTACCTAGCCTGTGGTATTTGGCTGTAGCAAGAGAAAACAGACTATGTCAAGATTAGAAGAACAGAGATATTCCAGTGTGTCATTCCTCACCTAAAACAGTCATGAGATATTCAGGCATCAGAGGCCCTCAACTTAGTTTTTCTAAGTCTAAATAGAAAACATCTAACCAGTTTAGTTAAACTACTTTAAGCCTCTGTTTCTTTATCTCAATAATGGACATCATATTAGTATCTACTTATCAAAACTTTAGTTAAGTGCTTAATAAATATTAGCTACTATTAACCATGTTGTCATCAATAAGAACCATTAATCAATGACTTGCCAAATTAGGAATCCAAAAATATAGACATGAAATTTCTGGTAAATTTAGATACAGAGAGACAAATATTTTAAGGTGAAATGAAGGAAGGATGGACATTAAGGTATGGGGAAAGTTTTTTAACATGTAGTGTTTATCTTTTACAATATAATTCACTGACATTTTAAAATCATAACTTGTCATTTAGAATTTCTTTGTTAATATAGATTGGTAAGGCCTAAGAAAATATTCAATGACAATTTTTTTATACCATCATTGTAAAGAAAACAAATTTGTATGGAAGAGGGTGCCCTAAGTTTCAGTTAGGACTGTGGTTTGGAAAAAAGGAATAACTCAGAGTATTTCTAAAGTTTCATGAAAAGCAAAGCTAAACAGCAACACAGCCAAGACAGCAAAGCCCCTGCAGAGGCTCACGGTATTTCGGAGGGCAGAAAGATCGGTGCATCTTTCCTATGAAGTGCATTTCCTAACCAGTCATCTTTTCTCTAGCTCTGGCTTTCTTGAGTCTCTGATAAAATAATAACATGGGAGGATATTAAGAGGCACGGTTGGTTGGTAAAGGCAGGAAGGTAGTCAGGAAAGGCAGAAGTTATCATTGGTGTTTCAGAAAAGCTGGAAATTTAACTCAGTCAGTATTTCCACAAAACTGCCAAAGGGACCAGGTAAGAAACCCAGGGGCACTTGAATCTACGGAGTTACTTGAATATGAGAAGTATCACTAAAATTCTACTGTGTATTATATACTGAGAATTTCTTTTAATGTAAGGTGTGATCCGTGTCCTTAAGATCATTTCAACCTATTATGGAGTAGAGCATTTATCAAATACAAATCCACTTTAAAAAAAAAAAAAAAAAGAGGAACTCATTTAAAATAAGACTTCCTTTAAAATAGAGTATAGTATTTACTCAGAAATGTGCTTCTTCCTAATGGCTCTGAGCCTGCACTATTGGTTAGTGGAAGAAAAAAGATGTAAAATAGGTATAATGCTTTACCTATTTCTCTGCTCTCATAGGCTTATTGCTTCCTTTAATGTCTTTTCTTTAGAGTCTTAACAGCTATGGTTCAGATTTAATGCATTATTTAAAATGTTCACTATTAAAAAGTGTGCTGAACCAGACCTCTTCCTGAAATATCCCTAGCTATACTTCTGATTCTGAGGTACAAGTGCGAATATTACATGTAGATTTGGATAGACCTACGGATGTATATTTATATACAAGTATATACTTCATGCAATGATATAGATACATATGTACCTATATATACATAAACACATCTGTGCCATACATATATAACTACTAAATATATAAGTAACCAAGTACTATGAAGACATGTTATAAAAGGATTTTCCTATTGCTACAAAGGATAGTTTAGATAGAACTGGGTCCTTCTCCCTTTATTCTAAAGTAAAATACACAATTGCCTTTTCAGAAAAGTCTCCTTTCTGATAGCACACAAACTACTTAATGAATTTTTCATGAGAGTATGAAAATGATGCTTGTGTACTTATATTTTTAATAAAAGCAATCATGTGGATTCTTTTTGACCAGATATAAGATAACCACACTATCAGCCTTTGGAGCCTATACTAGCGACAAACTTTCTGCATTTGCTGACTTGAGAATCTCTCTGAAATCCCTCTTGTGAATCTGTAAAGTACTACTAATGAAAGCCAGTATGTTGGATAGGAAGTGTACTGGCACTACTAATAGTGACCGCCACTTCTCCATCAGTGTATACCAAGCACCATGCATATGTGCTTCTGTACCTATTATCTCATGCAGTAGATGCAGTATTAATTAGGCAAAAGACATGAGATGCATTTAAAATAGCATCCAACCATACATTGCCATTCAAGTTAACTTAAATAAACAAATATTTTGAAAATGATTACAAATACAAGGATATTTGGACACTTTCCCAAATTTAGGCATATTCTTAAAGTGACTCCAAAAGCTATCTAGAACATGGGCCCAACTAGATTTTCTTTTCTGTTCAGTTTTATTTTTGTATTTGAAGTGTAGCTCATTATAAAACGCTTGAGGAACGCATCCTAGCATTTTGTATGAGAAGTCTTTAACTCTTTCAAGGGGAATAGGGTCAATCTGAATATTCTTCTGTGTCAAATTCTGGTTGAAGCCAGTCACTCCTATTTTCTGGTGAGGCTTGCTGAAAAAGAGATATATAAAAATCTTCATTCCTCACTCCATTGAAAGTACATAGGCCAATAACTGAACATGATAGTTGTTATAATGACAATTAGGTATCATATTATGGCAAGCATTTAATGTATCAGGCTAAATGATTTATAGTTAGTAGCCTTCCATTTGAAACTCATAGTAGATGACTTTTCCAGCTGATAAATGAAAAGTAATTTCTCTGAATTCAGAGAGTTGATAATTAGTAAAGCCAGGATTTGAATAGACTGTAGACAGCAAAACCCCCATTCCTCATGAATGTTAAGGTGTCAACATTAAAAAACTCCACCAAACACAAAATGTTCGAACCACCACTCATACCAAATTCATAAACACAAGCAATTAACCCTCTGATCCATCAAATCAGTCCTCACTTACATCCCCACTCTCTTCCAAAAGATAAGAGCATCGGGTTTTCTAAACCTCCATCAAAAAGTAAAGGGAAATAAAAGCATTGTCTTAACACAAACTACAAATCCTTCAGCAGCTTAAAAATATAACTTTCTATAAAACATAGATGAGGGACAAGTTTTAAAGGCTAATGAAGTTGCCCAAAAAAAAGGAAGAAAAAACACCACTATACCTGGGTACCAATACATCACATTACCTTAGATTAAAACAAATCGACCAAAAGGCCCATTTTGGAGAACACTTCCAGTTAAAGTATACACATCAGCCTTAGGAAGAAAAGCAGCCAGAAATTAATTAAGAAACGAGTGGTTTTACAGAGCACTGGGAGAAGTTTCTAATAAACTTTCCCTCTATACTGAGAGTACAATCTTCCTACAGATTTCCTTCCCTCATTTACATATCTGTGCAGGCCTATTCTCTCTCTCTCTCTTTTTTTCTTTCAAGCCCCTTTGCCCTTTCAATCATGAAGCATATTACTCCACTGTCAGTGCAAAGCAGTTCCTAACAACAGGGAACCCAGCTGGGATAGGAAGAGGGCAGCGGGCTCATGCATTAACATAATAATCCAACTGTGTTCCCATAGGCCCTTAGGGCAGACAGCATATTAGGTAGGCCTCCTGCGCAGACCCGGTGGAAGCTGCCTTATCACCTGCCCATCAACCTGTGGCAGCTATAGCTGGCTCAATAGCACCAGCTCCTGCCAAGCAGCGGTGCCCAATTACCTTACTACAAAAGACAGAAATCCATTTTTCTATGTCTATTTAATGTACTCAATGCATTTCCTTATTTATGATTTGAATGTACATTTCTGCATCATTTCCAGGAGATTGACTTATTACCTTTTAACTTTTTAAAGTCGAGTTGTCTAAAGGCCATTCTGCTGCAGTAGGCAGGAATGAGACTGAAATGTGAATTTCAAATGCAAAAGCCCAAGATGATAAAGAGTTAACTGCTTGGTCACCAGTTGTCTAAAGATTCTCCATCAATTCAAAGGACTCGAGATGCATGGAGGTCCTAAATAGCCATCAATATTTCCTTAAGGGGACAAAAAGGAGGGGAATGCTACACCACCATCTTCTTTCAATGTAGGTTTTCATTCTAATCCAGGCATATCCAAAGGTCCCTGTAAAGAATGCACCTTTGCACACTGACCCTCATGTGGAAAGTGTGTGGGCAGATCACAATAATTAGCTGGACTGCAAAAGATATAGCCAAATTATTTTTTAAAAATCAAAGTAGTACTGAAGATTCTTTTTAAAAAGAAAGCAAAGTTGGCCCCGTGGTGTGCCTTTTAGTGCTTGCATGTGTAGAATGCATGTTTTATATTTATGCTGCTCAGTTCCTGGAATCTTTGATTTACTTTATGTGTCATTTTCTTTCCAAGCTACAATGTATATAAAGAAGGAAAAGCCAATGGGTGTATTCCACTAAAACAGGCACATTTACTACCGTGTTATACAAGATCATCTTCAAAACAACTGAACCAATGTTTGAAATTATAATTCACTTCAGTGAGTTAAACAGTGTCTCCTTCCTTGAAATTTACCCTTAAAAAGGTTGCAAAGAAGGCGCATAATTTGACAATTTAATATAGGGAAAAGTGCTTTGAACACTATTTAAAAGAGCGTGACATTACTGATTTGGTTAGGGAAATCTTTTCTACTAATCAAGTCTTTCTAAATAAAAATGAGTTAGTAGGAAAGGTACATTTTATTTTTTATTGGTATTTTAATAAAAAATGAATCCTCCAGGAAAATGAAAGTACATTTATCTAATATTTCTATGAATTTTAAATGTTAAGAAACTAACAGTATTATTTAAGCCAACCAAGCTGATATATTTTATGTACAGTATAATAATTAAATAAAAATTAATATCCAGGGCCATATGGACACATGGCACTGCCTTTTCCAGGAGTGACCTCTGCCACCCTGCATTAACAGTCTTTGCGTTACATTAACAGAGGTTGGTGACCATTCAGCAACTCGTCACTTCTCTGGATTATTTCCACACACAACAGAAAGGGTTTTATATAAGGTAAGTACCCTCAGAATGAAGAAATTTGTTTGCTCTTTACCAAACACCTGGGGAAAAGTCAAATGAAAGAGAAAAAATTATCCTAAAAGTTTTTTTTTTAATTTTGTGAGTAAATTCTGAGCTATTTAATAGTCTCTAATAAACAGTACACTCTAATATATTACATGTTGATGGAAGTATAAATACAAAATACTAAACTCTACTATAAATATTAATGTTTACGTATGTGCTAAACAGCAAAATTATATATGTACCTCCCTTCTTGATCTTTCGGGGATTCCAGGGCCTCTCTATTCTTCATAAATTCTTACATTGTGACAAAATGTAATAGCTCTTCCAAGTCATTAAATACAGAAACTTGATTTTTGATTAAAAAACGATAAACAACAGCTATGTGGTGGTAACAGGATAAATAGTGGCCTTGACTTTAATTCCTTTAAGGGGTATACTTCCGCTCTAGGGTAAACCAAAGAAAAGCATTTATATAAAATAGAAATCTAGCTATTCCGTTAGTAAGAACTTGATTTTAAACAGCAACTATGCAGCTAAAATAACTTGGTTTCTAAAGGATGGTAGAGAAGGAAATAAGGACACAGTGTCATTTCTAACATTAGCAATTCAACTTTTGATGCACTTAAAATTTGAAAAACCACCAAAACTGAATATAAACGAAAGAAAGCACATTTAAAATTTTTAAGTGGGAATAAATATAAATAGAAAAAGCTGTGAAAGAAATCATATTTGTACTTAAGTATTAAAATCTGTTCCCTATCCGCCAAATTTAGAGTGTACATTATTTAGGCTGTACATTCCTATATTTGAAATAAGCCAGATAACTGGTTTTGATTCTACCACAGCATTCCTTTCCCTCTAGAGAATTACCTAGAAAGGTCCCTCCTCTCTCCAATGAGAACTATTTGATTCTTAAGGACTTTATCTTACCCAATTCAATTTAGTGTAGCTAAAACTTCAGAGAGAGCTTACAGATACTGTATTCTGACATTTCTGCCAAGGATAAAATTAAGTATGAAATATCAAAATTACATGTTGAAATTGATGCCATTTTGCTTTGTTTCTTTCTGAATAGCCCTTCAGCTGTTGAGGCACATACATTTTTCCCCAGGCAAAATCCCCAGGCTACAATAACTGAGCCTCACATCTTCAGGAAACCCAGCTTCCCTAACATTATTCTTAGGTGTCTGATTATCCATCAGCAGTAGTTTTGCTTCATAGGTAATCATGTAAATCTTACTTGAAAAAAAGTAAAAATAATCTACTTAAAGCATTTCTCTTCTGTCAACTACTCATACTAGATACAACTGATGACAGTGGTTGATTTTCTACTATTTCTTTTTAAATTGCTGATCTTTATTTAGCAACAGAGGAGAAGTCACAAGGATTCAAGAGCTGATCATTTTTGTACCTAAAACACAACTTCCAGGGCCGCCCTCTTGAGCAGCACGCCACTCCACTTTGGCACTGAAGAAAAAGGACCCTCCCACCTGCTAAGGCCTAATTCTACTGCTTTGCCAACTTTAGAACCAAAGGCCACCATTCTAAACAGTAACAGATGTTCCAAGGCTACCCTCCATACTTCAGGTAAGGATAAATATGACTAAATTAAAACTAGAGAAATTTGTCAAACAAGTTAAAAAGTAAATAAATGACTGAAAACTTTTCAGACCATCACAGATTAAAAAGACAATTTTAGAATTGCATGCACAACCTTGAGGCTTTTAAAGAGAAATTAAGCTGCCATTACATTCTAACAAAACCAACTTGATTTATATTGAAAACATTTTTATTTAGCATGTAATTCAATTCTATACACTTCTTGTATAGAATTACCCACTCAAGCACTAAATCATTATACAGTTAGTTACTAAAAGTTTTTAAAAGATACCTTGTCAGTTCTTCCAGTTTAGCTCCCATTTCAGATCAGACCCTTTCATACAGATGGTATGAAAAAACAGAATTAAGAACTAAAAAATGAAGAAAGAGAGAAATAAAATAGAAGGTTAGAGGAGGAGGTGATTTAAAAAGAAATCTGTGAGGAAGAAAGGTAAATAAAGAATGAATAAGTAAAGAGCAGGAACTAGAAAACTAACCATCTTTAGATAATACCTGTTTTTTAAAGCATAATTAAAACAATTCTCCATATACAATGTCACGAAAGAGATGTCAAACAAAGAGATAACAATACAGTAATGGTGTATAAAGTAAATGGAGGTGGGAGATGCTGGAAGGAGAAGAGAACCAATAGCCAATGAAGCAATCAAGATAAAGACATTCAGATGTAATGGTCAGCAACATTGTATTGGCAACATCTAGAAGACAAAAGGTAGAGGTACCTTTTAGTCTTCTCCTTAGCATATGTCCATTTAAAAATGTGTTTGTGTGTGTGTGCATGTAGATGTGTGTCTTGGAGGTGAGGGGGAAAACATGGAGTTCCCTAAACAGCTCCCTGAACCACAATAGAGTAAATGTTGCATCCAGCATCTTCTGTTGGACCTCAGTCACAGAACTATGACTCTCGGTCCCTCAGAGAAAATCTTGCTATAATCTATTCCTAGGAATTGACAACACTGTGAACTGGGAAATGCTGTGTTACTCTCACTACTACTTACTTATGATAATCTATTAACTGGGGCTCAGAAATACTTATGGTACACTGGCCAGAACTGACTCAACCTGCATTCAAACTAAGAAAACAGATAACCAGATTGGTTCAGTTATAGCAAATGCTATTGTTCTGAATGGGGTTAAGTCAGTAACAGAAACACAGGTGTAAAGAGTGAAAACATACATCACCATTTGTCAGGTAACAATAAATTCTGCTCTGAAAAAAATGTAGTTGCCTCTCCAGTTCTTTGTGCAAGAAGCTGATTCTATTCTTGCTTCAATATTTAAATCCAGAGACAAAGAGATAAATCAATTAATCCTTATAAACTGCTCCTAGAAGCTTCATTTTCCTCAAGGAGTTAAAAGAATCCTTGACCACTACAGAAAGAATACAAAAGCTCTGCCCTAAATTGCTAACACATATCTCCAATTAGATTTAAAGACATTTTTACAGCCTTTATGCCAAGTTTATATTACTGAATGTTAAAGAATGTGTTGTAGCACTTAAAAGCGCTAAAGCTGGCTAATCATGCTCTTGATAACAATGGTTTATGATTATATCCCAAGGAAAACAAGAAGGAGGCTTTTATATGCTTTTGTTGTTGAACAGAAACAAAAACAAGTAGCAAGGTCAACCAAAATCTTTTGTTCTGCCTTCTGATACTCACATCAAGAGGCTAAGGCATCAAAAGTTAAAATTGGATTGTTACCCATCCTTTGGAATAAATTCAGCTGAAAGCTTTTAGAAGCTCCAGAATTAAAAATAATCTAAAATAGCAAATGCATTTATATCTTCCAAATCTGTATATGTCTAAACAATATAAAATTGTACCCACAAAGCAAACAGGTAAAGGATAACAAGAATTTTTAATTAGCATTTCATTAGTAATACCAATGTGGAAAGAAAGAGGCCTACTACTAATAAGGTACAGATTTCCCACCACTGGGATTTATTCTGAATTCATTTCAAGACCAGGAAGCTGTGATCTTTAAAAATCTCCACTCTAAAACCGATAAAAGATGAAATAACAGTGCTTAAAAAGTAAGGATTAGGGATTTAAGAACAGCTCTTTGTATGCATAAGCCACATAAGATCCTATGGTTTATAATTTTAATTTAGGACCAGAATGGCCACTTCTTTCATGATAAATGATGACATACTTAATAGTATATCTATTTTGGATAAGCACAACAGTTTAGAGATTTCTATCAAGTGCAAGAGTTCCTTTTCATTTCTCTTTTTCAGGCCACACACTTCTCAGAGCTACACAAAAGAAAATATATCAAAACAGAAATATACTCACTAAAAATTTAAGGTTACTCCAACAAAAGGGTTAATTAGAGAGACAAATTTTCTCAGACTGTTAATAATGGGAATGACACATACTATGTGCCCATAAGTAATTCTCAGGTATCTTTGATCTTCAGCCCCACGTGGCTTCTATTGCCTACTGTAGCCTGGCCTCTGGGACTCTCTCAGAACCAGACATCTGGCTACTTTGTTGTTTTAGACTAATCTCCTCCCAGGAGAGCTCAAGAAATGACACCAGGCAAGGAGGGTCCTGGCAAGGGAAAAAACATTACAGTATTCGCAGATTTCTTTTTGAGTGGACGAGAGTGTAAAAATTGTCTTCAAATTTCTACAGTGGTCTTTGGAGCGCCTCTATTCTGTGGTTTTACTCTGGCATAATTTAAACAGGATGTATAGAGTACATAGATCTTTAAAGCCCATCAGTCATCTTTAAGAATTCACTGATTGTTAATCATAAGAAATTATGATGTGTAGGAGAAAGTTGTAGGGAAAAATACAAATCAGATTAATTCTTCACCCATCTGTTAGGGTTGGGTGATGACTGATAAAACAAAGATTTTAATTGTCAGTTGAAGGGTGACACCAAAACTGTGGGACAGTGTCTAAGATTGCAAATACAGCTGCATGCCTCCCATCATCATTATGCCAACTCTCTCTTAGTTCTTCTTTTAACTGGGATTTAAAAAAAAAAAAAAAAAATCTTAGCTTCCAATCTAGCAGAAAGAGTGCTTCTGTAAAGTGTCTCTGAAGGAAACCAAGGAGCAAGAAATGATACAAGTTAAAAAAAAAAAATTTTTTTTAAATACCAAAATATTTTTGTACTCATGGTATCTATCATTAATATTTTTCCCAAGGTACCAAATCATCATCAATATCTTTATACCTTTTTAGGGATTATTGTTCAATCCTCAAAATCAATACAGTCTGAGGAAGAAAACAATCCTTTATCATTTGCTCTACAAACAGAATATAAACCAGTGGAACAACTGCTTAATTTGAAAACTTTGATACTTTATCCTCAAATCACATTCTATCTATTTCTACTAAATGATTATAGATTTAAATAATATATGAAATTAAATGTTATATGCAATATGATATTTATATTGTTCTACAGGGTGATAGAAAACAGACCAGAATGCCAAAATCCCCTATATGCTCGTTTCAGCTATACTGTTAGTGAAATTTCATATTTTATGTTTTAGCTATCTTTGTAGAAATAAAAACATAATATGCAGCAGCGTCTACCTTAGACCATATTGTATCGGTTAATAACCTCCAAAATCCTACTTTATCATCATATTACCTACTCCAACATCCGTCATGTTTACCATGACAGATAAATTTTTAGAAGGTGAATATAAGAGAGACAATCTTATGCAACAATAATTCATTCATGATTTAATAATTTCTGAAGTAAACAAAAGAACTATGTTAAGTGAAATAAGCCAGTCACAAATGGACAAATATTGTATGATTCCACTTATTTGTGTTTTCCAGAGTAGTCAAATTTATAGAGAGAAAGTAGAATGGTGACTTCCAGAGACAAAGGGAATATGAGGACTTATTGTTCAATGGGGACTTACTATTTAAAGGGTTTAGAGTTCCAACAAGGGAAGATGAAAAAGTTCTAGAGATGGATGATGGCCACTGTCACATAATAATGTGACTGTATAGAATGCCACTGGACTGCACACTTAAAAATGATTAAGACGGTAAATTTTGTTATGTGTATTTTACCACAATTTAAAAAAAACTTAGAAATATAAAATGAAATCTCAGACAACAAAAAGTCAGAGAATTTTACTTTGTCTTTCCATGACCAAAGATGCATAAAATTTATGAGAAAAAAAAATACCAAAAATGCTTTAGATTATACATTTGTATCACCAATACTCAAGATACAAACAAAAAAAGCAGAATACCAGTCCCCAGATACATTAGCAAAATGGATTCTGGAAAGAATGTCTCCAAAAATTCCTTTACATGTCTGGAGCTTTGTACATAGTATTAAGAGTCATGCTTGTATAATTATGTCAAAATGAATCCCAATATTATATATAATTATAATGCACTAATAAAAAATGTTAGAGTATTGCAGCTAAGTAACAAAACTATTTCTGAATACCAATCTGCATTTCTAAAAAAATTCAGAATTAGAAAATTTGAAACCAATGAGTTTTTTTTATAATACTGCATATTATTAAGTTATAATAGACCCAAAAAGTAAATTAGAAATTAAAGTGCCTACTAGATATCATTTAATTTTAAATTATATTTAGTGTGGTTCCAATGTTAGGTGTACTTTATTATATACTACTATTTGAAAATAATAACCTTATATATTTTATATAAATTGTGCTTAAGTTTTAGCTGTGTGTGCACACACACACACTCACATTCCAAATAATAGTAGTTTCTACAAGAAATGTTAATTTCTCTTTCATGTAAAAGAGGTCCAAAGATAATCCAGGGCTGGCATGATAGCTCCAAAGTCAAAAGGATTCAAAGTCCTATTCTTGCTGCGTCGCTATCATTGGCAGGTTAATGGCCCAAGAATACTCCTAAAAGTCTAATCATTAAATCAACAGTTCAACAAGCAGAAAAAGGAAGGGAAAATGAAGGTTGTATCACCATCTTTTAAGAAGACAACCTGAATGTAATATACGATCCTTTCATTTATATCTCACATGGTCAAAGAGAATGTCAGGAAATCTACTAAGTATGGTACCTCAGCTGGGCAGCCATGTACCTGGTTGCAAGATGGGGCTCTGTTTTAAAGATGAAGGGTAAATGGATAGTAGAATGCAACCAGATGTATCCAATATACATTAACTAGGACATTGAGTTAAATACTATCCCTATCGTCAGTTACTAGCTTTAAAAAAAAACAGCAAATGAATTTGCTTCTGTTACTGGTTTTGAATTAGCATAATTCAGATGAAAGAGTAGGAGTTATCAATAAATCACCATGATGAAAAAATAAATTTAAAGTTGAGTCAATTTGAAAAAATAATATCCAATTAAGGACACAGACACAAGGGATCAATTTCCTTGCAAAAAAGTAAATTTTCTTTATTTCCTTAAGTATGAATGGAGTCCTTACTAAATAAATTCACCAGGCAGATCCTCCAATAAGTCAACTTTTTGTGTTGGCTTAGACAGAGCTAAATGCAGGGAGCAAAACACATAGACTGAAGTCATTGATTTTTCTACCATGCCACTCCAATCCCTTACCCCCACTGGAAACACACACACACACACACACACACACACACACACACACACACACAAAGAAGCAAAAGACTGAAAATTAGGAAAACCAAACCAATTTTCTATAGGGTCTATCACACAGATCAAAAGGAGAATTATATGTGCAGAATAATCCAGGAGGGAGTTTAAGAAGGAAATTTCACTGTACTCTGACTAGAGATTTTTGAGTTAGATATAGCCTGAGTTCCTTTCTGCTGACCATCAATCCCCCTGGCTTCTTCAGCATCCACATAAAGCTGCAGGGATTAATTTTGGGAGGACTTTGGAAGCTGTCTTTTGAGAGGTTGTTACTAACAGACAGTCCCAATGGGGTATAAGAGCAACATGGACTTTGTGGTAGCAGTCAAACAGGGCAGCAAGCCGAAGAAAGCTTCCCAACGGCTTGGTGCTGGAGATGGAATACCTCCGGAACACTGCTAGACACAGTGCCAGTGTTCAAGGTCCACGACCTCTGGAGACTACCACAGCTGGAACAGACTGATCAGCCACTGTAACTTCTACAAGAAGACCCAGTGCCAGGAAAGCACGTGATTTAGTATTACAAGTCAATGTTCAGGACACGGAAATCTAAGCGGAAGCCCCACTCCGACTGACAGTTATGTCCAGAGGAAGAGACTACAATGACCACAGGAAGATAAGGATGATGACACAACGAAGTGACCAGAGGATCAAGCAGGGTCCTTCTAAAGAGTTTGGCTTGGTTAAGATCTGGTAAGCGGAGGAACAAAACCTCCCCAGAAAAAAAGGAGAAACAAGATAAAAGGAAAGAAAGAAAAGGATAGAAAAGAGGAGAGAAGAGCAAAAGACAGAGGCATAAATTTTAAAAATATGAAGGCAAAAAAAGAATAAGGGGCTGGGGAGATAGCTCAGCTGGTAGAGTGCTTGCCTCGCAAGCACAAGGCCCTGAGTTCGATCCCCAGTACCGCCAAAAAAAAAAAAAAAAAGTAAGTTTTTTTTAAAGAATCAGGTAAACTATTATGGTACTCTCTCTTCCAGCTTTATGGGATAAGAAGATGTGTGAAGTAACTCAGGCAAAGAAGAGAGAAAATACTAAAGCTTTCTTCAGTTGTCATGATAAAACTACAATTCTGTACACAAAAGCAATAAACATCACATTGAATTCCTAAACCCTAAAGTAGTAACTCAGCATTCAGTAAGACAATTCAATATACTACTAGAAAATGTAGGTCATTCAAATAAGCTGTCAAGACAGCAATAATTAATTTATTACCAATTAACTATATCCAAAAGACACTCCAATAAAAAAGTCTAAAGCCAGTCTTATAATAGCAAGAGCAATAATACATCAGTATAATGTTTCATAATTTACTGAGCATATACACAAACATTTATTTAATCATTTAACAAAATTACACTAAGAAATATGTGAATTGCCAGGATGTTTTATATAACCTAATGAATAGAGTGGATTTAGAGGTAAAGAAGGTACATATTAACTGAGTTTCTAATATTGTAATTGATTTTAAATTTTTTTTTGTTGTAGATGGACATAATACCTTTATTTTGTTTATTTTTTTATGTGGTGCTGGATCATACCCAGTGCCTCACACATGCTAGACAAGCTCTCTACCACTGAGCCACAACCACAGCCCATAATTGATTTTTTCCTTATTTAAACCAATTTTAAAGAAAAACATGTGCACAGTATCTTATAGTTTCAAACATCATTTAAAACATTTGTTAGAACAGGATATACTTGGGGATGTGTTACTTGATGAGATTAGCTCCTTGGTGGAGGTTGGATCTTTGCTACCGAAGCAAATTTTCTAAACAATGGTTCCCTCATGTATGAGGTGTGGAAGGAAACCTCAGATTGGCTTTCAGTTATAGGAAGTAGGAGTTCCTGAGACAGACAGGAGAATTTCCCCTTTCTTTCAGCTCTTCCACTGCCATGATGCCCCAGCCCACTCACACCACCCAAGTGTTCAGTGATTCCATTCAGAATTTGTATCTGTGGAGCCCAGAAAGTAATCATGCTGCCACCAATTCACCATAAGGAAGTAACTTTGCAGTTCAATTGCAAATGACCTGCAATTGCTTCCTTGGCCAGTCTGCCCTCCTCTACCATCTTGGATCTTTCAGCAAGTTTGTTTGTTATCTTGACCACAGGGAGGTCTTTTCCAAAAATCTCTAATCCTTGGGAGAGAATCTGAAAACCTCTCACTTCTGAGAACCAACAATCCAAGCCATGAGCCCGACTCAAACTCCAGAGACCTCCCCAGCCCACCACTTACTCAGCCTGTGTGCTCATTCTCACTCACCTGTTGTTAACATTCCTGCCAATTACTGCATTTCATTACCAACCTCTTCGAAAGAAGATGAGGTTTGAGTTTTATATTCTAGCACCCTACTCCCCAGTCCTCTGTAATTTTAGGTGTTCATAATTCATTTTAAATTAATAGTACATTGACAGGTGTCAAGTCATTCACCTATAATGAGGAACCAACAAAAGATCTAGATCTTATATAGCTGGTTTCTGGAGCTTTGTCAATTTTGCTTGAAAAATGTATAACGGGATGAAAGTGTCCTGCAGAAGCAAGGACATCCCAGGTGTGGGACTTCAGACAAGCCACCTCACCTCTCAATCCTAATTTGCCTAACTATAAAATCAGAATAATATAATACCAGTTCTATCAACTTCATTCAAGTGCTGGGAAGTTGAAAAGAGAAAAGAAAGACAAAAGCATTTCCTAAGAGAAGCATAATAATTTAAAGTGTATTTATCACAATAAGAGATGGCCTAAAGAAGTATTCTCATGTGTATTTTAATTCTGTCTAGACAAACTTCCATAAGGAATCACCACTTATTGAAAGTAAGAAAAAGAACTTCTACTTCATCATTCATTTTAAAAGAAATATTTATCGAGTATCTACTAATGTCCGAATCATTTTTCTGACATATTTACTAAAGTAGATGATTTAAGATCATCCAAATTAGAAAGGGAAGAAAACAGACTAGGATTCCATTCAGCTATTAACATTGTTGTATATACCTTTCATCACTTAATAGGTTTGAAAATTCCCAACCAACCCTTTAGAAGCCTTTTATTTCCTTCCAGGCATTAGAAGTGCCATTTCCTAGGGAGTGTGGCTATGATTGAAGTGCATTACATGCATGTGTGAACTTGCCACAATGAAACCCATTATTCTCTACAATTAATATGTACTAACAACTATAATTTTTTTAAAAAGAAGCCTTATTTCCTTCCAGACATGATGCCAGCCGTTTTGGGAAGTTGCCACCACAAGATTGTGACACAAGTGCTGAGAGACAGCAGAATAGGTACAAATGACTGAGAAAAGCAAAAATGTTCCAAAATATAGCCAATTATGTATCTTGATTTTTTCTATAAAAATTTAACATAGGACAAAGTATAACTGAATATGAATTATTGCCTTAATATCACATATTTAAATCAAGACCCTTTCAGGGTTAGATTTAAACAAATTTCTCCAAAAATAGTCATTGATTCAAAAGCATTTACTATGCCCCAATACACACCAAATACTGCACTAAGTGCAAAGGATACGACTGTGAATAAGGAACACATGTTCCCGGCCATCCGCTGAGAGTGTCGGGTGAGATTCATAGTCTGCAATATTCTGCGTTGAGGTGCCTCAATGGGGGAAGGACCACAGGCCCAAGGAGATGGGGAAAGCTTCCTAAAGGGAAGCCTCCAGTCAGACCGAAGGTCAAGTGTAAACTTCTTAGGATCGCGTTCTACCAAGTCATGGGCTTTGCAGTCTATTCTCAGGACAATCTTTATTTTTCCCACCAAAGTAGCTCAGACATTAAACCATTTGTGGGATGAGAGCTTTTAGCACTGCCTGTCCTACGGTCCGTGCCAACTAAAGGGAGTAAAGAGAAGGGACGGGCACAGGCTTAGGAGACGAAGAACCTGGGTTTGCATTCTCTCTCTTCCTTTCTTACACTTAATAACTCCGGACTAATTTCCTAATCTTTTTTTGCATCAGTTTTCTCTTCTGTAAAATGGGGATGATAACACTATCTATCTCAAAAGGTGTTTATAAGGATTAAAGGAACAAAGCCTGACACAGAGCAAGCACCAGCCAGTTGTACCGCTACAATGGCAACAGCTTACTGTGATTACAGTCATCCCTCAGGTGTGGGGTAGCAGCCGCCCAAACTCATCGTGTGCAGGGAATGCCCTGAAAAGTTAAAAGTGCCCCCTGGAACTGTGCATGCTGGCAGTCCTGAGTTACTCCATCATCCTGCAGTACACCTTATTTCCTTCCAGATTGCAAATCAGGAACATGCAGGGAAACGCTCGCATTACCTCCCATCTCTGAGGGGCTTGTAACAGCTGAGATTTGGCTTCTCCCAGGCAGTCCAAGGTTCCTTTCCATAGCAACAAGCTTCCAGCTCAATTAACTTCTTTCCTCTTTCTCTATTGATAATCAATTTTTAATGAATTGGGCTTGAAGTTGTAAAAGTTCATCCACCACAGGTCAAGTGTTTCTTAAATGACTCTTTTGTATTTTATCCTGTGATATATTTTCAAATAATTTGAAATAAAAAATTTTAAAAGAGAGCTACATAATTCCTCTAACAAAAATTCCGTATTTTATCAAAAAGAAAAAAATTAAACCAACAGAATGTATGTCTCTCTAGACTACCTGAGCATAGCATTTTTTAAATTATTATGCTAGTTCTCACTTTTCATATCAAAATATGACTATGTACTACCTTTAACAACAAATGTGAAAACATACAGCAGACAGTTGATAATTAATTGGCAAACTGAAAATATCAAACTTTGGAGGAACAAAAAGAATAAATACATGCCAACAACTCCACTGCACAAATGCCGTGAGTATTAATGATGAGTTATTTTGACAAGGAGTTATTGTAAACTTGAATGAGAACTAAGGCACATCAGCCCCTGTTGTCCCCCACCCCCATACTGGGAACTGAACCCAATGGTACAACTGAGCCACATTCCCACACATCCCCAGTCCTTTTTTTTTTTAATTTTGAAGTAGGGTCTCACTAAATTGCTCAGGGCTCACTTAGTTGCTGAGACTGGCCTCAATCTTGCTATCCCCCTGCCTCAGCAACCATCCCCCTGCCCCAACCCCAAGTCACTGAGATTACAGGCTGTGTCACCACATCCAGCTAGCTCCCCTGTTGTTGATAAGGAGGGTCACACAAGTCAAAAAGCATTTTTAATAGGCTAACATGTAACAGAATTAAACAATGATTGGTATATATAAAAATATAAATGGGCTTTCTTTTACATCATTAGTTTCTCAAACTGTTTTTCCTGACCTGTCTACTTGAGATAGTTTACCAGTCTCAAACCAGTGTGAACTTCATGTAATTGTAATTAGATTGAATGTTGTAATGACATTGTCTCAAGGTCCATATTTGAAGGATCATTAAGTGAGAAAAACTTCTGAGCATAAACTTTGAATAATGAACATGATAAGCTTTCTAAAATGAACTTGCATAAATGAGAAAATATGTCTAATCTAAGACTTTGTTCAATTCTATCCCATTTTTATTTTGGCACAGAAAATACATGAAAAGATCCTTGAAAGGGAGATGGCAAACACGCATCTTGGAATTATTTCAAGTAAGTGACTTCACTATTCTGAACAACCCTGTAGGACTGTGATGTGAACAGGAGGGAACGGCATCATTCTCTGGCTTTCCCAAACTCCGGGGCCATTTTTAATAAGGATGCTCCTGTACTGCAGTAAGCGGATACAAAGAAAAGCAGTTCCTGCACAGAAAATAATAATAAAAAAAATTTGGCTAAAGAGTTGAATACATGCAAAAAGATCCGATTAAGATTGTGACAACAGTAAGGCAAACAAAGAACTCCACTTGGAAGGAAAAAATATTAATTCTAACCAGGTATCTATGAAGGCTCCTTGAAAGAGAACTGCTATTTAAGCTGAATCCAGTGGGGGATGCAGGCCTCAATTACCATATGGGGGGATGAGGAGGTTGCCGTTATAGAAACAGCCATGTCAAGTAAGGTGACAACAATGGCAAAAGAATTCATCAAGAAGACAAAGTCCTCACAATGGTGTGCAGGCCAACACCAAAGGAACTGTGTGTGAGTCATAGGAGGCCACCAATCTACGCACAGAACAGAGGCCAAAAAGTTTATGCAGAGAATCAAAAGAGCTGACTTGAAGGCAAGGTGGGGGAGCAGGTTTCCACTGCAGTTGACAGTAGAGTTCTCCAAGCTGTGGTTCACAAGACAAATTTAGTGAATATGGACTGGCTTCTCTCCCAACCCCAGGAAAGGAAGGAAAAGGAAGGGAAGAAAAAGAGAAAGGCAGAGGGAGAATGGGAAAGGGAGAAGGGAGGAAGGGAGTTTAGGGACAGAATGACACACACAATAGCTACATTTTAAGAAGCTTTTTAGCTTCTACCTGTGAGATATATTTAAAAATAAAAATAAAAATCACTCATTTAGAGGGCTCTGCAAGTTCAATATCTTGGTGATTGATTAAAACACAGCCCAGCCCACTTGATACATTAAGACCATTAGTTTAGTGACCATTAAGACAATAGTTTTCTTGGCCGTGAGTAATGCACTCGAAAATGTTATTGCATCCCCACTGCAGAATGTTCTCATCAAATACTTAGAAGACACAGTCTGATGCCTTCATGAAACAAGTATTCAAAAGGGTCATTTCCAAAGTTTGCGGCAAAGCAGCAAATATCAAGCCTGAATGACTCTGTTAGCCTATCTCCACAACTTCCATGTTCTTAATAAATAGTCCAACAGAAGCCAAAACCTTCACACAAGCCAAAGTTAACACGCAGCATGTAATACCTTTAGGAAGCATGTTCTCTCATGAGGAGAATAAGTCGAGGAAGTATAAAGAACTACAATTAGGGCAATAAGGTAGATTATACTTCACCAAGAAGCAAACAGCTTAAAATGACAGAGTACCTTCTCTCACCTATATAGGTTCTTATGTGGTTTTCTTCCCCAAATAATTTCATCTAAAACAACCCTGCCAGCCATGCCATGGTGCATGCCTGTAATCCCAGGGACTCGGGAGGCTGAGGCAGAAGGACTGGAGTTCAAAGCCAGCTTCAGCAACTTGGTGAGGCCCTAAGCAACTCAGCAAGACCCTCTGTCTAAATAAAATACAAAAAAGAGCTGGGGATGTGGCTCAGTGGTTAAGTGCCCCTGGGTTCAATCT
Organism: Sciurus vulgaris; assembly: GCF_902686455.1. Taxonomy (NCBI): domain Eukaryota; kingdom Metazoa; phylum Chordata; class Mammalia; order Rodentia; family Sciuridae; genus Sciurus; species Sciurus vulgaris. The sequence goes on from NC_136469.1 coordinate 24,773,895, forward strand.
CTGGTACCAGAAAATTAATTAATTAGGTAATTAATTAATTTAATTAAACAACCCTGCATATACAGAATTGATTAAAAAGCTGAAAAAGAAAACACCCATGACAACAGAGCTAGTTAGTGATGGGGCCAAGAGAAAAAGCTACCTTTTGAAGCTTAATTCACTGATACTTCCACAATTCCATAATTCAGTAAATTATTGAGACTAAGTCTTCTATTTTTCATAGTAATAACTCCATAAATACACACAAATACAAGCATCACTGGCAGGTAATCAGTGCACAGATACGCTACAGAACCTAAAAAAGGCATGTGCCTAGAATTCAAAAAGAAAATAACGAAATTCTTTATAACAAGGTACAAAAATATATGAACACGAATCAAATAAGACCAGCTAAGAGGAAAGTTAAGTGTGGTGTTATGTAGCATAATGTTTCCTTAAAATCACTGATGGACTAGGGTGTCTCCTTGAAAAGAAAGTTTGATGTTGAAAATGTAACTAAACAAAATAAACCAAAATATCAAAAAGTTGTTTTGTTAGTCATAATATATGCAGACACTCTGAAATTTAAAAAAGGAGAACTAGGTTAGTAACAAATTTTCAGTGTTTATGCAGAATTTTTTAAGAGGTACCTGGTTGTTTCTGTGGCTGTTTGTCTGCTGGAATGGAGATGGGATGGCTTTCCAGGCTGTATAGTTTAGAGGAAACATTCTGTAGGTCTATGCAATACACTTTTTTGGTTCTAAATTCTAAAAGCAATATTTCAGTTCCTAATGTGGCTTCCCATGTTCTTTCATTCCCTGAAAGGGTTATCTTAGATATCCAGGTTATGAAAGAAAATATAATAATAAAAGTACTGAGTACAACCTATAATACAAAATGAGTGTTAATAAAAATCAACCACCACCCATCTTGTAAATTTATTTAAACACCAAGCATCTTATCTTGTAATTTACCATTGATTTCTTTTAAATGACTTATTAAACTGAAGATTCTATAAAAGCACTACATATGCAAGCTAAAGCAAGCATTCACCATATATTTCTGAATGAACGAAGTGACCGAATGAGTGAACTTAGAAGACCGAAGTCCTAAGAAAGTCATTGAGTAAGAACTCGGAAAACCAAGTGATCTCATTAATGACCTGCCTCCGCTTTAATGATAATACTGATGTTTCCTTGATATTTGTAATTTGCAAATACTTCTCCAAACAAATCCATGAAACCCTTGCAAGTAATCCTATGAAATCTCGTTGGATGAGGAAACCAAGGGTCAGAGAGGTCCAGGGCTTACTGAGAGCAATAGGTGAATATGGCAAAAGCAAGAATCAAACACATGTTTTGATGCCAAGACAAGGGTATCCAATGCTCAAGATCAGGAGGATAGCAGCCAGGGTGGTGACATCATGCCACAGCATGCTAAGCTGGAGTTGTTCAAACACTTGTCCACTCAAGATCACAATGGTCCTAATATCTGAATCCCAGTTGAGTTTGAAGGGGCATATGATGGCTTTAGCTACAGAGAGAAGAACCCAGAAAAAGGAATCTGGTTAGGCTAAACAAAGTATTTCAAGATCAGATCTCTGGCATGTGTTCCCCTGGGATGGGAAAAGAGACAGACAAGAAGAAAAGAGGAAAAGAAGTGATGAGAGATGTGGGAAGAAAATTAGGAGAGACTAGTGTTAGGGAAGCAGAAGGAAGTTGGAAGCAAGTGAATGTAACAGTGTCCACTTTATGCTTTGAATGCAGCCCTTGCTGCTCTGCCACTGCAACTTACTTTTTATTTTTTTTTAATTTATTTATTTTTTTTATTGTAAACAAATGGGATACATGTTGTTTCTCTGTTTGTACATGGCGTAAAGGCATACCATTTGTGTAATCATAAATTTACATAGAGTAATGTTGTTTGATTCATTCTGTTATTTTTTCCCTTCCCCCCACCCCTCCCACCCCTCTTTACCCTCTATACAGTACTTCCTTCCTCCATACTTGCCCCCCTCCCTAACCCTAACTCTAACCCTAACACTAACCCTTCCCTCCCCCCCATTATGTGTCATCCTCCACTTATTAGCGATATCATTCGTCCTTTGGCTTTTTGAGATTGGCTTATCTCACTTAGCATGATATTCTCCAATTTCATCCATTTGCCTGCAAATGCCATAATTTTATCATTCTTTATGGCTGAGTAATATTCCATTGTATATATATACCACAGTTTCTTTATCCACTCATCAATTGAAGGGCATCTAGGTTGGTTCCACAGTCTGGCTATTGTGAATTGAGCAGCTATGAACATTGATGTGGCTGTATCTCTGTAGTATGCTAATTTTAAGTCCTTTGGGTATAGGCCAAGGAGTGGGATAGCTGGGTCAAATGGAGGGTCCATTCCAAGTTTTCTAAGGAATCTCCACACTGCTTTCCAGAGTGGCTGCACTAATTTGCAGCCCCACCAGCAATGTATGAGTGTACCTTTCTCCCCACATCCTCGCCAACACCTGTTGTTGCTCGTATTCTTGATAATCGCCATTCTAATTGGGGTGAGATGGAATCTTAGGGTGGTTTTGATTTGCATTTCTCTTATTACTAGAGATGTTGAGCATTTTTCCATATGTTTGTTGATTGCTTGTAGATTTTCTTCTGTGAAGTGTCTATTCATTTCCTTAGTCCATTTGTCGACTGGATTATTTGAATTCTTGGAGTAGAGTTTTTTGAGTTCTTTATAGATTCTGGAGATTAGTGCTCTATCTGAAGTATGATTGGCAAAGATATTCTCCCACTCTGTAGGCTCTTTCTTCGCATTGCTGATAGTTTCCTTTGCTGAGAGAAAGCTTTTTAGTTTGAATCTATCCCAGTGGTTGATTCTAGCTTTTATTTCTTGTGCTATGGGAGTCCTGTTAAGGAAATCTGATCCTAGACCAACAAGGTGAAGATTTGGACCTACTTTTTCTTCTATAATCTGCAGGGTCTCTGGTCTGATTCCGAGGTCCTTAATCCATTTTGAGTTTAGTTTCGTGCATGGTGAGAGATATGGGTTTAGTTTCATTCTGTTGCATATGGATTTCCAATTCTCCCAGCACCATTTGTTGAAGAGGCTATCTTTTCTCCATTGCATATTTTTGGCCCCTTTGTCTAGTATGAGAAAATTGTATTTATTTGGATTTGTGTCCATGTCCTCTATTCTGTACCATTGATCTACCTTTCTATTTTGATACCAATACCATGCCGTTTTTGTTACTATTGCTTTGTAGTAGAGTTGAAGATCTGGTATTGCAATACCCCCTGTTTCACTCTTCCTGCTAAGGATTGCTTTAGCTATTCTGGGTTTCTTATTCTTCCAGATGAATTTCATAATTGCTTGCTCTATTTCTGTAAGGTACGTCATTGGGATTTTAATTGGAATTGCATTGAATTTGTATAGCACTTTAGGTAGTATGGCCATTTTGACAATATTAATTCTTCCTATCCAAGAACATGGAAGATCTTTCCATCTTCTAAGGTGTTCTTTAATTTCTTTCTTTAGTGTTGTATAGTTCTCATTGTAGAGGTCTTTCACCTCTTTTGTGAGATTGATTCCCAAGTATTTTATTTTTTTCGAGGCTATTTTGAATGGGGTAGTTTTCCTAATTTCTCTTTCTGAAGATTCATCACTTATGTATAAAAATGCGTTGGATTTATGGGCATTGATCTTGTAACCTGCTACTTTACTGAATTCACTTATGAGTTCTAAGAGTTTTCTGGTGGAATTTCCAGGTTCCTCTAAATATATAATCATGTCATCAGCGAACAGGGATAGTTTGAGTTCTTCTTTTCCAATTCGTATCCCTTTAATTTCTTTGGTTTGTCTAATTGCTCTGGCCAGAGTCTCAAGAACGATGTGCAACTTACTTTTTAAATGGACATGTTTCTTTCTCTTCCTCTCCCTAATCTCAGGAGAAACAGGATTACTTTCTTTCCCATCCTAAGCAGAGTTATCTGTCCCTGAGTACACACCCACCATAGGAACAAAGTAATCCTGACTTTGGGAATGGTATCAGAATATTCCAGAAATGACCATTCCCAAATTAACAAGTGAATGACAACTCCTGACAGAGAACATGTGGAATGTAGCCGTTGAGTCACCTCTTTAAAAGCCCCCTGTTTCTGCTGATGGGCAGAATCACAGCCTTGGGAACAGAAGTCTCCCGTGTTTCTCCTTTGCTAGCAAAGCAATAAACCTTCTCTTTCCTTTGTCTCAAGACTGTGTCCTCGTTATTGAATTGGCGTCTGGGAAAGGGCTGAGCTTCCAGCAATATGATCACAGTATCAACAACTACAGTTAAATCATGGAAGACGAGAACTGAGAACTGACCACTGGACTTGGGGCCTAGAACCACTGCTAACTATTAAGAGGACCCTTTTGTTAGCACAGTGTAAGTGGAAGACAAATTGAAAGGCAACAGGGTTAAATGAGAAAGTTCAAAGTTATGCACAAAAACCTTGGAAAATGTAGGTACATTTCAACAAGTTTTACAGCAGCTTACAACAAACACAGTCAAGTCTTTCTAGTGTTAAGAATGTGAATCTAACCCAGGAAATGAGACTGAGGTCAAAGGCAGGCATGGAAGAAGGGTAGGGTACAGAATTTCTTGCTGCTACTACTACTATCCCTGTTCTTTCATCTGTCAAAGAAGGAAAATGATTACCATTTCCCACAAACCACGTGAGGCTGGAAACTGAAAAACACACATCTTGCAGCTTCCAAGCTGGATCAGCACCGACAGCCCTTTTCAGATATAAGATTCCTCCAGGATGCCATTAACCTTCTACTGCAAGAAAAAGCAGTAACCCCATTTAACAGAAGAGAAAACAAGAAACAGAAAGGCTAAGTGATTGCTGAAGAGGAGACAGTGACTGACAGATCAAGTTTCTTTCTCTCTCCAAGTCCTCTCTCTCTCTGCTGATCAGATCTACTCTAACTGCCTTTATAAATGTTTCAATGAATCTTATCTTCATGCATTTGATTAGCAAGACCAACTCCCCACTGATAATGCAAAATAACCCTGAAATGTTTCATGCCTCACTGATAAGCCAGAAATTGAACTTTTGGTCTCCAATCGGACTGTGATGATCTTGATCTTTCACCTCTAGCAAAAATCTCATAGCTATACTTTTAAAGTTAGTAATGAGTGCTTCATTTGCTTTCCAAGCAGATAGAAAATCTTTTTTAAAATACATTCAGACTTCTTGACCTCCGTCCATGACTTAAAGAGTTCATCACATGTTATAAATTTCTTTGCTCAGGAGACATTCTTAAATTTTTTTTTAAGAGATTTGGGAACCAATCCCAATGGTGAAACTAAAACACACACACACACACACACACACTCTCTCTCTCTCTCTCTCACACACACACACGCACACACACACACAATTTTTACTTATTACTTTTCTTCTATACCCAAAATCAAAAAAGTTTCTTTAAAATGTATTGAAATTCAACATGACTATCAAAGGGTTCTGAAATCCTTCAACCTGCTAAATAAAATAGAATTAAAATGCCAGCCTAATTATGTTTGTTAAAAGAAGCACACTGTCTTAATCCCATATTAAGCAAGACAGCAGCTCCAAGTAGTAAACACAGCCCAGATTCTTAAACTGGGTGCGACTCAACCCACACAGGGGTTGAGTATGTTTTGATTTTTTTCTACACTGAAAAAGGAGAACAATAATTTAATAATAAAGGTCAACTGGAACAGTTTCACTGTTTTTCCTATTTTTGAGAGGTTTATAATGTGAAATAGAGGTTTTGAATAGTGCAATATCACACTCAATGTAACCTTCTCAAAGGCAAGCACAGATTGTTGGTGCTCAGAACACAATACCCCAATGTATGACACCTGGCAGCAGAGGACCGTGGAGCTGATGAAGATAGGAGGGTCTTGAAACCAAGAAGGTCTCTCTAACCTTTCCTATGTTCCTGTCTCCATAACCCTTTCTCCCCCGAACCAGGTCATAGTTTAACAAGGACTTAGACTCTTCACTTTTTGCCTGCAAATGTTGAATAGCTAGTTAAACAAAAGACTAAAGACATGGCATCTCTGTCTCCATTTTGCATCCATCTTCTTTGCTCCAAATCACCTTGGGTTCCAGGAATGAGGTCTGATCTGATAAACATTTTGTGATGAGTTGAAGTTACCCTCCAAGCATCAGGAACTTTCTCATTGTGGATAAGGTCTCCTCTGACCAATCCTGAGATAATGACTTCATGGACATACCACATCTGATCGAGATCACCTACTTTGGCAGCTGTGAAAAGCCTACAGCTATGGAAATCCCCCAACCCTTGCCCTCAATCCCCTTCCTATAAAACTTCAAAGTCATTGTCAGCCCCTCAAAGACAGGGCAAAGGACATGGGTCTCCTTATCTTCCCAGTGTAGCTACACTGTTCAAATTTCCCTTCGTGTTTTTTACCATTATCTTTTCTGTTTGGTTTTTGGGACCAGTGGTCAGACCTGATTTGTTGAATTCCCAGAGTTAGTACTCTGGCCTAGGATTTTAGTAACAATAGAAATTAGAAAGATGACTCTCTGATCTCCTCCCTGTCCCTCAGGTGACAGGTATCCTGCCCCATACTTGGGGTTAAAGGGGAAGGAATATCCTACAGAGACACAGAAATGAATCTGAACAGACAGGCCTGGCTAAGTATCCCCCAGTTTACTCTCATTAGGTCATATACTCCTTTTTGACTAATTGTGTTTCTCCACAACAATTCACTTCTTTCATCAGACTTAGCATTAAAATATAGTTCTCTCTGGGTCTTTGAGTCCTCATTTCTGAAGTCTCCCAAGTCATGTTAAAACTTTGCTTGAACAGATTTATTATACTTTTCTCTTGTTACTCTGTGTTTTAATATAGGGGCGGCAGCCAGGTACTTTGCAACAGATGAGGAAAAGGTTACTTTTTTCTCCCCTACAAGATCTTACTTTACCTATCATCCCCTATGGTAGAAAACAGTGTCTTAAGTAAAGTGGATGCTTAACTACTGGCTAAGTATCACGTTCTGTTTCTAAAGTTAGATGCAGGCACAGAGGTGTATCTTATGTTTTAAGTGTACAGAGATGTTTTACATACCTTTTGTAGACATCATGGACTTCACAATTTTTAAATAGAGAATCCTGAGCCCCATTCACCACCCATTCTAATTCAATAGGTATAGGGTGGAGAGGAACAACTTAAAATTATTCTTCTAATCACCTAGATAATGCTCTTGCAAGTGTTCCCCAAAGTTCATTTTTAGAAACAAAATAATCAAGACTAAATAACACGCCCATAAGCAGCACAGCGCCATTAGTGCTCACAGTGCCTATTGTCATGGCTCTAATTACCAAGTTTAGTCTTAAACACAGGTAACGGTATTGCCTAAATAGTACTCCCTGGCAGGACTAGAAACTCCTTCCTAACTTGCCGACTTTTATCTATTAGGATTTCTAATGTTTTTCTTCTTTTTCTTTGATTCAGAGATTTGAAAGACAGAAATCATTAATTATATTTTTTAATGTTTGCGTTGATACTAGACTCAAAATTTTACTAAGTTACACAGTTTTGCAACTTTATTTGGGAGTTAAGACCTCATATTCACTTCATATTTTTAGGAAATGACTTTTAGCCGAAATCTTCTCTTTCTCAGCTTGAAAAAGAAGAAATACTGAGGTAAAAATAGATAGTGCATCTCTCAAGCCCTACCTTCTTGTTCTTTCACTAAACACCAGCATGAATGAGAGAGATGAAATATCTCTGCAAACACAGTATGAAAAACACATAACTCTCTCTAAACACAGGGGAATAATTTTCCAGTTTCTTAAAAAAGAAATTTATTTTAAACAAGGAGTCCCTATGGCAGTTACTACAAGGCAGAAATAACTGCAATTTAAATACAATGATTCTATTAGCAAGTCTCATAGGTTTAAAACCTTTGCAAGGCTTTTGGAGAAAAAAATCAAATTTTTCACCACAGACCTTTATGTTTGGAACAGAAATCTAAATGACATACATGTATCTGATTTTATACAATGATAAAGTGTTCCTCCTATGTCTTCCATGTTAGAATAAAACATAAATGTTTGGTCTATCTTGTTATGAAAGAATGGACTTTTTTTTAAGCTGTCTGTTTTATCTCAACTCCCTAAGGTCTCCCTCCCAGTGATGGGAACAAAGCCCTTAAAGCTGTTCCAGGAAACAGCCCCAAACAGAGAATAAAAGGGTAAACTGAGCAAGATAGTGCTCAGACAGTTAAGATATATAGGATATAAGATTACCAGAAACTGTTGACCAGAATCTACGCCCTGTTGTAAAACATTGTGAAACATGTTGTATTTTATCAGCAAACCCAGACCCCCTTTTGGAATTTCCCGGCGGCTTTGTTCCCCTTTTCCCTTCCGTGTGCGACCCGTCCCGATGTGTGGTTTCTGCCTTTATAAGCTTGTAAGATTTTCTGCTAGGGACTCGACTCCTCGACTCCTGCGTGAGTCACGAGTTGGGTCCCAGCACGCTGGAATAAAAGCCTCTTGCGCTTGCATCAAGTGATGCCTTCTGAAGTTGATTGGGGTTGCCGTCGATCCGTGGGACAGAGTTAGGGTCTCCTTTTTGGGGGTCTTACATTTGGGGGCTCGTCAGGGATCTGATGGCCCCCCTCATCCGCGGAGTCGACCTTGGAGGTAAGAAGGGGTACCCCAAGGTTGTCTGTCTTTGTCTTGTGTTTTGTTAGTTGGTCTGGTTCTGTGAGCGCGCTTTCGGTTTCGCAGCCGTTCGGCGACTCGTGAGAGTGGCCGAACAGTGGTCAGTAGATGTGCCTGGAGGGCCACAGGTTGCAGCCCTGGGGGACGCCCCAAGGGTGGAGGAGAGCCAGGGACGCCTGGTAGTCTCCTACGGTAAGGGCGCTGATCAGGTTCAATTGTTGGATCAGAGATTGTCAAGATCGCACCCGACTGATTCTGTTGCATGTTTGTGGCGGACAAGGTGGGGTAAGTGGGTCCTCATGTCTGTAGCATTTTTGTTGTTTGTGTTTCTGACGACGGACGAACTGACGATGGGACAGACTGTGACAACCCCTCTTAGTCTGACATTAGACCATTGGGCTGAAGTTAAGGGAAGAGGTCGCGACCTATCAGTTGAGATCAAGAAAGGCCCATGGCGGACCTTCTGCTCCTCAGAATGGCCTGCTTTTAATGTAGGATGGCCAGCAGAAGGGATCTTTAATCTATCTGTCATTCTTGCTGTTAAAGAGATTGTTTTTCAGAAGGAACCTGGAGCCCATCCGAATCAGGAGCCCTACATCGCGGTCTGGCAGGATCTGGTGCAAAATCCACCCCCCTGGATTCGACCTTGGGTGGCAAAACCCAAGCCCCGGCCAGCCGCACAGATCCTAGCCGCCCAATCTCCCAGTTCTGGGGGGAAATCCAGTCACTCAGACCCCCCCAAGAAGATTTATCCCGAAACCCAGGCTGACCACCTTCTCCTTGACTCACCTCCCCCATACCCTCCCGCCTTGGTCCCCGTAGGGGGTCAGGAAGAGCCAGAAGAACCGCCGGCCCCTGCAGTCACCCCCTCTGCTCCCCCTAATGAGTCTCTGCCGGGCCCCACGCAGGGCACCACGGGGCCTGCACAGGGTACCAGGAGCCGCCGCGGAATAACTCCCGACACCACCGTTGCCCTTCCCCTAAGGGAAGAAGGAGACCGGGCCCTCCAAGAAAGTATTAGCCCTAGAAGAAGAAGATTAGCGGGGATGGGGCTTGGAACCCCTCCCCGAGCATAGGGTAACACTAGAGGTGGAGGGGAAGCCAGTTGAGTAAACTCGGTCCTACTCGAACCGTCTGGGCCCATCTCCCACAAGAAATCGTGGGTCATAGGAGCTACAGGGCACCAGCAGTACTCATGGACTACCTGAAGAATGGTAGACTTAGGAACGGGATGGGTAACCCACTCGTTTCTAGTCATCCCCGAGTGCCCTGCGCCTCTACTTGGGAGAGATCTCCTAACCAAAATGGGAGCTCAGATTACCTTCACCCCTGATGGCCCAGAGGTGACCCGAAGCAAGAGAATAACTACTGCCCTGACTATGCGCCTGGATGATGAAAACAGACTTTTTGAGAGACAGGGAGCAAAAATAAGTCACATCAATAACTGGTTGAACAGGTATCCAGGGGCGTGGGCCGAAACAGCTGGAACAGGACTAGCCGCAGAAAGACCACCCATAGTTATAGAGCTTAAGGCCACATCTACTCCTGTGGCTGTACGTCAATACCCTATGACTAAAGAGGCCCGGGAAGGAATTAGGCCCCATATCCAGCACCTCCTTCAGCAAGGTATCCTAGTGAAGTGTCAGTCACCATGGAACACTCCCTTGTTACCTGTTAAAAAGCCTGGCACAGGAGACTATCGCCCAGTACAGGACTTAAGAGAAGTAAACAAGCAAGTACAGGACTTCCACCCCACTGTACCTAACCCTTACAACTTGCTGAGCTCTCTTCCCCCGGATCATATTTGGTACACTATCTTGGACTTAAAGGATGATTTCCTCTGCCTGCGACTACACCCTTCCAGCCAAAAACATCTTTGCATTCGAGTGGAGGGACCCGGACTCTGGGACAACAGGACAACTGACTTGGACCCGATTACCCCAGGGGTTCAAGAATTCCCTGACCCTTTTCGATGAAGTTCTCCACCAAGATTTAGCCCACTTCCGTGCCAGCCATCCCCAGGTAACACTTCTGCAGTATGTAGATGACTTACTACTGGCCGGGGCCACGGAGGAGGAATGCCAACGGGGCACGGGACTACTGCTAGAAGAACTTGCCTGCTTAGGATATCGGGCCTCCGCCAAGAAGGCCCAGATCTGCCAAAAGGAGGTAACATGCCTGGGGTACGCCCTCAAAGCAGGGCAGAGATGGCTAACGGGGGCCAGAAAACAAACTGTGACTCAGATACCCATTCCTCGCTCACCCCGCCAGGTATGAGAATTTTTAGGGACTGCGGTGTTTTGCCGCCTGTGGATCACCGGGTTCGCTACCCTGGCAGCTCCCTTCTATCCTCTGACTAGAGAAGGTGCCTCATTTGAGTGGGGTAATGACCAGCAGGAGGCCTTTGATGACATCAAGAAGGCACTACTGTCTGCCCCAGCCCTGGCATTGCCGGACATAGCAAAGCCCTTCATCCTATTTGTGGACGAGAGGAAGGGAGTAGCCCGAGGGGTGCTGACCCAGCCTCTAGGGCCATGGAAGAGGCCAGTAGCCTACCTCTCCAAGAAGCTAGACCCTGTTGCTAGTGGCTGGCCTGCCTGTCTGAGGTCCGTGGCAGCAGTGGCAGTATTGGTGAAAGATGCTGACAAATTAACTATGGGACAAAAGCTAACGGTCATTGCCCCTCACTCCTTGGAGAGCATCATCAGACAGCCCCTGACTGGTGGCTGTCCAATGCCCACATGACACATTACCAGAGTCTCCTACTGAATGGAGACAGGATCCAGTTCGGGTCGCCTGCCATCCTCAACCCAGCTACCCTACTACCTGACACGTCCACCTAGAAGAGTGTGCTGCATACCTGTCAAGAGATACTAGCAGAAGAAACGGGGACCCGAAGGGACCTCCAAGACCAGCCCTTGCCAGACGTTCAGCTGACCTGGTTCACTGATGGAAGCAGCTGCATAATAGAAGGTAAAAGGGTAGCCGGGGCGGCAGTAGTGGATGATGAACAAACTATCTGGGCAAGCAGCCTACCCGAGGGGACGTCGGCTCAGAAGGCAGAGTTACTAGCTCTGACTCAGGCTCTGCAGTTGGCAGAAGGGAAAAAAAATAACATCTACACTGACAGCAGGTATGCCTTCGCTACTGCCCATGTCCACGGGGCCATCTACCGGCAGCGGGGGCTGCTGACCTCGACAGGGAAGGAAATCAAAAATAAAGAAGAAATTCTAAGCCTGTTAGAGGCCGTTCACCTTCCTAAGAAAGTAGCAATTATTCACTGCCCTGGACACCAAAAAGGGGGGGTCAAAAGTTGTCAGAGGGAACCAAAGGGCTGACAGGGAAGCCAAGCGGGCGGCTCAAGGACTTAACGTCCTATCCTTGTCGGGGGAAAAACCGATGTCTCACCCTAAGGATGCGGTATACCCCTCTATTAGGAACTTTGAATATTCAGAACTAGACCTTGAGGAAATGGACAGATTAGGATTTCACCTGGAGACTCCAGAGGGGATCCGGGAAACCTCAGAAGGAAAAAGAATTCTCCCTGAAAAACAGGCGATCATTTTTCTCAGACACCTTCACAAGTTAACTCATCTGGGCCCAAACATTTAAAAACTCTTGTCCAGTCTTCACCGTATTACATCATGAAGCTCGGGGAGCTTGCAGATACAACTGTAAAAGAATGCAAGTCTTGCCAGATGGTGAATGCCCAGCCTAGCAAGCTACCTCACGGCAAATGGCTCCGAGGAAACCGTCCTGGGAGTTACTGGGAAGTGGACTTTACTGAGGTAAAACCAGCCAGGTATGGATACAGATACTTATTAGTATTCATAGATACATTTTCAGGATGGGTTGAAGCCTTTCCTACCAAGAAGGAGACTGCTCAGGTGGTGGCCAAAACAATACTAGAAGACATCTTCCCGAGGTTCGGGGTGCCCAAGGTAATCGGGTCAGACAATGGCTCTGCGTTTGATGTTCAGGTAGGTCAGGGACTGGCCAAAATCCTGGGGCTTAATTGGAAATTACATTGTGCTTATAGGCCCCAAAGCTCAAGGCAGGTAGAAAGAATGAATAGAACTTTAAAAGAGGTCATGACTAAATTATCCTTAGAGACTGGCATAACAGACTGGACAGTCCTCCTTTCCTTTGCTTTGTTTCGGGTGCACAATACCCCTGGCTCCCTCAAGCTAACTCCTTTTGAAATCCTTTATGGGACTCACCCCCCACTCATTACCATACAACACCTTCCTTCCCCAGAATCTTACCCCTCTCAATCTCCGTACACCAGATTAAAAGCCCTTGAGACTGTGCAGAGGGAGGTGCGGAATCGGTTGGCCGAGGCCCACAAGCCTGGGGACCTAATAAGTGCTGTACATGTACTAATGCTCGGGCAACAATACCAGTTCCTCCGCCAAGGAAATAGCTTCAGAGAAGAGTATATAGAGACAAAAGTTCCATGATTAGAACTTACCAAAAAGAAAATGGGGGAATGAAAGAATGGACATTTTTTTAAGCTGTCTGTTTTATCTCAACTCCCTAAGGTCTCCTTCCCAGTGATGGGAACAAAGCCCTTAAAGCTGTTCCAGGATATAAGATTACCAGAAACTGTTGACCAGAATCTACGCCCTGTTGTAAAACATTGCGAAACATGTTGTATGTTATCAGCAAACCCAGACCCCCTTTGGAATTTCCCGGCGGCTTTGTTCCCCTTTTCCCCTTCCATGTGCGACCCCTCCCGATGTGTGGTTTCTGCCTTTATAAACTTGTAAGATTTTCTGCTAGGGACTCGACTCCTCAACTCCTGCGTGAGTCACGAGTTGGGTCCCAGCACGCTGGAATAAAAGCCTCTTGCGGTTTGCATCAAGTGACGCCTCCTGTGGTTGATTGGGGTTGCCGTCGATCCGTGGGACAGAGTTAGGGTCTCCTTTTGGGGGGTCTTACAGTTATATTAGCAATTAAGTTGGGGCTCACCTTATTGCTTTTTCTCTTATTTAAAAAACAAAAACTAAACTGTGTGTGAGCATGCATGTGCACTTGTGGATGCACACACAGGCACATACACATGTGCACACACACACATTTTGAAAAATGCATTGAAAATCAGTGGAATAAATAACTTCAAAAAAGAACCTAACCATGTTTAGTATTTAAATAAAGAGAGCTTAAATTTTAAATGCCACAAAATAAGACTGTCATAGTCTAATTTAAATACCTAAAGAATATATTGGCATTCTAGTACATGAACATTGTCATGCACATACACTGAATTCCCTCTGCTACTAAAAATTATTATAAACTCTAGTTGGTCCACTGAAACAAAAATAACCTAGGCTAGAAAAACAGAAATCAGTCTTTAACCTGGACAAAAAGTAACAAGAACACTTCTCAAATTTTAAGCTGTGTGCTTAAAGGGATGAAATACTCTTTTAACCACGATGAAATATTTTTGTAACCAGTAATTTTACTGAAAATCATTTAAAATGAAAGGTATATTATTTAATAGGAAAAAAATGTCTACTAAATTATATAACAATTTTGCTGTATAAAAATTAAAGCATCATTTCAAGTGACACTATATATACATCCCTAAATCATTAAAACCAAATATACTCCACAGTCATACATTGTCTTTAATATACGAGAGCATATACTAAACATGTATACAATATATATAAAGATGTCTACATAAATATACAAGATCATGAACTGAATCCAAAGAACTTAATCTTAAAGGAGAGCATTTTCTTACATGTTGCAATCACTGCCAAAACGAATCAGTTTGATCAATTTGAAAGGACAGTGCCACATGGAAATGTACCCCAGCAATTTTACTACCATGTTGAAGGCAATATTGTAACGGGGCCACTTCTTTGGGACTTGTCAATGGCAGAGTTACTTTCCCTCCCCTCTTCCATAGGATGTTTTCACTCCCTAATCCTTTTTATAAGTATTCAGTCCCCTCCCTTTTATCAGGCATTCTAAATTCTAAAGGGAAGCCCTATCTAAATGGTAAAAATATTAATCTTCCTTAAAATTATAGAACCTAGGACATCTGGTGACTTTCATAAGGCCCCTCCTTAGTCTTTAATTCTACCTTCAACTAACAGGAAGCATGCAAATTACTATGAGGTTTAACTTGCAGAAAAGTAATCTGTCTAAAGAAATACAGGATCTAGCCCCAGAAGGTGAAGGTTGATTATTGCAAAGTTCCAGCCAGAAAACAACAACACAAAAGAGACCCCTGCCCCTGATGACGAAGACTGCTCAGCACAAGGATGTCACTGAGCACACAGCCTTCTTGCCCACTGTCTTTCTATACATCCTTCCCCGCCCTATGAAAGTCCTTTGCAGCAGGATTTGGCAGTGCACACCTCTCATCCCAGCTTCTCAGGAGGATGAGGCAGGAGGATTGCAAATTTGAGGCCAAACTAGGCAACTTAGTGAGACCACCTCAAAATAAAGTTGAAAAAAGGTCTGGGCGTGTAGGTCTGTGGTAGAGTACTTGCCTAGCATGTGGGAGGCCCTGGGTTCAATTCCCAGTACTGCTCCCAGGGCAGCATTACAGAGAGTTTTCATCGAATGACCCTGACACTGAACATAGCTTTAAACCTTTTCATTTACCTACACCAACGAATTCACTTCCCATTCTCAGATTCTGATTTTTCCCAAACTATTATACAAATGATAAATCTTCTCTTACATTTCCTTCAACAAAAATCTATATTGTTACCTGCTACCATGAGTTTAGAAAAAACATTAAAATTAAAATGATCTATTTGCAGATCATTTTCCCCCATAATCTGATGTAAATATGAAATGGTCTATTCATTTCACATCAGATGTGACCATGTAAATTTATTTATTTATTTATTTTAGTGTGGGTGTGGGTATGAAGACTGAACCCAGAAGCACTCTACCAATAAGTTACATCTCTAATCCTTTTTTGTTTTTTGACACAGGGTCTCTCTAAATTGTTGAGGCTGGCCTTGAATTTACAGTCCTCCTACCTCAACCTCCTTAGTTGCTGGGATTATAAGTGTGTTCCACTGGGCCTGCTTGGACTCTAAATTTCATTTTTGAAGTTCCTTTTCAAAAAATTTATAAAAAATTATATCTTACTCCCTCAGTCTACAAAATGGCTAAATATCATTAAGTTGTACAATATAAACACTTTAAAAGGTAGACTCCAACTTTTAGAACACAAAGGATATATTTGTAAATTCTACATTATTAATGTACAACACAATGTAAATAATTTAAATATCTATTGTGGAATGGACGTATAAGTACACTTCAAAGGAATCCAATGCTATGGAATGTCAAGGAAATGGATGAACTTTGAATTTCTGCCAAAATTCATTTGAAAACAAAAAGGTATTTAAGTCAGTGTAGCCTCTACACCTTTTTAGGGAATCACATTGAAGAGAATATAGCAAATGATACCTTTAAGTTAATTAACACAGGTCTTAGATATACCAAAAGGAGACTCCTTCCTCAAACTCTTTTAGAGTAACAAAAAGAAAACCATAGGAGTAGGCACCAGATCAAAACTTCTATAACTCCTTTATTTCACTCAGATTGTGGCCACAGAAAATAACTGGCATAAGAAACCCTGGCTAAATCTAACCAACTGTCAATTCACTTCCTACCCCATGAAGCTAAATGTGGTCAAGAGAACATATACAAGCGTGATGGCTGACTTCTGGGGCTCTCGGCTGGGGCCTCATGCTGCCTAGCCATCTACCGCTCTCAAGCAAATTTGCTCTCTCCATCTAGATGGCAACTGCAGACTTTCTCTTCTCTTTTCAAGCTTTAGTACCACCTACTCCATCAGCACACTTGGCTGCTACCCTGCTTCCTACTCCACTAGAAGAGTCATCAGAAGAAACTCCCAAGTGCCTCTATATCTGCACACTCTGCCTTCACTCCTATTATTATGAATAAAACCCTACTAAAACTCACACAGCTGGGCACCATTCTCTCATTTAATCTAATTTACTGCAGTTTCTCTCCCTCTCTCTCTCTCTTTCGTCAGTAGTTCTCTCTTTACTGTACCATCCATATAATGATAGAAACGCGCTACCATTTCTGCACACAGAAAATCTAGAGCCCACATTGCCCTTTAACCACAGTCCCCTATTCCCTCTTCCTTTTTATCACAAATGATCTCAAAGCAGCATCTTATTCTTCACTCCCCATTTTTTCCTGAGCTCACTTTAAACAAGCTTTTGCCCCAGTGCTTCACCAAAACCATTCTGGCCCAGGTTTCCAATAACCTCCAATTATCATTATGCAAAGGTTAATTTTCAGAATTTATCTTAACAAACACAATATATCAGCATAATTTTTACACAGCTGCTTACACCCTACTTCTTCACATAGCTTCCAAGACACCAGATACGCCTTCCTGTTTGGACTTCTATTTCACTAATTATGCTTACTCTGCTGATAATGCCTAGTTACCTTGACCCTGCTGGAGGGACCCAGGGCTCAGTACGTGAACGTCTTCTCTTTTTTTTTCTTTTTTAAAGAAGGGAGGGGTGGAACTGGGGGTTGAACCCAGGGGAGCTTTACCACTGAGACACTCACAGTGTCTCACTAAGTTGCTGAGGGTCTCACTAAGTTGCTGAGGCTGCCCTCAAACTTGCAATCCTCTTGCCTCGACCTCCCAAGTTGTTAGAATTGTAGGCAAGTGCCACTATGCCTGGCTTCTTCTCCTTTCTATCTATGCTCTCTTCCCAAGTATTCTCCACCCAGTTTTAGCTTTAAATACCATTTATTCACTGATGATTCCTTAATTTCTATCTCCAGTTTAGACCACTCCCTGCACTACCAATTCTAATCCATAACTTTTACTTGGCATTTATTCCTGGATATATAATAGGCATCTTAACACATCAAAAAAAATAAATAAATAAACTCTTAATCAGTATGGCTGACATTACAAGTGCTCACCAAGATCCAGTTCTCCTCTCCAGGGTATAAGAATGGCAAACCCTGGTAAGGATATGTGACTTCTCGAGCCAATCTAATGTAACTACAAGTTCCATGTATCACTACCAGCCGGGGCAGTGAAAAGTCCATTCGTAAGTCTCTAATATCTCTTTCTCTCTCTCTCCCTCCCAACCCCTCTCTTGTGGCAACTCAAAAACGCTCCCTGTTCCATCTAAATTATGTACCACGTTGTTAATGTCTCCAACCAGCCTCCCTTAGGGATGGCAAAAGACCTTCCCACTGACCTACAAGTGGTATGTGCCATGAGAAAGGAATAAATGCATACGTCTAGCCACTGAGATTTTAGCATTCTTAGGGACCTTGGTATAGCCTATCCTGTCTAAGCTAATAGTCTCCCAAATCTGCTATCACATAGTACTCCTGTCTGTATCAGCAACCCCATCCTCTCAGTTGTTCAGACAAAAACCTTGGAGTCATTCTTGATCTCTTTCTCTCACACCCCACATCCAATTTATCAGCATGTCTTATGACTTCAGAATATATCCAGAATCCAATTAGCTTTCACTGTCTTCACTACCACCTTGCACTTCAAAAGACAAGGGTAAGAAGATGAAAAGGCAAACCACAGAATGGAAGAAAATATTTACAATGCATGTGTGTGATAAGGACTATATCAATGATAAACCACCCAATTTAAGAAAACGAGCCAAAAACTTAATTGGCACTTTTCCAAAGAAGACATATGGATAGAGAGCAAATAAACACATTAAAAGATGCTGAACATTATTAGTCACTGGGAAATGCAAACTACATTAAAACTACACTGAGATAACACTATATACATCTTAGAATGGCAAAAATCAAAAAGAATGACAATATGAAGTATTAACTAGGATGTGGAACACTGGGTCTCCCATTCACTAATGATTGGAATATAAAGGGGCACAAACACTATGGAAATTAGTTTGTTAATTTCTTAAAATGTTAAACATACATCTGTGTAAAAAGAAGGGTACTTATATATTATGGATAGAAACTGTCTACTTCAGAAGCTGTTCTTAGGAGATAAAAACTACATATAGATAATTCTTCCTTAGTCAAAAGCTGATCTAGCCATTTTACTCCTAAGTATTCCCATGAAAAATGAAAGTATGTGTCACTTAAAGTTTTGTACATGAATATTCATAATAAAAAATCAGCAACTGCCAAACGTCCATCTGCAGGTGAATGGATGAACAATTTGTGGTACATACATACGAAATACTATTACTCCGCAATAAAAAGGTCTGAACTGATAAACACAACATAGATCATCTCAAAATAATTATGCTGAATAAATGGAGCAAGAAAAGAGAGTATACACTATATGATTCCATTATACAAAACTCAAGAAACTGTAAACTAATCTACAATGATAGTAAACAGATAAGGGGTTGCCTAAGGCTGAGGGGTACTGAGAAAGGCAGGAGGAAGGAATGTCAAGGGGACACAGGAAACTTTTGAGGGTGCTATGGTTTGAATATGTTCCCCAGGCCAGGTGTGGTACCCACACCTGCAGTCCAGCTACTTGAGAAGATAAGGCAGGAGGATCCACTAAGCCTAAGAGCTCAGGGCCAGCCTGGGTAATATAGTGAGACCTCATCTCAAAAAACAAAAACAAAAGATGAACATGTCCCTCCAAAATCATGTTTTAGAAACTTAATCTCTAATGCAACAGTGTTGGGAGGTGGGCCTAATGGGAGGTATTCTAAGTCATGAAGACTCTACCCTCAAGAATGGATTAAGGCCAATTATAAAAGGACTTGAGGCTGTGAATCAATCTCTTACACCCCCCCCCCCCCCATATTCTTTCTTGCCCTTCCACTTCTATCATGGGATGATGCAGTACGAAGGCCCTCACTAGATGAAGGCCGCTTGGCCTTGGACCTCCCCAAATCCAGAACCGTAAGAAATAAATCTCTAATCTTCATAAATTATCCAGTATCAGGTATTCTGTTACAGCAGCCCAAAATGAAGTTAAGACAGCAGGTACCTGTCATGTTAACTGTGGTGATGATGGTTTTTCGGGAGCATATGTCAAAACATGAAAAGACTATAATTTGTGCAGTTTACAGCAGATAAATGATATTTCAACAAACCTGTAATCAGAATATAGCATGTACTATATTTTTGGAAAGAATAAAGTAAACAAAAATTAAAATTAGTGCTAAGAAGCAGAATCCAAGAACGAACTTAAGAAGGAACCCATTCGTTCTTGAGATTCCAGCCAGAGCAATTAGACAAACCAAAGAAATTAAAGGGATACGAACTGGAAAAGAAGAACTCAAACTATCCCTGTTCGCTGATGACATGATTATATATTTAGAGGAACCTGGAAATTCCACCAGAAAACTCTTAGAACTCATTAGTGAATTCAGTAAAGTAGCAGGTTACAAGATCAATGCCCATAAATCCAATGCATTTTTATACATAAGTGATGAATCTTCAGAAAGAGAAATTAGGAAAACCACCCCATTCACAATAGCATCAAAAAAAAAAAAAAATACTTGGGAATCAATCTCACAAAAGAGGTGAAAGACCTCTACAATGAGAACTACAGAACACTAAAGAAAGAAATTAAAGAAAACCTTAGAAGATGGAAAGATCTCCCATGTTCTTGGATAGGAAGAATTAATATTGTCAAAATGGCCATACTACCAAAAGTACTATACAGATTCAATGCAATTCCAATTAAAATCCCAATGATGTACCTTACAGAAATAGAGCAAACAATTATGAAATTCATCTGGAAGAATAAGAAACCCAGAATAGCTAAAGCAATCCTCAGTAGAAAGAGCGAAGCAGGGGGTATCACAATAACAGATCTTCAACTCTATTACAAAGCAATAGTAACAAAAATGGCATGGTATTGGTACCAAAATACAATACAGGTAGATCAATGGTACAGAATAGAGGACATGGACACAAACCCAAATAAATACAATTTTCTCATACTAGACAAAGGTGCCAAAAATATGCAATGGAGAGAAGATAGCCTCTTCAACAAATGGTGCTGGGAAAACTGGAAAACCATATGCAACAGAATGAAATTAAATCCCTATCTCTCACCCTGCACAAAAATCAACTCAAAATGGATCAAGGACCTCAGAATCAGACCAGAGACCCTGCATCTTACAGAAGAAAAAGTAGGTCCAAACCTTCAACTTGTTGGTTTAGGATCAGACTTCCTTAACAGGAC
This sequence comes from Sciurus vulgaris, assembly GCF_902686455.1. NCBI lineage: Eukaryota > Metazoa > Chordata > Mammalia > Rodentia > Sciuridae > Sciurus > Sciurus vulgaris. The sequence goes on from NC_136469.1 coordinate 24,794,799, forward strand.
TCCCATAGCACAAGAAATAAAAGCAAGAATCAATAACTGGGATAGATTCAAACTAAAAAGCTTTCTCTCAGCAAAGGAAACTATCAGTAATGTGAAGAGAGAGCCTACAGAGTGGGAGAATATCTTTGCCACTCATACTTCAGATAGAGCATTAATTTCCAGAATCTATAAAGAACTCAAAAAAACTCCACACCAAGAATACAAATAATCCAATCAACAAATGGGCTAAGGAAATGAACAGACACTTCACAGAAGAAGATGTACAAGCAATCAACAGATATATGAAAAAATGTTCAACATCTCTAGTAATAAGAAAAATGCAAATCAAAACTACCCTAAGATTTCATCTCACCCCAATTAGAATGGCGATTATCAAGAACACAAGCAACAATAGGTGTTGGTGAGGATGTGGGGAAAAAGGTACACTCATACATTGCTGGTGGGGTTGCAAATTAGTGCAGCCACTCTGGAAAGCAGTATGGAGATTCCTCAGAAAGCTTGGAATGGAACCACCATTTGACCCAGCTATCCCACTCCTTGGCCTATACCCAAACGACTTAAAATCAGCATACTACAGAGATATAGCCACATCAATGTTCATAGCTGCTCAATTCACCATAGCCAGATTGTGGAACCAACCTAGATGCCCTTCAGTTGATGAATGGATAAAGAAACTGTGGCATATATATACAATGGAATATTACTCCGCCATGAAGAATGATAAAATTATGGCATTTGCAGGCAAATGGATGAAATTGGAGGATATCATGCTAAGTGAGATAAGCCAATCTCAAAAAACTAAAGGACGAAAGATCTTGCTGATAAGCGGATGAGGACATATAAGGGGGGGTAGGAGGGGTTAGCGTTAGGGTTAGGGTTAGGTTTAGGGTTAGGGATAAGGAGGGTGGTAAGAATGGAAGAAGGAAGGACTGTATAGAGGGAAAAGAGGGGTGGGGGGGTGGGGGGAAGGGGAAAAAAATAACAGAATGAATCAAGCAACATTGCCCTATGTAAATTTATGATTTTTAATAAAAAAAAAAAAAAAAAAAAAAAAGAAGGAACCCATTATATCTTCCCTGAGAGCATTCTTTTTGGTTTTTGTTGTTGTTGTTTTGTACTGGGGACTGAATACAGAGGTACTTTATCACTGAACTACATCCCTAATTCTTTTTATTTTCTATTTTAATACAGGGTCTGGCTAAGTAACTCAGGGCCTTGCTAAGTTGCTGAGGCTGGCCTTGAACTTGCAATCTTCCTACCACAGCTTCCGGAGCCGCTGGGATTACAAACATGCTCCACTGTGTTCAGCCCTTGGAGCATTCTTTTCTAAATGAGAGAATATAGGTGGAAGAGGAGGAATAACCCATCACAAAGAAATATCCCTCAATATAAAGTTATAGGGGTTTTCAACAAGGAAGAATCACCAATCACTTCTGAAATGAACAATTGCTACCCCAATAAACAAACATGAATCTTCTGCCACGGTCCCCCAGCAGTTGGATAATTTCTTTAAACTCATCTTAGAAACCCAACTTGATTTCTCCTTTTTATGTTGTCTTCACTTGCCATTAAACAAATTGAGCCTTTTCCCACCAATTTATTATAAATTTTATAGGAACTAAGAAATGGCCATAGTGGGTGTCCTCAGTTTGTGAGTCTTGTGTGGAAAGTTCCTTCTCTGTCCTTGGTCTCCTAATTTCCCACTGAAGTAGAAAAATTGCCATCTCTGTTTCAACCATCTTACTAGTCTATCTCAAATCCTGGATTCCACTCAACATCACCAATTTCAGCATCATCTTAATCTGAATACACCACTTCTTTCTTAAGCTGCTATGGTTATGAGTTTTCTGTAACATGACTGCTTTATGTTCAAAACACAGTTTTGAACAAAATAGAAGCACAGCACGCACTTATGTTTAAATCAGGTTAGCCCCCAGGACTCACCTCATTTCCACCAACTGCCTTGGTTAAAATCACTGCAGAAGACACAGGGGGAGGCATGCAACCTACTGTCTGCAAACTGAAAAATAAAAGAAAATCCAATTGTAAATAGTTTTTTCCCCCAATTATAATAGCTTTCACTGTATTCATTCTAAAATAGCAGAGCTGAGCAAATAAAAATAGGAGAGTGTTTATTGATGCATATTCCCTGGTGAGTTTAGACAATTTTATATGAAGCAACATTACTTAGAAGATGCAGTAAACGCACAGCCTCTGAGCTCTCATTACATTCTACAGGGTAGGGTGATTTCAGTTTCGTAGTTATTTAAGCTGTGATTGTGCAATTCAAAACACAGCCAAGTTACAGTGAGTACAGTCATTGAAACATAAATAAGCTCAGGTTATTTTCAGGTAAAGTAAAAATGTTCCTTATACTTTTTGTAGAAAGCCTTTTAGTAAAAATAAAGCTCTAAAGTACATCTGAAGTTGAAAAATATTTAATAAAACACAACTTACATTTTCAATTTCTTTCTATGAAACAGCAATTCTCAAATTTTCATCTTATAAAAGACATTTTCATGTTGTAGTGTCATTATAGAAATAGGAATGACATAATCATATGTGTTAATTTAGACTGCAGTGAATTCTCATGTCTATTCTAAATGTGGTTTTTCTTAAATTATGTTTATATTCTAAGATCCTGAAAACAAGTCTAATCTCTTAAAGATACAAAATAAATTGCACAACAAGCAAATGAAACCATGAGTAGTAAATCTAAGTACCAAAAATAAAAAATTTACTCAGAATTCATATAGAATATACCTTTCTGGGAAAAAGGTATAGGAGGAGCGAGGAGCTACCCTGAATAAGGGGAAATTCATACTGGACACAGTAGATATGAGCATTTGACATAAACAGGTTTTGAATGAATCTGCTTATAGATGACTTTTATTGATTCTTGCAAGAATATATTATCTAAACTTTATGCTGTAAATTTATGAATTTATGCTAGCTCTAAAATAAGAGAAAACAACAACAACAAAAAGTTTTAGTTCATTTTGATTAAAACATAAGAAAGCTCAACTTATGGGATTTCCAACTCATTAGATTCAATATATTTTGTTTTGTTTTCTCCCACTGTTTTTATATTTAAAAGTGAGGTCTTGCTAGGTTACCCAGGCTGATCTTGAACTTCTGGACTCAAGCAACCCTCCCGCCTCAGTCTCCTGAGTAGCTAGGGTTACACGTACATGCTATCACACCCAGCTTGGTCTTCTCTTAGGTCTGTTTCCTAAGTGAGGCTAAAGTAGTCCATTCTATTATGAACTCCCAGTCTCTGCACATTCCTTAGGTTCCACCAGCATCATTACTAATGCTGAGCCTTTACCATTTGTATTAGATCCTATTCTAGACACTTTACACACTCTCTCTCACCTACTCATCTCAAGTATAATCCTCACTTTAATGAAAACTAAAGAGAGAAACTCCATAACTTGCCCAAAGTCCCAAAGCCTCCTCTCTAGAGTTAAGAACTTTTATTATGGCATCCAGGGTCAAAGGTTACTTATCTAGGACTCCTTCCGCCTTCTATCTCCCCTGCCAGCAATACTAGGTGGGTCCTGTTGCTTATTTTCAATCTTTCTAGCTTTGTCAATCTTTTCTCTCTTCGGGTCCGTCCCCTTTAACATACAAAGAAGCAGAATTCTCCCTATCTTAAAAAAGAAAAATCCCTGAATTGTATATTGGACTATATATTGAATATATGAATAGAATGACTACATAAGAGTATCAAAAAAGGATGCATATTATTCCTGTCTTGAAGAAGATTAAATACACAAATGTAGATAACTAACAATAAAATTAGTAATGTTGCCCCCTCAAGATACAATCCTACAGTTCTTACTGCAACTCACTGCTGATCTTTGAAGAATACTCTACCTCCATGAGCCCACAACACATTTTCTCTTAATGTCTCTGGAATTGGATTTCTTCCCCTTCTACTAGTCTAGAAGTAGTGATCTGAAAGTATCCTGTGATCTCCAAATCTCCAAACCAAACATCCTTTCTCCATTTCCTCTACTTACATTCTAGCTTCTTAAGGCACTCGTATCTTCTTATCTTCTTTTCACCAGCTTACGTCATCATTCCCATTTACCTCCTTTTAAACTATTCCTTTTATTTATTTTTTTTTTGCTAGCTTTCTGCCTGTCTTTTCAATCTTATTTTTAGTCCATAGAAATATTTTTAAATTTACATTGCTAACCCTAACTACTACCACCAAATTTATAGCCAGATTGCTCCCTCAAACTAAATGTGTCTAACGTTGAATTTACATATTTCCTCTCTTTTGGTTTTATGGAGGCATAAATTGATAAATAAAAACTGAATATATTTACAAGTACAATGTTTTGACATATGTCTACATTGTGAAATGAGTTCCATGATCAAGCTAATTAACTTATCTATCACCTCACCAAGTTATCTTTGTGTGTGTTATGCACTGAGAACACTTAAGATCTCTCCTAAAAAATTGGCATTACATAATACATTACTATTAACTATAGTCCCTGGCTGTACAATAGATCTCCAGAACAAATTTATATATTTTCTTAAAAAAAATCAATATTTTCCTTTGAATTTACCACAGGAACCAGTTTTCACCTAATGATCCAATTTGAAATTCTGGAGTTATAGGTGACTCCACTTTCTCCTTGTAAATGAACCAGTCACCACATCCTAATTTCCATTCTTCTCCATGACTGTTGTCACCATTCCTGTTAAGATGCTTTTTACTGGATTCTAGAAACTTTCAAATGTGCGGAATGGTCTCTACCTCCACACTGTCCCTTTACCATTCACAGTGAGGACAGTGTGTTCAGAATACCTTTTCTCAACAGGAGCCTGAGGTAGGAGTCTGCAACTCCCTCAAGTTAAAATATGAAGTGTGTACTCTCCAACGGGGCAGGGAAAAGCAGGAAGAAGTGAGCGGGGAGAGAGCTTTCTCTGAGTTCGACCAAGGATGTGCTTTTTTTAAGCCTAATTCCCGAGGTGAGAACTATATGCTTGCTTTATTTGGCATACTAGATGGTAAGGCACTTTTCTAATAATAAACATGGTACAGTGCTATCAGACCAATCTTCCTGAATGACCACCTTTTAGCACTATGTACTTTCATTTTAGCACTTTTAAGAGCTCCCCCTCATCTGTAGCTTCAAACACAAACTCCTCAGCCCAGTAGTGCAGACCTTTGCTGACCTGGCCCAAAAGAAATATTTTTATCTTTGACTTTTACTAATGTCCCATTTTTTAACCTTCTACTTTAAAGCATATACAACCCTTGCTGAACCATTTATCCTTTAGCTGATTTTACCATTCATTTGACAAAACATAGGTGACCCCATCTTTATTATAATAAATAACCATGTACATTATCCTCCATATCCAACTAGATTGGAAGTTCCCTGAAGACAAGGAAACTGAGTTAATATCTTCCTATTCTTTGAGAGGTCTACCCATGGCAGATACTCAGTAACAACTGGTTCTGTGTATGTGTGTGTGTGGTATGGAATTATGATACTGGGGATTGAATCCAAGGGTGCTCAACTACTAGTCCACATCCCACACCACCCCCCTTTTTTTTTGGTATTTTATTTAGAGACAGGGTCTCAGTGAGTTGCTTAGGGCCTTGCTTAGTTGTTGAGGTGGCTTTGAACTCGTGATCCTCCAATCTCAGCCTCCCAAGCCACTGGGATTACAGGCCTGCACCACCACACCCCACGACTACAATTGGTTCTTTTTTGGGGGGACGGTGGGGGAGTACCGGGGATTGAACTAGGGGCATTCAACCACTGAGCCACATCCCCAGCCCTGTTTTGTATTTCATTTAGAGACAGGGTCTCACTGAGTTGCTTAGTGCCTCACTTTTGCTGAGGCTGGCTTTGAACACACAATCCTCCTGCCTCAGTCTCCCCAGCTGCTGAGATGACAGGCATGCACCACTATGCCCAGCAACAACTGGTTCTTGATGCACATACCATGTTGCTCTAAAATGATGCCATTTTATTCATGTGGGATCATATGCTTTGGGATGAAATTTAATGCTCATTCTCTCAGTACTCAATCTGGCCAAAATGGCACTCTTCATTTTCCCTCTGCTCCTAACCCGTTTCTCCCGTTAAGTGAATGGCGCTGCCAATTACTCAGTGGCTCATACCCAAAACCTAGAAGTCCTCACTCTACATCCTCTCCACTCCCGGGATCTGAGAGCTCTGCTAAAATCTACCCTGTGCGCACTCATCTCTCCACTGCACGACTGCTCACCTCTCTGGTCTCCAAGCTCATCTCCTTGCTTTCTCTCAGCCGCCTCTACTACCTACTCCCCACAAAGCAGCCAGAAGATTCAGTTGCAAATATAAATCAGACCACATTTCTCCCTCATTTCACTCCCTGCAATAGCTTCCGGTAGTATGTGCCATAAAATCAGAATGCTTTATTGAGTATTTATTTACAAGGCTCTGCATACCCAGCTCCTGCGACCTTCCCACCTCCACACCATATTATCCTTCCTCCACCTCACCAAGATCTGGATGTTGTGGTTGCTTTATGGCCCTACAACACACCAGGCTTATTACTGCCTTAGAGCCCTGCACATTCTGCTTCCCTTGTCTAGAACATTCTGTCCTAAGAATTGTGCAATTCAAATTAATCACCAGGCTGCCTGTCTAACGGCTTTCAACCATATCACAGTCACTCTTTTCTCACTTGTTATCTTTAACTTGTTCATCTATTTACTTGTTTAGGGACAGTCATATCCCCAGTCTCCCCAACATGCAAGATGAACGGGCATACTGCCAGTTTTGCTCACTGCTGTTTCTCATGATTACCTATAACTCCTGGCACATAGTAGGAGTAAAGAGGTGATCTGCATAAATAAGAGATCTCAATTACTATCACCCACATTATTATTAAATAAAAAGTAAAAGTATGATTATATTCTATAGACAGAGAAATTGAGGTTCAAAACTATTAAATAACTGCTCAAAGGCAAGTTAGGGATAAGATCAGAAACCAATTTTTGGGCTCTAAGTTCAGTGTTTTAGCTGTCATACTATGATGCTATAATGGGTTAGTTTTAAATCATTTTAATAATTTTTAATTTTTTAAGTTATTTTCATCAAATGTCTTTTTAATGAAAGATTCTAATAAAATCTACTGTTAATTCAACTATTGTATCAAACAAAACAGAACACAAAACAGAACAGAAAAAGTAAATATTTGTCCCACAAATACATACATATATCTTTTCTTTCTTGTACATTTTGAAAAAAGAAAATACTACACACCATCATTATCTATATACATTTGTTAAGATACAGAATGCAAAGTTAAAGCATTCAGTGGACAGCCTACAACAATACACATGTGCACATACATCTTATGAGCTCTAGTTCCTTCAATTTTTTTCCTCTTTAAAATTCACAAAACAGCATTTATCCTAGTACCTTTCAGGTTTTTTGTTTTTGTTTTTGTTTTTTTGGTACCAGGGATTGAACCCAGGGTACTTAACTACTGGGGAGTCACATCCCCAGTCCTTTTTATTTTTTATTTTGAGACAGGGTCTCAGTAGGTTGCTTACAGTCTCACCAAGTTGCTGAGGCTGGTCTTGAACTTGCAATCCTCCTGCCTCAGCCTCCTGAGCCACTGAGACTACAGGTGTGGACCACCGCACCAGGCTTATCCTCAGACCTTAAGATTAAGCATGGGAATGTATTTTAAGATGCTGTTAAGCAATTCTTTGAGGAAATATTATTGTTTTAAAGGACAATGATGTTAAGTGTTTTTTATTTCCTTATAAGAGAGCACATGACCCATTAAAAGTACACCCTTCAAAAGATTTAAACATACCCTTTTAAGAGCCATTCATTGATGGATGTGATTGATAAAAGCTGAAGGAAGAGCCATATTGTCGCTGGGAAGAATGCAAGTGTGAAGATCTGAATAAAAAGATGCAGTTTTATATGTACCAAAGCACTGGTCAGCTCCTGGAAAATGAAGGATACAAAATAAAGGTAAGAAAACTATTTCTGAAGAAGACTGTGACTAAAATAACATCACATGAATTTGTTTTTAATTCTGAATTGTTTCATACTTAAAATTTTTATCCATGGGCATATGTATAAGAGACAGACTGAGAGAAAAAAGGTACTCATGATGGTTACAAAATACTTTTATATAAAATTTCTTTCAAATGCACAATATGGTCTAACAATTCAGATGTGTAAAACTCTGGACCAGGTAGTATAAGCTAACAACACCACTAAAGACTTACACCATAAACAAATAAACATACTTATCTACATTAAAAAAATGAATCCAAAAAATCTCAGTGGGACTTATCACATTTTACTTAAGTATAATAATTAACCTCTATTCATTACATCAAATTTATAAGACCTATCACACTTTAATTAATTAATCTCTATTCATTATACCAAATTTATAAGGCCTCAATTTGTCAAGACGTTACTGAATCTACAAATAATAATTTCTTACACATTTTCCTTAATGATAGTCTACAATTTAAAATGACTCCCTGCAGAGTATAGTCACTGTGTTCTTTAACATTTATTAAATAATAACCATATGCCATGATCTGAGCGTGTGACTTTACATGTTATCTCATTTAATCCTCACAGCAACCCCATTACGTAGGGGTTAAAACGTAACCCCTACGTTTTACGTAAATAGGGATAAAATATTATCCCTATTTTGCTGATGAGGAAACTGAGGTTGAGTTACTACACAGTGAAAATCAGTATCAAGCCCATTTTTGGCACCCTATGCAAGAGGGAATAAAATGTACAATAAACATAACCAGCCACATGTTATGAGTCTCATAGCTAAAAATGAATAATTAGTTAATCTCCAGGGTTCAAATATATATAAACCTACAAACATTTGCATTTGAATTTGTTATGTGATTATTCAATTAAAATAAGACAAATTTAGAAAGTAATAGAAAAAGCCTAGACCTTGAAAACAAGTAACCATGAAAACATATTCAAAGATGTCAGACATTCACTGATTATGCCTAGTTCAAGTAAGATGTTCAAGAGATCCTCAACTCAGACATTAGCCAAAGTTTATCCATATAACAGACAGTAGGTCAGTGCAGACTCTTTCACTGAGCACCATGTTCTGGATCTGTCTCATCAGCTCCCGCTGTCTTCCCATGTGGAGACATATGGTAGCTCCTATTTGATTGTAAGTCATCTCTGAAGACTTGTAAGGAATTTCTACCAATCTGGGTATAAAAGCGGATCACTGGGAAACACCAGACCTACTAGCTGCCATATTACATCCTTGGATTAGGCCTGAAAGAAATTAGCCAGCCTTACAGAATCAGAATTCTTAAAGTTGTACCCCCAAACAAACAAATAAAAAAGCTTGAACACCAGAAATTCACAGAATTCGAAACAGTCTTGAAACCAAATCTCATTTTCATATGCTCAAAGGTACTTTATAAATATCAACTAAATATTCCTTTTTTGTTTAGAAAAAGAAACATAGCAAAATGATTAGCTAGAATGCAATAACTGAGGCTTTTGCATCTACTTCTGATGGGAAGAATTTGGGAATATATATAAAGAAAGTAATTCTATTCTAGAAAGTAATTTGGGAATATATATAAAGAATCATAATACAATTCACATTCTTAAATGCCAAAACATCATGTCTAGGCACTTGTTTCACAAATATAAAAAGCAGTTATGAATATCCATGCACAGAATTGATCATCATAGCACTATCTTTTAGACTAAAATCTAAAAACTTAAGTCCAAAAATGGGAGAAAAATTAAATAGTTCAAGTATAACTAGAGTGTTATGAGCTATTAAAACTGTTGATGAGGATGTGGGAGTATGAGATCTTATCCCTACTCCACCAACAGGAGTGTAAATTGGCACAGCCTATGGAGAACAATATGGCAACTCACTCCTTCATTCATGAAATACTTGCTAAGCACATGGTATCATTCTAGTTACTTAGACTATCACAACTTAAAATCTGTATATTATTTGAGCTAGAAATTCCACCTCCAGGAATTGATTCTTTACATATGTTCCCAATGTGGGAAATGGCATATATTTAGGCTAACCTTTACAACACATCTGTAATGGCAAAACCTTGTAAAAATACCAAAGTGTCCATCAATAGAAGAAAAGTAAAATGTAAAATATCTCACAGTGTATCCACACAATAGAACACTACTTGTCATATGAAAAGAAACAGTGTTCTTGATGTGTTGATATGAAACAATCTACAAGATACGTTTTTTAAATAAAATAAGGAAAGGTACCAAACAATATAAATAATACAACTTGTGTGGGGGTGGGATACAAATGTATATAGAATATCTCTGCATAGAATATATCTGGAAAGGTACATAGAAACTGTAAAAATTGGTTGTCCCCAGAGAAAAGAACCAGATATGTGGTGAAAAGGTAAAAGGAAGACTTCTCATCCTATATAGTCTTGTACCTTTTGATTATGAACTACATGAATAAATCATATCCTTCTTAAAGTGAACAAAATGTTATTTTATTTTAAAATACAATACATAAATGAAGAAAAATTAAATATGAAAATTATTTTACAGTGTTACATGGAAAAAATAAGGTAAAGTCATATGTGTATGTTTACTTATATGCCTCCAAGTATGTACACAGATATATACCACATATATACAATTTTATGCTTAAAAATGAAAACTTTATTTTAAAAATATCCTACATATAAGGCATGTTTAGGGCAAAAGGGACTAAAACACATGATATTAACAGCATTTTTTTTTTAATCCCTTCTCATCATTTTATACTAAGTAAATATCACTTTTTAAATCAGAAAAAAGTTATAAAATTATAGTTAGGAAATACTAACGAACCTAACAACAACAACAAAAAAAAAACTGGAAGCAACTGCATATGTAAAAGAATAATGGAACAGTAAAGAACTCAGCAAAATGAGTCACAATGGTCTACCATGTTGGGCCACCAGGGGCTTGTGAAGAACAGGAAAGTAATAGACAGGAAGTGTTTTTAAGAAAGATTTTTAAGACTCTCTCAAAAACCCAGTGCCAAATATTTTCTGTATCTTCTTCATACAATCATAAAGGTAAAAAAAGGAAACAATGGAAAAGAAAAAATAAGTAAACCCTATAAAACCCAAAATAGTATCATTCCATACATACCCATGTAGAATTTAGGACCATATATTCAAATAAATGTCATCATGAATAATTAAACAGGAGACTCTGCATGACATTTTGCTTATTCACATGTAATACAGGTCAAATTCCATTAAAATAAACTTAAGGAGATATTCCACATAACGTACTGATTATACCAGAGGCTCACTGACAGCATCAAGAACTGCTTAAAACCAGGGCTCTGACTGGGACGTAGAAATACTTTCATTACATACCAATTTTCCGTCTAGCCCTTATTTGACCTTTATTTGATTCCCTATCCAAGAGTCAGCCTCATAGCTCTGGGCTTGAAACAAGCAGCATGAGCATAAAGTTTAGAATTTGCTATATTTATTTTTCAGCTAAAGGGATTAAAAATTCATAATTGGTTTAGAAAAATAAAGAAAATTTATTCTGCCCTCCTCTGGACCCTTTTTCAGGCCCTGAGCCCCCTGCTCTTCTTTGTTTCTGTCCCCAGCACCAAGCACAGTTCCTCAGAGCCACACACATTTAAAAGGTATTTGTTTAAAGGAATTGGCCCTTCCCCAACCTTTTGTGATGTATTCTCTGAAACTGTAGGTTTGAAGTTAGCTAAATATGAAATAAATTTAAAATGTGACCTTACTTCAATAAAACAAAATTTCAGAAACCATTTCAACAGGTATTTCAAAAATTAGAAATCGGAGTCATAAAACTGAAGATGTAGCATTATATTAGTATGGTATCCTTTATAATTTTAATAAATTGGTAAAACAAACTTTAGAATATATATCACTAAATCAATATGTGAAAAACAGACATGCAATGTTCAATATAAATCAAACCTGAGTGGGACCAAAATAAGTGCTTCCAAATAACCTCAAATCAATAATTTACTGGGTGCCTCCTGTGTGCAAAAATACACTATTCTAGGACCTACAAGGATATACAAATCATTATCACTATTGAAATTAATTTAGGATTATTAACTAGAAAATAATAAGATGCTACCTCCTAATTTATAACTGTTTGGTTGCCCAGGAAAATAGAGAGAGTCTAATTTTAAACACTGATGCAATCCACCACATTAAATGGCTTTTGAAAATTACTTAATGTTGTGTTGGCTTGAAAAGGGTCTGTGATGGAGGAAATGCCTTTGATGGCTACTTAGATACCACGATAAAGCACAGATCAAGGCATTTCATCATTAGATCCAAATTGGCTGGATGACTCTGAAGGTTTCCTAGGTGCTCAGAGTAGCTGGTCCTCAGAGAGATGCTGATAGCTGTGACATTCTTCCTTCTTCAACTCTTGCATCCCGCAAAGTTGGCTGCTTTACAGAAGAGCATGATGTAAGAAGCTAAGGAGTGAGAGACATCAAGACTCTTGCCAGATTTCCCATGGCCTAAGTAACAGCTGTAGCCATTAAGCAGCCACCAGGGGACGTAGTTAGAGCAAGGTCCTGACAGAGGACTTGGGTAAAGCAGCTGCTTCACAAGAAGCATTAGCCAAGGCCAGCAGGAAGACCTCCAAGTCAGATCAGTCCAGAGCCACAGCAGTAGCAACTATCTCCCGGTATCACTGTGCCTCACATTTTTGAACCAATATTGAACTGGGGTGCTGATCCAAAAAAAAAAAAAAAAAAAAAGGTCTATTCCCTGTAATAACGGTTCTTTCATACCAACGGTATTTATAAAAACTGGAGTTTGACATATTTAGGAAGTCCTATCCCATGTCATTTATTTTCAGAACAGCAAGTTATTAGTGAGAATATTTAGAACTCTTGAGACACAATTTACCAGTTGTAAACACTACACACTAATCCTATACCAAAAAGAATACCCCAATAAACAGATTTCTACCAAATCGATAAGACACAGAATGTACAAACTTAGGAAATCATGTTTTTTCCATACTATTAGATTGATCTAAGGAAGAGATAACTAAATTTAATCTACATTCAAACAGACTTAAAATTAAAGAAAAATAAAGAAAATAAGGGTAAGACATCACACCAAAATTTTAACTTTTCAAGACATTTCAAAAAAGAATCATTTTTATAGTAAGATGTTCCCCAACTGTATAAGAATAAGCATGTTAGAATAACTTTATGTGATTTGTTCAAGAACAAATGGATATTTTCTCCTCTTTTTTTTTTCTCATATATCAAAAAAGAATCATAAATCTTACTCATTCCTCTCTCAGGTGTAAAAATGTCTCTTTTTCTTTACTTTCAAGAGAATCCCATGTTGGGTGAAGCCTGGACCAATAAATAACATTACCAATAAGCATAACAGATTGTGACTTGCTGTGGAAAATACCAATATTTATTTTAACTATTAATTTTTAATAGATATGCTATGGAAACTATGCTTTTTTAAAAAAAATAAAAATTAGTTAAAAATTATGATGAAGGAAGTACTTAAACAGCATGAGTCCTGGGAACAAAAGATGATCCCCAAAAGTTATGGAAACCAAACTAACCCCCAATAGCATGAATGTGCCCAAGCACAAGGAGGCACGGGGGTCACTTTCACCCAGTTTGAGGATGTAAAAATTCTTATAATTTTTATGTGTTTATGTATTAGCTTAGAATTTTTTTAAAGAAAAATATATTTATTAATTCTCGGTGTTACTGGATATCTTAATTTTTTCCAAATTAGAGATATGTTATCTGATTGAACTCTTACTTTCTGTTTTCTTGATTGCACTTCTTCACTAGGACATTGTTCATACCACTTTCTTCATTCAAAGGGTGTTCATGAGGCCCCTGTCCAATAAAACACCCTTAGCTGGAAGTCAGTGTTTTTCTCATCTCCTCTCCTATGAACATGGCGCCAACTAAAGCACACTGTGTCCAGGCACCTACAGAAAAGTGGTGGTTTCTGGAGCCCCTAGGCATGTGGCCCCTGGTTCCTCCACCTTTACTGATAATTCTTTGCCACACTTATCAAGGAAAACTGAAAATAAGTGTGCAGGAGGGAATCCAATTTGTGTATGCCCAACTCCCAAGTAGTAAAAAGGAACTAGAGGTCCCTTCAGGCTGTCCACTAAAGATTCCGAAAAAGAGAATCCGATTCCTGAAGCAGCAGGAAGCAGTGGTTCAGGAAACGACAAAGAGAAAGGCCTGTCCTTTGCAACCTGACCACACAGATGACAAAAAAGGATAAAACTTTCTTACTCATCTCTGAATAATTTGTCTCCTGTTTGGTATTCCAGAATGTAAATTTGTGTGAATGTTTTTGTTCAATTAGCTTTGTTGAATAAGCATTTAATTTTTAAAATGAGGCTAAAATTTGGTTATTTAAAAGCAAGTAGTTGTGAAATTAGAAAATTAAATTATTGTTATTTAGCTTAATATTCAATATAATGCAATATGTTGTTTCTTTTTTTTCTTTGCAGTACAGAGGATGAACCCAGGGGTGCTTTACCGCTGAGCTAGCTACATCCCCAGCCCTTTTTACTTATATACTTATTTTTTAATTCTGAGGCAGAATCTTACTAAGTTGACAAAACATACTCATCTGACTCCATCCGCAGAGTCCATGCTGTTTAACTATGAAGCTCCTATAATATGTAGAATCAAAACACAGTCCTCTGCCATAGTCCAAGTTATCTTCTGTCACAGTGAAACCTTCAGACTATACCTGTAAATGGCTTTACAAAAGTAACCTGCAATTTCAAAACCTAAGTACAAATTAAATTTTCTACCCTTTTTTCACATGCCCCATAGGTGACAGTACCTCTGTTTTCAATGACAGTCCACTGTTAAAGAATATTGTTGCAACAGCAATGTAGGATACAGTTATTTCTGGCTTCAATGGTCCTAAAACGAGAAATGAGCTACTGTCAGAAAAGAATTTTCAGTAGAAAACTTGGCATGAAAGAACATTCTATTGGAGAAGAGTGAATGCTACTTCAAATATTAGCACCTCTCCTAGTTATCTTAGTGTCCCAGCAGTTATTCATTTGTTGTGATGCAGCCTAGCCCCAGAGATTTTCCAGAAGGTAAGGATCAGGGCTGTCTGGTCCAGCACATTATCCTCAGACTAGAAAATAAGAAAGCTCACAGGAAAGTAAAAAAGCATCAGCCTTCAATACAGGTCCTAAGTGTACCACGGCATTACTACTGCTGCAACAATCAAAAGACCCCGAACTCAAGGAGAATCAGTGAAAGATGTTCACTACCTTCTCTAATTTAGCAAATGTCATTTTATTTCTTTTGGTTGGTAGGAATAAAAGCATGTATCCATACATGCCTTCAGTTCTGCCCCAGAGTGTTCATTTTACCAAAATGTACCAAGTACTTCCCATGTGAGCAATACTGCACCCAGAACACTTGACCATATGCTGCTAGGATTATGATCCTTATTGTGTCAGGCCGTGGAGACACGGACGTGAACCAGAGAGGCCTGGCCTGGCCCTCCAGGAAATCTTCTCTGGAGCTGCACAGACATCACTAGACATCACTAGAATTAAAATAATGCTATGAGAACAACAGGAGGAGTCATTTGTTAAATGTCATTTGTTGACATGTACACAATCAACTTAAAGACCTAATGTGCTAAGCAAAGAACAATTCTCTTTTAAAAGAAGCAATTCTGAGAAAATGCCATATTATACCTGTGTATAAGTTTTCCAGCAGTGGTAATTCTATCCCCACAGATATCTGCCAATGGTTAGAAACTGGTTGTCATATTTCAGGGGGGGCAGGGTAGGCTACTGGCATCTGATGGGAAGAGATCAGGAAACCTGCTACACGTTCTGGGAGGTGTAAAACAGCCCCTCCAACAAAATGTCACTTTCAAAATGTCATTAATACCCCTGTTGAGAAACCCTGATATATGCCATACATAGCAAGATCTTAAAATTCAAGAACATCTCATATTTGACATTCTGTAAAGCCCTCTGTACTGGATTGAGTAGTATCTCCCCAAAAGTCATGTCCACCCAGGGTTTGTGAATGTGACCTTATTAAGAAATAGAATCTTTGCAAATATAATCAAATTTACATGAGGTCTTCTTAGATTGGGATTGTTACAAATCCAATGACTGATACTCTTCCCCCACCCCCACCCCGCCACACACACACACACAAATCAATGACTGACATTCTAATAATAGGGAAAACTGGATCCAGGCACACATGGGTAATATGGCCAAGCAGAGACAGAGGCAGAGTCTGAAGCTATTAACACCCACAAGGCAGGGAAGCCAAGGACAGCTGCAACCTGGGTAAGCAAGAAGCAGCAAGAAGGCTACTTCCCCAGAGTCTGGAGAATGCCTTGATTTTGGACTTCTGGCTCCCTGAATTGTGAGAGAGCACATGTCTGATGTTTTAAGCCACCTGGTATGTGGGAATTTGTTGCTTACGTAGTTTGCTGCCTAGTTTGTTTTCCTTAAAGCAAAACAAGACAGTATCGTGGCTCCTCCATACTCTAAAATCTTCCACCATATCCACAGATACTGCTCAATAAATGGACAGAAGACCAAGCTCAGAAAAAAAAAATCATCATTCACTCATTCAAAAAATATTTATTGAGCAACAACTGTGTCTTAGGCATTGGTAGAACAACAATGAATAAAAGAAACAAAGATCTACTTAAGTATTGCAATACATTATTTTATATACCTGGCATTAATATAAACCATTTTGCTGAGATCTGAGAAGAGGGAGTCAAAGGATGAATACAAGTAAAAAAAAAAAAAAAAAAGCATGATGTTTGGGGACAATAAAGGCTTTTCATCAACTTTTCTAAGGAAGTACTTTTTTTAACAATTGTAAATCTGTCTCAGCAACTCAGACATACTATTTCTTCAACAGCTGAAGAGGATGATTTAAAAGCAAATTTTAAAGCCGAGGAATCTGGCTTATTTTGGAAGAAGATGGCTCCTAGGAATTTTAAATACCTTGCTTTTTGAAACTCATGTCATCTTTATTTTCCTCCTCTGCCCTGCTTTTTTTGAGATCTTATTCTTGTTAATTGTGGTTCTGTTCACAGTGGTGCCTCCAGAATTTCTATACAGGAGGGGTTGGATTTAGCAATGTGGCTGCAGGGGAGAGCTAGGAGACCAAGACCATCTGCACAGCCAGCAGGAGGTGTTTACTTGAATTGCTTGTCTCTTTGGAGTAGTAGCTCAGGCATCCACTTTCATTGACCAATAATTTTACTTCTTGGTGTTGTTTTGACAGAGTTGAGGATCAAACCCAGGGTCTCATTCATGTGAGGCAAGCACTCCACCACTAAGTTATACCTCTAGCCCACATAATTTCAATTTTTAAAAAGCTAATTCTTCTCATGCTCTACATACATGCATATAAATTCACAAAACTATTGCCTAATTGGCATAATTCAGTGAAATAATTCTGCACTTTCAATATTTTAAATCCTAAAGACTAGGTATATTGTCTTTTTATAATAGATGCACATCTAAATAACTCTGATCCACAAAAGAACATGGTGAAGCTATTCCAGGGCTACTTATAATATACCTGTAAGAGAGAAAGAGGAATTAATTTTGACTTTAGATAAGTCCCTTCTGAGACATACTCAACCAAGAGACTACCAGATAATCCAAGCTGGGAATGCAAAACTAGAAGTCACCTAGAACAGAAAGAAAAATTTGGCAAATATTTGAGGAGGACAGAGTTGAAACTAACACACAAAAATGTTATCTGGCCCTTCCTTGAGTTAATAATTATATGTTAATAATTATGTGTTCCAAGTCACCAAAAATAACTAGATTTAGATCTTAAATGGCTACACTGGAAATATGTTTTTACTTTTCTTTTAAACAAAATTCAAAAAATGTTCATCAACAAAAATGGAATGGGGTAGCACAATCAAAAGAAAATTTGTCCACTGAAAAATAAGGCAATTTCTAATAGGAAGAAAGAGAAAATGTTTTGGAATACTTAAGAAAGCAAGGAACTATTACCATTTCAAAAAAGTCACTCATTATCAAAGTAAATTACACTTTCAAATATACTCTAAAATATTCTAAGATATTTGTGGCAATAAATTTAGGTTGTAGCATGTTTCTAGTTTTTTGGCTTTTGTTTTTGTTTTAGTACTACAGATTGCACCCAGGGGCACTTAACCACTGAGCCATATTCCCAGCCCCTTTCTTTATTTTTTATTTTGAGACAGTCTCGCTAAATTGCTTAGGGCCTCCTTAAATTGCCGAGGCTGGCTTAGAATTCATGATCCTCCTGCGTCAGCCTCCCAAACCACTGGGATTAGGGGCATGTGCCACCATGCTCAGCTCTTGTTTTTTCTTTAATGAAAAAACGAAGCAGCCTCCTTTTAGGATTAATGCCTTATTAACAACAATGATTTAATACACACATAGAAAGGACAAACTTTCCTCTGTACTTCCAAAGAAGTAAACCTTTCTCTTCCCAAGAATGATTAGCACAGTGTTGAATAGCCATAAACTCTAAAGTGTGCAAGAATAGCTCAGGGCTTCCCTGGGTCCAATTAGAACAGATTCGATACCTCTGAATCTACATATTTATATCTTCTTTTCAACCTTCTATATATCTAAAAATGAAATCTAAGCCAGGCCCAGTGGTACATGCCTCTAACCCCAGCAACTAGGGAGCAGGAAGATCCCAAGTTCAAGGCCAGTCTGGGAAACTTAGTGAGACCCTCAGCAAGTTTGTGAGACCTTATTTTAAAATAAAAAATAAAAAGGGCTGGGGATGAAGCTTAGTAGCAAAACACCCTTGTGTTCAGTCCCCAATACCGCCCCCCCCAAAAAAAGAGAAAGAACTAGAAGTAAAAAGAGCAGAGAACTAAGAATTTTGTTATATAAGCTAGGATCTACTATACTTATTCACACTGGAAAGTTATTTCACTTGTCTAATTATAGGATTACTAAATCTATAAATTTCCTATCACAATAACTCACCAGATGTCAGTAAAGACTTTTTTTAAGGGAGATTCGAACATACATATGTGCAATACTTTAAAAGTCTTAGACTTAAAAATAGTGCAGGGACTAGGGATGTAGCTCAGTGACAGAGCACTAGTTTGGCATGTGCGAAGTCCTGGTTTAATCTCCAGTACTTTAACAAAAAAGTAAAGAAAGCAAGTCACACGCTGGCTTAAAATACTTCGTATGTTCCTTCCAGCTCTTAATATTCTACTTCTAGTCTCTTATAATTAAGCAAAGAAATGAATCACCCTACATTAACACCATAAAGAGGAGTGGAAATGGGAAACAATATTTCTAGGATTCAATAATGTACCAAAACTTCAATAAGCAGAGGCCAAGGGAAGAAACATGATTATGGAATCTAGCTCATATTTGACACTGCAGGGAAGCTGGAGGGAATTGATTCACCATTCAACAACCTTCCTGCTGGCACAGCATTCAAGGAACATAAGGTAAAATATTTTGCAAACCTAGCCCCCACAGATTTAAACTTAAAGATCATACGTCACCAGTGATTTCATTTCAAAACTGAGCAAACAGATCTAACGCCACAAGTTCTAACTAGTGAAGTGTATGTTGCAGATCGCTACAAACATGCTCTAAATCTTACTGTCAGTTCCAGGGACAGGAGGGTCTTCCTTTGACAGAACCTGAAATACCATCCTTCAGAAGAGTTTCCCAAAAGCTTACCAAGAGGCTGTGTCAAAGAAGAAACCCTTATCTTCAGAGGGAGAAACCACAAGCTTATTCTCACAGTTATGTACTTTCATTTTTTGCACTAAGTCTGGACAGAAAAAAAAAAAAAATTTAATAACTGGAAAAGATTTCTTCTCCAAAATCATTGTTTAATTCATTCCACTTAAAGTGATTCCAGAGCTGAGGATGTAGCTCACCTGCCCAGCATGTACAAGGGCCTGAGTTCAATCACCAGCACTGTAAAAAAATAAAAAGCACAAAACAATTTCAAAAGCAACTTCTAAATGGAGCAATCAGGAGTCACAGGGAGAAGGAATCACTAATTCCAAAGAGGTCATTTCATTCACTTCCACCATGTTCTAACAAAAAGGTACAAACAATTTCAAATAGCCTCATGAACACTACAAAAAGATTGTGTGTTCTCTTCTGTCCTTGTTTGCCTTTGTTGTATGATTTAGATATTAAACCTACAAATAAACTTGGAGATTGACAAGGTCAAAAATAAATGAACTAGGGGCTGGGGTTGTGGCTCAGTGGTAAAGGGCTTGCCTGGCATGTGTGAGGCCCTGGGTTCCAAAGTCAGCACCACATGTAAATAAATAAAATAAAAAGATCCATTGACAACTAAAAATAAATAAATAAATAAATAAATAAATGATTTTTTAAAAAAATAAATGAACTGAAGAAATTCAATTAATGTTGATGGAAAGTAGGACAAGGTTGTCTAAAGGTGGAAGGAGAAGGTTCTAAAAGGCTAATGATATTTCCAGGGTTCCCACCAGTGTCCACAGGCCACATTACAAAGCTTCCACTATACAGACTTAAGTAGGTTTTTAGCCCATCTGCGTTTCCTTGCCAAAATACACATTACATATAGTCTAACACAGTCTGCATCTGTTAGACTGCTAGTGTAGCTACTGAATCCCAGCAGCACACGGAAGTAGTGTCCTGTAATGAAAGAGTGCAACGTGTCAGTCGGCTTGGGAGTTTCTGGAGTGGCAGCAACTGCAGCAAATCATCACTCTCCAACACGTGGGCTACAAAAATCTGAGCTGGGGGCAGGGTGTCCCTTTTCCTCTCCCCCCGCCCCGCTTTTTTCCCCTAATGTGCGCTGGGGGAGGAGTCAGAAATAGACTAGAGAATGAGGTCCACTTCAAGATAGATAAGGAACTCTCGGCAGCCCGGAGTCCCTAGGGATAGGATGCTACTTTGAAGGCAGGAGGAGTTAAGTTTCACTCTCTGTAACCTCACTCTTAGACAGTGAGCAGAGTCATTGATTGCTCGAAGAAAAGGCAACCCGCACTCAAATGCCTTTGCCTCACTCCTAACGACAAGTCCCCTGTAGGGTTGGTAAACCGGACCCCGAGCAGAGCGCCCAGGGACACGCCGGGCGGGTCGCCGCTCCAGAGAGGCACTTGCGAATGCGGCTCGCCCCTCCTTCCCCGGCCAGTTCCGAAGTGGGACCCGCCGCGCGGCCGGCAGAGGTGGACTTACCCCCGTTCACGCCTACGGACGGCTTCAGCTTGGCTCCGGCGATCGCCAGCACTATCCCGATCATGAACCATTCTTTCCTCATTCTCTCTAGCAGCCTCATGTTTGTTAGGGTGGGTGGGTTTTGTTTATCTGTTTGGCTTTTTTTCTTTTCAAGCTGCGATCCCTTAATCCCCGGAGCGTCTCCACACTTTCCTCGATCCCTCCAGACATGCAGCAGAGCAAGTCAAATTGCCACTTGTAAACTAAAGACCAGAGGGTTGCTCCGGTGGCTAGGAGGAGGGCTGGGAGTAGTAGTATCCAGTGACAGGAAAGTCTCACTGAGCGCCGCCATCACTACCACGCGCCTCCTAATAGGCGCGCACACGCGCCCATAGCCGTTCCGGCCGCAGGCTCCCAAGCACAGAGGAGCTGCAGCTGAGACTTGGCCCAGACTGACAATAGCAAGCGATGGGGAAGGGAGGCTGGCCACCGGCTGGAATTAACAGACCCGCGGCCGCCCAGACCCGCCAAAGCTCGGGAATGACAAGCACCTGGAATTGTCTTTAGGCGCCACAGCCACCCAGCCTCATCGAGGGTCTTGCTGCCATTAACTTTGAGGCACAGATGCCTGCGTCCCTAGGGCGGGCACACACAAAGAACCTCGCCTCTTCCCTGCCGTGAGCCAGTGGAAGGTTCGGCGTGCAAGGTTTGGACTGGGATTTCTGGTCGGAGCGGCGCTGGCTGGGCGCAGGCTTCTTTGTGCGCGCTTCTTCGAGACATTACGGCGCCTCCCCGACGCCGGCGTTGACGTCGCGCGGGGGTGGGGCGGCCGCTCTAGCTCTCTGGGTTCCGGACTGGAAGTGCGGGACCCAGACGTGCTCGGCTGTCTGCGCGGGAAAGCGGCTCCTGGGTGCGGACTGCGTGGGTGGCTTCAAAATCGCGCTGCTGGCAGACGCCCAGGTTCGCAGGACCCCTTCCTTCCAGCAGCCGCCGCTGCCGGAGCAAGGCAGGCGGGACCTCGCCGGTCGGCCGCCTGACCCTGAGGGTGGGCGCCTGACCCGCCTCCGCTCCCAGCCGCGGCCAGCACCTGTCTCCGGGTCTGGGCAGTGCTGAGGGCGCCGAAGGGCGGGCGTCGCTTAACCCCTGGAACCGACCATCTAAGCAGCAGCACGGCTCTGCGGAGGGCATCAGGGACTCCAGAGCAAAAGTAGTGAGGAACTGAGGGGTGTGGCCCTGAGGTCCGCCCCTCAGTTCCTTCAAGTGTTTTCTAAGTGACCGGTGACATTGATGGCCTCATGAAGGGACTCCTCACCCGCACACACTGCAGGAGCATCAACTCCTCTCCATTATGCATCCAAATAAAGACATAAAATACTGTGACATTTTGGATTCGCCTGGCATCTGGCACTTGAATGATTGACTATGGAACTTAAGATTGTTTGGTGATGCCAGACTTTCAATTCCGAATTCATGCAAAGCTTGAAAAAGACTCATCATGTAATTTTCTCTGTTTAATTTAGCTTTATCTTGATGACATGACTTGCTCCCCCAAAACTAAGCTGCCTTAAGCAGTTGTGCTATCACACAGCACAACTGTGTGCTGTAGGTTACAGCACCCCTTGTCATGTAAATTATACATCAGACAGCGTGATGAAAAGTTAGTCTCAAGATAAAAAGAACAGGGAGACACAGATGATATTAAACAATTTACCCTGAAAGGAGAGAAGCACATGAAGTGTGATAAAATCAGATGTTAATTATAAGGCAGTCAGTCACAAGGAGAGTGGAGACATATGAAATCTAGTGTATGACACAAATTATTTTCTTATGGTAACTTGTTAGGGTAAGAGTTGTATCTGGTCATTGAAAGGATATTTTTGTATTTAAAGATCATTACAAGAATTTAGCTGGATTCACTTTGTGGCTCTTCACAAATTCTTATTTGCTGAGACTGATCTATTTAGAGTAAAATCTATCTCAGAAACATGTTTCTGTCTTGGTTTTAACAGTACTTGCAGGAAGAAAGCACTGCATTGTGAATGTTGTGGCTTCAGGAACAAATACTCAAAAAGTATGCCTTCAAAACTATAGAAATTTGTTTTCTCACAGTTCTGGGAGACAGAAGTCCAAAACTCAAGGTATTGTCAAGGCCACACACCCTCTGCAGACACTGCCTCTTCTGGTTTGGGTGACTGCATTCCTTGGCTACCCTGGTTTATGGCTTTGGTGCTTCATTCTCTGCCTGTGCCCTGCATGACATTCTCCTCTGTGTGTCTGTCTAGTGATTATATTATTCCAGTCTCTTCATCCATCTTCATGTTACCCCACTTTCATGTGTGTTTTATAAAGACACTTGTCATTGGATTTAGAACCTACTTGCCTAATCCAGAGACAGCTCTCAAAATCCTTTACTTAATTACATCCATGTATATCCTTTTCCCAAATTAGGTAGCTGCTTTGTTGAATGGTATCCTATTTCATGTGCTTCTCAAATCTCAGAATTTCCAATTTAGTTGGAAATCAAGTTTTTGCAGATTTAATTAGTTAAGATGCAGGCATACCGGATTAAGGCAAGGCGTAAATTCAATGACTGATGTCCTTTTAAGAATGTGGTGTGAAGAGAGACGCACAGAAGGGAACACCATGTAAAGATGGAAGCAGAGGTGTACCTGCAGACCACGGAATGTCAAGGATTGCAGATCACCACCAGGGTGAGAGAGGCATGGGACAGATTTTCCCTCGGTGCTTCCAGAAGGTAACTGGCAACACCTTCATTTCAGACTTATGTCCTCCTAAATTGTGAGAAAATAAATGTCTTAAGCTACGCAGGTTGCAGTACTTTGTGACAGCAGCCCCAGGGAACTAGTATAGTAATGGTCACAAGTTCCAGGAATCTGATATAAGTTTCTCTTTGGTGTGCCCAACATTAAACCCAGTACAAGACTCTTTCCTGCCTTCTCTTTGTTACATTCCTGTCTTCAATGACTCTGTCACTCTTCTCTCTCACCTTTTTCTGTAATTTTCTTTCCTCTGCCTCTTCACCTCGTTTTTTTTTTCTTTTTTTAACACCTGCCACTTCTGACATCATCCCAGTCAAAATGGATATGCAAAAGCACACCCCTCTAAAAAACACAAAATAAATTACTAACTCAATAAATTTTGTTTTGCTATAGCAACAATGAACTAGATAATTTATAAAGAATTTTTTATTTGGCTTATGGTCCTGGAGCTAGGAAGTCCCAAAAGTGTGACTGGCATCTGGGGAGAGGCTGCTCACTCTCCATCATAAAATGACATGGCAAGACTGAACAAGCTGAGTTTCTCTTCCTCCTCCTATAAAGCAACTCCTGTCATCATAGGTCCCCACCTTCATGCCTTTATCTTAATCTTAGTTTCCTCCCAATGGCCCTCCCTCCAAATAACATTTGCATATGGGTTTGGGAACTGTTTCCAGCACATGGACTTGGGGTGGGGGAGAGCATATTTAAACCATAGCAAATATATGTGTTTATTGAAGAAACTTTGAGTGTGCTGCCACTGTACCCCAGGCACATGTCGGGCGCTGCACAAAACCTGTCCTTGTAGAGTTTATAATCCAGTAAAGAAAACAAAACGCAATCAATCTGTGGAAGGAAAAGAGCAAGATGTGGAGAACACTCTAGATTGGGAAAGGCATCCCTGAGGTTTGAAGGATGCAAGGTGGGAGAAGGTTTGGGCAGGGAGGAGCGTGGTTGACTAGTCAGTAGAGGAAGAGTCATGTCACAAAGGTGGGTGCCTACCAGGCTGAGATCATGAGAAAGGTCCCAGGTTGTGGTAAAGGATTTGGTTTTTATCAAATGCTAAAATATTTTAACTAAAGGATCTTGAACTAGCAAGTAGCATGCCCAATTTTATCAAAGAGATTATTATAGAAGCAGTCTGGACAAATAATCCAGGAAGAAACGACTAAGTCATGGAGCTGGAAAAAAGCAATTTGTATAAGAACTGCTAGTTAAGCAGGAAGAATGAGAAATGAATCACCAGACACCTGTAAGGGAACAGGGAGGAAATCTAAAACAACTCCCAGAAATAGTGCCAATCTTTACAAAGAAGATTTGGGGGAAAGATTTTAGTTTGGTTTTGTATATCTTGAGTTCCAGGACTCACTGGAGCACGGACATAGAGCTTTTCAAGCAGGTAAAATAATTTAATCTCATGAGAAAGGATTTTTCTCAAATTGTAGCTCTGGGACTTTAAAAAATTTGTTCTAATTACTTACACATGACAGCAGAATGCATTTTAACACATTGTACACAAAGGGAGCACAACTTCTCATTCCTCTGGTTGTACACAATGCAGAGTCACACTGGTCATGCAATCATACTTGTATGTAGGGTGATAATGTCCATCTCATTTCACCATCCTGCCCACCCTCTATCCCTTCTGTTCCCCTCACTCCCCTCTGCCCAATCCAAAGTTCTTCCATTCTTTCCTAGCCCACTGCCCTGCCCCATTATAGATCAGAATTCACATGTCAGAAAGAACATTCGTCCTTCGGTTTTTGGGGATTGGCATATTTTGCTTTGCAAGATATTCTCCAGCTTCATCCATCTACTGGCAAATGCCTTAATTTTATTCTTCTTTAAGGCTGTATAATATTCCATTGTGTATATATACCACATATTCTTTATCCATTCATCTGCTGAAGGGCGCCTAAGTTGGTTCCATAGTTAAGCTATTGTGAATTGAACTGCTATAGACATTGACATGGCTGCATCACTATAGTATGCTAATTTTAACTCCATTTGGGTATAAACCTAGGAGTGGGATGACTGGGTCAAATGGTGGTTCCATTCCAAGTTTTCTGAGGAATCTCCACACTGCAAGCTCCTCCTTCTAATACCATCACACTGGGTGTCAGGATTTCAAGTTGTGAATTTGGGCAAGGAGACACATTCAGTCTGTATCAGAAGGGTATGATTGAAGTAGAGACCCAAATCATAGGGAAAATCCTACCATATTACCTGGGAGATGAATCTGTAAGTAGAAGGAAGTATTCATGAACAATTCAAACAAATACCCTAAGGTGGAAATGATCTTGGCATGTGTGCTAATTTCTTGTTGATACTGTAACAAATTATCACAAAAATTATTGGCTTAAGATAACACAGTTTTATTATTTTACAATTTTGGAAATTAAAAATGGATATCAGTGGGCTAAAATCAATGTGTCGGCAGGGCTTTCTCCTTTCTGGAGCTTGGGAAGGAGAGTCCCCTGTCCTTTTCTGGCTGCCTGCATACCCTGCACAGGGACACTCAAAGAAAGACTGTAAAGCCAAAAACCTGGTCTTGTGGTGGGACTGATGCTCTAGGAAGAGCCAGGGACTGGTAGCTAATGCTGAAAACTGGACGAAATGAGACAGGACCCTCTCCTGGAGCCACCAGCCAGAGCACAGTCCTGCCAAAGCCTTGATTTTGACCTGCTATCCCCCAGAGCAGTGAAATGACAAATTTCTCTTAATTCTCCCATTTTGGGGTACCCGACTGTGGCATCCCTGGGAAACTGGTACCATCCCACTAAGGCTTTAAGTTCCTGCACAAATATCTCCTTCACCTTTTCCCTGTTGTTCCCAGTTATGAAAGAATCATTCTGTCCCTAACTCCTCTGTCCCTTCTGAATAGTTTAAAGTCATACATCTAACTCATCTTTTGATATCCACCTCCATAGTGTATATGTCCACATCAATATATATAATATACATATATTGAAAAATATTGCTTGAAGGAATACTATAGCTTAGATTTACTCTAAGTATAGTTCTCATGTCTGCAAAATTTTCTATAGGCTTTAAATGATTCTAATATAAAAATATTTATTACGTAAATTATGATACCATTGAATCTACATATTTCCACTTTATTTTCTTTATTTCCTTTTTTTTTTTTTTTTTTTTTGTACTGGGAATTGAACCCGGTAGTACTTTACCACTGAGTCATATCCCCAGCCCTTTTTATATTTTTTATTTTGAGATAGAGTCTCACAAGTTGCTTAGAGTCTTGCTAAGTGACTAAGGCTGACCTCAAACTTGTAATCCTCCTGCCTCGGCCTCCTGAGTCCCTGGGATTATATGCGTGTGCCACAGCACCTGGCTCATGTTTTAATATAAATAAATAAATGTATATATAAACTGCTGTGCATTGAACCCAGGGCAGTATAATGCCAGGGAAGTGATTCACCACTGAGCTACATCACCAGTCCCTAAAGACACTTTTAAACTATCTTGATTCCTTGGGATTTTATATTTATTTGGTTAATTGCTTTAGCTTTTAGGTGGAAGCTTTTGTTATTTTATTTTCCTAGCATTATAAAAATGGATTTTTCCTAACTATCTGGGAGACTGAGGCAGGAGGACAACAAGTTCAAGGCCAGCCTGAGCAACTTAGTGAGACTTTGTCTCAAAATAAGAAATAAAAAGGACTAGGGATATATGTCAGTGATAAAGTATTCCTGGGTTCAATCCCCAGTACCACTAATAATAATAAAAAGAACTGGTATTATGATTTAGATGTGAGGTGTCCTCCAAAAGCTCATGTGTGAGACAATGCAAGAAATTTTAGAGGTGAATTGATTGGGTATGAGTGTGTTAACCTAATCAGTGTATTAATCTTCTTATAGTGATTAGCTGTAGGTAGGTGGGTATGGTTGGAGAAGTTGGGTCATGAGGGGCATGACTTTGGGGTACATTTTGTCCCTGGTGACTGGAGTGGTCTCTCTCTGTTTTCTGGTGTCATGTCCTAAGCTGCTTTCCTCCATCGTACCCTTCTACTGTGATGTTCTGCCTCATCTTAGGCACAGAGCAATGGAGTCAACCATCTATGCACTGTGACTTCTGAAACTGAGCCCCAAATCAAATTTTCCTCCTCTGAATTGCTCTTGTCAGGTCTTTTGGTCACAGTAGAGAAAAAGCTGACTAAAACAACTGGATTTTTGAAAAATCACAGCGATAGGTTTTGAGGACAACCATGAGGTCAGTTTTGGACTTGTTTGAGATACTTCTTAGACATCTATGGTGGTAAGAAGGCAGCTGAGTGTGTGACTGTGGAGAATGTGGGGAGCTGTGAATGAACTGTGGACATGTCTGAGCCACCTCTAAAGTAGAGGTAGGTGCTATTTCACCAATCTGAGATTGCTCCATTGCTTTGGCAGACGTCCTGCTTGGAATGCTTTGATACCTTGGAATGTATTGGCTCAGACAGCGCTAGGTTCAACCACGACTCCCTGAGGGGAGAGAGAGATGCTAGCACCCCAAGTAGCCTTATGGCGGCAGCTGCCTGGAGGAGGAAGAATACCACGCAAGTGGCAAGTCCCCAGTCAGGACAACTGCCCCACGACTTCTGGCTTCTTGTTTTCCTGGAGGAACCCTTCCTCACCATAAATTCCTTTGGTGCATTTCACTATAAATAAGAGCATTTGTTGCTTTTCCCTTTGTTAGGATCAGACCCATCAGGTCTCTTCCACCCGTGGAGCCCCTGCTTCAAATATTTTCCTGTCTTTTCTTTCTTTGTCTTTGTGGTGCTGGGGATTGAACCCACTGCCTTGTGCATGCAAGGCAAGCACTCCACCACCTGAGCTATATCCCCAGCCCTACTTTATTTCTTGACATTACTTTTTCAGTCTTTTTATTTCCAGCCGGTTCACACCTCTGAGGGTTACTTATTGCATCCCTACACAGGTGACAGGGGAGGATTTGGGTTTGGAGACCTACATTGGGTAGCTATCAGCACATCTCAGATGCCGTTGGAATGGATCTTCCCCCAGGGAAGTCTTAAAATGATTATAGCCCCAGACTGCAAGTTAATCGTAGCAAGAGACATCCAACTAAGTCAAGCCCAGATATTTAGCCCACAGAAATGGTGAGATAACACATGTATTTTGCTGTGGGCTGCCATATTTGGGGATGATTCATTGTGCAGTAATAAGTAACTAATCCTAAACCAAATTGGGAAGAATTGAAAAGTGCCTGCAGTGAGTGTAGACAACTCAGTCAAGAAGTTTTGTAATGCTGGAGAGCAGAGGAATGACACGGTCATTGTAGAGAGATGCAGACTGGAGGGTTTCCTTCTTTTGAAGTTGAGCAATAAGCTGATGAAAATGATCAATTAGGCTGAGTGAGGTGGTACACATCTGTAATCCCAACACCTTCGGAGGCTGAAGTAGGAGGATCACAAGTTCAAGGTCACCCTTGGCAACTTAGTGAGACCCTATTTCAAACTGAAAATTTAAAAAGGGCCGTGAAGGTAGCTCAGTGGCAGAGGCTTGCCCAGCACGCACAAGACCCTGGGAAGTGCACACTCAAGGTGCCAGAGGTTTCAGCACCTGGTTAGGTCTCACTCTTCAGCTGTAGTTGACGCCTTCTTGGTGCATTTGTAGAAGGGCCAAAGGGGCTCACGTGGGCATTTTTATAGGGTCATTAATCCCACTCTTGAGGGTTCCACCCTTGTGATCTAACTGTTTCCCAAAGGCCCACCTCTCAACATTATCAAACTCAGGATTTTATTTCAACATAAGAATTTGAGACTTCATACCATAGAAACCAAAGCAATGAGAAATCATCTGCTGAAGTGAAAGACCTATCAGGCAAATAAGTCTCTGAGTCTAATACATATTTACTACGACCATTTTTAGAGATGAAAAGTAAGTGAAACATTTAAAATTTTATCCCTACTAATTCTGGGGTTCTCAGTCAAAGAACTGCTGAGCATAGTGGGACTCACCCATAATCCCAGCTTCTTAGGAGTCTGAGGCAGAAGGATCACAAGTTCGAGGTAGCCTGGGCAACTTAGCAAGACCCTACTTTAAAATAAAATTTTTAAAAGGGCTCAGTGCAAGAGTGCTTGACGAAATGCATGAAGCCCCAAAAAAAACAAAACAAAACAAAAACCAAAGACAACAGAGACTTACATCCGCTGCTTCAATTCGCCTGCTACGTGCTCTAATAATTTGCCTAACCTTTACCAACATTGTCATTTCCTAGAAATGCTTTTGACTCATCCCATACCTTCAGTAAAGAATTTCTCAAGTCTTAGCATGGGTATTGGAAATATAAAACTCCTTCTGACAAATAAAATACCACCTTGCAGTGCATGGAAACATAATTTAAATGTAGTGTTTGACTCAATCATCAACCCATGTAATTTATTTCTCCTGGATGAATAATTTGTGAAGACTATATGTGGCATGGTAACATTACTTTCTATTTTTCTTTTAAGAAATTATGTAAGTCTTTTGTATTCTTTTTAATTATTTGAAGTAAATACAAATTAAATGAACAATCCATAAGGACATACGTAATCTTTAAACGACATATATTTAAGAATGACTGTTTTGATCAGGGAATGCTTTTTTATACTAACAAATATTGTTAGTTCCAAAAAATGCTGACTTCTTTTCCTGTATTCCAAACACAGCAAAGATAAAGATACACAGTGCCTTTGTCAATTATAACAGAATAGTACCAATAAATGCATAATTTGAAAACATATTGTAGCACACCAGATAATTTCAAAAATAAATGTCTGGTAGTCCACTTCTCTGAGCATTGCTAAAATGCATTACGGAGAGAGAATAGTATTTTCTTCTTTGATATTGCCTCTCCCTAGAACAACTCACTGACTATATTAAGCAGATATGAAAATTCCAACTCAAATATTGGGAGCCATGTTTTACATTAGGCCACTTCTTTTTTCTGCATAGGAATTTAGGCACTTTGTGTCTACTGTATTTGTGTTAATGAGAGTTATGCATGTAGATTTCCTCAGTTCAAATGAGATTGTGCCCCCTGTCACATGGATGGCAACTGGATAGGTCACTGTTAACCCACGGAGGGTAAATGTATCTCTTCACAGAGGAGCTACCTCTTCACCTTAGGCTCTGGTGGTTTGTGGAACCTTTCCATCTAATACTCTCTCAGTCTCTTAAGTGGAAATCTGTCTCAGGAAATTAAGGAGAAAGAGGAGAGCAGACAGTAGTGGATGATAAGCTATTGGGAGGCACAGTAAATAATGGAGGGAAATGCAGCTGGAACGAGAAGGATCATTTGGGGCTATTAGATGACAAATCCACTTCAATGTGGTTATTATACCTGTAAATATAGAAAAATGATAATGTTGACAACTCTTCATCACACAATCTGTGTCATTAATAAATGATGAAGGATAGACAGAGTAAAAGAAATAAAGCCAACACTCTGTGCATAACAATATTACAGAAGAGCTTGGAAAAACTAGCTAAGCTAAAAACAAAGGCACAACTTAGCACCATTAATGAAGGATGACTGAGAAAAACAGAAAATTCAAAGGCATGTATTTAGTGGGGGAGGGATAGTAAAAGTAATATGAATAATATAGGCTTGATTGTTTAAAATAAATTAAATATATATATTTCTCTTACATTATCAGGAAAGAAATGAATGAATAATAATTACTTATGTAATTTTTTTTAAATGTTGATTTTCAGGGAAAAGATAGCTGCCTACATTCCTCTAGGGCAGATCAAGGTTATTTATAGAGTGATTGCCCACTTCCTATTCCTAAGAGAAATGCCAAATATATTTAAATTCTCCAGAGGGAATTTTTATCTCCTCCTAGAAAATTATATACAGCTGCTATATCTCCAAGTGTCCTCAGAAGTGTTAACTGGGAAAAATCAGTTAACTGGAAAAATTAGGATGGGCAGTGCAATCTCCATTGTCCATTCTCTCTTTCCAGTTGGGTACATGGCTGCTGAATAAAGATTATAGTGTTCTTTGAAGCCAATAAATAACAGGCATGTCACTAAGTTTGAGCAATGGAATGTGACCGGAAGTGCCTGATTTCTAGGAAGTTCATAAGGGAGTGGAACATTCACCTCTTTATTCCTTCCTTCTTTGCAATGGCTGAAATGCAGATATAAAGGCTGAAATCCCTACAAACATCTTCCTCCAAGAGTGGCAGCAGCAAGATATAAGCATCCTGGAACTGCCATGTGAGTTCCAAACTACCTCCTGGGTATATGTAGATTGGACAGAAGCAAGCCTTTACTTTGGTTTCCTATTACTTACAGACGAGACTAATCTTCCATGTGCATTTCTGAAAAGTAGAAAAGTAAGCAATCTCTTGATTTAAAGGTATTCAACGAGGTGAATTGCTAACCCGGACTAATGCCCAATTGATTATCTAATTGCACAATCTTTTGAACTTACACGAGGTAGAAATGGAATAACTGACTGACAGATTATTAAATAGAAAACTAAGAGTGAAACTCGCTGTTGTGATTGGCTTGGTAATCAAATCTGTGCATACTTGGAGGAAGAAAGAGCCAGAAGTTGTATCTGAGCACACCTTAGAATCACACTACATGAGGCACATTGGGTCTCCAAGTATCAATTGCGAGGCTAGTTCTTGACCTCAGAATGACTCCAGGTAAAGAGATTGAAACAGTAATTAAACAGTGAGAAAGAAAACAAGTTCAATTACCATTCTCCAAAGGAAGTATCACTTTATTTTTCCTCTGCTTCAATGGCTATTGCCTTTGTGTTTTCCTATGAACAAAGAATTAAGTAACCAGATCAATGGTATTTCCCAATCCATACAACTTAACAAAGCAGAGCTCTTAAATTCACATCTGCTGATATCATGACTAGCCAGGATTCTTTGTCATATACCACGAGTGGGCAACGAATGACCTTGGTCCAAATCCTCTTTTTGTAAATAAAATTTTATGGAAATATAGCCACAGCCATGCCCATTGCTTAGTATTGTCTATGACTTTTGCTGCAAGAGTTGAGATCTTACCATCCAGCAAAGGTGAGGTATTTCTTACCTGGTCCACTACAGAAGCTTTCCTTGGCAAAGGAAGGTTGCTCTTCCTTTCCTGTGCTCTACTGCCTTAGGTAAGAAAAAGTTTAAGTTCTTAGGTTTCATTTTTAACTCTTAAGCTCTTCCTACTCCAAAATAACTCCCCAGATCTGTCAACTCCAGGTATAACTGCATGCTCTGTTAGATCATATGGAACTTTCTTATTAAATCCCTCTGGTGAATTTTCCTGCATCAACAAGTACCATGTTTCTAAAAATGCAGCATAAAGATCTGAAGCCAAAAATATGTCAATGGAACTTAGTCTGACATCTGCAAAGTTATGTCCTTGGGTAGCCAGAGGATGTCATGACTTAATTTTTGTTTCTGGAATGTTGAAAAAATACAGCATAATGGAATCAACACAAGATCAAGGACACAAACATAGAAGACAGATATATGACTGAAGGAAATAAATAAAATGAGAGAAAATTAGGACAAGTTAAACTAACAGAAGAAAAGCAATGCAAGAGAGTACATCTGGGTAGGCAGAGGTAATTCAGGTAAAATGAAGCATTAGTTATTCATTTCTGGTTGAAGGTTATTCACGTTTTCCATATGAATGACTAACTAAAAACATGGGTTTTTAAAGAAACAACTTTATTTAAATTTGTTACCATATTCCTGAAATTTCAGATATTTAAAATTGGAGGTAATTAAAAAAAAAAAAATTTTTTTTGGTACCAGGGATTAAATTCAGGAGCACTTAATTTCTGAGCTATGTCCCTAACCCTTTATTTTCTTTTGAGACAGGATCTCACTAAGTTGCTTAGGGCCTCACTTTGGGCTGACTTTTAACTGGTGATTCTCCTGCCTCAGTCTCCTAAATTGCTGGGATCACAAGTGTGTGCCACCATGCCCAGCAGAGGTAATTTTTAAAATAATTCTAGTTCAACATGTCCATCATGTCCACAAGAACCAATTAAGCCCCTCCTAAAAAATATAAAATGTACAGTAATGTAGCCAACTATTTCAGTTGCTAATCTGTTCTTTCTCCTGTGATCACTATAAATAGCACATACTCTTCTAAAGAAAAAAGTCATTTTAATGGTGGAGATTATTAGATACAAAGATAAAACATAAAACCTTTAGGGATTTATGGTAATCTTACCCATTGGAAAATCAGGAGTTTATTGAAAGATAAAGTCAATGCTGCAGTATACATGAGCTAGTTGCAGACTGATTATAATGTAACCATAGTTAGATAACTCACATATATCTTCAGATTAGGATTGGCGAAAGGGAAATCTCCATTAACATTTTTCACCTTCCCTATGTGGTAAACACATTAATAAGATTTTTTGAGTGTTTCAATGATTGTGTCCTTGTGATATATTTCCCTCTGAGTTGTGTGCCTTTCTTCTTTTACTGTCTCCTTCCAGTAATTAAATTAAATTCTTCAATATTCTTGTTTTTCTTTTCTTTTCTTTTGGGGGAGAGGGGGTATGGGGGATTGAACCCAAGTGTGCTTTACCCCTGAGCTATATCCTGGGTCCGTTTTATTTCTCATTTTGATACAAGGTCTCTCTTTTTTTTTTTTAATCTTTTTTATTTTTACAAAGTGCATTTTGATTCATTGTACACAAATGGGGTACAACTTTTCGTTTCTATGGTTGTGCACAATGTAGATTCACACCATTCATGTAATCATACATATACATAGGGTAATACTGTCTCATTCTACTGCTTTTGTCCCCCACTCCCTCCCATCCCATTTTCCTCTACAACATCCAAAGTTCCTTCATTCTTCTCTTCCCCACCGCCACCCCTCCTCATTATGTATTGTCATCCACTTATCAGAGAAAACATTCAGCCTTTGGTTTTTTGGACTTGGCCTATTTCACTTAGCGTGATGTTTTCCAACTTCATTCATTTACCAGCAAATGCCATAATTTTATTCTTCTTTATGGCTGAGTAATATTCCATTGTGTATATATACCACTGTTTCTTTGTTCACCCATCAATTGAAGGGCATCTAGGTTGATTCCACAAACTGGCTATGGTGAATTGAGCTGCTGTGAACATTGATGTGGCTGCATCACTATAGTATGCTGATTTTAAGTCCTTTGGGTATAAACCGAGGAGTGGGATAGCTGGGTCAAACGGTGAGTCCATTCCAAGCTTTCTGAGGAATCTCCATACTGCTTTCTAGAGTGGCTGCACCAATTTGCAACTCCACCAGCAATGTATGAGTGTGCTTTTTCCCCACATCCATGCCAAAACTTATTATTGCTTGTGTTCTTGATAATAGCCTTTCTAATTGGAATTAGATGAAATCTTAGGGTGGTTTTAATTTGCATTTCTCTAATTACTAGGAATGATGAGCACTTTTTCATATATTTGTTGATCACCTGTATATCTTCTTTTGTGAAGTGTCTCCTCTTTTCTTTAGCCCATTTATTGATTGGGTTCTTTGTATTTTTGGTGTAAACTTTTTTAAGTTCTTTATAAACTTGGGAGATTAGTGCTCTGTCTGAAGTGTGTGTGGAAAAGATTTTGTACCACTCTGTAGGCTCTCTTTTCACATTATTGATTGTTTCCTGTGCTGAGAAAAAACTTTTCAGTTTGAATCTATCCCATTTTTTGATTCTTGCTTTTTTATTTTTTATTTTTGCACTATGGGGGTCTTGTTAAGGAAGTCTGGTCCTAAGCCAACATGATGAAGATTCGGGCCTACTTTTTCTTCTATTTGGTGAAGGGTCTCAGACCTAATTCCTAGATCCTTGATCCATTTTGAGTTAATTTTTGTGCGGGGTGAGAGATAGAGGTTTAATTTCATTTTGCTGCATATGGATTTCCAGTTTTCCCAGCACCATTTGTTGAAGAGGCTATCTTTTCTCCATTGTAAGTTTTGGGCACCTTTGTCTAGTATGAGATAACTGTACTTTGTGGGTATGTCTCCGTGTCTTCCATTCTGTACCATTGGTCTACCTGTCTATTTTGGTACCAATACTGTGCCGTTTTTGTTACTATTGTTCTATAGTAGAGTTTAAAGTCTGGTTTTGTGATACCTCTTGCTTCACTCTTCCTGCCCAGGATTGCTTTGGCTATTCTGGGTCTTTAGTTCTTCCAGATGAATTTCATGATTGCTTTTTCTGTTTCTATAAGAAATGTCATAGGAATTTTAATTGGAATTGTGTTAAATCTGTATAGTACCTTTGTAAGTATGGCCATTTTGATAATATTAATTCTGCCTATCCAAGAACATGGGAGATCTTTCCATCTTCTATGGTCTTCAATTTCTTTCTTCAATGTTCTGTGGTTTTCATTGTAGAGATCTTTCACCTCTTGGTTGGATTGATTCCCAAGTTTTGTTTTGTTTTGTTTTGAGGCTATTGTGAACAGAGTTTTCCTCATTTCCCTTTCAGATGTTTCATTGCTTATGAATAAAAATGCTTTAGATTTATGCATGTTGATTTTATATCCTGCTATTTTGCTGAATTCATTGATGAGGTCTAGACGTTTTCTGGAGGAGGTTTTTGGATCCTCTAAATATAGAATCATGTCATCAGCAAATAATGACAGCTTGAGTTCCTCTTTTCCTATTTGTATGCCTTTCATTTCTTTAATCTAATTGCTCTGGCTAGTATTTCAAGGTTGATGTTGAATAGAAGTGGTGAAAGAGGGCATCCCTGTCTTGTTCCAGTTTTTAAAGGGAATGTTTTCAGTTTTTCTCCATTAAGAATGATGTTGGCCATGGGCTTAGCATAGATGGGCTTTACAATGTTGAGGTATGTTTCTACTATCCCTATTTTTTCTAGTGTTTTGAGCATGAAGGGATGTTGTATTTTGTCGAACACTTTTTCTGTATCAACTGAAATAACCATATGATTCTTAACCTTAAGTCTATTGATGTGATGAATTACATTTATTGATTTCCATCTCTTAATATGTTTTTGGATGCCGTTCATAAGGATTTTGTTAAGGATTTTTGCATCTATATTCATCAAAGATACCGGTCTAAAATTTTCTTTCCTTGTTGTGTCTTTGTCTGGTTTGGGTGTGAGGGTGTTATTAGCTTCTTAGAATGAGTTTGGTAGGGTTCCCTCCTTTTCTATTTCCTGGAATACTTTGAGAAATATTGGGATGAGTTTTTCTTTGAAAGTCTTATAGACACTGGCTGAGAATCTGTCTGCTCCTGCGCTTTTCTTGGTTGGTACGCTTTTAATGGCTTCTTCTATTTCATTGCTTGATATTGATCTATTTAAGTTGTGAATGTCCTCCTAGTTCAGTTTGGGAGGAGCATATGTCTTTAGAAATTTGTTGATGTCTTGAGTATTTTCTATTTTGTTGGAGTATAGATTTCCAAAGTAGCTTCTCGTTATGTTATGTATTTCAGTGGTATCTGTCATGATCTTTCCTTTTTCATCACGAATTTTAGTAATTTGAGTTTTCTCTCTCTTTGTTAGTGTGGCTAAGGGTTTATCTATTTTGTTTACTTTTTCAAAGAACCAACTTTTTGTTTTGTCAATTTTTAAAAATTTTTTCTTTTTTTCAATTTCATTGGTTTCATCTCTGATTTTAATTATTTCCTGTCTTCTACTACTTTTGGTGTTGTTCTGTTCTTCTTTTTCTAGGGCTTTGAGCTGTAATGTTAGGTCATTTGGTTGTTGACTTTTTATTCTTTTCTTGAATATGCTCCATGCAAAGAATTTTCCTCTTAGCACTGCTTTCATAGTGTCCCAGAGATTTTGATATGTTGTATCATCATTCTCATTTACCTCTAAGAATTTTTTTTATCTCATCCTTGATGTTTTCTGTTATCCATGCTTCATTAAATAGTGTATTATTTAGTCTCCAGGTGTTGGAGTAATTTCCGTTTTTTATTTTTTCATTGATTTCTAATTTAATTCCATTATGATCTGATAGAACATAAGGTAATATCTCTATTTTTTTGCATTTACTATGGGCTGCTTTGTGGCATAACATATGGTCTGTTTTCGAGAAGGTTCCATGTGCTGCTGAGAAGAAAGTGTCTTCTCTCATTGATGGATGGAATATTCTGTATATGTCTGTTAAGTCTAGGTTATTGATTGTGTTATTGAGTTCTATGCTTTGTTTGTTTAGTTTTTGTTTGGAAGATCTATCCAGTGGTGACAGAGGTATGTTAAAGTCACCCAGAATTATTGTGTTGTGGCCTATTTGATTCCTGGAATTGAGAAGGATTTGTTTGATGTACATAGATGCACTGTTGTTTGGGGCATAAATATATTGTTATGTCTTCCTGATTTATGGTTCCCTTAAGCAGTATGAAATGTCCTTCAAACCCTTCTTACTAACTTTGGCTTGAAGTTCACTTTATCTGAAATAAGGATGGAAACCCTTGCTTTTTTTCTGAGTCTGTGAGCATTGTAGGTTTTTTCTCATCCTTTCACCTTTAGTCTGTGGACATCCTTATCTATGAGATGAGTCTCTTGCAGGCAGCATATTGTTGGGTCTTTCTTTTTAATCCAATCTGCCAGTCTATGTCTTTTGATTGATGAGTTTAGGCCATTAACATTCAGGGTTATTATTGAGATATGATTTGTATTCCCAGTCATTCGGGCTTATTTTTGGTTTTTTAATTTGGCTTGGTTTCACCTTTGAGTGGGTTTTTCTCTAAGGTAGTTCCTCCCTTTGTTGGCCTACATTGTTGTTTTTCATTTCCTCCTCATGGACTATTTTGTTGAGAATATTCTGTAGTGCAGTCTTTCTAATTGTAAATTCTTTTAACTTTTGTTTATCATGGAAGGATTTTATTTCGTCTTCAAATCTGAAGGTTAGTTTTGCTGGGTATAGGATTCTTGGTTGGCAACCATGTTCTTTCAGAGCTTGAAATATGTTGTTCCAGGCCCTTCTAGCTTTTAGAGTCTGGGCTGAGAAATCTGCTGATATTCGTATTGGTTTTCCCCTCTATGTAATCTGATGCTTTTCTCTCACAACTTTCAAAATCCTATCTTTATTTTGTATGTTAGGCATTTTCATTATAATGTGCCTTGGTGTGGATCTGTTGTAATTTTTTGCATTTGGTGTTCTGTAAGCCTCTTTTGATTTTCCATTTCATTCTTCAGATTTGGGAAAATTTCTGATTTTATTTAATTAAATAGATTGTTCATTCCTTTGGTTTGTATCTCTGTGCCTTCCTCAATCCCAACGATTCTTAAATTTGATCTTTTCATGACGTCCCATAGTTCTTGGAGGTTCTGTTCATGATTTCTTACCATCTTCTCTGGGCAAATTTATTTTCAAGATTAAATATTTGTCTTCATTGAGGTTCTGACTTCCAAGTGGTCTAGTCTGTTGGAGATGCTTCCCATTGAGTTTTTTATTTGGTTTATTGTTTACTTCATTTCAAGGATTTCTGTTCGTTTTATTTTTTTCTTTCTTTTTGAGAATCTCTATCTTTTTGTTGAAATGATCTTTTGCTTCCTGCAGTTGCTCTTTCAACTGCTTTATTGGAGTGATCATTAATTGCCTGCATTTGCTCTCTTATCTCCTCCTTTGCATCATGAATCATTTTAATTATGTATATTCTGAAATTCTTTTCTGACATTTCTTCTACCATTCTGTCACTGGATTCTATTAACATAGAATCTAGGTTTGTTTGGATCATTTTCTTCCCTTGCATGTTGTTCACGTATCTTCCCTGCTAGCAATGCAGATCTGAGGTATTGCAGTTTCCCCCTCTAGGCTTATAGTGACCCTATAGGTTTCCAAAACTTTTTCTTTAAGGGGGAGATCAACATTAGCAGTGCCCAGTACAGACAATATGCAACCCTAAACCAAATAGCTCCTATGAAGACATTAACAATATTGTCATAACAAACAGAATGAGTTCAATTATTATCTACATTAGAACAAATAGATTTGCAATAAGGTCTGCAGTTTCTAATGGAGGACAAAGATGATAGGGAGGGGTGTAGATGTAGCTGTTAATGGGATAAGAAAAGATTATATAGAAGCTCTAGATTGTAGAAAGCATGAAAGTGTAATCAAAAGAAGTTGGTTGTTAGCATGAAAAAAGGGAGAAAGAGACTCTGAAGAAACAGGTAAACAAAAGGAAAGTAGAGCAAGAAAAGTAAAGAAATAAAAACTTAAAAATTTTCAAAAAGGAGAAAAAAAAACTACACTATAACAGTCATATACTATTCAAACCTCCCAGTCTTCAGTAGCCTGACATATGAGAGGTACCTGACAATGAGCTTCCAGTCTCCAGCACGTGTCTCAGAATTGGATTTGCCCCACCTTAAGATGGGAGCTACCACTTCCAGGATATCCAAGATGGCCGCTCTGGCTTCCAAATGTGTTGGCAAATGGGGAGCCGCAGCTTGGGGTGTGGGTGTGGTTGGTTGGTGGTCCTGGAGGTGGTTGATCAGGCAGGGGTCCTGGAGTCGGGGCTCAGTCTGTCTGGCCAGGGGTCCTATAGGTCCTGGCTGTTGTCTCAAAATGGCAGTACCTGCAGGTACTGTGATAGTGGACTTCCAGGCAACAGTAAGCAGCTGGCAATCCACTAGCAGTCTGCAGTTGGTCTGCTGGCTGTTGTCGGACGATCAGGAGGTGAAACTCCGGCTATGGGTGATGGGTAGGTGAAAGGCAGGCAATGGATAGGCAAGAGGCAGGCAAATGGTGGATGATAGGTGCTAGTCAGTGAGCAGTCTGCACTCAAAAAGTAGTCAATATGCTGGCAGACTGCAGGTGATTGCAGTAGACAAATTGGATAAACAGCAGGGGATCAATAAACAGCATGATATTGTCACCCAGAAACAGATATCCTCTGCTTGAAACACAGTTATGAACCGACAAGGAACACAGCCTCCCTCTAGTCTGCCATCTTGGATCTCTCCCTACAGACTACATTTTGATTCATTGTACACAAATGGGGTACAACTTTTTGTTTCTATGGTTGTGCACAATGTAGATTCACAGCATTCATGTAATCATACATATACATAGGGTAATACTGTCTCATTCTACTTGTTTTTGTCCCCCACCCCCTCCCACCCCATTTTCCTCTACAACATCCAAAGTTCCTTCATTCTTCTCTTCCCCACTGCCACCCCTCCTCATTATGTATTGTCATCCACTTATCAGAGAAAACATTCAGCCTTTGGTTTTTTGGACTTGGCCTATTTCACTTAGCGTGATGTTTTCCAACTTCATTCATTTACCAGCAAATGCCATAATTTTATTCTTCTTTATGGCTGAGTAATATTCCATTGTGTATATATACCACTGTTTCTTTGTTCACCCATCAATTGAAGGGCATCTAGGTTGGTTCCACAAACTGGCTATGGTGAATTGAGCTGCTGTGAACATTGATGTGGCTGCATCACTGTAGTATGCTGATTTTAAGTCCTTTGGGTATAAACCGAGGAGTGGGATAGCTGGGTCAAACGGTGAGTCCATTCCAAGCTTTCTGAGGAATCTCCATACTGCTTTCCAGAGTGGCTGCACCAATTTGCAACTCCACCAGCAATGTATGAGTGTGCTTTTTCCCCACATCCATGCCAAAACTTATTATTGCTTGTGTTCTTGATAATAGCCATTCTAATTGGAGTTAGACATTTGTTGATCACTGTTACAGGGTCTATTTCCATTTCCCAGCATGTCCTCAAACTCGTGATCCTCCTGCCTCAAACTCCTGAGTTGCTGGAATTAGAGGTATGTACTACCACACCAGCTCATTCTTTTATGTCTGCATCTTCTACATTCTTGAATGTCTGAGCATGCATTTTCCTTAGACTGTTGTCAATCACTATATTCCCACAGACTCTTATGGAAGTGAATTAGAGAATATGGAATCTATTAGACATCGGTATCCTAAAAGCTAGAAAGAAAAGGTAAACCATAGTACCAGATACTCAGAAATATTCATATCATTATAGTACCTATAGGTAGTGCCTCCTTGTGTTTTCAACAGCACTTCTTCCCTACAACCTTATTTCTTTGTCTGTACCTGAGTGGCAGATAATGGTTTTTGCGTCCCTTCTTCAGCTGGGTACCAGCTGCATTGTGCCAATGACTTTTGAAAGGAGACTAATGGACCTAGTTCATAAACACTACTAGAAGCTAGAGTGAAATCACGGGGCTCTGTTTATCTGCCATTAGTCATCAATAAATGATAGCAGTGTTAAACAATAAACACAGAGCTCTGAGAATATCATTAACATTATTTACAAAATAAATGTTTCTCTGATACATCGGGTTTCAGTAGCCAGATCCCCAGAGGGCTCTAGGGCTGGATTTGTCGTCAGCTGTGTTTTAAACTGAAAGATCTTTTTAAAAAGCTGTTTCAGGTTCTCTGCTTTGATGAGCTTGTAAGACTGGGATTTTGTCAAAGAATAAGATCTTTATTTCCTCTGGATGTGTGTCATCTGTTATTGGGTTAACCCGAGGAAGTGCTGGAAATGTCTGACAACGCTTTGATCTCTTCACAACTTGGTTGCCTATATTGACGTCTGTGTTAAAGGAAGCATACCTAAACCCACCAACTATCTAACTGAAGAACACAACATATAAACCTTGAGACCTGAAGAAATAACTAACCCTTTCCTGTGCCACTTTCTGTTGCAAAAAAAGTCCTTTGTAAGCAGAATGCTCCCTAGCATGCTTTGTCTTGAAATGATATGTCCCATCACTTGGTACCACATTGCAAACAGCTGGATCTATCACATCTCATGGTATGATTCCCACTTGTTGAGTTTCCTAAAACCAAATTCTAAAAGCCATAAAGAGGAAAAGAATAAACATGCTTTATGCTTTATGACTTTCTCATGATCACTTTAGTCATCTACCTAAAGATTTATTTTGAAGGCTAAGTAGTGATTACAGATGAATGCACTTCTGAAATGAATTTAAAATTTAAAACTTTGAAACACTTAAGAACCCAAGACAGAGTGAAAACCTGGAGGCTTCAAACTCCACATCTATGTACTATTTGAGTAAATTACCTGAGAACCCACAGTGATAGGTCTGTGATGTCACTGACATAACTGATAAACAAGGAGCAAGGTTAACATATGGTGAATTCAGTTTCTCAAAAATCATAGGAAAGACATAACCTGGTGGTTACATTATTTAAAAAAAAAAATTTTAGTTGTAGATGGACACAATACCTTTATTTTATTTATTTATTTTTATGTGATGCTGAGAATCCAAGCCAGTGCCTCACACATGCTAGGCGAGTGCTCTACCCCTGAGCCACAGCCCCAGCCCTTGTGATACTTTTAAGAATTATGCAAAAATCTTCTGTTATCTCATTGAGAGGAAAGTGACCTTTCTACAAGGAGTGAAAATGTTCTGATTGGTAATGTCTACTTCCTTAGGTGGTCGTGGAGATTAAATATAAAAGGAGTGCCAGAGCTAATGGTCATTAACTGTTTACTCTTTCCCCCTTGTGCTTTGTCTTTCTTTGTTTTCTTAAGGAGACAAAAACTCAACAGGGATCCTACTTACTAATCTTTGTGGAATGGACTCAGCAACAGAATAGGATAAAATGATTTTTAAATGATGAACTTATGTTCATCCTAAGTTCATAAGACGATAAGGTATCTAAAACCTTTCTTAAATCTTTGTGTGGGACAGATACCATATAATTTTTCATCTAAAACACAGAAATAAAAGCATGAAAAAAATGTTTTTCGCAGGGTGGAGGGCTTGTTTTGTTTTGGTGCTGGGAATAGAAACCAGGGCCTTGTGTGTGCTAAGCACATGCTCTACCACTGAGCTCTACCTCGGCGCCAACGTGTTCACCCTGTCTCCGATGTTACTTAAGAGCAAATTCAAAAAATGATATTAAAATCTCCAAATTGGAAATTCTAAAACAAGAACATTATGTTGGAGACATTACTTGGTGTGTTGGTAAACGAACTAGCATACAAATCAGTGGTGAAATCACTATTTATTTTTGGATTGTATCTTTCTTCTGTAAAATATTCAAACAGATACCCCATTCTATGTTTAAATTTGCAAGAAGGGCAGAGAGCCTAAGGAGAACTTCTCAGTGGGGAGCAAAGAATGAAACTTAAAATGCCCAAACAAGGGAGGTTGGGGAGAGGAAGAATAGAAATCCATTGGATTAGACAAATGGAAACAAAGGGAGGGAAGGGAGAGGGGAAAAGGAAAGACAGTAGATCTAACTGGTCATAACTTTCCTAGCCTTGTCTTTGTATACATGACCAGGGTAACTACACATCATGTATGACCACAAGAGAATAAGTTATACTCTATGTATGTATATTCTGCAAAATACATTCTACTGTCATGCATAACTAAAAAATAAAAAATAAACAAAGGGGGCAGGTACACACGTAGCAGCCATGACTGGAATTGTTTGAGAAGCTATATTGTTTTAGAAGGTGACATCTTTGCTCTCTGTTTCTACTAAAATTTCTGTTTGTGCATTGCTAAGTCTTTGTGGCTTTCTTCTATTTTGCTCCAGAGTTAGGACCCAACTGCATCGCTGCTCGGGATGTCTACGTGGGCCACACTACCCAAGACTCATTTCCTTCCTAGTTCTCCTTCTTGCATTTGTTGGCTGGGTCCCCTGTTAACTCCCATTGGTTTCCCTGCTGCCAGGTCATACCCTCTTCACTCAGAATGCTAAATTAGTTATATAATCTTTAGTGCTGGGCCATATTTTGCTTGATATCATATAAAACACATCAATGTCAGAGTATCTCCCAGTGCATAAGCGAATAGCAAACATGTACCCGGAGAATGGCCTCATTCTTGCTCAGTGGCCATTTGAAGGATAAAAATTTGTTCCTGTCTCCAGGATGAAAGCTTCCTAGAGTGTCACTTGGGTCAGGTTTCACACTAATTCCAATGGATGT
Source organism: Sciurus vulgaris (assembly GCF_902686455.1). Taxonomy (NCBI): domain Eukaryota; kingdom Metazoa; phylum Chordata; class Mammalia; order Rodentia; family Sciuridae; genus Sciurus; species Sciurus vulgaris. The sequence goes on from NC_136469.1 coordinate 24,839,758, forward strand.
TAATTTGCTGGCTGGTGGGGAGTTGGGGCAAAGTCAATCAGAGGAGTAGACTTGGATCCTTCTGCAGTTCAAGATCCTTAGGATGCCTCTAATCTAAGCTTTTCAAGATAAGACAGAATCACATTTTCAGTTGTTGTTTTTTTTTTTTTTTTTTGGATTAGAAAGAAGGCAGGACCAGGTCTTTGTCTTTAAATGCTTTAAATAACAGAGCTGGGTTGGCAAATGGAACTGTGCATAGCGATCTATGCTAACATTTAGCCTTATTTGCAGTAAGGACCCAGATGTGCCATCAGCCTACTGCTACCTGGCAAAGTGCACTTCAATTTCAAGCTGATGGGTTTACTTTCCAGGGTTGAAATTGTTGTCAGCGATTTTTATTTTAAATAGAAGTTGCAGTCAGTGGCCTTTTAGAATACTTCATATTTACAAAGGTGCATTTCATAAGAACATCCTAAAGTGCTGTGTGAAGATCATTTCATTTATCCTTATAACATCTCTGTGAGAGAACTCAGTCCATATTGCCCTCCCCCAGCATCACCCAGCCCATGTTCAAAAGAAAGCACACAAAGGCCCAACACAGAGGGTTTCTAGAGGACCAGGACAGAACTCACACTGGGCTCAAGAATGGACCTGTTAGGGTTGCTTATGGCTCCAGCAACATTTTGGGGATTATGACTATCCCTCCAAGAGAAAAGGCTTTCTCAGGGGCATAAGAATGGGGGATGGGAAGAGAAGGTTCCAAATGAACCTGTTGTGTTGAAGGCCCTTCCTGTCTGCATGCCTCCTTCTCTAGTTCTCCAGGAACCAGTCACTACCATCTCTAAGAAAAGGAGTAAAGGGGAGACATGGAGGCAAAGAAGTCAGGTGAACCCAAGAGATGTTTATTCTGTTCCTTGCTTTTGAAATGCTCAACTAGATCAGAAACCAAGTGATTTTTATTCTATAGCACACTCAAGTGATTAGGATAATCCATTAAGCATATCCTAAGAACCTTTATTTCCTAGGGTTAAATTGACTTGATTCAATCATTTATTCGATAGAAGCTTTGATAAACTATACATAATACTGGTTTAGAAAGAAATGGGAAGAATGGCGATGATAGAAATTTATCTTTTTCTTTCTTTATGAAGGCAGGAAATGAGTAATTATTGAGAATCTGTGGAATACCAAGGGTTTTTTGATGACCTCAATTATGCAATTTGATTTAACACCGAACTGTAGAAACTGATTCCCGTGTTCTCTTTTAAGAAACTGAGACTCCCAAAGAACAAACAACTTATTGCAGGTCACACAACTAGTAAAGTGAACTACAGAACCTGGTTCGACCCAGTCCTTTCTAATTTCTCAGTTCCAGCTAAAAAATGTTTTCAGGTTGTTCTCGTATGGCTAATGTGAAGCTACTCAAGGAAACAACAGACCTTCTCTTACCAAGAGTCAGTTGGATTTGTTCCAATCCAGTTGACATCCTTTGTACCTTTGATTTGATTATATCACTTAGTTAAATGAAATATGAATACAGAAGAAAGAAGTTTATAGTTTCTATAAAGACTAGAAAGCTTTGGAAGTATTGTATTAAATTGCTTTCAAATATATGTGGGTGATACACCTGCAAAATATTGGGGTAAATTCATAAAAATGTGGGATTTTATATTGAGATTGCTTCACGATCCTCACTACAACTTAAAGAAATGAAACTGGAAACAGCAGATGACGCACGTGGCTGTGGTTACTTGAGAAAGATGATACAAAAATCAAAGAAAAGACTGTAGCCTTACATCAAAAGATTGAAAAAAAGTGAATAGAAATCTAAACTTTTGTACCACATATATTTATATTAGATTCATAATATTTTATATATATATATATATATATGGTATACATAAACTTAAGCCTTAAAAATGCAGTTTATGTATCTCCCTGCTTTAACTGCCTTTTTCAGTTAGCTATTCAACTGGACAGCCTTAAATTTTTGCCCCTGAAGATGGCATCTCACATAGAGCTTTCCTTCTCTAGGAATCCTACCAAGCCAATGGATTGCATGTATTTCTACCCACCTGAGGGGCATGTACACATGGACCTAACTCTGGTTCATGGAGGAGGATAACTAAAGTCAACAGAAGGGAAAATAGGATTTTCCTGTTATTTCCCTTAATCTCAAACAGGATTAAGATGCATACGAATGGTGAAAAACCAATCAACTTTCTGATTAACCTTGATTAATGTTAAATGAAAAGTTCATGTTATTTAAAATTGTTCTGTTTCTGTGCTTCTGGGCTGTTGTTTATATTTGCTTTCATTTCCTAATAAAGCTTTATTTTCAAAAATGCCAAACTTCTCCATTCAACCTGGTCAACTATGGTACTGTTTTTCTAGTCACCAAAATTCACAAGCCACTTCCTTTTCCTCACTCGGCCCCCTAATCTCCAAATCCCTACTTACTGGGGGCAGTCATAAAACAGAACCATGACATATCTTCTCAGTAGGTCTCCTGCGTCAACTCCCCACTACTACCATCAGGCCTTCACAAATCTAATCTTTAGCTGAGTGAGCTTATTTACCTAGAATCCAAATCTGGTTATAACTACTCTGTTTAAAACAAATCAAGTTATTCTTTGCTTATCGGAATGAGCCCAAGTTCCTTGGCATAGAATATAAGACCCTCTTTAAACTGGATCTCTTTCTGTTTTTATAGATTTGGTTCACATTCTCTTTTTCTGGTAGTTTTACTCTTCTAGACAATTTCTTCTCAATATTCAGGATGCACTTTAGGTGTCTTTTCTAAGAAATCCCATTGACACTCTAGGTCAGCAGGTGAGGTTCCTTTTCTATGGTATCTCCAGCCCCAACACCTACCTCATGCTCAATAGGTAGAAAGCCCTTTGCAAAGAAGCCCAGGAAACCTTGATATAACATATCTATAGAATGAGAAGATGAGGGCTACCGATTTCCCTGGGGACCCAGATACTGAACCCATTTCTAAGACAGTTGTGGGTTCTAAGGCGAACCCTTGGAGTTTGAAATAATAACAAGCCCACCTGTGGAGCGGTTCCCCTGCCTGAGCTGTCCTGTATAGAGGGTCATCCCATAGATGCCAAGCATTGGTTTCAATTTGTGCTATTATATTGAAATTTGCTCTTACCTACATTGAATAGCATCTTTAAAAAAAAAAAAATATATATATATATATATATATATATTTCTATTAGTCTGCCCAGTTAAGTCATCAAGAGAAAATACTAACCAAGAATTACAACTTTATACATTGAGGCTTACCTTTTGACTATCTACCAAAACTATGAGTTTGAATTGAATTTGTGAGTGATTCTTATTCTTACATCATCTTTAACACCAATATAGACTTGAAATTGAATATTCTTTGGTGGATGTAGTGGTACACTCCTATAATCCCAGTAACTTGGGAAGCTGAGGCAGGAGAATCACAAGTTCAACGCCAGCCTCAGCATCTTAGAAAGTCCCTAAACAATTTAACAAAACCCTATCTCAAAATAAAAAAATAAAAAGGGCTCAGAATGTTGCTCAGTGGTTAGGCACCTGTGGGTTCAATCTTTAGTGCCAAAAAAGAAAACTAAATAAACTGAATATTCTTGGGGTCTTGCATTCATGAAGGTGGAGTATATTTAGAAGTTATCACTAAATTTAATTTTTCCAATTTTAGAAACATAGTATTTACAGAGAGATCAGATATTGCTAGGAGTCTTTATTTTTGTATTCTTAAAATTATATTGAATATAAATATTGTATAACATAAGTAACCCTTTACAGTTGTGAAACCCATGTGAATTTATTTGCTTCTCATAATTCATATGTTTACACAAAGCAGGTATTATCCCCATTTTAGTGATAAAAAACCAGGATGGTTTGAGGACCATGGCCACATTTGTCCAGAATTAGTAATAGGTTAAAATATAAAAAATAAGTCAAATTTTCTGATTCCTAATATGAGTCTGTGCATAGGTAGGGTAGAGCATTCTTTTTCTCTTAAGAAGGAAATGTATAATATATGTATATATATACATACGTATATATACATGTATAATATATATATATACATACATATATATATATTTGTGTGTGTGTTTGTACCAAGTTGATAAAAATCATTTTTCAAATGTGAACATTTGTTGATACAACCAAAGTATAGAAAAAAATGGGATGAAAATTAATTCAGCCTTAATTTCTTTGTCAAGACCTTATTACATCAGGACAATGGTTTTATTAAATAGTCATTTCCATCATCTATTTTACTCTATGGCCATCTACGACTTCTCAAGTAAAAAAATAAATGTTTACAAATGTGAAATGTAAAGAATTTGTCTGATTTCTAAAATTCTGGCAGGAGCATATCTCCATGTTTAAATATCATAGAAGGAAATTATGACAGTTCTTACATTTGTTACTACTTTTCTGACAGCCAGTAAAAACCATATGGGAAAACATTTTAAAGACTCAAAAGTAAATTGCACATACACAGGAATTCTGTCTTTTTCTTTGATGGCATCTAATGAAGGTCTAGAAGAGCCCTGGAATATAGTGCCCTTAATAAATATTGTTGGATGAGTAAATCAAAGAATAAAGGAGACAGATGAGAAACTGAGGCTCATGACTGTATCAAAGGCCTCCAGAGAAATAGACTAACAGGATATTTGTGGGTATAGAAGAGGGAATTTATTACGAAAATTATGGAGACTGAGAAGTCCCATAGTCTGCCACCTACAAACTGGAGGACCAGGAAAGCTGATAGCATAATTCAGTGAGAGTGTGAGGCCTGGGAATAAAGAGCTCTAATGACAGAGGACAGGAGAAGATGGATGTCCCAACTCAAGAAGAAGGAGATGATTCTCCTTCCTCCAACTTTTTGTTGTATTTGGACCCTTAGTGGACCAGACATTGCCCACATTGGATCTTTTTTACTCAATTAACTGATTCAAATGTTAATCTCTTCCAGAAAAAGTCTCATGGACATATCCAGAAAATGATGTTTTACCAACTATCTGGGTATCCCTTAGCCCAGTCAAGTTAACCATCACGATGACCTTATGTTGTCTGAAAAGAAAAAATAAATAAATAAATGAATAAATTCATTGATTCAACAAATATTTACCAAGTGCCTAAATCTTCTAGATAGATTCTGATGCTGTGGGATAGAGCCACCAAATCCTTGTTACTGCCCCAGGTTGAAGTGTTCCAAGTTAAACAGGGTGACTAGGGAAGTTCTCTCTGAGAAGCTGTTGTTTGAAATTTGAATGAAGAGAGAGCAAGGCATGCAAAGATAATGTTGCTTGCCTATTGATGAAGTATTAAATTAGATGATGCATGGAAAACTGATGTTCAGATGGCCAAAACAAAGAATTAGTCTGTTCCTTTTTGGGCATACTGGGAACTGTGGGTTTGCTGTGTCCCTGGAAGAAGTAGGAGATGTGCAGAAGAACAGGTTCTGCTGTTTAAGTCGATTTTCTGTATCACAGTCCCACATTTTAAAACCTGAATGCAATTTGGGCAGATATTCTAGTTAGTTCCAAGGGTCCTGGAACAGAATTAGGGTTTGCATATTGTCCACTTTAGGTACTTGGGCCATTCTATATCAGCTCAATATAAATACTTTATGCAATTTTCTTCCTTTTTTATCAGTAGGATTGAACCCAGGGCCTCATGCATGCTGAGCATGAGCTCCACCACTGAGCCACACACCCAGCCCCTTTATGCAATTTTTAAATCCCCCAAATTTAAACAAATTTTACTAGTTGTCTTGAGTGTATACTGTCTTGTATTTGAAAACATTTTTGGTCTTTCAAAAATTTGTTTATATACTTTACATTTTACAGATTTTTAGTTTTTTCTTAAACAGGACAACTGCTGTTTTATTGATAATTCTTTAAATCTTTTTTATTTCATTTTGCAAATAAAATATGCTATTGTAGTCAACCAAAACCAAAATATATAAGAAACTAAAAATCACTCAAGATAATCACCATTAACACTTCACTACCTATCCTAATGCACCTCTTTAGATTTATAAATGCAGACTATCTATTCTCAATTTTGAGTAAATGGAATCTTATTTTACATGTGTTTTGTTGAGAATTTTTTTTAAAAATTATTTCTCTTCTCTCCCTCTTATCTATTCCTTCTCACCATAGCCATAAGAATTGTTAAAAAAATGTTTTGCTTATTTGAATACCTATTGGAAAAAAATCCCTCCAAATCAGCTAATATAGACCTAACATATTCTCTTTAGTGGAAATATAACACTGGGTGAACCACACTTTATTCCTCTACACCCCTAAGGAGGAGCATTCTATGAACAAATCTGCAGTAAACACCCTTATGCATGCACACTTATGTGTTGATAGTTTATTTTTGTGGGATTTCTAGAGGTAAGGGCATGTGTATTTTCAATCTTACTAGATATGGCCAGATTTGCATTCTCAAGAGGCATTAATAGTTTACATTTCCCTTTGCATCTTATCCAATATTTATTTTTCATGTTTGCACACATACACACCATACACACACATACATGCACACACACACACACACACAGAGTTGGGGGTAATTACAATAGAATGTTTGCATTATTAGTGATGCCAGAAAATTCAGTCATTACTCAAGTTTTACCTGGTTCATTAATCCAGTCAGCTCTTTTTTAAAAGTGAGTGACATAAGCACATTTCCAAAGCTATGCCAAGCAACCAGGGAGAGCTATCACCCCCAGCTCCTGAGAGCCACAGTGGGAAGTTACTCACTTAGTTCCACTAGTCCTTGGAGTTAAGAATGCTTTCTGCATTCCGTTTAGCAGAGAAAAATGGCCCCATTTTGCCAGCATTGCTCTCTGATTTTCCTCATACTGCTGTGATCATATGCACCTAAAAGCAGCATAAAGATGCATTTTAAATCATTGAATAGAATGTCATGGCTCTGATTTGCATTATGAACTTGAAAAAAGGTTCAGAGCTATGAGTCAGCTTCTTGGCAGCATTCTTATATTTCAAATGTTTACATGTAATGCCATCAACCTACTGTACCAATACACAATAAATTATTTATAATCTAATTCTTATAATTAGCATTAACAAACCAAAACCATCCAGGTAAGATTTCATGGCAATGTTTGAATTGATTTTATAAAGTTCATAATAATTAGCATATATATACATGGTCGAAAATTGGTGCCTCCTTGGTCATCTTGGGTACACTTGATCTATGTTTTTTATTGTAAACAAATGGGACACATGTTGTTTCTCTGTTTGTACATGGAGTAGAGGCATACCATTTGTGTAATCATAAATTTACATAGGGTAATGTTGTTCGATTCATTCCATTATTTTTTCCCTTCCCCCCACCCCTTCCACCTCTCTTTTACACTTGATCTTTTACCCTTGAACTTTATGCCAAGCTCTGAGCCATAGACTAGAATAACACAAAGGCATATTGTTCAGTATCAACCACCTTATTTTCAGTCACTTCTTCAAATTAAAAAAAGAAAAATCAAATTACTCTCTACTGTAACCACAAAAAGATTTTCTAAAGATGCATTAAATATTTTTAAAAGTCTGCTTTGTGGTTATTTGATCCTTATCATAAACAGCTATTTATCTCCATGTCTGACAGAAGAATAATCTTGGGACATAAAGGAAGCACAAACTTTTTTAAAAAATCTCCTGTCCAGTAACTGTGTATAAGCAGTAATGAGTGAGCTCCAAGTGAAACCCCAGCAATAATCACTGCATAGACACAGGTCCCTGGTGAGCTGTATATTAATGTCTGGCTGCTAATTTAATGGCACCTCTAGGCATAAACAAAGGTTTATTAAAATAGTAAGTAAAATATTCCTGAATGTTGGAGTGCTTTAAAATTGTCTTATTCTGCTTAAGATTAAGAAAACCTGTGTCATGATGCTAAAAGACACTGATTGAATCAACACTTGGCATCATTTTATTTAGGTTTTATTTAACATAGCCCAAAGCAAATAATCCACTTAAATTTGTGTTCAAAAAATTTTTATTTCTGGGAGAAAAGTCTTAATTGTAATACAGAGAATCCCTTTCTTCAGGTTCTTTTCTTCCATCTACTTCCTGCTCTTACCTGCATTTCATCACAGTTCCTTGCATCTCCTGGGATGACAAAAATCCTAGGGAGCATTTTATTTTCATGAGAAAGCAATCAGCAGAAGCAAATTCATGTTTGCAGAGACTATTTCAGGAATCCAGTTTTTGTGGTCTCCGTATAAAAATTTCACAGTATGGCATATGGTGGCCTGATACCTCTAACTTCACTGGCTTTGAGTTACTTGCTTTTATCACCGATTTTACAGGAGACATAACTAGGCAATATACTTCCATTAGCTTTCCTGTAGATATCACCTCTGATGTACAGTTTATGATGGTAAAGATTGCCTAGGTGGTTTTTCAGGAATTTGGAGGTCACTTTTGTCTGTCTCAAACTGGTTGAAACCATAACCCTTCACTTGGACCAGCATGGGTGACCAGGTGACTTTTTGACACCAGAAGACTGCCCCTCAGGTCAGCTAACACCACCTTTTTCTGAACATGGGTCCAATGAAGAGCCATGATGTTTGACTATGTGTGCATGGAACACAGTCACCTCACTTTTTCTTACCTCTCATCACTTTTCCCCATGCTTCAGACCACCCTATTTCTTATCCCATAAATACTCCTATTCCCTATCCTCAGGCAGGTGCTCTTGAGGCTTGTCCCCATCTCCTCATAGTTAGTTCCCTGTGAATAAACTCCTCCTCTTGGGCAAAACTCATGGTTTCAGTGATTGGCATACTGCCTAGCACTCAAAACCAGCCTGTTTGGTAACAGGACATAGATGAGAATCATTCTTATTTTTTCCAAGAAATAGTTGGAAATTGGGTATTTCTTTATGGAAATTCAGCAGGCAGAATACAATGATATCTTAAGAAATCTTGACTTGAAAACTGTGGCATGCATATCACTACACATAGTTTAGGTTCTTTTACATTAAAACAACAGTAATATTGTAATCTATGGAATTAGCTGTCTCATCCTCTCCTACAAATGACAACACAGTTATTTTTGAAGGAACCAGAATTCATTATTTTTAAGTTCCCCCTAAATATCTATCTCATCAAAAGTTAAACCCATAAAATAAAACAAGTGATGGTAAGTAAGATCTTTTAATGTGGATTTTGCCTGAAATTATGTAAGGACTATTTAGCACTGATACTTTAGCCATTGCATAAAGCTTAGTACATAACTGGTTGACTTTTTAAGAGTTAAAAATGTTATTTAATGATGAGATTATATGTTTCTTTACAGTAGAAGTCTATAATGACTTGTATAATGAGTTTATTTTCTCTGCAGATAAAAAATTTGGGCTGTGGGTTCTAGAAAATCACTTTGAGATGCTTTCACAAAGCAGTTTTAACAACTGGGACTGGTAAGTACAGTTTTCAGACATAAGAGAGTATATTCAAGGACCTCAGGGATATCTTCCCTTGGTTCTGTGGGTTAACATTTTAATCTAAAATATTTGATAAAAATGTCTCCAAAAGTATGCTTTTTTTATGTTAAAAGGAGAATATCTCCCCAATATTCATCCAGAAAACCTAGTTTAAAGTTATAATGACAGACCCAATCTCCTACAATAAGTAATAGTTGAATAATTTATTTCCCTTCTAAAAGTATATATTTATTCTTTATATCTTCCAATGATGCAGAGTGTAAGAGAAACAATGTCACTTTATGAGCTCTGTTCACTGGTTTTAGCAAAAATAATTGCTTTACCAATAAAAAGAATGACAAGAAGTTTAGAAATAAGGGATGGGCTGGTCTCCATAGGAAGAAGATTGCCTTAACGTGAGGATGAAGTTTAATTAGGGAAGCTTTGCGGTGCCCCATCTCATAAAACTCATTTTATTAAATTTATGTCTTATATTTTTGCCACACTATATTGCTTTCTACACTTAAAATCCAGGCATGAGGATATGAAATTATTTTCCCACTCAGTCACTGGCTTCAGGGGACAGGGTCCTGATTTCACTGGGGTCTTTGGTCCTTCTGCCCTTTTGTACCTTATTCAAAAATTTCAGCAAATTTGACCTTTGAGAACACAATTTCCTGTTAGCCTCATAGCTTGACTTTTTTGTTTGCATATTAGAACTCTGCTCAGAAGTAGAAAGTCTTACAGCTGAGCTCAGGAGCCAGACCTAATATCGAGTGAAGTTTTGTTGCCAACATATTTCACAGCTAGGACAATTTCCTATTTAGGACTTAGCATCTAAAGCTTATTTTTTTAGGGCTTATTTTGGAGTGACTTGCTTATAAAATTCCATGACCCAGTCTGAGTATTGTCTGGTTAATTCTGCAAAATACCTTCATCCCCAACTTTAAATCAGGTTTGAAAGAAAAAAATCCAAGTATTTCGACTATCTTGGGGTAGGGGATTACCTACACTGATTACAACCCTCCCATTCATTTGTCATGACCCAGATAGACCAGAAAATTCTACTGTTGAATTGGCTTCTGTTTGAGAAGGAGTGACATTCTCATTTATACTTGAACCATGTTCCTAGGATACATTCATTAGCTGCTTGGAATCATTTCCCAATGAAAACTTAAAATCAGAGGGCAGATACAAACATGGGTGTTTGGGATCCAGCAAGTACTATCAAGGATGAAGTATGCAGAGTGGAATACACATGCTTTTTAAAGAATTCCGGGAAAGAGAGATTCCTGGACTGCAAGAAACCTGACCTTTACTTCCTACCAAATGTAATGTCCTGGAACAGGTGGAGCGTATTCTGGCTGCTCCTGCCCTTCACCTGATGATGGAATTCTCTTCTCTTCAGGCTGAAATGGCCTTGCACCTTCAGGAGGACACAGCTTTTGGAGGGACCACAGAGGGTGACTCATAACGAGGTGATGACTCAGGGGCAGGGGGACATAAATGTGTCATGTGTCGGGTGCTAATTCATTTTAGTATTCCTTAGGGAAGACACTATGGCCCTGTGTGAACATTCAACACAGTTCTTACCTGTTGGGAGTCACTGAGGGACAGTAGTTTCCCTATTCTTTTGTAGAAACATAGAAAGAAACAGGGTTTTGAAATAAAGGAGATTTAAGCAGAGGATATTTTGACATCATATGTTCTCTTTCCTTGTGGTCTATGTTTACAAAAGCAACACACAGATTTTGGTCTACTTTACTTAGGAAAAATAGACACTGGTCACAGTTTGTTAATCTCGTTGTTTCCCAGAAGGAGAGTCACCAGCTGGTTATTAGAGGTCCTGATGTTTTACATCTCTAAAATAGTATGAACTAAAGACTAACTTCATTTTGAAAAATAGTAGATGAATAATAATATTAGTCAAAAATTCAAAGAAAACAGTGAAAAATTAGAGAAAGCATCTCAAATGCTAAAACTTGAGGAAAGTAATTTTGGTGCAATATGGGTGAAGAGAGAAACCTGATCAGATTCTGAAGGTGAATACTGTATACTTGTAGTTTGTCAAATTTAATCTAAAATTTATGATATTTTTCTCAAGACAAGAACTATCTAATATTACTACCACCTCTGGGCTTCTGTGCTAGGATTAGGAGGATGGCAGACTCAGGGCCTACAGGTCTGCTAAAGTTTGGATCTGGACTGTACCCAACAGCCTGTATATTAAAGGCTTAGTCACAAAGAAGACCATTTCATACTGCTTAAGGGAATTATATATCAACAGGACAAAACAATCATAAGTATTTATGCCCCAAACAATGGAGTATCTACATACATCAAACAAACCCTTCTCAGCTTCAAGAATCAAATGGACCACAACACAATAATACTACTTTGAACATTTTAAGCCATATACATGAATACAAATGTGAATATATATGTAAAAATATACATGAAAATATTTATTGGATATGGATTTGTATGTAGTTATTTTTCTTTTGTGATGGATATTTACAGTTTTGGTAGGCTATAGGATATGATAATGTAACTGAATATACATGAAAAGTTATGAGTAGGATTCATGTATATATGAATGTAAATAAATATATATGGGATATATATGTGAAAATACTTATAGATATTCAAAATATCTCTAATATTTGTTTAAAAGGCTCATGATTATGGGTAGGGTTAAGTTTAGTTCTGAGTTATGACTTTGGTTTAGGGGATGGGTTACCTTTGGAACACATATATCAATATATGAATATAAATATGAATATAGAGGTAACATTATATATATTTATATATATACTTTTATTTATGGATGTTTTAAGATAAGCAATATTGTTATGTGTGAAATCTGGCTTAAGCCTATGGAAATGAGTATATGTATATAAAATATCTATGGGTTTTTATGTGAATTTATGAACTTTTATCCCCAAATACATAGGTACATTCATGTGAAATGTTATGGTTTATATGTATAGAGATTTCCTTGAGGTGTATTCATAGGTATAGGACTAATGTAGAAAAATAGGGTTGGTTTAGGGATTTAACATTTTTATCCACATATAGGAATACAAATATGAATACATACATAAGAACATACATGAAAATATTTAAATGACTTTTAATTTGTATGTAGTTATTTTTCTTTTGAGATGGATGTACAATTTGTTTTAGTTATAGTTTATGATTATGTAATTGAATATGTACGAAAATGTATGAGCAGGAATTTGGTTACTGTTAGGGTATATTCATATATATATGAATGTATATAAACATATGTAATATATATGGATATTCAAACTAAAAATAAATAAATAAATTAATTAATTAATTAATTAAAAAGAAAAAAGGCTTGGTCCTCAGCATGGCTGTATTGAATGGTGGTTTAAGAGGTGGGGCCTAGTGGGAAGTTTGAGGTAATTGCAGACATGCTCTTAAAGGAGAGCATGGAGCCCTGGGTCCCTTCCTTCCTTTCTTTCTTTCTTTGTTTTGTTTCCAGCCTCCTCAAGGTGAGCAGCTTGCTCTCCTATATGCTCCCTGCCTTGATGTGCTGTCTCATCACAGGCCCAAAAGCTACAGGGCCAAGTGAGCTGTGCGTTGAAAACTCCAAAACTCTGAGCTGCAAATAAATCTTTTCTCTCTTTAAGTTGATGCATCTTAAGTAATTTTTTTTTACAGTAACACAAATATGACTAGCAGAAAACTAATGTCTGCCTTTGAGCATGCTGTTTAAGTTCAGAAGATTCGAATAATTTGAAGGAGGACAGACACTCTCCAAGAGGCCCTGCAGCTCTGCACCCTGCTACTCCGTACATCTATTGTCCATTGGGGTCCTTGGTGTTTATTTTTGGTCCTTTGATTATATAACTTCCTTCACAAGTCACATATGTTTAAAAAATGTACTGAAAGAGAGTGAATCAAGAAAGGAGAATGGAAATGAAAGGGGGGGGGAAGGAAGAAATTATTTTGGCTAATCCACAAAGATTGGAAGATTAGGGAAGGACAAAAAGATTTGTTAGGCAAAGGCTTATTTAGTTCCTGTTATGCAGCAAGAACTATTCAAAACAACTGAACAAACACAATAAAATAAGCAAATAAAGTTCTTACTCTTAAGGAGTTTGCATTTTAGTGGGAGAAATATTAGACAAATGAATAAATCTTGTCCATGGAAAATAAGGAAGAGGAAGACAAATAAGCTGGGTATGGACTCTCACTCTGCTATTCAGGAGGCTGAGGTAGGAGGAATCCTTGAGCCCAGGAGTTTGAGGCCAGCCTGGGTAACATAATGAGACACCGGATCAAATACAAAAGGAAGAGAAAACAAAAACAGCAAAAGAGAGGAAGAAAGGAAAGGAGGCAGGGAAAGAAAAATAGGGATAGAAGTGATGATCCAAGAATAATGAAAGATGCCAATATATCTGGTGGTCGGGGAGAGACTTCTGATAAGGTTATATTTGAGCAGAGACTTGAAGAATCTAATAGAATGGCATTCCAGGAAGAGGAGAAAGGCAAAGGCCCTGAAGCTGGAGCATGGTCAGTGGGTTAGAGGAAAAATGAGGTCAGACTAGTGAGGAAGGCATGTGAGGGGAAGTAGAAATGTTCAGAGGTGAAGTGATTAGATGGTAAGAACTATGAACTAATTGGTGGATTTGTCCATTTAACAAATTAATAATCTGAATGAACTAACTGGATGGTACCTTAGGCAGATGGGGTGTGACTGGAGGAGGTAGGTTATTGGGACTGTGCCTTTGGGGTTCATAATTTGTCCCTGGTATATCCTCTTCCCCCTCCCCTCTCTGCCTTCTGGCTGCCATGACCTGAGCAGTTTTCCTCCACCATGTCTTTCTTCCATGATGTTCTGCCTCATCTTGAGCCCAGAGCAATGGAGTCAGATGACCATGAACTGAAACCTTTGAAACCATGAACCCCAAAGAGTCTTTTCCTCCTCTAAGTTGTTTTTGTCAAGTGTTTTAGACACAGCAAGGCAAAACTGACTAATACAGGATATGACCAGAGAAAGATGGAAGACAAAACAGCCAAACAAAGAAAATGCTTTAAGAAGGTAGAGTGTTTGATTGACCCAAATGCTGCCAGTCGTGAAGGAAGACAAAAACTGATAAATAATCATTAGTTTATCAGTCTGGAAATTACCATGGGTCTTTGGTAGGGCACTGAGCCTAATTGAAATTGGTTCAGGAAATATGAGGACAAGAAATAAAGACAACAAATATAGCCTGCCATTGAAGGTGGGCTTCTAATAACCAAGAATATGTTAAGTTTGTATATGAGGTGTCCCCCAGAAGCTCTTATTAATGTAGGAATTTTCAGAGTTAAATGATTGAATTAGGTGAGATGTAACCTCATCAGATTTGCTATGAAGGAAAGAAGATAAATCAGGCAGTACCTAGAGAAGCATGTGTGGTCAAGTTTGGGTTTTGGTTTTGAAGGAAAAATGATTCAGTTAGAGAGGAAATATAGATAATGTGGGAAAGAGAAGCAACTTTAGAAAGGATGCTTTTGATTAGATGGGGCTATCCAATTTTATATACAATTTTCCTTAAATAGAAGAGACAATGTGTTCAGTGTAACAGTAGGAAAGGCAGGATGTGGGAGGCAGAGAGGGAGAACAGTTCGTGTACTTTGGTTATAGGAGGCAGCTCTTCTAAAGGCCTCTGTTTTCTTGGTAAAATAAAGAGCAAGGTCATTAAAAAGGGAATAAAGAGAGTTCAGGTGAGAATAAAAGAAGAAGTATTCTAGATTCAAGGAGAAAAGAAAGGTGCAGAAAGTTGTCTGGGAGAGTATGAGAGGAAAGAAATTAGTCAAAGGTGGTAAAATTCCCTGTCCACAGCAAAGGCCCACTTGAGGTCAATGATCAGGAATCGCAGTCAAATCTGCTGGCAAAAATGTGTGTTTTCTTTCAACCACCTTTACCAGTTCAGGCACAGGAAGGAGTGGATGGAAATTTGGATTTAACTAGGAAAAAGTAAGTTTGATGGTGAGAGAGAAAGACAAGGAATCTGGAATGTGTGCCAGGCAGTGATTACCAAGTTGAGCTGTTGACTCTTTAAAAGAGAAAAAGGTTAATCAGGACATATATAGCAGAGGGATAAAAGCTAAGGTGTTCCTCCAGGGGATGGAAAATGATCAGAGATGGAGACGAGGGAAATGATAGGAGCATGGGGTGTCTGAAATTGACATTATGAAGGAGGTGCAGTTATTCCATCACAAAGTGTAGGTTGTGACTATAACAGTAGTTGGCTGAAGTGATGTGGAGAATGAGGCCACGAGAGGAGAGGACAGTCAGTGGCATATACCTTTAATATAGGTACACCTGATAGGTAGAGGTATACCTATATTAAAGGGAGGTTGAGGCATCAAGAACCTGAAAAGTTAGATTATTACAAGAATCTTCTCAATGGTGTAGAAATCACCAAGAATCAGGACAAGATATGGTTGGAAAGACTGACAGGTCAGGCATGCAAATCTTCAAGGGTCATGGTAAGATGTGACTATGAAGTCTGTCAATGATTGACTCATGGAGGAGAAGTGGAGTGACCCATGGCTGAACTTCGGAGGAAGCCAAGATATTTAGGGAAAAGGAAAGAAGGATGTCTTGGAACTGGCAGCAAGTACACACGACTGCGAGAAGACCAGGTTCCATTTAGAGTAAAGGGGTGGAGGTAATGTAGAAAAGACCTCAAGAACATAGGATATTTTGTTGATGACAGGCGGTAGGTTCTAGAGGACACAGTGGAAACCTACTTGGCATGGAAAGGTGTGAGATTGGCTCATGAAAAGGGAGAACCAGAGCTATGTGGGTATGTGATTTGCAACAACAAGTGGTGTTTGGGGTTTATTTTGGTGGCTGAGATAGTATAGGTGTATTTTCAATGAAAGAGAGATTTCCAAGACAATTTACTGAATTTTAAGTATAGAAGAAATGGGAGAACAAGGCTTGTGCATAAGACAGAGTAGTGGTAGTGACTTACAACGTGAACAGTAGGTGGTGCTGTTGGCCAAAGATAGTTTGGTTGCTGTTGGCTCAGCACAGAGAAGGGAAGAAGAGATCAAAGGATGGGTATGGGGAGAAGAAGCAGAGTTTTCTTCTACTTAGTAAAAATAAAAAATATTGGTAGATTTAGGAGATCTCACTTTTTGAGTGAACCATTCTTATACAAAATTAATCTTGATAGGGTTGACAAACAGGCACTAATTCTCAGAAAGAACTGGGAAATTTTTTAAAAAACTTGAGCATAAAGATAATTATGGAAATACACAAAGTGCAAATGATGCTTATGCTTTTTTATTATTAAAAAAAAAGAGAGAGAGAGAACAGAGAAAGAATTTTCAGGCCATTTGAGACAATGCAGGATGCCAAGCCTTAGGGAAATGAGTGCATAAGAAGTCACTGGCTAAAATCTGATATTTATCTGAGAGCATATGTTCTGAAAAGGCAAATTCTTTTTTTTTCCCCCTATAAAAACAAACAAATTGGGCTCCTTCTCTTCTTTCTCCTCCTGCTTGTTTGGAGGTTCAGAACTCAGTCGTATTGACCAGATGCACAAGGACTTGCTTTTCAGACCAGGCTGAAGGAGGAAGATAGTGATCAGAGTCTAGGAGCTTTGCATATTCATATTGCTCAGTTGTTCAACATCAGAAAATTCAGGTAATGAGCATGTGAAAAAAACTCCAGTAGCCTTTGGATGGCTTGGAGCGGGGGTTCTATTCTCATGGTCTCTATAAAGAATTGACTGTGCCAAATCCGAAGGTTCCTACTCTGTCCCCAAATGAAAGTAGTGCTTGTACAGTGAAGTTCTTAACATCACCCACAAGGTTTTTAAGAGCTTGTCAAAGGAATCTTCATGGTCTCTAGCCATGAATAAAAATGATTTCAAATATCATCCGTACCTCACATTTTATTTCATGGGATTCATTTAATTAATTGAATTGAATACTATGGGTTGTAAAGAGATTGCTAGTAATAAGTAGAAATTTATAATATTTTAGGAAAATATATCAAGTACATTCTAATATGCTGGTTTTATTTAAGTGCCAAAATGTTTCTTTTTCTATGATTATTTTTTATTTATCTTTTATCTTTTTACAGACTGCATTTTGATTCATTGCACACAAAAGGGGTACATCATTTCGTTTCTATGCTTCTACACAATGTAGATTTATACCATTCGTGTAATCCTACATGTATTTAGGGTAATGATGTCTGTCTCATTCCACCATTTTTCATACCCCCTCCCTCTCATTTCCATCTACATAATCTAAAGTTCCCCCCTTCTTCTCTCACTCCCCACCCCCCACCCTGAAATTGTTTTTAATGTTAGGGTTTTGGGTTTTTTTTTTTTTTTTTTTGGAGGGGATAATGGGGATTGAACCCAGGGCACTTTACCACCTAGCTACATCTCCAACCCTTTTTATTTTTCATTTTGAGACAGGGTCTCACTAAGTTGCTGAGGTCAACCTCAAACTTGGGATCCTTCTGCCTCTGCCTCCTAAGTCTCTGGCATTACAGGTATGTGCCACTGTACCCAGCTAATTTTAGTATTGTTACACCTTGATGAAACAATCCTTTAGGGGAAAAAGATCTCCCTTCTGATGAAATTGGTCTTGTGAAGGAAACACTCTGCAATTATCACATAAAGTTGATCTGCTTGGAATTTATTGGAACACTTGAAATATTACATAATTATTTCTATCTGCATCTTCTGTTTGATCAAATACAGTTCAAAGTTAAGAACAGCCCTGGGGGCAGGGTTGAATGTTACTTAGGGTTCTCAGGGACACACCACCTGGGATCCATGAACCAAGTTATTATTTTAAAATTTATAGAAGATTCAAAGGTCAGAGTTTATGAGCTTAACCCGGATCATTTTCTGGTAAAAACTGAATTTTTTTTCTTCATTGAATATTACAGCAAAAGACCAGAAATATCTATTTTTCCCCTACCCAGTAGGTAGATGGTGGGTTCTGACCTATTTCTTTTTTAAGGATGATTCATTCTAAAATAATTTAGGGTGTAGTGGTCTAGCTCAGTGGTTAGGTGACTGCCTAACATGCCTAAGGTCCTGGGTTTGATCCCTATCACTGTAAAAAACAAACAAAAAAAGAATAAGGGAGGACAGAGATCTCAGCATTTTATTATAAAAAGATTTTTTTCTCTCTCTGATACTCAAACTGCTTCCAAAGACTGCTTTTGGGAGGCAGTTGCTCCTGGCACTAACTAAGGGCACCCTCAGTTCTTAGTAGCTGTTTACGAAATGGAAGTATTGATAGCTTGTGTGTTAAAGGCTTAACCTCCTGCTGGATATATTAAAAACATTGGAAACTTCAAGAAGCCAGGCTTTTAGTAGGAGGTATGCTGGTTTATTTGAGTGCATACCTCTGAAGTAAATAGTGAGACCCCATCCCATCCTCTTTCTCTTTTCCTTCACCATGAGGTGAACAGCTTGCTTCACTGTGCGCCCCCTACCATAACGTTCTGCCTCACCATGGTCCAAAGCAATGGTACCAACTGACCACGGACGGATATCTCTGAAACCATGAGCCAAAATAAACTTTCCTATAAGTTGATTATCTCAGGTATTTTATTACAGTAACAGAAAACTGACATAGGGACTGAAGACACAAATTGGAGAGACCTCAATAGACAGTGTGTAAAGCCAAGTAATTGGATGACGTTTCTAGATAGTTAATGTAATAGAAAAAGATATCTGAAGAGATCTTAAAAATAAGAAGGAATCAGCAAATGCATCTGAGAGAATATAGAAAAGATGGACTCCCCTAGGTCAAATGAAGTAAGAGTTTCAAAAAGGAGGGAGTGATTATCTCACCAAAGGTAGGAGGACTGAGAAACATAGAGATCAGACAAGATCTCTATGACAAGAGCAGCTTAAAATAGGGGTAAGATGGGGCTCAGAAAGGATGGGAGAAGATGAAGTAGAGGCAGTGAGAATAGACAACTTTGTCTAAGAATTTTGCTGTAAAGATCAGGGAAAATGAGCTTGCAGATAGGAGATGTGGGATAAGAAGTGTTTTAGGTGTTTAATTTCATTTGGACCATATTACTGCATGTAGGCATGCTGATGGGAGTGATCCAGCAAAGAGGGGAAAAGTCAGTGATGTAGAAGAAGAGACCCTCAGGAGAATTATGTGCTTCAATGAAAGATGGGATGGAATAAATTTGGAATTGGCCTCACATAGAATATAGAAGAAATAAACTAAAAAGTTTTTCTTTCTCACAACGAAAGAGAAAACATAATAGTGAGCACCGATACAGGTAGTTTTGCAGATTTGGTTATAAATGCAAATGGAAAATATTTCCTAATTATTTCTGCTTTTTCAATGAAATAAGAATGAAGGTCATCAACTGAGAGTGGAGGACAGGAAAATGAATAAAAAAGGAATGAGGTAAGAAATAATGATCTAGAGGGAAATATGAGTGGTGGATTGGGCAAGTGAGGGGGGATTATGGAGCAGTACTAAGTGAGCACCAGATTAGTGGTGATGAGTTTATAGCCAGACCAGCAGGGGAGGGGGGACTGGGTTTAACCAAGTGCTGATTTTCCCATGTAGCTACTGCTTGAGGAGAAAAGAGTAAGGGAGTTGAGGATAGGTGTAAGGAATTATTTTAATGACGGGCAATTGAGTCCAAACTGTTAGGATGCAAGTAAGGACATGAGAGGAGTAAGGCTGAGTGAAAAAGTGACTGAGAAATGAATGAGGAAGCTCTGGGGGTTGGAGAATTGTTAGTGTCAGGATACTACAGCGAGGAAAGAGAGGCTGGAGAGGAAAATGAGTCACGGGAAAGGCAATGACAACATCCAGATGACTTGGAAGGAGGTGGCAAGGGAGGAAGGAAGGACAAGGTCCTGAAGAGTCACCGCCACTAATGGAAGGATTGTCCTGGTGGTGGTGAGATGACTGGGAGATCGACAGCCAGCCAAGAGTGGAAATCTCCAAGGACTGATGGAGAGGGACCTGGAGGGCCGTTGGCGACTGTGATAAGGAAGGGTGGTTGGGGGAACTGACAAGGACTTCGAAGTCTTCAAAGCAGTTGGGAAGTTTAGGGAAGAAGAGAAAGCCTGATTGGGAGTGGCAAGGAAGGACCCACTTACAGGAGACAGAAATGGCCACCGCCTGGGGGTGCTGTGGCAGAAGTAGCATCAGCCTGGAGCCAGGTGAGCGTTTGTGCATGAAGAGATTGAAAATACAGACTTGTTGATGACTTGTGCATTCTAGAGGGAACAGAGGAAGGTTCCTGTTGCAGAGGGAAGAAAGATTGGGTCAGGTTATGATGGATTAACAGAACCATTTGGGAAGGATGGTTGAAATTAAAAGGTATGATCTGGGGTCTTGAGCCTCAGGGTCTTGAAGTTGGTGGGTTCTTGGATGTCAAAGAGGCCATGAGTACATTAAGCCAGGCAGAGTTCTATGGTCTCTTGGGTCAGTCATTCTGATGGTGGCCTTGAGGGTAAATGCAAATGTGGTGGCACCAGGCAACTGGTCTGTAGGGCCTTTCACAGTCAGTGTATACAAGGGGCCTCCGTCAGTGATGGGAAGAGGGAAGTCCTTTCTGCTTCCTTGAGCACGGACAAATTTGTTTTCTCCTTTTGAAAGACTAAAGTAACAATGTTTTCCTGTTGTTCTCCAATTCACCACTCCTCAGAGCACGTACATCACCCTGACTCACTGGAAGGGAGGACCAGATTGATTTCTCTCACGGAGGCAAACTTGAAATCAAAATGTAAAAACTTGGACTTCTTATCTTCCTTGGCTTGGAATTTGAGAGATGACTAATTCTGAAGTGTCTTTGTAAAATTCCATCGAGGGGGGGATCCCTTTCCGTGGAAGACGTCCTCATGGCTTATGAAATGGAAGCCTACCTCCGAGTGTCTCCGGATGCAGACAACTTTCATGTTGCTGAATGGCCTCCCCAGAGGGTACTGGTGCCTAGAGGATCATGGGGTGCTTTTCTTTCCCTTGCTTCTACAAAGACAATATTAGTGACAAATTGAGGAATTTAAGGTCATGAACACCATTCCCTCCCCCCCATGCAGAGTGACATTTAGGAGAATTAAAAAAAAAAAGAAAAAGAAAGCACTTGAAGCTAAAGGGAGAAGGGAAGTACTTCTCTCTTTCCAAATCAGAAACTGCTTCAATCTTCCTTTTCCCTCATGATTCAGAAAAATAAAGTGATATAAAATCCAGTCTATTTCTATGCCTTGAGGCATGGCTGCAACTAAGCCATTAGGGGATGCAAATTGAATCTTCTCTGACTAAAATACAGTGTCGAACATGCTGTTTGAGCCACGTGCAAAACCCACCCATTCATAAACAGGCTCTTCTCTGTCTGTTTGTGGGCAGGTTCTGCCCAAGCAGGGAGAAAAGTTTGACTTACAGGATTATTAAAAATGAAGTAATACTTAAAATTTTCCCTTAAGTCAACAGACAATAAACTGAGATTGGAATCCATTTTAGTCACTGAATTCTTAAAAGTGAGACATTTCATTAACTTGATAGTTCAGGAAAGGCAGTGCCAGTGGTAAGGAGGAGATGGTGCCTATCTGACCTTACTGTTTTGGGGAGACTGGTTTAAACTATTCCCAGGCAGGTTTTGCCTGCCTGTATGCAAATGACAGGATTTGGAACTTTCATTTGCTGTAAGCTTCCACACGACTGCTTAAAAGAACAATGGCGATAGTTTGAGAGGTCCTCGAAAGTTAAAAATAGAATTAACACGTTGTGTTAGTCAGGTTTTTGTTTGTTTGTTTGTGTGTTTGTTTCTGTGGCCAAAATAACTGAAGGAACAAATTAGAGGAGAAAAAGTTAATTTTGGTTCAAAGTTTCAGTGATTCAGTCCAATGGTCTGGCAACACCATGCTGGGCAAAGCATTATGGGGGAAGGGTGTGGTAGAGGAAAGCGCTCAGCTCATGAGCAGAGAGAAAGGAGGAAGGAAATAGAGATAAGATATAGTCCAGAGGCACATCCCCAGGACTATTTCCTTTAGTCTTGTCCCCCTTACTTATAGTTATTACCCAGTAGTCCATTCAAATTGTTAATCCACCAAATGAATTCATCCAATGATGAGATTGCAGCTCTGACAATCAAATGGTCTCACCTCTGAACTTCCTGCATTGCCTATCACATGAGCTATTCTGGGAACATTAAAGATTCAAACCATAACACATGTGACCCAATGATTTTACTTGTGGGTAAAAGAATTAGGGTTGGGGCTATAGCTCAGTTGGTAGAGTGTTTGCCTTGCAATCACAAGACCCTGGGTTCAAACCCCAGCACCACAAAAAAAAAAAAAAAAAAAAGAATTAAAAGCAGGGTCTCAGAGATATTTGTGCTATTTGTTAGCTCATGTTCATAGAAGTACTATTTACCAAAAGATGGAATCAACCCAAGTGTCCACTCACAGATGAACGGATTAACAAAGTGTGGCATTTACATATGGTGGAATATTATTCAGCCTTAAAAAGCAATGCAATTCTGACACAAGCTACAATGTGGACACATAATGTTAAGTGAAATAAATCAGTCACAAAAAGACAAATACTGTATGATTTCATCTACATATAGATCCACAGACAGAAAGTAGAATGGTGGTTACCAAGGCCTGAAAGAAGGAAATGGGGTGTTAGTGTTTAATAAGTACAGCATTTCAATTTGGGATAACGAAAAAGTTCTAGGGATGGTGAGCAGTAATGACTGAATGATGTGAATGTAACTAATAACACTGAGCTATACATTTAAAAATGGTCAAGATGATGAATTTTGTTATGCATACTTTCTTACAATTTGTTTTTTTAAAGTTGATGGCTCTGTGCTGGTTTTCTGTTACTATAACAAAACATCTGAGATATCTAGAGAAAAGATCTATTTTGGGTCCCCATTTTGGAAGTGTCAGTCCATGTTTGGTTGGCCCTGTTGATTTGGGGCCTGTGGTGAGGTAGCACATCCTGGTGGGTGTGCACGGCAGAGGAAGCTGCTGATCTCATGGCAGTCAGAAAGTGGAGAGGGAGAGAGAAAAGGGTGTGGTGGAGGAATGGGAGAGCATCCTGAAATCTCTTTCAAGGACATCCTCCTAATGATCTGAAGGCTTCCAATTAGGCTCTACCTTTTAAAGGTTCCACTACTTCCAAATAGCACCCTGGGCCGGGACCAAGTCTTTTAGCACATGTGCCTATGGAGGACACTTAACCAAATCATGCAGGTTCTATGGATTATCCTATTCTAGACATTTCACATAAGCAAAATCATGCAATATGTGGTTGTTTGTGACTGACTTCTTGTACTTCCTTTTCTGCCTTCAAGTTTCATTCATGTTACAGCATTCAGAATTCCCTTCCTTTTTAAGACTAAAATTTCATCGTAAAAACACATGATGTTATTACAGAGCCTAGAGAAAGAACATGATGAAGAGTGACTACTAATGGACACAAGATTTCTTTTGAGAGGGTGAAATTGTTCTGAAATTAGGATGCTGTGAGAGTTGCATGATTCAGCAAATATGTTAGAAAATATTGAATTGTACATTTTACAAATGAACATTTTATCCTGTGTGAATTAGATCTCAATAGAGTTATTACACAAAACAAATTAAAAGAGGTGCCCCACCAACAAGTGGCATCTTAGATTCATTAACATGTTACGATGTCTAGAACAAATAGAGAAGAAAGGGCACACATTCAGAATCAGAAGGTCTGGGCGCAGGTACTGACTCTGGCACTTCATGGTGTGACTTTGGACCTCACATTTATGACCTGGAGATGGCATGGAATGATTCAGTTTTCCTAGATGCCTCTCTCACTCCTCTGGTATTTTGCCATGTTACCAGCTGTCTCTAAGTAGGTAAGAAGTAGGTGAATATGGAATGGATGCCAGTTTTGAATTTCATTGTAGCTATTATTGTCCCCACCAGGTCTTTTCTTTTCATTAAACAGATTCTTTGCCTACTTTCCTGCATATTGATATGACTGAAATTAAGCAGACCTCAACTGGGCTCTGGCCAATTACCAGTGGGACACAAATGTCCCAGCCAGCAGCACTGGAGGGGAAGGGCAGGATTTCTGTATATTCACATCTAAGAAAGATGCAAAACTGCATGCAAAATGTTTTTGTTTTGTGTACATTAACTTTTGTAGAAATTTCCTTTTCTTTCTTGCCCTGATCCTCTATGTCCTGAAATATTGAAGGGGTTCCTACTGATTCATCTTGATTTTGGAGTTCTTGCAGTTTTATTTATTGGGTCATATCAGGTTTGGAGGTTTCTTTCCATTCTCTTCTTAATTATCTTTTTGATTCCTAAAGACCCAAGAGGGAGCCTTAGGCCTTAAGTTACTGCCATTTTCTTGGCTCCACCTTGAAGTTGTTCTCCAAAGACAGGAGAAATGTGCCAGTCAACCAATTCTCTTATTTCTTAACCAATATTTCCTTATCAACTTTTTAGGTACTATTATGAACTTTTTTTTTTTATTGTAAACAAATGGGATACATGTTGTTTGTCTGTTTGTACATGGTGTAAAGGCATACCATTTGTGTAATCATAAATTTACATAGGGTAATGTTGTTTAATTCATTCTGTTATTTTTTCCCTTCCCCCCACCCCTCCCACTCCTCTTTTCCCTCTATACAGTCCTTCCTTCCTCCATTCTTGCCCCCCTCCCTAACCCTAACCCAAACACTAACCCCTCCCAGCCCCCATTATGTGTCATCATCCACTTATCAGCGAGATCATTCGTCCCTTAGTTTTTTGAGATTGGCTTATCTCACTTAGCATGATATTCTCCAATTTCATCCATTTGCCTGCAAATGCCATAATTTTATCATTCTTTATGGCCGAGTAATATTCCATTGTATATATATATATATATATATATATATATATATACCACAGTTTCTTTATCCATTCATCAATTGAAGGGCATCTAGGTTGGTTCTACAATCTGGCTATTGTGAATTGAGCAGCTATGAACATTGATGTGGCTGTGTCTCTGTAGTATGCTGATTTTAAGTCCTTTGGGTATAGGCCAAAGAGTGTGATAGCTGGGTCAAATGGTGGTTCCATTCCAAGTTTTCTGAGGAATCTCCATACTGCTTTCCAGAGTAGCTGCACTATTATGAACTCTTATTAGGAAAAACCAGTCAATGAGAGAATAAGTGATTTTTCCACTCACTGGAGTGTGTGTGTGTGTGTGTGTGTGGTTCTAGGTATCAAACTCAGGGTCTTACACATTCTAGACAAGCACTCCACCTCTCAGCTGTACCCCAAGTCTCTCTTTGAACTTTTTAGGGGTAGTATACATGCATTTCCAGTTTGCACCCCTCAGGAGAAAGAGTAGGCATTTAGGGGATAGACATCTTGATTGAAGAGACTTCTTACCAAATAGCCAGATGTGCTTTACCACTGAGTCACACCCCTTTTTATTTTTTATTTTGAGACAGGTCTCATTAATTTGTTTAGGGCCTTGCTAAGTGGCTGGAGCTGGCTTTGAACTTGTGATCCTCCTCCCTCTGCCTCCTTATTACAGGTGTGTGCCACCATGCCCTGGGATTACAAGTGTGTGCCACTATGCCCAGTTAAATATTCATTTATGCCAAAGAGCCAGAGTTTTTTTCTAATTTATTAAACTGTAAGTTGGAGATGGAGGATGCTTTTATTGTTATGTTTGAAAACTCTGTGTTGATGAGAAATTTAGTGTTCCTAGGACCATAGAAATTGAAAAGGTAAAAGAATAGAAATATTCACAAAAAGGTTTTGGACTTGAGGAATTTACTGACAGCAGAAAAGGAACATTTGAAGAAGTAAGGTTCAAAAGTTTTTCAATGGAAGAAACTTCAAGACTGTTGAATTGCTGACACCTCAAAGGTTCTGGGGCCAACTCCTCAAAATATTTATCTCTTTATGAAAACTCCTTAAAATATTATTTTGAAAAACCCTGCCCATTCAGGTATATTTGCAGAAGTGAATAATATTTCAATACATTTCTAAAAGCCAAATGCTTGGCCTCTGGCCTCACTGGAAGTTTATGTTATCATGTTCCAACCTAAGAAAAATATCTATTTTACTTTAAAAAAAGGAATCTTTCATTTTTAGCTCTCCGGAAAAGTTTAAAATAGAGAAATATTATTTCCTTAGAAGGTCTAATAAATAATTCAGACCAGCTATAGATTACAATGGAAAAAAGCTTTTTTTTTCTTCTTTTCAGTGAGTTGGTATCCTCCATCTTTAATGGAATATAGTTGTTCTTTAGCTATTCCACACCTAATCACAATGCTTTCTGGAAGTGGCCTCTGACTTTTCCTTCCCTTCTTCCCCATTACCTTCCCTTTCTTTTCTTTTTTCTGTTATCTTTCATTCGCAGTTTCTGCAGTTCTGGTGGGATTTATGCTACCCTTATCTCCATGGGTGGACATGTGACTTAAGTTTGGCCAATCAAAACACTGTCTCGGTTTTTCAAGATGGCGGCCTAGAGGGTGGCTGCATTTCATGTTGCTCCAGGACTCAGGATTCAAAAGAGGAGATATTGAGACGCTTGGGACCAACTCAAAGCAGCCGGGTGACTCTCACCCCCTGGGGGGGCATCCCGGATGGGACGGGGGTCCCGGAACGCAGGAAACTTTGTGAAGTAGAACTGCCGGCGAGACGCCCCTCCCCCCGCTGGAGCAGTGAACTCGGACAGCTGGGAGCGCCGTAAAGGAGGCCGCTGGGCACAGCGCTGGGACTCGGAGCAGCCACTGGGGCTCCGGCGGCTGCCCAGGGGAAGAGAGGCGAGGAGAACTGTGTGGACTCAGGACACCGGGGCCTGCCCTGAGGAGGAGGAGAGGAGCGTGGCCACTTGGATTCGGAGAGACGGCACCAGAGCTCCAGGCGGTTGCCAGAGGAGAAGCTGCGCGGCGAGCTGTTTGGAATCAGAACGACGCTTCTGAACACCGGGGCCTGCCCTGAGGACGAGGAGGAAGAGGAGCGGCCGCTTGGATTCGGGTGACTACACGGGAGCTACAGGTGGTTGCCAGAGAAGGGGCTGCGTGGCGAGCTGTTTGGACTCTGACCACTTCTGAACCCTGGGGCCTGCCCGGAGGAGTAGGAGAAGGAGGAGAAGGAGCGCGGCGGGTCCTTTGGACTCGCAGTGACTGCATTAGCGCTCCAGGCGGCTGCTCAGAGGAGAAGGCGAGTGGTGAGTTGTTTGGTCTTAAAGTGACAGCTCCTGAACACAGGGGGGCTGCCTGGAGGAGAAGCGTGGTGGGACGCTTGGTCCTGAGTGGCCGCACTTGAGCTCCGGGCGGTGCCCAGAGGACCCGTGCAGCGGGTCACGTGGATTCAGAGCCACTCAGAGGGACTGCTCCTGAACACCCGGGGGGTTATCTGGAGAAGGAGGAGGAACGGGGAGGGTCACTTCGACTCGGAGTGATTGATTGCCCAGGGCTACGGGTGCTTGGTGGGAGGAGGAGGCACGAAGTGAGTTTCTTGGACTCCTAGTGACCGCACCGGCATTCTGGGCGGCTGTCTGGAGGAAGAGGCCTGTGGCGGGTCTCTGGGACTCAGAGCGATTGTTCGGGGCCACAGGTGGCTGCTCAGAGGAGGGGCCACGCAGCCAGGCGATTAGGTGCAGAACAGGGTCCCAGGATCTAGGAGGCTTCTGGGTGGAAGAGCTGCACAGAGATAGGCTTAGGGCGGAGCAAAGGTTCCAGGCCTGTGGGCAAATTCTCTGAGGAGGGGCAGCCTAAGGAGATTCATCTGTGAAGGGTGAGGCTCCCAGGCCCAGGAGGTAGGGCCGGGCCCCTGGAAACTTTGCAGAGGAAGGCAGCCCAGCCCTAGCGGTAGCTGTAATTGAGGGGAACCTCTAGGAGGAAACTGACCAGCGAGACCTCCCCACTGGGTGAGTCTTCCCTGCCTGGTGAGGTTTCCCCACAAGGACGGTAAAACCAGAGACACAGGCCCAAACAGGCCTTGCCTCAGCCCACAGCCTAGGTCCGCTTTGGATGACCATTGGTCAACAAGTGGAGGCACCTCTGTCCACTAGCAGGGAATATACCCCACCTGAAGGCCACCACTCCTAGAGAGGCAGCTTCCTTGTGGAACACCGCATTATCAACTTCCTCCAAGACTTCAGCCTACTGAAGGCTAAGAGGGGATATATATAGAAATCTTCAGGGACATTGTAAATCAACAGAGGAAAACTGCAATATCTCAGCGGTCCACTGATATCTGAACAATATGAGAGAACAAGGAAAGAAAATGCTGCAAACAAATCTAGATGTTACATCAATAAAACCCAGTGACAGCATGGCAGAAGAAATGACAGAAAAGGAGTTCAGAATGTACATAATTAAAATGATCAGAGAAGCAAACGATGAGATGAAAGAGCAAATGCAAGCATTGAATGATCGCACCAATCGACAGTTAAAAGAGCAAATACAGGAAGCAAAAGATCATTTCAATAAAGAGTTAGAGATATTGAAAAAAAACCAAACAGAAATCCTTGACATGAAGGAAACAATAAACCAAATTAAGAACTCCATAGAAAGCATATCCAATAGGATAGAACACCTGGAAGACAGAACCTCAGACATTGAAGACAAAATATTTAACCTTGAAAACAAAGTTGAACAAACAGAGAAGATGGTAAGAAATCATGAACAGAATCTACAAGAACTATGGGATATCATGAAAAAGCCAAATTTAAGAATTATTGGGATTGAGGAAGGTCTAGAGAAACAAGCCAAAGGAATGAACAACCTATTCAATGAAATAATATCAGAAAATTTCCCAAATCTGAAGAATGAAATGGAAAATCAAGTTCAAGAGGCTTACAGGACTCCAAATACACAAAATTACAACAGACCCACACCAAGGCACATTATAATGAAAATACCTAACATACAAAATAAAGACAGAATTTTAAAGGCTGTGAGAGAAAAGAACCAAATTACATTCAGGGGGAAACCAATACGCATATCAGCAGATTTTTCAATCCAGACCCTAAAAGCTAGAAGGGCCTGGAACAACATTTTTCAAGCCCTGAAAGAAAATGGATGCCAACCAAGAATCTTATACCCAGCAAAACTTACCTTCAAATTTGACGATGAAATAAAATCCTTCCATGATAAACAAAAGCTAAAAGAATTTACAAAAAGAAAGCCAGCATTACAGAACATTCTCAGCAAAATATTCCATGAGGAAGAGATGAAAAACAAAGAAGCAAATCAGCAAAGGGAGGAATTATCCTAAAGGAATTGTCAAATAAAGGAGGAAACAAGTTGTGTCAAACAAATAAATAAACAAAATTTTAAAAATGAACCAAATGACCGGGAAACCAAATCATTTCTCTATAATAACCCTGAATGTTAATGGCCTGAATTCATCAATCAAAAGACATAGACTGGCAGACTGGATTAAAAAGAAAGATCCAACAATATGTTGCCTGCAAGAGACTCACCTCATAGAAAAAGATACCCATAGATTAAAGGTGAAAGGATGGGGAAAAACATACCATGCACATGGATTCAGCAAAAAAGCTGGAGTATCCATCCTCATTTCCGATAATGTGGACTTCAAGCCAAAGTTAGTCAGAAGGGATAAAGAAGGTCATTTCATACTGCTTAAAGGAAGCATAAATCAGCAAGATATAACAATCATAAACATCTATGCCCCAAACAGTGGCTCATCTATGTATGTCAAACAAATCCTTCTCAATTTCAGAAACCAAATAGACCACAACACAATAATACTAGGTGATTTTAACACGCCGCTCTCACCACTGAACAGATCTTCCAGACAAAAATTGAACAAAGAAACCATAGATCTCAACAACACAATCAATAATTTAGACTTAACGGACATTTATAGAATATACCATCCAACCAAGAGTGAATACACTTTCTTCTCAGCAGCACATGGATCCTTCTCTAAAATAGACCATATATTATGCCACAAAGCTAATGTTAGCAAATACAAGAAGATAGAGATACTAGCATGTATTCTATCAGATCATAATGGATTGAAGTTAGAAACAAATGAAAGAGTAAAACACAGAAACTATTCCAACATCTGGAGATTACACAATATGCTATTATATGATGAATGGATAACAGAAGATATTAGGAAGGAAATTAAAAAATTCTTAGAGGTAACTGAGAACAAAGAAACATCATATCAAAATCTCTGGGACACTATGAAAGCAGTACTTAGAGGGAAATTTATTTCATGGAGCGCATTTAATAAAAGAAGTAAAACTCAACAAATAAACAACCTAACACTACAGCTCAAAGCCCTAAAAAAAGAAGAACAGAACAGCACCAAAAGTAGTAGAAGACAGGAAATAGTTAAACTCAGAGCTGAAATCAATGAAATTGAAACAAAAGAAACAATACAAAAAATTGACAAAATAAATAGTTGGTTCTTCGAAAAAATAAACAAAATTGATAAACCTTTAGCCACACTAACAAAGAGAAGACGAGAGAAAACCCAAATCACTAAAATTCGGAATGAACAAGGAAATATCACAACAGACAGGATGGAAATACAAAACATAATTAGAAGCTATTTTGAAAATCTATACTCCAACAAAATAGAAAATTTCGAAGACATCAACAGGTTTCTAGAGACATATGAATTGCCTAAACTGAATGAGGAGGACATAAACAATTTAAATAGACCAATTTCAAGTACTGAAATAGAGGAAGTCATCAAAAGCTTACCAACAAAGAAAAGTCCGGGACCAGATGGGTTCTCAGCCGAGTTCTACAAAACCTTTAAAGAAGAGCTCATTCCAATACTTCTCAAAGTATTCCATAAAATAGAAGAGGAGGGAACCCTCCCAAACTCATTCTATGAAGCCAATATCACCCTGATACCTAAACCAGACAGAGACTCATCAAGGAAAGAAAATTTCAGACCAATATCCTTAATGAACATCGACGCAAAAATTCTCAACAAAATTTTAGCAAATCGCATACAAAAACATATTAAAAAGATAGTGCACCATGATCAAGTGGGTTTCATCCCAGGGATGCAAGGTTGGTTCAACATCAGGAAATCAATAAACGTAATTCACCATATTAATAGACTTAAAGTCAAGAATCACATGATTATTTCAATAGATGCAGAAAAAGCATTTGATAAAATACAGCACCCCTTCATGCTCAAAACACTAGAAAAAATAGGGATAGTGGGAACATTCCTTAACATTGTAAAGGCCATTTATGCTAAGCCCATGGCTAATATCATTCTAAATGGTGAAAAACTGAAAGCATTCCCCCTAAAAACTGGAACAAGGCAGGGATGCCCTCTTTCACCACTTCTATTCAACATCGTTCTTGAGACTCTGGCCAGAGCAATTAGACAAACCAAAGAAATTAAAGGGATACGAATTGGAAAAGAAGAACTCAAACTATCCCTGTTCGCTGATGACATGATTATATATTTAGAGGAACCAGGAAATTCCACCAGAAAACTCTCAGAACTCATAAGTGATTTCAGTAAAGTAGCAGGTTACAAGATCAATGCCCATAAATCCAACGCATTTTTATACATAAGTGATGAATCTTCAGAAAGAGAAATTAGGAAAACTACCCCATTCACAATAGCCTCGAAAAAAATAAAATACTTGGGAATCAATCTCACAAAAGAGGTGAAAGACCTCTACAATGAGAACTATACAACACTAAAGAAAGAAATTAAAGAACACCTTAGAAGATGGAAAGATCTTCCATGTTCTTGGATAGGAAGAATTAATATTGTCAAAATGGCCATACTACCTAAAGTGCTATACAAATTCAGTGCAATTCCAATTAAAATCCCAATTGTGTACCTTACAGAAATAGAGCAAGCAATTATGAAATTCATCTGGAAGAATAAGAAACCCAGAATAGCTAAAGCAATCCTTAGCAGGAAGAGTGAAACAGGGGGTATTGCAATACCAGATCTTCAACTCTACTACAAAGCAATAGTAACAAAAACGGCATGGTATTGGTACCAAAATAGAAAGGTAGATCAATGGTACAGAATAGAGGACATGGACACAAACCCAAATAAATACAATTTTCTCATACTAGACAAAGGGGCCAAAAATATGCAATGGAGAAAAGATAGCCTCTTCAACAAATGGTGCTGGGAGAATTGGAAATCCATATGCAACAGAATGAAACTAAACCCATATCTCTCACCATGCATGAAACTAAACTCAAAATGGATTAAGGACCTCGGAATCAGACCAGAGACCCTGCAGATTATAGAAGAAAAAGTAGGTCCAAATCTTCACCTTGTTGGTCTAGGACCAGACTTCCTTAACAGGACTCCCATAGCACAAGAAATAAAAGCTAGAATCAACCACTGGGATAGATTCAAACTAAAAAGCTTTCTCTCAGCAAAGGAAACTATCAGCAATGCGAAGAAAGAGCCTACAGAGTGGGAGAATATCTTTGCCAATCATACTTCAGATAGAGCACTAATCTCCAGAATCTATAAAGAACTCAAAAAACTCTACTCCAAGAATTCAAATAGTCCAGTCAACAAATGGGCTAAGGAAATGAATAGACACTTCACAGAAGAAGATCTACAAGCAATCAACAAACATATGGAAAAATGTTCAATATCTCTAGTAATAAGAGAAATGCAAATCAAAACCACCCTAAGATTCCATCTCACCCCAATTAGAATGGCGATTATCAAGAATACGAGCAACAACAGGTGTTGGCGAGGATGTGGGGAGAAAGGTACACTCATACACTGCTGGTGGGGCTGCAAATTAGTGCAGCCACTATGGAAAGCAGTGTGGAGATTCCTTAGAAAACTTGGAATGGAACCACCATTTGACCCAGCTATCCCACTCCTTGGCCTATACCCAAAGGACTTAAAATCTGCATACTACAGAAATACAGCCACATCAATGTTCATAGCTGCTCAATTCACAATAGCCAGACTGTGGAACCAACCTAGATGCCCTTCAATTGATGAGTGGATAAGGAAACTGTGGTATATATATACAATGGAATATTACTCAGCCATAAAGAATGACAAAATTATGACATTTGCAGGCAAATGGATGAAATTGGAGAATATCATGCTAAGTGAGATAGGCCGATCTCAAAAAGCCAAAGGACGAATGATATCGCTGATAAGTGGAGGATGACACATAATGGGGGGGAGGGAAGGGTTAGAGTTAGGGTTAGGGAGGGGGGCAAGTATGGAGGAAGGAACTACTGTATAGAGGGTAAAGAGGGGTGGGAGGGGTGGGGGGAAGGGAAAAAATAACAGAATGAATGAAACAACATTGCTCTATGTAAATTTATGATTACACAAATGGTATGCCTTTACGCCATGTACAAACAGAGAAACAACATGTATCCCATTTGTTTACAATAAAAAAAAAAAAAAAAAAAAAAAAAAAAAAAAAAAACAAAACAAAACACTGTCTCCCTCTGGGGATAGTGATTGGTTCAAGGATGGGCATATGACCCAAGTGAAAGCAATTAGAGACAAGGAGGTTAACTTTGGGACACTGGTTTTAACTGGTACATTTTCAAAAAAGTTACCATCTTAAGTACCCGAGGTTTAATCTTGCTCGGAAATACTGGAAACAAAAGTAGAAGATGCCTGAAAGTTATCCCACCCTAGGGACAAGCAAACCGGATGTTTATACTCTGACTCCCATCAGTTATTGGTGGAGGGTGACTGGTGGGGGTGATAGAGTCATTCATTCCTTTGCATTTGGGGCTCAGAGGGTCAGAAGAAGCCCTCAGGCAAAGAAATGCATCTGGAAGTTGGTCTTGTACATACTAAAATGGGTGAGCCATTAATGCATTTGCTACAATAAATAATGATCTTATTGCAATATGTCTTATTCGATTTCACAGTAAATAATTAATAATGACTTTAACAAATATATCTTGTTCATTTTTATAGTAAACATTTAGTAAATGGAAATTATTGATAATATTTATTCATTCAACAAATACCTGCTATACCATGTTCTTTGGTACATTTACTGTGCTAGATGCTGGGAAGAAAACAATAAACAAGACGGAGATGATCCTATCCCTCAAGAATCTGACAATGTATAGTAGATACAAGCAAGTAAGCGAGACATACCTAACAAGGGTAGGGAAAGTACCCAGTGCTGGGAGAGCATACATGGGAAGAACTTAACCCAGAACCTGTTTTCTAAGCTCCCTCCACAGTGCCTATAGCTTCTATTTCAGTAGCAGCCAAAATAATAACAACAATAATCATCAGACAGATGTGGAAGAGAAGCTGAGATTGTACCCTGCATCCTAATGGGTTGAATATCATACTATGTGTGCACATTAGTATAAAAAGTAATTTCCACTAGAAGGGAAACCAGGGCAGTAGAGGCAGGAGGGATGGGAATGGTGAAGACCTGTGGAATGAAATTGGCCACGTGATGGTATGTGCCTATGTCAACACACCACGGTGAAGTCCACCTTTATGTGTATCTATAAAGCACCAATTTAAAAAACAATGAATAAATAGAAGGAAGACCAGCAGAGGAAAGAGAACAGGGAGAGAGAGGGAGGGAGGGAAAGAGGAAGTACTGGGGACTGAAATGGAGCAAATTATATTACACACATGCATGATTATGTCAAAATGAACCCCAATATTACTCTAAACATAATGTACTAATAAAAACATTTAAAAAAATTTTTAAGGCTGGGGACATAGCTCACTAGTAGAGTTCTTGCCCAGCAAGCACAAGGCTCATGGCTCAGTCATCAGTATCCCAAATAATAATTATAATGATAATTTTCAAAAAGAAAAATAACTCCATTTTAAAGGAGTTAATCTAGCAAGACCCGACACAATAAATACTATTATCAACTGTAAGTGTTACTACTATCTGTTAATTGTGGCTAAGGAGATTTGAGAAAACAAGTACAATTTGGGTGAGGTGAGTATTGGTCACATGAAGACATGGTTGGATGCAATATCATCTGGTGGGTTTAAAACTAATGTATTACACCTGATGTATTGGTTCCAGGAAAGGTGATGGTACCATAGGGGTGTAGCAGCAGGAAGCTCAAAGAGCAGACAGTCAGAGATTAAGTGTCATTGTATCTTCCAGGAAATGGGGAAAAGGCTGCACAAATCAGCCATCATAGGTTCCAGGTCCTCCTGGCAGGGCTTTGGAGGATGCCTGATAGACAGTTGTTGAAATGAACTAGTTATATTTGAAATGGATACTGTGGACTGTCTATTACAAGTCAATAGTTCTAACATTAAGAATTTCCGGGGGGATTCAAGATGGCGGACTAGAGGGTGGCTGCGTTTCATGTTGCTCCAGGACTCAGGACTCAAGAAGAGGAGATATAGAGAGACTTGGGACCAACTCAAAGCAGCCGGGTGAGTGCCTCCCACTGGGCAGGCGTCCCGGACAGGGCAGGAGTCCCGGACGGGGCGGTAGCCCCGAAAGCAGGGATCTTTGCGAAGTAGAGCTGCCGGCGAGACGCCCCTCCCCCCGCCGGAGCAGTGATCGCAGACAACTGGGAGCATTGGAGAGGTGGCTGTTCACCACAGCGCTTGGACTCGGCGCAACCCACCCGCGCTGTGGGAGGCTGCCCAAAGGAAAAGGTGCTCGGTGAGCTGTTTGGACTGAAAGCGACCATCCCTGAACACAGGGGGCTGCCCAGAGGAGAAGGAGAAATACGGGCTCGGCATGTCGCTTGGAATTGGAGCAGCTGCGCCAGGGCTCCGGGCGGCTATCCGGTGGAACAGCGTGGTGAGTGGTTTGGTCCCAGAGCATCCGCTCCTGAACACAGGGGGGTTGTTTGGAGAAGGAGGAGGAGCGCGGCGGGGTGCTTGGGCTCAAAGTGACTGCACCAGGGCTACGGGTAGCAGTCGGGACAAGAAGGTGCACAGTGAGTTCTTGGGACTCGTGACGCACCAGATCACTGGGTGACTGCCTGGTGGAGAAAGAGGTGCGTGGTGGGTCACTTGGACTTAGAGCGACTGCACGGAACAACAGGTGGCTGCCGGAGGAAAAGGCACGTGGCGGGTCACTGGGACTCGGAGCGATTGTAAGGGGCTCCAGGTGGCTGCTCAGAGGAAGGGCCGCATAGCCAGGCGAAAAGTGCAGAGCAGGGTCCTAGACGGCTTCTTGGTGGAAGAGCCCCATAGACAAACTGAGGGGCGGAGCGAAGGCTCCAGGACTGCAGGCAGCTTCTCTGAGGAGAGGCAGCCTAAGGAGATTCGTTTGCGAAGGGTGAGACTTCCAGGCCCAGGAGGTAGGTCCGGGTCCCTGGGAACATTGCAGAAGAAGGCTGCCTAGCCCAGGCGGTAGTTGTGAATTGAACGGAACCTCTGGGAGGAAAACCGACCAGCGAGACCTCCCCACCGGGTGACTCCTCCCTGTCGGGTGAGGTTCTCCCAAAAGGACTGTAAAATCAGAGACACAGGCCCAAACTGGTCTTGCATCAGCCCACATCCTACTTCCCTTTTGGATGACCATTCATCAGCAAGTGAAGGTACCTCTGCCCACTAGCAGGGAATATACCCCACCAGAAGGCCACCACCCCTAGGGAGTCAGCTCCCTTGTGGAGCACTGTATTATCAACTTCCTCCAAGACTTCAGGCTACTGAAGACTAAGAGGGGATATAATAGAAATCTTCAGGGATATTATAAGACAATAGAGGAAATCTGCAATATCACAGCGGTCAACTGATACCTGAACAATATGAGAAAACAAGGAAAGAAAATGCTGCAAACAAATCTAGATGTTACATCAATGAAACCCAACGACAGCATGGCAGAAGAAATGACAGAAAGGGAGTTCAGAATGTACATAATTAAAATGCTCAGGGAAGCAAATGACGAGATGCAAGAGCAAATGCAGGCACTGAATGATCGCACCAATCGACAGTTAAAAGAGCAAATACAGGAAGCAAAAGATCATTTCAATAAAGAGTTAGAGATATTGAAAAAAAACCAAACAGAAATCCTTGAAATGAAGGAAACAATAAACCAAATTAAGAACTCCATAGAAAGCATAACCAATAGAATAGAACACTTGGAAGACAGAACATCAGACATTGAAGATAAAATATTTAACCTTGAAAACAAAGTTGAACAAACAGAGAAGATGGTAAGAAATCATGAACAGAATCTCCAAGAACTATGGGATATCATGAAGAGGCCAAATTTAAGAATTATTGGAATTGAGGAAGGCTTAGAGAAACAGACCAAAGGAATGAACAATCTATTCAATGAAATACTATCAGAAAATTTCCCAAATCTGAAGAATGAAATGGAAGATCAAGTACAAGAGGCTTATAGGACTCCAAATATACAAAATTACAACAGACCCACACCAAGGCACATTATAATGAAAATGCCCAACATACAAAATAAAGACAGAATTTTAAAGGCCGCAAGAGAGAGGAATCAAATTACATTCAGGGGGAAACCAATACGGATATCAGCAGATTTTTCAATCCAGACCCTAAAAGCTAGAAGGGCCTGGAATAACATTTTTCAAGCCCTGAAAGAAAATGGATGCCAACCAAGAATCTTATACCCAGCAAAACTTACCTTCGAATTTGACGATGAAATAAAATCCTTCCATGATAAACAAAAGCTAAAAGAATTTACAAAAAGAAAGCCAGCATTACAGAACATTCTCAGCAAAATATTCCACGAGGAAGAGATGAAAAACAAAGAAACAAATCAGCAATGGGAGGAACTATCCTAAAGGAATTGTCAAATAAAGGAAGAACCAAGTCGTCTCAAAATAAATAAATAAATAAATAAATAAATAAAATGAACCAAATGACCGGGAATACTAATCATGTCTCAATAATAACCCTGAATATTAATGGCCTGAACTCATCAATCAAAAGACATAGACTGGCAGATTGGATCAAAAAGAAAGATCCAACAATATGTTGCCTGCAAGAGACTCACCTCGTAGAAAGAGATACCCATAGACTAAAGGTGAAAGGATGGGGGAAAACATACCATGCACATGGACTCAGCAAAAAAGCTGGGGTATCCATCCTCATTTCAGATAATGTGGACTTCAAGTCAAAACTAGTCAGAAGGGATAAAGAAGGACATTACATACTGCTTAAGGGAACCATAAATCAGCAAGACATAACAATCATAAACATCTATGCCCCAAACAGTGGCTCATCCATGTATGTCAAACAAATCCTTCTCAATTTCAGAAACCAAATAGACCATAACACAATAATACTAGGTGATTTTAACACGCTTCTCTCACCACTGGACAGATCTTCCAGACAAAAATTGAACAAAGAAACCATAGATCTCAATAACACAATCAATAATTTAGACTTAACGGACATTTATAGAATATACCATCCAACCAAGAGCGAATACACTTTCTTCTCAGCAGCACATGGATCCTTCTCTAAAATAGACCATATATTATGCCACAAAGCTAATGTAAGCAAATACAAGAAGATAGAGACACTACCTTGTATTCTATCAGATCATAATGGATTGAAGTTAGAAATAAATGAAAGAGTAAAAAACAGAAGCTACTCCAACACCTGGAGATTAAACAATATGCTATTACATGATGAATGGATAACAGAAGATATTAGGAAGGAAATTAAAAAATTCTTAGAGGTAACTGAGAACAAAGAAACATCATATCAAAATCTCTGGGACACTATGAAAGCAGTACTTAGAGGAAAATTTATTTCATGGAGCGGATTCAAAAAAAGAAGTAAAAATCAACAAATAAACAACCTAACACTACAGCTCAAAGCCCTAGAAAAAGAAGAACAGACCAGCACCAAAAGTAGTAGAAGACAGGAAATAGTTAAACTCAGAGCTGAAATCAACGAAATTGAAACAAAAGAAACTATACAAAAAATTGACAAAATAAATAGTTGGTTCTTTGAAAAAATAAACAAAATTGATAAACCCTTAGCCACTCTAACAAAGAGAAGACGAGAGAAAACCCAAATCACCAAAATTCAGAATGAACAAGGAAATATCACAACAGACACGATTGAAATACAAAACATAATTAGAAGCTATTTTGAAAATCTATATTCTAACCAAATAGAAAATTTCGAAGACATCAACAGGTTTCTAGAGACATATGAATTGCCTAAATTGAACGAGGAGGACATACACAATTTAAATAGAACAATTTCAAGTAATGAAGTAGAAGAGGTCATCAAAAGCCTACCAACAAAGAAAAGTCCAGGACCAGATGGGTTCTCAGCCGAGTTCTACAAAACCTTTAAAGAAGAGCTCATTCCAATACTTCTCAAAGTATTCCATGAAATAGAAGAGGAGGGTACCCTCCCAAACTCATTCTATGAGACCAATATTACCCTGATACCCAAGCCAGACAGAGACAAATCGAGGAAAGAAAATTTCAGACCGATATCATTAATGAACATTGATGCAAAAATTCTCAATAAAATTTTAGCAAATCGCATACAAAAATATATTAAAAAGATAGTGCACCACGATCAAGTGGGTTTTATCCCAGGGATGCAAGGTTGGTTCAACATCCGGAAATCAATAAATGTAATTCACCATATCAATAGACTTAAAGTCAAGAATCACATGATTATTTCAATAGATGCAGAAAAAGCATTTGATAAAATACAACACCCCTTCATGCTCAAAACACTAGAAAAAATAGGGATAGTGGGAACATTCCTTAACATTGTAAAGGCCATCTATGCTAAGCCCATGGCTAATATCATTCTAAACGGTGAAAAGCTGAAAGCATTCCCCCTAAAAACTGGAACAAGACAGGGATGCCCTCTTTCACCACTTCTATTCAATATCGTTCTTGAGACTCTAGCCAGAGCAATTAGACAGACCAAGGAAATTAAAGGAATACGAATAGGAAAAGAAGAACTCAAACTATCCCTATTTACGGATGATATGATTATATACTTAGAGGAACCAGGAAATTCCACCAGAAAACTGTTAGAACTCATAAGTGAATTCAGTAAAGTGGCAGGTTACAAGATCAATGCTCATAAATCCAATGCATTTTTATACATAAGTGATGAATCCTCAGAAAGAGAAATTATGAAAACTACCCCATTCACCATAGCATCGAAAAAAATAAAATACTTGGGAATCAATCTCCCAAAAGAGGTGAAAGACCTCTACAATGAGAACTACAGAACACTACTAGAAAGATATTAAAGAAAACCTTAGAAGATGGAAAGATCTCCCATGTTCTTGGATAGGCCGAATTAATATTGTCAAAATGGCCATACTACCAAAAGTGCTATACAGATTCAATGCAATCCCAATTAAAATCCCAATGACGTACCTTACAGAAATAGAGCAAGCAATCATGAAATTCATCTGGAAGAATAAGAAACCCAGAATAGCTAAAGCAATCCTTCGCAGGAAAAATGAAGCAGGGGGTATCGCAATACCCGAACTTCAACTTTATTACAAAGCAATAGTAACAAAGACGGCATGGTACTGGTACCAAAATAGACAGGTAGATCAATGGTACAGAATAGAGGACATGGACACAAACCCAAATAAATACAACTTTCTAATACTAGACAAAGGCGACAAAAATATGCAATGGAGAAAAGATAGCCTCTTCAACAAATGGTGCTGGGAGAATTGGAAATCCATATGCAACAGAATGAAACTAAACCCATATCTTTCACCCTGCACAAAACTCAACTCAAAATGGATTAAGGACCTTGGAATCAGACCAGAGACTCTGCAGATTATAGAAGAAAAAGTAGGTCCCAATCTTCAACATGTCGGCCTAGGACCAGACTTCCTTAACAGGACTCCCATAGCACAAGAAATAAAAGCAAGAATCAATAACTGGGATAGATTCAAACTAAAAAGCTTTCTCTCAGCAAAGGAAACTATCAGTAATGTGAAGAGAGAGCCTACAGAGTGGGAGAATATCTTTGCCACTCATACTTCAGATAGAGCATTAATTTCCAGAATCTATAAAGAACTCAAAAAAACTCCACACCAAGAATACAAATAATCCAATCAACAAATGGGCTAAGGAAATGAACAGACACTTCACAGAAGAAGATGTACAAGCAATCAACAGATATATGAAAAAATGTTCAACATCTCTAGTAATAAGAAAAATGCAAATCAAAACCACCCTAAGATTTCATCTCACCCCAATTAGAATGGCGATTATCAAGAACACAAGCAACAATAGGTGTTGGTGAGGATGTGGGGAAAAAGGTACACTCATACATTGCTGGTGGGGTTGCAAATTAGTGCAGCCACTCTGGAATCTGGAGATTCCTCAGAAAGTTTGGAATGGAACCACCATTTGACCCAGCTATCCCACTCCTTGGCCTATACCCAAAGGACTTAAAATCAGCATACTACAGAGATACAGCCACATCAATGTTCATAGCTGCTCAATTCACAATAGCCAGACTATGGAACCAACCTAGATGCCCTTCAATTGATGAGTGGATAAAGAAACTGTGGTATATATACACAATGGAATATTACTCAGCCATAAAGAATGACAAAATTATGGCATTTGCAGGCAAATGGATGAAATTGGAGAATATCATGCTAAGTGAGATAAGCCAATCTCAAAAAGCCAAAGGACGAATGATATCGCTAATAAGTGGAGGATGACACATAAAGGGGGGAAGGGAAGGGTTAATGTTAGGGTTAGAGTTAGGGTTAGGGAGGGGGGCAAGTATGGAGGAAGAAAGTACTGTATAGAGGGTAAAGAGGGGTGGGAGGGGTGGGGGGAAGGGAAAAAATAACAGAATGAATCAAGCAACAGTACTCTATGTAAATTTATGAATACACAAATGGTATGCCTTTACGCCATGTACAAACAGAGAAACAACATGTATTCCATTTGTTTACAATAAAAAAAAAAGGAAAAAAAAAAAAAAAGAATTTCCCTGGCTGCACACACTCACTAAATAACCCTTATATCTGGTTAATCAGGTGTACATTAATATGCATATTTATCAGATTACTAAACCTTTAATCTGGTTTTCCAGTGTATTCTCTTCTCGTGAATGTTCTGAACCTTTTGATAGTTATACACTTTTTAGATGAATGTACTGGCTCTGCTCTGATTGGTTAGTGTGACTCAAGGACTCTGTGCCTGACTATTTCCTTGGGGGAAGCTGAGAAAAATCATGTTTCTGGACCTGCACACTGGCCCTACCAAAAGAAGCATCCGGTGAGGCCCTAAATCACATTTCTATTTCATTTCAGTCCAACTACAAGTACATAACCAGAACTGTGAAGGTGTACATTGCTGCAATGAAGTATGGTATTCAACTCACAGTCCTTCTTTGCTCAAGTCAGAGGCCACTGTCCACACGGGCAAAGGCCACTGGCCCATTGCAGGGTTTAATAAATGTTAACATTTCACTATATTTGTTTCAGATCTATCTATCTATCTATCTATCTATCTATCTATCTATCTATCTATCTATCTATCTATGTATATATATATATACACACATATATATATTTGAAATATATATATACATTTTTTAGAAAATAAAGTGTTCTGTAGTGACCTTGTACCTTTCCATGATCCCACCCTTCTTTTCTTCCAGAAGTTACATTATCTGAGTTTAATATATTACTTTTTATATTTTGCCTATATATATATATTTGAACTTATAAAAAATAATGTAGTGTTATAAATTTCCTTCTTCTTCTTCTTCTTCTTTTTTTTTTTTTTTTTTTTTTGTAGTACTAAGGATTGAACCCAAGGCCTTGTACATGTTATGCAAGCATTCTACCACTGAGATACATCCCCAGCCAACCTTTTATTTTTTATTTTGAGACAGGGTCTTGTTAAGTTGTCCAGGCTGACCTCGAACTGGAGACCCTCTTGCCTTAGTCTCTCAAGTAGCTGGGTTCACAGGAGTTATGCCGCTGTGCCCAGCTTGGTTTTATAAATTTTAAAGCTTCAGATTAGTAGTAATCTTTCTATAATATTCTACCATTTGTTTGGTTGTTTACTCAATATTGTG
Source organism: Sciurus vulgaris (assembly GCF_902686455.1). NCBI lineage: Eukaryota > Metazoa > Chordata > Mammalia > Rodentia > Sciuridae > Sciurus > Sciurus vulgaris. The sequence goes on from NC_136469.1 coordinate 24,883,218, forward strand.
TTTGCTAAACTTGCTAAAATAGCTATATGTGGACATGCTTACATTATAATTTTTAATATGCATACCCAGATGTAAGTTTTCCCAATCATCTCAAGCCATTCACTATCTCTACTCCTCCTGAGTAAGAGAGACTTTGGCCTGCTTAACCTGTACACTGAAAACCCTTCTGCCATCTGTCTTGTTACTGCCTGGAATTTAATTCCAACTTAGTAATATAAATTGTTTTTGTTATCAATTTTACCAATTTATGTGTTTACTGTTGTTATTACATCCCTGCATGTCCCTCTGGATCCTCTCGTTTTCTTGCCAAATGACTTCCTTTCATAATTGTTTCAAGCAAGCTGGAAGTTTCACTATCCTCTTCACTGGAAATCCCTGCCACATTTTACAAAAAACGGTATTATATTATAAATACAGTATTAAAACTTGCTCTTTTTGCTTAATGATAAGCACAGTTCTACATATTCATTTTAAAAACCCACTTAATTCCATAATTTAGTCCACTTATCCCCTACTGATGAATATTTAAATTGTTTCCAAATATTTGCTAACATTACAGTAACGTCCTTGCACATTTGACTGGTTCCTGGGTGGTTAAATGGTATTTCAGAATCTAAGTTATTCACATTTCAGATTTTGATACATATTACTTAACTGCCCTGGGGGGGGGGGGGAGGATGTTTCACACCCACTAATATTGTGTGTTCACTGGCTTTCTCAACATCTCACCTGTTTTTAAAATTTTAACCCACTTTTCTTTGGTTGTTAGTAAGCCCTCCTCTGTTCACAGGCACACTTGAATCCTTCTTATTTTGGGATCTTCAAACATGCTTTGCCTTCTACTTAGCATATTCTGACTTTGTCTTGCTCTTAAACATTTCTTAGAAAAGGCTTGCTTGGCTTCCAGACTAATTTAGGTCCCCCTGTTACAACTACTCAGAACACACTCCACTTCTGATCTGCAGCCAGACTCAGTATCAGTTGCTCCCTTAGGTCACACAACCTTCATTTCTTAACATGCCACCTGATATTGACATAATAATTTGTATGATCATTACCTCATATCTTTCTTTTCCTTGATTTTGAAGTCATGTGGACAGGAAACTTGTCTCTCTCATTCCAAATGATATCCTAGCACCTGGGTTAGGTGCTATAAAAATCCCTTTTGGTGAATGAATGAATAAAGTATTATGCAGACACTGAATTTCCATAGAATATGGCCAGTATTCAACTGTTCTGGTTTTTATTATTAAATCCATCCTTACACATCTAACCTGCTTCTGAGTTATCAGCAAAAATGATCAATTGATTCTTTTAATTCTTAATGCTGACCCAATTTCTTCTTTTACCTAAAAAGTTGCTGATTTGCAGTAATAAACAATTTGTTGCTTTGGGGGTCTACCTCGGTGGTAAAGTATGTGCTTAGTATGTATAAGGCCTAAAGTTAGATCCCCAGTACCAAAAATAATAATAATGATAATGATATTAAACATCCATAGTGAGGGTCATCTGTGCTGGTCATTGAGAATACAAAGCTGAACAAGATGGGATTTTTACCCTTAGAAAAGATCTTCATCTAGTACAGAGAAACAGACTCATAACAACAAGTCAAAGTAAAATATGTTATTGAAGTTGGTGGAGGATACAGAGGGAGCATGAGGATTTCAACGCTGGGGGATTTGACTCTCGACTCTCCTGAAAGACAACAGAGAAAGTGGCAGGAGTAAAGCTAGAGGTCCTGTGGCACATTGGGGCAGGCCCCACAGTGAGAAAGTGGATTCGGGAGCTAAGTAACACCCCAGATGTTGGTGAGCCAACAACCCATGATTGGCAGTTTTGACTTTCTCCTCTAGGCAATGGTGACCCCTGTTTCAGCAAAAAAGGCAATAAAATAATTTCCTAAAGTAGTTGGAAATATTTTCTTAAAATAAAAGTCTAACAGATGTACCCTGCTAATGTGCTACAGTGCTGACTGCTTTTGTAATCCCATCTTCTTCAAACATTTTCAGTGTGATTGGGAAAATGTATTGGTGACATGATAATTCACTTCCTTTCGTCAAATGTTTATTGAACAACTGTTATGTAAAAGTCATTATAGAAGTACCAAAATGAAATAATTGTATAACCTAGGGTCACAAGAGTAGTATAAATAAAATTCTATTAAGCCATTGGCCAGGGAGACCTCAGTTCTGAATTGTCTTAACCAAAAGTCTTTTACCTTCCACTTTGCTGAAATGAACATATTTCAGAGTAGACTGTCTTTGGAGGGAAAAGGAGAGGAACAATTGGTAATACTCACACCTAGAAACTGGATTCTAAGTTAAACTTCTGTATCCCCAGAGCAGAATGTGTCTCTGAATATCCTTGCTTGTCACCTACTTATGATCTTTTTATTAGGTTTCTTCAACCAGTTCCTGCCATAGTCTGCCCAGATCCAAGTCCCTGCCTCTGCCTCCCACACCCAAGCCTGCACTCCTGGGCCTAACCTTTTGCTCCTTCTAGCCTCTCTATCTGTTACAGGGGCCTCCTCTTCGCCCACAGCATGCTGCACCTTTTCTGCATCATCTCTGATTTAGAGAAGTTCTAGTTTAGGGACTGCTCAACCTTAGAGGAAATTGAGTTCTGAACCAAGAAAGATTTCAAGTTCAGTCAGTACTTGGGATTTAGAAAAGATCAAGGAGAATTGGTAAACTCTGATTTCCTAAGAAGTATTATTGACGCTGCATTTATGACTTCAGTAGACTTTTTGAGTTTCTGGGAATGAGGCCAAGACTTGAACTGGGTGAAAAATTCCTACTTAACCATTCCTAAAGCTGTGTGACTTTCAGCACATTACTTAGTCTTTTTCAGTTTTTGTTAGCTAGTCTGTAAAATGGGAGTCATTTGCCTACTTCATACTATTCTGGAAGACTAAATAATCATCCATATGCACTGAATACGTAGTAGGAACTTTATAAATGCTGACTATAATTATTGCTCTATGCAGAAATGGAGATGAGATTTCGAACAATTTTTGAGAATGCTGTTTATCTATAAATTGGGGTAATACTCATAATCAAGACTGCACTAAATTTTTTTTATCACTTTTAAACAATATTCAATGATAAAAACTCTGTTAATGTGGGACAGACTATACAACTCTTAAATATCTCAGCACCTAATACAGAAGGGAGTTTTCAATGACTATTAACTTAGAGGTAATCATGAAATATATATAATTATATATATGTATGATTATGAAACAGTGTGATATATTCATAGGGAAATTGAAGATTAATTCTCTGTACAAGATAGATAAGAGGGAAAAAAGGGAGAATCTTAATTTTACAATTATTCTAATTCTGTAACATAGCTTGTAGTTTCAAGTACAGAAAGAAGAGAGTATTGAACCTTTGAAATATAACTCAAATGAGCAAACAAAGCAAGGTGATTTTAGATTGCTGGTTCCCCTGGGGTGATTTTCTTCCTATGTCAATCACAGTCCCTTAGGTCATCTGTCCATGTCATGGCCTGGCCTCTTTCTCATGCTTCAGGGTGGCCACATACTTATCTTGCAACCTTGGGTCTCTCTCTGGGTGAAGAAAAAAAAATCTATCTTATAGGATTTTTGCAAGAATTAAAGGAGAAATCCATTTTAAGTATTGCAGTGCCTGGCTCCTAAGGGCCCTCAATAAATATTAGCTATTATTTATTTTTACATACATTGAAAGGTGTTACACTGTATGAGATAGTACTTTGATTGCATCCTGTGCTGGGAAGTGATTGCATCTAATGGTCTTACTGCATTCAATCCATCAGTCTAAGCCACCATCATCACCTGCTGAACCAGGGCCAGTGTGTCCTGACTGGCTTCCTCGGATTCACTTTTGCCTTCCCTATCCTCTATCCTCTACACAGAAGCCAAAGTAATCCTGTTAAAAATAATCAATGTAATTTTGGAAGGGGGCAATTGGAATAATTTTGTGTTCAGTCATTTCTATTTTTGGAAGAGGGGTTAATACATTGATTAAATTTTTTCCAGTTGTTAGTACCCGTGATAAAATTTCAAGGATTACCTTTAAAAAAAAAAGAAAAACCAAGTAATGAAATGAGAAAACAAAGAAACAGAAAACAATTAAAGCCAACTTTTTAAAAGTAAAATAATAAAAATTAATGAAAGGAAATCTGGTGTTCCTATATTACTATCAAATGAAATAGACTTTATGTGAAAGATCATTATTAAGGATAGATAAGTGATAACATCGATAGCATTGTATAGTGATAAAAGAGTATTTCGTGGGGTGAGGTGTACCTCAGTGGTAGAAGTACTTGCTTAGCATATACAAGGCCTGGGTTCAATACATTTAATCCCTGGCACCAAAGGGGGGGGGGGGAAGCAAGAAAGAAAAAAGACTGCTTCATAAAAAAGATAAAATAATTCTTAAATCATATGCTTTTAATAATAATAAGGTATCAAATTATATAAAAATAAATACATAAAACTATATGAGGAACTGATAAATGCACAATTAAAACGAAATATTTTAATATCCCCCTTAATGATGAATAGGTAAAATGAAGAAAAATTCCCAAATATAAATAAGAGAACACAAGTAGCAAGCTTTATTTGATAAATACATGTGAAGGTCTGAACCCCAAATTAAATTTCTTTCTTAATCACTAGTCACCTATGTTGAAAGTGACCAGGAGAGACATCTGCAAGGCCAAGCTCATATGGGTCCAACAGCCCAACGCCCTGAGACAAGACATAGAGGGAATACTCCAGGTCTGCTGTCAGGGTACCAAGATGGCTAGAAATGCCAGAAGACCATCTCTATTCCTAATCATTTGAGGATAATTTTAGGTGATTCATTGGCTTTCCCCATACCTTTTGAAGGTGCTTCTGGCATTGTGTGGGATGTAGTACCTATTGATTGGTAGGCTTCCTCTTTATTCCAGGCATCGTCAGGAAGGGGGATGGATAGCCTTTAAAAACAATTCTTGTATCTCCCTCTTTTCTTACTGTTCTGCTGATATGTTTCATAGCACTTTTGGTAGAAAGACACTTTTTCTTGTGTGGTGCTGTGGATAAAACCCAGGGCCTCACGTATAACTAGAAAAGCACTCTATCACTGAGCTAAGTCCACAATCCAGAAAGATTCATTTATAAGGTAATTCTGTTCTTTGGAATGCTAAGTATATGGACTTCATAATTTTAAAGAAATCATGCAAAGAAGTTATTTCAAAAAGTTGATGGCTCTTTTTTTTCCTTTTGGAGTAGAATATGACAAATTATATTAGATTTTGGAGATATTTGTTACATTATTAAGATAATTATTAAATTTGAGGCATTTAAAAGAGAAAAGCAGAGCAGAGAAGAAGGAAAAGTTAACCTGAGTGAGCAAAGAGTTTTTTTGTTTGTAAGCAAATGTCAGTTATCTAAAACCTAACCAATTTTAAGTCCTGATTAATTAATATTTTAAATTTTTTCAAATATTCTTCATGTTACTTTTAGATTATCCAAATTTGAATAAAAGTAACAGCTATAGTGGTTCCTCTTATCCATAAGAGATATAATCTGTGATCCCTGGTGGATGCCTGAAATCATAAGAGTACTGAATCATATTCATACTATGTTTTTTCTTATATATACATACTCATGATATAGTTTATTTATAAATTAATACAATAAGAAAAAATAACTAATAATAAAATAGAACAATTATAAAAATATGCTGCAAAGTTACATGAATGTGATCTCTTTATCAAAATATCTCACTGTACTTTCTTCTTTTCCCTTAAAGGAGATACTTTATGGCTTCTCTTTGGCATGTCCACATTGCTAGCATCTCTCTTTTTGCACATTAGAGCAACGATTAAGTAAAATAAGGGTTACATAAACACAAACACTGAAATACCATGACAGTTGCTCTGATAAGAAAAATTGCTACTAAGTGACTAATGGAAAGGTAGCATATACAGTATGGATATGCTGGACAAAGGAATAATCCACATCCCAGACAAGATGAAGTGGGACACCACAAGATAATGTCATGCTATGCAAAACAGTATGCAATTTAAAACTTCTTAATTATTTATTTCTGAAAATTTCTACTTAACATTTTCGAACTGCATTTGACCATGGGTAATTAAAACTGCTCAAAGTGAAACCACAAAGAAGGGTGATTGCTGAAATTCCTTTATATTGTGTGAATCAATAGTTCAGTCCTTGTTACTGTTGTGCAGTATCATTTTCTATGAATATACAATTTCATATCCATTATTAATAATTGTGTATTAATATGTAAAAGTGTTTCAATTTCATTGAAATTTTTCTACTGGGACCACCACTCAGACTGTCTTACAAATTGTAGAAATGTATTTAGAAGGGACTGTATGATTGAATAAAAATTCTTGTTTACTAGGTCTAAAAAGGATTATTGCATACTGGCATCACTATAGAGTTCATCATTTCCCTCCCACCAAGCAGCACAACCACAATTTAAGGACATTTCAGGGTAGATACAGTCTTTGCCACTAAAAAAGGAGGCATAAGGAGTTACTCTGCCTTCATTACTATAATCAGTAGTTGTATATCTTCTAAAAGCATCTTTAACAGTAAGAGTCAAAACAGATTTGGGTCTGAAAAACCAAACAACTACTACATTTTCATAACAGAATTTTCTAATTAATCAAGACTTTGTCCCACCATATCAAAAATTCAAAAGGATTGTATGAATTCATGTAATCCAAACTTCTGATCTCAAAAATATTATGCACTTCTCTGTTCTCAGATCTACAATGGTTCCCTGTCACATTGGATCAGATCCATTCTTTATCATGGTATACAAGACTCTACAAGATCTATCTCTCAGCAACCTCTCTGAGCTCATCCCTGACAACTCTTCCATCTTTCCAGCCATACACTATGTTTTACGAGTGGCCTCCTTGCCATTCTTCAGGAATCATGCTCTCTCCTGCTTCAGGCCTTTTGGAATTCTTTCATCCTCCTGGAATGTTCTTCTTCCATTAACCTATAGGGCTAGCCTCCTTACTTCCTTTAGGATTCAAATATCATTTCTGCAGGATTCTGGTAGGTTTTCCAGAATCTCCTAAAATAGTATCTTGAACATGGTGGGTGTTTGGTAAATTTTTGTCAAGTGAATCAAAGTAAAATGAAGAATAAAGGCTCTTTTCACACTGGTATTGTTTCCTTTGCTGTGTAGAAACTTTTTAATTTGATGCAATCCCATTTGTGGATTCTTGCTATTATTTCCTGAGCTATTGGAGATCTGTTCAGAAAATCATTGTCTGTGTCTATGTCTTAAAGTGTTTCTCACATGTGTTCTTCGGCAGTTTCCAGGTTTCAGGTCTTATATTGTGGTCTTTGATCCATTTTGATTTGGTCTTTATTCAGGGTGAGAGAGAGAGAGAGAGAGAGAGAGAGAGAGAGAGAGAGAGAGAGAGAGAGAGAGAGATAGATCTAGTTTCAGTCTTCTACATATGGATATCCAGTTTTCCCAGCATTTGCAGAAAAATGGATGAAACTGAAGATCATCATCAAGTTAAGCAAAATAAGCCAGACTCAGAAACACAAGTATTGCATGTTTTGCCTTTTATGTAGATTCAAGAAGAAAAAGTTATGAGGGGGAGGGGTGGGGAGAATAATGGGGGATGGATATGATCAAAGTATAGTATATACCTGTACAAACACACCACAATGAAACACCTCATTCTGGGTAATTAACATGTATTCACAAAAAAAGAAGAAAGGATAGGCAAGACGCACAGAACTGGATGATGAGCCAAGGAGATTTCAACCAGCACTGGTTCAGAAATGACCAAAGCTCAAAGTCAACTACACATCGACATTTCTCAACATTGCTTTCTTCTGGTTTGAATTACCTGAGAAGAAACTGCTCATACCTAGGGCTCTGTACATCTTGTCCACATGTGGTCTTAGCAAAGAACTCACACAATTCCTTCAGATATTAAGGAGGTGAACAGCAAGGTCTGGTCTGACATTCGAGTTACAGAAAAACAGTCACTCCCTATGAAAAGTGATTCTCTAGTTCGTTCTATTTAGCGATTCAGCCTTTAAATCTATACACACAATGAATGTGAGGTATTCAGACTGTCTCTCATGAAAGGAAACAGATTGAGAGTATGGGTTGAATTTTTCTGAATAATTACCCAAATTAACCAGTTCATCTTGTATGTCTATATATTCAGGCAGAGTTTCTTCAAATTAAAGGATATAATACATTTCTAATGTTCAGAAAAACACTCCATGAAATTTCAGTGTTTTGAGTCTCAGAAAAATGTTTAGCAAAAACAAACCCTAGTTTTCTTTTACTAAGAAACTGAGATAATAGTATTGATTTATCACTGAGGAATGAATAAGAATTACTTGATTAAAATTAATTCTACAAATATAAAGTCTGGGGGTGGGGAAGGGCTGCATAATCGCAATGGTAATTTTGACATAGAAGCTCTATTCCTAAAACTGAATATGTACATATTTAGTTTTTGAAAATACAATTAGTTGTCACTTTAGGAAAAAAAGGAGCCAGACACAAGATATCTTTGAAACTTCAAAATGTTATGTACTCTAACCACAACTGACACATCTGATTTTTCTTACTCCTCTGACTGTAGGAATCTGCATTTAACCAAGGCCTTCAGCATCCCTGTTAACAAGGGTTAATCGAGGACAGGGATCCCTTGGATAGCTTGCCCTCTTCCCCATAGTTAAATTTTATAAAATACCCTGCACCTATAAAGAATGAAAGAGAAAAAAGGAGAAATACCATGTGGTATAAGCTAATAATTATTTATATTCCTAATCAAAGCTCAATATTTTACATGCATGGTTCACTACTTTGGCCCACCCCGGCCCTGCAGCTATTTTTCTTTCTTCAAATTAGGAATTTGCTGATCAAATCAAATGCTGATTCTGTATCTAAAATGATATGTTTTCTCTTTGTGCAAGTGATTAGTTTCCTCTAAGAAACTAATTGCTGCCATTTCAAATTGCACAAATACAAAAGAACTTTCCTTTAGAAAAAATTTTAGCTATAGCCTTCATATTTTTCATCATTTGAATACCACATTTTTCATTAGCCATAAAAATGGAAAAGAGCAATGCATTGAAGTAATAAGGGCAACATGAGTAAAATTTCAAATAATTTTAGCTTGTTAGCTGTTGTAGCTTCTACTAGATTCTAAGAAACCAGTTTGAATTAAATACATATTTCCTTTTGTAAATGTGTCATCTTCTATCAGTCTTATATTCCTGTAAATATTTTAGTACATATTGACATATTGAAGAAAATTGTCTTCAGTTTTACATATTGCCTGCTCATATGGTTTAAGTTTAGTTGGCAATAGGACAGCTCTCCACTTGTTTTACCAATGAACCTAAGTAGTTCAACCTTCATATATCATGTATTTTCTACCAGTAGGTTGAATAAACATTTACATTATAAAATTTTATGTCTACTTTTTCACCAACATTGTCTTCTTTGCTGATGTTAGACACTCCTCAACTATGGATGCACTTTGATGAATGCTATAAAAATGCAAATATGGAAAAGATATATTAGTCAGGATTCCCCAAAGAAACAGAAACACACACACACAAATATCTATCAATCATATATTTTATGTAAGTTGGCTTGCATGCTTATGGAGGCCAAGAATTCTCATGATCTGCTGTCTGTAAGCTGGAAAGCCAGGAAAGGCAATAGTGTGACTCAGTTCAAGTTCAAAGGCCTGAGACCACAGGGAGCTAATTGTACAAGTCCCAGAACCCAAGAACTGGGAGCTCCAATGTCAGAGGGCAGAAGATGAATGACCCAGTTCAAACAGAGAGCTGGAATTTGCCCTTCTTCCACCTTTGTGTTCTATTTGAGTCCTCAATGAATTGTATGGTGCCCACTCATACTGGCGAGAATGGTCTTTACTCAAATCACCCATACAAATGCTAACCTCATCCAGAAACACCTTAATAGATATATCCAGAAATAATGTTTCACCAGTTGTGTCAATCAGTTTTCTACCAAAAAATACCTGAAATAAATCAACTTAAGGAGAGGCTCAAGTTTTGGAGGTGTTGGGCCATTACCAATTGGACCCACCTTTGAGCTGTGGCAAGGCAAAACATCATAGTGGGCAGTGCATGGTTGAGAAAGCTGTTTGCCTATGGTGACTGGAAAATGAAAGAAAGTACAGCAAGGGTCTGTATTTCTACTGTCTCCTTCTAGGACACACCTGCAATGATCTACAACCTCCTAGTAGGCCCTATCTCTTGAGGGTCCCATCACCTTCTAATAGCACCATAGGCTGTGGACAAAGTCTTTAACACATGGGCCTTTGGGGGACATTCTGTTTCCAAACTGTGGAATGAGCTAAATGGGCATCCCTTAGCTCAGTCAAGTTGATATTAAAATTAACAACCACAAAAGGTGACTCATGATGGCTGCCTGATATATCAATAAGTCATTTGCACCTTAATGTGAGTAAAAGTGTCAGAGGCTCTTCTGAAGCCTTGTTTTGAGGAGACTGGAAGAAGAAGAGCCCCAAAAGAAAGAGGGAGTAGAACGACCAGAAGGAATAAGAGGGAAAAAAAGAAGGTTAAAGATTTAGGGAGTTGGTGTGAAAAGACATTCATGATACCTTCTGACTGAAAATGTCTTTAGAGGGAAATCTTCAATGAACATAATGTACTGCCTTGGAAACCTCTTGCATGGCTTTTGTTAGTGGAGCATAATCAAAAAACTGCCAACTGCTGCAGCCCCACATGTTTGGTCTCAGAAAGAACATCCCCAGTGATTTGCTCTCTCTTTTTGTGTTGCCAGAGAAACTGGGCCAAATGATAGGGATAGTTATTTGGCAAGAATTTGAAGTTGCCAGAGGGATGAAGAATGAAAACAAGCAATATTAAAATGAATCTATGTCTGGGGATTTACATCCCACCTGTAAAGGGAAGGAAAGTATAAAGTTACACTTAAACATCTAGCACCAATTGGAATTAAACTCTTTTCTTCTGTGTTCACTGTGGCAAAACCTTATTCACTTAATGGGTTCACAACATCTAAGGGAACTACTTAGAGGTTTGACTGTTGCAAAAAAGAGCTGAGAGCTGAGATTTAAAAGGAAAGTATTTTTATGCTATTGTTCTGATGCTTTATCACTTCTTTTTAGAATTATTTCTGTTCAGAATAATATTTTCTTTCTTTCTTTCTTTCTTTTTTTTTTTTTGCAGTGCTGGGGATCATTTGTGCTTGCAAGGCAAACACTATACCGACTGAGCTATCTCCCCCCAGCCCTCAGAATAATATTTTGAACAGAAAATAATAAAATACAGCACTAATGCCCATTTAAGAGCTAAATATGTTTGGGGATAAATAAATTGAGAACATAAAAGCATTTTCAGATATATGTTGTTTCTTGGTAAATTAACCTCAGACATGCTCTTATTACAGGATTTCTATGATAAAATTTTGACTAGGACATATTGCTTAATACCTAAGCTATAAATCTAAAACAACATATTTCATAGTTCAAATGATTGCACATGAAATGCTATCAATATCATAACTAAAACTTACTGTATTATGCTATCACTATTTTGTAGTTAAATACATAAAATTAGCATTAACAACTATGGTCACTTGGAAACTACACATCCCAATTATATCCTCTTTTTATTCTATAAAAATCTTTCATAAATATGAAACTTAAAGACTTTTGAAAATAACCATTTGTGTATTGATCTTTGATAAACATCTAAATAATGCTCATTATCTAATAAGGACATTGGCCCTATAGTTTGAGCAAGGAACAACAACATGATCACACACTTGTTATTTTTATAAACACATAAACATGTTAGTAGTAGAAATGTAGACTGCATCTGTACCTACTTGCAAGTTGTTTTTAGGTTGAATGGACCAGGCTCCAAGAAATGTATAGGCTTACCATGCCATAGTTGATCTATGCCTATCTGTAAGATTGCAGAAGTGCTATGGCAGTTGACTGGATTGTCTTAAAAACCATCTCAGGTAAGCATCATATTGAGACAGTAGTTTTCTTAAAAATGGCCTTTCATGAGCTCTGAAGAAATTTAGACTTGATAAAAGAAAATGGATTCCAAGCTGTGGTGAGCTATGGCATAAATCAACAACCCTGACTTTTGCAATATAAATGGAGCCAGCAATTCTAGCTGGAATCTGGATCTTATTTAGGATATTTCAAGTCCAAGATAGGCCTATTTTAAAGTCTTCAGATGCAAGATTTTTCTAAGCAAACATATTGTGAGGTACACATTAGCTAGAACTGTTACTAATAACTCAGTAAAGTTAGCTCTGGAGCTAGGCTCCTTAATTTGGTCACTTACTTTAAGACTGGAGCAAGTTACTTCATTTTTCTGTGCCTCAGGTTCCTCTTCAGTAAGGTAGAGATTATAGCAGTATTTATTTCACATGATCAATATGAGGCTTAGATGAATTTATTCATATAATATTCCTATTTGTCTAATATACAGTGTACCCTAAATAAATATCATTATGGTAATCGTCTACACCATTGTTGAGCAGAGATTGGCAAACTGTGGCTCTTGAGCCAAATCTGGTTTATATAATGTACACAGTCTGAAAGCTAATAAAGGTTTTTACATATTTAAGAAATTATGAACACACAAAGAAAGAAGATTAGACAGCAGGGATATATATGACCTGCAAAACTCAGAACGTCATTTGGCCAATTGACCTAAAAAAAGTTTACCAACCTCTTGACTAGAAGGTGCTTACTTAATTGGGATATTTAGTCCATTTGTATTTAATGCAATTACTGGCTTATGCGGATTTAAGTCACCCTATTACTATTTGTTTTGTTTGTTGTCTCTGATCATTGTTCTCTATTATTAATTTTCATCTTAAGCAGGAATTTAAAAAATTCCATTTCCTCTCTTAGCTTCTATTATTCTTTTCATTATTACCTGAAGTCACACATGCATCCTTAACTTGGTGGCATTCACTGCATATTAACACTTTCTCACTTCCTGGATAGCACAAGGATGTTTGGACACTTGAGCTTCATCTAACCCCTTCCCACCTTTCTGTGCTAGAGTTGTTCAATATTTTAGTTTTGGTTATATTTATATTTATGCATGTTAGTACTTGACAAAGCTCTCCATTTTTCATGAATTTTGATGCCTGTCTCTTGAGTCATGTTCCTTTTTCAAGTATTAATTTTAGAATTTCTTTTGCTATAGTTTGGTTGGTGAAAAATTCAGCCTTAGTTTGAAAAGTCTTTAGTTCATCTTCATTTTAAAGCAACTTTTCTCAGCTATTGGGTTATAAATTGGAAGTTGTCTTTTAGCAGTTTTTGAAAAGTTTACTGTAAGTCTTGTTCCTTTGAAGTTCATGTTTTTTCCTTTGGTTAAGACTTTCTCTTTCTCTTTGCTTTTCTCTTTGCTTTCAGCAGTGTTACTAAGATGTGTCTGAGTATTGTTTTCTTTGTATTTATCCTGCTGGATGTCTTTTAAAGCTGTGGTCCTTTTTGTGTTTTCTTCCTCTTTTCTTTCCATGATTAGTCAAAACTCATTTTCTATGCCAATAATCCTAACTTCTGTTGGGTACTACTTACCGAGTTCTCAATATCAGTTATTTTTTCATTGATTTTTAGAATTCATTGGTTACTAGTTTCTTGAACATATTAATCTAGTTATTTAAAAGTGCCTGTCTGTTTAAATATCTGGACCACCTATTGGGTTCATTTTATTGTCTGGTTTTTTTTTTTTTCCCTTTGGACTTTTTGGTTATTTGGACCTATATCCTGACATGAGTGGTTGTTTTTCTGGAAATGCCTTAAATTGTTTCAAAAGCTCTCGATCTCCTGGCACAGTTCATTCAGGCAGTATAGCTCTTAAACTGGGCTCTGTGCTAGCCCCCACACTTCAGGAACCTGATGCTTTGGAGTACCCTGCTTGAAATCTTCTGAGTTGTCCTCCAATACCGTGGTTTGGTCAGAACCAGCACTTTGGTTCAGGTGAAGCTTGCTGAGTCAAGTCTTGGTCTTGCATATGTCCTAGATTACAGAAGCACTTTCTTTAATTTTCCAATTTCTCTTCTATTGCCATCAGCATTGTCTATGTAATGCATCCCTTGCCTCCACTGGGAACTGTGTAGACCCTAGTCCCTGTTTCTCTCCTCAGTTTGCTTTGAGACTTTCTACTCTACATGAGTTCAACCAGATACCCAAAGAGATCTAGAACTTGAGCCTACGGGGACATCCTAGGTCACTGTGGCCAGATTCTTACTTCAGAAGGGCAACTCAATAATTCAATTACTACTGTTGGCCATTGTAGTATTTTTTCACATAATAGTACAAACTTAGGCCACAAGAATGCTGCTGTCTGATTTTGGATTAACCTTGTCACATTAGATACAGGAGGAGTTCAGGATTCTGGACTCTCAGTGGTCTGCTGCCAATCTTTGAACTTGAGCCAAGTGACTGGGTTTATGTATTTACTTGCTCATCTACCTTAGGACCACAGTATTACCTTTAGTGTATAGCACTTAAAGGCATTAGCACAGAAGGGAGGGAAGACTAAACACATTTTACTATTTTCCCTTCTTCTATGGCACCAGATATGGCTATATTACCCTCTTTGCCGACACGGTACACATGCTGGGGCTGCTTTTGTCCTCTGAGTTTTTAAAACAGGGTTCTCCAATGTCAATGGGCTCTTCAGAACAATGCCTTCTCTTGCCTCTGTTCTCAGATAGATGTGGTGATGTCATGTTCTCTTGGATTGGTTTTATGCCATGCTGACTGAGGGATCTATATATTCAGATATGTGTGTGTGTGCATGTGTATACATGTGTGTGTGTGTGTGTGTGTGTGTGTGTGTGTGTATTTGAGTAAGTGGAATCATTCTTTTTTCTTCCCATATGGACCCCACTTACTTTCCCTACTGTGGTGGGTGGAAGGCAGGGGTATGGAAAATATTGAAAAAAAAAAAAAATCACAATCCAGAAAGGCAGTGATTGTGTCCTAAAAAGTTTAAAAGAAAATAAGATCATAAAATATGTGGTTATATCTCTATTCTATAAAACTCCAAAAAGTAAATTTAATATTAGCAGAAAACAAATTGCAAGTCACATTTTCCCACATACTATGTACAAAACTTGCATTTGGGGTCACCATCAACAAAGCATGATAAGAATGTTTGAGAGTGCTGATGGAAGCCAGTGTTCCTGGACAGCAAGATGCATGGTGGGACATCATAAGCAATGATGTACTTGGCATTGAATCAATGCTGCATTAAATAGACTTCAGAGGCAAAGAAGTCTGTACTGTACCGATACAAACAGGTTCCATACAGCTACATTTTGCTTATGGTAGGAGACATAAACTCAGTCAGGGATAGCATATGTAACAACAAAGAACATGAAAATATGGCTCCTGCACATGAACAATAAGAGCTCATCCCTGCATAGTATGAAGAAAGAACATTTACATGCATGCAAAAGTCAAATAAGTAAATACGTCTTCTCCATCATATTCTGAATCTTCAGCAATAAATCTCTACCTCACATGGACCTACGAATTTTATAATATATATTCTTAGTCAAATTATTTATGTACACAAAGCCCTGCACAAAATATTTTCTAGTGCCCCTCATATCTCAAAGGTGGTCCTGAATTAGTAGGACTTTGAACCTTAAGTTTACAAGACAAAGAAGATGGCTTGCTTTTCTGGCCAGCTGCCCTGCCTCCCTAGCTGTCCTAGCACCCAGGCAACACATAGTATGGGAAATACAGCATGGATCTGATGCTCCTCTAGCCACTCTGCCTGTGTCAAGTGTGGTCTGCAGCTCACACTCTGAATCAGCAAAAGTCACCTGTGGGGGGAGAAAGAGCCTTTGATCTCACTTAAACTAGGGAGGGCCCTTTCTTATCTACAGTTTTAGTTGTTCCAAAGTTCATTGCTTTCACAGTTCTCCAGTGCCTTAGAAAACCCATTTTTTGTAATTATCTTTTTCATTTTAATTGTGTTGAGAGCAACAGACTACTCAACAGAATATTTTATAGAATTATAAGACATTATATTTAGAAATAGCATGCATATTCTTCCAAAACTTCTCCAATCAACTCCTCTAGCAAGCTTCTCATCTTCTGAAGTCACCAGACAGAAGCAATCACTGATCTATGTTCAAGTGTTCCATTCAGCCTTAGGAAGCTCTTCTGAAAATGACCTCATTATGACCTTTAATTGGGGTCTGAAAATTCTGAAGCTATAAACCCGGGAGTGATTCCTTGGGAGCTTTCCTTCCCACCAATCTATCTTTACAATGTCATAGGCATCCACTTATTATCTATAAGCTAGTCTAGCATATGGTCCAGTACAGAGTAGGAACTTAAGAAACACTTTTAAAAGTAACAAGTGAGATAACATAGAAAGTCAGTTCACTTGCATGCCAGTTGCATGGCAATTAAATGAAGCTTCAACTATGACTGAATCTAAATTTTTTACTTTACCTGGACTTGACCATATTTGCCTTATAAAGTATATATAAAGCAAATTGTTGGGCAAATTGTATAGAACAAATAATTTGAAAAACTAAGCTGACAATCTGAGTGATTTGTGTTAATTCATCAAATCCAATTGCAAACTAATTTCATGATAAAATTATTTAGTCCTTTTTTTTCTTTTGCTTTAGAGCCTCTGAGACCATTTGGTTCTAAGTAGAGTAAAAAAAAAAAAAGAAGAATTTTTTAGTCTTTTAATTTCCTCCATGATGTGTTTCATCTGAAGAAATATTTGAACTTAAATTACTAATCTATATTCAACTAAGTAAGGTATTAAGAGATGTTAGAGAGAAAAACATGAATCACATTACTCCTGCCTTAGATTAAATCCAACCAGCCAACCAACCAGTCAACAGACCTTGTGCATATGGTTCACTGTCCATATGTTCTTTGGTTGATGGAAGAGTGTAAGTCCACAGAATGACAACAGTTCACACTTGAACCTTTGTCTTGAGATGTGAGGTGATGTGTGTTTAATTGAATCCAATCTTTAATTAAAGAACCAGAAAATGCTTTCCAGGACACTCATGGGCATAAAATCTTGTGGTGTGTTTCTCTTGAAAATAAAAATATTGTCTATATTGTCTCCTTGTCACTGGTAGGTATGAGATGGCACCTCTTCCTTATCCTACCACTGTGGGATTTTCTTTTCTTTTCTTCTCTTTTCAGTATTTTATCTAACTGCCATGGTTTGCAGCTAATGGGATGATCAAATATGGAAATAACTGCACCTCCTTGAGCGTAAATTAAATTTGCCTTGGGTATTGCTTTTTAAATTAAAAATGACAAGTTTACAAAACTTCTTTCTATATATTTCACCTAGGGAATTCAAGGTAGGGGGATCCTGCCTCTGAGAATACAGATGTTATTTTAACTTTCATAATAAGATATCCTTTTGTCTTAAACTAAACAAATGTGCATTCTTTTCTGTAATAAGTTTTGGAAAGGGAGAAAAGAAGGGATTTGATAATATATGTCCCTTCTTGTCCTGTGTCTCAGCAACCTCGGAAGTATCCTGGTCCAGCACTAGAGAAAGAGGCAATATAGATTGCATATTTAACCCATATTTAGAGGCTCATTTTGTGGAATCCCCAGTTGAGTATGTGATAGTCAAAACTGATTCCTTGATATAAGTCTGTGAGGTTTTCCACGTTTAGGAAATACACTATATGGTAAACTACTTTCTTGTGTCAATTAAATGTCATTTTCAATTTATAAATATTCACTGCATCTAGTTATGGCAAATGAGTTCAACTGATGGATCACTTAGTTACAGCACTTTAAATAAGAGAGGCAATGAATCTTGTGTGAAGAGCATGCAGCCTTAGAAAGTCACATCTGGAACTATCTCTAAATCTAAATATGTCTATAATTCTGGTACTAAGAGGAATAAAACCTTATTGTGAACAATTTGGAGAATTAAAATCTTTCACAAGTCAATATATAAAACAAAAAACTTATTTTTACTGTTTTCCATGCATTTATGTACTTATTTTGAATAAAAAAGAATTAAGGTTCTGTATATTTGCTTCATTTTAAAGCATTTTCCCACGTTATTAAATTTTTTCTGAAAACATGATTATCACAGCTGATTTTTACTGAGTGGTATTGTAGCATTATAGGTTATTAACCTATTTCTATATTTTGGGGCATGTAGATTGTTTCCAATTTTCTATATTATAAACATTATTGTCTTTTATCTTTGTGCTCTTTTTTTATTGTTTTCAAAATAAAGATTCATCAAAGTAGTACTCATAAAGGAAATGCATGTTTTAAGGCCTGTGGTATGTTTTAATGAATTTATTTCACAGTTCCCTTCTTACCAACAAGGAGTACTTACCTGCTATGCTTTGAATGATGGTATCTCCTTCCAAGTTCAAGTGTTGAAACTTAATAGCCAAGGTAATAGCATTAGGAGGTGAGTCCTTTAAGAGATGAAGGTGCTCGGCTGATTTAGCTGAGGGTAGAGCATGATAGTTATGAGGGCAGAGGGCATGATGGGATTAGGATCTTGATAAGAGGGTTGAGGGGAGTGGGTTCACTTTCTCTATTCTTCCACGAAGCGAGAACACAATGGTCCTCCCCTCTGGAGGATGCAATAATGAGGCTCCTTTGTGGAAACAGGTAGAATAGGCCCTCATCAGCTGGTACCTTGATTTTGGGTCTCAGCATCTACAACTGTGAGAAATAAATTTCCGTTCTTCATAAGTTACCCAGTCTCAGGTATTTTGTTACAGCAGCATAAACTAAGACATTATTCTATTGATTTGAATATGTCCTTGGGAAACATATATGTTCTTGAAAGATGCACAACTGTTTGTTTCTTGCACATGTGTATAAATGACATTATACTCTAGACCTTGTTCAACTTGTCACTCAATATTTCAAGACTTTTCTGTATTTGCATAAGAGACATTACTTCTATCTGCTGCTTCTTCCTCTTTGCCATTATAAACAACACTGACAAGAATACCCTCAAACATGTCAACTTTTAACTTGGGAATATGACTCAGAAATGGAATTCATAAGCCACAGTATTTTCATGATCATTTTTTTCTAAGGACTGCCAGTTTGGTTTTTGCAACTGCTGTACCAATATTATACATACATCAATATCATGCTATGGTTTCTAGCCCACATCTTTAATAATCGTTGTTATTATCTAACTTTCCAATTTTTTGCAGATGATAGCTATAAAGTGGTACCTCACAGTTGTTAATTCGCATTTGTCTAGATAGTTAGTGAGATTTGGCATCTTTCCAATCCTAGTTAGCACTTGACTTTGCCAGTCTGTAATCTGTCTATTTACATCCTTCGTCCATTTTTCTATGAGGTTTCTTTTAATGTTATTTTTTCAAGGATGCTTTGTTATATTCTGTTCCCCCCCCCCCAAATTTGGATTTTTTAGTTTTTATCAGTGCAAATATTTTCCCTCAGTCTATTATCTAAACTATTAATATAATTTGGGTCTAAGTAAAAAAAAAATAGAAAGAAAAAGAAAAAAGAAAATGAAGCAAAGAAAAAATTCAGAAGAGGACAAGCATTAGTGAGATTTTAATGTACAATATTTACATTACTTGCTATCTTAATGATCATCCATTCAGTCAGTGAGAAAATATATATCAAATACCTGCTCTACACAGGATCCAATGATAAACCTGTTGAGGCCACAAGGAATTAAACATAGACCCTATCTTCAGGAACCTCACTCTCTCACACTAGAGGTCAGAAAGGAGAATAAATGCATGAATGGAAAGTAATAAATTTTATAATTAAAATATTGATAAATGATATGGGTTTATAGAGGTTGGGTTTGAAGGCAGAACAGGTAACTCTATGGAAATATCTGATAAATATTGGAAGGTGAAACTGACTTTCAGGAGAGGTCAGAGTCCTATGGTTTAGAAAGGCATTTTGTTAAGAGTAGAAACTATTGAAATGAATGGAATTAGCAAGGAAGGAGCAAAAACAAAGTTGATAGATTCTTAAGTAACCACTACCTTTCAGGAAATGAAAAGTGGCCAAGGAAAAAGAAAAAGAAAAAGTGTCTCAGAAGGTGAATGTGCAGAATACTCTTGAGAAAAGAAACCATACTGGATAAGCTTAGGTTCAGATACCAAATATGCTCTTTTTAATTCAAAAAATTTTTGAGGGAATAAGTTAGAAATGATGGTAAACTACAAGAGGAAGCCTGATCACAGAAATTTGAGTTTCCCTGCCTGAGCAAAATAAAGCATTTAACCAATAACAATTAGTCCTCTGCTTCTCTGAATGGGTCTTTGAATTAATGAATAAATGGTGTAAATCCCACATTTTTATATATAATAGCCCAAGAAGATACGTTGTTGGGAAGCTGGTCTTGTTTGATAGACAAGAGAGGGTGGGAAGGAAAACCAAAAGATCAAACATGACTTAAAGATGACTCTGCTAAGGCCACATGTCTTCCTGCTTTAAAGATTGTACAATCCATTTTAAGAGTGAGAGAAGTGCCAACCCTTACAATCTACAGAGGTTGTTGTCAATATTGGTGTATTATCATTTAACATTTACTAAGTGCTCATTACATACAAGAAAATACACTAGGCCCTTTACCTACAGTATAGCATTTAATCCACTCAATAACCTGGGGAAGAACATGTGATTATTAACCATATCTTTTAGAAAAGCAAGACAAGAATTGGAGTTAAGAACTGACAGAGTCAGCACAACATCCCAAGTTTGAAACTCCTGCTTTTGAAAAAAGCAACACAGAACTTATGATTTAAAAGGTCAATCAATACCCTAAGAGGGAACACCTTCAGTGCACATTTAAGGATTGAAATAGTCTTGGCAGAAGTTAAGAAATGGTTGAGAGGTAAGAAAATGGAAGCAGTAAGTGTAACTACCATTTCCAAAATTTGATGGTGAAGAGGAGAAACATTGAAGTGAAGTAATTAAAACAGAAAGTTCTTGCTTTATTTAAATTCTGTGGCTAATTGGTAGTGAATATATTTGTGGGGTAAGAAGAGGTAGAATGGAAAGGAGTAAATTGAGAGATGAAGTTTTTGAAATTGGAAAGAAGGTAAGAATTCATGAGCACATGGAAGGATTAACCTGGAGATTAATACTTACCAGAGAGAATCTTGAGCAAAAGCATAGAAAATATGGTTAGGTGGCAGCAGAACACTTATGGGAACATATTGCAGTGCACTATTGGCGAATTGTAAAGTTATATGTTCAAAGCCATGATGGTGGAAATGGAAAATGTTTCCAATGGATTCTGCAGGGAATGAGAAGGACAGTTAACTAAAAATGAGTAAAAAGGACACTGAGCAGTAGAGAAAATAATGTTAAAGCTGGAATTTCAGTCAGGGTTTAGCTGTGAGGAACAGAACCCACTTTTATCTATTTTAAGCAGGGTCAGACTGAATACAGGATGCCTACAAATCTTTGGAAAGGTTGAAGAAGCAAACTCTAGGCTAAACTTCCAGGAGTGATTCCCAGAAGCACACTGAAGATCTAGATCGTCAGGAAAGCTGTGAGCTCCAGTGCAATCAGGAATGAAGGGAGAAAGGATGGCACTGGGAAACCACAGACCACAGTAGTGTACCCTCTTGCCAGTGCAGAACTGTTGGCTCTGAAAAAGTGCCACTCCTCCTAGATTCTCACCAACTGAGAATAAATGACCCACACTTTTTCTGCCTCTTGGTCCCAGCCAATATCTGAGCTCTAAGCATCTGGGAAATGTAATTTTTAGCTTCACAGATTCTGCACTACAGGAAGTCACACCAGAAGGAGATTGGAGGGGATGTTGAGCATGGAGTTACCATAGTTGTTACAGATGATTAGCACAAATATATTGCAAATTACAATTCAAGAAGAAACTAGCTTATTGTTCTTATCCTCTCCAGTGAAATCAATGGTCTGTGGACAAAATGGGAGAAAGTGGGTAATTTGTTGTGGAAGGTAATGGAGCAAATAGATCAAGGTGTCTTGCATAGAAATAACCAATTGTGTGATCTAGACTAAACATGTAGTTAAAGGCAGTCAGCAGAAATCAATGAAATATGAGGATATAAATATGTCAGATGAGTATAATGTTGATAATGCAGACGTTGGCCTAGAAAGCCAAAGAAGAGTTGCATTAGCATGTGACATCACAAAACATACAGTATTTGTGCTTTGAGGAAGAGTGTTCTTAATGATTTAAAGTACATGTTCATCATGACGCTTGGGCCAGTTGACATCTCATATACCTATCAGGAAAAACTAATCAAGGTGTAAAGTTACAGCATCTACCAGAGCACACA
Source organism: Sciurus vulgaris (assembly GCF_902686455.1). NCBI lineage: Eukaryota > Metazoa > Chordata > Mammalia > Rodentia > Sciuridae > Sciurus > Sciurus vulgaris. The sequence continues at coordinate 24,905,585 of NC_136469.1, forward strand.
TCAATTGAACTTTATCTTGGAGATCCATATATGCATATCAAAGAGAGAAAGGAAGAGGTAAATATCAACACATATTTGGGTACAAATAATGTAATTCTATGTGTGATTCACACACTTTTGTATCTGTGAGATTTACAGGTCAATCATGGACCATATATACAATTTCTAAAAAGGATAAATGTTTAAAGGTGAATTGTCATTATTGTTTTAATGTTCTTCTGATGCAATTAAAAAAAAGTGAGAGTGTATGCCTACAAGGTATTTAACATGTTTCAAGCACTCAATTCATATTTATATAGTTAAGAAGTATTCATAATCTTCACAGTCAACCTATTAGCATTTCTCCTTAGGTTTTTCTGTTTCCTACAAAACACAAGCTGTTTTGTTTCTAATTCATCTGGGGATGGGGAAGGAAGGAAGGAGGCTTCAGATTCTTCAGATGCATGAGATTTGACATGGGCTGTAAGTCCCCACTTCCTGGTGACTTCCCAGCAGATGCCTCAACCATGACTTCATTGAATTCCAGTTGTATGTCTGCAAATCTCTTCTTTTGTAAGATTTCCCTTTATCTCTGAAAAGAGGCAGTGAAGTTTGCTCTCCCCAGGCTCCTTTGACTTCCTCCCAGTGCCTCCAATGTCAACAGAGCACTCTGGGGCAGTCCCCTGTGTTGCTCAAACAAAATAAAGGAGAATATGCAGTGAAAATATCTTCTTCCCAACATTCTTTTTTAAAGGTCTAGTGCATGATTAAAGGTTTACTGCATGATTATCTAGAAGATACTGCTTTAAAATCTTTGGATGTTGAAAAATACATACTGAACATGGAATAAATCCAACTTAGGTAACACAAAAATACATTCACACAATTAAAAAAATACTAGTGTACTACTCTTTCGGTGAGGGCAAGAAAAAGATTGATAATGAATCCTTAAAGGATGGTTAATCCTTTAAAGAAAAAAATCACAAACAGGCACAAGGAACAAACTGCTTGCTTTTGGGAAATCCTTGTGGGATGGAATCTTCTGACCAAAATTTGTTGCAGAGTCATGTATTTTGTTATAGGAACCTATAAATATTTGTCAGTGAGGATGGTTAATAGACAAGCCATCTGGTGCCACTGATCCTCAGAACTCGATAAGGTCATTATTGTTATTGCTCAAGAGATTTCTCTGGTATAAACTCTGATACTCAGTGTATATATTGATGCAAGATGAAGGTCCCAGCTAATTCTGAAGAAATAAAAATATGCAGGTGGGGGAAAGGAAGAAAAGTCATCTCCTTTGACAAATGCACAGTCCTTGGTTAACTCATTAGCAGTCTGCTCACATCTCATTCCCATTAAGAGTATTCCGTTTTCTTTGTCTAAAGTGTTGAGTGGTTATGAATAGTAAGGATAGACTATCTGTAATTATTTTTTAATTATTAATGGTTTTGTTAGATCCTTTCACTTTTACATTACATTTCTGTTAATGTAAGTTAAATCAAAATGTACTTCAGTTTCCAAGCTGTTCCCCAATGTATTTTTCATTCTTTCATAACATTACTTCAGATTTCTATGAGGTGTCTATAAAAAAGCTTGTCTCTATGGAGTCCCTCTCTCCATGTTAACAAAATCAGGTACTGTTTGGTGATAGAAATCTAGTGACCATAGCATTAGCTATCAGCAGATTGCCAATTCCCAGTGGTACCTAACCTCAGAGTCACAGTATGTACAAAAGTTATTTGATCTTTAGACTGAAGACAAGAGCAACTATTTTATCTGGTGCCCCCAGATGGGAGATCTTTGAACACTTTATGCATATTAAGATTAGTTAATTAGAAACTAAAGGAGAGGAGAAATGAGTGAGTTTGAAAGGAGCAGATATCAGAGGAAGAAACTAGTGTCCAGGGTTCATGGTCTAGTTAAGTACCTTGAAGACTGCTTTAGGAAGAGCAAATAGTAAGTACTTAGTCATTAGGAAGACAATGACACTCAAGGAAGAAGTTTAAAAAAAAGAAAAAAGAAAAAAAAGAACTTACCTGGAGAGAAGGACAAAGTCCATCCTTCAATTAATTTTCCCATCACCAGTGGGAAAGTGCCACCAGTATGGCACTTTCTGATAATGCACTATGCCCTCAGAGAAATTGTTCTGGCTTTTATTTATTTACTAAGAGACCTGGTTTCAGAGCTAGTATTGAGCAACACATACAAATCCAAATAGCAGTCTTAGTGAATAAAAAGAGGAGAGGATGTATGAACTTTTACATTTATTAATTACACACAACACTCAGCCCCAGGGATTCCTGTCTGAAAAGGAATGTTACTTGATCAACTGTGAGGAGTGACAGGAGGCTGGAGCCTAGTACAGGACAAAATTCCCGCCTGAGGTACAGGGCAGGAACTTCAAGGAGCCCACTAAGGGAGCCCGGATCCTATCGTAGCCGGTCCATAGCGAAAAAGTATAGAGTTAACATACACTCCACCGAACACAAAAGCTACTAAAAATGACTGGATAAATTATGCAGAGGGATTTCTGGATTTCTTTCAAGTAATTAAGTTTCGATTTCTTACATTTATTTTAGTTCCAGGAAGCGCAAGGCGCCATGGATTGCAAAAGTCTTCATTGATTGTTCCAATGCTTTAAGTTTGATTTCGTGACTGGACTTAACTTTGAGAAGAGGTAAATACGTGGACCAAGGAAATTCACTGCTACGAAAAGTAACAGTTGCGTCGGGACAAGCAAACAGAGCTGGTGGACAGAAGACCAAGGTCTGCCCCTCACCCCGAGCGGCGCACGCAAAGAGGAGAGAAGCCAAGTATGCGGGTCTGAGTGTTCCTGAGGGTCGACACGTGTGCGTCTTTGTGCGTGCGTGGTGCGTGTGTGTGTGTGTGTGTGTGTGTGTGTGTGTGTGTGTGGGGGGGGGGGGGGGGGAGAGAGAGAGAGAGAGAGAGAGAGAGAGCGTGAGCCAGCCCTTGTGAAAATGTGTGAATTTGCGTCCCTGCCCTCTGGAGAGTTTGGACTTGGATACCGTTGACTTGAGTCGTCCCTTAAGGCAAATTTGAGTGTTTGGTACCTTCAATCAACTGTCCCCACGTGGGAGTTCCTGGCCACGCTCAACCTCAGCAAACCTACCTGGTGGATTCCTGAGGGCGCCTAAGGAGCCTCAGAGGCATCCAGCTGTCCTGGGGCTGCCAGCCTGACGCATTCCACGCATTCCCTGCCTCCAGGTCTGCTTCCTTGAAACTGAGCTCTGCTCTCCTCTCCACTGGGAAAAGAGGGAGGGAGTCCTTGCTTTCCTTTCTAGGTGCCTCTCTTCATTCCTTGTCCTTGCTTAGCCTCTTTCGACCTAGACAGAGCCCTAAGTGGCTTGTTTGGTTACTGCAGGCCCCTAGCCCAGGTCCAGGTCTCTCCCAACCCTCTGGATGAGCCCTCTGGAGAGCTAGTGGCCGTCCTTCCTTCTGAGCTCTGCCTAGCTTTAGTGGGAGGGAAATTGTGAGCTCGAATTTCCGTCTAGTAGGGCTTGGGAACTGCTGGATGTGGAGATTTCTGGAACTTTCTTCTTGCATTGGGAGGCTGTAAGTGAGACTTAGCAAGGAAGGCAGAGAGAGGAGGCTGCAGAGGTGCTTGGCGTCTTTGAGCAAAATAGGGGCTCCTTCTAACCTCTAGGCAAAGGGGACTTAGTGTTCATAGGGAGCCAGTGAAGAAGGAAAGGCACAAACACAAGGATAGTGGTGGACATCCTCAGAAGCGGAAAGACATTTGAACAAAACACACCAATCACTTCTTAAACAGAGGCCCCTATTCAACACTGAAGGCCTGGAGCACCCTCCTTCCCAGCACTTCACTCTGTTGCCAGGTCCTGGGCAGTCCCCAGAAGTCTGGGTTTCAGGATAATGCTCTCCCTCCCTGCAATAGCCCTGTCTGCTGAGTTTAATCCACCACTCCCTTCTCATCTGTCTCAAGTCACAGAGTCCAGAAAGGGAGCTTAGGATGCTCATCTATTCAGAATATGAAGCAGGGTGACTGATCTTAAAATCCTTATAATACCGAATATGGGGTGAGGGAACGGGTTCTTTCTCTTTTTCCTCCAACAACCCCTGTCTCCTCAAGAGCAAAATGGTGCACAATAGAGCCAGATCTGTCTTTTGAGAAATCTTTCTTTTAGTCCAATTCAATTCTGTTTGAAATACAAAGAAATCACATTGCCCTTAATAGATTAAATTTTAATAAAACACATTAGGTCCAGTAAAATATGAATGCACTGCTTAAAATTTTAATAGTAAATTAGGACCCAGAAACAAGAAGGAGACAGTGATTTCTCCCCTCGAGTTGGCGTGGGCGCGGGTCGATTTCCGGGTGGAGGGCAGCCTACTCCTCAACCCGGCTTCTGGGAAGCCCTGGTGGATTCCTCCTCGACAGGAGGGAGGCGATTCACATCTGTCCGCATCTGCCAGCGGATGGGACTGAAGCTATTGTCAAACAAAGAGGCTTGGTGAAGATGCTCCTGTAACAAAACAGTTGATGCATTTACCATCCCTGTGCTTTCTAAAAACCACTTCTCGGTTTTCCGTTTACTTAGGTAAGTCTGTAGATGTGCGGAGACACAAGTGCGGATAGGAGCTTGAACATCCAAGAGTAGGTTGAGGTTTTAGGAAGCAGGTTTCTAATCTAGGGCCATTTGCTTCCACCCCTTGGGTTTATTGCCAACTTTCCACTTGTTTAGATGGCCCCTGCTAACTAGGGGGCTGGAGTTCTTCCACATTCGCTGGACCACTTTGCAGCAATGCCTGTGGGCAAAACCGAAATGTGTTTTATTGATATCACCGAACGGGCGTTGGTATTCTGGACACTTCTGAAGGGAGATATTGCAAGATTGCAAGTCGTGGTGATGAAGGAAGAATTGCGTTTTTCCCTCTAATGCAACACAATCACTGTTGTTCATTTTTCACTCTGAGTGGGAAAAGAAGTCTAGCTCTGACTTGACTTTTTAAAAATGTATGTGTTTTCTAGCAGGAAGGAAATACAGGTAAACAAACTCTTGAATTGCTGTACAATCACATATTAATTTACCTCCATTTCAGAATTAGAAAACAAGTGTTTCCTTTCTTCCTGTCTGGAATTAGAGATATTATTAAGAAGTATCTGAGAGATGAAAAAAGTGGTATTAAGGTTAATTTAATGACATATGGGTTTTAATCCTCAGGAAAATATTCTCTTGGGAGTTTTCTTGCTTAAAATAGTTTTAATCAATTAATTCCATATCAAACAAAGTTTGTCTGGTCATTTCAAGAGTGCCCTCTCTTTTTCATGAATTTATTATACTACCTTATTTACCATACGAAGTGGTGACAAGTGTTTAGCATTTTGGAGATCAGTTGTCAGTTGCTATTAAAATCAAGATTAATTCATATTAACGATATGCATTTCTCAATACTCCCAGGTGACAACATACATTAAAACAACTATTGCAAGTAATTAAGCTCAATGAAGGAGGAGGGGACAAGGAGAGGTTCAAAACACCCCAAATATTTGATTTTGCAATTCAAGTTCAGCAGACTGTTGCCACAATAATGCTTGGGAAACTCCTCAGGGTTGCTTTATACTTTACATCTAATTAGGCACCTAATGAAAGAGAAGAATTTCTTCCCCCTGTGGTTTTTCTCCTTGATATTCTTGTGCTTTTATTTAAACACATAAACACACTATTTAGGAATTGTAATACCCAAAAGTTTCTCCTGTGATTCACTTACTATAATAATCTGGGGGAAATGGTAGATGAAGACATTTGTTTTCCTGTTATTTACTTTATTTACCCTCACTTTGGTCTTTTGGCCCTTACACAGTACTGATAGGAAACACACCCAAAATATTTTTATGACTTTTTATTAGGCTTTTGAGATGCTCAACAGTTTATACTAATTAGACCATCCAAAGTCTTTTGAAGATTAAGCAAATTGGACAACCCTTGTTAATTAGAACATAATTTGAAGTTTGAAATTATATCACTGATGAAGTGGTCTAATTAGTATGACGATATGTTAATGGACCAGTGAGACACAGCGGCAGTGGAGTTGGCATGAACCTCTCCAAGGCTTGCACAAAAATTCTCCCTCCTATACCAACATTAATAAAAGATTTCTATAGACTTCAGCCTCTGCACGATGACATACATTTATAGTATACACAATGCATTAGCCCATAGTGCTGCTCAATTTTTTCACTATTATGAAAACTAATAAATTCGTCAAGCCGAATTAAGCATACAAATCAGATGAGGCACAGCAGATTACACAGTGAAGCGCGGTGTCTCCCGAGTCTAAATGAAATTTCAATCTAATAATTCCTTCCTGGCCCAGTCATAATTTGTTTAGAGATGTTGTTCTACTTCTTTCAAAGCGCTATTCGCACTATAATTAAATGATACTCAAGCTTTTAACTTTGATTTATTTCATTTTGCGAAGCTTTAGACAGTGAGAGCTGTACAATGTTATTTTTTTTTTTTTTATTTCCTTGAAAATTATCCTGGCCGTTGAGGTAGAAATTAAACACCTAAGCACTTACTTGAACCGTCCGGCACAAGTCACGTTCATTCATGTCAACACCCCCCTCTCCCAGTCCGGTATCCAGGCTTCTGCAGGCTCACACTCAGGATCACTGCTCGTAGGAATCCCCTTTGGCTATTATTTATTATTCTCCTCCACACAGGGGCAGGGAAAGACAAGCCCGAGAGTGGCGAAGGAAAGCTAAAGGGATTTAAGGACCATGGACAGAGCCCGCCGCGCGCTCTTGCTGTGGACTTCGCAGCACTTCTGGTTACTCCCCAGGACAGCTCTCTCAACTTGAACCCATCCCGCTCAGCTGAGGTTAGGAACCGACAGACATCTCCGGATTCGCCGCTTCCGCCGCCGGGCTTCCGTGTGCTGACCACCCGAGGGTTCCCACTTTCCACGCTCTTTTCCACTTTGTTTTTGTCCTAGCGCGCGCCAGCGCCTCTCAGGCCTGCCGCCTGCTCTCGCACCTGCTCGTCTTCCCTAGGCGCCTAGGGCCTGCACCTGCTCCCGGTCAACCCTGTCCGGGTTGGGCCACCCGCGGGTTCCTGCGTCCGGGTCGCAGGGCCTTCTCACCCTTGCTTGTACCCCGTGCCTTTCTAGTTCTGGGGAGGCGACAGCCGCTCCCAACACCGGAGAAAGTAGAAAGGGGATAGGAGCGTGAAGGAGAGGAAGACGATGTGTTTGTGCATGTGTTATGTTTGTGTTTGTGTTTGTGTATGTGTGTGTGTGTGTGTGTGGTGGTGGTGGTGGTGGTGGGGGTGGTGGGGGTTTATCACCTTCTTTTGCAATTGGAACTAAGAATGTGTGTCCATTTCCAGGAAAAGTGGTCTGGACCTGGACAAAAGTGCGGGAAAAGTGTCGGCTAAAAATATTCTCTCCAGGCGCGGAGCGACAGTGGAAATGAAGATAAGTGGGGCTTGTGCCAGCCCCCGAGGGTGTGTGTATGTTGTGGGGGGTGGTATTCGGCAGCACATGCGCTCTGTAATTTCTGGTCCTCCTCTTCCTCTGTCAGTTGCCCCTTCTTCCTTTGATTGTAGCTAATGAAGAATAATAAATCCAGAGGCAGGGTTTGCCAGTGGATCCTCCCAAGACCCATCTCACAGTGTATTGAATACAGGGAAGAGGAGGAGAAAGAGAAAGGGGGAGGCAAGAGGGAATGTGCGTGCGTGTGTGCGTGTGTGTGTGTGTGTGTGTGTGTGTGTGTGTGTGTGTGTGGTGTCGCGGGGGGGCGAGGGGGAGTCGCATGCGCACAGACGACCCGAGCAGGCTCTGCGGCTGCCCAATCCGCTGAGAGATGCGAGAAATCGAGTGAGAGAAAGCCCTGCAGCCCCGCCGACCCATGTCTTTTCTGCACTAGGCACCCGCTGGCCAAGGGGGCGCGAAGCCGAGCGCCGACCTCACGCGTCAAAGCGGGAGCTCAGAGAAGCGCGGAGGAGCCGGGCTGGCGGCAGCGTTAAAGTCCTCAGCAGTGACCGGGAGTGGGGGATCAGGGTCACTTGAGCTCACGAGAGGGGCGGGCCGAGTGGGGGCGGAGGCCTGGAACTTAATGGTAAGCAGGAGGCAGGGGAGGAGGCAGCCAGGTAAGAGGCGCACCGAGTAGTCCAGGGAAGAACACACTGAGTCTGGTTTGGGTCGCAACTTTATTTGGGAGTTTCTTTTCCCAGAGAGGTTCAGAGCCCGTAGAAGAAGCGGAAGGGGTTGGATGCCGGCCCTTAGGTAGGCACTGCCTGGTGACTGAAGCACAGGACCTGGCGGGTTGGGTGGGGTTCAGTAGGGGCGCCAACGTAAGTAGGAACCGCCCGGCGCCGCGAAGGGGCGGCGACATCAGAGCTCTTGCGGGGGCTGGGAAGGTGGTGGACGCGGTAGGGGAGCGGGAGGCGGGTGCTGGGAGAACAGAAAGGACCTGAACCTGGGGGGAGCAAAGAAGGAGAAGGGCGACGCTAGAAACCAAGCAGGAGCGGGCGCTTCCCGGTAGGGGAGGGAGGAGGCGCGGGGGAGGGAGGGAGGGGGCGCGGGGGCAGGCGCGGGGAGAGGGGAGTATAACTCTGCGGCCTCGAGGAGCCGGGGCAGTTTTGGACGTTGAGGTCTGTAGCCAGCGCCACCCCGAGCCCAGCATTCGCTCAGCCTGGCGGTGGAGGAAGCGGAGGAGCGGAGCCCGTAGCGGGTGACTAGGCGTTCAGAACCGGGAGGCGGTGGTTGGCTGAGCACAAGTTTGCACTGCCCTTCCCGGCTCTCGCTTCGACCGAACACTTCTCTGGAAGGTCCCGGCAGCTGGGGCCAAAGAGTGCTATACCGACTAGCGCCCCGGCGGGCGGGAAGATGATGATGATGTCCCTAAACAGCAAGCAGGCGTTCAGCATGCCGCACGGCGGCAGCCTGCACGTGGAGCCCAAGTACTCTGCATTGCACAGCGCCTCGCCCGGCTCCTCGGCGCCCGCGGCGCCCTCAGCCAGCTCTCCCAGCAGCTCCAGCAATGCTGGCGGCGGTGGTGGCGGCGGAGGCGGTGGCGGAGGCCGGAGCAGCAGCTCCAGTACCAGTGGCAGCAGCGGCGGCGGCGGTGGCAGCGGGGGCTCGGAGGCGATGCGGAGAGCTTGTCTTCCAACCCCACCGGTGCGTATTTCTGCATAATCACCGCTTAAAGGCATATTTTGACAGCCCCCTTTATCTGCTTGATGTTTTTTTCATGTCTGCACAGCAAATCACCCCACACCTCCAACCAATTTTCCCCCCTCTCTCTCTTAAGTATTCAGCGGGTCTTGTCTTTCATATTAATTTTTATGACCTGGGATGTTGCCTGTGCGCGAGTTGTGTTGTGTGTTGTGTCTGCAGGCTCACTTTCCTCCTCCTCCTCCTGCACTCTTGGCTTCTCTCGGTGGCTTGCCTCTTATGCTCAACTCCTGTTTTCAGGATTATTATCATTATTACTATTTTAACGTTCTGGGAATGTTGTAGGCGCGGTGGCAGTGTAGAGCACTGGGCCGGGGCTTCCGGAGAGAGTGTGCATAATTCCCTACTGAGCGTAATGTGTGCCTTCTACTTGCAATTGCAGAGCAATATATTCGGCGGGCTGGATGAGAGCCTGCTGGCCCGTGCTGAGGCTCTGGCCGCTGTGGACATCGTCTCCCAGAGCAAGAGTCACCACCACCACCCGCCCCACCACAGCCCCTTCAAGCCGGACGCCACTTACCACACTATGAACACCATCCCGTGCACATCGGCTGCTTCCTCTTCATCTGTACCCATCTCGCACCCGTCCGCACTGGCCGGCACGCACCACCACCACCACCATCACCACCACCACCACCACCAGCCGCACCAGGCGCTCGAGGGTGAGCTGCTGGAGCACCTGAGTCCCGGGCTGGCCCTGGGTGCCATGGCTGGCCCCGACGGCGCGGTGGTGTCCACGCCGGCTCACGCGCCGCACATGGCCACCATGAACCCCATGCACCAAGCAGCTCTCAGCATGGCCCATGCACACGGGCTCCCCTCGCACATGGGCTGCATGAGCGACGTGGACGCCGACCCGCGGGACCTGGAGGCATTCGCCGAGCGCTTCAAGCAGCGACGTATCAAGCTGGGGGTGACCCAGGCAGATGTCGGTTCGGCGCTGGCCAACCTCAAGATCCCCGGCGTGGGCTCGCTTAGCCAGAGCACCATCTGCAGGTTCGAGTCTCTCACGCTGTCACACAACAACATGATCGCGCTCAAACCCATCCTGCAGGCATGGCTGGAGGAGGCGGAGAAGTCCCACCGTGAGAAGCTCACCAAGCCTGAGCTCTTCAATGGCGCTGAGAAGAAGCGCAAGCGCACGTCCATAGCCGCGCCGGAGAAGCGCTCGCTTGAAGCCTACTTTGCCATCCAGCCGCGACCCTCCTCGGAGAAGATCGCCGCCATAGCGGAGAAGCTGGATCTTAAGAAAAACGTGGTGCGCGTCTGGTTCTGCAACCAGAGGCAGAAACAGAAAAGAATGAAATATTCCGCCGGCATTTAGGAGACCCTTGGCCATTCTAGGGACGACCCACTTCTTGTCCCCCTTTTTCTCCCTCTCTCTCTCCTGCCTCTTTTCTTTCCACTTTCGGCGACCAGAAACAATTCCAGTAAATGTGAATCCAGAGAAAGCGAGGATCGAAGAGGGAAAGAAGGAAAGAGCATCTGAGCCTAAGCCAGAGAGAATGTGAAAAGGTTTCCTCAAAGAAAAGAAAAACAAAAGATGGGATTTGTCAAGTTGTAGCAAAGTTGTCCCTTTTAACCCCACCTCGGCTTCTTCAGAGGAAGTGTGGAGCTGGCTGTTTGCAGGATGGCAGAAGAGACAGCCTTTTAAAAGTCCGCAAAAATAAGCAAGTAAGATTTGTTTTTATTCTTACAGACATCACCCTTGTTCAAGTTTAAAAGTACACTTTGCAGTATTTTTCAGAAATAGAAATTGATTCAGGACTGAAACTTTAAACTAGAGTTGATGCTTAATGTGATAGAGACATCTCTAAAGTATTTTGAATTTTAAAAAGATGGCAGATTTTTCTGCATTTACACTGTATATTATATATATATTTTTATTGTGGTTCTTACCCTCTTCTTTCTCTGAAGTGTTAATGCTTAAGAAAGGAGTTGCGCCTGCTGTGTTCACTGATCTTGAAAGCTATTATTAGATTATTGCCCAACAACCCTCTGTAAATTATTAATTTATCTCTCTAGCAACTTAATTTGTGCACATTCTAATTAATTAAACTTCTTTAGTAAAAAAAAAAAAACGGGGAAACGTATAGCTAGTGGTGTTCAAAAATTTTTGTTTAATGAGTTCACTTACAGCTTCCCTCTTATAAAGTGTTCCTTTTGGCCTACTTGTATATTCTCACATTGAATGAAGATTGTTTTTTCTTTGTTTTTACTGGTAGTGTTCTGATTTGTGAGTTGACACTCAGTAATGGATGTCTTAATCGTGGAGACCTGATTCACTGTCCCGAAGTATTGTTTACTTTGTTACATATTTAATGGGGATTCCCACATTGTCCCCACTACACACGAGCTCTCTCTCTCTCTCTCTCACCCTTACACATCTACACACACAAACACATAGTCACACATCCCTAACAGAAGAAGCAATTGGAAGCATGATTCCTGCATCATTTTCTAGCATTTGGTGCATTTTCCACTTGGTGCTTGCCCCTCTGATTCTAAGATTTCACCAAAATATTGCAATCTTCCAGTTTTCAATTGCTTTGTCAACTACATTTTACCATTTGTAGAAACCCTTCAGTTTTTCCTTTGGGAGGTTTGTTTGTAGAAAAGTGAATTTGAACTATTTGAAAGACAGTGCACTGCTTGTAAATTCACATTGTTTGGTAGAATTCTTTTGGAACAAAAATAATTAGGTACACAATGATCGGTACCTTATCTATTGTAAATATTTCATTCAAAATGATGCACATATAGATATATTCTTACAAATTTTGCTGTATTGCTGTTCCATTTGAGGTTCTCCAAAGTCTTGGGTTCTGTATATGACCTGGTTTCTTGTTTTTGTTAATAGATGGTTTATTTACTATGGTAATGTATTAAGTTATTTTTGGTGTTTGATTGTCTTTCATTGAAGAGATGATTTAATGTTTTATTGGCAAAGTATGCTGTTTTTCATTAAAATATGCTATTAATATTAAATGGCTTTTAAATGTGATGCTGTTTTAATCATTTATGTGGGAATTGTTTTGGTGGGAGATTTTTACAGGCAGAGGCACACTTTGATGGTTTATTGGGAGTGATTGTTACCAAAGTATGGCTTAGACTTAGTAGGGGGTGATTCTTTGGAAAAGTATGAAAGAACAGAATTTATAACAGCCTTTTAATAGCCAAAGCTCATCGCATAGGGTACTTTGCTTTTCTGCTCAGATGAAATTGTGATATTTGGCTCCAAATACCTCCCTTGGGGTCCTTTTTCCAGACCTGCAGTGATTCTGCAAAGAAATATTGGATGGAAAGTAGAGATATTGGATGGAAACAATTTCAACATTCCCTCTATTCTCCCATGGGCAAAAGGAAGAAAGGGACTTAGTTCACTTTCAGCAGCACTGGGAGATTGGGTGTGGCAAGTGCCAAGGACTATTTGGGAGAGTAGGGCACTGTGATTGAGGTCCAAGGGCTGGCCCACCATAATTTTCAGATCAGTCACCACTCCTGGAGAGCAATGGCCCAAGCCCTAGCAAGAAGCACCTGGGCTATTAGAGAAAATTTTTGTCCCTTTCTGTGACTGTCTGACACTAGAGTTGATGGAATTTTAACACTGATTGAACACTGGCACAAGGAAATTCTTCCCATTTGATACAGACTTTTTTTTTTTTAATGCTTAATTTAAATATATTTTCCCATCTTTTTATAACTTTCAGATTCCATACAAGGGTTGAGCAATCTATTAAATTTTTGGAGTTTATTTTTCCAGAAAAGCTCTGATTTGGAAATTTACATTATCAATAGTCTTATTATTAATTAGTACTAAAACATTATGCTACTCTGTAAATCAAACAAAAGGAAGGAACCCCAGAGCATCCTGCTGGGTTAACTCTGATAACCCTTCTGATATGAGACTGTATTGGGATGTTTCTTGTTTTGAAGGGAATTTTGGAAACAGCCCACTACTTAATGAAAATTCTTATAGTGCTCAAGTTGGGATTAAATGTTGTTGGAATACTAATTATAATTTCCAGATGTAACAAAAATAGTTGTGAAAGTTGGGTGGATAATGGGTAGGAGGAACCCCTTTTCCCATAACTGAAATAAGGAAGACACCTGAAGAACAAAATTCAAGTGTCTATTTAGAAATAATGGAATGCATTACATAGATGCCTAAGGATTAAAAAAATAGAATTATGAGTTCATGTGTAGTGATACTGAGAGTTTCATTTTATTCCTGTGTTCTGGAGGCTGAAAATTACTACTTCCATTCCCACCCTATTCTTACATTCAATTTTCCTGAAAATCATTTTAAACAGCCAGCCTCCAGTCTCAATTTGCTGAGTACTGATTTCAGCACCATGGCTAGCAACTACAGATCTTGGTCCTACCTCAGTAGTTCTAATCAGCGAGAGAACTTTCTGCGTGCTTATTTTTTCTAGTGGAGAAAGTGAGTAAAATAACTTCAAGGTAAAGAGATCAAACTTGCTGATCTAGGATAAAAATGATCTCCAATAAATAATACCTTGCCATTTGTGGGTTTTATTGGAGGAGTTGGGTTATGTGCATTAAGAGAAAGGGGAGTTAGTTGGAGAGAAGACAGGTATGCTAGTGTCTTATTTATTCAAAGATGGCATCTGTTAGTGAAAAGAGAAATCTTTTAAAAGTATTAAAAGCTGAAAATATATTGAACAGAAATAAAATGTGTTTTTATTCTTTTTGGTACTTTGGAAAGTACCCGATAACTTGTATATGTGCCTGCATGGCCAAGTTTTTTGTGAGGAAGTTACATAACAACTACTGTCTATTTGCTCTTTACAGTGGATAGGGAAGACCTGTATTTCCCCTAATTGACCAAGTGTTCTTTGTCTCTTGTGTTTCTGGATTTAAAAAACTGTGTCATATTTACATTCATCTTCTCTGTTATTACATGTATTACCAAAACAAAACAAAACAAAACAAAAAAAACCTTTCTTTTGCCTATAGGATGGAAATGTTTCCATTCTTAGAACCTGCTTAAATATGTATTTTATGAAGAAAGTGGAATTTTAAAAAGAAATACATTCTGAAAGTTTTTTATTAATGAGAATTGAAGGGAAAAACCAAATCAAAGAGATTTGGAAAGAAGAGAGTTGGTCTTAAGAAAGTAAAGGTAAGAATAGATGAGCTATGTACAAATTCTTGACAAATAGCCATTTGGTGTTGACTTTCAAAATATTTAAATGAATAAATATTAAAATGTGTCTGAAAATCCTTGTCATATCAATCAAATCTATTGGCCTTCATAACTCACTTCCCATTTTTTTTCAAGGTCCACAATTACTATTTTATCTGAAAGAAAACTATTATGCATTGACTTATCATCACACCTAGTTATCCTAAATTTCATGTTTCAGATCTATGTAGTTTATTTAATTTTTTTCTTTAAAAGCAAATGATCCAATCTTCTTGTTCAACATGACCATCTGAAACCAAACTGAAATGGAACAAGTCACTAACAGAAAAGATCATGTAAGCCCTGGTTGTAACCTAAGTGCCCTTTATACCAAAATATAATATTATTCAGAAAAATGCAGTTTCTTTTGACCTTTTGGTTCTACTTGGTCAATTCTTTATCGAGTTAAGTTTCATTGAGACTTTAACTTGGGGAAAAATAATGAAAGTATGAAAAAGGAAATGAAATAATTTAGATTTACATACAACAAAATACTTTCCCATCGTCTATAAAATGCATTTTTAAAATTAATAATACATAACTAAGTTTTTTTTTACTATCTAGGACAGACCCAGCAACCTCTGCTAAGAAAATTGGAATTTGGAGGGTATAATGCTTTACTTCAAACTTCAAGTAAATCAGTCAAATTTGATCTATTGGTTAAGATTTTGAGGAGATAATGGAAAAGGCATTGAAAAATTTCACTTGGTTTGATAAAAAGCACATTCTTCAGAGAGTGAATCTCAAATTTTCTAGGCAAACAGTAACAATGAGTTTAGAAATT
Source organism: Sciurus vulgaris (assembly GCF_902686455.1). Lineage (NCBI taxonomy): Eukaryota > Metazoa > Chordata > Mammalia > Rodentia > Sciuridae > Sciurus > Sciurus vulgaris. The sequence continues at coordinate 24,920,776 of NC_136469.1, forward strand.
TGTCTTTGCAATTATTTGGCCCAAACGCTCTCTTATCTCCAGGTAAATGATGCATACTAGAACTCAAAATTTCACATTTTACATTTTAGTTGGCTTGAAAGAAAGAGGCTGCACGACAAGGGGGAAAAGTTGGATTGGTATGCTGATAGAACAAAAAAGAAGCCAAGTTTTCTAGGTAGTTTTGAGATTCCTGAAGTCCACATTTGTCAGAAGATAAATTTATGGCAATGGGAAAAATATTGCTAAATTTCCCCTGCATTGCCCCTTTAAAGAAGCCATTCCCAGTACTGAAAGTCTATTATGAGGGAATTAATAAATTACACAGCGAATTATTAAATCCAGATAATTACAAGGAATAAGTAAGTAATCATTAGTTATCTCAGCTAATTACTGTGGGTCACAGCCAGCCGGAATGTGAAATCCTCCGCGGGAATTGAAATTAACTTTGCACAGTGAGTCTCTCTGCTTGACATCCCCAGTCTGTAGGCTCATAGCAGCTCCCCTGTGAGCCAGTCTTTCTATTTAACTTGGAGAGAATAGAAATAAAATTAAGTGGCGATGTGATAATAGGAAGCTGCTCAGAAAGCAAACTGTGGGTTTTATTCTGTACTTTCAATGCCTGAAGATGAAAAGCTTTATTTACACCAGTTTCAGAAAAATTTAAAGCACCCTTGTTGAAACCAGCTCCTGGAACGCACAGGAACAGGAATCTACAGTCGACTGGTGTGACAGTCAGATTAGCAGCACATGAAAAAGACTGAAAAAGAACAAACATTTTTAGCATTCTCCCTCTTTCTCTGTTTTTCTCTCTGAGATAGGGGGAGGCAGCAGTCAGTAAGAAAGAAAGAAAATGAAAATATTGCTCTTTGCTTTCATCACGCACAGTGGAAAAGCTGTCGGAAAGTGCAGCCCGGTCTAATAATCTGTTTGTTTTGTTTGGGTAACAATATGCTTTCATCTTGCCACGGGAAGATCCAGTTTAGTGCAAATGTTGTCTCTTGTTGATCTTTCACCAGATGCTTCAAGAACTGATGTCACTTTTTTTTTTTTTCTCATATAGCATCACCTTCTGAAGCCTGCCTCCTCTACCCTCTCTCCCTCCACTCCCACCTACCCCCTCCCCCAAGCCTTCCAAAGGGCAGAGGAGAGGGCGAATCCTGGTGCCTGTTGGAAAGTAGAAAATGTATCTGTGTGATAATGTGATTGTGTGTATCACAGGGCTGAGAAAGCCTGGCTATAGGAAGAAAACTGCTGTTAATGTATTAAAATGAGGGGGGGGGGATCTAAGAGCTTTTTTTTTTTTTTTTTTTTATCAATTGCAATTAGATGGACAGTCTTTCCGCTCATTCCCTGCTCTAGTCTGGGATGATAATAAAAATTTAATGAAGCCTGGGACGAGTAGAGAGCCCTGTCTAGGGACCGTGGAATAGAATATTTTAACTGTACATTTATACCAACTGTCTGGCTTCAAAGACGTGACTGCTTTTAATCTCGAATTAGAAAACCACAGACTTGAAATTAAATATTAGATACCCTCGGATCCCCTTCCTTTCTGAAATATTGTCACGACTCTGTTTTCCTCCATTGCCCCGTAACACACATATCTTAGGTCTCCAATTACATTTCCGTGAATAATAGATGGCTTTGATAGGGTGCAGTATTCTGGTACTTTTGTTTTTTTTTTTTTTTAATAGAGTTAATGCAATATTAATTGGCTGTAGATGTTATAAGGATGCACAGCCCCTTTTCAGGAACAAATCGATGAGGTAGGGACGTGGGAGAGAACGAAGGCGAAGGCTTTTCCCAGCCAGGTCACTTCTTTGCGGAGGGGACCTTCTCAGAGCTTTGGGTAAGTGTAGAGGCGCCCTAAGTTCCGCGGCGTGGGCTGCTCAGGTTCCGCAGCCAGGAGAGAGGTAGGCAGACGGGGACCAAGATTGAGGGGAACAGAACGAGAAGCACGGCGCGGGAACAGCGATCACTCACAGGCTTTCCTGGTTTGCGAAGGCTAATGCTTGGTGCCAGCCCGGAGGGCTCAGGCTGAGTGGAGGAATCAAGGTCCTCGCCCCCACCCTGCGGCCTGCCACCTAATGCCCTGCACCCGCTGGCCTTGGGTTCCCTGCCAGCCCCAATTCCCCTCTTCTCCGCTCCGGTTCCGGGTGCGCGCTGGTGACAGGCGACTGGGAGGGAGGGAGCGGGGAGAGCCCAAAGGGTTGGGGGTGGGGAGCAGAGCGGCTCTCCCGCGGCGGAGCTTGCTCCGGCCCCGCACGGCCCCCAGAGCCTGGGGGAGCAGGCGCCTCGCCAGGCGCGCAGCCAGGAACCCGCAAGAAAGAGAGGCCCGGGCTCCTCGCCCCCTTGCATTTTACTAATCACGTCTATTTAAATTCTAGCGCGGTCTGCCGCGCTCTCACCGGGAAAGCTCTGGAGAACTGGACCCATCAATTATTCTGAAAAAATCCCAGACTACGTGAGGCTTCCAGCCTGCGGGAGGGAGGCGGCGGGAGGAGCTGCAGAACCTAGCCTCTACCCTTCTCCCCGCCTCTCCACCCCTTCCAGCTCGGATTCCTTGGTGTACACTTAACTTCAGGGTTCTGCGACCCCAGGGAGCTTGTGCGCGGTCTCAGGGTCGGCACTTTTGTGGACAGGGAGGGAAGGTGATGAGTCTGGCCTCTCTGTCCTTTCGACCCGAGTGGCAAGGTTTTAGTCCTGTGCAGACAGACCTTTTCCCGCACTGCCACCCCTTGTGCACAGCCGGGTGTTCACTTTTTGCCAGGTCCCTAAAGATGGCCTGGGGGTTAGGGATGCTGGGCAGGGAGCAGTCTCTGCTCTGTTTTCTTGCTTTAAGATCCTGCAAGGATGAGGCCTTGGGGGAGATTCTAGTTCAGCCCTTTAGGAACCTTGTTTTAAAGTCCTCTATCACGCATCCCACCCCCTATTCAGGCTCCAGGATGCCCCGGGGCCGAGCAGCAACCGGGCGCGCAGCTGGACGCGCAAAAAGAACGCGTTTGCTCTAAAGTCGGGAGGCGGGTGAGCCTGGCTAGTAATTACTGCTCCCCCCAACCCCCACCCAGTCTCACCCGCCCCCACCCCCTCACTGGGTCTGCAGCCATTACTCCAGCTGTCACTCGGCGGAAAGCAAGCGCCCTCCCCCACCCTAGACTTGGCTGTAGCTAACAGAAGCCAGTGCCCCCCTTGCCCTCCCACAGGGTCTGAATCATGGTTCTTAAAAATTTGTCACAATTTTTCATCAGTGCCATACTTCCTTTTTCCTCTATCCCGGAACTTCTCCACTTTCTGGTTCCTAAGAGCATGTTCAAAGTCTTATTTGGGTGTATTGGGGAGTGCTTTTGATTTTGCTTTGATAATGGCGATGGGGCCCACTTGCGGCTTATAGGGCTCCCTGAATAATTTGAAGCGAAAGAAAATGAGACTATGTATCCAGTAGTTTTGAAAGAAGCCAACTGACTCCTGAAACTGAGATGCCAAAGTCGTCCTGTTAAATTAATGGGACTTGGTTTTTGTTTTGTTTTGTTTAAAGTTACTGATGTGTTTGTAAGTGCTTAAAAGACTTAACACCTTCTGAATGATTTTCTCAGGGTAGTGTTTGCATTCCTGGAAGATCCAGATGGCTCTGGCATTGATAGGCTCACCTGGAGATGAAAGGTTAATGCCCACAGGACTGAGCAGTTCTCAGTTGGTCACCATCACTTTACTAAAAGACAGGTTGCATTTCTGTGCATTTTGGTTAAACTAGGTGAAGGCTGTCTGACTTCCAGGGATAGAACAGGTCTTGGATTGAGGAATTATTGATCCGGTATGAAGGTGATGGAAGTGGAGGTGTCCCCTTGCAAAAACAATCACCTTATACTCAAATTTTAACAGCAATCCAGGTTCTGAAACATAAGGGAATGCTTTCTTAGGAAGGCTCCTGACCCTTGCCCAGAATAGGCACCTTTTCTGCTCTAATCCTGGCCTCTGACTTCCTATTGGCTGCACTGGGGGATGGAGTATTTCTCCCTTGGTAGACTGGATTGTAAAGGTGTTCTAAGAAGCAGCTGGAGCCGAATCATTTACAGCAAGGAAGAAGCACATTTTACAGCTTGGAGGAGGGCCAGGGTACACCCAATCCTATGTGGGCTTGACCCCAAACCAAAGACCCACAGAAATGTAGACCCCAAGATTCCAAGATCCTCTGCTTCAGTTCTGGCATTTTCCTGAAAACTGCATACCTGGGTGTCTCTCTCTCTCTCTCCCTCTCTCTCTCCCTCTCTCTCTCTCTCTCTCTCTCTCTCTCTCTCTCTCTCTCTCTCTCTCTCACACACACACACACACACACACACACACACACACACACAACCTGATCCCCTTCCATTACCAGCATGTGAGGTGAAACTTTTCAAACTCACTCAAAATCTCACCTTCTTAGTCTAACAAAGATCCTTGCTTCTCCTGGGATGGTGCAGGAGATCTTCATTCCTTCTTCTCTTGTTTCTTTCTTTCTTTTCTTTTTTTCATTTTAGTGCACCTGACAGGGCTTTGACCTTTTCTTTGTTATAGGACTTCTTGCCCACGTTGCCTTTAGGCAGAGCCCAACCAGGTGTCTTTTGGTGGTAGCACTTGTGGCTCTAAAGGTGAAAGACATCAGTGCCTCCCAGGGAGGATCAGAAGGCCTGGCTTGCAGCTGGGCTCAGCAGGGATGAAGAGACAGAATGAGATTAAAGTTACTCTCCAGAGTACTGGTTCAGGGCTCTGGGCTCTGGGCTCTCCAAAACTTCGTGGTGGCTTCCAGAGGGGGTGGACTAGCTAACTGGTTTTAAATCCCATTTTGCTACTAACTTTGAGATCCTAACTAATGATGTATGAGCTGGATAACTTTCCATTTTAGTTCCTAGAAGTGAGCACTTCTTCACCTGAAGCCAGAATGAAGGAAACTGCTTTCCTGCTCCACCTTCTAAGTGTGAGGTGTGAGAGGAAGAGACCACAGCCACGATGTCCTATTCCATCTGGGAGAAGAGCAGTTTTTGAGAACCCTGGGTTCATACTCAAATTCTGTAACTTTCATGGACCGGTCCTAATGGGTTAGGTAAGAATCAGTTGGCAACTGCTTGCACTTCTTTCAACTCTTCACTTTGCAAACGTGAGAGCTTTTAATTACAATATTGTCAGAGGGACCCAGTCTTCCTAAACCACTTCATTGATTTTTTTCTTATGCTGCTTTCCTTTACAGTAATACAGTTTTTGACCCTTACATTTGCTCAGAGAATAAGAAAAAGGTGAATAAGAAAAAGGTAGTATGGGAGGGAGTATGGGGTGGATGGTTAATTGGAAGGGGATCTCTACCTTTCCCCAGGGGAGAGGGGAAATGCAGAGAATGACCACATATGCTGTCTCCCTCTCTTGTAGTGAAGATGCCTGGAAGAGAAAGGGAGCCCTAATAAAAAAGCAGTCCTAATAAAATGGGACTCCTGTGCAGTAGCCAGACCAGACCCATTTCACCAGCTATTTTCAGTTTGTTCTGAAGAGAGAGGATGAGAAATAACTGGATAAATGGTAATTAGTCTTGGTAATGAACATTCACACTGTAAAGAAAATCAAACATTCCCCAAAAGTGATGGTCTATACACACTAATGTGGAAGAAGAAGCACATCACGTTCTCTGAGTTGGAATGTGGCCAAACAGGGCTTCTAATTCTGGAAAGCTCGGCCACTTTTCCTTGGGAAACCTGGTGAGAGCAGGCTTCTAGGAATTTGTTATTCATGTGTTATTAATATAACTTTAAGTTTTATTTTTTGACAAAATAGTTTTTACCATTCAATTCTGACATCAGCATACAGCATAAGAGAGCCAGTGGGATAAAGAAATTAGCAGGATTTTGCTACCAGACAAAGGGAAGCCTGAGGCTTCTCTTTTTATTCACTCCCATTGCTATAGAATCCTAACCTAGTGGATAGAAGAAATGTACAGATATTTCCTGTATGTCCTTTTAATGCTGGGAGGGTGTGCAATTGGGGAGGGGGTTGGAAGAGAGAGTAGACAGATTTAAGAGAAACTAAGGACAATCATATTTATTGTACCCCAATTTGAAACTACTTCATATCTTAGTAATGATGGTAAGAAGCATCCTTACTCCACACCATTTAACTCATGGCCATTAGGTATCAGTTACTGCAAGATAAAATGATTTAATCAGCCTTGGCTAAGTCTCTTTAATGCTCAATCCCTCACCCTTTCATTTTCCCCTCCCCCTTCTCTCGCTCCTCTCATCTCTCAAATGGATGAGAAAATCTGAGAAGCTGGTGTCTCTAGTAGAAACAGCTTACTTATTGAGGCAGGATATCACTACTGACTATACACCTGCTCATGAGGTGCTTATAAAAATAATCCCAGTCAAATCCATACTTAGCTCGCATTTAAAAGACAGAGGAACCTTACCCTGAGTTGCAATAGCGTTTGGTTTTCCTGCAGCAGCAAGGTTGGGTTTTTGTTTGCAATTCTATAATAAACAAGCCATTGACCAGCTAGAGTTGGCTTTTCAGGTTTTGCAGTTTCACTCACCCAGACCCTTCTGCCTTGTTCAGGAGATGGTGCTGTCCTTGACACTACAGCCAGATGCAGCTCCAAGCAATTCCAGCGTTACACTCAACACCTTTCCCAGCGAATGGCAAGGAGACATGACAAAGTGGAAACTGGATATAGGTAACACTATCTCAGGATGACTACTCCCCGCAGCTTCCCAGTAACCACCAGAACAGGAATCAGTTGGAAGGAACTAAATGTTAAGAATCAAACCCCAAAGGCTTTCATACACACTGAGGACTTGAGACTCAACACTCAACTCTTACAATGTGGGAGTGTAGGAGAGCACAGCTGGCCAAAAAGTAAATAGAAATTTAAAAATTAAAAGGCCACAATGTCTTCTCTTTGGATGGATTATTAGATTTCCTCCAGTCTTTCTTAGCTGAACAACTTCTGCTAGCCAACTCTTTTCTACCCTCCTTTCCACCTCACCACTACACCTTCACCTTCATCCTTCCCTTCTTCTTTCTCCCACTCCCTTCTCCTGCTTAGCACAAGCTTGCAGAATGAGAATTGAGTGCCAAGCTAAGAGGAACATCTCAAGCCTTCCCACAGTGGGAGGATTCTAAAAAGTGGTAAATAGGACTCAGATTTCAGTAAGTTGTCTGGGTTTGGGGATGATGCAAGGGTGTGTGGTTGGGAAGCGTGAAGCTGACTTGGGTCCCAGGGAAGGGTCCTTGCAGAGTTGTGGCCGTCCTGGGTCTTGGTGTCCTGGGTCTGGGTGTGTAGTTCCAAGGGAGTCTGGATGCTCTTGTTTTGTGAACCTCTTTAGCCAATTAGAGAAGGTGCCAAGGACATTTTTATGCTTTTGCTTGAAGAAACAGCACACACCGACTCTAGAAGATATCATATTTACTACCCAAACACACTGACTTTTAGATGGAAATGCCATCAGTTGTCTCTGCCCAGTTCTGTTGCAGATCTATTAATCATATCCACAAGGATTGCCAAAATGGCAGGGCTCTCTTCGCTTTTCAGTTTATACAGAACAGAATCATTTACATAAAGTCCTTAAGGCAAATAACTGTTGGGGCTCTAATTTATATCTGATCGAAAATTAGCCGTCATTATGCGCTCCATTAGCAGCGTCTTTAATGTGCTTCTAAGCACCATTTGTCAAGCGGCTTGTTAATATCCTTCAAGTCTTTAAAGTTGAGAGCTCATTAAAGAGTGCGCTCTGTTATTGATGTAATTTAGATGAGTTTGGAAGAGCAAGTACACCATGCCTTGAATGGGCAACCCCCAGAAGCCAGGGCAAGGGGGCATTTGGTGATCAAGTTCACTCAGCTGTTTCCCAGTAGCCTTCAAGTTTCCTTGACAGCAGGTCTCTTGTTCCTCAAGTCCTGCAAGGATATGTTGAAGGCCTACTCTCTGATGTGGGTGGAGGTCATTCATTATCACTGTGTTGCATAGGATGTGTCCCTGTTTTCATTTCGATTCATATTAAGGGAGCTTCCTGAAACTTATGAGGAGTGGATGGGAAAGGGGCCCTAACATGAAATATCCTTGATGACAGAACTCACCAGATTGTTTCTTTTTCTTCATACCTCCATCCCCTGTTTAACACCTAGTTGATTACTTCCTGAGGTCTGCCTCTACTGGGTGCCGGAAGTAAATATCCTTTCAGAAAACCCTAGGCCTAAACAGAGATACTGCCCTTGAACTTCTTTTGACTGAGGTACAGTAAACCCGCTTAATTATGTACATATTATTACATTATCTATCAACTACCCCATCAGAAGAGCATAAAGGCCAATAAATTACCTCCGTTATTTATCTAAAAATCCATATATTTTGTCATTTTCTTTCTGGAGGAGATTATGTTAGTGTAACACAATAAAGAAAACCATTAGCACAGCCAGAAAATTGCAACTGAGTGCAACAATAATTCCACTAGCAGGAATAAATAACAGAGATCTGCATTCTGTCCTGAGTTTTCTGGTGGGTTATATCTGCTTTCTTTTGATCCCAGTCTTGAGTGTATTGGTGAATCTTGCTATCAGGGGTTTAATCAGAGTTTGCATGTACACACACCTCTTAGATCTTACATATATATATTTTAAATTCCAACTTCTATGATTTTCGAACCTCACTTCTATTACTACTCTAAATTCACTCCCCCTCCTGAGACCTTCTGGGTCTCAGAGATTAATGCAAGATAATGAAAGACATTAGGCATTTTATTCTCTCCTCTAAATTTCCAAGACTCCTTTTCAGTCTAAGCAGCTTGGGTATGAAGATGGCGCTACTTTATCAGAAGTAAGAATGAAGCCAAGAGTTTAGGAACTGGATACTCTTCTCTACGTCCTTTCCCTTGCCCTCCCCCTCAAAGAATAATCTCGTTTTTATCATTTGTTGAACAGCTTATTCTCGCAACTTCCACACCTTAAAAGAGTTCATTACATACACGCAGAGAAAGAGAAGGGAGAAAGAAAGATATAATAAGATCAATTTAAGGACATATTGAGGTCATATAACAGCACAAATATTCTCAAGTGCTCTGTATAATGTGCAGTGGGGATTTTGGGCAGTTTTATTGTGTGGTAGGATCCTCATCTCCGTTGTTTTTTACAGGATTCCTCCAGGCTAAAGTAATAAAGCGAGTAATTAGAATGCTAAAGACAGATGTAAATAACAGGAATGAGACAGCGGTGACAGATGAGCGGCTGGGTCAGGAAAGAGCCCAGTTGGTGGAAATGACACCGCTGCCTCGCTCCCGATCCCCTCCCCCACTCATTCCCTGTTCTCTTTCGCGCTCTTCTCCCTCCCCGCCGTGGCCTTAGGCGACCGACCGGGGACACAACGGTCAAAATTGCATTCGGGAGGCTCAGCGACGCTGTGGTCTCGGGCAGCCGCGCAGGGAGCGTCCCGAGCCTACGGAGCCACAGGCCCCACCGATCAGCCGCGAGGAGGGCGCCGGGGCCTTCCCGGGGGCCCCTCCCACGTGGCCAGGACTCGCGGGTCCCCGCAGCTCGTGTCCTGCAGCCCACACTCCGCCTGCGCCTGGCTGCGGCCTGTCCCGGACCGTGGTCGCCGGGGACCAGCACCGCCGCGGCCGCTGCGCCCTCCCATCGGCGCTGTTGCCTCTTGTCTTTTCTCGCCTTTTCTCTCAAACCGGAACGCAGATGCCCCAGAGAAGCCCTCGCCGCGCACTTTGGCTGGGGAAGCCCAGGGCAGCCCTTGGTGCCTCGGCCAGAGGCCCCCTGCGGCCCAAAGCCCGGGCAGCGGCCCAATCCCGCGCGCGCTGAGCCGGGCGCCAGTGCCTTGTTCCTCCGGGGAATCCCACCCTGGCTTTGACTCCCCTCCAGCGTCGCACCCCAGGGGCCAGGGGTCCATCCCTCCCCATGAGTTACTCGATGTAATTGGAGACCTGAGAGAAACAGTTCCAAACCTTTTGGCAAAAAAGATGGAACCTTAGCAATTTACCGCTCCAAATCACTAGTCACCTAGGAAGGCAAATACGGTAATTCCTAAGTGAAAAAGTTTCATTTTCTTCCTTTCAATTCAAATAGCTTGGACAGTGTGGTCCCGGTTTATTACATGATAATTTAAAAAATGGTCAATGCTACTTAACCATTATCTTTGACATTAGAACAATCAGATCTGATTCAAGTCCTTTACTTACTACAACCCCCATAAGATTAACTTTCAGAATCTGGTCACCAGAGAGACGCTCTTATTCTTGCTTAGAAGAAATTGAGGCCTGTTTAGGCTTGCAGATTAATTTTAAGGAGAATGCAAATCTAGAGACATTACTGCACTTTGGAGTGGATTATGGTTTTAACAGAAATAACCATTCATTTTTCTGTTTTAGCTTTACAGCATTAAATGTCTTTAGTAGTCCTTACAGGCACCCCACCTTCCATCTCAACAAACAAAACCCCCCAGAGAGACTCAAACTACCCCAGGAAACAGCTCTGTTCTCAACTGGGATGTTGGTACTGAGGTAGGGTTAAAGCTGCTTATGGAGCAGTGTGGTGTAGGGCAGATAAATTTCCTCTATTTCACTTCAGATTATTAACAATAGTTATGTCCACTGATGGAGGAAGATAACCATTTCCCAGATTTTTAGAGGAGGTTTGCAAACCAGTAGGGCAAAATAAGACAACGTATCTTGAGTCACAGAAGTGTATGTTTACTAGTTTGGGTTTTAATTTCAATACAGAATCAATACCATGTATTTTCATCATTTGCATCAATAAGTGCAACAAATGCATTTCTCAACCTGTCTCCCATCTAATTCAGACTGATTATTATCATCTTGTTTTGAGTTAACATTTTCATTTTTAAACATCTCTTCCTTTAAAAACAATCCCAAACACCTAGGAATATCTGTGGAGTCCTTATGAAGCTGGTGATGATAGGTACTTCTCCTCTCAGGCCTTTCAGGTCTAGTCCAGAAATCAGATTTTTTGGTGTCCTTTATTAAATTTATGCTTTCACATGTGACTAAAGAATGAGAACCCTTTCCCAGATAAAAAGTGTTTTAATGCCTGTAATCCCAATGAGTCCATAGGGAGGTGGAGGCTGGAGGATTATAAGTTGGAGACCAGGCTGTACAATAGAGTGAGGCCATCTCAACATAAAAAATAAAAAGGACTGGAACTGTAGCTTAGTAGTAAAGCACCTCTGGGTTCAATCTCAGTTTTTTTTTTTTTTTTAAGTGTAACAACATCTGTGGGCTTTGATTTGGAACTACCATAGTATTTTTGAGAACTGGCAGCCTATTCTGCATAATAAGTCTTTGTATATTTTTGTGAAACAGAGGTCTGATTAATGATAAAAGCACTTACCTGGAAAATAGAATTGGGCCTAGAACTAGTACTTCTGAAGAAACATTCCAGATAAATTCCCTATGTTTATGAGTTTGTACATCTGATTTTTAAGAAAGAACAGTGATAAATTAAGAAAACTCAGTACATAACCTCAGAATCGGAAATGTAGGGCTGATTGGGAATTCTGACCTTGTCATATCACTGATTGCTCTCTTCTCTTTGATGCCTGTGGGGAAGCTTAGTGCATGTCATCTAAGAATCTGCTACTGTGGTGGTTGTGGTAGAGGGGATGGGCCGACGCTTTGCAGAAGGTTTTAATGTAAATAGGTGGTGTAACCAAATGCCAGGTGTGGATTCCTCATTGCCAAAGTAGCTATGTGAATGGGGATAAGGAGAGGGAGGAGGAGGTAAGAAGGAGTTACAGGTCATGTCCACTTGGATTTCCTTTGTAGGAGTGAGAATTACTTTGTGTTTTCCCTTTCTTTTTGCAAAGAACCTTTCCTGTATGTAGAAATTCTTTCTGTCATAGAACTTTCAAACTTTAGGTTGTGACTCATTAGTGTATAATGAACATAATTTAGTGGTGTATGGCCAGTATAAAGAACACACATTAAAAAATGGAATAGGAGACAGATAACCCATGTGGACCACATGTTGTGAGAGCAAGTTTTGTTTGAGGAGAGCTTAGTGTTATTTATACTTGCATGTTTATACTAAGTCATGGTGTAAAACGCATTTTTGATCATGTATTTTAGTTAAGAACATCAGGAAACCACCATGGCGGGGTCTGGTTCAGGTCCAGCCTTCTCTGAGTAGTCTTTCTGGGTCATGCCAGTCCTTGATAGTTTATCAGTATTTTTGCTCATTATCACCATATTTGTGCTATTTATTTAATGCTTCTCTGATGCTTTCCTGCATTATTAACTCCTCTTGTGTATTTCCTTCTAATTGAATTTAAACTCCTTCAAAGATGCGTTTTCCAGACCCCTTGGTCTCTAATGTGGCTCTCTCTGTACACAAGGCATGTATTCCACATGAGTGAGGACAGGACAGTTAATTATGTTTAACAAAAGCAAGTACTCACTCAGATTGTATGCCTCTTTTTCAGGGATGCATTTCTTTCTTTTCTTCTCCTTTGTTTTCTTTTTTCCTTTCAATTCTGGGGATCAAACTCAGGGCACACATAGTAAGCAGGAGCTCTATGTCTGAGCTGCACCCCCAACACTTTTCTAAACAATCTTTATTTTTAATTTTTATTTTTTAATTTTTTGATACTGGGGATTGAATCCAGGGGTGTTTAACTACAGAGCCACACTGACAGCCCTTTTTATTTTTTCTTTTGAGACAGGGTCTCACTACGTTGCTTATAGCCTTGCTAAGTGGCTGAGGTTGGTTTCAAACCTGCTATCCTCCTGACTCAGCCTCCCAAGCTGCTGGGATTACAGCTATTACAGTCATGCACCATCATGCCTGGCCAGTCTTTATTTTGAGACAGGGTCTTTCTATGTTGCCCAGGCTAATCTTGAACTTGGAATCTTCCTGCCTCAACCTCCTGTGTAACTGTGATTACAGGTGTGCACCACCACCCAATCTGGGAGGCATTTCTTAACCTGTTGCCTGAATCAGCACTGAGCTTGATAGTATCCCTATTACTGCATCTCAGCATTTGTAATGCTTTCTTAATATTGGGGCTTGATTGTTAATATTTATGTCACTAGGTGACTTGCTTCTTCTGCCAGAGAGTAAACCTCTTTAGAGCTGGTGAAGTTTGTTGAATTCACCTGTTCCTAGCTCAGTACTTGGCACATGTGGTCACTTAATAAATTCTTATTGACTGACCAGGAGGCTGAACGACTTCAAGAATGGCAGTAGTTGGTCTGGCAGGGATAGCAGACATTGTTGTTAGTTTAAGAACTTGGAATAAAAAGGAAAGACTTAAATCTGTACGTGGAGAACTGTGCAGTGACATGTCTTAATTATTTTTGTTTTATTATGCTAGCCACACATTTTTTTTTTGGTTCACCTACATCTGGCTATAGAAATAGACCCCTGTAAGAAACAATTACAGAGAAAATGGATTCTAATGTATGATGTTCAGCTTATGATATGTGCCAAAAATCTTTTTTAGGTTTTGTGAGTTGTTTCCCTTTCTTGATAAACAGAGGGTCTCGTTTTTAATTAATAAAGGAGTACTGTGACTCCTGTGAATTTCCTTCTTTGTCTTGGATGACAGTGCAGGCATAAGTTTTGGGTTAAAATGCAGTAGGTTTGTTCAACATAGATATTTGGAATATTTATCTTCTCATTCTCTGGTCTTTTATAATGGTTTTTATTATTCGATTTTTAATTTTTCTCTCTCTTTTTGCTAATTGCTATCTGGTTTTATTATACCTATGTCAGCACACTACAGAGGACATGGTATGCACCAGTTTCACAGACTTGGTCTCAAATTTGCAACAAATTGGGGTGTTAACACTTACTATGTGATCTTGAAAAAGAAATCTCTGTATTTTATGATTCTCATCTGTAAAATGAGGCTAGTACTATCATTCACATTGTGTTATTGTCTGAGACAATGCAGTGCTTAGAACATTTTAGGTTCTCGGTAAAGACTGGATCTTTTTCCTTCATTTATGGTATGAAATTTTGATCCCTTTTGGAAGGAGGTAGATAGACTCTATGACAATGAAGAGTTTGTTTTACTAATCTTACATTTTCTATTTTTTTGAGAAAATAGGAAAATAACCTTATACTTCTCAATTATTTTACCTATAAAATTTAGAAGATAATCATTTTATATCCCTTCATGAAATTATTTGCTTAAGAGTATCAATTTTACATATGTTTTCTGACAATATTTCTGGCAATTATATCAAGGATAATCCCAAACAGGCCCATGTGTAGCTCTTTAAAAAGAGGGAACTTATATGCTGAGAACATCATTTCTAATTTTGATGATCAGGATTTTGCATTAATCACTTAAAAACATAGAACTTTGCAGATATTTTGGATATAAATTCATCATACTTTTATTGAGGAAATTGATGATAAAATAATTCACATTCTAGGCTGTCCTGAGTGGTTATAATGTGTACAGGAAAATGTGAAATAGATTACTGCTTTAGCTGTAGGAGCATAATGCTCAGATATAAAGGGTAGCTGTAGGAGTATAATGCTAAGATTTAAAAAGTAGCCAAACCGAACTGGTTAGTCAGGTCCACAATCTTCCAGCAGAACCAGATACTAGAAACAAACCAAGATTTCAGGTGTAGATCAATAATATTGGAATGAGAAACCAGTTCTTGGTGTTCTAGGAAGGGAGGTGCTCACGATGTGGACAATGAAGGCAGTTTTTAATATGATACCTTCAGCAGGAACATAGGAATGACATGAACAGAGTATTTTTTTCCTAGTCTTCTTTAGGCTTTTTGGACTTTGTACATGAACCTGAGTTTGAAGGTATGTTCTGGAAGTAATCACAATCTAGGGAATTCTATTGCTGTATTCATGGTTCAAGTGTGATATGAGACCTTGTTTTCCTTCTTATATATGATACTTCTATTTTTACTAAGATTCCTGGAATTGTATTAGTTAGTAAATTAAACCTTTCAGTCACTAATCTATCAACTTTTTACTGAATTTCAGTTGTTTTGAAAGATGCTGGAGATAAAAGATACATCCTATCCTTGGAAAAGCTGACAGTCCTTTGGGGAGAAAGACACCTGAGGAGACTGAGGAGCAGATGACAGATGTTTGTGGAGTCCACAGTTCATGGTAGTAGAGAAGGTGGTGTGGCACTTTATATTTTATCAAACAGTGAAGGACCTGCTTTCTTTTCTTCAACTCAGCAACACTAACCCTGAACTGACAGGCCGAATGAAGAATTTTTTTCTCCCCTCCAGAGCCTGTTTTGGCTTCTGCAAAATTGTAATTATTTGTTAAAGTCATAAGATAGCTATGGTAATAGTTCAAGGAAAGATTCTGTTTTGTATTTGAATTTGACATGTATTTTCCATTTCGATTAGTCATTTCAATTAGTTTACCTTTTGATACATTTGTTCAAGAATTTTATGCACTTTACTATAAATTGTCTTAGCTTAAAGAAAAAAAATACTTGATTCATTATCCCTTTAGTGAGAATTGGTGCTTTCTTTTGTTGGTTTTTAGAAATAAGTGTATTAAAATTGGAAGAGAAACAACTTTCCTTGTTTTGCCTGGATAATATTGTCTTTATTTTATTTTACTTTATTTTATCTTGTTCTATTTATTTTGGTGCTAGGGATTAAATCCAGGGCTTTGACATACTAAGAAGAGGCTCTATCACTGAGCTTAGAATCAACACCTTTTCGAGGTATTTAGTAGGTTGAAATGGGGGAGATGTTTTTCCTTTACTTTTCGTGGAACCATATGATTTTATTTTCTGTGCTACCACTTTAAGTATTGAAGTGTCATTTGAAGAAGAGAAGCATCTGCCTGCTTTAACAATCATGGGTGTGAACAGTGATGATTTTGCAGATGAGAACCTCAGAGTGCTAGTAAAACTAAGAAAATGATAGCACATCAGTAAGCACCAGAGTCTATTGCTGATTTGCTTTTACTGTGTAATAATCTGGCCACTGAAGTTGCCCCACATTTCCTAGCACCTGGGGACCTGGCTTTGGCAGTCAGCTGCCCTGCAGGACTTGGCTAGAAGCCAGGCCACAAGAAAAGGCAGTATGGAAGTTGAGTGAGGAGAATTAGTTAAGCTTTTAATTAATTCACCCTTTCCTGTTGTAGTGATGTGTTGTGGTGATGTGTAGAGATTTCTATTTGCAGTTGTACTTCAAATGCTTCAACTCAGCCACATAGTAACAGTGAACAAATAAACCTCAAAACAGTTCACTAAGCTTTGAGGATGACAATATAGACTTATGGCAAGGTTTTGCAGATATACTCAGCAGACCTGGAAGCCTGCAACAATTTATATAGAGCTGGAAGCATCTGAGACACCTCAAGGGCCTGAGAGCTCTACTCCAGTGGTATAGCTACTCTTTGAGGCATGGAAGGCACAGGTGGTACTTACTGAAGTAGCAAGACATTTGAACACATTCAGCTTACACATTTGTACGTGGTTAAACTGGATGCATCTGGACATATTCAATTAATTTACTCTTTTAAAAAAATTTAAGTTTGCCCTAGTTAGTTATACATGCCAGTAGCAAGCATTTACGCATTTTGATATATCATACATAGAATATAATTTCTCATTTTTCTGATTGTACATGTAGTAGGATCACATTGGTCATGCAGTCATAATGCACATGAGGTAATAATATCTGTTTCACTGTGCTATCCTTCCTACCCCCATACCCCTTCACTCCTCTCTATTAATCTTGAATAACTATTCTTCTCTAGCGATGCCCCCTCATTGTGAATTAGCATCTGCATATCAGAGAAAACATTCGGACTTTGATTCTTTGAGTTTGGTTTATCTCGCTTAGTATGATATTCTCCAACTCCATCCATTTACCAGCAAATGCCATTATTTCATTTTTTTTAAAGCTGAGTAATCTTAGTATACATATCACATTTTCTTTATTCATTCATCTGTTGAAGGACATCTAAGTTGGTCCCATAGTTTAGCTATTGTTGAATTGAGCTGCTATAAACATTGATAGGCTGTGTCACTGTACTATGTTGATTTTAAGTTCTTTGGGTATAAAGTGAGGAGTGGAATAGCTGGGTCAAATGGTGGTTCTGAGGAATCAGTTCAGATTTTCTGAGGAATCTCCATACTGCTTTCCATAAAGGTTGCACCAATTTGCATTCCCACTAGCAATGTATGAGTGTACCTTTTCCCCCATATCCTCGCCAACATTTATTGTTCCTTGTATTCTTATAATTGTCATTCTGATTAGAATAAGATGAAATCTTAGAGTAGTTTTGATTTGGATTTCTCTAATTGCTAGAGATGTTGAGCATTTTTTCATATATTTGTTGATCAATTATATATCTTCTTCTGTGATGTGTCTGTTCAGTTCCTTAGCCATTTATTGATTGGGTTATTTGTTTTTTTGGCGTTAAGTTTTTTGAGTTCCTCATATATCCTGGAGATTAATGCTCTATCCGAGGTGCAGGTGGTAAAGGTTTTCTCCTACTCTGGACTCTCTCTTCACATTTTTGATTGTTTCTTTTGCTGAGAAGAAGCTTTTTAGTCTTAATCCATTCCATTTATTGATTCTTGATTTAATATCTAGTGCTTTAGGGGTCTTGTTAAGGAAGTCAGATCCTAGGCCAACATGGTGAAGATTTGGGCCTACTTTTTCTTCTAGTAGGCACAGGGTCTCTGTTCTAGCACCTAAGTTTTTGATCTACTTTGAGTTGAGTTTCGTGTAGGGTGAGAGATAAAGGTTTAATTTCATTTTATTACATGTGGCTATTTACTTTTTTTTAATTTAAAATTTTTAAATATTTTCCTTCTAGATATATATGACAGTAGGATGTATTTTGACATATTATACATCCATAGCATAAGTATAACTTCTAATTAGGATCCAAATTTATTTACTCTTGTGGACTATTACCCTTTCTGAATATGTTCTCCATAAAATCTCCCATAAATCTCCTAATTCTAGTAGATCATACTTTTAAGTGGTCATGTATTAAAGTGGCCATTCTTTGAAGTCATACATATTTTTGAGAAAATAAGAAAGTGTGGTTGGGTGTGGTAGCACATGCCTATAATCCCAGTGGCTTGGGAGCCTGAGGCAAGAGGATTGCAAGTTTGAGGCCAACCTTAGTAACTTAGCGAGGCCCTAAGCAACCTAGAGAGACCATGTTTCAAAATAAAATAAATAAATAAAAAAGGACTGGGGATGTGACTCAGTGATAAAGGGCCTCTGGGATAAATTCCCAGTAACCCCCCCACCCCAAAATGCTTATTGTTCTTCATAACAAGAAGTGCACTAAAGGAGGACATCTAAAGTTGACCTACCTAATATGAAAACAGTATTTTACCCACTGAAGGAAAGGAGGAATGATGCATGATAAATGGAGCAGAATTGGTCATTTGCATCTCAAACTCTTCCATAGCTGCAGACCAGCACACAGGTGCATAGGGAGGTGGGAGGGCCAAGGTGACTTCTGCACTCTGTTGAGAGTTGGGGAGAGAAGACAGCTGGGGAGTATCAGTGCATGTAATAAAGAAAATTTGCTCTTTATTTATTGTCTGGGCAATTTAGTGAATGTTACTTGTGATATGAGAAGTGACAAAGGTTGACTTGCCATGTTGCATTAGAAAAACACAAATGGTAGAGTTTTAATAACTTTGTTTAAAGAAGTCCATTTTCTCTTCCTCTGTACCTTCTACTGCTCCATCTCCTCTCCTCCCATTGGTACCCTGCCCCAAGCTCTCTTCTTTCTTCTCAGCATAGATTCTATTTGAAATCTATTTTGTATTACAGTGGATATTTTAATTTTAGCCCTATAGTTAAACTTTAATGGCTAAAAATTTTCTGTGAAAATATTAAATGAAGGTGATTCTTTTTGTTTTTAATACTAGTATTTTGATTTTATAGTTGAGCTTAAAGTCATAGTATACATAATAAGCACATGGTAAACTGAAAAGTTTTGAATTCATCCTGAGAGAAAGGCTCTGGGGAAAGAGAGTTAAGAAGCAATAAGAAAAGATGTCTAATTTATTGTGTCCTGTATTTTGAAGCACAGTAGCCAAGGCTTTGTAAAAGATTTCTACAGAATAATAAAATGTTATAGCCTAAAGAAGTTTGAGAGATGATTTAGCTCAAAGTTCTCATGTTATAAAAACAAAGAGATGATGTGACTTATCTCAGTCATGTAGAAAATTAGCAAAATCATTGGTATTGGACTTCAGGTAGAATGAACCATTATTATAATGACTTTTAAAGAAATTAGAGTAACAGAAAAGAAAATTATCACAAATATTAGCTATCTCTGCACCTCCAACAGTCTTAGTTTCAAAGTCAGCTTTCATTTTGCTGATTGTGAGGCTGAACCCTGAAAGACTTTGGCAAAGAAAGGGTCCACTCTATATGGGTAGCATGACATGCCTGGGGCAGTGGTTGAGTGCACCTGTCCCTAAAGTGTCACTTTGCTATTGGCCCAGCTTGCCTTATTGACCTCTTCACTGGAAAGTAATTTTTAGTGACCTTCCTCATCCTCCTGAGTAGAAACCCGAAGAGTGACTCGAATCACACTACAAAGGGGTTATTCTGAGACTGGGAAGAAAGAGGAACACCTTTGGACCTGGAGAGGTAGACGAGGTCCCCATGCCCAGGGCCTGCAGTCAGGAGAGGGGAAGTCTGAAGGATGGGTAGGTTGGGGAAACTGTCTCTAGATCTTGCTTTAGTCTCACAAAGACCTGGTTGTTTCTGGTCCGTTCTACATGATCTGAATTCATCCTTACTGAAGCAGTCAACCTGCTGTGTCTGCTGCCTGATGATATTTGTCTGTGAAACAGATTTCAGGAGATTAGGGAAGAAAGCACTCCCTCTTATATGGCTGACTAGTTTGTACCTCCTTCTGTGTTATCTTCCAGCAAGTTCCTTTCCCCACAGTAGGTAAAGGCTGTTGAATTGCTACCACTCATGATAATATTTTGAAATAAATGATCAATTTTGAGGAGCACTTATAAACTTGGAAAGATGAGAACTTCAGATACTGAAATTCTGATACTTTCTGATACTTAAATGCTTGAGTCTCATAGCTTCTCTTAAATCTTGAAGTTAATGGTTTTCCTTATTAAAATTATGCATATTTGTTATAAGAAAGATAGAATCAATAGAAGACTATATGTAAAAGATAAATGATCATCCAATGCCCCAGTACACACAGTTTATTGATATTTTGTAGTTATTTCACCATATACAAACATACATATATGAAAATACATATATATACACATATATGAACATATACATATGTACATATGTATATATATTTGTGTTTTACTTTTCCCCTGTGGGTCCAGGGTCCTGGTATAGGCTGTTTTCTTAATACTGACAACATTATATTGTGCTCTGAGGTACACCATAATTTACCTATTTGTTTTCCTTCTATTTGACTTTTAGATTGATTGCAAGTTATAGTATTATGATGTTATATCTTTTCATTTTCTTTCTTTTAGTTCTAGGGATTAAACCGAGGGTCTCACACATGCCAGGAAAGCTCTACCACTGAGTTAAACACCAGGTCTTTATTTAATTTTATTATTTTTATTTTGAAATATGGTTTCACTGAATTCTGAGGCTGACCTTAAATATGTGATCCTCCTGCGTCAGTCTCTGGAGTTGCTGGAATTACAGGGGAGTGTCCCCATCCAGGGCTATTGTATACTTCTTGGTACATATGACTTCTGAGTTTGGATTCTTAGCAAAGATTGCAGGCTTGGATTTATATGGTATTCATACTATGTTGCAAATACTTTGCAAAAATGTAATTCTGCAGGGGACATCTGAAGTTCTGTAGGTCAAGCAAATTCTTTGCTCCCTCTTCTGGTAGGACTACTGCCCTGCTTTGGTTTACTTCCCTCCAACAGTTTGATTGTGGGGACAGAGGGGTATAGACAAGTAGTGTCATACCTACCTAGGTATTAGAAATTGATATAAAAGAGACCTGTGTTTCAGACTAGGCCCATCAGTCTTTTTTCCTTGAATTTTTATGCATCCAAACTTGAGATATTCTTCCTCTGGGGCTTCTAAGTTATGATGGTTTAACTCAGAGGTCCTGCCAGGATAACCCCCTTAAGGAGGAAACTGCAATTGGGGGATGGGCAATATAATGAGAAATTAAATCGAGATACTGGGATTATGGTGGAAGGGATGACGGAGGAGGAAAAGAGGGTGAGAGAATGAAGGGGGAAAGTGTATGGCAGAAGGGAATGGGACAAAGAAGTAGAACCAGGAGAAAACAGAATGTTGAGTTCTTCTATTCAGCTCTTCCTGAGATCAATGGCATCCATACCCTTTCCAGTTCCATGAGTCAATACATACTTATCATGGTTTGGATAGGAATTATCCCTCAGAAAGCTCATGTTAGGCAATGCAGGAATGTTCAGAGGTGAAATGGTTAGAAAATAACCTAATCAGTGGATTAATCCATTTGAAGGATTAATAATTTGAATAGATTAATGGGTAGTGATAGGCAGGTAGGGTGTGATTGGAGGAAGCAGGTCATTGGGCGTGTGCCCTTGGGGATTATGTCATCCCTGGCTTCTTACACCCAAGCTCTCTTTGCTTCCCAGCTGTTATGAGTTGAGCAGATTTCCTCCACCACATTCCTCCACCATGATGTTCCTCATCTGAGCTCAGAGCTATGGAGTCAGTTGACCATGAACGGAACTTCTGAAACTGTGAACCAAAATAAACTCTTTCTCTTCTAAATTGTTTTTGTCAGGTCTTCTGGTTATAGTGATGAAAAGCTGACTAACACATGTGGAATTCACAATAGGGAAATTAATGTAATTTGCTGAAGAGGTTCTGAAAATTTCCACATTAACAGTATCCGCTAGTGTAAGAATTAGTTTACACTTAAAATCCTAGGTGACATAACTTGTCTTTCTTTTAAAGGAGGTCATGGTTTTCAGAATTCTCACATCCCTGTGTGCAGAGTCCTAGTTTAGAGCTTATCTCTTTATAGAAGGATGCACTAGAAAGAACTCTAGTCATCCCTGATTAGACTTTGGACAGTTCCTGGGAGAATCCTTCCTGTCCACTGACCAAGGGGCCTTTTGGGGCAAAGCAGTGTTTGCTGAAGGATATTGACTGTCTGGATCACTGCCTATTGGATCTGATTAAAAATCCCCTTTGTGTTCTTCAGATGATATTGAAGATGTTTTTGGAAAGAGTTTTTCTTCTGACAAAATATTTATTTGCCTGCATGTTAAGTGGACGAGGCAGGAGAATAATGTGTGTAAGGTATTATATATGTACCATGAATTTAAGTTGACAGACATCATCTATGACAATATTGTGTCACAGATCTCTTTTTTCTTTGCAGCTGAGGTTCAGAGACATGAATTACACGTGATTGCACAATATTTCCTGATAGAAATTATAAGGAGAACGGCATGCCCTAACAGTACTTATTTACACAGAATGCCTTAGTTCTCTGTTTTCCCTCTGGCTTTTCTTAAACAAGCAATTTATTCTCAACAGTCTTAAATTTAAAATCAATATTTCTAATAAAATAGTTTTACACTTTTCATCTTTATGTATGAACATGTATTATTGGAAGAGAATCTGAATGAATTTAAACAGCAAAGACGAGACTATCAATAAAAAGTATTCTAGAGGAGTCCATGAAAACTAGATATTCTGTTTATCTTTGAACATAGAAATATGTATGAGCACAGTCCAGTGTAATTTTGCATTCGTTAACTAGATATTAAGTAAAATTGGTTTCAGGGAAAGAAAGTACATTGATCAGTCAATTAACAAATGCATTTGATAGTTTGAAAATAATTTAAGCAGTTTGCTTTTTTAAAAGAATTACTAAGTTCTCATGTGTGTGTGTGTGTGTGTGTGTGTGTGTGTGTTGTATTGGGGGTTGAACCCAGGGCCTTGTGCATGCTAAGCACGTGCGGTACCACTGAGCTACACTCCCAGCCTGAATACTGAGTGCTCTTTATCGATGGCATGCTTCAGTAGAACACATGTAGAAGAAATTTAGTCTGGAGTCTGGGGATATATAAACTTTCTTGAAGTTTCTCAAAAGGCTTACACTGAGATATTACCTAAATTATTCTCCATTGATTTGTAGAAATGGAATGATGTTTAAAAAAAAAAAAACACTTAAAATTGTACAGCTCATGAAAATGATCATACTGTATTTTTTAAAAATTTTTTTTAGTTGTCAATGGATCTTTTATTTTATTTATTTATATGTGGTGCTGAGTATTGAACCCAGGGCCTCACACATGCCAGGCAAGTGCTCTACCACTGAGCCACAACTGCAGCCCCCATACTGTATTTTTTATTTAAATGATTTTGTGAGCTGGTGATGCATTTTTATGATACAAAAATGGTTTGAAATGTACTGAACAGAATGTATGCTGTGAAGTCTAGTTTTCACACACGTCTATCTTCCTTTTATCTCCCAATCCCTTTAATAACCATTTTTATTAGTTTCTTTTGTTTCCGTCTATTGTTTCCTTATGCAAATAGAAGCATTAGGAGTGTGTGTTATTCTTTTTTTTTCACATAGCATGTCTTTGTCCATTCATGATACTACAAAAAATTACTAAGACTGGGTAATTCATGATGAACAGAAATGCATTTCTCACAGTCTTGGAGGCTGGGGGAATCTAAGATCAAGGCACCAGTGGATGAAAACCTGGTCTCTCCAAGGTGGTGTTTTGTGACTGTGTCCTTGAATGATGGAAAGCAGAGGGATAATGGGGTAAAGGTTGCCTCTTTATAGGTGTCACTCCTACCCCAGAGGACAGAGTCTTTATGATGTCATCACTTCTTAAAGGTCCCACCTCTTAATCTACTATGCTAGTGATTAAGTTTCAAAATTAACTTTAGAGAGGATACAGACTTTCAAACCACACCACATACGATATTTGGTACTCTGCACTTGGTTGCTTTTTTAATGCTCAGTAAGTATATCCTGATGATAAGTTTGTAAAAACCACCCTGCTCTTCTCTTCCTGGTTCTTTTCCTGTTCCCCTGATGTCTCTCCTCCTTCTGCTCCTCCTCCTCCTCTTCTTCTTTTCTTCCTTCTCCCTCAGTTTTTGTTCACTGCTGTATAGTTTTATATATTTCTGTATAGTTCATCTCCATTATGGTATTGTACCCTGATTTATTTATTTAACAAATCTATCAAAGGATGGCTGGATTGCTTCCGATCTTTGGTTCTTATTAACATTTTGTAATGAAAACTACATGTGCATATAATTTCATGTTTCTGCAGGAATATCCATAGCATGCATATTTATATTAAGTTAAAAACAAATGTATGGCCTTTGCTTCAGTCGTTTTTGAAACAAGATATTCTTTTCATGAAAAGCAAGGGATTAACAAATCATAACAGAAAGCAATAAATTAAGACTGTGTAACCCACAGATTCTCAAATGGTGGTCCACAGACTGTTGAGGATCTCCAATATTCTTTTAGGCACTTGAAGAAGATAAAGTTATTTTCATAATGGTACTGAGACATCATTCGCTTTTTTCACTGTGTTGACATTTGCATGATGCAAATAGAATGGTGAAAGAGAAATAGAAAGTAAAACTGATAAGACTGTTACAAATCCAGACAGGTACACCAGCTGCTTGTGGTCATTGTCTTCTTCACCAGCATGCACTCACATTAAACAAACCAAAAATAAAACTAGTTTCTGTTACTATCTGTATAAAATAGGGCAAATGCATTAATTTTATTAAATCTCAATCCTCAAGTCCACATAACAGATGATGCTGCACAAAAAAATGGAAAGTATATGTAAAGCATGCTGAGTATCCAACTGCAGTGCTTGCTGAGGAAAATCACTTGTGAGTCTGAACGGTGGGCTGAACAGCCACTTTTATTTTCCAAAGAACACCACTTTTACTTGAAAGAATGGCAGACATTTTCTCCAAAATGAACAAAGTGAGACTGTCACTTCAAGAAGAGCAATTGACAACATTTGTTGACAAAGTTGGAGTTTTCAAGTAAATATCAGAAGTTTGGAAGACTTGTATCTGCCATCAACTCTATAGCATCCCAATACTTAAACACTTTCTGATGAGGTTGGTAGAGGTATTAATAAATGGGATTTTTTAAAATGTTGTATAAAAATAAGTCAGCATTTGGAAAATCTGCTTAATTTTTTGATCTGATATTTTCCAAATGATCAGTGTGTGATGTTATAAAAATCATGTGTAGATTTAAATTAAGATAAACTAATGGTTTAATGCAACAAGACAGGAAAAGTTCATTTATGTGTTTTCAAATTTCACAATGCAAGTAAGTTTTAAGAAATTATATTTGTCAAATTTTGATAATCACAATTATCGAACAGCCTGTTAAATACTCTTCTTTTTCCAACTACATATCTATGTGAGGCTGGATTTTCTTCAAAATCGTATACTGCAAGAGATTGAATGCAGGTGCAGATATGAAAATCCAGCTGTCTTCTATTAAACCAGACTTCAAACAGATTTGCAAAAATGTAAATCTTTTCACTGAATGTAAATCACTTCTCACTAATTTTTTTTAATTTTGGAAAATACAGTAAATACATGAAACATAACTTTATGCTAATTTGTAAAGTGTTTGTTATGTTACTTTAAAATTAAAGAAAAAAGAAAACAGTCATGGTTTGGATTTGAAGTGTC
This sequence comes from Sciurus vulgaris, assembly GCF_902686455.1. Taxonomy (NCBI): domain Eukaryota; kingdom Metazoa; phylum Chordata; class Mammalia; order Rodentia; family Sciuridae; genus Sciurus; species Sciurus vulgaris. Next base: position 24,946,461 of record NC_136469.1, read on the forward strand.
CCCCAAAGACTCACTTGAGTGTTGAAGGTTTGGTCTCAAAGCACCAATGTTCAGTGATCATTAGTGGTTGGATGGGGAGGCCTCTGACCTCATTAGTGAGTTTGTCCATTGACAGGTGACTAGACTACTGAGAGGTATTTGAAAGGGTAGATGGTGGTACATGGTTCCAAGTAGGCCCTGGGTGTGTCCTGTAGGTGTTTCTTATCTCCAGCCCCTTCTTCTTTCTTTCTCTCTCTCAGACTGCTTCCGGCTGGTATGAGCTGAGCAGCTTTCCTCTGCAGTGCCCTGTTCCCTGATGTTTTGCCTCATCTAGGCCCAAAACAATGGAGCTGGCCAACAATGGACTGAAATTTCTGAACTGTGAATCAAAACCAATCGTTCCTCCTTTAAGCTGCTCCTGTCAGGCACTTTGGACATAGCAACAAGAAGCTGACCAACAGATAAACATTTACGATTTTTCTGTTTCATTATCTAATACAGTAAGTATCAATATATAAATGTAACTCATATAGGCAAAAGCTTTTTAGGGTCATCAATAATTTTTTTTAAAGTCTAAAGGCCCCAGAGATCAAAATCTTTGAAAACCATTATTCTTGCTACTATGTGGGGGTTGGGCAATTTGAAAATGAATGAGGTCTGAAGACTCAAGGCAAATTATTCACTATTGAAAAGTTCTTGCTTACCAGAAAAGGACATTTCTTAGAATAGTGCACACACTTAGCTAAACTATAGTGAGCATTTTTGTCTTGTTTTTACCTTTTCAGTTCCAGATAGATGATGATTCATATGATTTATTCATTTATATCAATGCCTTTTATGCTTCAAATAACCTTGTTTTTGTCTTTTATTCAGAATTCACCAGGAAGCCCTTGAAGCTGTCAAGTTCACCCTGAAGGAGTTCTATAACAATGGGGGCATATGCTGGGATTTGGTGGCCTGAGAGGTCATCAAATGTCACAGTGGCAGTGGGCTATAGATGAGAACAAATCATCATTATCATCAAGAACAAGAGTAACTATAGCATGATTCACTGAGCTACTCTATATCTTATCCCCATGTTATTTTTTATATGCATGTAAATTAAAATAAAGAATTAGAATGTGTATCTATGTGGATATGGCTTTAAGTTCTGTCTAGGAGATACATGCTTTAGGGATACAGTATAGATATTAGCTTCAGTATTTGGCACTTTATTTATTTATTTATTTGGTCCTTGGGCTTAGGCCATGACATTTGGAAGCCTGACTAGCCAATTGCCTACTTCAGTATCATTCTTAAACATTTTGCAGCATCAGGGACTGTTATGGTTTGGATGTGAGGTGTCCCCCAGAAGCTCACATATGAGACAATGTAAGAAGGTTTAGAGGAGAAATGATTGGGTTTTGAGAGTCTTAACTTAATCAGTGAAATAATCCCTGATGGGATTAACAGAGTGGTAACTGGAGGCAAGTGGGGTGTGGTTAGAGGAAGTGGTTAATTGGGGTGTGACTATGGGGTATATATTTTGTATATGGAGAGTGGAGTCTCTCTCTTCTTTCTGATCACCATGTGAGCTGCTTCCCTCTGCCACACACTCTGCCACAACGTTCAACCTCACCTCAAGCCCCAAGGAACGGAGCCTGATGTCTATGGACTAAGATCTCTGAAACTGTGAGCTCTCACTAAACTTTTCCTCTTCTATAATTGTGCTGGTCAGATCATTTAGTCATAGCAGCAAAAGCAAAAACAAAAACAAAAACAAAAACAAAACAGACTAAAACAGTGACATAGGTGTATATGCTACTATCACAATGAATCTGTATGACAAAACCAACAGCAGGAATAAGACAGAGCCAGAGTCGTTGTTACTAGCCAATATTCACTGTGAGATGGAGATTTGCACTCTATGTACTTTGGAATGATGTTGTCAGTCTGTAGATCTTTTAGAGTAAACATTGTAGAACTAAAATACAACAATGACTAATGTTGATTGTGAAAACTACTAATTTTATATGCGAAATAGACCATTCAACATAATAAATGTATAAGGAAATAGATTTAAAGTAAATATCAATGTAAGGAGATGATACATTAAAAAACTTTAAGATAAATGTTATATTCTATGAGAGCTGGTAGGTATTTATGAATTTTAAATAATAAAGATAATAGAAATTATAAGGGTTGAACTTAGTCTTTGTGATTGTTTGTTGAATTAGGATCCAAATATCAAACAAACTAACCTTTAAAATTGTACAAGTACATTTTCTTTTTTAGTTATTTAGTTCCATTTAGGCCATGAGTCTTTCAGGAAAAAGTACTCTTTGGGATTCTTCACATATGAAGGATGAATAAAAAGCAAAATGTTAAGTTTGCCTCGTTAAAATTTCACAAGGCAGGAAAACAACCCAAGTCATGTACAACAACATCTGTGATAAATCATCTTTGATCTAGACATAAGAAAGAATATAAAGAATAAAGGTGTCGAAGGAAAATGAGGAACTCCTCAAATATCATGTTCCTCTACCAACCTCAGCTGACAGTACATAGCAATGATTTTCCCTCTACTATGTCAAATTTTAAAAACTGGTTTTAATGAGATTGTGGTAATTGTAGGCATCCATCAGCAGATGTCTGCTACTGTGGGTCCCCCAATGGTCCAAGTGTTAAAGGTTTGCTCCCAGCCCTGCAATACTGTTTGGTGGTAGAACCTTTAGGAAGTGGGGCTTTGAGAGAGATCCTTAGGTCATTTGGGTCATTCCCTTGAAGGAGACTGTGGGACCTCAGTCTCTTCCTCTTCTTTGCCCTTTGCCTCCTGGCTGGTGAGGGGAACTGTGAGCTCTGCATGCATTCCACCATGATGTGCTGTCTTGCCAGGGGACCCAAGCCAGTGGAGTCGGTGGATCATGAATTGGAAGCTCCAAAACTCTGAGCCAAAATAAACCTTTTTCTTTATAATTGCCAAAGGCATTTCATTATGGTGATGGAATACTTATGAATACAAATGAATAAAGAAAATGTATTTATAGGGTCTGGGGTTCTAGCTCAGTGGTAGAGTGTTTGCTTAGCATCAGTGAGGCACTGGGTTTGATCCTCAGCATGGCATATAAATAAATAAATAAAATAAAGGTCCATTGGCAACTAAAAATACTTTTAAAAAAGAAAATGTATTTATAGACAGTAGAATACTATTCAGCCTAAAAAAATAAAAGTAAATCTTGTCGTTTGTACCAACATGAATGAGCTTAGAGGACATTATGTTGAAGTCAGTCAGTCATAGAAAGACAAATACAGTCTGATCCCTTATGCGTAAACTAAAAAAGTTGAATTCATGGATACAGAGTAAAATGTTATTTAAGAGACTGGGAGGTGGAAGGATTGGAGAGGTGTTGGTCAAAGGACTCAAAATTCCAGTTAAATAAGAGGAATAAGTTCAAAAGATTTATCATACACCATGATGATTATAATTAGTAATGACAGTCTCAAAAATCTCTAAGAGTAGATTTTAAGTTTTTCATTACACAAAAAAGTAATGTATAGTAAATCGCTTGATTTAGCCATTCCACAAGATATTCAAATATTAAAGCTTTATGTTGTATGTTATAAATATATACAACTTTCACCTGTCAATTTAGAAAAAATGGTGTTGAAATTTGCCTGAATGATTTCCTCCTTGAATCATTGAGTAACATTAAAATGTATAAACTATTTAAAAATACTGTAAAGATAATCTGGAAGTGAAACAGCAATTGAAGAAACTTGTAATAATTTGCTGATTATCCTTTATAAAATATCTAAAATTATCTTTTAAGAAAATAGTCATTTAGTGAAAGCGAAAGGTACTTTGTCATTGAGTCTAATAGGATAGATATTAAACCAAAACTGAATGAATTATCAAGAAAAAATTGTAATAAATAATGGTTTTGCATAACAAAAATTCTTTCTGATTAGGGAATAGAAAGTATAAATTTTCTTCATTTATTAAAAATCATTCCATACTATGTATATAAGTTTAGAAAATGTAATTTTTACCTATATGCCCACCACTCACCTTTATTAAATCTTTATATCTGTATGTGCTTCGGTTAGGCATTTTTAAAGAAATATTACAGATATACTTGCTGCCTCATGTGTGCTTCTCCACGATCCCCTTTCCCTCCTTTGCTCCAGAGCCAAACACGGCCCTGAATTTGCTAATTATCTATTTTTGTTCTGCATACATATGTGTATTAAATACTTATATTTTACATTTATAATACACACATATATCAGCTATCAGCAGGGCATAGGCATGTACACCTATAATCCAAGCAACTCAGGAGGCCAAGGCAGAAGGATTGCAAGTTAGAGACTGGTCTCAGCAACTTAGCAAGGCCCTGTTGCAAACAAATGAAAAAACAAAAAAAGGGAACAGGGGTATATCCCAGTGGTACAGTGCTCCTGGGTTCAATCCTCAGTACCACACACACACACACATAAATACATACATACATAAATAATAAATAAATAATTAAAAAAGTTAAAAATTCAAAGGGTTGGGATGTAGCTCAGAGGCAAAGTACCTCTGGGTTCAATCCCCAGCACCAGAAAAGAAATTGCATATACATGTATGTAATATATATATATACATATATAATATATATGTATCATGTATGTAAAATAGCACTATTTTATGTTTAAATTTTTTCAAATAATATATTTTACACATCTTTATGGAACATTCATTCATTAATAATATATATTACTGTTTTTATGTATTACAAAATGTTTTTATATCTACTCTATTAGTACTATGTTTTGGGGGTGGCACATGTACCAAAACATGGATTTTTACCTTGATGAAAAATCCTCTTATTGATAATTTACACAGACTTATGATAGGTCAAGTTTTTTTTTTTTTTTTTTTTTTTTTTTTTGGTACTGGGGACTGAACTCAGGCACTTATGCATGTTAGGCAAACTTTCTACCACCTAACTACAGCCCCAGCTCAGGATAAAATATTTTAAATGCTTTGCAAATTATTAATTCATTTTAATCTTTTTAAGAACCCACAGCACGGGTACTATTATTAACCACATTCTTTTATTATTATTTTAAAAATTAACAGTGTTATTGAGTGTGATTTACATGCCATAAAATTTGCCTTTTTATAAACTGAACAATTGAGTGATTTTTTAGTATATTCACAAAGATGCGCAACTTTTACCATTATCTGATTTCAGAATTTTTATCATCCTTCAAAGAAACCCCACACCAATTAACAGTCATTCTCCATTTCTCCTCAAACCTTCTCCCTGCCCCACTCCTGGTCCTAAGGGACTGCTAATTTACCTTTTGATTTATAGATTTGCCTATTCCTGACATTTTGCAGAGATGAACTCACGCAGCATATGGCCATTAGTGTCTGACTCCTTTCACTTGGCATAATGTTTTCAAAGTTCTTCATCCATGTTGTAATATGTATTGCTATTTCATTCCTTTTCAGTGATGAACAATATTCCATTGTGTGGATATAGCCTGTTTTTAAAATCAGTTTAGCAGTTGATGAACTTTTGGGTTGTTCCAGTTTTTGGATATTATGAAGAATGCTACTTTGACTATTTATAAGTTTTCCTATGAATGTATATTTTCAAATGCTTTGAGTACATGTCTAGGAGTGGACTCTATGGGTCATAAATGTGTTTAACATTTTGAGGAACTGCTAATGTGTTTTCCAAAGCCCCTGCACCATTTCATATTTCTATCTCCAGAGTATTTGGGTTCTAATTTCTCTACAACTCCTTAACACTTGTTATTATCCCTCTTTTCTGATTATAGCCATCCAAATAAATACTGAGGGGTATCTCATTATGGTTTTGATTTTACATTTTCCTTCTGACTATGATATGGGGCATCTTTATGTGTGTTGGTTTTTGTATATTCTCTTTAGAAAAATATCTGTTTAAATCAGATATTTTTAAATTGGGCCCATTTTTAAATTGGGCTTTTTTTTTTTTTTTTACTGTTGAGTTGTTAGGGTTCTTTATTTATTTCGTGCTAGGGATTGAGGGATTGAACCCAGGGCCTTGCTTGTGGTAAGCTAGTGCTTTACCATTGAGCTACATCCCCAACCCTAATTTTTTTTTAAAGATAAAGAAACTGAGGCATCAGGAAGTGACTTTAAAGTAACTCAGCTAGTAAGTGGCAGAACCAGGATGTGAACATAACTCAAATCACTTATGTCACCTTTGGTATATAAGCTATAGTTTCATTTTTGTTTTGCTTTGCAACTTGCTTTATTTCACTAAAAATGTACCATGAGCTTCCTATCGCCAATAACGTGCACTCAAGCATGTTCTAAAACTTGGTTTCTTATTTGAGAAAAACAATACAGAAGGTAAAATAATTAAAACAAATTCTAAATCCTCACAGTTTATCTTGAACATTTCCTCATGCCATGAACTACTTTCCCACAATATGATATTTAATGACCATCTTTTTTTCCATCAGGAGGTGGTACCATAATTTATTTAATTTGATGTCCTATTTGTGGACCTTAGGTGATTTCTAATTTTTCATTTCTAGGTTGAACACTGCCATAGATTGTCTTAGGGAGAAATCTCCGTGCACATTCATTATTGTTTACTTAGAATAAATTCCTAGAAGAGGAATACACAGTCAAAAGCTGTGCTCTTTCAAAGCATTTTGATACCGATTCCCAGATTGCCCTCTGGAGAGGTTGGGCCGATTTACAGTCCCACCATCAGGTTTTATGAGTGTTTGCAAATGCTGAATAAGTACACACATTTAAGGAAGTCTCTGGAAATTTGAGAGGGAATATATGGCCGTTCCTGTATTCTTTAGCTTATGTCATGCATGAAATGTATGCTCCTATCTCATCTCTCCATGCCAGGAATTATGCTTTCTACAGTGTGTAAAACAGACAAAATAAAGGCAGTTTCATGCGACTCTGATGGTTTCCTCCCTCCCTCCTTTTCTTTTCTCTCTCTCTCTTTTTTAAAACTTAGATTGAACCTGATTAGTATATAGTTGAGTGTCAGATTTAGAATCAGAAACTCTTGGATCTAGAAAGAATAAAAAATATCATGCAGCTACTTTATTAAGAAACCAAGTTTCAAAAATAAGTGATTTTTTTCCCCTCCAAGACCACAAAAAGTCAATGAAATGAAATGTTCAGAAATTATTTTGTCTTTATTTTGTGTTCTTTTTGTTATGTCAATAATACATGTTCTTGGAAAAGCAGAGAAAACTTTGAAAATTAAATTTATATCAATGTTACCTGAAATTTTACCTCTCAGAAAAAAATCGCTGTATTTTTGTAGCTTATTTTTCAGGAATTGTGTCATGAATATTCAATAATTTAAATTAATACAAACCTACAGGTATATGTGTGTGTATCTATGTATCTACCATCTATCAGTTTATCTAAGTATTAATGTGTATATGTATGTACTATATGTTTACATTTTGTCTATTCATTCTCAATAAACATCCTCTTCCCTCACTTAATAGTATTGTAGTACCCTTATTTTCTGCCATTAAATACAGATCTAAATCCAGGGGTGATGTTCAAAATATTTAATGATTACTACTTGCTAGGTACCAGGCATCAAGAGGGACAGACTGTGTGGCCTGGGGTCACTGCTATAGCAGGCTTCAGTTCTTTAATTAATATCAGGGCGAAGCTGATATTAAGGAGGGATTGGAGAATATCCAGGGTCTGGGTAAAGAATGGAGACCCAGGAAACAGTTAACTGCAAATTGCTTCAGAAATATTTATTTAATAGCTAGTTTATATTTTTGGATGGGAATACCAAATATCAAATATGTTTTCAGTTACTGTATTTTGTTTCATGGTGTGGTAGGAAGATTTATGATCCTTCCAAATATGGCTCCCCCTGTCCCTTGAATCTCTAGAACTTGTGAAAATGAAGAAAAATCAATACCATGGTTGTATTACATTATAGGATACAGTTGGTATTTGAGATGGGGAGATTACTGGGGTGGGCCTAAATTAATCACATTAGCCCCCAAAAAGTAGCAATGTTTCTTGGCTGGTTGCAGAAAAGGGAATCAGAAAGCCTCTGAGGAGGGAGGGGTTACATGAAGAAATAGGTGTCCTTAAATTGCTCAAGGTGACCCCTGACTGGCAGCCAATCAAGAAACCAGAACCTCAATCCTACAACTTGAAGGAACTGAATTCTGGCAACAACCTAAACATGCTTCAAAGTTGATTCTTCTCTAGATTCCCTCCAAGAGTCCAACATGGCAGATACCTTGATTTTGGTCTTCCTGGATAAATTCCCTGAAATAAAATTTCAGTGTCAAAGAGTATTTTTTCCCCTCTTTCCTCCATTCTTGCCCCCCTCCCACCCCCCATTATGTGTCATCATCCGCTTATCAGCGAGATCATTCGTCCTTTGTTTTTTTTGAGATTGGCTTATCTCACTTAGCATGATATTCTCCAATTTCATCCATTTGCCTGCAAATGTTATAATTTTACTAGTCTTTATAGCTGAGTAATATTCCATTGTATATATATATATATATATACCACAGTTTCTTTATCCATTCATAAATTGAAGGACATCTAGGTTGGTTCCATAGTCAGGCTATTGTGAATTGAGCAGCTATGAACATTGATGTGGCTGTATCTCTGTAGCATGCTGATTTTAAGTTCTTTGGGTATAGGCCAAGGAGTGGGATAGTTGGGTCAAATGTGGTTCCATTCCAAGTTTTCTAAGGAATCTCCACACTACTTTCCAGAGTGGCTGCACTAATTTGCAGTCCCACCAGCAATGTATGAGTGTACCTTTTTCCCCACATCCTCACCAACACCTATTGTTGCTTGTGTTCTTGATAATCGCCATTCTAATTGGGGTAAGATGAAAGCTTAGTGTAGTTTTGATTTGCATTTCTCTTATTACTAAAGATGGTGAACATTTTTTCATATGTTTGTTGATTGCTTGTACATCTTCTGTGAAGTGTCTGTTCATAACCTTAGCCCATTTGTTGATTGGGTTATATGTATTCCTCATGTAGAGATTTTTGAGTTCTTTATATATTCTGGAAATTAGTGCTCTATCTGAAGTGTGAGTGACAAAGATTTTTCTCCCACTCTGTGGGTTCTCTCTTCGCATTGCTGATAGTTTCTTTTGTTGAGAGAAAGCTGTTTTGTTTGAATCTATCCCAGTTATTGATTCTTGCTTTTATTTCTTGGCTATGGGAATCCTATTAAGGAAGTCTGATCCTAAGCCAACAAGTTGAAGATTTGGACCTACTTTTTCTTCTATAAGATGCAGGGTCCCTGGTCCAATTTCAAGGTCCTTCATCCATTGTGAGTTGATTTTTGTGCAGGGTGAGAGATAGGGGTCTAGTTTCATTCTGTTGCATATGGATTTCCAGTTTTCCCAGCACCATTTGTTGAAGAGGCTATCTCTTCTCCATTGCATATTTTTGGCCCCTTTGTCTAGTATGAGAAAATTGTATTTATTTGGGTTTGTGTCCATGTCCTCTTTTCTGTACCATTGAGCTACCTGTCTATTTTGGTGCCAATACCATGCCAGTTTTGTTACTATTGCTTTGTAGTATAGTTGAAGTTCTGGTATTGTGATACCCCCTGCTTCATTCTTCCTGCTAAGGATTGCTTTAGCTATTCTGGGTTTCTTATTCTTCCAGATGAATTTCATGATTGCTTGCTTTATTTCTGTGAGGTACATCATTGAGATTTTGATTGGAATTGCATTGAATCTGTATAGCACTTTAGGTAGTATGGCCATTTTGACAATATTAATTCTGCCTTTCCAAGAACGTGGGAGATCTTTCCATCTTCTAAAGTCTTCCTCAATTTCTTTCCTCAATGTTTTGAAGTTTTCATTGTAGAGATCTTTTACCTCTTTGGTTAGATTGATTCCCAAGTAAAAACTCAAAGAGTTTTTAAAGGATTCTAATACATACTTTCAGTCAAATTGCTCTAGAATTTTTTTGTTGTTGTTTTATAATGTACATTTCTACTTCCTTCTTTTTACCCATGATTTCAACACTGACCATTCTTATTCTTTGTAATTTTTACTGAAGTAGTAGGTAAAAGATTGAAATGTTACCGTTTAAATTTGTGTTTCTTTGATCAGTAATGTATGCAGAACATGATTGAGAGATTAAAGATTATAGCTTATGATAAGTTTTTTGTTCTCTGAGACCATATTTATTTAGTCTGGTAAATTCTTGACTGTCCAAGCAAATAATTACTTAATAGAAATACTTTTCCAAGAAATTACTGAGGGAATTTATATGCACTCAAAATTTTGGGGAGAATCACTATATAATCAATTACAATGTCTTTGAAGCGATAGCTAGCATTCTGCCAAGAAAGATTACTTGAAGAAGAGCTTGAGAAGCAAATTACAAAAGCAAAATTTTTGGAAAGAAAGACAATTTTCAGTGAAGTACTAATTAGCCTACATCATCTGAGTCTTTTTCTTTCCTTAATTTTCAGTTAATTCAGATGGTATTTAAAAAAATCTCCTAATCATTATGTAGTCACAATGTTCCCCAGGTATACTTTATAACTTATAAATATGTGTATATGTGTTTTGGGGGGAGGTGGATGGGACATAAATGTAAGCAGTAATAATGATATTAAATTTTTAAAAATCTGGGTTGCCAGGTTCAGTAGTGCATGCCTGAAATCTCAGTGACTCAGGGAGGCTGAGGCAGGTGGATAGCAAGTTCGAGGCCAGCCTTAGAAACTTAGACTCCAAGCAACTTAGTAAGGCCCTGTCCCAAAATAAAAAATAAAAAAGGATTGGTGATGTTGCTCGGTGGTTAAGCACCTCTCAGTTCAATCCCCGTTAACAAACGAACAAAAAATAAAGAAATATGACTCTTGAAAATTAACCATCTTTACCTTTGCCATTTCCTCCTCACACCTGTTTTGCAGTGCTGGGGACTGAACCCAGGGCATTGCATACACTAGGTAAGTTTTCTATCATTGAGCTATAACTCCTTCCCAAGATTTTTTGTTTTCCTTGCAGTGCAGTTTATCAAACCAATGTTCCTTACACATGCTAGGCAAAAGCTCTTCTATTGAGCTACACCCTGAAGCCTTTACATTTTGATGTAAACTGCTATGGTTTTGATCTTAAAATGACCTTCAAAGGCCTACAGACTAAAGACTTGGTCCCAGCCTGCAATCTATTGGTAGGGGATAGAAACTTTAGAAGGTGGGGCTCAGTGGAAGGAAATGGGGATGTGCCCTCATTGGGGGTGTGCCTTTTAAGAGGATGTTGTGATTCCATCCTCTTCTTTTTCCTTCTTCTTCTTCTTTTTTTTTTTTTTTTTTTTGCTTCCTAGCCACCATGAGGTGTGAAAAGTGAAAAGGCACCCAGACAAACCACTGGGGACCAGAATTCACACAAGAGATTTCATTCAGCAGACAACAGCGTCTGCCCTGAAGAGAGAGAGAGAGAGCGCATGCGAGAGAGAAGGTGGAGGGGGAGCTTCGCTTAAATAGTTGAATTTCCCAGACTAAGTACGATCTGGCCAATCACTGAACAGTTAGAATTCGCGGGCTATGGCTTAGCCAATGGCTGCCGAGCACAGGCTGATAGGCGGACCAATGGCTGGCTAGGATGGCAGACTGACAGCTGGGGGTGCTGTCATGCCTCCTTACCTTTCCCCTCAGGCATGTCCTGCACCCGACCGCCCAGGAAGGAGCCCCACAAGGTCGTAGGGTTTGCTGGTCTTAGGCAGCCCGAAGCGAGAGCCAGACTGCAGGGCAAACCCAGCGCCCACCTGCTGCCTGCCGCTGCAAGCCGACACCTGGCCGGTTCACGTGGGCAAAGCGCTAAGTCAGCAGCTTCGGACCTGCGGCGCCATATCTGCCCATTGGGCAGCCCACTGAGCACTAGAAGGTGAACACGTTTCTTCAACTATATACTTCTACCATGATATGGGGCCTTGCCACAGGCCCCAAATCAATAGGGCCAAGCAACCATGAATGAAAACCTCCAAAATAGTGAGCCAAAGTAAACCTTACCTCCGTTAAGTTGATTTTCTCAGGTAATTTGTCACAGTGGTGGAAAGCTGACTAATACGTTCACCCTCATCCCTATGTGGAAATACTTATCACTGTCTTGTGAGAGGAAAGAAGTCTTCCCAGAACAGAAGAGATGGGGAAGGGGAGCAAGAAATTCAGAGGCTTTAAAAAACAGTATCAAAGGATGCTTACTAGGATCAATTCACTGTTCTGTAAAATGTTGAAGTAAGCACATAATTATTTTTGGTAATCCACAAACACCTGAAAAGCTTTTTTCCCTACTACTTTTTCTTTTCTTTTTTTTTCTTTCTTTCTTTCTTTCTTTCTTTCTTTCTTTCTTTCTTTCTTTCTTTCTTTCTTTCTTTCTTTCTTTCTTTTGGGTACTGGGGATTAAACCTAGGGTCTTGCACTTTCTAAGCAAGTACTGTATCACTGAGGTACATCCCCAGTTTTTTAGGGAATCTTATTAGTAATAATATGAAAAATAAAAAAAAAGTATGATATCATAGCAATTTTCTAAAGGTAAAACTAAAAGATAAAGAAGTTATAGTACATATTGAGTGTTGTGTTTTATACACTGTCATTTTGATAAAAATAGAATTAGAAACCATTATAAACACTTATATGTTCTCAGTGAGTGGTCCTGGCTGCATTATTCACAGAAGGACATTTTATAGATCAGAACTAGCATTTGATGCAATTGTGATTTATATCTGTCATCCATAAAATCTTGATTTTGTTTTCAGTTTCACAAATAAAAGTGACTCAAATCAAAATTTAAGGAGAAAGCACCAAAGAAACCTTTTGATTAAATCTATTGGAAGAGAGAGCAGTGTGATTGTTTAGCATTTGGTTGTAAATTCTGGTTTCTGTTGACCTTGTTGATGGGTTTGTGTTTGATATATCTAATTTCCCAAAGTGTTTTCAAAGATGGCATTTTGATTAAAAATATTTTCACAAAACTTTACAGACATCTTTTTAGGGGACCTTAAAATTAATTCAAGGAGACACTGGCAAAGGCAGTTATTACACAAAAGGATTCAGAGGAAAAATAAAAAAGAATGTGCTGTTTGAATTCAGACCTTGGAATTTAGAACTATTCTTATAAAAAGAAAAAAGTTTTCTCTGAGTTAATTTTGCTTCTTAATTTAGTGAGATGAGATGGGATAGTTGTAATGTAAATTGTTAAGAAAAAGCTGTGCGCCAAGGCAGTAGAATCTCTTGTCTTTTTTAAAAAATATTTTTTATTGATGCAATATAATTATACATAATGTGGGATTTGTTGTAACATATGGATCTTCTGTCTTTAATCTATTTTTATTGTTAAGGAACATATATATATATACTTGTGGGCTTGTATATGGAAAAACATTAGCAATACAGATGTGTGTAAAATGAAAAGTAAAATTGTCCCCCTGCCGATTCCCTAGAGATAAGCAAAGTGCGTATTTGGGTGTAGATCATTTAAGACATTTTTTTTTTCTTTTTCTTTCTTTTCTTTTTCTTTTTCTTTTTCTTTTTTCTTTTTCTTTTCTTTTTTTTTTTTTTTTTGCCAGGGATTGAAACCAGGGGACCTTTACCACTGAGCCACATTCTCAACCCTTTTAAAAAGAACATTTTATTTAGAGATAGGGTCTTTCTAAGTTGCTTAGGGCCTTGCTAAGTTGCTGAGGCTGACTTTGAACTCGAGATCCTCCTGCCTTAGTCTCCTAAGTGCTGGGATTATAGGCATGTTCCACTGTGCCTGGCAAGACCTTTTTTTCTATACTCATGTAAACTTCTAAGTAATCAAACATATACAATTACATTTAAATAAAAATGTGACTAGGAAGAACCTATTCTGTAGCTGTGTACTTCCTTTTTGCTTTATTTTTATTTTTATTTTTTGGTACTGGGATTGAACTCATGGGCACTAGATCACCGAGCCACTAGATCACCGAGCCACTAGATCACCCAGCCCTGTTTGGTATTTTCTTTAGAGACAGAGTCTCACTGAGTTGCTTAGCACCTCGCTTTTGCTGAGGCTGACTTTGAACTCACAATCCTCCTGCCTCAGCCTCCCAAACTGCTGTGAGGACAGGCGTGTGCCACTGTGCCCAGCTTTATTTTTTGTTATAGTTTGCATAGTAAAATTCATCCTCTTTATGCGTGCAATTAGCTTTGACAGATGTATATACTTGCACAATTACCACACAATCAGGACACAGAACATTTCCGCAACCCCTCAATTCTCCCTCCTGTCCTTTCGTGGTTGGTTCCCTTCTTCCACTCCCAGTTCTTGGCAGTCTCTCATTTGGTTTCTGTTGTTTATACATTTGTACTTTCCGGAATATTTAATAAATGGAATTGTCATTGGCTTCTTTTACTTAGCATAATGCTTTTGAGATTCATCCTGTTGTTTCATTTATCAGCAGTTGCTTTCATTTTATTGCTGAGTTATATTTTATTCTCAAATGTACCACAATTTGTTTATCCATTTACTGCTGATGGATATTTGGGTTATTTCTAGTTTTTAGCTATCATGAGTAAAACTGCTATAAATATTCATACAGAGGTCATTGTGTGGACATGTGTTTTTATTTCTTTTGTGTAAATATTTAGAGTGGGTTTGTTGGGTCATAAGATATGTTTTTAAGGAACTGCTAAACTATTTTGCAAAGCAGCTGCACAATTTTGCATTCACACCAGTGATTTTGAGTGTGTCAGTTTTTCCACATGATTGTCAGCACTTGGTATAGTCAAATGTTTTAGTGTTAGCCATTTTAGTATGTCTGTAGTGATATCTCATTGTTACTTCAATTTGCATTTTGCTAATGCCTGGTGATATTGAAGATCTTTTCATAAGCTTATTTGCCACGTGTATTTTCTTTGCCAAAATGCCTGTTCAAATCTTTTGCTCATTTCTTAAAGTGCATTCTTTGTCTTTTTAGTGAGTTATAAAAATTCTTTACATATTCTCAGTACAAGGCCCATTGTTAGGGGTTTTGCAATTCTTTTTTTAACCAGTCTGTGCCTTCTCTTTTTATTTTTTAATATAATCATTTTTAGAAGAGCACACATTTTCGATTTTTATGAAGTACGTTATGTCGATTTTTTCATAGTTTATAGATTTTGTCTCCTAAGTTATTTCCCTAATTCAAGTCTATAACAATTTTCTCATGTTTTCTTCTAGAAGTTTTATAGTTTTAGCTCCTACATTTGGGCCTATACATCTCTTGAATTTTTTAAAGTCAGTTTTATTAACTCCTTTATGTGTGAATGATCTTATTTCTTACAAAATGCTTCTTTTAAATCTTACATGTAAAACTGGGAGGGTTAAAATATAATGACTTGGTAGTGGAATGGTCTTCCTAGTTTTTATTGAAGTCCAATAATGTCTTAGTAAATGCTGTCCTCTGCCTAGTTTTGGAACTTCTTGTACTGACAGTATTGTTATGCTTACCATGTCTAAGATACGGCTTCATCCACTAGGTGGTGTGACTTTGTCCAAACAACTTCAAAAAATGATGTGTAGCTACTTCCTCTCTGTGGGTCATATCTTTCTTTATTTTTCTTTTCTTTCTTCCTTTCTTTGCCATCATACTAGAGTATTTTTATTGGTGTCTTATAATCATACATAATAGTGGGATTCATTGTTACATATTCATACTTGCACACAAAAAATGATATAATTGGTTGATTTCATTCCCTAGTATCTCCACTTTATTTCTTTTTTTCATTTGTTCTAATTTGTTATATATGACTTTAGAATGAATTTTGACATATCATACATAAATGGAGTATAACTTCTCATTCTTCTGCTTATAGAATCACATTGGTTGTGTAGTCAAATATGCACATAGGATAATAATGTCCTATTCATTCTACTATTCTTCCTACCCCCATACCCCTTCTCTTTCCTTCCCTCCCCTCTGCCAAATCCAAAGTTCCTCTATTCTTCCCTAGCACCACCCGCTTATTGTGAATTAGCATCACAAATCAGAGAAAACATTTGGCTTTGGTTTTTTGGGATTGGCTTATTTTGCTTAGCATGATATTCTCCAGCTCCATCCGTTTACTGGCAAATACCATAATTTCATTCTTCTTTAAAACTCCATGGAAAGCATCACCAACAGACTAGACCACTTGGAAGACAGAACCTCAGACAATGAAGACAAAATATTTAATCTTGAAAATAAAGTCGCCCAAACAGAGAAGATGGTAAGAAATCATGAACAGAATCTCCAAGAACTATGGGACATCATGAAAAGACCAAATTTAAGAATTATCAGGATTGAATGAAGAATGAAATGGAAAATCAAATACAAGAGGCTTACAGAAACCAAATGAACAGAATCACAACAGATCCACACCAAGGCACATTATAATGAAAATGCCTAACATTCAAAATAAAGATAGGATTTTGAAGGCCGCGAGAGAAAAGCATCAGATTACATATAGGGGAGACCAATATGGATAGCAGCCGACTTCTCAACCCAGACTCTAAAAGCTAGAAGGGCCTGGAACAACATATTTCAAGCTCTGAAAGAACATGGTTGCCAACCAAGAATCCTATACCCATCAAAACTAACCTTCATATTTGAAGATGAAATAAAATCCTTCTAGGATAAACAAAAGTTAAAAGAATTTACAAATAAAAAGCCTGCACTACAGAATGTTCTCAACAAAATATTTCATGAGGAGGAAATGAAAAACAACAATGTAGGTCAGCAAAGGGAGGAACTACCTTAGAGAAAAACCACTCAAAGGAGAAACCAAGCCAACTTAAAAACCAAAAATAAGCCAAATGACTGGGAATACAAATCATTTCTCAATAATAACCCTGAACGTTAATGGCCTAAACTCATCAATCAAAAGACATAGACTGGCAGAATGGATTAAAAAGAAAGACCCAACAATATGCTGCCTGCAAGAGATTCATCTCATAGAAAAAGATATCCACAGACTAAAGGTGAAAGGATGGGAAAAAACCTACCACACACATGGACCCAGTAAAAAAGCGGGGGTTTCCATCCTTATATCAGATAAAGTGGACTTCAAGCCAAAGTTAGTCAGAAGGGATAAGGAAGGACATTTCATACTGCTTAAGGGAACCATAAATCAGGAAGACATAAAGATAGTAAATATTTATGCCCCAAACAATGGTGCATCCCTGTACATCAAATAAATCCTTCTCAATTTCAAGAATCACATAGACCACAATATAATAATTCTGGGTGACTTTAATGCACTGCTGTCACCACTAGATAGATCTTCCAAACAAAATCCAACCAAAGAAACCATAGAACTCAATAACACAATCAATAACCTAGACTTAATAGACATATATAGAATATTCCATCCATCAACGAGCGGATACACTCTCTTCTCAGCAGCACATGGAACCTTCTCAAAAATAGACCATATGTTATGCCACAAAGCAGCCCTTAGGAAATGCAAAAAAATAGAGATACTGCCTTGTGTTCTATCAGATCATAATGGACTGAGAGTAGAAATCAATGACAAAGTAAAAAAAGGAAATTACTCCAACACTTGGAGACTAAATAATATGCTATTGAATGAAACATGGATAACAAAAAACATCAGGGAGGAGATTAAAAAATTCTTAGAGGTCAATGAGAATGATGATACAACATATCAAAATCTCTGGGACACTATGAAAGTGGTACTAAGAGGAAAATTCATTGCATGGAGCGCATTCCAGAAAAGAATGAAAAGTCAACAATTAAATGACCTAACATTACAGCTCAAAGCCCTAGAAAAAGAAGAACAGAATAACAGCAAAAGTAGTAGAAGACAGGAAATAATTAAAATCAGAGCTGAAATCAATGAAATTGAAACAAAAGAAATTATTCAAAAAATTTACATAACAAAAAGTTGGTTCTTTGAGAAAGTAAACAAAATAGATAAACCCTTAGCTACACTAACAAAGAGAAGGAGAGAGAAGACTCAAATTACTAAAATACATGATGCAAAAGGAAATATCACAACAGACACCACTGAGATACAGAACATAATGAGAAGCTACTTTGAAAATCTGTATTCCAACAAAATAGAAAGTACCGAAGACATTGACAAATTTCTAGAGACATATGCTCCTCCCAAACTGAACCAGGAGGACATACACAATTTAAACAGATCAATATCAAGCAATGAAATAGAAGAAGCCATTAAAAATCTACCATCCAAGAAAAGCCCAGGACCAGACGGATTCTCAGCTGAGTTTTACAAGACCTTCAAAGAAGAACTCATTCCAATACTTCTCAAAGTATTCCAGGAAATAGAAAAGGAGGGTACCCTACCGAACTCATTCTATGAAGCTAATATCACCCTCATACCCAAACCAGGAAAAGACACATCAAGGAAAGAAAATTTTAGACCAATATCCTTGATGAATATAGATGCTAAGATCCTTAACAAAATATTGGCAAACCGTATCCAAAAACATATTAAGAAAATTGTGCACCACGATCAAGTGGGGTTCATTCCTGGAATGCAAGGATGGTTTAACATCCATAAATCAATAAACGTAATCCATCATGTCAATAGACTTAAGGATAAGAATCATATGGTTATTTCAATTGACGCAGAAAAAGCATTTGACAATATACAACACCCCTTCATGCTGAAAACACTAGAAAAAATAGGGATAGTAGGAACATACCTGAACATTGTAAAGGCTATTTATGCTAAGCCCATGGCCAACATCATTCTTAATGGAGAAAAACTGAAACCATTCCCTTTAAAAATGGGAACAAGACAGGGATGTCCTCCCCACTTCTATTCAACATTGTCCTCGAAACTCTAGCCAGAGCAATTAAGCAGACTAAAGAAATTAAAGGGATACGAATAGGAAAAGAGGAACTTAGGCTGTCACTATTTGCGGATGACATGATTCTATATTTAGAGGATCCAAAAACCTCCTCCTGAAAACTTCTAGACCTCATCAATGGATTCAGCAAAATAGCAGGCTATAAAATCAACACTCATAAATCTATAGCATTTTTATACACAAGTGATGAAACAGTTGAAAGGGAAATGAGGAAAACAACTCCATTTGCAATAGCCTCAAAAAAAAAAAAAAAATAAAATACTTGGGTATCAATCTAACCAAAGAGGTAAAAGATCTCTACAATGAAAACTTCAAAACATTGAGGAAAGAAATTGAGGAAGACTTTAGAAGATGGAAAGATCTCCCACGTTCTTGGAAAGGCAGAATTAATATTGTCAAAATGGCCATACTACCAAAAGTGCTATACAAATTCAATGCAATTCCAATTAAAATCCCAATGACGTACCTCACAGAAATAGAGCAAGCAATCATGAAATTCATCTGGAAGAATAAGAAACCCAGAATAGCTAAAGCAATCCTTAGCAGGAAGAATGAAACAGGGGGTATCACAATACCAGAACTTCAACTATACTACAAAGCAATAGTAACAAAAACAGCATGGTATTGGCACCAAAATAGACAGGTAGATGAATGGTACAGAATAGAGGACATGGACACAAACCCAAATAAATACAATTTTCTCATACTAGACAAAGGGGCCAAAAATATGCAATGGAGAAGAGATAGCCTCTTCAACAAATGGTGCTGGGAAAACTGGAAATCCATATGCAACAGAATGAAACTAAACCCCTATCTCTCACCCTGCACAAAAATCAACTCACAATGGATCAAGGACCTCGGAATCAGACCAGAGACCCTGCATCTTATAGAAGAAAAAGTAGGTCCAAATCTTCACCTTGTTGGCTTAGGATCAGACTTCCTTAACAGGACTCCCATAGCACAAGAAATAAAAGCAAGAATCAATAACTGGGATAGATTCAAACTAAATAGCTTTCTCTCAGCAAAGGAAACTATCAGTAATGTGAAGAAAGAGCCTACAGAGTGGGAGAATATCTTTGCCTCTCATACTTCAGATAGAGCACTAATTTCCAGAATATATAAAGAACTCAAAAATCTCTACATGAGGAATACAAATAACCCAATCAACAAATGGGCTAAGGAAATGAACAGACACTTCACAGAAGAATATGTACAAGCAATCAACAGATATATGAAAAAATGTTCAACATCTTTAGTAATAAGAGAAATGCAAATCAAAACTACACTAAGATTCCATCTCACCCCAATTAGAATGGCGATTATCAAGAACACAAGCAAAAATAGGTGTTGGAGAGGATGTGGGGAAAAAGGTACACTCATACATTGCTGGTGGGACTGCAAATTAGTGCAGCCACTCTGGAAAGCAGTGTGGAGATTCCTTAGAAAACTTGGAATGGACCTACCATTTGACCCAGCTATCCCACTCCTTGGCCTATACCCAAAGGACTTAAAATCAGCACACTACAGAGATTCAGCCACATCAATGTTCATAGCAGCTCAATTCACAATAGCCAGACTATGGAACCAACCTAGATGCCTGTCAATTGATGAATGGATAAAGAAACTGTGGTATATAAATACAATGGAATATTACTCAGCTATAAAGAATAATAAAATTATGGCATTTGCAGGCAAATGGATGAAATTGGAGAATATCATGTTAAGTGAGATAAGCCAATCTCAAAAATCCAAAAGAGGAATGATCTCACTGATAAGCGGATGATGACACTTAATGGGGGGTTGGAGTGGGACAAGAATGGAGGAAGGAGGGACTGTATAGAGGGAAAAGAGAGGTGGGAGGGGTGAGGGGGAAGGAAAAAATAATGGAATGAATCAAACATCATTATGTAAATTTATGAATATGCAAATGGTATGCTGTTACTCCATGTATAAACAGAAACAACATGTATCCCATTTGTTTACAATAAAAATAAATTAAAAAAAAAAGACTGAGTAATAGTCCATGTGTATATATACCACAGTTTCTTTATCTATTCATCTGTTGAAGGGCACCTAGGTTGGTTCCATAGTTTAGCTATGAACTATGAGTTGAGCTGCTATAAACATTGATGTGGCCCTGTCACTGCAGAATGCTGATTGTAAGTCTTTTGGGTATAAAGCAATGAGTGTGATAGCTGGATCAAAGGGTGGTTCCATTCCAAGTTTTCTGAGGAATCTCCACACTGCATTCCATAGTGGTTGCACCAATTTATATTCCCACCAGCAATGTATGAGTGAACTTTTCCCCCACATCCTTGCCAACATTTACTGTTGCTTGTATTCATGATAATTGCCATTCTGACAGGAGTGAGATTAAATCTTACAGTAGTTTTGATTTGTATTTCTCTAATTACTAGAGATGTTGAACATTTTTCATATATTTATTGATCAATTGTATTATCTTCTTTTGTGAAGTGTGTGTTCAGTTCCTTAACCCATTTATTGATTGGGTTATTTGTTTTTTTGGTGTTAAGATTTTTGAGTTCCTTATATATCCTGGAGTTTAATGATCTGAGATGCCTGTGATAAAGATTTTCCCCCAATCTGTAGGCTCTCTTCACATTATGGATTTTTTTTTTAAATTTGTTTTGCTGAGAAGAAGCTTTTTAGTTTTAATCCATTCCATTTATTGATTTTTGATTTTACTTCTTGTGCTTTGGGAGTCTTATTAAGGAAGTCAGGTTCTAGGCTGACATGGTGAAGATTTGGGTCTACTTTTTCTTCTATTAGTTGTAGGGTGTCTGTTCTAGTGCCTAATTCTTTGATCCACTTTGAGTGTGGTGCAGGGTGAGAGATGGGGTCTAATTTCATTTTGCTACGTATGGATTTCCAGGTTTCTCAGTACCATTTGTTGAAGAGGCTGTATTTCTCCAGTGAATGTTTTTGTTGCCTTGGTCTAGTATGAGTTAACTATATTTCTGTGGATTTGTCTTCTGTTCTGTACCATTGGTCTACAAGTCTGTTTTGGTACCAATACCATGCTATTTTTGTTACCATGGCTCTGTTACTTTGGCTTTTGTTACTTTGTTACTGTGATGCCTCCTGCTTCACTCTTGCTAAGGATTGCTTTGGCTATTCTGGGTCTCTTATTTTTCCAAATGAATTTCATGATGGTTTTTCTAGTTCTATGAAGAATGTCATTGAGATTTTAATAGGAATTGCATTAAATCTGTATAATGCTTTTGGTAGTATGGGCATTCTGACAATATTGATTCTGCCTATCCAAGAGAAATGGGATATCTTTCTACCTTCTAAGGTCTTTAATTTCTTTCTTTAGTGTTCTGTAGTTTTCAGTGTAGAGATCTTTCACCTCTTTTGTTAGATTGAGTCCCAAATATTTTGTTTTTGAGGCTCTCGTGAATGGGGTAGTTTTCCTAATTTCTCATTCAGAAGATTCGTCACTCATGTATAGGAACATGTTTGATTTATGGGTGTTGATTTATGGGATGCTGTATTTTGTCAAATGCTTTTTCTGCATCTATTGAAATGATCGTATAATTCTTGTATTTAGATCAATTATGTGATGATTATGTTTATTGATTACCATATATTTAATCAACTTTGCATCTCTGGTATGAACTCTATTTGATCATGGTGCACTATCTTTTCAATATGTTTTTTATGCAATTTATCAGAATTTTATTGAGAATTTTGCATGTATGTTCATCAGGGCTATTGGTCTGAAGTTCTCTTTCCTTGATATGTCTTTGTCTGGTTTTGGTATCAGGATGGTTCTCTACTCATAGAATGAGTTTGGAAGGGTTCCCTCCTTTTCTATTTCATAGAATAATTTGAGGAGTTTTGATGTTAATTCTTCTTTGAAGGTCTTGTAGAACTCAACTGGACTTTTCTTGGTTGGTAAACTTTTGAAGATGTCTTCTATATCATTGCTTTCTCCACTTTATTTCAACAATATACATTGGACATTGTGAAGCAAGTTCACTGTGCATTGGTATCAATCCTAGGTGAGGACTCTAAACATCTTACTAATAGCACACAGGTATCATTCCACTTGCATGAGTCTGGAGAGTCAGAATAACCACATAAATTAAACAAAGTCACTTTGTTATTCATAGATAGGGAACAAGGGACAGAGAAGTCTAGGATTCACAGAGAGTCAATCTCCCAATGTTCAAGAAAACTTTCCAGGGTGGAAATGTCCCAATTCTGCAAAAGCCTCATTTCTCATTGTAGATGAGGAATTCTGAAATCTCAGTCTGCCCTGGATTTTGCTGAAATAAAATGTCACATAACTGAGCCTGGTCTGGTCTGGCCAGTTCCTCCTTATCTCAGGATATTGCCTACACATTGAACATTGATTCTGAGAACTATAAGCCACAAGAAGGTAAGGAATGGATTCCCAAATTCATCCTTGTACTATAGACATCTGTTTTGGTCAGCTTTTTCACCTCTGCGACTAAAAGATGGGACCAGTACAACTTTAGAAGAGGAAAAATTTATTTGGGGGAGGGGGCTCAAAGTTTCAGAGGTCTCTATCCATAGACAGCAGAGTCCATTCCTCAGGGCTCAAGGTGAGGCTGAACATCACTGCAGAGGAGTGTGCAGAGGGAAGCAGCTCACATGATGATCAAAAAGCAGAGAGTGAGACTCCACTTGCCAGATTCAAGATATATACCCCAAACCCATGCCTCCAATGACCCACCTCCTCCAACCACACCCTACCTGCCTTCAGTTACCACTCAGTTAATCCCATCAGGTGATTAATTCACTGATTGGGTTAAGGCTTTTGTAACCCAATCATTTCTTCTCTGAACCTTTTTGCATTGCCTCCTGTGAGCTTTTGAGGGACACCTCATATCCAAACTGTAACACAAACCATAGCACTCACCCACTTTTAGCAAACTGTTTCTAGCTAAACTAGGATATTTCTGGAAAAAGATAGACCTGATGATCACTGTAGAAGGTGTACTCTCAGACACCTCCTTTAACCACCTGTCTCTTCCTTCCTTAAGATCTCTGTTGCAATATTTTGTAATCTATGTCTTCCTGAAGCCAGACATCTGGGATTGGTTTAAAGAGAGAAACACACTTTAATTTTAGGGCAAAACAACCCATGGGATCTTGAGTACTATCAAGGAAAATTCAGGAATCAGGGTGCTGTGGAAATTGGTTCTGCTGGTTGAATAAATACCATTTGAAAACACTTTTGCATATGACTTCCCTGCAGTTATTGGGTGTTCACACTGAATCATATTCATTGCAGGGCTGTACTGAATCACTCTCTGGGTAAGTACTGCTGCTTTATTCACTGCTATGTGGAAAGCAGACCAGTTCTGCATGCTGCAGTATCCCAGGGTTACTCTCAACCCTTCAATCATGAAGCACCAAATGTGTTTAGTCAGCTTTTTCACTGCTGCGTCTAGAAGACTTGACAAGAGCAATTTAGGGAGGAAAAGTTTATTTAGGGGCTCATGGTTTTAGAGGTCTCAGTCCACAGAAATCTGGCTCCATTCCTTGGGGCTGGAGGTGAGGCTGAACATCATAGTGGAAGAGTGGGGTGGAGAGAAGTGGCTCATATGATGATCGGAAAGAGGTGGGAGGGAGGGGGAGAGAGAGAGAGAGAGAGAGAGAGAGAGAGAGAGAGAGAGAGAGAGAGAGAGAGAGAGAGAAAGAGAGAGAGAGAGAGAGAGAAAGAGAGAGAGAGAAAGAGAGAGAGAGAGAGAGAGAGAGAGAGAGAGAGAGAGAGAGAGAGAGATTTCACGTGCCAGATACAAAATATATTTCCCAAAGCCACACTCCCAATGCCCCACCTCTCTAGGCACACCCTACCCTTCAGTTTCCAGTTGATCTCATTAGGGGGATTAATTTCCTGATTGGGTTAAGGCTCTCATAATCCAATTATTTCCCCTCTAAACTTTCTCGCATTTTCTCACACATAAACTTTTGGAGGACACCTCTCATCCAAACCACAACAAAATGGAACCAGAATCACATGCACACTGACCAAGTTAAATGGGAATAAACATCTTTATTCTTGGTAATGTACTACATTCATGGACCTGCAGGTCTCTAGAAGTTATACAAACAACAATTTCAGTCATGTCTTTTCATTTGAAAGACACATTACAGAAGGGTCCTAAGATTGAGGATTTTCTTGAATTTTTAAAATTAACATGGATAAGTCAGGTTATGTACTGCCAGCTAAAAGTATAAAATATACTTTTATATAGCAAACTGAACATTACTTTTCAACATAATCATCTTTCTTGTATAATCTGTTTAACTATTTTGGAAAGTTTCCCTGGAATTTTAGTAAATATTATCTTGCATTTATTCAGTGTGAAAGATTTCCTTAAGCTTGCAATTATTTTCTCATCAGAAACAATTACATTTTGATTCTATTATATCACTATTTCCTGTGGAGTAATGGGTAACACGATTAACTGCAATTTTTACAGTTTATGTTATGGATAATAGTTGATCTTTCTAAGCATTTAGGATATATTTCATTTTCAAGGATTTAGATGTTTTAGGCTAAATTTGTAGTACTGTAACACAAAAATCCAATAAAAACATAGTTGTAGTCAGTTTCATTTAACTCTATATTATTTGTAACATGTTCCTACTATAGGAATGAAGTCTCAAGTGACATGATAAATTTCTTCCTGCTTTGATGTTGAGTCAAATGCTGCTTTCAGTTTCTTTTTTTTGATTATCTGGAGATCTGAAATAAAATAAATTATTAAATTAACTTTTATATCAGGATAGAAAGCAAAAAAACACTTTGAAAGATATTTTGTTTTTTATAATTTTCAGATGTAAAGATTAAAAATGCTTAAATTACATAATATTTAAAAGTGAACGTGTGATTTTTTTTAAAAGCAGTGTTTCAGTATTAGCTTATAAGTGCCAGATGCAGCTATTCTTCTTGTGACTAGAAAATAAGATTATACTTATTATCTTGCACAAAGTGGGTACTTGATAGAAATCTTTTATCAGTTTGTTGTACCTGGTGAGTTCTTCCAAATGTTCTGAGTTTTGAGCCATGTTTTCTGTTGCGGATCCTCTAGACACTCCTAAAGAAAGAAAAAAAACCCATAAATTTCATGGTTTATCATGAATGCAGTTTAGAGAATTTGTGAGGTTGAATCTGGGAATGGAAGATATTTTGCTATCCCTTTATGGGGTAACAATTGTTATTGCCTGTGTGATGAGTGTGCATGGACCATCAGGGCAGATTGTGTTGTCCAAAGATGACACAACAGTACCCAACAGTACCTCTCATTCCACAGGTTCCTCTACAGTATGACTTTGTCAATCCCCCAACAAGCAGAATATCATCTTTCCTCTTGAACTTTTTTTTTTTTTTTTTTTTTTTTGCGGTGCTGGGGATTGAACCCAGGGCCTTGTGCTTGCAAGGCAAGCACTCTACCGACTGAGCTATCTCCCCAGCCCTGTTTCCT
The DNA here is from genome assembly GCF_902686455.1 of Sciurus vulgaris. NCBI lineage: Eukaryota > Metazoa > Chordata > Mammalia > Rodentia > Sciuridae > Sciurus > Sciurus vulgaris. The sequence continues at coordinate 24,972,790 of NC_136469.1, forward strand.
TTTGAACTTGGATTACCCTCAGGGCTTTTGTAGTCAATAGAATATGGAGGAAGCCACCATGAACATGACTCCCAAGTCTAGGCCAGACAGCCTACAGCTGGTTGTCTTAGAATGCTTGCAACTGGAGGAAGCAAGACACCATGGAAGAAGTCCTCCTACTCTGAGACTGCCAAGCTGGAGTGGCATGTAAGGATGCTTAAGTAGAGTCCCAGCTGAGCCGAGCCTTCCAGCCATCCCAACCATGGCTCCAGTCTGCGAGCCAACCAGTCTTGGACCATTTGAAACAGCCCACCTGTCAGTTGAGCACCACTTAGTCAGTCAACACCCAACCAAGCCAGGCCTGAATTCTTAACCCACAGAATTCTTACCCCCCTCCCCGAGTTGGTGGGGATTCGACCCTGGGTCCCTGCACATGCTAGGCAACCACTCTACAAGGTGAACTATTTGCTCACTTCCCACAGAATTCTGGTGATATAATAAAGTAGCAAATGGACTGGTCACCTTGAAACTGAAAAGTCTATCTTTTGGGGATAAGATACTTGATAAAATAATACTCAGAAGAACTATAAGTTTAGAGAGCAATATAAAGTACACAAATAATGAAGTCAAGCCTATATATGTGTATGTATATATGTGTATATGTGTCATATTTATATGACTTGTTAATTTGTTTCTTAACTTTGGCATCTGCTCTTTTGCTCTTTACTTGAAACCACAGAAACTAATCTAATAAGATACTCAACCCCTGCTCATGATGCCCCAGTTTTCAGGTACCCCCTTATTTCCTATATTCTTTTTGTAATATAGGAACTGAAATATTTGGTCTATTATCAGCAACATACTCCATATCATCTCTGTTTTCCAAATATCCATTTACTTTCCTTATCTAACAGAAATTTGACACTTCTCCAAAAATACTACCAGCCCAGATATACTTTTTGCTTTTGTTTTTCTGTCTTCTTGCTACTGACCTGGAGATGGGCAGATATCCTTATATTTGCCCCATCCTTTTCCTGTTCTAAAACACGTCATCAGATCATAAAATCAACCACTTACGCTAATTGTGATCTATCTACAATTGGAATAATTCTCAGTTGACTTTATCACTGGCTTATTGTCACTTTACTAACTACTTTCTTAATTTAGTAATTTCAATGTGCATGTGGAGTATTCCACCTTGGTTCTCAATTCCTTCCACTCCTAGTCTTTGAGCTCTTATGCGTCATGCTACTTCGGCCCTTAATTCCCCTCGTCACACTTAGACCTTGTCATTAGCAGTAAATGGAATCTTGGTTTCCTGCATCAACTACATAGCTTCCATCTTTTATCTCTCTAGATCACTCTCTTTGGAACCCCAACCCCAGTAACCCTTTTATCTTATTGGGACTGCCAATCCTATCAACTTTTCATTGTTCCTCCAAATTGTGACATCTTCTCTCCCTTCATACAATTTAAACTTCATGGTCACTCCCTTGCATATACTTTGACTTATTTACCTTTTTCTCGTTTTGTAATGCTCACTTGACCAACCTATAACCTAGTTAAATCCAATTGTCTGCTTGTTCCTTTCCTGCACCTACGGATTCATGTGGCTGGAGCAAATATGCAACCAGGAAGAGAAACCTCACTTTAACTTCATGGGCACAAACATTAGGTGGGCTCTTCATACTTGCAATCATCCTATTGAATATCCCTGTTCATTTATTCTTCTACTCCCTTAGATGATTGTTTAACTATTTTCTGAAATCTCCAGCTCTCCATCTGCATCTTTATTCTCAGACAATGATTTGTTTTCCTGTTTCATTAAGGAAATAAAAGATGGTAGGAAAAAAGTTTTACAAGTTCTGTGACAAGTGCTACTCCCAGGCCTGCTTCTGTTTTGCATACTCTCCAGTTACCAGGTTTTCATCTGAGGTCATGTCCTTACTTCTTTCACTACATCTCATCCCCTCTTGTCCACACAAAGCATGGCTCCAGTAATTCCTTCTACTTCCTACTTGAAAGGTGCTTTTTTGCTCCCTTGTATATCTTTTCCATCAGCAAATAAATAGTTAATCAAGGCCATGTGAATGAGTTCTCACCCATGGGTGTGGACACAGTGAAATGAACTGCACCTGGGTCCAGCATTAGACATTGCATTCCATCCTCCTTGAACTTCCCCTTTTCCTCTATCTTGGATGTAGAACTATTTCTCTATCATTCAGCTTCTACCATGCAGACAAAGACAGCACCTTAAGGCAGTGGTTCTCAACTGAGGGTGATTTTGCATCCCCCTAAAAAAATGGGGCAATGTCTGGGGACATTTTTTATTGTTAAAACTAGTAGAGAAAAGTGCTGTGGTATCTAATGGTCAGGGACATTTCTCAATATCCAACAGTGCATGTGATAATGGAGTCCTTGATAACAAAGGAAGGTCCAACCCATTTTGATAAGGTTGAGAAACCCTGCTCTAGGGATGGTAGAGCAATAACAGACCCCTACCCTCCATGACTATGAGGCTATCTCACACATGTAGAATATTCACTTCAGGATTATGGGAGAAATACTTCCATATTCTTAAGCTATTATCACTTGGGGGCTCTCTGTAATAGGAGCTTACCCTTCATATTGTCCAATATGTTCTATCATTCTTTTAGATAAAGAACTAGCTTGAACTTTTCAGATTAATATTTCCCCTTGCATCACAATATAAAGAACCATCTTACATAATGCCCATTTTATAGTACTTAATATTTTGAACTCGGCACTCCATCTGGCTTGGCAGGATGTAACAGTGTCTCTTAAGTCTTTCTTGGATATTCTAAGTTTGAAATTATGTCTGGTTGGTCTCAAATAATTGTCTTCCAGATGCTGAGAAAGGTGATTTTTATTGCAGAGTACTTCCCAAGTAGAGTCTCTGAGAATAATAGTTATATACACTACTATCTTTCTCTTCCCCTTGGGCCACCCCTTCTAATGTAATAAAAACAGTTATGGGTTGTCCATGATAGAAAAATTTAGCAATGGTTAATTTACATGTTTAAATTTTTCTTTCAGATTTTCTGATATATGCATTTGTTTGCAGGAAAAGAAAACTCCTGAGATTTGAAAGTCAACATTCTTCCAATTTGAAAATAAGGAGTCTGACTGTCATTTAAACAATAATTGCAATAAGGTGAGGACTGATGGATGTTGACTCTTGGTTCCATCTTTGCAAAAGCACTCTTTTAGATTCCTAATTTAGTTTTACTGCTGTGGATCTGACTTAGGGTATGATTTGAGATGTTCAGTTTATGAAATTTCAAGGAAGCGAGAAGGCTGAGACCCAAATGAGAGAGGCTAATAAAAACCAATACAAAGTCGAAGTATGATATTTGCTTATACTGTCCACCATTTCAATAGAAATGGGCACTTCTCTATTGTTAAAAGTGAAGACATTCTTGAATGGTAAATTCTTTCAAGTGGGCAACAAAAGGATCTCATTTATACCCTCTCTTATGGCATCCCCACATACTGCAGTAGATAAGCTGGCCATGCTGAATCATAGCAATCCTACTATCTCATCCCTTTATTTGAAAACAATGGAAGGTAATTTTCATTTGGTGCAATATTACATGTTAATGAAATTTTTAAAATGTTATCTGTAGGAGAGTATGAATTGAAATGGAAGAGATACTCCCTGGTAGTTTGGTGAGTGGAAAGGTGAATGAAGTTTTATAATTTTGTCATGCAAAACATTTTTAGTGGCCTTATTCTAGAAAAGGGTAAATAATAACTCATACATAAAGGTTGTGTCAGAGTTTATAGACTAGACCCCTGGTAATGGATTCAACCTTTCCACAACAAATCAAAAGTATTGTTGTATGCTCACATGAATATACAGTAGTCATTACCTTAAATTTAAAACTCACTATAAGCCATGAACACAGAGAGCAGGATATGAAGGCTGTATTGTATCAGTGTGGTCTGCAGAGAATTTCTTCATATGGTTTTTGCCTTGTTGAAATATACGTTGCAGTTCAGAGCTAAAGGGATTACTTTTGAATAGTCATCATGGAGGTTGATTACATGCGTATATCATATTTAGCTGGACCCTGCAGGCTGTTATTCCATTAAATATGCTGGTCTCGCCATTGTCAAAAAGTTGATCACCTAATGTTAAAAGACTGTGCTTTCTGTTGACCTTATCAAAATGACTCAAAAAGATTTTGCTAAAAAATAAAAATCATATTATTTTTTATGAAGCTGATTAAGAATAAATACTGTGTGTGAGAATGCTCACATCTTATGGGTGATCTTAGCATTATGCCATTATCGATGATGAGAGGGTTTTTTGCTTTTGTATTTCAGTGCCATTTTACTTAAAGTCACAGATTCAATTCTAGTAGAAATAGTACTTCTAAAAAAGTCTCAAACTGATTTCTGAAAAAAAGAACAGAAGTCTCTCTCTTGCCCACTGTATAGTTAAGTCATATAAAAGTAACACAGTGGAATGAAGACAGTATATTCATACTAGTACAACTGTACACCTACAATGTCCTAATTTCAGTAGAGTTTTTCAAGGTCATAATTACTGAAGAGAACAGGGTCCTGTTTTGACAAAACAGGTGTCACATTTGATAATCAGAAAATCATGTCCAATAATAAATAAAAATTTAACTGTTTATTTTTTAGACTGTAGTTGTAGAGCTTCACCCATCTGATCACAGTTGAGGAATTTTAATGAGTTAGACATATATCTGGAAACCTTGAGATCGGTTACCAATATCAGACATATTTAATAAGCCTGATTTTTAACCTGTTTTATTATGAATTAACCACAAAGAAGTAATGAAATGAAGATTTATCTTTGAAAGAGATATTGATGAGTTTGGCTTTATTATTTACAATGTTTTTCATTGGAATTGCTGTCGCTTTAGAACAAGGGGTTTTTTTGAGGTTATCTCAGTTGAACAACTAGTCCTTGGATTATGCTCTCAGAAATGGTGATGGATTGGCATAGACTTGTGTGTACTCTTTGGCATGATCTTCCTGGTAACTGCTGGTGAATGAAATGACTGGTCAGGGATACAGGCTGTGATCCTGGAACCCAGCCAGGCACTAATTTTGGTCTCATTAGCACTGCTCTCTAATCAACTGAACTTTTCATCAAGTGGAAGTTTCCTAATATTTCTTGTACTTGCTTGCTTTCAGCCACCCCACTTGATACTCACAATGGAGGAGTGAGGGTCAGTCAGAAGGAAACAGATGGCACGTTCAACTGGGAGTTTGAAGAGACTTTAATGAAAGGACGATTAAGAGATGAAGGCAGGGCTCAGGAACTAATAAGGGATGTGGAGACACCCAGGGACTAGCCGTAGGGGGATGCCATGCCATTATCATGCCTGGTGCTCATGGGTAAGAGGGAGAGGATGGTGCTACTGGATCCTGAGTGAGAGATGAAAGTTCAGAAAAGGAATTATCCAGTAGAATTTAAAGTGGCAATTGTAGAGTGTCACAGTTATCAGAATTAAACTGAAGTGAGGGGCAGAGGAATAATATCCTAACTTTCCACCTTCCTGAGCACTGATATGAGGATTTCCTTGGGGTAACCCAAACCTAGATGGGAAGCAACTGAGGCTGTGATGCAGTACGACGTCCATCTCCTGGGACACAGAGAAGGGAAGGCAGGAGAAGTGCTCGTGTGTGTGTGTGTGTGTGTGTGTGTGTGCACTTGTGTGAGCAAATAGCACATAATAATTACAAAGTAGAAATGCTATCTTCCAGCAAAAATTCAGTCACATGAAGTGTAGTTTAAGTGTCAACATATTTGACGTTAGCATGTGATTTGATATTTCTTTTTACCTTCTCTTTTTTCTGTCCCTTCCTCCTTCCCTCCAGATACCCCTCTCTCCCTCCCATTCTTTCTTCTTTCCTTTTCTCCTTCCCATTTCCTTTTTTTAAAATATTTTTTTAGTTGTTGGTGGACCTTTCTTTTATTCATTTATTTACATGTGTTGCTGAGAATCGAATCCAGTGCCTCACACATGCTAGGCAAGTGCTCTGCCACTAAGCTACAGCCCCAACACCCCCCTTTTCTTTCTTTCATGTTTGTAATATTAGTTTTTCATTCATGACTGTTCTCATCATATAGTTTTATTAAAATTTCATGAACCAAAGCCTGGAATTATAGTTACTCCCATTCTATAAAAAATTTTAATTTTCTTGGTAGTATTTTCCCACTATTTGTTGTTACCAACAAAGCAACACCAAGTTAATCTGTTCTGTTTGTGCTCCAAAATCATGATGTAGTAATTTTTTATCTGATGAGTGTAGTAATCAAGATGAAAACTTTTAAGGCAGGAGGCATCTTTCAGGTTTTGGTAGAATATTTCAAGTATCAAAAAATGACTTGTGCCTCTCATATTACAGGATCTAGCATATGGCAGTTCCCTTTCCAATGGCTAGGTTAATATCTGAAACTTGTTCAAATTTATGTGAGGATTAGAAGTATATTCTTACTCAAAACTATAGGTTCTTTTTTCCTGAAGTACCATTATCCTAAGTAGAAAGGACGTAGACCTGGATTGAGATATCACATTCACATAGAATTATAATGAGTTTCTCTTTCTAGGTATCTGAATTTTTAGTGAAAGTATTAATACTTTCAGTATTAGGTAGTGAATCTATTTAGGTCTATGAATCTATTCAGACACCAAATTAATTTCTTAAGATAAATATGGTGTTGATATATTCATGCAGTTATTTTCATTTTTCCTGTTGTTGCTATGTTACAAATTGTTTTAGTCAGCTTTTTCACTGCTGTGACTAAATGAACTGACCAGCACAATTATAGAGGAGGAAAGCTTTATTTGAGGGCTCATGGTTTCAGGGGTCTTAGTCCATACAAGGCCAGCTCCATTCCTCAGGGTTTGAGGTGAGGCAGAACATCATGGCACAAGAGTGTGGCAGAAGGAAGCAGCTCACATCATCAGAAAGCAGAGAAAGAGAGAGAGACTCCACGCTCCAGATACAAAGTCACACCCCAATTCCAATCTCCTCCAGTCACACCCTACCACTTCAATTAATACCATCAGGGATTAAGTCACTGATTGGCTTAAGACTCTTACAACGCAATCATTTCTCCTCTGAAATTTCCTACATTGTCTCACATGTGAGCTTTTGGGGGACACCTCACATCTAAACCATAACAGAAATCCTGTATTATTTTTCCAGCCAAGATGGACTAATAGAAATTGGATTAGCCACTTATTTGTCTGCCCCATTTAAAAAGAAATACTTGGACAAAATACATCAAACAATGATTTTGAAGACATTGGGTAATAGAAAACAAACATCAGTGATCTCCTAGAGAAATAAAGCAAACATTATGAGCCCTATAATTGCTCCTGCTTCCTTCCTTGAGTAAGTTTCCAGGCCACGGTTCATAGAAGGATAACCCAGGAGAATCCCAATAGACCCCCTGAGTCAAGGGGATGAACCCGAGAGACTGGAGACCAAGGCAACTAGAGTTTGCAGCTGGTGCAACAATGGACTGAAGGTGTTCCTTGCCAGGTTCATATGTCGAAGCCTCACTCCCACTGTGAAGGCATTTGAAGGTGGAGTGCATGGGAGGTGATCCAGGTTCATATGTCGAAGCCTCACTCCCACTGTGAAGGCATTTGAAGGTGGAGTGCATGGGAGGTGATCCAGGTTCATATATCGAAGCCTAACTCCCACTGTGAAGGCATTTGAAGGTGGAGTGCATGGGAGGTGATTAGGTCATGAGAGTGGACACTTCATGAATGGGTTAGTGCCATTGTAAGAACAGACACAGAAGAGAAGATGATATTTCTCTGCATCGTGAAGCTACAGAAATGAGTCCATTTGCAATGGGGAAAGGGCCTCAGCAGAACCAGGTGACCATGTTGGCCGCCGGATCTTAAACTTCCTAACCTCCAGAATTATGAGAAATAAATGTTTATTGTTTAAGCCACATAGTCTAAGGGTACTTGCCTAGGTAACCTAGTAGCCCAAACTGCCTGAGGCAAGTGTACCAGGAAGGAGAGAGGCACAGAGAGTGAGAATTCTGGAGATACGTAGAGGTCAACCTCAAGTACTCAACCAGGTACAAGTCAGAGCATCTATGAAAGTAAACTACTTGAGACCGGAGATAAATACCAAAAGGACAGAGATGTACAGTGCATGGTATCCACAGAAACCTGGGAATACTACCTGTTATCACCAGCCATACTGGAAAACTTCATAGTTCTCAAAGCATTGGGTAGAAGGTCTTGCCTCAGACCTGGCTCTGACCCTGTCCAACAGATTATAAGAGAATGACCTGAAAGTACTGAACTATTTCCAGGTAACTCTATTGACTCTCAGAACAAAGCTCACAAGAATATTTATGGAAATATGAAACTTTCCATCATTACAAAAAATAAAAAATGGTGAGATTTACAATGTCTGTTGTCGTCAATCCAAAATTACAAGACATTCACAGAAAGCATAATGAGAAGAAAAATTACTCAATCAAAACTAACCTAGAACCAACAAAGTTGTTAGAAGGGGGAACAAAGATGTTACTTACTACCATTGCATTTTAGACATTAAGAAACATTAAGTAGAGACATGAATTTTTATAATATTAGTGAGTCTGAAGATAGTAGTAGGAACTACTCAAAGTAAAATGAAGAAAAAATATTTAAAAATGATCAGATTGTGAGCTGTAGGATAGCTTCAAATAGCCTAATAAAACAATCCCCCCTTTTCCTTGGGAATTCATTTCAAGACCTCCAATGGATGCTGTGCAATGTGTTGAGCCCCATTTATACTAAGTGACCACTTGGCAGGTAGCATATACAACATGGATATGCTAGACAAAGGGATGACTCATGTTCTGGCAAAAGAGCTTATCACACAACTCAAAATGATGAAAAAGTTGAACTTAATTTAGTTTTTTATGCAATTTTTGTTTAATATTTTCAGACTGTGGATGACCATAGATAACTGAAACAGCAGAAAGTGAAATTGTGAATAAGGAGGTAACTACTGACTACATGTTATTGGAGTTCTGGAAGGAGATGGAAGGAAAATGGAAAAATATTTTTTAAAAATTACCATTGAAACATTTCCAAAATTTACAGACTCCATGGAGCCACTGATCCAAGAGGGTCAATGACCCCCAAGCTTAATAAACTTAAAGGTACTAAAAGAAAAACAAAACAAAGTCCTGTCAACACCATAATTCTATACCCAACGAAAATATCTTTCAAAAATGAAGTAGAAAATAAAGATTTTTCAGACAGTCAAAAGGTGAAGCAATTCATCAACTGCAGATCTGCATTATAGTAAATGATGAAGTCCTTTGGCAGGGGGAAAAAGATATCAGATGGAAATTCCTATCTATGCACAGGACTGAAGCGTATCAGAAATGGTGAGCACATGAGAAAATATTAAAAGGTTTAAAAATCATTAAATTTTCAAAAATGACATTTGACCACTTAATAATAACATGGTCTAAGAGTCATAATATATGTAAAAGTAAAATGTACCCCAACAATAGTACAAAGGTGGTGAAGGAAGAAATGAAAGTATGTTATGGTAAAATTTTTTTACTATGTGTTAAATGATCCAATGTCACTTGAAGGTAGGCCAAAGAATTGAAAATGGATGCTGATTATTACTTTTGTTTTTGCATTTAGTTTATACTTTTTATTATTTTGGTTTATAAGGAAAAAAACCCTGGGATTTAAAAATCAACCTTCTTCCAATCTGAAAGTGAGAATGTCTGTCTGTAATCTCAAAATTGATTTGAAAATCTGTTCTTCTCATATATTTTCCTGATCTGATGTTGAAGGATGAGTCAATCAGTTCAAATCAAAGACTATTTAACTTTTACTCAAAATGTTTAAATTTCCCTGGTCAAAATGTGTGAAGTATAATACATCTAATATGAAACTAAATTCTATTAGCCAGATTTGGATTTTTTTTTGTTGTTGGTTCTTTTATAAAACAACAGAGTTTGAAAAATACAAAAACCCACGCTTGTGTTCTTTTATAAACAGACTATTTTAGGGTAAAGGGTTAGGTAGGAGATCAAGTTTTTTAAAACTACATTACTGAGTCATGACTGACATTATAGGAGCTACATGTATTAAATTTATACAACCTGATGAGTTTGGAAATAAGTATAAATCTGTGAAATCATCAGTATAATTCACAAAAAACACACCTATCAATTAGATGATATTTTAAATGATGAATCTAGAGAGGGTAAACGTAGTTTTTGTAAAAATTGAATTTTCCAACATATTCTAATATTTCCAAGAAAACATGCAGTAGATCTGCAATATCTTGTGCAAAAATATAACAAGATGAGTGAATGTGTACCTCATCAGCAGCAAGTTATTAGAAATACATCTTTCTTGAGAAATTAAAAAATTCCCCCACCAAAACCAAGAATTCAAACCTTATAGATCTATGACAAGGTATGCTTGCTTTTCAATTTTCATTTTGCTTTTCTATTTAAAGCAATGACAGTGATAAATAAAATTGGAAATAAATACCATTTCTAGGTGATCTATATATGTCTGCTACTCAAAATGTGGTCCAAACCAGTAGCATCATATTACTGGCAATTTGTTAGAAATGCAGAATTTCAGGTCTCACTCCAGACCTAATAAATTGGAATTTTCATTTGGACAGTTTGGGAATCATTATTTTTTATAATCTTCCTCTTATTTGTATTAAAGTATTTAATGTAGGAGCAAACTAGCATACGTGGTAAAGGGAGTAATACAAGTTCCTTATCTTTTGTTCACTGGCAGAATTCAGGTCATAAGTAAAAATTTGTTTCCATGAACTGAGAACATATTTTGTGCTAGGGAATGTAATTAGCACTTAATGAAAGACTCAGTCACTCTGGGCATTAGGTGTTGTTATTCCTGTTGTATAGATGACAACATCAAAGGTTAGAGAGGCTAACTTGCCAAGATGGCGGAGCTGATAACTGCTCACTGGAGATTCAAACCCAGGTTAGATTGGATGTTAAGCCCATTCTCAGAGCTTCTGTGTTTGATTTTACATCAGTGAATTCCGAAGAAGGAACTAAGTCTCTTAAGCAAGTGTATTGTGTGAGGCTTGGCAAGGTTGATTTATTTGACTTTGTGGCAAGAACTGCTGTAGCAAGCCTATTTAGTTCTTAATCATTGCTTGTCTATTTAATTTCTTGTGTTTTAGAGACCATTTCTAATGCAGCAGTTGAAAAAAAGAAAAAAACAGAAGCCCCAGGGATCTCCCTTAAAACCACTCATCTGACATGTTGGCCATGACAACTGAGCTCGGACTAGTGAGACTCCTAATCCAGGTTCCCTTCATGCAAGTTGTTGCCTTTATTCCATTATACTTTGACTGGACCCCTAATGGATTCAGCTTCATAAAGTCAGAAAAAGGGGGAAAGAAAGCAATTTATTCATGTTTTCATTGGAGCTCAGTGCAGACATGAAATTTCTCTAAAAATGCAAATCATTTGGTGCCACACAAGTGAAACTCGGTAGCTCAAGTGCTTAGAGGAAAATGCTTTCCCAGGGCTAATGTTTTTATGCTCAGTGATTGAATAAATCGATCCATTTATTACAACATCTTCCCTTAAGTTTTTTATCCCTAGATGAATGTATCTAAGGGTACTAGAGGACTTTTCTCTATCACTAAGAAATTGATTACACTTGTTAATTTGGTTTTTAATCCTAGGTATATCAAAATAAATACCATAAACAAGTGTAGAAGAAAGCAATATAGATCTGTTCAATATCAGATTTATCAAAAAAGGATTTAGTAAGACTCTGAGATGTGAAATACTAATGTACAGACTAAGCCCTTACTTATGTAATATGACTTTAGACAAGCTCGGTATAAAACTGAAAGAAACTATTTCTGAAAACAGAAACAGTGCACTTTTGTTGCATTAAAGAAAAATCCCCAGAAGGCCTACCTATCCAAGGTATTTAATGTGAACATTCATTTTTAAATGATTTCTTGTCTTTTGTCCAGCCATTCTTGTTAATTCATGGGGCAGCATATCACAGATTTTTTTTTTTTTTTATGTTACATAAAGCAAAAATTACACTTAACAAGTGTAAGGTCAGTCATAAAAAATAGATTAAACAACATTCTTAAAAGCAAAGATATCACAGGAAGGGCCATCCATCATTCTTTTCAGAAAAGGTGAAGACAATGAGAAATAAAAATCCAACGCAAAGACCCCTGAAATGTCCCTTAGACTGGCTAAGACCATTATGACATGTGTTTTGTAGAGTACAAGCAGCAAACCAATTGCTCAGTGGACAATCTTTTGTCTAAACATACTTTATTTCACTTGTATAATAATGTATGAGATGAGAGAGTCACATTACTTTCAGAATGATACTTTTTTTTTGGACTGGGGATTGAACTTAAGGGGCCATTGAGGAACATTCCCAGACCTTTATAAAATATCGTATTTAGAGACAAGGTCTTGCTAAGTTGCTTAGGGCCTCCCTAAATTGCTGAGGCCAGCTTTGAATTTATGATCCTCCTATCTCAGCCTCCCGACTCACTGGGATTACAGGGATGTACCATCGTGCCTGGCTCAAAAAGACACAGATTTTAAACTGCTTCACCAGTAGAGGACATAGTTTATGTGAATATACACTGTGCCACTCACAAATGGTAATCCCTATTTGCTTGTTATTCATTCAACAGATACTCATTGACTGTCCATGAAGGGAAAAACATACATTTGTGGGGTGCTGGTGTATAGTTTGTAGTGGTACTCAAATTAGATGGATACAGGCGGGCAGAGCTCAACCTGAGTCTTGTCATAGCTCTCTGGGTTAATACATGGTCTGCAGAGAAGAAATGAGATTTTATGTGCAATTTCTCAAAATGAATTAATTTAGTAGGGGGCTCAAGATTTCAAAACAAATACGGACTTTAACAGAATGCATAAAAATGCACCTTAATACTTTTTCAGGAAAAAAAATAGCCTGCTGAGTTATCCATGAGGACTCCGACTCTTTGATAGCATGATGGGGGATGGGGCAAAAGTTTGAAAAGCAGAGACTTTCTGTATTGGAGCATGTTTCCTCAACACTCAACAGACACACAGCATATGACAGTGTCTTATGGTTTGACAGATAAGTAGAGGACATTTTAAGAAAACTTTCTGTGGTTTGAATTTAGATATATAATCACTATTTCTTTATCATCTTCAGATTGTAGACTCTATCTTCAGTGTCTTGCACAATCGCTCGGAGGTAGTGTATACTTAATGCTTTCTTTTTCCTGAATGAAAACAGTTCGCAACTCTTGATTGACTTTTAAAAAAGTGATATGATAAGATGTTTCCTGGCACACAGCAGATGATCAATAAACGTCTGTTAAAAGGCAGACAGAATGAATGAATGCAGATGTCTATTCTTAGAAGTTTAGATGAAAGTGCAAAAGATCTCCAATGAAGACAAATCTTTTGGTTTGAAATGTCATTTGAAAATTGTTCATCAAGATCTATGTACTCTTTAATGACTACATAAGAAGTAATTTTTATGGACTGGTTTTCCTGTGGAATATATTGTTTGCTTAGCTTACAGGTAAAGAAGAAAAATATTTAGTCACAATTTCTGAAGTGCTTCAGAGAAGAAATGAGGTTTTGTGTTCAACTTCTTAAAATAACTTGAAAGCCATTTCTTAACTGTAAAGAAATACCTGTTTTTTCACTTCCAGTCTTAATGAAGGAAGGAAGGTTTCAACTACACATATTATCTTAATTTTTGTGGATTTGGTTGTTGTATTTAAAGTTTTTATTTCTGCATTACAGTTATACATAATAGTAGGCTTCAGTTTGACCCAATCATACATGCACGGAATACGATTTCCTCCATTGTAGTGCCTGTACTTCCTCTTTCTCTCCCTTCTTCCCTCTCCTGTTCCCCTTCCTGTACTCTATTGGTCTTCCCTCTATTTACTTATTGTTTTCTAATTGGTGCTTTATAGATATACATAAAGGTAAAATTCCCATAAAGGTGAAATTCACTGTGGTATATTCATATATGTACATAGCACAATCTGGCCAATTTCATTCTTCATCTCCTCCTTTTCCTGTACCCCTTCCTTCCCCCTCAATCCCCTTCCTCTTCTCCAGTTATCTCCCTTTTATTTTCTTAGGATCCCCCCCACATTTCCCACCTTATTTTATTCCAGCTTTCACATGAGAGAAAACATTTGTATACATAATGGAGATTTACTCAGCCACAAAGAATTAAGTGATGGCATTTGCTGGTAAATGGGTACAACAGAAGAACATCAGGCTAAATGAAATATGCCAGATTCAGTTGTATTATTTATTTATTTATTTTTGGTACCAGGGATTGAACTCAGGGGCACTCAACCATTGAACCACTTCCCCAGCCCTTTTTTTTTTTGTATTTTATTTAGAGACAGGGTCTCCTGAGTTGCTTAGGGCCTCGCTGAGTTGCTGAGGCTGGGTTTGAACTTGCGAATCTCCTGCTTCAGCCTCCCAAGTTGCTGGGATTACAGGCATGCAATACTGTGCCCAGCTTCAGATTCAGTTGTTTTAAGAGAATAGGTATTAAGCCCACCCTTCCCCCTGCAGTTTAAGTAACTGGAGCATTTCTGAGCACAGGGGGAGAAGAGAGAAGAAATACTAGATTTGGAGAATTGTTCATTCATACTACAAAAATAAACTGCTTCCCTTAAGCTTACCTCTTTTGGTTTTATTGTATTATGGTTTAGAAAAAAAAAAGTATATCTTAAAACCAAACATTTTGTATAAAACGAACATTTTTGTATACTTAGTGATAAAAGTTTTTGGAAAAAGACAACTTTATGACTAATCTCACATTAATGATTGAAGCTGAAGAAAAATTTAGGATGTCTTATTATTGAAAAGTCCATTATATATATATATATATGTATATATATATATGTATTTTTATTCACACTTCCACCTCTCATCAAGGTGATATTCTACATCATTCTTAACTGTATTCTGATCTAAGAAACTGGGATAAAAAGGCGAATACTCTATATAGGTTAAAATTGTGTTGATCTGCTTCAATACTGCAAGGCATTTCATCCCACATGTTGGAGCGATCAGGTAAATTATACCAGCTTGAACAGAGTCCTTGATATCCACACATCTAAACCAGCTAGTTAAAAACATTTCTCTGACACAGCCTCTGCCCTCACATCTGCTTATTCAGTTCTTTCTCTCACTTGAGCTAACCTATTTTCTTGTTTAAGTGGTATTATAAGTTTGGCATTTGCAATTTTGCTCAATGTTGAATAGTGTATTTCACTAAGATGGTTTACAAACAACAGATTTGCGATGATGTTAAAGAGAACATCATTTTAAGCTATCACAGATAGCTCTATGGGGCCACTTTTTCTAAACCATAAAATATAAACCATGTCATCCAGTAAAGGGGTTAAAGCTGTGGAAAGTAGCTGGGTACTGTAGCACATGCCTATAATCCCATCAGCACAGGAGGCTGAGGCAGGAAGGATCTCGAGTTCAAAGCCAGCCTCAGCAACTTAGTGAGGCCCTAAGTGACTCAGCAAGACCCTGTCTATAAATAAAATATAAAAAAAGGGCTGGGGATGTGGTTAAATATCTTTGGGTTCAATCCCTGATACCAAAAAACAAAACAAAACAAAACAACCTGTGGAAAGTAAACCAACAGAGTCGTCCTTATGCATTGACATTATTATAGAAGAACTTCATTAAATCCTTTCTGAAAGAATAAATAATAGACCCTAAGAATTCTGTAATTATTCCCTGTATATCACATCCCTGATTTTAAAAGTTAATTATTCTTTTAAATAGATGGTATATGCACATGGTAGAATTTTTCTTTTTTTAATGGATTGACAGTGAAAAGTCTTTTTGGAACCCTTTATCCTCAGCTTTTCTTTTCTTCTCTCCTTTTGGCAATCACTGTTGCCATTTCTTGGATATTCTTTCAGAACCATTTATGCATTTTTAAAAGAAAGAAGGGATCTGTATTCATATGTAAGCCTGCAGTGCATGTTTATGCTTTACATTTGTCCAAAGTTCACCAGACTAGACACATATTTCTGTATTTTTTTTTAGTAGTAGTATATATTTGGTATCATTCTTTCTTTTGTAAAATTGGCTTTAGTTTTGAGAGAAGTTTTAGTTTCACAACAAAATTGGGCAGAAGGTACAGAGATCCTTGTATCCCTTGCCCCACATGTAACCCTTCCATGCTATTGACCTCCAGAGGTGTGTTTGTTACAATCGATGGACCTGCACTGACACAACATGATCACCCAAAGTCCATAGTCCATGTTAGGGGTCACTCTTGGGGTTGTACATTCTTTAGGTCTTGATAAACATATAACACATACTCAGCATTATGTTTCATACAGAATAGTTTTGCCACCCTAAAAATCCACTGTGCTCTCCCAATTCATTCCTTTCTCTCTTGCAATCCCTGGAATTTGCTGATTTATTAAAAAAATCATTTCTGTAGCTTTTGCTTTTCTCAGAATGTCCTGTAATTGGACCCATACAGTATGTGACCTTTTCAGATTGGCTCTTTCATTAGTAATAGGCTCTCAAGTCTCCTCCATGTCTTTCTATAACTTGATAGCTTATTTCTTTTTAGTGCTGAATAATATTCCGTTGTCTGGATGTAGCACATTTTTTTTTTCTTTCTTTTATCCACACACCTACTTAAGGGCAGTTTGGTTAATTCCAACTTTTGGTGATTATGAATAAAGCTGTTATAAGTCTCACTGGTCAGGTGTTTTCATCTCATTTGGGTAAACATCAAGGAGTGTGATTGCTGGATCATGTGGTAACTGTACACAGTTGTGTAAGAAACTGCCATTGTATCTTCTCAGTCTCTCTTCCTGTATTCGGAGTTGCTTCACTTACTGGGAACAGTGGCAGGAGAGTTCATGTACGGATGTACTATCATTCAATCAATTGCTAAACAGCCTGTTGAACATTTAAGTTGTTTGCAATTTTCTCTTATTATAATGCTGTAAATCAAGTCTTGCACTTGTCAGGCTTTTGAATTTGCTTGTCCTTCAGACTGGACTGTTTTCAAGGTATTATTTATTGATTTTGGTACTAGGGCTTGAACCCCGGGACACTTTACCACTGAGCTACTTCCCCAGTTTTGTTTTGTTTTGTTTATTTTAAGACAGGGTCTTGCTAAGTTGCTTAGTCTGTCCTTGGACTTTCAGTTCTGCTTCAACCTCTGGAGTTCCTAGGGTTACAGGTGTGCATCTCTGTGCTCAGCTCCCCAGGTGTTTTTATGGTTTTTTCCCTCACTTCATCTGAGTCTTTCCCAAAATGTTACTTTCTCTGAAAAGTCTTCCCTCTCCATTATACTTAAAACAATTCCTCACTCCATCATTTCCTGTCCCCATGTAGTGTTTATTTTTTTTAATAGCACATTTTACTATCCATTAATTATACTTTAGCTGTCTATATCCCCTCTAGCAAAAAAGGGACTTTGTTCTGTTTTCTCTGTTGCAGTAACCCAGTGCCATGGGCAATGTCTGCCATGTGGTGAGGAAACAGTTGGGGAGTGAATTAATGCATTAGTTAATCTGTTGGGTAAGCTCAGAATCACTGCATCAAAGTTTTGTGTACTTGAATATTACCAAACTTCTGTACCTATAGGTTGTGTCTAGTCTCCCCAGTCATATGTGAGAGATCCTCCTATTTGCCAACATACTGCATTATCAAAGTTTTGCAGATCTGAGAGTTGAAAAACTGCTTCCTCCCCTTTATTTCAATTTGTCTTTTCATGAGTATAATTCAGCATTCCTCCATGATAAAATTTAATCTTCACTTAACTCTTCATGCCCTTTTCCTTTGTGATTGGATTTTTCATTTTTTTGTTTATTGATCTAGGAGATCTTAACATAGAGATGATCTCTTGGTGATGTTTACAGATATCTTTTCCAAGTTCATTTTTTATCTTTTATTCTTCTTTGTGGTGTGTTTTGTTAGGCAGTAATGTTTTGTTTTTATAAAGGCATGTTATTATTTTCACTTTTTGGGCCATAGAGTTTGGTAGGTTGCCCTGAGATCTCAGATCTCTTATGGGTTCAAGAAAAGTTTTGTTGTTGTTGTAAGGGTGGGATTGAAACTCTTTCAAAGCATTCTATAAGAAAAAGCTAGAATACTATCAAACTTTATAAATTAATTTTGTACCCAGACATCTAACTATCAAACTCTTTTGTTTATAAGGATTTTTTTCATTATTGCTATAAACAGTGACAATAGATATTCTCCTGATGGTTTCAGGCAGATGGTGAGGGAAAAGCTAGTGGTGAGCCTGGATTCTGGATCTAATTTAGTCTGGATTTCACATGCTGTAGAATTTAGCATAATATTTTGATTAATACTTGAACATATAGAAGAAATATTTATTTTATACATTTCTGAAGTATGATAAACATCATAATTAAAAAACATTCATGAGCTTGTGTGAAATAATGGCAGTCACAAACCTAATTTCAAACTTGTTTTCCTTGAAAATACAGTAGGTTAATTCTAAATGGACTTTAAGAAACACATTTAAAAATCTTATCAGACCCATTATTTAAATAGAGTTCTGCATATTTATCCTGCTTTCTTTTAGTGTGCTACCTGGCTGTAGAAATGGGTGACTTAGTATATAAAATCAACTGGTTTTCATCTTTTTTTTTTTTTTTTTTTTTTTTTCCTGTGGTGCTAGGGATTGAACCCAGGACCTTCTGAGACAAGTACTCCACCAACCGAGCTACATCCCCAACCCTTGGTTTTACTCTTAGGAGTGACATGTCCTTACCAAAAATGTCTGCCTGAGTCCTTTTCAACACTCAAAGAAGAGCTTGAGGAAATAGTACTATTACATTGATAATTTTCAGATAAATATTGAAACAAGCCAGGCTGTTATTAGCATGTGAGCATGACATCTTTCTGGTGTAACCTGGGCATCTACTTTTGTCTGAGAGACCATGGGGACCCCTTTCACCACATCAGCATGATGTTTTTAAAGTCTGATATTAATATTCATGAGTATCTTAAATTGTAGCCAGATTGCAACAGCAATTTGAAATGCTTCCTCATCTTTTAAAAGAGAAAATCTAAATTGATTCTTTCTTTCCAACAAATGAAAATGTTAGGTAACTAAAGAAGAAATGTTAGACTCTTGGCCAACAAATAGCTATAATTCTTTTGAATCCAATTTTTAAAAAACATCTCTATTATTTTTTTTATTTCTCTATTACTGAATTTATTTATAATTAAGAATTTAAACTACACTTTTAGCTACAAATTTTTAATTTTAGATTTATTTAGAAAAATACAATAGATAGCTTTCACTTTTCAGATTTATAGGGAAAAATATGAAATTCTAAGATTTAAGGTCTGTATCCATATTGGATAAATAACTAGATTATATAAACTGCTCATTTACATTATAGAGTGAGACTATGAGAAAAACTAAAGAAAGATGGACATATTTGGGGATTCAACAAAAGTAGTAGTGTCTATTGAATGTTATAGGAGATGACTTTCTGCTTTTACTGAGAACACAAATAAATACATCCTAAGGTTTGATGTCAGTAAGAATCCCAGAAACTAGAAGTCATGAAGGGAAATTTTAGACACTAAAGCACTTTAACCCAACATAGAGTTTAATAAGTGGAAAATGATCTCAGTGTTATATGCTAAAGTCCAAGCAATGGCTTTTCAGTCTTTCTTTTTGCACTTAGTAGGCATACATTTAAAAAAATGTAATCATTGGTATTGCCACTTTGCTGTCTGGTTGTGGTGTGATTTAATGTGAGTGTACTGCTCTTTGGAATGCTATGCTTTCAAGATTAATACTACAAAATAAAGCATCCGGAGCTTTTCAGACTTTCTGATATTGTTTATATTTATTACATCAAACCATATTAAGTCTACAGTCTATCTCTACAGGTTAAGAAGTTTAAAGCAACATTCATTTTGATGTTGTATTGCTCCCTAAACCTCAGGTATACCTCACGTTTTCCTGCTTTTATGCCTTTGCTTGCGCTGTTTCCTCTGATGACCTGCGTGTGGCCACATGCCCTTCAAAGCTTTGTTCAAAGAGCCTGTGTTATTCAGTTTTCTGTCACTATGGCAACACCTGCAAGAAATTCACTCACACAGAAAAAAGGTTTATTTCTGGCTTACAGATTGGGGGTTCCAGTCCATGGTCAGTTGGTCCCATTGCTTTGGGCAGGTGGCAGTACACTGTGGTAAGAGCACATGACGGGCAGAACCACTCGCCTGAGGGCCAGGGAGTGAAGAGAAAGAGGAAGAGGAAGGCAGGGGCTGAGGTCACTCTGTCCCCTTGGAAGGGATGTCCCCAGTGATCTGAAGACTTCCCATTAGGTCCCAGCTTCCGAAGGCTCCATCATCTCCCAGTAGCCCCACCCGGTTTACCACTTGGGCCTTTAGGAGGCCCTTAAGATCCACCGTGATGCCATTCCTTATGCCTCCAACTGAAGGCGATCTTTCTGTCCTTTGCACCTTCTGTAATACTTCCTTCTGTGGCATTTGTTACCTTCCACCTTAGATGCTGGTTATTTGTATGCATGATTTTCTTCCAAATTCTGACTACAGAATCCTTGAATTGAAGAGCCAAATATGTATCCACCATCCCACCCTCACCCTCAACTCAAATTCTTAACACAAGGCTTTTAGTAGAGTAAGTGCTCAGTGAATATTTATGTATCATTTTGTGGGCTGACTGTTGTGTTTGCATATTTACATTTTTCACTTCTGACCAATAAACATGGTGCACCTCTGCATCCTTCTCCTTGCGGTACCAGTGGTAGTGATAGTAGTTATGGTAGAGATTGCTGGCTAACCACTAAATTTGTTTTCTCCCTATTTGGACCTGCTACTAGACTACCTTTCCCAGCCATCCTTTGAGATGTGGCTAAGGGTGTTCCTTCTGAAAAGTGTTAATAAGAGTGGTGGTGCCTCCTACAGGCCTAGTGTTATAAAAAAGTCTCTCAAGGGTTGTCTCTGAGCTGGTTGGATGCAGACAATCATGAGCCCAAGGGGATGGGGGAGGTGCAAGACGGAGGGATCTGGGTGGGATGTTTGATGATTATGATGAGCCAGAGGCTCCACATGTAACCTGGAACCTGTCTATCCTATTAAATAAATAGGGAGCAAATCTCTGTTGTGAGGAGCTATTGCATGTTTACATCTTTTTATCACTGCAATCCAGTCCACCCTTAATGACACAGTAGGGAAAATGATGGTGAATGCAAACTACATTTCACTGGCTTGGGAGAAACAGGCCCTGGTTTATAGCAGATGGAACCATTACCATGGTCACGCTTTGTTGTAGCTCAGAGAAACAAAAAGCATATTGAAGGAACCAAAGGAATTGACCTGTTAGCACAGAATATAGAAGACTGAGAATGGGTTGATAAGAATCTTCAATTTTGCTGTTTGTTTTGCCTATTGCCATCCTAGACCCTAGTTCAGACAGAAGCGATATTTGATGAAACACTGGATATGTAAATAAGTAAATGTAATTGACACAAAGACTTCATTTCTTTTTCTTTTTTTTTTTTTTTTGTGAGATGAGTATTCAAAGCACCAGACTTAAAAATCATTAGGGAAAATTTAAATTAGACATTAAATCATTCTAATAAATTAGATTTGAAGTCTGAATTGATCCTTCTGGTGGAGAAAAGTCAGTCAGTAGTGTGGGCTTTATTCTGCCCTGAAAATGAAAGAACCTGGCATTTTGTCAACGAGGCCATTTTAGTGCAAACACTCGACATATAAACAATAATATTTTAGATGCAAGGTGTGAAATTCCCATATAACTATATGGAAGTATTTTTATGCCAGAATAAGAACTGAAGGGCTTATTGCTTATTTCTCCCTTTTTCGTTCCTGCAGGGGTGCCCTACTCAGGTCAACATCTCTCCTCTGGATCAGTATAATAGCCTCCATCTCTCTTTATTTCCAGTTCATCTTCCATGTTGCCACAGAGTTACATTTGTACATTCTCAGTAAGCTCCAGTCACGTTCCCAGCTTGTTCTAGCTGCCTGTTCAAACTGTGGTCTTAAACACAGCGTGCTTTCTCATGAGACCGTGCCCCTCCTGGATCATCTTTTCCTTCCAGCTACCAGAAGAATTCCTACCCAGCTTTCATCAGGAGTGGTAAGCATCTCCTCTGGTAAGCTCTCCCCAAGGTAGGCGATGCCCCTTTGTTTTTCGTGGCACTGGCAAACCTCAATTTCAGGACTTACCAGTTTGTGCTAGGTGACCAGTTCCTTTTGCTCAGAGACCTCTGTAGTTATAGAAGTCAGCATTCTGGGAACTAAGTGGGCCTGCATGCACTGTCTCATTTAACTTATCAGGATAATACAGAGGAATGTGCAGAGTGCCAAGAAATCCAAGGTCACAGTTGGTAACAGCGGGGGCTGTGATGTGAGCCTTGGTGACCCGACCGCAGAGTTGGCCTTTTGCTTATTAATTTTGCTGAATGAGCCCTCACTCCTCTGAGTCTTCTCTCCCCACTTCTGTTTTTCTTTTCCAAACTCTGCTTAGGGTATCTGAGAATCTAGCAGGTACCAAGGTGTTGTTCCCATCCCATTAGCATTATGTATCATATTTGTTTTGGGAAATGCCAAGAAATGAAGGCTACTTGGTCAATCTACCTCTCCTTTGGTGGGGGCTAGAAATTCCAGTGAGGATTTCTGGGGGTAATCCTTATGCTCTAGGGCAAAATTGGACATATTGCTCTTGGCTGATCAAAATCCAACTTCCAGGTTTTAAGCAGACACACACTGTGTACCACAAGACTCTGATACAACCCAACCACAAGAATTTCTTTGTGGAACATTTGGAGTAGCAAGGGAACTGTACTGACTCATCCAGAGCTGGTGGGACTTCAGATTAGTGCAAGCACTCTGGAAAGCAGTTTGGAGATTCCTCAAAAAACTAGGAATGGAACCACCATTTGACCTGGTTATGCCACTCCTTGATATATATTTAAAGGAGTTAAGATCAGCATACTACAGTAATGTTGTCCCATCAATGTTTGTATTGGCTCAATGCATAATAGCTAAGCAATGGAACAACCAATCTAGATGCCCTTCAACAGATGAATGGATAAAGAAAATATGGTGTGTGTGTATATATATACATAAACATATATATACATACACACACAGTGGAATATTACTTAGCCATAAAAAGAATGACTTTATGACATTTGCTGGTAAGTGGATGGATCCCAAGACTATCATGCTAAGTGAAATAAACCAACCCCCAAACCCAAAGGACAAATGTTCTCTCTGATAGGTGGATGCTAACATACAACAAGGTGGGGGGCAGGTGGAGAATAGAAGGTCATTGAATTAGACAAAAGAGAATGAAGGGAAAGGTAAGGGGATGAGAATAGGAAAGACAGTGGAATGAATCTGACCTAACTCTCCTATGTTCATATATGAATACACCTCAGTGAATCTCACCATCATGTACAAGACTGAGATTCTAGTTAGAAAAAGATGCTCTCCATGTTTGTGTAAACATGTCAAAATATACTCTACTGTCATGTATAACTAAAAAGAAAAAAAAATTTAAAAGAGAACTGTATGCTGGGGGCACTAAAGAACAATAAGGGGTGGGTGAGGAGCCCCTTCTCTCTTTCTGTGAGGGCAGACTGCTTGCCTCCTTTAGATTGGCATGGTATAGCTATCAGTTTTTGTAGTAAATATATGTAACAATTAAAAGCAAACCAAATGCTTCAAAACATTGAGAAAAAATTGTATGCAGAGTGAACTCATCTTCCTTCCTCCCCCTATTCCCTTTCCTTTCTTGATTCCTTCTTCCCTTCTTCCCTTTCTTTCCTCTCTCTTTCTTCTTCTCCTCTCCCCTTCTATTCCTTTTCCTTTTCTCCCTTCTGGTCCTTTCTCTTTTAATTAAAAAATAGTTGATCTTGGTACTAGCATGAAGTACAGGTTACATTAGATAAGGCTACATTTGTAAAGCATCTTTCAAGGGTCTATTTTTCTTTTCTGAAGACATTTTAATGGAAATATAAAACAAACTAAGAACACTGAAAACACAACGGAAAGCAAATTCCCCAGACAGGATGTTTTTTTTTTTTTTTTTTTTTTTCTTCAGCAAAAGCCTTAGCTAACCTTTAGCCTAACATCACAAGAGGAAATCAGTCTTTAGGCTGGAAGATTCCTTCACTCTCCACCGACATTAGACAGGGACCCTTTGTCCTGGCAGGAAGGGCCAGGCAGATTCTCTAAATCTTATGTGGAAAATGTTCCCAAGAACACAGGGTTTTTTTTGTTTTTTTTTTTTTTTAAGACACATAAAGAAATCTTGAAAATTATTTTACAATTGGCCTCAGGAGGGTGTGGTACATAATTAATTTCACGAAGACGGTGAGATTTCATCTGAATGCGTGTTTTCAATGCTCTGAATTGGAAAATTTGTTCCCTCAATTACAGCTCACTGAAAATAAGTGCCTGACCATGCTCTACCCAGGGTACAGTCACTCCGTTTCCAAGCTCAGAACAGATATTGATTTTCATTTCAAACTCTAATGCCAAAATTAGCGATGTCAGGTTGAATTAGAGTGGATGGTTTAGAGAGCTCAGCAGTGAATGGGCTGCATTGCCAGCCTTTTCTTGGTTATTTCTTTCCATTTCATGTTTTAAAGGCAACAAAGTATGGAGTACAAGGCACCTTTCAGCTTTATTGCACCCAAAGAAATATTTCATCCAACAACACTCATATATCTTTATGGTTTCTTTCAGGTGCCAGTGGAAGTGGGGTGGGTGCACCCAAGGAGATTATTATGCGTTGCTTTGGTTTCCGTCTGCTGGGAACTTTGCTACTCATTCAGTCTTTGAAGAACCAAAATTTGTGTAGCACTTGAAATTAGCAGAGCATTTCACTGACACTGTTCGACACGGGAATACAGCACTGTTACTGGACTGCCTCACTGGCAGTGTGTAGGTCCCTTTAGATCTGGGATAGATCACTGAGGAAGAGGGTCAGTGGCAGAATGGTTAAGAGGGAGGCAGAGGGGGAGAAAAAGAAGGAGTTTGGGTACCTGTGGAAGAGTCCTGTGTCTGCACAGATGGTATTGCAATCTCTGGCTGTCAATCAATTACTCTGAATGCACAAGGCTTTTTATTTGATGTCTTCTATGCAGAAAAGAGTGTCTAAGATATGTATGTGTATGACATGGAGAGAGAGACAGAAAGGGAAAGAGAGAGGGAGAGAAAAATAGGGGAGAGAACGAGAAAGAGGAGAGAAAGGAAGGAAAAGGAAGGTAGAGAGAGGTAGAGAGCGAACAGGTGAATGGTAGCACAGACAGAAGCTAGGGATTCCACAGATAGGGATCTTCCAGGACAGAGAGGGATTCATGCAGTGAGTGCCTACAAGTCTTCCATGTTGTCTTCTCCTGTCTGAAAGCGAGCTGCACAGTTCCTGAATTACCCCATTAGCATGGTGTGGAGTCACAGCAAATAGCTCCATGAGCAGGAGGAGTCACAGCAAATAGTTCCATGAGCTCCATGGCTTATGTCCATGGGTGCTGCATAAGCCTCCGTCCTCAACTATGGAAGTACGTTGTCATCTGCTCACTTGCCTGTATGTGTGTGAGCTCTTTAAGGGCAGAGATCATCTTCTATTCATTTTACATTTCTGGGTCTGGAAAGTGTCTGGCTGCTAGTTGGTGTTCAAGTCATGTCTGAAGAATGAAAGGGGATTATATGGCTGTCCGGCTATCCCTATAGGAACGCTTGCATGTGTGTTAGAGCAGCGGAGACGGAGTGGTTCTGTCACCCTATAATATAATATTTTGTGAATGAAAAGCATGCAAACAGAAGAAGAAAGTGGAGAGAACTTCCTATCATTGGTCATTCATATCCACGTAAGCAATATTCAGAGAGCAAATAATGCTGCCAAGCCTCACCCTGATGAGTGGTGTATTACCTCACCCCTCATTTTTTTTTTTTTTTTTTTGTGGTGCTGGGGATTGAACTCAGGACCTTGTGTTTGCAAAGGGAGCACTCTACCAACTGAGCTATCTCCCCAGCCCCTGACCCCTCATTTTGATCAAGCACACATTGCAATCACAGTTGGAGATATTGGGCCAGGGGTCTGAGAAAGACAGTGGCAGACTTGAGAGGGTCCAGAAGTTGATGGGCAAAAGGGTTAAGCAGCAGTGGACAAGGATCCAGAGGAACAGGGCACAGACCTCTGGATTACACAACTGTGATCTGAGTCAAGTGAGAGAAAGCATAAGAGATTTGTTGGCAAGGACCACAGCCTCCCGGAAATAGGAGGGGAAAATGAAATGCAGACAGGAAGGTAGAGAACTCAGTCATGGAGCTGGGACTGACACATTGTTTTGGACTGTGAGGGAAATAATCTCATATTGGTCAGCCAAGGCACTATTCTCTCTTGGTGGCTGCATGGGGCTCTTTGCTGGGCAATAGAGAGGAAATGGACTCTGACTTTTCCTTCCTGCTTAGGTCTTAGCTGATGTCTAAACTCAAGGTTAGACAATTTAGCTATTGACTAAAGTGAAGCTTAGTACTCCAGAGGCAGAAGTTTGCCTAAACTGTAGTTGATAAGAGTGACCTTCTTATCTTTTGAAATTCAGGTCCTCTGAGACGCAATGATGGGCTCTTTTGCTCACCCCAAATGTCGCCTGCACTGTACTAAAGGTTTCAGTATTTTATTTAAGAACACAGAAAAGGGTCAATAGTGTGAAGTACACAAAGACTACTCAAGTATATCACATAAGGTTTATTATTTAAATTTTAAAGTACATTGTGTAATATTTATTATTCAAATGTTAATCTAATGATGGCTATGGGCTTTAAAAAAAATTTTGTTTTCTTTTGCCTTTAGTACTGGGCTATAGCAGTAGGAAGAGCACTGTTACCTCACAATAGAGTCCTCTTTTTGTGTAAAGAATGCCATACCAGGAAAGCCTGTTTGCAAAGAGATGCTTTGCTTTCTATATTGCAATTGGGAAGCATAGCTAGTTTACTCTGTCTAAACTCCCAGCTCAGCGATTGATGTTTGAGAAAGAAGTTCAGTGTCCTAGAGTGAGTGGAATTTATAGACTAGCCTTCAGCTTGTAGATCCTCTGTGCCAGCCCTAGGGGAGGATAGATTTTATAAATAAAATATTTGTGAACAGCAGTAGTCACAGCATTATTACAAACTTGAAGGGAAAAAAAAAAAAAAGATATCAAAGGGCATGGTTTTGTGAAGTGAGCAACAAGTCAGATTTTGTTTCTCTGAATTGTCCAGGGCTATAGTATCATGCAGGACTGAATATTCTCAGAAGAGAGTGGAGAGTTGTCTCAAGAATGTTACAAATTAGCTGGACACAGTGAGGCATACCTGTAATCCCAGCCACTAGGGAAGTTTAGACAGGAGGATTGCAGGTTCAAGACTTCTCTAAGCAACTTAGTGAGATCTTGTCTCAAAAATAAATAAAAAGCACTGGGGATGTAGCTCAGTGATAGAGCACTTGAATAGCAAATGTGAGACCCTAAATTTGATCCTCAGCACTGAAAAAAAGTGTTAAACATGTCATAGATTCCAAAGAGACAGGACTTATTTTCCAATCAGCACATTATTAAGTTAAGTCTTTGTATTTGTGAAGCCACCAAGAAGTTTAATAATGAGCCATAAATTCAAGAAATTAAAATATTTTTGACTTTTGGTTTAGTTAGATCCTGCTGCAACTATGCAAACATGGTATACTATTGGTTTATAAGTTTTTTACCACACCCTGTGGATTGTTTTTAATATTCTTTGTGTAGGATTCTTTGAGTATTTCCTACAATGCTGGTTTAGTGACCATGCATTCCTTTAATTTTTGTTATTCTTAGAAGATTTTATTTCCTCTTTGATTCTGAATGACAGTTTTGCTGGATATAATAGTCTTGGTAGTTATTTTCTTTCAGGACTTGAAATACATTGTTCCAAGCCTTTCTGGCCTTTAGAGTTTCTGGCAAAGAAATCTGGTATTCTAATTCATTTGCCTTTAAAAGTGACTTGGCATCTCTCTTGAAGCTTTAAAAATTATTTGTTCTGGATTTTTTTGCACTTTAACCATAATATATTATGGAAAAGTTTTTTTCTGGTCCTGTGTATTTGAGGTTCAAATACCTTCAGTATCTAAATATCCATCTCTTTCATGAGGTTTGGAACATTTCCTGTGATGATTTTACTGAATATATTATCTACATCATTAGCTTATACTTCTTCTCCTTCCTCAAGACCTGTGGTTCTTAAGTTAGGCCTCTGACTATTGTCCCAGAGTTCTTGTGTATTATGATCACAATTCCTTATTTTTTATGTTACTGTCTCAATATTCAAAGTTCAACTAACTTGTCTTCGAGTCCTGAAATTCTGTCTTCTGCTTGTTCTAGTCTAATGATGAGTTTCCAACTAAGCTTTTTTTTTTTTTTATTTGACTTATCGTGTTTTTGATATTCAAGATTTCTGTTTGGTTCTTTTTGAATATCTTTATATCTTTATTGATTTTTCTATTTCATATTTTGTATTGTTTTTCTCAATTCATTCAGTTGATTTTCTGTGTTCTCTTGGAATCCATTGATTTTTTTTTATTTAGAATTATCCTTTTGAATTGTTCATCCAGTATTTCATCTACTTTGATATCTTTGGAATCAGTTGCTGGTGAGTTATTCTTAGGAGGTGGCATGTCACCTTGTTTTTTCAAATATCTTGTATTCCTGTGTTGGGATTTGTGCATCTGTTGATATATATTTCTCTTCTGTTTTCATGTGAGAGTCTTTTTAGTGCCTGGTTCTCTCTTGGTGAACTTTTTCCTGGGATATAAGATTGTTGTGAATTATTGAATATAGTTCCAAGTGGGTTTCATAGTACAACGTTCCTGTTAGTTCTTTGGCAGTGACTAATGTACTTTGATAGTATTTCCATGTCAGAAATTGAGGGTCTCACTTTCTCTGTAGTTGTCACAAGAGTGGGTTTTTTTTAGTAGATCAGACAGTTGTGTTGTAGACCTCAGTGTATATGGGGCACACTCTCTGTGATTACTCCTTTAGTCTTGTCAACTTTGTGCATTCTAAGTGAGTACCAGAGTGACTTCTATGTCACTCATGGTGTGGTGTCCACAGTCTTCATATTATTTCTCTCTGCTGTCACTATAGGAGCAGGTGACCATATGTAGGTCTTTAGCTCCCACACTTCCAATCTATTCCTTCTTGAGGCCTGGTTGTTGGGTTGTGGTTTTTTCTCCCTTATTTTTTGTGTTAATGTATCACTGAATTTTGAGTGGAACTTAGTTTTGTATGAAGCAAGGTCTGCTCTCGTAGCTGGGTTGGGGGTGTAGTTCAGCAGCAGAGAATTTGTCTCATGAATTTGAAATATCATGATAGATATATCCCCCAGCACCTCACAGAAAAGGGAAAATAACAAAGCAACAATAAACAACAGTGAATAAGATATAAGCTTAAAATAAATACCAGGTACCAACTATAACATCTTCAACAGTACTGAACACAACAGGAATGGTTGGGCCAGAGATTAAAAACAGCAACAAGAGATAGAAGTGAACCAGAGATAGCATTAATAAATCTCATGAGAAGAGTAGATAGATAAATGAGAATTAATAACAAATTATATATTAGAAATCTATCAATGACAGGAAGTAATACATAACTATCTAATTAACATTGACTATAAATGATCTTAAGTCTCCAATTAACAGACATGGACTAGTGTATTGGATTAAAAAATAAGTTCCAATTGCATGTTGTCTCCAAGTAATTCACCCCATAGGCAAAGACATTCACAAACTAAAAGTGAAAGGATGGAAAATTATATTCCATGAAAATGGATTCTAAAAGCAAGCAGGAAAAGCATTTTTGTATCAGACAAACCAGATTTGTAGCCAAAATTAGTCAGAAGAGATAAAGTAGGTCATTATGTGTCAGTTAAAGGAAGAATACAAGAAGAAGACATAACAATTGTAAATATTTATGCTTTGAATGTCAGTGCATCCAATTTTATCAAAAAAACATTACTCTATATGAAGAAACTGATAGACTCCAATACATTATAAGTGGGGACTTACATACCACTTTCACCAGCAGATAGATCATTCAGACAGAAAATCAACAAAGACATATTATATTTAAACCTTACTACAGATCAATTAGACCTAACAGACATCTAAAGAATATTTTATCCACGAATAGCTGAATATACTTTTTTTACTGCTGAATAAACTTTCTTTTCACCTGCTTATGGAACTTTCTCCAAAACTGACAATTTTTAGGCCATAAGGCATGTCTTAGCAAATATGAAAAAACATTGAAGTAATCTCTTGCATTTTTTCAGGTCATAATGGAATGATATTAGAAATAAACACCAAGGAAAGCTACAGAAACTATTCAAATATAAGGAGATTGAATAATGCACTTTTCAATGATGAGTGATCTTTGAAAAAAATCAAGGGAAAATTTTAAAAATTCTTAGAATAAAATGAAAAAAGATATACAACATACCAGAATCTCTGGGATACATTGAGGGCAGTTTTTTTTTTTTTTTTTTTTTTTTTTATTGTAAACAAATGGGATACATGTTGTTTCTCTGTTTGTACATGGCGTAAAGGCATACCATTTGTGTAATCATAAATTTACATAGAGCAATGTTGTTTGATTCATTCTGTTATTTTTTCCCTTCCCCCCACCCCTCCCACCCCTCTTTACCCTCTATACAGTAGTTCCTTCCTCCATACTTGCCCCCCTCCCTAACCCTAACTCTAACCCTACCCTCCCCCCCATTATGTGTCATCCTCCACTTATTAGCGATATCATTCGTCCTTTGGCTTTTTGAGATTGGCTTATCTCACTTAGCATGATATTCTCCAATTTCATCCATTTGCCTGCAAATGTCATAATTTTATCATTCTTTATGGTTGAGTAATATTCCATAGTATATATATACCACAGTTTCTTTATCCACTCATCAATTGAAGGGCATCTAGGTTGGTTCCACAGTCTGGCTATTGTGAATTGAGCAGCTATGAACATTGATGTGGCTGTATTTCTGTAGTATGCAGATTTTAAGTCCTTTGGGTATAGGCCAAGGAGTGGGATAGCTGGGTCAAATGGTGGTTCCATTCCAAGTTTTCTAAGGAATCTCCACACTGCTTTCCATAGTGGCTGCACTAATTTGCAGCCCCACCAGCAGTGTATGAGTGTACCTTTCTCCCCACATCCTCGCCAACACCTGTTGTTGCTCGTATTCTTGATAATCGCCATTCTAATTGGGGTGAGATGGAATCTTAGGGTGGTTTTGATTTGCATTTCTCTTATTACTAGAGATGTTGAACATTTTTCCATATGTTTGTTGATTGCTTGTAGATCTTCTTCTGTGAAGTGTCTATTCATTTCCTTAGCCCATTTGTTGACTGGACTATTTGAATTCTTCGAGTAGAGTTTTTTGAGTTCTTTATAGATTCTGGAGATTAGTGCTCTATCTGAAGTATGATTGGCAAAGATATTCTCCCACTCTGTAGGCTCTTTCTTCGCATTGCTGATAGTTTCCTTTGCTGAGAGAAAGCTTTTTAGTTTGAATCTATCCCAGTGGTTGATTCTAGCTTTTATTTCTTGTGCTATGGGAGTCCTGTTAAGGAAGTCTGGTCCTAGACCAACAAGGTGAAGATTTGGACCTACTTTTTCTTCTATAATCTGCAGGGTCTCTGGTCTGATTCCAAGGTCCTTAATCCATTTTGAGTTTAGTTTCGTGCATGGTGAGAGATATGGGTTTAGTTTCATTCTGTTGCATATGGATTTCCAATTCTCCCAGCACCATTTGTTGAAGAGGCTATCTTTTCTCCATTGCATATTTTTGGCCCCTTTGTCTAGTATGAGAAAATTGTATTTATTTGGGTTTGTGTCCGTGTCCTCTATTCTGTACCATTGATCTACCTTTCTATTTTGGTACCAATACCATGCCGTTTTTGTTACTATTGCTTTGTAGTAGAGTTGAAGATCTGGTATTGCAATACCCCCTGTTTCACTCTTCCTGCTAAGGATTGCTTTAGCTATTCTGGGTTTCTTATTCTTCCAGATGAATTTCATAATTGCTTGCTCTATTTCTGTAAGGTACACACTTGAGATTTTAATTGGAATTGCATTGAATTTGTATAGCACTTTAGGTAGTATGGCCATTTTGACAATATTAATTCTTCCTATCCAAGAACATGGAAGATCTTTCCATCTTCTAAGGTGTTCTTTAATTTCTTTCTTTAGTGTTGTATAGTTCTCATTGTAGAGGTCTTTCACCTCTTTTGTGAGATTGATTCCCAAGTATTTTATTTTTTTCGAGGCTATTGTGAATGGGGTAGTTTCCCTAATTTCTCTTTCTGAAGATTCATCACTTATGTATAAAAATGCGTTGGATTTATGGGCATTGATCTTGTAACCTGCTACTTTACTGAAATCACTTATGAGTTCTAAGAGTTTTCTGGTGGAATTTCCAGGTTCCTCTAAATATATAATCATGTCATCAGCGAACAGGGATAGTTTGAGTTCTTCTTTTCCAATTCGTATCCCTTTAATTTCTTTGGTTTGTCTAATTGCTCTGGCCAGAGTCTCAAGAACGATGTTGAATAGAAGTGGTGAAAGAGGGCATCCCTGCCTTGTTCCAGTTTTTAGGGGGAATGCTTTCAGTTTTTCACCATTTAGAATGATATTAGCCATGGGCTTAGCATAAATGGCCTTTACAATGTTAAGGAATGTTCCCACTATCCCTATTTTTTCTAGTGTTTTGAGCATGAAAGGGTGCTGTATTTTATCAAATGCTTTTTCTGCATCTATTGAAATAATCATGTGATTCTTGACTTTAAGTCTATTAATATGGTGAATTACGTTTATTGATTTCCTGATGTTGAACCAACCTTGCATCCCTGGGATGAAACCCACTTGATCATGGTGCACTATCTTTTTAATATGTTTTTGTATGCGATTTGCTAAAATTTTGTTGAGAATTTTTGCGTCGATGTTCATTAAGGATATTGGTCTGAAATTTTCTTTCCTTGATGAGTCTCTGTCTGGTTTAGGTATCAGTGTGATATTGGCTTCATAGAATGAGTTTGGGAGGGTTCCCTCCTCTTCTATTTTATGGAATACTTTGAGAAGTATTGGAATGAGCTCTTCCTTAAAAGTTTTGTAGAACTCGGCTGAGAACCCATCTGGTCCCGGATTTTTCTTTGTTGGTAGGCTTTTGATGACTTCTTCTATTTCAGTACTTGAAATTGGTCTATTTAAATTGTTTATGTCCTCCTCATTCAGTTTAGGCAATTCATATGTCTCTAGAAACCTGTTGATGTCTTCGAAATTTTCTATTTTGTTGGAGTATAGATTTTCAAAATAGCTTCTAATTATGTTTTGTATTTCCATCCTGTCTGTTGTGATATTTCCTTGTTCATTCCGAATTTTAGTGATTTGGGTTTTCTCTCGTCTTCTCTTTGTTAGTGTGGCTAAAGGTTTATCAATTTTGTTTATTTTTTCGAAGAACCAACTATTTATTTTGTCAATTTTTTGTATTGTTTCTTTTGTTTCAATTTCATTGATTTCAGCTCTGAGTTTAACTATTTCCTGTCTTCTACTACTTTTGGTGCTGTTCTGTTCTTCTTTTTCTAAGGCTTTGAGCTGTAGTGTTAGGTTGTTTATTTGTTGAGTTTTACTTCTTTTATTAAATGCGCTCCATGAAATAAATTTCCCTCTAAGTACTGCTTTCATAGTGTCCCAGAGATTTTGATATGATGTTTCTTTGTTCTCATTTACCTCTAAGAATTTTTTAATTTCCTTCCTAATATCTTCTGTTATCCATTCATCATATAATAGCATATTGTTTAATCTCCAGATGTTGGAATAGTTTCTGTGTTTTACTCTTTCATTTATTTCTAACTTCAATCCATTATGATCTGATAGAATACATGCTAGTGTCTCTATCTTCTTGTATTTGCTAACATTAGCTTTGTGGCATAATATATGGTCTATTTTAGAGAAGGATCCATGTGCTGCTGAGAAGAAAGTGTATTCACTCTTGGTTGGATGGAATATTCTATAAATGTCCGTTAAGTCTAAATTATTGATTGTGTTGTTGAGATCTATGTTTTCTTTGTTCAATTTTTGTCTGGAAGATCTGTCCAGTGGTGAGAGCGGCGTGTTAAAATCACCTAGTATTATTGTGTTATGGTCTATTTGGTTTCTGAAATTGAGAAGGATTTGTTTGACATACATGGATGAGCCACTGTTTGGGGCATAGATGTTTATGATTGTTATATCTTGCTGATTCATGCTTCCCTTAAGCAGTATGAAATGACCTTCTTTATCCCTTCTGACTAACTTTGGCTTGAAGTCCACATTATCGGAAATGAGGATGGATACTCCAGCTTTTTTGCTGAGTCCATGCGCATGGTATGTTTTTCCCCATCCTTTCACCTTTAGTCTATGGGTATCTTTTTCTATGAGGTGAGTCTCTTGCAGGCAACATATTGTTGGATCTTTGTTTTTAATCCAATCTGCCAGTCTATGTCTTTTGATTGATGAATTCAGGCCATTAACATTCAAAGTTATTATAGAGATATGATTTGGTTTCCCGGTCATTTGGTTCATTTTTTAAATTTTATTTATTTATTTGTTTGACACAACTTGTTTCCTCCTTTATTTGACAATTCCTTTAGGATAATTCCTCCCTTTGCTGATTTGCTTCTTTGTTTTTCATCTCTTCCTCATGGAATATTTTGTTGAGAATGTTCTGTAATGCTGGCTTTCTTTTTGTAAATTCTTTTAGCTTTTGTTTATCATGGAAGGATTTTATTTCATCGTCAAATTTGAAGGTAAGTTTTGCTGGGTATAAGATTCTTGGTTGGCATCCATTTTCTTTCAGGGCTTGAAAAATGTTGTTCCAGGACCTTCTAGCTTTTAGGGTCTGGATTGAAAAATCTGCTGATATGCGTATTGGTTTCCCCCTGAATGTAATTTGGTTCTTTTCTCTCACAGCCTTTAAAATTCTGTCTTTATTTTGTATGTTAGGTATTTTCATTATAATGTGCCTTGGTGTGGGTCTGTTGTAATTTTGTGTATTTGGAGTCCTGTAAGCCTCTTGAACTTGATTTTCCATTTCATTCTTCAGATTTGGGAAATTTTCTGATATTATTTCATTGAATAGGTTGTTCATTCCTTTAGCTTGTTTCTCTAGGCCTTCCTCAATCCCAATAATTCTTAAATTTGGCCTTTTCATGATATCCCATAGTTCTTGTAGATTCTGTTCATGATTTCTTACCATCTTCTCTGTTTGTTCAACTTTGTTTTCAAGGTTAAATATTTTGTCTTCAATGTCTGAGGTTCTGTCTTCCAGGTGTTCTATCCTATTGGATATGCTTTCTATGGAGTTCTTAATTTGGTTTATTGTTTCCTTCATGTCAAGGATTTCTGTTTGTTTTTTTTTCAATATCTCTAACTCTTTATTGAAATGATCTTTTGCTTCCTGTATTTGCTCTTTTAACTGACGATTGGTGCGATCATTCAATGCTTGCATTTGCTCTTTCATCTCATCGTTTGCTTCTCTGATCATTTTAATTATGTACATTCTGAACTCCTTTTCTGTCATTTCTTCTGCCATGCTGTCACTGGGTTTTATTGATGTAACATCTAGATTTGTTTGCAGCATTTTCTTTCCTTGTTTTCTCATATTGTTCAGATATCAGTGGACCGCTGAGATATTGCAGATTTCCTCTGTTGATTTACAATGTCCCTGAAGATTTCTATATATATCCCCTCTTAGCCTTCAGTAGGCTGAAGTCTTGGAGGAAGTTGATAATGCGGTGCTCCACAAGGAAGCTGCCTCTCTAGGAGTGGTGGCCTTCAGGTGGGGTATATTCCGTGCTAGTGGGTAGAGGTGCCTCCACTTGTTGACCAATGGTCATCCAAAGGGGACCTAGGCTGTGGGCTGAGGCAAGGCCTGTTTGGGCCTGTGTCTCTGGTTTTACCGTCCTTGTGGGGAAACCTCACCAGGCAGGGAAGACTCACCCAGTGGGGAGGTCTCACTGGTCAGTTTCCTCCTAGAGGTTCCCCTCAATTTACAGCTACTGCCTGGGCTGGGCTGCCTTCCTCTGCAAAGATTTCCAGGGGCCCGGCCCTACCTCCTGGGCCTGGGAGCCTCACCCTTCGCAGATGAATCTCCTTAGGCTGCCCCTCCTCAGAGAATTTGCCCATAGGCCTGGAACCTTCGCTCCGCCCTAAGCCTGTCTCTGTGCGGCTCTTCCACCCAGAGGCCTCCTAGATCCTGAGACCCTGTTCTGCACCTAATCGCCTGGCTGCGTGGCCCCTCCTCTGAGCAGCCACCTGTGGCCCCGAACAATCGCTCTGAGTCCCAGAGACCCGCCACAGGCCTCTTCCTCCAGACAGCCGCCCAGTATGCCAGTGCGGTCACTAGGAGTCCAAGAAACTCACTTCGTGCCTCCTCCTCCCACCAACCACCCGTTGCCCGGGGCAATCAATCACTCCGAGTCGAAGTGACCCTCCCCGTTCCTCCTCCTTCTCCAGATAACCCCCCGGGTGTTCAGGAGCAGTCCCTCTGAGTGGCTCTGAATCCACGTGACCCGCTGCACGGGTCCTCTGGGCACCGCCCGGAGCTCTGGTGTGGCCACTCAAGACCAAGCGTCCCACCATGCTTCTCCTCCAGGCAGCCCCCCTGTGTTCAGGAGCTGTCACTTTAAGACCAAACAACTCACCACTCGCCTTCTCCTCTGAGCAGCCGCCTGGAGCGCTAATGCAGTCACTGCGAGTCCAAAGGACCCGCCGCGCTCCTTCTCCTCCTTCTCCTACTCCTCCGGGCAGGCCCCGGGGTTCAGAAGTGGTCAGAGTCCAAACAGCTCGCCACGCAGCCCCTTCTCTGGCAACCGCCTGTAGCTCCCGTGTGGTCACCCGAATCCAAGCGGCCGCTCCTCTTCCTCCTCGTCCTCAGGGCAGGCCCCGGGGTTCAGAAGCGTCGTTCTGATTCCAAACAGCTCGCCGCGCAGCTTCTCCTCTGGCAACCGCCTGCAGCTCTGGTGCAGTCTCTCCGAATCCAAGTGGCCACGCTCCTCTCCTCCTCCTCAGGGCAGGCCCCGGTGTCCTGAGTCCACACAGCTCTCCCCGCCACTCCTCCCCCGGGCAGCCGCCGGAGCCCCAGTGGCTGCTCCGAGTCCCAGCGCTGTGCCGAGCGGCCTCCACTACGGCGCTCCCAGCTCTCCGAGTTCACTGCTCCAGCGGGGGGAGGGGCGTCTCGCCGGCAGCTCTACTTCACAAAGTTTCCTGCGTTCCGGGACCACAGTCCCATCCGGGATGCCCCCCCAGGGGGTGAGAGTCACCCGGCTACTTTGAGTTGGTCCCAAGCGTCCCAATATCTCCTCTCTTGAATCCTGAGTCCTGGAGCAACACGAAATGCAGCCACCCTCTAGGCCGCCATCTTGAAAACCCTGAGGGCAGTTTTAAGAGGAAAATTTATAGCTTTAAGTGCCTACATTGAGAGAGAGAGAGAGAGAGAGAGAGAGAGAGAGAGAGAGAGGGAGAGAGAGAGAGAGAGGGAGAGAGAGAGAGAGAGAGAGAGAGAGATCTCAAATGAACAACTTAATGGTGCATCTTAAGGTCTTTGGAAAAAAAATCAATTCTAAAACTATTAGAAAGAAAGAAAAAATAAAAATTAGAGCTGAAATTACTTAAATAGAAAGCAAAAGACCAATAAAAGGATCAATTAAGCAAAGAGTTGGTTCTTTGTAAAATTCAACAAGATTGATAAACATCTAGCCAAACTAACCAAAAGAAAGAGAGAGAGGATCCACTTCAATGAAATCAGAGACAAAATGGGGATATTACAACAGATACAAATTAAATTGAGAGGATCATTAGGGACTCTTTTTAAATCTTATATTCCAATAAACTGAGAAATCTAGAAGAAATGGATAAATTTCTAAATACACATGATCTACCAAAACCAAATCAAGAGAGTATAAAAATCAAAACAGAACAATAAGAAGCAATAGGATTGAAGCAAGAATAAAAACCCTCCCAAAGAAAGCAAATGCAGGACCAGATGAATTCACAGTTGAGTTCTACCAGATGTATAAAGAAGGATAATGCAATATTCCTCAAATTATTCCATGAAGTTGAAAGGAAGGGAATGTTTTCAGACTCATTATATGAAGCCTGTATCACCCTGATACTGAAACTGGATAAGTGTACTTCGAGGCCAATATCACTGATAAACACAGATGTAATAAAATTTTAGGAAGTTGATCTCAAGAATACAATAAAAAGATTTTACAGCAAAATCAAGTTTGGTTTCACCGCAGGTATGCAAGAATGGCTCAACTCATGTGAATCAATAAACATAATACACCATGTAAATAGAACCAAGGACAAAAACCATGTGGTCTACCTAAATAGATGCATAAAAAGCCTTTGCCAAAATTCAACATCCTTATGTTAAAAATTGAAGAAATTAGGGCTAAAAGGGACTTATCTCAACATAATAAAGGCTATATATGACAAATCCAAAGCCAACATCATATTGAATGGTGAAAAACTGAAAGCATTTCCTTTAAAACCAGGAACAAAAATTGGTTGTCCATTCTCGCCATTCCTATTCTGTATAATACTTGAAATTTTATCCAGAGCAGTTAGGCAAGAGGAAGAAATAAAAGCAAATATGAATAGGAAAGGAAGAAGTCAAATTGTCTTTACTTACAAGTGATATGATACTGTACTCTGTAAGACTCTGTAGTTTTCATCTGAAGCTGCCTAGAGATGATAAACAAATTCAGCAAAATAACATCAACAAACAAAAAAACAGTAGCTTTTCTATGTGCCAATAATGAATCCACTGAGAGAGAAATCAGGGGAAAAAAAATCCCTTTCACAATAGTTTTTAAAAATACCTAGGAATAAACCTAACCAAGAAGGTTAAAGACCTCTACAATGAGAATTGTAGAATCCTAAAGAAAGAAATTGAAAATGATTCTAGAAAATGGAAAGACCTCCTATGTTCACAGAGCAGAATTTCTATTGTTAAAATGGACATATTACCAAAAATGATACACGTATTTGATGCAATCTCCATCAAAATACCAGTGACATCCTTCACAGAACTAGAGAAAACAATCCTAAAATTCATATGGAAGAAAAAAAGACCCAGAATAAACCAAAGCAATGCTGAGCAAAAAAAGTAAAGCTGGAGGCAGTACAATACACAATTTCAAATGACACTACAGAGCCATTGTAACAAAAGCAGAATGGAACTGCATAAAAACACACAGGTAAACCAGTGGAATGGAATAGAAGCCACAGACACAAACTCAGAGAGCTACGGTCATCTGATTCTTAACAAGATGCCCAAAACATACACTGAATAAAAGATATCTTCTTTAACAAATGATACTGGGAAAACTGGCTATTCATATATAGAAGAACAAAAATGGATCCCTATCTCTTGCTTTGTACAAAAGACCTAAACATAAGACCAAAACTTTGCTACTGTTAGAAAATAAAAATAGGGAAACAGTTCAACATACAGGTGCAGGCAGACTTCCTGAATAGTATCTGGTAGCTCAGGAAACAAGAGCAGGAATCAGTAAAATGGGATGTATCAAATTAAAAAAAAGCTTTTTCACAGCAAAGGAAATAACAGTGAAGAGAGCCTATGAAATGAGGGACCATCTTTGCTAAATTTTCTTTTGATAGCAGATTAATATACAGAATATAAAAAGAACTAAAAAAAAAAAAAAAAACCCTCAGCACTAAAAAACCCAATCAATAAGTGAGCACATGAACTGAACACTTCTTGAAAGAAGTACAAATGACCAACTGTTGTATGAAAAATGTTCAATATCTTTAGCCATCAGGGAATGCAAATCCAAACTACACTGAGATTCCACTTCAATTACAATACAAATAACAATAAACACTGTTGAGGATGCGAGAAAAAGGAACTCGTAGGCATCATTGTTGGGAATGTAAATTGGAGTAACCACTATGGAATTAAGTATGGCACTTCCTCAAAAAGCTAAAATTTGAAATACCATATGACATAGCTATACCACTCCTAGGTATTTCCCCGAACCACTGAAGTCAGCACACTTTAGAGATACGGGCATATCCATGTTTACTGCAGCATAGTTCAAGATAGTCAAGTAATGGAACCAACTAGCAGTCCATAAACAATGAATGGATAAGGAAAACGTGGTGTATATATATACACGGTGAAGTTTTATTCAGCCATAAAGAAGAACAAAACTATGTTGTTGGTAGGAAAATGAATGGAACTAGAAATCATACTTTTGAGCAAAATACGTTAGACTCAGATTGAAAAGTGTCATTCGTTTTCTCTCATGTGTGAAAATTAGAGGCAAAACAAAACAAAACAAAACAAAACCCAAGGAAAAAAAGGGTGGAGAATGCTATGAAAGTAGAAGGGAGACTATTAGGGTAGAGGATGGGGATCAGGAGTGGGGAGGAGGGGGGAAGGGAGGTGCTGGGGACCGAAATTGATCAAATTATGTTTTAATGTATATACAGATATGCCACAATGAAACCCACCATTCTGTATAAGTAATACGCACCGATAAAATGAAGTTATTTTTCAGATAATTTTAGCTTACACAAAAATACTACTATTAGGCAAATTTTACTGTTTACGTATAGCTGGAGTTATCCTCTGTCCCCCATCCCCAGAGCAAAGAATGTTATCTTTTCATTGCTGTGACCAAAATACTGGATGAGAACAACTTAGAGGAGGACACATTTATTTTGAACTCAATAGTTTTAGTGGTACAATTCATGGTCAGCTGACTTCATTGTGCTGGGCCCCAGGTGAGACAGAGCATCATGGTGGAAGGGTGTGGAGGAGGAAAACTGATCCACTCACGGCAGTTGG
This sequence comes from Sciurus vulgaris, assembly GCF_902686455.1. Classification (NCBI taxonomy): domain Eukaryota; kingdom Metazoa; phylum Chordata; class Mammalia; order Rodentia; family Sciuridae; genus Sciurus; species Sciurus vulgaris. The sequence goes on from NC_136469.1 coordinate 25,013,801, forward strand.
GAAGCAGGGTGCGAAAGAGAGGAGCCAGGGGTATAAGACATTCCCAAGGGCATACCCCTTCCCCAGACCTACTTCCTCCAGCCATGACCTACTTACCTACAGTTGCCACTCAGTACCAGTAGTCCTTTCAAGTTCTTAATTCATCAGATTAACCCACTCAGCTTACAGCTGTCATAATCTAATCATTTCACCTTGTCTATCACCTGAGTTTATTGGGACATACGTCATATCCAAACCATAACAAGTGTGTTCAGAGAAATGCTTTAGGAAAGGGTTCCTCACTTTTCCAACTTTGTAGTTTGGTCTAATTCTGCTCCCCTTCAGGGAGATATAAATTTAGGGTCCTGCATCACAGGTCCAAAGGTAGCGGAAAGAGTGGCCCAGATCCAAATCTTCCTTATTTTAGGAACCATTTTTTTCCTCTGGAAGTTGTAAAAGAACTTTTGATCTTAAAATGAACGTGCATCACCAGACTTGAGCTATTACATTTACATAAACAGTTCTTATGTTTAAACAGAATTGGACCCTGTGATTTTCTATAGCAAAGTCCTCAGTAGGGTTCAGATGTGTATTTATTTTATTATGTTCATGTGTTAGAAAGCCTATTAGTAAATATTTTGCATGCATGAAGTTCAAAATTATACTGTGAATGGCATTAGCAAAAACAGAATAAAATTGGGTGTCTGTGGTCTTCCATGATTTATACAAAAAGTGTTTTGTGGTTACACTATTCCAAGTAAGGGGCTGCTCTTTAATACAATTAAGAAAAGTTGCTTCTGTATGACAAGTTGATTTTCAATACAACTATCCATCTTCCATACCTTTCTATCACAAATACAATCTTAGAAGGTAGGCAGCTACTGAGTGCCTTTATCTCATTTAACTGTCTAGGAAATAACCCTCAATTACACAAATTAGAGTAGGTCAATTAAAGAACAAAAGGGCATTAAAATTATGAGAAAAACCTCTGTGTCACAAATTACGCATGGAAAACAGTCCTTCCTCTTCTATTCTTTAGTAATTGGTAATCTTCTAGAACAAATATATTCACGTAAGCTTCCAATGCATACTTTGTACACTGCATGCATAATCAATGTTGAAATAAGAGCTGAATGTTGGTGTGTGATATTCTTTTTCAGTTAGGGGTCAAAACTACCTTGTATTCCCTTGGGTAAGATGTGGAGCTTGTAAGAAATTTTAGTGAGCATTGTGCCTAAACAGATTATTATTATTATTTTTTACAGATTTGTCTTTCTTGCTACCTTTTACTTACTCATTCTTTGGTGTGGTATAATATACATAATTTAAATAACCAGGGAATGTCTCTGGGCTCAAAACCACCTGCTGGCTTTTATTAGCTAATTAATGGTGATTTATCTGAGTTACTAATTTGAATGGAGCTGATTGCCGTTAGGAATTTGGGAAACGTTGTAAGAATCATGATTAAAATGATGCCTTTGTGATGGACATTCTCCTTAAAAAACTTTAAAAACAATGTTGCCTGTTAGCATTTAAAAAAAAAAAAAAAAAAAAAAAAGAAAGAAAGAAAAGAAAAAAAAAAGAAAAGAAAAAAAAACCAAAACCCTGCCAACTGCCAAATTGGTGACCTTGTGTTGCGTTCTGGCTCAGATCTTGACTTCCATAGTTTGCCTTAGCTCTTCACTTTTAATCTCTGCCAGGCTTCCTCTCATTTTGTCTCTTAAATTAGGGTTCATTTGCCTAGTTTCATAGGGTTTTGATTGCTTGGAAAATAAAACTGATCTTGAATCCATAGAGCTTAATCATTTTCACAAAAACAAATACAGTAGATTCATTTTAGCCAAACTTGTGTGTCAGCCTGGCCTGAGTCCCAGGGCCTGAATTGTGTGAATTTAATAGTGGTACAACATCGAAGATAGGAATATAATAGAATGCTCTCAGCAGTGTGTCTATTGGATCAGTGTAATTTCTTTTTTTCTCTGCTAGTCTCAATGTCTCTTAAGACAGTGTAGTCTGCAGTCTGTAAAAGCTGGCCATCTTTTTTACTGTGATCTCACTGCTATTATAGTCAACAAAGAATCATCTCCTTAGATAAAGTACCTTGTAGGCAACTGTTAAATACACAATTAGGGTTCACAGGAACAGTAGTTCTATTAACTGTGGTTATGTTTTATTTTGATTTCAAGAAAATGTGCAGTAATTAACACATGATTCCTGCTTTGAGACTTTTGGTTTAGGAATAGTGTATTTTGCTTACATAATCCAGGGCTTCACCTCTCCTAACAAATTAAATTCAAGTAATGATAAGATGCATATAGTACTTAGTGTATATATATATAGTATATGTATTATGTATATATATATTTTTGCATATAGTACTTAGTGTGTATATATTTTAGTTTCTACATATTAACTCATAGGTACCTTTTTAAGGAAAAAAACATACTTTTCACATATGTACGTTATTATAGTAAGAAAATTTAATTATTGACAAATGGTCATGAAAGAATCCAGGGTGAAAACAAAAGAGAATTTGAGGTCTCATAGACCTTAGGTCTCAGATTCCTAGTCTGTCTGACTTGTCAAATACTAAGGAAGTACAATTTGCTACTTTTTCTGATTTCTGATGCACTTTCTGAATGTGATCACCTTTCTTTCTTTTAAATACATAAACCATACATGCCCATAATCTACAGCAGTTACTAAATTTGACAACCGAAACAAAGCTTTGTTATTTCCACTTTAAGTTGCCACCATTTCTGGATTGGGGGGCTTATGGTCGATTCCTCAGCTATGAAGTTCTCAGAGTGCGTGATCTCTTGGCATTTTCAATAGTGCTGTTCACCTCTCTGGTCACTAAGAGTTAGGACTTCAGATGCCCAGCACTCCTCTCACCTGTCTGTTTCAATTGTGCACCTGTCAGTTTCTAAGGACTTAAAGGCTTTTCAGCCAGGTTGAATTCAACCAATTCTCTGCTGCTGTGCTCTACTTCTGTCCCCTCACTGCCTGCCCCCAACTGCATCAAGTCGATGATAAGCTCTTCTTAATCTCTTCTTTAACTTGATGTGGAAGAGTCACACGTTCTTGGGTTTGTGGGTGAAGAATGATCCTGATACCCCCAGCATTCACTTTTCTCTGATTTCTGACGTTAGCCAATACAAACATCTTGTTGATGGCAATCCAAGTCCAAGTCCAGCTTATTTCATGGTGCTTATAGATCCTGCTTTCAATTAAATGCAGTGCAGGGAGTGGGAAAACATAACATTTATCCGTATTCAAATGACTTTGAGTTTGAGTTTGTGTGAGATCAGAAAGCATGTGTTGAAGGTGATGTGCAACTGAATGTAGGTTAGTGTTAAGACAACACTACTAGCCGGTGAACCTGTCTATAGCTTTCAGATAGATTTAGTTAAAAGACACATTAAAAAAAGATAGTCTTTCAGTGGTTAACTGATGGAGGGCAGAGAGCACAGCAAGACGGCAGAAATAAAAGCGATATCAGTTTCTTTATCTTGTTCACCATCTAAAGTGAGTTCTGAAAGTGGAAGTCAGGCACTGTGACCTCCAAACTGGCTCACTTGCAAACTTGGCTAGAAAGTCTCTTCATTTCAAGTCTGCTCCTTATTTCTTTTTCAGACATGGGGTCTTCATATTTGTAAGTGGACTCTATACAAGTTCTAAACTATGTTCTGGAGAAAAGATCACACTAAGTAACTGGGCTGATTATTGCTAAGCCACAGGGGAGGACAATGACGATATCTACCTGAGTAGCATTCTCTCACTTCAAACCCTTTACCATGGCAAAGCAACACAATGATGTTTCCAGAGTACTAAGTGGGGGATACACCCCAAAAGCATTTGAGTCAAACTGCTTTTTGAAAGTTTAACCTATGGATTTGAAATTCTTGGTGAGTTCTAATGCTCAGAAATAGTTTTGCTTTAAGTAGTCAATCACCTTGTGAACTGTTCCATTTCAAGAGTGATACAGGGGAGAAAATAAACTCCAATTCATAGCTCTCATCTTGTGCAAGATTCTTATTAAAAACAGCATATTCCTGTAGCCCAGAGGGCTGACAGCTTCTTCCAAGGCAGAGAAGTGCGACTCTAAGCTAACCTCAAGGGGCTACTCGAGAGAGACACAGTCTCCACCCCACTCCTGTGGGGACCAGAGGGAGGGAAGGGGCTGGAGAGCAGCACATCCTATCCCAACTCCAGGCCTCAGTCACCCCAATGAATCATATTCCTTAAGGCAACACTGACATTCAGTTTCCTGGTTAATTAGTTTATAAGTCAATAAGAATCATGATTTTAAAAAAGAAAGAAATCACTTTAAAATGGAATTAGCTCAAGAGAGGTCAGATACCTAGACTCAGTTATGTAACATTTTTTCCTTTGTTTTTATCATGTTCAAACATAGGTTCATTTGCTCTATTTCATCACTTGTGCTTGGCATTCTATCTACCGATGATCAAAATATAATAAAGGGATCACTGCCAGACTTAGACTCTTAACAATGCTGAGTAAAGCAACGCTTGCAGACATGGTGCCGAGGCACAGAAATGTACTAAATAAATTCAGTTCAAACAGGACGCTCATGTCCTGAGGTATCACTAATGCCAGTGTTTTTTCTTATTGTCTGCTAAAAGTGACAGCAACTGTAAAGAGGTTTTATTTTTTTTATTTTTGCTTTCCTTTTATTTTCCCCACGAAGATCATCACTTTCCAGTTTACCGATTTCATTTTTTGTGGGCAAGATTGTTAACTTTAAGTTTAGCCATAAGCAGTATTTACATATTTTCATATGGAATACCAAAAAAAATCTTCACTAATTTTGCAAGTCAGACATGAATGTACTATCTCATCATCGTGTAGATTTAAAAAATGCAATTAGAAGTTTGGAAGAATTTTAGGGCTGATTTGAACATTGTTGATCTTGGATATCCTACAGGAAGGTACATGTAGATACATTTTAAAATGTATTTGTCTGCTGATTTTAAAATCTATAATACTACATCCTCAATATAACAAGGAAGGTGTATGTATGTATTAAAACCAACTCACATGAAAGAGGTGACAATTTTCATAGGAAATAATTCCTTATATAGTTAAATTGCAATGTAAAGGCCAAGTTATTTCTTTAAAAGAAACATCACAAACTAACATTTAAACAAAATGCATTTAAACTGCCAGATTTTAATTTCTAAAGAAAAAAAAATGGGCCATGTTTGAAACTAAAACTCTAATTTAAAAAAGTTGAGCGCAGATGAATCAAACAACATTGCCTGTGTAAATTTATGATTACACGAATGGTATGCCTTTACTCCATATACAGAGAATCAAAATGTATCCCATTTGTTTACAATAAAAAAAAGAAAACAATGTATATCAAAAATTTAAAAAAAGCTGTTTTCGTAACTCATAAGATCAAAGATAAACCTATGAAAATTTACCTAATAAAATGTAATTTTAGTGGTCATTTCAAAAATATGCGTACTATGTTTTTACATGAAAAAAATGATACTGCTTTGTTTCAAAATATTGCTGGCTTGTCTTATTACCTTTTTTTATCTTCCTCCTTACTGCAACATAGGTTTTTTTTTAATTTAGTCATGCATTAAGCTTTTATAAAATATCCTAGGGATACAACAGGACAGAAAAATAGAATAAACAGATTTTTAGTGGAATAAAAAAATTAATTGATAGTTTAATAAAATATTTATATTATTTAATAAAATTAACATTTTATTAAGGAAAAAAATTGAGAGGATTTTACGTAATTTCTTTCTGAAACATTTTCTGTATATTAAGTACATGATCCTTCAGTGACAACAAGGTAGCCCTTGGTCCTCCTTAAGCACTTACACTTCCAGTTGTCTTGGTATGTCACATGGCCTTGAACCAAGTACATTTTAGACAAACCACCTTCAAAAGATGGGCAGATCTTGGCATTTGCCCAGATTTACCATTTTAAATGATGATGATACTCCATGACTTGTTCTGGGAGTGAAAATTCAAAGGATATAAATCAACTGTCAATAACATCGAGTGAAATGTTTTTAAAGCGTTCACTCTCTAGCAGGGACTGCTGCTCAGAATATATGGCCTTTGTCACACACAGATGCAAGGCGCTGCCTTCTCAAGGAGAGCAGAGGAGTGAGGGTGAGGTGGGGTTCCAGAGATGGAGTAAATAGAAGGAGCGAGGAGGTCTCGAGTCAAACTATGATTTACTTAAACTCACAGGGTCTTCACACAGCTGTGCTCAGCTATATGCTAGGTGGAAAGCAAACACGTCTGCTGTATGAATGGCCACACGTTCATAGGGATATTTGTATTTGAAAACCTAATATTTATTAGCCTAATTACCAAACCTCAGAGGAACAAGGTATATGTAAGTAAGTAATTCTGCTTTGGAAATGCTTTGGATCAGGAGCTATTGTGTATAAGTCTAGTCATGGGGTTGGCATCTACCAGAATGAATTTCTCCTCTATTTAATACTATTTTCAAAGACAACTGTCTTTCTCTTTTTCTCCCTCTCTCCTTTCCTTCTTCCTTTCTTCCTCCTTTTTTGTAGTATTGGGGATTGAATTCAGGGCCACTCACATGCAAGGGAAGCACTCTATCACTGAACAACACCCCAGACCCTTCTATTTTTTAATTTTGAAATAGGATCTTGCTAAGTTACCAATATTGGGCTCTAACTTGCAATCCTCCTATCTCAGCCTCCCCTGGTGCTGGAATTATAGGTGTGTGCCAGTTTACTGAGCTTCTTTCTCTACTTCTACTCTACTAGGTACTCTCAAATACAAACTGTACAATTCTTCCAACATTCTTATGACATTAATGACAGGGCTCTTGAGGATAGCTTCATTGTCTATTAGGGGACAGGTAGGACTAAATATTTCTAAATATATATATATAATATATTATATAAAATATATTTTATATATATATATATTTACCTCACATAGACTACCTGATAGAAAAATTAAACAAGAAAATGGAACTAATATTTTTTTAAAAGCAGGTTTATGATAAAACCATGAGCCACATGGTTATAGCTAAATTCCATTGCAGTGATTTTTTAAAACTGGGCTAAGTGACCTCAAGTATAGATAAGCTTCAGCACTAGGTTTTAAGGGATCTTCGGCAGAGTACAAAAATCATAAAGTTTAATAAATTGTAAATAACTTCTTTTAGTCTACTTATAACCCAAAACAAAAACAAACAAACAAACAAACAAACAAAAAATAACCTCTAGTTAGATTAGAAGGGATTGTCATAAGGATTGGGAATTGGGAGGAAGTGGTTAGGTAGGGTAAGTTGGAGTTAATAGAGCCATTCAAAAAGCAACTTAAAGAAAAGACCACTGATGAATCCCAACCAGAATTCCTTTAGAGTCATTCACTAAATCATGCTGTAAATAAAAGTTAGTCCATTGTTGAGCCATTGCCTTATCATTTTAGTGCAGAGATCACTAGTTAATCTTACATGATCTCCAGAATCAGAGAGCCCTGCTTTTAGTCCTTTTCTACCACTCTCTGGTTGGGTCTCTGGCAAAAAGTGACCTAACTTCTACAAGCCTTCACTTTCTTGATCATAAATGGAGGTCCCCATCTCCTCCCTGCTCTTGGTGCCGTTCTGATACCTGCCCTGGGGTTCCTCGTTGTTCTGTTCTAATTGCCAATGCCTTAGATCTTTTCCCACCTTTCTCCCCCAAATGAAAATGTATCGATTTGTCCCCTTGCTTCAGGGTCTTGATCATGCATCTGACAACTAATGATTCCCTCGCCACATAACAAAATGCCTTAATTTAGTGGAAGCAGACGTTCCTTCTTAATGATAACATATTTGTAAAAAGCTTCCTAGTTTACTGTGGATGCATGTGCATAATCTTTGTTCATCCAAATGGCATATTTGACGGAGGGTATTATTGACATTTAGTGGATAAGGGAATATAGGAAATCAAGTGTTTATCTAGATCACTCACACTATGTCCAGTATTCGTTTCACTTCAGAGTTCATCAATAAAGTGCTCAGGAGGTATTAAGAAATACAGGTATTCCAGATGGGAAGGATGTCTGTAATGGTAGCAAAACAGGTCCTGCCTGGCACTTACAAGTATGTGTGGTAAGGCAATCTGTTTTTCCTTCCTGGGCCTCAGTTTCTTCACCTTTAAAATGGAAGGGTTGGATAAGGTGACTCTTTAGGTCCACTTTTTAGTTTTAAGTCATTTTGGTTTTATAAACATAAATATCATTCTTGTGATTTTTATGCCAATTTTCATTTTCCTTTCAGTTCATGTCAAGAACATGACATGACAGGGAATGTAGTTGTCAGCAAGTAGAGTAGCATTTCAAACCGTGTCATGATATGTAATGTTTTTAAGAAGAAAAAGAGAAAATACAGAACACTGAATTTGAAGTTTCAAGTAGGGGAGCATAATTACCAACATCTGTGCACCAAGCAACAACTTCTGTGGGCTTGTCCCTGTGGACAGAAGTGCTTGGTTTTAGGAGGGACATATATGGAGTGTGGGAGGGGGTGGACAGGACACAGTTTAGCCATTCCCATCAGCTAAATTAACTCCAGCCATCCGTAGAAGTGAAAATAAGACCATCAACATACTTATGGATTAAATTGTAAAGTCAGATACAAAACAGCATTAAGCCATGCAGCCAGTCCTGATGTTGCCCAAGTTAAATATGATCCTCTATTTATTATTATAAACTGTCCAAGAAAATCTCACCTAGTTTTATATGACAGACTAAAAGCAAAATTAAAGAAAAGATGACATTTGGAGGTTTTCTTTCCCCTGCTATTAACACAACGAGGCTGGCTGAGCTATGAAACTGTGATGGAAATATTAGAGCTGGTGTGTCTGAAAAAAAAAATGCAGTGATCATTTCACTCTTCCTGTCTTTTAATGCTCCAGGGTTTTGGAGACGAATAGGAGCAATAAGTTCACTTTGCAGAATTAATGCAGTAATTCTTTATCATAAGAGCAGAGCATTACCTCAATCTGATTTTGCTACAAAATGGTTCAAAGTCTATTTTTAATGATGGCCCTAATTTGTTAACACCTTTTAAATTATTAATCCCCTTTATATTCAAGTAGTTATTGCATGTCATAACAATGTATCTATGCAGGGAAATTTAATAGTATTTTCTAGATGTCAAGAAAAGGCTTGTTCTGCAAAATGCTATTAAAACTGATAATGAGCTAAATATTTGCCATAGCAAACATCGAAATTACTATATCAATCAGCGTTGGGCTCTCTTATTCAATAAACAGAAATTAACCTATTAACTATGCCTAACTTTCAAAAACAAAACGATTGCTTTCAAGCATTTCTTCCCATTTCCAATCTTTCTTCTCTTAAAACTACATCTTGCCCTGTAATCTCAGAGTCTTGAATAAAATCCTGAATGTCCATATTTGTGGCTAATATTCAGAAGCTACACAAGACATAAAATCATGAATGCTTGGCTCCAGTGACTGCAGATATTTTTGACTTTACTTTTAAATAGGCATTGACTGATAAGCAATAAAAGCAAAAATCAAATAGTCAAGCTTTTAAATTATAGTTTAAAATATTTCCCTGACTTCAAAGATTTAGTAAAAAGCTTTCTCTTTTACTTCATCAATTAGGAGATTTGACTAAAGAACAGCTACAAAAAATACAAATGAGAGGTAGTATAAGGGTCTACCACTGGCTAATTACAGAGTTCAGATATTAAAACAAGGGATTTAGAGATAAAGAAATTTTTGTTACATACCCAGAAGAAAAATGTAGATGCAAAAGCACTTTACACATAATCAAAAAACAACAGTCAGTCTTAATTTCTCCTGCAGCTTAAGCAACTGAACAAACGTGCTGGCCATCTTCACATAGTGGGTATGCCTGGGATTCAATTACCATTTGAGTTCACTCTGGGCTGACTATCAGTTCTGCACAAATGTGACCTGAAATTGGGTTTAGACCTGACACTTTTCTGTTAAGGAGCTTGTACATCTTTAGTTGCTTTCATGATTTCTAAATTTCTGGGGTTGGGGGGGGAGGGAAAGACACTGCACACTCCAGCCTGTTTAAAGCAAGGTCGATGTTAATGTTCAAGTGATGAGCTTAGAAATGATACATGTAGCTAAGTACAATAAAAATAGTGTTTTATGATCATGCTTTAAACTCCCTAAAGCTTTTTTTTTTTTTTTTTTTTTTTTTTTGCCTAGTTGTTATAGCTCCCTGGAAGCTGTGTATAGTGGATCTACCTTCATTGAAGAGTTAAAAGGCAGACTTTGCACAGTTGCTGATTGGCTCAAGCTATCGTGGGAAAAGAACATAGAATGTGCTTTCAGGTTTATAATTCCAATGATTCTCAGCCTTAGTTGCTTCTTGGGCTCAGTTGGGAAACTTTACAAAAATACCATTGCCTTAATGTTATCCAGTTTATGTCCATTTAAATTCAAATCTCTGGTACAAGATTTCTGCATTAGCTTTTTAAAATTGATACATAAAACTTTAATATTTATGGGCTAGTATGTTTTGATACATGTATACATTGTTTAATGATCAGATCAGGGTAACCACATCTATCTTTTCCACCAGTTATTATTTCGAAAGCCTTTCTTTTAGCGTGTTTGAAATAAAGTACATGATTGTTATTAATAGACATCCCACTGCTTCCGTGGTTTTAGAGGATTCTAAAGTGTAGCCAGGGTTGGAAACCCTGGGGATCTTATTGAAACGAGACTGAGGTCCAGTGGATCTGGGAGGCCTGAGCTTGTGCATTTCTAAAAGGCTCCCAGGTAACGTCCACAGGGCCAGGCATAGACCACACTGTGAGTACCAAGAACATCCTTTTCCTTCACATTTGTTTTCTACTGCTACCTTGATGGGAAAGCCGAACACATCTTCATTTTTTAATCAGAGGCTCTTCCATATTTAAGAAATTAGAGGTGAATATTTCCTTGAGTTGGCCTGTAATTTCTTTGACTTAAATGAATTAAAAATTGCTTAACAGAAATACACTCAACTGAATCCTGATGTTCAGGGAGTCCCAAATTGAGCATAATCTCCTAAGAGATAATATTTCTCCAATTCAAAAATTTGTAGTCGGTGACCAAATAGGGCACAAATAGTGGTTCAAAGAATGGATTATATGATCAAATGAACCTGGATTCACATTACAGCTTAGTCACTCACCAGTAAAACCTTCAAATGTCTCTAAGCCTCAGTTTTCTAATTTACAAAATGGAAGCAACAGTAATATTTGTTCTGTTTAGTCAACAAATACATCCAAATCCTACTGGATGCCAGGCAACATTCAGAGGAGTAGCCAAGGTCCCCGCAGCTAAGCAACTTACCAATAACTAACTTACATATCTTTGTAGGAATAAAAGACACTGTGTGGAAATTGCTTAGCATCAGGCCTAACATGCAAGGGGTTTCAATAAGTGTTAGTCATTATTTTATATTAGCTCAAAAGTCTTACTTGTTATTATGTCCAATTAACAATACTGCTTTGATATGTTGATACCCTGATAAGGACAGGAATTAAATATACTAATCTTAATTTTGGATGCAGAACAGACCTTACAGGCACATTATGTGAATATACCCAGGAGCAGAGTTAAGCCTTCATTATTAAGAAATGTGTGGACTTCAGTTGTTGATTTTATGGTCAGTTTTTTGTCAAAGATTATCTGTTGTTCAGATGTTTCTAATAAAATTAACGGACATGTCTGTAAAAGTGGTCAGTAAATGCAAGATTTAAAAAAAAAGAAAAATTTCCTTGAACACAAAGTTATTGATAAAAGCTTTGCATCTCATTAGCTCATTTTTGGAAATTGCTCAATTAATATCTTCCTTTTAAGAAGACTTCCAAAGTTTTATATTTTTAAGAAAGATAGTTTTAAAGGGGTGCTGTTATGATTTGGATATGAAGTGTCCACTAAAATCTTCTGTGTTAATGCAGGAGGTGAAATAATTAGATTAGGAGAGCTGCAATAATCAGGGCATCCTAATTTGGATGAACTAACTGGGTGGAAACTATGGGCAGGTGGGCTGTAACTGGAATAAGCAAGTCTCTGAGAGCATGCCATTGGGAATTATATCTTGACCGCCCCCTCCCCCAGCTCCTTTCTTTCTTTCTGTTTCTCTCTCTCCCCACCTCCCTCTCTGCTTCCTGGCCACCATATCCAGAGCAGCTTTTCTCCACCATGCCCTTCCAACATGACGTTCTGCCTCCCCTGGGACCCAGAGCAATGGAATCAGCTGACCTTGGACTGAAACCCCTGAAACCATGAGTCCAAAATAAACTTCTCTTCTAAGTTGTTCTCTTCAGGTATTTTGGTCACAGTGATAAAAAGCAGACTAGACTAGGTATAGTTTAAAATATGAAATTTCTCTCAACAAATTTTAAATGTGGAGAGCATAAAAAAGGGTTTTACTAAAATTGTCTCTACAGATGACCAGATATAGGGATAATAAAGGACTGAAGTACAAATATGTCAACTATTCCCCTTTGTATCCATTTCAGAGCGATAGAACATAGAAATATGTTAATTCTACCATATATTGTGGAAAACCTATTTTAAACCAAGCTTTTGGTTTGCATTTCAGCACACTTTCCTGGATAAATGATTGGGGTGTAGTATACTACTGCCCTTCCTATCTTGTAACCCATCTCCTGGCCTCAAGGTTCCTCTGATAAGGTACTTCCGGGATCACAGGAAATGTGCTTCCTTCAATATGGAAGAGGAAATTAAGGCACAGAGCATTGTAATGCTCCTGCCACTCATCTGCCGGGGCCCACAGCCAGGCCCAGACACCCATTGGTTTTTTTTAATATACTATGCCTTTTTTTTTTTTTTTTTTTTTTCAATTAGGAAAGAGGAATCTATACACATCCTTATTTATGTGTCCTAAATAATTCTTTTTTAACAGAGAAGTTTTAAGATGAGAAAAGAGGTCTGTGTTTTAATAACTAGGATGGAATTTTAGAAGCATGGAAGAAATTTCTGCATACTCTCCCCATTTCCTTCATATTCCTCTTCACTAGGCTGTGTGCTATTCATTTACCTGTACTTCGCTGGTCTTGTCTTCTCCAGCTGCAGTTTACTAAGCCTCTAAGTTTTCTTTTGTCATAGTAAATTCCTAGGACTGTAACTCCAGTGGATGGTGCCTTTGAAATTTCATGCCAAGCTTAGCATGGCCAAAACTGCATCAAGATGTATAATAGACTGTGTGTGTGTGTGTGTGGGGGGGGGGTTTCTGCACTTGAGAGGAGATCCTGAATTATCATATCAATGGAAGATCCAATAGGACTCTTGCACACCAACTGATTGTGGGATGTGAGAAAAGAGAGAGGTGAAGACTTCAAGGATTTTGCCTTCGGAAACCAGAATAGATTTGCATTTAACTACGAGAAAATCACTTGAGGAGCAAGTCTAGGATGTGGGCTGGTTGAAAATTTGGAATTCACATTCTTTCCAGATGGTTAGAAAATATCTCAATAGAGCTGTGAAGTGTGCACTTGGCCATGCTCACATGGAGTTCAGGAAATCTTAGTAGATACATGATTTTCTGTGTCATCTATTTCTGTTCTTTATATCTTTTACTGTCATAAGGTAGATTACATTATTCCAACATATTTGTATATTTCATCCATTATTATATATATATATTGCTCTTGTTTGACATAAATATTTAAGGTTTTAAGTGTCCCTTTAAGAATTGCTTTATGTCTATTTTAGTAACTTGATATTTTAATGTTTCTGCAGCTATTCAGTTCTAAAAATTTCTCACTTCACTCGTTTTTTTTTTTGTTTGTTTGTTTGTTTGTTTTCCAAAGAGCCTATTTAGTTGTCTTTACAAAACTTTCAAATGCAGTTTGTTTATATTATTTTGTTAATTGCATTGTGCAACCCCAATTATTGCATGTTAGGCATTTTTACTGTTTTCTACTTGTCAATATTATCTTTCTCTTTATCCATGAACATTTTCTATTCTTGAATATTCTTTAGATCTAGGTGTTTTAGTCTATCAGCTTTCCATTTAGTGGGATCTCATCTGATGCTTGGCCCTTTCATGGAGATTTTTATTTATTTTATCTTTTTCATTGTTTATCATATTAATTTCTCTTTTGCATGTACTCTTAAACCCCTTTTACCTTTTGAGTCCTAACTTGAGTACTAAGCCCAACCCTAGTTAAGTCTGATTACCTTCATACTCAGTATTCAAAGAGTAGCTTACATTGGCTTAAGAAAAGTTACACCAGGCAGACAGGTCTTTAATTCATGAACACTTCAGTGGCCCATTAGCTTTACCTTTGAATAGTTATCCATTGATCTAGTCCATCTACTCCTATCATTTCACATCTTCTGCTATAGTTTGGATCTTAAATGTTGCCTAAGGTCCCATGTATTGAAAGCTTATCCTTCAGAGTGGCACTACTGGAAGTTGTAGAACATTTAAGAGATAGAACCTAGTGGAAGATCTTTAGGTAATTGGGGGCATACCCTTTAAGAGGAGAGCAGGATCCCAGACCCTTCCTCTTCCGCTCTTTTTGCACCACCATGTGCACCTGCCATGATGTGCCATCCTCAAACAGAGACTCAAAAAGAATAAGTCTTCCTGATCACTGACTGGAACTTCCAAAACAATCTTTTTCTCTTAATAAGTTCATACCTCAGGTATTTTATATAGTAATGGAAAACTGACTTACATACAATCTGACCTATAGATAATGATGTTTCTTATTTCACTGTGAAAACTAGAATAATTAAAAAAAAAAAAACTCTGATAAATTTCCTAATTCACATCGTGCTTGCATTCTTGTTTGAATAGAGATGTGTCCACAATGCCATCTAAAGTGAACCCTGCTGTTTTTTTTTCGTAGAGCCTATTTCCTTTTACCTAAACAGGAATTTGCTCTAACAATTCTCTCTCTTTCACTATAATTTCTTACCTCTGTATTGGGTTATTCCCATATCACCTGCCAAACTGACTCCTTTGTTATTTATTAAACATACAAGGCATGTTATATTTTAGGCCTCTAAGTATTTTTCTAACTTTTTACCAGTTTAGCCATGCATTTCACAAGACTCTTAGAGGTAACGTTTTTCAGGGTATGTAGTTACCCATGCTCTCTTTGCCTTCCACTATTGGCATGTCCTCTAGTACACAACGTTTACTAATAGATTGCCTAGTTTTCAAATCTGGGGGCCATTTTTCTCTCTTATTTTCATTCTTTTCCTTTTATTCTTTTCTTTTTATTCTCTCAAGCTTATTTCATGAAGCACATTGCTTCAAATGCTATCCACAAAGCTGCAAATTTGAATCTGCAGCCCAGTCTTTCCCTCTGAGCTCTAGACCTACATACCACACTACTGCTTGAAATGTTTAGTTGGGAATCTGATAAGCATTTAAATATATGAAGTATAATATGTCCAAAATAGACCTTGGATTTTTTCCCATCCATTATGTTTCTTTCCAGGAAGAATCATCTTCATTCAATTGGAAAATCTAGGAACCATCCTTCATTTCTCCCTCTTCTTTTTTTTTTTTTTCCTTCAGTGATGGGAACTGAACCCAGGCCTCGTACTTGCTAGGCAAGCATTCTACCACTGAGCTCCATCCCTAACCCTTTATTTCTCTCTTTCTCTCTCTTTTTTTATTCTTAAGTGCAATCCATCAATTAGTATTTTTACTTCTATTAAGAAATATGTCTCAAGTCTGTCTGCTTCTCTTTATCAACACATCTGTGCCACCACCCTGATTACAGCCCAATTTTCAGAAAGACCATTTCAGTATGTCATTTACCCTTTATATTCAATCTTATTTTGGTAGAAATTAAGTTGAAAATCATTTCCACTTTGCTTTCTGTATTCTGCATGCTTAAAATTGGATAAATTTTCCCTTGTAGATACATCAAACATCAACTTTGAGATTGGGGATGTGGCTCAGTGGTCCAGTGCCTGCCTAGCAAGCAGGTTTGATCCCCAACAAAAGCAACAGGAGAAGAAAAACAAAGAGCAAATTCCATACCCATGTTTAGGCACTGTCACATCCATGTTTGTGTCTGTACGTGTGTAAAGAGAGAGAAATACACCATATATTGAGTTAGTTTGTAGAAAAGATGGACAACTTTGTAAACAAGCAGTTTTGAAATGCTGTTGTTGGATTTATCAGCTGGGCAGCCATGACTTTGAACAATAAGAGGGAGAAACTGGAACCTTCAGCATACTTGGTCCTGATGTAATCTGCTTAGAATTCATTAAAAATAACATAAAAGAATAAAATAAATGTGACATACCAGAATCATTGGGGGAGGACTTTTCAATAAAGTTTTACAGGTATCAGTTATTGCCAACCTCAGTGAATAGGCCCTGGTTATGATTTGTAGCATTTACTTTATAGTGTGATTCTTCCAATTAATTTCCAAACTTTACCAAACATTTCTGATTTCCCCAATGTCTAAGTATAGCAGGAGAGCATAAAACAAGCAGGGGCAGTGCATCGTTTCAGGAACTTACGATAGCTTAAAGAAAGCTTTGAAATAATATTGTAAGTTGAATTCAAGCAAGATATGTTGCACAGTCTTAAACTAGATCCACTGGTAAAAATATTTGAGATCTATCAGTAATTTTAATATTTACCAATTAATTAATTAAATATTCTAAATAGAAGAAGTCAACGACATGATTCTGCATTTTAACCTCTGTCATTGTTGGCTATTTCAGTCCCAGGGTCTGAAGCAGGTTTGGATTAGATCAGATCCTCTCTGTATGCTGAGTCTGGCCATCACACAATCAATTCCACAGTCACTGGATCTCAGCTATGGGGGAAACTGCCAACGGCTCATTTTACTTCCTTTACATTGGGTCTGAATCTCCACGTTGTGGAAGACTAACCTGGAAGTCAGTCAGAATAAGGTTGAATTTATAGGTTTTCGACTATCTGCTATTTCCACTGCTTTTAGGGCCTCTTATAGCCAGATGGCTGAAGCTTGAAAGTGAATCTTAAATTCAACACTACATTCAAATAATCCTTTTACCTGATAAGATGTTATATTTCACCCCCACCCCAGCTTAGTAATGACATTTATACCTGCTTGGTATTCTAGACCTGTAGAGCTGTTCAAAATTGGAATATTTTACAATTCAAAGGTGTTACATATATATTTTTATCTTTCTTTGAAATGTCAAGGATAGTAAACACAATTCTAACAAAAAATTTTAGCTTTAAGAGAAGGCAAAGAATGTTTAAGTGTGTATCAATTTTCAGCATGGGAGATAAAAAGAAATAGTGTTCAAAACAGATAGTTATCCACTTCCTTCTACAAGACTCCCATTTGAAATGAATGTGACATTATGCTTTGTAGCAGAACTTAAAAATATTTTAATTAAACAACTGTGAAAGGATATTTCAGAGTTGTAAAATTTCCAGAATTCACATATTCTTCCAAATCTGCTCCCCGCAAACTGAAATTAGGGAAATACTTCCTTCGAAGTGCTTTCTGGGAAATGTGTTGGTGGAGACCACAATGTTCCAGTCATTTTGGTAGGACACAGGGTTGTGTAACTTAAGGGATATAGCATGATCACATGAATGAACCTTTCTAAATTTGGGATGTGTGTGTAGATGTCATAAGAAATTTCATTTTCTGCATTGTAAATGTTCTCATTGTTTAAAACAATTATTGTTTAATAAACATGAAAATAAAAATAGGTACATTCCATTTCACTATCTCTTGTTGCCAGCATTCTCTAGCTCTATTCCAGGGATCATGAGTGCCTTTTGGGAAAATGAGATAAGACATTCAGGCATGTACATGGTGGAGTTTCTTCTCTCTGATTAAGGGAGCTTGGGCTCTCATAGTTCTGAATTTGCCTTCTCTAGTTCATCTATTACATTGCCGAACAAATATTTATTGGAATATATATATATATATATATATAAAGTGTTGCCACACCAAGTTTTCTCCCCCCACAATTAACTGCTTCAATAGTCCATGTATTAGTTCACATTCTGTTGCTACAACAAAATACCTGAGACTTTATAAAAAAAGAGAGGTTTCTTTAGCTCATAGTTTTGGAGGTTGAAAGTTCAAGATGGGAGAATGCACATTGTTTCAGCCTCTAGAGGCCAGTTCCCAGGAGCTGATGGCATCATGGTGGGACAACTTGTGAGAGATAAAGATCACATGGTAGGACAGAAAACCAAGAGAGGTTCAGGAGCCAGGTTTGCTCTTTTTATAATAACTCATTCTTGTGAGAACTAACTGGAGCTTAAGAGAACTACATTATTCTCTTCCAAGGGCATGCCCGCATGACTGAGTTATTTCCTACTAGTCCTTGCCTCTTAAAGGCTCCAGCATCTTTCAAAACCATTACATTGAGGGCATTTTGGGGACACAGTCAAACCACATCCAAACCATAGCAGTCCTGTAGACTTAAGACTAATTTGCTTATATAACAAATTAGAAAATGGATGATTAGAGAGTAAAGAATGGCTGGATTGTTATTAGAATCCACATCCCTGTGTCTCACGATAGATAGCTTCTCTTGATTTTTCCCCAGGGAAGTAGAACTTGCAGATTTGTACGAGACTCACAAACATCAAAATATCCTGACAATCATAGGCTTGAGGATTATAATAGCCACATAAACTTCATTTATTAATTAGATGTGCATGTGTGATGTATAGTACATGAGACAGGCAATGATTTATAGTGGAAAATAAAATGGTACCAGATATGCTTTGGGACAAAAAATATAACCTTCCTTTCTTGAAATAAGTGCATGTTCAGAAATATACCTGCTGATAGAGTGTTTATAACAAAAAACATGATACAAAGAAATCTATAACCATATATGAATAGAACAATTGCTAGATTGAATAATTCAGTATTATAGGTCTTGACCCCTTTCCCAATTAAAATATACATTCCATATAAATATTTAAATTGCGTCATGTTGAAATGAGTTAACTTTCATATTTATCTTCAGAAAATGGATTAAGGGAATAAAATTCTGTACAGAAGATTCCTTTCTTTTAAGGTTTCTGAAACTGAGATTCTGAAACCACAACAAAAATATGATCCAAACCCAATATCGCTAAACAAATGATGGTTGAAAACATATGTAATTTTATAGTATAAGATTAAAATCCTGAAATGCACATGACAAATGGTTAGACCATAAAGTTTCCTCAGCACAGTATAAAGTTAATGTAAGGACTGTGTTATGAAAGATTTACTCAATAAAAGTCAGCATTAAATAAAACCGACTCACTACATTTTGGGTTCAGTAGAACTTCATTATAAGCAAAGCTCACCAACGTGTTATTCCAATACCACATTATCTCAAGTTATTCACCTCTAGTATAGGACTACCAGAAAATGAAATTTTATTGCAGTAGTACTCTGAAATGCTTTCCCATTGGTGTCTTGAGAAAATCCACCTAGCTGTGCACAGGGAACACCTCTTTACAAGTCTTTTGTATGTATGCAGAGAGTCTTGAGAAAATTTAGTGGTAGAAGAACTTCAGCTAGACTAAGATTCTGATAGCTTAGATAAAATCTCAACTTTAGGTTTTCAGGGAACAAAAATGTGAAATGACAAACACAAGCAATCTCAAGGTCAATTTCTATTAGCAAACAAACAAACAAAAAGTCCCCAAACAATGCCAGCAATAAAACATGCTATTTAGCCTATCAGAACACGGAACCTGAATGACATCTTTTTCGGTGTAGCATCTGTATTTATGAGTCTCATGGTGCAACTCTCCATTACATAGCTCTCAATTTTTTTACCTCCACAAGTTGATTCCTGACATTGAGATTTTTTTAAAAACAAAGATCACACTTAATTCATAAAGAGGGCAACGAAAAATGAATTAATTGAAAAACAAAATGGGCAAAAGTTTTCTTTTTTTAAAAGTTGTTTTTAAGTTTTCCTTTTTTTCTTAGAGCATTACAGTTATACATAGTATTTGTGTTCATTTTGACAAAATCGTACTTGCATGGAATTTGATTCACCCAATTTCAGTCTCCATTACCCTCCTCACTGATTCACTCCTCCCTCCCTCTATTCTCCTTCTACCTTACTAATCTTCCTTTTGATCATTTATTTATTTGTTTTGGATTGGTACTTTCTACATATACAGAAAGGTGGGATACTCCCTGATATATATACATGCACACAGTGTGAGTTTGTTAAATTCATTCTCCCTTTTCTCCTTTTTCCCATCCCTCCTCTCTCCCTCTGGATCTCCTTCTTCTATGCCACTGTTCTTCCCTATATTCTTTATATCTGATCCTCCCTTCCTTCTTTCCTTTCTTTTGTTCTATCTTCTGCATATGAGAGAAAACATTTGACCCTTGATTTTCTGAGTCTGGCTTATTTTACTTAGCATGATATTCTCCATTTCCATTTATTTACCATCACAAGCTATATTTTCATTCTTCTTTATGGATGAGTACATAAAACTCCATTGCATATTTATACACACTTTCTTAATCCTTTCATCTACTGATGGGCATCTGGGCTGATTCTATAATTTGGTTATTGTGAATTGTGCTGCTATAAACATTGATGTGGCTATACCACCATAGCAAAGTATGCTGATTTTAGTTCTTTTGGATAAATACCATAGAGTGGAATAGCTGGGTCATGTGGTGGTTCCACTCCTGTTTGAGAAATCTTCATACTGTTTTCCAAAGTGGTTGTACTAATTTGCAATCCTATCAAAAATGTATTAGTATACCCTTTCCCCCCACATCCTTGCTAGCATTTATTATATGTATTATTGATAATTGCCATTGCAACTAGAGTGATATGAAATATCAATGTGGTTTTGATTTGCATTTCCAGTTGACAGAGATGTTAAACATTTTTTCATTTATTTGTTGGCCATTTGTGTTTTTTCTTTTGAGAAATGACTGTTTAGTTCTTTTGCCCATTTATTGATTGGGTTATTTGGTATTTTTTGAATTCTTTATATATTCCGGAATTAATTCCCTGTCAGAGGAGCAGCTGGCAAAAATATTCTCCCATTCTGCAGGCTCCTTCTTCATGCTGTTAATAATTTCTCTTATTGTGCAGAAACTTTTTAATTCGTTGGCATCCGACTTATTGATTCCTGATTTTATTTGTTGAGCTTTAGGGGTTTTGTTAAGGAAGTTGGTGCCTGCACCAATACAATGGAGTGTTGACCCTAAGTTTTCTTCTAGCAGTTGCAAAGTTTCTGGTCTAATTCCTAATCTGTGATCCACTTTGACTTGTGCAGGATGGGAGATAGAGATCTAGTTTCATTTTGTAACAAATGGATATCCAGTTTTCTCATTACCAGTTGTTAAAAAGGCTGTCTTTTCTCCAACATAAATTTTTGGCAACTTGGTCAAATATCAGATGGCCATAAGTATGTGGATTTGTCTCTGTGTCTTCCAGTCTATTTCTTTGGTCTTCATGTCTATTTTCTTGCCAACACCATGCTGTTTTTGCTACTATACCTCTGTAGTATAATTTGAGATCAGGTATTGTGATGCTGCCAGCATTGACCTTCTTGCTCAGTACTGCTTTAGCTATTCTGGATCTTTTATTTTTCCAAACGAATTTTAAGGCTATTTTTTCAAGTTCTATGAAGAATGTACATTGTAATTTAATATATATGGAAGACACTGAAACTTCTATTTCTTTATGTCACCTTTTTAAATTCCTTTTTCTTATCACCTTTTCTTTCATTGGACTCTTTCTTGACACCTTTGTGCAGAAAGTGATCACTTTCAAAGTAAGTCATTTAGCTAATTATTTTATAGAAATTAAATGTGCATCTATCATTCATCACTCATATGGAAAATATTGTTTAAAATAAATTGGTTGCTTGAAGTTCATTAAGTATCAAGAGAAGGGAAAAATAAGAAATATCCCTGGGCACGGTGATGCATGCCTGTAATCCCAGCAGCTCGGGAGGCTGAGTCAGGAGGAACATGAGTTCAAAGCCAGCCTCAGCAATGGTGAGGCACTAAGCAACTCAGTGAGACCCTGTTTCTAAATAAAATGCAAAAAAGGGCTGGGGATGTTGGGCTCAGTGGTTGAGTGACCCTAAGTTCAATTTCCAGTACCAAAAAAAAAAAAAAAGATAAATATCAAAATAAAATGAGTGTTTAATTACAAGTTACTTATGATATAAAATATTTATTATATGACTAGTTTTCTGACATTACTGTTGGAGAAACTTATAGAGAAGTTAATTTGGGAATGCTGCATTCAATGCAACAACTAGCTCACTGTTTTTGTTTAGTGAGAAACAAATGACAGTAATGAAATGTTTTTCTTGTGTCAATATAATCTACTAGTCTATGATATAAAGTGTTGCCTATTATGGTGTTTTGTTGTTAAAACAATATCCTATAACACCTACAGGGAAACATCTACAATAGTGGAAAAGGAGAAATCCAATTGATTTATTCTGTGGTTCTTATTGTGCTCTGGATGATTACTTAGAATCTAGGAAGTAGTGTCTGGCAGGCAAGGAATCATGTTTTATTTAAGTTAACCAAGTTTCTAATCACCAGAGGTAAATAAGTAGAGAGCAGAAAATAAACAGATAACCTGAAACACCTTATAAATCCAGACACCCATGTGGTTCAGTCTAAGTTCTTGCATAGATAAGGAAATGGTTCAGTGAGTAGTTGAAGGATAACTCACATTCTTTACTTGCATTTTTCAAAAATCATCATAATCCAACACACCACATCATAATCCATAACCATTTTTTTATTTATTTGAATTGAAAAAATTATGTGTATTTACGATGTACAAGGTGATGTTCTGATATGCACATGCACACACATTATGGAGTGGCTAAATCAAGCTAATTAGCATGCCCACAACGCAATCATTTTCTTCATATTCAAATTCTGTTGCCTTTCCCACACCTTCTCAACACTATACACAAGCCTCCTTTTTCTTTTCTCTTGTGCTCAGTATCTGAATTGCTGTTCTCCTTCACCTTCCTCTTCATTTTTTAATGCAGGAAGTCCTGGCCTCTGTGTCAATCAACTTAGCCCCTCTCTCCCAGCCAATGAAAATTCTTTCCTTTGAGGAGTAGAAGGAGGAAGGAACAGGAGCAAGAGTGGAGATGAAGGGTACAGGTGGGCACTTCTTGAGGCAGCGGAGAAACATGTCTTACTGTAAAATATAAACCCAAAGCATCTTCTGTGCCTTCACGCAAGCTCACTAGGATGTATTCCTAGGCTAGGGAGCCCTGTGAAACGGGCACTGGTAGAAGAATTAATGGCTTCAACAATTCATCATCTTCTTGGTATTTCTCAACAGAGGAAGGATGGAAAGCTCAGGTGAAGACAGACCACTGCCTATGGTTTCTACAGTGGGAAGAGTCAGCTTCTTATTTTTAATATCATAGGAACACCTCTGATATTTTGTCTTCAAAATTTTTACTAAACAGTATCATCTATTTTAGAAAATAGCTCAACAACAAATACTATCTTAATTTTTTCAAAATGAAAAGAAAGATGGGATCCACGGATTAATGAAAATTTAAGAGAGTAATTAACTTAGGGCTCTCCTTTCAAATGGTACTTATGACTGGTTGACTGGTGACCTGAGATTGATTTCTATGTCTAGCCTTCTTAAAGATCCATGGAAAGTAGATTCAACAAATAATTCAGTAGCTTGTTTAAGTTTTCTCAATTGACAAAAGAACTAAATCTCAGGTATATTACATACACATATAGACACACTATATGTTTTATATATATATGTATATATATATACATACACACATACTTTATATAGGTACTTTATATACAGTATACATATATAGTATACTTTACAATAAGGAGCCACTATATAATATATAATACAGTATATGCAATATCCCTTTATTTTTCCAACGTCCTTCAAAGAGGTAGGTGGTAAGCTTCTTAGGCAAATTAAATTTTCTGCAATAATACCCAAACTCAAAATTTAAAATTAGTAAAATTGCTGGAGGAAGCACAGTGAAATGGAAGAGGTAGCAGATGTGCTCTTTGACAATAAGCATTCAAGTCCTGACCCTGCCACCTCTTTTGTTTGGCTTTGGGCAGGTGCTGTAATCTGAATGTTTCTGCCATCCCCAAGTTCAAATGTTGGAATCCCAACCAGCAAGGTTAGGATTCAGAAGTGGAGTCTCTGGGAGCTGATCAGGTCACCTGGGTTCTACACTCATAAATGGTCTCATGAAAAAGACCCCAGAGAGCTCTTCACATCTTTCCCTGGGTAAAAACACAACATGAAGACACCATCTGCAAGGCAGAAAGTGGGTCCTTACCATGTGCAGTTTCTGCCTTGTCTCAGCAACCTCTGGAGCTGTGAGAAAAGCCCTTCTGTTCTTAATAAGCTGCCTGTTCATGGTCATAACAGCCTGACGGGACTAAGACAGTCATGCACCTCACCTTCTGTGAGCTTAAGTTTCTTCAGCTGTACAATTGAGGATAAACAGTTCTATAAAAGAAAATTTCTTAGCATTCTTTAACAGACTAAATTAATGTAATTCAAACTTTCCTAGGTGACTGAGAGTCATTGGCAGAAAAACTGATCCTGTGGTATGGTAGGAGGCCCTTGGGTTTGCAAGGTCCTTAGGTTCTGGTTTCAAAGGGCCCCAGACTGCTTGCCACCTGCTTGTAGGAACAGCATCACACATGAGCGTTTTGTGTGTTTGAAACTTCTTCTTATTTCCAGCCATTGTTTACTGATGTTGTCACTGTGTCAGTTTGCAACCTACTGCCTGATTTTTAAATACACTTATTGATGAATAAATATATAATTTACAATTTCCTAAACAACAGCAACAAAACAGTGTCTAGCTTGTTGAAGTCGCCAGAGTGTGACTAATGGGGAAAAGGGGTCTTTCTACATTCTAATCAACAAACGAGCTCAGAATGACTCGTGTGCTATAATTGCTGTCTGTTTTCTTTGGCTCCATCCTCTGAGGCAATGGAGGACAGCTGTTAAAATCTCCTTTCCTTAATGACACCTACTTGGACACAGTGACTGGGTTGTTAGAGAACCTTCTTTTCCCACAGCTTAAATAAATAATTTCAACCTTTACTCATGTTATATTTTCCAAGTGATTAAACTTTTTTTGTTATAATTCTATAAATTCCTTTCAGTGGTTTGACATGTCTCTTGAGCTGTCTGGTTTCAAAACCAAATTTGTTGTCTAACAATAAAAGGTTTGCCCTTTCTTTCTGTTAATTTATCTTCAAAGGATATTCACACTGGGTATTACTGCAATTTTACTAGTGGTTACACTGCAATAAGGGAGTTTAAATGTTTAACTAAAGGTCACTAAATTAGTAGTACTGAGGAAACTGTGTTCTTTTTATTAGTACAGAGTTATTAAAGAATACATATGTATATGCATATATGTTTGTGTGTTTGGTAGGTGTCTCACACACAGCTACACATACACATATGCTCCCAGTTGAAGTTGTGAATTTAGTTGGTTTCAGACATCAGAATAATTATTTTTGTGTGTGATATTAGGGATTTAACCCAGGGCACTCTACCTCTGAGCTATATCCCCAGCCCTTTTTTAAAAATTATATTTTGAGGTAGGGTCTCACTAAGTTGCTGAGGCTGTCCTCAAACTTGTGATTCTCCTGCCTCAGCCTCCCTAGTCACTGGGATTACAGGCTTGCACCACTGCACCCAGCCCCAGAAGAAATTTTTAAATAAATTAAAAGACTTGATATGGTCTTTTAAATTCTTGTTGATAAATAAAAGTGATGAGTGGGGTTGATTTTCAAAAGAAGGCCATGATCTTAAAGCAAGAAGTCTCTCCTTCCTCTCACTCCTGTACTCCATCTTTACAGGCCCCTTCTTACCTTGTGATGCATGAGTGGTTAGTGTCTTTCTATAAAAGTCTGGCACTGTTAGGCAATATTCTGGTCAATAACCATGTCTGTGTTCAGAATTTGTGCTTGAAAATAATGCAATCGAATCAACTTACGAAGTGTAATTCTTTCTACTCACGTTCATTAAGAGATCATTTGGATCTCACCTTACATTTTTCATGCACATGGATGAAATGATAGCACAATGCTCTACTCTTTTGACCAGCATCATTTCTCAAAATTTCTCACCGACTGAAGGCCCTACTTGGAAATCCTAAGGCAGTCTCTATAGCAATGTTCTATACAATGGATCTAAACCTCTGTTGCTGAAATCCTATTGGTCCCTCGACTATTTCCTAGTTATTCTTCAATAGATTAGAAGAACAATTTGCTTTCTTTTCTACTCCCTTTGTCAGCATCTGTCAGCATTTGATTAATATTGTGATCAGTGTCCCAGAAATAGGGCATAAGGATGTAAAGAAGTGACCAATTATCTGTTAGAAAATCTGTAGAAAATTTGGAAGCTGATATTTAGAAAAATCTAAGCTTAGAAAAAGCCAAGAAAAAAAAATCTAAGCTTTACAAAAGTTACACAACTGGAACAAACCTATCATTTGAGATATATACACTATTTTCATATAAATATCATTTAGGAATGAATCTGTTTCTGAGAGTCACCAAACTTACCCAGTGAGGATGGGAGATTGTTCTGAATAATATGGAGGTGATGATACATTGACAAATTCTCATTGTAGTAGGACAAATTTTCAGTATCTAGTAGTAGGATAAAGTTCCAATGGGTTGTTATAAATTTCCTAAACTTAAAATGCGACTAACAAAAAGTTCTGCTCAAACACACCCTAAAAAGGCAATACAAGATAATTGCACATTCACCTTCTAGACTTTCCATGTGTCATCTTAAAAATTGTGTGTGTGTGTGTGTGTGTGTGTGTGTGTGTGTGTGTAGGAGGTGAAAATAATGGTAGTGATAAGATATTTAAGCCAAATATTTGGGGGCAAAGATCTTATTGCCCCCAAAGTGGGGGAAATTGACTTATACTGTTGTTTGCTAGTATGGCTTAAATAAGTCTAGCATGCTTACGTTTTTCCCCTATGTTTGTTGATTTTTGACAGCTGTCAGTTGACAGATATGATTACTTTATCTAAGCATCACAAACACTGCATTAGTATCTTCGGAAAATAGACTGTGAAAGCTGGCGTTTCACTGTCCCAAGTCAATTACTGCATTCTTAAACTTGCAGTGTACTCATTTGTGGGCACCCAGGCAGCCGGTGGGTGGGTATTGATTGGGGTACAGAGCCATGTGGAGATGAGAAGTGTCTTCTGCTTAATGGGTTGGTATTAAGTAGGTGGGAATGGCTTCTAATTAGCCCATGATCGCTGCCTTTCCCTCCTTTCCCTCCTCCTGTCGGTTACCAGCTGCCAATCTGCCCCCATTTTTTTTTCTTTCTTTTTTTTTTTTTTTTTTTTTTTTTTTTTTTTTTTTTTGGAGTTCATTGCTCACTGCAGCGAAATCCTTTGTTTAAGAAAGAGGGCTCCCAGGGTCTCAGCTGCCTGGGTACAGCTTGCTGCCTACGATGAGTAGCAACTGTCAGTTTATTTTATCTCAACCTTTTCATCATGCGGCTGAGACTGATCGACTGAACCCACCTGAGAGACCTGAGGATTCCGTACCTACAAGTCATTAGCTGGGACTGCGCGGTCTTTGACCATAGCACAAGTCAACTGAGTGCTCCCTGAAACACAGTCCACTTTAACCCCATGTTACCCACCAACACCAAGGATTCTGTCCCCTTCCTGGTCTTGAAGCTGAGTTGATAGAGATGATTCCTTTGATGTCTCGTCACATGAGTCAGAGTATTTATTTGGCTTTGGCCAAGGGATGAGGACAAGCTTTGTCATGGTGATCTCACTAATGTAGGGATATTACTCCATCCAAATTCAAAGTGAATGTGAAATTAGAAGACGTTTTACAAAATGACTTTATGACATCAAGTATTAACCCCATTCTTCATGAACATCAAATGTGCCAGACTTGGAGCCTGATTTTGCAGGTATGTGATCTATAATATAACTTTTTTGTCTTGGTTTCCTGGGTTTGGTTTTAAAATAATTAGAGAAAATTTGCCTCACAGGTTAGTGATATTTTGAAAATGCTTTTTTAGAGAAACCATCTAACTTGTCGTGTCCAGGATGCATCTAAACAGAGTGACACAATGAGAAAATGTCACTACAGTGCAGCATAAGGTTCAGTAAAAATCGATGATGTGCAAAGCTCTGGAAAGATGCTGCTGCTGTTGATCACCTAGCACAGTGCAGCTGCCAGTGCACCGTATTTAGCCACAACTCAACACGGGCAGGTAGGCTTGCATGGGAAGTAAAATTTCATAAACCCTGGGCAGGGAAAGGAAAGCTATCGAATAAAGTCAATTAGTTTAAATAAATATGAAGTGACAAATATTGATAGAGGAAAAGAGTTCAAAAAACTTTTGACTTGATCAGAACATATCTAAAGAAAGCAAAAGGAATAAATGCAATGAGTAAAAGCACCCATTTGAAGTGCTTTCTGGTTTTTACTTTTGAATTTATAAATAATGTTCAGTAGTACCAGTACTGCTAAGAAATGTTATCTTTTTTTAAAAATAAAAACTACTTATAGAGGTGTTATTGAGATGTTAAGAGGGGTACTTATTTAATATTTTCAGCATGATGAGTTTGGAGAGAACGAATTGATACCTTAAGACCCACTAAATGAGCTTACATATATTGATGAAATAGCACATTTTCATGAGGAAAAGCTGATCTTGCATTATCACCTAAAATTTTGAAAAACTTAAAACACTTAAGAACAGTGCTCATGTACAAGAATCACCTGGTTAGTTTCTAAAAAAGCAGATTCACAAGGCTTATCACTAGAGACTCCAATTCATTAATTCCAAGGGGCCCTAGAATTTACATTTATAATACTCCCCAATATAACATGCAAGTGATCCTTGAATTGCACCTTGAAAAACTGCCTCAGGCTTATTGTGCGGTTTGATTTTCCACAGGGCATCTTAAAATACTTGTACATCATAGAAAATGTAACAGATTATCTCCAGTCACCAGTAAATATCTCCAAATTCAATGTCATCTTTCCTCATAAGATTCTCCCACTTAAAATTTCTTTAAAACCACTAAAAAAACAGAAATAGGGAGAGCGTGAACGGGAGGCGGAGCCGGGGGAGCTGCTCTCGAAGCTCCCCCTGGCCCCAGGCCCAGCTGCTTGAGGGGGAGGAGTTACCACCTCTCTTCGGCATCAGCACATAATATAATGATGGCTGTGACCTAAAACCCTCAGGAAGCCTTGGGGTCATGGCCCAGAAGCACCCCGAGAAAGAGGGTTGTGTGGAGCCCACCAAAGTGGTGGTGCCTCCCTCAGAACTTTAGGATCCTCCGCGGACCCTGAAATACTTTCATTCTCAGGACTCAGGGACTCAGCAGGGACTGCCCCTAATGGTACCCGCTGCTTTACAGAGCACTCTGGTCCTAAGTACACACAACCCCCAAACCCAGCCCACTGGTCGGATCCAAGCCATGGCCCCCCAAGGGGTCCAGGACCACCTAGGGAAGGAGAGGACCCTGATCAGAGTGAAGCATCTTCAGAAGAGTCAGGAGTGGACCAGGAACTCTCAAGAGAGAATGAGGCCGGGTACCAAGAGGATGGGAACCCTTCTTTTCTTTCCATTCCATCTGCTTGTAACTGCCAGGGAACCCCTGGAATCCCTGAAGGGCCATATTCTGAGCGAGGAGATGGCTCTTCTAGCAACTTTTGCCACCATTGTACCTCTCCAGCCTTGGGGGAAGACGAAGAGTTGGAAGAGGAATACGATGATGAAGAAACTCTTAAATTCCCCAGTGATTTTTCACGTGTGTCCAGCGGAAAGAAACCCCCATCTCGAAGACAGCGGCATCGCTTTCCAACCAAGGAGGATACTCGGGAGGGTGGCCGTAGAGATCCCAGGTCTGCTGGTCGACATCGACTGGGCAGGAAACGAAGTCAGGCAGATAAGCGCAGAGGCCTGGGATTGTGGGGAGCAGAGGAACTATGTCAACTTGGACAGGCAGGCTTCTGGTGGCTGATTGAACTGCTGGTATTGGTGGGAGAATATGTGGAAACTTGTGGCCATCTCATCTATGCATGCAGGCAGCTGAAAGGCAGTGATCTGGATCTTTTTCGAGTTTGGGTGGGAGTCTGGGCAGGGAGGGTGGAGGGCTGGGCCCAGATGATGTTCCATTTTCTAAGTCAAGAGCTTTACTATGGGGGTTGGACTGTTAACCCATTTTCTTAGGTTACTGGGTGCTTTGCTGCTCCTGGCTCTGGCCCTCTTTTTGGGCTGTCTGCAGTTGGGCTGGCAGTTTCTGGTGGGACTGGGTGACCGTTTAGGCTGGAGGGATAAGGCCACCTGGCTCTTCTCTTGGCTAGATTCTCCAGCTTTGCAGCATTGCTTGACTGTGCTGAGAGATAGCAGGCCATGGCAGCAGCTGGTAAGAATAGTTCAGTGGGGTTGGCTAGAGTTGCCTTGGGGCAAGCAGAGGACTAATAGGGGAATGCACCCGTAGCTAGTGGACGCTATTGCCATCCTGAAGACGAAGTGGCTCGACTTTTGAGTATGACTTGGGTTCCTGAGGATGAGTTAAACCCTTTCCATGTGCTTGGGGTTGAAACCACAGCATCAGATATTGAACTGAAGAAGGCCTATAGGCAGCTGGCGGTGATGGTTCATCCCGATAAAAATCAACATCCCCAGGCTGAAGAGGCTTTCAAGGTTTTGCGGGCAGCTTGGGACATTGTCAGCAACCCTGAAAGGCGGAAGGAATATGAGATGAAACGGATGGCAGAAAATGAGTTGAGCTGGTCTGTGAGTGAGTTTCTGTCCAAGCTGCAAGATGACCTCAAGGAGGCGATGAATACTATGATGTGTAGCCGATGCCAAGGAAAGCACAGGAGGTTTGAAATGGACCGGGAACCTAAAAGTGCCAGATATTATGCTGAATGTAATAGGCTGCACCCTGCTGAAGAAGGAGACTTTTGGGCAGAATCAAGCATGTTGGGCCTCAAGATCACCTACTTTGCACTGATGGATGGAAAGGTGTATGACATCACAGAGTGGGCTGGATGCCAGCATGTCGGAATCTCCCCAGATACCCACAGAGTTCCCTATCACATCTTATTTGGTTCTCGGATCCCAGGCACCAGTGGTCGCCAGAGGGCCACCCCAGATGCCCCTCCCGCTGACCTTCAAGATTTCTTGAGTCGGATCTTTCAAGTACCCCCTGGCCAGATGTCCAATGGGAACTTCTTTGCAGCTCCTCAGCCTGGCCCTGGGGTCACTGCAGCCTCCAAGCCCAACAGCACAGTACCCAAGGGAGAAGCCAAACCGAAGCGGCGGAAGAAAGTGAGGAGGCCCTTCCAACGTTGAAGCCCCCTCTCTTTTTTCCTCAACTCAATGTCAGGGAGTCAAAAGGGCTGTGTACAGCACAGGATGGAGTTTGATTTGATTATTTTTAAATATTTTAAAAAGGGAAAATGTTAAGCTTAAATTGTTCACTCAGTACTCATAGGAAGCCCCTGAACCACTCGCCTTCCTCCCCCAGCACCCAGGAACTGAATCTTGTCTTCTGACAATACCAAAGAAATAGGGGGGGTTAGAGCAAAGAACCTAAGGCCTGGACCTAGGCTGGACAATGTATCCCTTTGAGGTATGGGAACTGGGTATTTCCCTGGGGTATGTATGCCTTTGTCTTGTCATTTGCTTTTATAGCAGATGATATTACCCCACCCCTGCTTTTTAAACTGAGTCTATCTTATTTCTTGACCCATTTCAGGGGGAAACCCCCTCCTGTACTCTGATATACTAGATAAGACAGAACAAGAAAGCATGTAGCCCTAATTTTGAAGATGCATAGAGTTCAAAGAGTGTAAACTGAACTTTTCCTTTGACTTTCACCTTGTGGGAAAATCACCCTACTTCAAGCTTATTGCTGCAAGATGGCCAAAATTAATAATTTTTAAGAAGCAGACTCATGCCCTCTGCCTTTGGGTGAGGGGAAAGGATAAGAGGGTTCCTAGAAGCCCTCTTGTGATCTAAGGGTTTGTATTTTTTTAAGTTTGTTCATATTTGTATGTACATATCTATTTAAAGCCAGGGACTATCTTTCTATAAATATATAACTGGCAAAAAAAAAAAAAAAAAAAAAAAAAAAAAGAAATAGGTTAGATTGGGATGGAATACAATAGAAAACTATCAGACTGTGTATAGGGCATAAGTATTATCTCTGTCAAACTCTTGATTCAACTATGTTACAAGGCAAAAATATATTTCTTATTGTAGATTTTTTTGTAAAAGAGGCTCACTGTTTTACAATCCATTCTTCAAAGTGATCTTTTTGAAGAATCAAAGTCCTTTTCTCAGACCTCAGTGATAATTCTCCACCATAATTGGAATAAAATTAAAAGTCATTACAATGGTGTACAAGGACTAAATTGACCAGCTTCCCCTCAAACCTTAGGCCATACCTCCCTCTCCCCTATAATCCACCTGCTCCAGCCATATTGGTCTTTTGGTTGTTGAATAAGTTTAGCTTTCCCTGGATATCTTCTCTCTACCTTAGATAGTCCAGGACTTGACACCTATTTCAGTCAGGTTTCTTTTCACCCCATGCCTTTGAGAGGTTTCTTGTAAACTTCTGTTTAAAAATAGGCCTCACTCTCTGCCCAAACTCTTATCCTGCTTTCTTCATTATACTTAGCACTATTTTGAGAGGCTGTCTGCAGGAACTAAACCTCTGTTTCCATCTTTAAGAAAATTTCTAATCCTTTAATCCCAGTGGCTCAGAAGAGGCAGGAGGATCGTAAGTTCAAAGTCAGCCTCAGCAATTTAGCAAGGCCCAAAGAAACTTAGGGGAGATACCCTGTCTCTAGATAAAATATAAAAAAGGACTGGGGCTGTGGTTGTGGCTCAGTGGTAGAGCTCTTGATTCTCAGCACCACATATAAATAAATGAATAAAATAAAGGCCTATCAACATCTAGGGAAAAAAAAAGGGGGGGAGGCTGGGGATTTGCCGCGGGAGTTAAGCATCCCTGGGTTCAATGGTTCAATCCCTGGTACCAAAAAAAAAAAAAAAAAAAAAGAGAGAAGAAGGAGGAGGTGGAGGAGGAGGAAGAGGAGGAAATTCCTTAGCTGGATGTGCTGGTGCATGCCTGTAATCCCCAGTGATTCAGGAGGATGAGACAGGAGAATTGCAAGTTCAAGACCAGTCCTGACAACTTAGTGAGACCCTCAGAAACTTAGTGAGACCCTGTTTCAAAATTAAAAGCAAAAAGGACTGGAGGTGTATGTAGTTCAGTGGTAAAAACTCCTCTGGGTTCAATCCCCAGAAAATGAAAAAAAAAATCTACTTAAAAATTTAGGTGGGAAATGGAGAATTGTTCTCACTGTAGGTGTTCAAAAAGGTCCTCACAGTCCAACTTTTCTTGCAGCTGGGATGGGGTCATGTGAACCAGGCTCCGCCAATCAGCTGCATGCATGCTAAATTCTGCACTGGTAACTAGTGATGCAGAACTGGAAAGTCCAACCTGGAAAGGAATGGCATCGGGCAAGGTTCTGTAACCTGCCGACACGTATGTGCTACTAGAAATTTTTTTCCACAGTCTTTGCTGTTTCTATAATCCTGGTTTTGGGATACACAAACCTGAACGATTTGAGGTTTTTATTTTATTTTTTTATGGATAGTTCCTTTACATCCCTGTTATTGTTTGTATAAATTTTTATGTAGACCTAGGTTCACATAAGTATGCTTATGATGATATCAAAACTGTAATTATTGAAATATATTTTCAGTTGGATCTATTGATGAACATGGATTCTTTTACTTGTAGATATTTTAAATTTTAGTATATGCCTTGATCTTTCCTATTTTCAAACTGATATGCAAAAAGTCCAGAAGAAATCCAAAGGAGCGATAGGTTGTTTTGGTCTTTCGTCTTTTATAAATCATATTTGTACTGAGAAAGCTACCCAGTAGAAAGCTGATATTTTTTCAAAAAAAAAAAAAAAAGAAAATTTCTGTGTTAGATATAAGAAGTGACAGTATCATGCATAATTATCTATGCAATTACACTTGCACATGCTTGGAAATTTTTAGCCAGGAATGCTTAATAACATTTGCATGGTTAAATGAGACAGCAGAAACAACTGGAAGGGCCTCAGGGCATGGTCATCTATTTAAGCATCCACTTGGATTTTCAACATAATTAGTCATATAATTGTGTGCCTAAACTTAGTAGATTCATGTAAGGAATTATAAATTATTAAAAAGTAGTGCTTGTAATGTTTTGCTCTGTATTTCCTGCCAATCAAATTACTAAGGAATATACCATATTCACATTTCATCACATAAAATTTCAAATGAAATTACAATGTAAAGCCCTGGATGAAGGTGAACAAGTAAATTCATTCAGATGAGGGGTAGCTAGCTAATGTAGGTATCTGGACATCTATATTTTTAGGGAGTATTTCTGTGATCCAGTCATGATCATCAGCCTGATCATCAGCCTGTTCATCTCTGCCTACGAATATTCTTTTGAAAAAAATATTATTTCTTTTGCTCACATTGTATGCAACACAACTGCTCTTTTTGTATTGTGACAAAAGGGAATCATTACTCAGAGGCCCTGTTTTCATAATTGTTAGTGGGTGATGATAAAAATCTGGGCCCAATAGATCTGAATGGTGTAAATGTTAACCTCGAAATTTTATGATGGGTATTTCGACCTAGTTCTCCTGATTTCCATAGCCAATTCTCTTGTTGACTATTGATTTTTGTAGCTTCATTTCATTTGTTTTTATCCATTTTCATTTTAATATCTGAATTTAAAATATATGAGACTTGAAAATTATGCATCCCTTCCCAGGAGTATAGTGTCTAATAAACAAGACTAGAACACCTTGAAAATGTTGGACTAAATGTCCTTCGGTATGAACACAAAACATACTCTACTAGCTGAGGATACGATGAAATGTATTGTCTTAAGAAATCAGATTCATCTCTCTAAGGCTAAAATTAACTGGTCTATTCTCTCTCAGGTGCCCAATACCATTTTGGATGTCAATAAATGCAGTTCCTTAAAGGGATAACACTGAAAATAATTAACTTTAATTTCCCCTATTGGTTTAATGAAGTCCAACTTTGTTTAAACTTAATAGGCCTGATGACAGAACATCTACTTGCACAGAATTTTTGGTTGAAGGTTAGAAGAAAATGAAAGAAGGTAGACAAACAAACAAAACCCTGAATACACTGTGGTTTTAAAGGATTTGGGGAGACCAAATATTGTTTGGTGCTTTTAAAATTTATTTCATTGCCACAGTAGTTCAGAAGGTTCAGAAAGTATGTTCAAGAACATTCATAGTGATTCAAAGATTTATCAGGAAGGTCAAGATACTGGTCATGACAGACCAGCATTACATATACTTGTGTTTCTTTTCATTAGATTCTCACCCAATATTTTCCATACTGAGCACATTGTGCTCACCCCCAGGAGGCAAGCATCACCAATGAAAAGTGAAATATATATCTAGGAATTGTTATTCAAGTCAGCCGTCACTTATAAGGCACAATAAAAAATTTCTGAAAAAGTATTTGTCATGAAAAACATTGATTTTTTTTTTTCTGTCAATTATACTATAGAATCTAGACTGTAGACTTTTTGGTGGTGGGGGTGTACTGGGGATTGAATCCAGGGGTGCTTAACCAATGAGACACATCTCAAGCCCTTTTTATTTTTTCATTTTGAGACAGGGCCTCTCTATGGTGCTTAGAGCCTTGCTAAGTTGCTGACGCTGGTTTTTAACTTGTTATCCTCCTGCCTCAGCCTCCCTAGTTG
Organism: Sciurus vulgaris; assembly: GCF_902686455.1. NCBI lineage: Eukaryota > Metazoa > Chordata > Mammalia > Rodentia > Sciuridae > Sciurus > Sciurus vulgaris. The sequence goes on from NC_136469.1 coordinate 25,049,634, forward strand.
CTAGGATTACAGGCATGCACCATTGCATCAGGCAGGAACATTCACTCTTATCTGGGAGTGAAAAATACGAGAAGGACAGACTAAAAGAATTCAAAGAAAGTGAATTCTGGGACTGTGGATTAATTTTTTTTTTTTTAAACCCCAACCAGGGAAGGTTTAGAAAGAATTAGAAACTAACAAAACTTGTGATTTCAGTATCTGTGTTCTTTAGATACCAATGACATATCACTTCTTTTTTTAGAGGAATTTTTATGGATCAAGAATAACTACAATTGCCCTAATAGAACACCAAAGAAAGATGAAGTATACATAGGGAGAGGGTTTTTTTTTGAGCCCCCAAATTCTAGTAGTGGTAGAAGGCACTTAGCTACATTGGCACAGTTATGTGGAATTCATGACCACACGTGAAGCACAGATCCCTCACTGGGAATGAGACCCTGACTTTCTACAGCTATGGCTCCAGCATTTTCCCTGATTTTGCTAAGGTTTAATGACCCAACAAACTCTTCAGACGCTTCTCAAGCTAGCAATTAAAGACAAAATTAAAACACAACTGGATTAGAGCAACCTGGTTACATTTTTCTTGCAAGTGGTGAGTTCAGTGTGTGCTGGGAAGTTAAGACTGGTAACACCATCAGCTACCAAGAACTGTGAGCAGAATCTAAAAGAAGTATCGTTTTTGTTTGAGCAATCAAGAATTCTCTTTTATTGAACCAAGGCAGCAGATAGAGAAGGAGATTCTCAGAGGGGGGAAAAAAAGAATAAGAAGAAGAAGGAAAAAAAGAAAAAGATCTTTCAACCCGAGGGATCTAGAGCTACATTAGTATTTCCCAATGAAGTGAGCATTAGCTTCTGAAGAAATATTTTATTCTTGTCACTTGTGTTGTAGAAAATGTATGAAGGTGGTGAACTGTGTTGAATGAGGAAATTTGAAATTCAGGCTCAAATTCTGCTGCCCTTTTTCTTTTAAAATTTGGTTATAATTAAGTATTGATTTGTCTTTTCCAAATCAATGTTTTCCCTTTGTCATTATGTTCTTATCAATTGTTGAGGCTATTGAGTTTCTCTATGTCCTTTTTTGGACATAGAGAAATAATCTATTATGATTAAAGTAAGTTTAGCAGACAAGATTCATATCCTTACGCTTCATTTGGACACTAGCATGGAGTTCACAGAGAATATATTTTAATGCTTATATTCTTTTTGTACCATGAAGCTTGCTGTCTGTCACTAGAAGTGCATGCCCCAAACTCCAATGACCCTTCAAAATATATAGGCAGAACCACCGCCTATAGATACATCCTGCCTAAGATGTCACTGCTGTCCCAGTTCTCCCTCTGAAGTTCCCACTGCTGCTGCCCTGGGAACCATCTTGAAGGATCGGGAGCTTTGGGAGGGAGTTCAGGCAAAATGAAGCCGTGGTAACAAACTACTCTGACGATCTCAGTGGTTTGCCACAAAAAAAGGAGGATTCTGTGTTTATGCATCTTGGGCTACAGATAGGAATGATTTTCCAGGGCAAACACTCTCCCTGTGGAAGTATGGTGACCCAGGCCACTTCATTCTGATAGCTCCATTGTTTTTAGTAAGTCTTCCTTCCTCTGCAGCAGGGAAACAATCAGCCACAGGGTCTCAGGTGGACTCACCTATGTTTTGGCCCAAACATGACTTTTGCCTACAGCCCATTGGATTGGCCAAGACTAGTCATTGCTCTGTGCAGTGTGTATGGGGAGGTTGGGGGAGGAGGCTGAGAAGCGCAGACTTCCATATGCCCAGAAAAGGAAAGAACCAGACACCTGTAGGCACTTGGAACTTCTACCTTCTGCCTGAGTAATGGTTATGGAACTCTCTGAAGTTATAAGCAGTAATCATATATTTTTTCTGGAGAGAGACCCTAGTTTTTATCAGATTTCTCAGAGAAAGACTTATCATTTAAAATTTCTAACAATTTTTTTTTTTTTTTTTTTTTTTTTTTTAAGGCATAGATTCATACTGAAGAAAAGAAAACTTTCAGGAATAGTTTAGAAAAGTTGAATTTAAAGGCTTCCTCCCAAATTTTATAATAGAAATCTGTGTTGGCCTCACAACCCATAATTATCTTGCCCCATGCTGCCTGAATAATTTCAACTACTTACTAGTTATAACTGTCCTCAGTTCTGGTCATAGGCAATCTTCCAAAATAAAAAAAGATCTTGATTGCTCTGAATAGTAAAGGACTTTCAGTAGGATATCAGCCAGTTGAATCAGATTTTTTTTTTTTTTTTTAGCAATGTTTCTATAACTTTGATGCTTTGAAGAAATGGGTGCTTTTATTAGGAAAGGAATTGAGTTGGGAAGAGGGTAAGGGAGAACATGAGGTATGTTTGCAATTCAGGGAGAATGTCAGATTTTGAGGTACTGGCTATGCTTTAAAGACATTTAATCAATTCTGCTGTATAAAGTAACTTATCCAACAAACAATTCCACAGTTCAAATCTTCCATGTGCACTATTAGGGGCCGGGCACTTAGCTTACTGCTGGGGCTACAATAATAGCCATAGTTGCTTGGCATTTCATTTTTAGAGTGGCATTAGCTGCAAATAAGAAAATCCCAGCTAAAAGTAGCTTTGGAAATAGAAAACTTGGGGGGTTGGAGAGTTGTTGGTCAAAGGACTCAAAATTTTAGTTAGGAAGAATAAATTAAGAGATTGATGGCACAACCAAGTGACTTTATTCAATAATGATATGTAGAATATTTTGGGCAGTAAAGTTTAAGTGTTCTCACCTCAAAAATAAGTTTGCGAGGAAATTGTTATGTAAATTAGTCATTCCCCCATATATGTAAAACATCAATTGTATACAAGTTTGTATAAATTTTTTTGTCAATTAAAAAGAATAAAATAGAGAAATTTATCTCCCATGAAAAATGGTGGTAATTCGGGGTTGGTTACTTTAGCATCTGGGGGCGTCATGAAGCCTCTAGGTCTATGCTTTCTTGCCGCCATCCTCAGCATCTCCACAGCTCAGCTGCAAATTGCTTAGAGCAAATCCAGGCAGCCCACCGTCACACGTCAACATTTAAAGTCAGGAGGAAGGACTCTCCTTGCTTTGTGCCCTATTTCAGGATGAAGAACACCTTCCCAGGAATTCTTCAGATTTTCTTCTTTTATATCATTAATTAGAATTATGTGTCACACATCCTCCCCAAAAGCTGTTACATGGCATGTCTACTGAGATCACAGTGGCTGGCTTATATAGGACTTATCCAACCACTGCCATGGAGAAAGGCCACCTCCCCTGGGACACGGCAGCTCCAGGGGTGAGAACCATCAGGCTTCTGCTGACAGGTAGGACGATGGGCAATGGCCGCCGGGTAGGCAGCCAAAGGGTCTTCTACAAAGGCGCACTACGTCCTCGGACAGTCAAGGCCACATGCTGAGGAGGGAACTGTCATCTTCCTCTTTTTAGTTATTTATTTTTTTGAGGCTAATAACTCTCCTAATGTTTTATTGGTAATTAAGCAATGGAGGCTGATTTCAAAACCAGATCATATGCAAAACCCCGTAAGCTTTTACACCAAATGTAAGCTGCCTCCATTTGTCATCTGTCTCTTGGGGACAGGTAATAGAGGCAGGTTCCCAGGTCCATCAGCTGTGAGGTGGTTGAGTTGGGATTCAAACAAATAGACTGTCTAATTCCAAAGCCCAAATTCCTCACATCACAAAACACAGGACTATGGTCAAAGAAGACTGTTCATCCGGGAACTACATCTTTACACAACAAATAGCTTCATCTAGCTTGAGTTCCCCTCAAATTTGTGCTTCATTTTGTGGTCCAAAAATGACAGAAAACAGTGTTATCATAGACTGTGAGTAAGGAACTTTGTAGAAATTGTGGGGAGATTGTGCAATGATCTTTTTGTCTACCTTTATCTCACCCGACCCCAAACACTGTGTTGATACACCTGCGGTCCTACTGCAAAAACAGTGCAAAGGATTTATTTATGTGGGACTTACTGCAAACCATATTGGGACCTCACAATAATTCTCATTTCAACATTTTCTAACACTCAGGCTAAAATGAAATTGAAAAGATAAGTATTTTATCAGAAAACCAAAAATCGAAGGTTTAAAGAACTGAAAAGAAATTCAGAATTCACACAGTCTGATCACATCCCCTCACCCCAATTTTACAAATGAGGTAGCTTGTCCAATGCAGAGAATCCTACTTTGTAAGGATGCTGACACTGAAAGGCTTATCATATAATTGTGTTTGATACACCCTACATCACACACACCAGAGTCTCAATAATAACATGGACATCAAACCAACAATGGTAGTCACTGAAAGCCACTCAAATATTTTGTAGCAGAGAGGCTATTTAGGATACAGCCCACTGGAGATATCCAAATTTCTCCGTATTAAAGTCACTTGGAATTTTTCCTTTCTGCACAATTACATCACCAACTTGATACATATTTAGGAGTATTAGTTTTATTTAATTTACTTATTTATTTTTAGAGTTTTAGGAAACCCTCTGCTTTTTCTAAATTTACTTTTCTTAGTCTCCTTGTAGAAGTAGTCAATTCTAGTTCTGGATTCAAAGACTGAAACAATTTCTCATAGCAACAGCAAGAAAGTCATCAAAACCCACAAGACCTATTCTAGAAGGCTTACATGTACCGAAGTCTGTGATGATTTGGGGCTGAAAGTTATCTCAGGAAAAACACATCACCCACCCTAAGCCAGCAGAAATCTCTGCAATCCGAGAAAAACAACAACGATATGGTAACTAAACACAGCCCTTTAAAGGGACCCTACTGCTGGGCCATGAGAACACATCTGCTAGAACAGCCGCGCCCAAAGTGGGAGCACCAAAGAGATTCTGTCCCCAAACTGAACTGAGGAGGCACCCCACCTGGCACATGAAACTATGGTTTTGATAACTGTTTTACGTCTTGGTCTCCTAAATCTATCATTTGGGTCTTCTTGGGGTCCGCTTCTATTCATTTATCTTCTCCTCATTATGAGTCCCGTTTTCCTGCTTCCTGGCATGTCTAGATCATTTTGATTGCATGTCTGATACTGTACATTTTACCTTGTTGGATTACTAGATATTTTTTACTCCTATAAATATCCTTGAGTTTTGTTCTTCCCAGTGAAGTTATGTGATGGGCTGACAGCTCTGGCTCCATGAGAATGTTCTAGGCCAGACTCTAAGGGAAATGACTAAACAGACTCCATTTTGCTCTAAGACTCCATGTTATGTAGGAAATAAGCTTCTCCCATGGGAACACCCCACCTCTGTGCCCATCATCAGTTACTTGGTGTGACATGTTTAATAATATACAATGGCAACTCCTATGTAGTAAAGAATTGCTCTCTTTTGATTCCTATCACTCCTAAACAATGTACCATGTGAACAGTGATTGTATGGATGTTAGTAGCCATTCTTTAGTTTGTACCTAGGTAAGGGTCATTTTGACCCACTTCCCCCTCTGTTGATGATCTCATGATGTTAATGTGTAATTTCGAATCATAGCAACAGACACTTATGATTGATGTGATTTTTGGTATAAGAACCCCTACAACCCTGTGGTCGGGGCTGTTCTCCCAACAGTCATTTTTTGGGGCATTGTGTGAGACAGTCAGCCGGCCGGCTTAATAAAGACTCTCAAATTTGGACTTCTCAGTGGTGATCGGGCTGTTCTTAAGTTGCACCCCATAACAGTTACTTGGAAACAGTTTGATCCCTTTGATTCTTGTCTTCCAGCTCTGTTAGGTGGGACCAAAGCAATCTTTCATTTAGAGCTAATTTTTCCCCATCACTAAAGTAATACCTTAATGAGTCCTCCTTCCAATGCCCCATGTTTTGTGAGGTTTTTCTAACTGGTGGAGACACAAAGTATTCCCAGCTGTGTCTGAGCATCAAGGATTGTTCTACCTGATCTTTATTTTTTATTTTTACAGACTGCATTTTGATTCATTGTACACAAATGGGGTACATCATTTCATTTCTATGGTTGTACACGATGTAGATTCACACCATTCGTGTAATCCCACATGTACATAGGGTAATGATATCTGTCTCATTCCTTTTTCATACCTACCTCCCACTCATTTCCTTCTGGGTAATATAAAGTTCCTCCATTTTTCTCTCACCTTCACCTCTCACCCTATTATATATCATCATCCACTTATCAGGGAAAACATTGGTTTTTTGGGTTTGGCTTATTTCACTTAGCTCAGTTTATACCCAAAGAACTTAAAATTAGCACACTATATAGTAACAGAGCCACAACAATGTTTATAGTAGCTCAATTCACAACAGCTAGATTAAACCAACCTAGATGCCCTTCAATAGATGAATGGATAAAAGAAACTGTGGTATATATACACAATGGAATGTTATTCAGCCATAAAGAAGAATAATATTATGGCATTTGCAGATAAAAGGATGGAATTGGAGAATATCATGCTAAGTAAAATAAGCCAATCTATCTGATCTTTTTGAGTGGTATTTTCCCTTCACCTTTGGTACTTTCTTCCTATGCACATAATGATTAGGACTCAGTTGAAGACTGCAGAACTCTGCAAGGGCCAGCTCTCTCTGTGCAGCTGTTTCTTTTCTTTTAGTTTTTTTTTTTTTTTTTTTTTTTCTTTTCCTGCAGTGTTGGGAACCAGACTCAGGCCCTTGCCCATATCAGGCACTGAACTACACCTCCAGCCTTCCTTTCTCTTGGTTGTGAACTCTTCCCAGGAGGCCTTCATGAGCCGCCAAGTCAGCCCTCAACTCAGGGAGCCTCCTGGGCTCTGCCTTGACTCTCCTCCCTGTGCTAGACCTGGGGAACCTTCCCCAGGTAGTACCTGGGACAGACACGCACTCAGCTCATATGTTTCCCCTTCCTCAGGGGCCACCGTCCTGTGCTGCCTGTCATCCGTGGTCTATAGAGTTGTCTCCTATGCTTTGTTTATTCTGTCAGTTGTTTAAAAGGGGGGAGTAAATCTTGACCCCCATCACTCTATCCTGGCCAGGAACATAGTTTTGCCAGTTTCTTTCCACTATGATTATTTTTATCCAAATTGTATTTTAAAATGCAATCTTTAAACATGTTAGATATGACTTTTAACTAGCAATGAAGTACTGTAATCTAAAAGAAATGGGAACATATGTATGTAGACTCTAGAATTTTAGAATTTTAGAATTGTGCTAGAATTTTAAATATGCTTTGTCTTTCAGAATATTATTGCATGACAGAGGCATTAAAAAGTATGGAGCATGGATTTCTTTGGTACCATATAACTTGATCGCTGCATGATTCTATAAAACTCAGAAAAGCTCAAGAAGTCTGTTACTTATTTTCAGAAGATGGAAAGAAGATGTAGAAGTGGTGCCAGATTATGGAGGGCAGAGACAGCTGCAAACTGGAGTGAGTGGAGAAGGAATAATGATAAGAAGAGAGGTGGACATATTCAGGAATTGGGGGCCCTAGAAACAGTGGGGGAAGGGCAGGGCTGGAGGAAATGCTGAGAAGCAAGAGGGCCGAAATCGGAAGGGCAAGTCGAACGTCTTCAAATGAAATAGTTCCCTAGGCTTGGCAACCTCATTGGTGCCAACTGGGGAAAAGAAAATTGCACATGATATTAGATAGCTAGAAATTACTATAAATTCTATTACAAGAATCAAATACTTAGCTGGGCATGGTATCGCATGCTTATAATCTCAGTAGCTTGGGAGGCTGAGGCAGGAGGATTGCAAGTTCAAAGCCAGCCTCAGCAATTCAGCAAGGCCCTAAGCAACTCAGTGAGACCCTGTCGCTAAATAAAATTTTAAAAAAGGGCTGGAGATGTGGCTTAGTGGTTAAGCACCTCTGGGTTTAATTCCTGGTTACAGCACCCCCCTACAGAAAAAGAATAAAATACTTGTACTTGGCATTTATATAGTTGTTTATTATATAACAGTAATGATAAATTCCCTTTTGTGGAAGCCCACAGAAACTTATGTTTGTGGGGAGGGGGAAATGATAATTAAAACACTTATGAACATGAACATCCCTTAGGGACTACAAAATACCATATTCATTCAGAAAGATGCTTTTACTCAAGAACAATAGACAATTCCAGAGGAATATTATCAATGATCTATTTGGAACATATCATAAAAAGCTGAAGGAACTTGAATTGAAATCTTTCTCTATCCCAAAGCTAGTAAGTGCTCAATGTAGCATTAGAACCCAAATCACTGAGCTCTTATGCAATAGCCCTGCTCAGTGACACCAAGCTTCAGAAGGTGATTTAGTCAAAATCTTCACCAGAATCTCTGTTTTCTGTGTCACATGGTTGAATATATTATTAGAGACAGAGATCTGCTGACTTTTTGGCTAATTCTGTAACTTTCTCCTCATTCAGTAGGGTTATTTAACACACATACAGAAAGAAATGATTACAGTAGAAAATGAGCTCCCATCATGAGTGTAGCATTTCCTTGTTTGTGTTTTCTTTTTAAAAAAAAAAAAAAAAAAAAAAAACTTTTATTCCTGCATTATAGTTGTACACAATTTGACCTATCCACACACGCGTACAACATAGTTTGCTCCATTTCAATCCCCCGTTCCTCCTCTTTTGCTCCCATGACCCCCTTCCTCCACTGTACTGGTCTTCTTTCTATTTATTTATTTTAATTGGTACATTACAGTTACATATAAAATTGGAACGCATTGTGATATACATGCACATAGTATAATTTGGTATACTTCACCAGAAAGGTTGATTCAAGAAAGAAAAAGGCAAGCAAAGAAAGGGTAAGAAAATGCTGACATTAAACCCAGGGTGCGACATGAAGCCAACATAAGCCACGGGCTGTGAGACGGTCAGGGTTTTGATTGTTTTCTTGTAGGAATATTAAATAATTCATAAAACTGGGGTGATATTTTTTGCCACTCAAGTAACCTTTACATTCCATTTCATAGAAACTAGTAAGTGTCTTTAAGTACCAACCTAGCCAGCATTCTCATCTATTTCTATACTTAGGACTTACATTTTATTTCTCAGATATATTATACTTGACTACAATAAGGAAGTGAATTAAAAAGCCATGTTACTGATATAATTTTCATCAATGATGTGGTTAACAATGCTGGCACTTAAATGGCTATAATTACATATCTAAATTAACATTGCTATTAAGTTGAAAAGGAAAGGGTGGCTGTTTCCCATCTAGGTCCACAATCTCCAAAAAGCAAAAGGCAAAACAAATTAACCTTTCATACCAAAAAAAAAAAAAAAAAAATTCTCCTTGATTGTAAAGATAATAGCTCCAGTAAGGAAGGCAGAAGTCTGTTCTGGAGAACTCAGCAGATATTCATGGACCCGTAAGCCTTCCAGAGCCAATCACATTCAGTTGCTTCAGGTTGGAATACTTCTGTTGAAGTACAATAAATTTGAATTTATTTTCTAAATCTCCCATTTTGGAAGGAGACTCTATTCTTGCTTTAATATTGGAAAGGGAAGGAGGGAGATGAATCATCTCAACTATACTAAGTATTAGAATAGTAGGAAGTTTCCTGTATTTGCCACATTCCCTCTGAAAGACACAGAGATGAGAGCGGTTTGCTGGTGAGTCACTGTTGTATTTCATCTAGGGACCTGAGTGTGCTCACTGCTCTATTCCCTTAGGGGGTCATGTTCCTCTGCTTAAAAGAATATTGCCTGCTCTGAGCTAATGATTTGTTTGCAGGATGGAAGTCTCAGAGGTGACGATAACGGCATAGCTTTATAATGTATCTTTCAGATCTTTGATCTGCTTTTTTTTTTTTTTTTGGAATACATGGGACCCCTCAATAGCAAGATTAAAGATTCCTCTTCATAGAAGAAAGGCAAAAGTTGAAAACTTAAAAGCGGCTCAGCTTTCCAAATAATATTTTTGTATTTTGTCAATTTGTCAACATCCTGTTTGGTAGTGTGATCCTTCATTCATGTGATAATTGGATGGTAATCCAGATACCGTGTGGGATCATAGGCTTTCCAAGGAAACCCAAGGATTTTGTTTCACAGAAGTGGTTAGTGCAAACTAGTCTATGATCGGGCATACATACTCTTTTTGAATTCTATTTAATTCAATAAATATTTACTTGGGACCTGGTAGATGTTAAACATCGGTGCCTTCTTTTGTAGGGAAGACCAAGAATCAGAACCTGGATTTGAGAGACTCACACTCTTCAGGCAGCTGAAGCAACTGCAGAAATCGCCATGTTGGATACAGATTATGACAAACCAAATGTGCCTGGTCAAAATAATGACATTTGATTTGGGGACAGAAAGATGAGACCACATTCAAACAGGAGGGGATCAGGGAAGGGCTCAGCATCTGAGGACCTGGCAGGATGGGCTGCATTTCTTTGGGGGAGACTGGAGCTAGCAGTAATGCAGTATTAAGGAACGTTGTGTGTGGGTGTGGGGGGGGTGGGAAAGCCAACAAAGAGTTTGAAGCAACAAACACGGAGTTGTGGCTTCATGTTTTTGAAGCATTTTAAAGCAGATTCGAGTATATTTTGAACCAAAAATATTTATGTAAACAAATATTTACATGTTCTATAATGTCCTACAGGTTTTATTTCCAAATATGAAGATTAGCCCTAAACCCCGCATGCCAGTAATATGACCAGTGACTTCTCATTTGCACTTAAATCTGAAAGATGATTATTTTTCACTTTTACAGTGACGAAGCTCATCCATGCATAGATTTCTAATCTGCATGAAATGAATGAGTAAGGTGGTATGTCTTGATAGCACTCTGAAGAACGCATCTACCCTTCTTTGCCATACAGAAAACTGAGTTCTTAATGGCCAAATATTTTGAGATGCATTTTTCACTCTGCTTCTAAGTTCTTTTGTAACAGAATATGATCTTACCAAAAAGAGAGAGACAAAATATAAAACATATAGAAACATGAATAGCTTTTTACAGTGAAGGAAAGCAGAGAGAGAGAAAGACTTTTAAAAATCTGAAACCAGGATCACAACAAATAAACTTGGATCTGACCAGAAGATGGTGTTTCCTGGAGTAGTTTTTTTTTTTTTTAAATTTTTTAAATTATCATTGTGATGGAGAGCATTTACCTAAGATAAACTTGAAAACGTGCGTAAGCTCAACTTAATCTCTATTGAAACTTTATCAGCGCTGGTCATCTAACATGGATCACACTTCCCTCTGCTTTATCTCCTGCAGAATATCTGGGTAGAATATGTCAGAGCCTGGGTAGAAAACTACAGAAGGAACTTCCAAATACATGACATTAAGACAGCATCCTGATGTAAGCAGAATGCTATCTAAAGGTGATCAATTAATAATTGACCATAAACATTTTGGGGGCACCTGAGCACACTGAAATGCACCAAGCTGTCTGCTTCTGAAAGTTTCATCTTAATTCCCTTTTACTGTGAATGTATTCCTAACAAGACCTTTTCTTGTTCTATAACTAGGAACTGAGAGTGATAAGAGGTATTCTAAGTGGGCTGGGGATTTAGCTCAGTTGGTAGAGTCCTTGCCTTGTATGCACAAAGCCCTGGGTTTAATCTTCAGCACTACCACACACACAAAAAAAAGTATTGTAGTGACCTGAGAGGTGATTTTTTTCGTGTGCCTAATTTACTATTATATCCTATGGAAGAAATAAACACCAGAACAGATCACTGTTCCATCTAAACGACTTCCTCAGACTTCATGAGCTTTTGCCTCGTGATTCCACTTGGGTTATCCCAAAACATTCCAAATATTTTTACATTAAAAAGTTTGGCTTGCAAACAAATAACTGTGTAACTCAAAGGTGTGTCACAGGCAGTTCTGAGCTTGCTTTGTTTTTAGATATTCTATTCTAATGTTCTTAACTGGAAATCAGAGCCTGGCTAAGTGGACACACAAAGCTGACCCTTACATCTTGTCTAGTTGTTTTCAATAGACTATTTTAACTCCAATTTGTCACAAGAAAAATATGTTGGAAAAAAGTAGTGTTAAGAGAAAGTAATATCAGATATTTTGCAAATTAATATTTAAGCTCAAATTGATACAGAGGAATAGGGTTATTTACAGGAAGTCCACAAATAGTATAACACTAAGCATTATAAAAATGCATAAGCTTATTTCACATTACTTACAGCTGATTAGTACATATTGTGAACTACTTAAGACAACTGGAAAAAATCAGCTTGAGATTGATGATTTGTCCACTAAAACAAATTATTACAACTATTTTATGTTTCTCTTAAATGTCAGAGGTACAATATGGCGCAAAAGTAACCCAACCTTCACATAGTAAGGAATCAATAGAAATAAAATTACCAATCAAATTAAAATCAATGACTTTATGAACCTTTGCAATAAAAATGACTTAACCATTAAGAATGGTACAAAAACTAAACTGTTTCCTAAAACCAGAGACTTACCAACAACCAGATCAAGATCAATGTCACTTCTCCGCTCCTTCCAGGACAGCAGGTGGTTGAGGCTGGTGAGATCTGCAGTTTCTATATAATTATTCATTGTCAGCATCATCCTATGGGCTTTTGCTATCCCATAATGAACTTTGGTTTCATCCAGCAGAGACAAGTTCATTAGTTCTATTGTTGTGTCAAAAGCTTGCTGAAAGTATTCAGAAGCTTTGTTGTAATGTCCCTGCAAAGATAAGACAGAGAATTTTTTCTTGATTTTTATTTCACCATTTCATATATTTCCTCTCCCCTTCTTGGCATGCCCCACAATTATCTTTCCACAATTATGGCGGTTCATGAAGAACAAGGGATGGTAAACAGACTCTCCATTAGAACAACTTTTGTCCAAGAGTAGTGATTATTTGCCACTCAATATCTTGAAATTAATCTGGTAAGAAAGACTGTGTGTTTTTGCATTGAGCTATAGGAAACTTAAGTTCTTTTGGATAAAATGTGGGCAAATGTTGACAGTTTCATATGGTTGTGCCAAGAAGTCTGGGAAGGATTGAGCCAATTCATATTGATTTGGACAGAATGTTATTACTTGTAGCCCTGATTTATCTAATGAAATATTTTTACTATCTTTTGTTTTAAGTCACAGCAAGAGCTGTGACTAAAATCTGGGCATCTCAGACCAGTAGAAATGGTTGTATTTATCCACTGGTTCACTTACTAACACCCCAACTCCCCAAATATGCACTAGCCATTCTTCACTGAAGATGTCGTCTTAGATTTCTAAAAAATATAACCTTGACAGCACAAACAAAAGGGTTATCTAAACCCAAGTTGAAAAAAATTTAAACTTTTCTTTTTCATCCCCACCTCTCCTAAAAGTCATTGTCCACAAATAAATAGTATTTGTCTAGCTCTTATGAAGCCTCAGGACCAGTGGTAAATACTTCATACTTCTTATGTCATTGACCTTACAAGGTGTAAGAAGAAAGTGTAATTCTTACTTTACAGATGATGAAATTGAGCCACAGAGAAGACACCATCTTCTGTGACTCCCAAATTACCTAAAAACCCTCATTACAACTCTTCCTTAAAGGAGCTATAATTGTGAGAACTCTAAAGAACAGAATTTCCTTTCTTCATTGACCTATAACTCTTTGGGATTCCCTGTCCTGTCCCCTTTGCTCCCCTTTCCCCTTGCCCCTCCAGGAACAGGCACATAAACAAAAGCATTTGTGATACCAAGTTAGAAATAGCAAGCTCTAGCCTTTTATAGCACAGTGGGGGACTACAGTTCACAAGGACCTATTATACATATTCTGAGTAACTAAGTGCACAAAAGCTCCTAGATAAGGAGAAAAGAAGATGGAAACATTAATTAACTCTAATTTGATCAGTGTACATTATATATGTGTATTGAAATATCACATCCTACCTCATAAATACATACAAGTGTTATGGATTACTCAAAATTTTAAAAAATGCTTAAAGAGACGGAAAGGCTAACTACCCTAATTTGAACTTTATATGTTGTATACATATGCATCAAATTACTACATTGTTCCCATAAGTATGGTTCAATTAAATGATGATGATAATAATAATGTTTAAGATAATAATAAAAACAAGTTTTAAAAAAAATACATAAATACTTTTGAAAAGAAACTTTTATGAGAATGTTTCCCTGTAAGTATGATAAAATTAAAGGAAGATGATGATAATAATGTCTAAAATAATAATAAAAATAAGTTTAAAAAAAACACACACTCTTTTGAAAAAAAACTCTTATAAGAGAGAATATTTTGCTGTGAGTTTCTAAGTCATCTTCTCACACCATTTCAAGAAGAAAATGGGCATTAAAACCTCCATAGAAATAGGTGTATACCAAAGAAACAGTACAGGTAGAATATGCCAACTCCATGAACCTCTGTATAATGACAGCATGCAGAAAGTTGTCAGACTGATTGAAAAAAGAAGTTGCTAGCAAGGCGAGGAGGAGGATGATCAGGACTGTGTATCTGCTGTGTTGCACACATAAGCATACAGCCACTGCATGTCATATGCCCATAAGGACAGTTCAGGTGAACTGTCTATTCAAAGGATTCCTCCTAAGTAAGTCTGTTCATTTAAACAGAATCCCTCCATATTACAGCAGGAATAGTTCTTGTTTGTTGAGGTAGACAACTTTTTCTCTTATTAAAAATTATAAAACAGAATTTATATAACATAAGATTAATCAGGAAAAAATAAAACCATATCAAGATATTCATATGCCAATTAAGAAAACTATAATTGAGAAAAATAATACAAATATTGAAAATGATAAAAATAAAATTATAGATGGTCCTGGCAGACATTAAAGATTTAGGATAAATTATTCAAAAATATATGATTAGACTAAACACTGCTTGTTTTTACAGAGAAATTTAAGTATCTACTTTTTCTAATTATACTTCTAAGCTTTAGGCTGCTTGTTGCTTTAAGTGAGAATTTTAATTAGGAAAATTAGGGACTGTAAGTAAGTGGACATATATTTACATTTCCAGAATTACTTTCACATGTTATCACTTTAAAATTAATCCACCCATTCATCTGTTCATTCATCAGGCACCCACGCTGCACTAAACTTCATGCCAGGCAGTGGCAATTCCACAGTGAATGGGAGAGTGTACAGCCAAGCTGGTGAGCTCCCATTAGTAGAGGCAGTGATATGCCTAACACTTGGATTAGATCATATATAGCAAGGGTTTGTTTCCTCAAAAACTGAAGGATTTTAATTGTTCACCTCTCAGGTTGTGCCTAATATTCCATCTTCAGACGTACATACACTGCCATGAAACTGGTATCAGTGTACATTTCTCTATTCCAAAACACTGCTGAATGAAACACAACATTAATTCTTCTCAGATGCAAGTAATTCTATACATACCGTTTTAGAATGTGATTTCACTAGTAAGTATTGTATTTCTAGGTTTTTAATTTTTCAGGAGTTTATTATCTAGATTTAATCTCTTCTCCAAAAGTTCTGTACAACCTTCCGTAGTTCATTTCTGTTACCAAGTAATCTCTATTATAAAACTTGGAAGATTCCAGAAATTAGTCCTGGAAATCTTAAAGATGAGTTTGAGGATATGCAGTGAACTTATGTACTTCATAGATACATCTTATGGGAAGAGGACAACTTCATTTAAAGTTGCAAGTGTCTTAGATAAGCTTTTAGTGGACAGTTTCAGCATTCACTGACATCACAGACTTTGAAACAAAGCTTGAATTATTACATTATAGCATAGAATTTTCATGCATTATTCTGATTCTTACCAGATCCTTCTTTGTGTCTAAAATGTCACTCTTTCCAATGAACAAGCTCAAAATAAATGAGCATTTTATCAGTGCTAAGGATAAATCATTTCCTACCCAATTTTCCTATCATTTTAGTGTTGGAACTCCCATTCTTTTAACAATGTGATTATCCTCTAATCTTATTAAGGAATGAGAAATCTCATAAAAGGTCTTCACCTGGTTATAGTCCCTAAAACATTCTCATTTCACCAGTTTATATTAATTATATATTTTTAATTAACATTCCATCAAAAGATCATATCCAGAGAGTGGAATGGATGGCCCATCTTCCATGATTTTATAGTAAAAGGTAAATTAACTAGGAAAAGGATATTTTAAAGGTGTGGTAATTGTAATTATAACAACACTTTAATAATCACAGAAAATGCCAACTCCAGTATCTTTCCAAATGTAGTTTTGTATTATAATTTTTGTCCTATAATAATATTATTTATTGGGAATTTTTGTTAGGAATGCAATGATAATACCTTGCATGAGTAAGATGAAGCCAGAGGGTGTGGGAAGGGTGGTTCGTGGAGGGCTTAACACACAGGCGTAGCAATAGTTTTTCTATCTGCTTACAAACATTCAGGGCAAGTTTTTAAAATGTTAAAATATTGAACAAAAATGAAAGAGAAGTTTAGAATTTCACAGGTGAGAGATTCCTGTTCTCAAGTAGTATGAAATTGGTTACAAAAGTGGTTTAATGAACTGACATATGTTTGCTCACCAGCTCTGCACCAGGTTCATATTTCTAGGCACCAGAATAAAATAATAAGCAAGGCAGACAGGGGCCTTGTTCTCATTAAGCTTACATCCTAGCCAGAAGAAAGGAGAAGTATCATAAACAAGAAGTATCATAAGCAAGAAGTATCATAAATGAGGGATTTGTGAGATAACTGCTACCTAGGCTTCTTAGAATACAGAAAAGGTAAAGAAACACATGGGGGCTACTTTGGATTAGGTTGCCAAGGGAAGGCCCCTGGGAAGATGTGGCCTTTCACAGATATCTGAATGACAAGAAGCCAGCAAGGCCAACTTCAGGAACTGGAGAGAGAGAGCATTCCACCGAAGGTTCACACCCTGAGGCAGGGCCTGATTGGGCTTGTGAAGTCCAGGAAAGTCACTTTGACTCGGTGGGGGTGGGGTGGGGATTGGGTTAGGAAGAGAGTGAGGAAACACTGAAGCTAAAGAAAAGCGGGGCCATCTCATACTTCAGGACAGGGTGAGGAATTTTTATTTATGTTCTCAGAAGAATGAAAAGTAATGCAAGTGTTTTAGGTAGAGACATAACACCACCTGATTTACATTTTTAAAGGATGACTGGCCTCTCGTGTGGAGCCTGGCTTATAGAATGAGGTGGGGAAGGCTGCATGCAGAGAAAGTGCACTGAGCTTACTGCAGTGGTCTGGGGGAGAAAATAGTGTCACATGGATTTGGTGATAGCAGCAGAGATAGACAGAAGTTGGTGGGGTTGGCATGAATTTTGGTGGCATAAAGGTGATGGTTTACCTCTGGATTGGGTATTGGGGTGGAGTGAAACATCAAGAGTTACCAAAGGCCACCGGATAATGATACTACTCATTTTATTAAGATGGGAAAGACTCTGGGGTGGGGGGTGCTAAGGTGAAGTGAGGGAGAGGTATGTTAACCTTGAGGTGTCTATTAGAAATCCAGGTAGAAATGCTAAGTAAGCAGTTGGCTTTACAGGTCTGGAATCCAAAGAGACCCAGATTAGAGACAAAAATTTGGTAGAATGAAGTGTAAGGAAAATATGGCAGTGGATTTTTTTAGTAGGTCTTATTTGAAGTGATCTAAGTGAGTCATGCCAAATAGGCAGTGGGTTATGAGGGAAAAGATAAGAGCTTGAGATAGTAAAGAGCTAAGTGTTACATATACAATATATGCTAGGAATGCTACCAGGTACTATTTGCCTATTTAAAGACCTCCAGTCCTTATATAGTTAGGCTTCAAGAAATCTTGTTATTAGCAATTGAAAGATGAGGAAATTGAGGAGCAAAGAATTTACTTGCTCAGTTAATTAATTAGTGGCTGAGCCCAGTTCAAATGCATATGGACAAAACCCAGAGTAGTCCCTCTGGACCTTTCCCTTCTTGGAAAAGTTTAATACTTTTTAGTGCAAATTAATATTTTTAGCTTGAAAGGAAGATACCTCATGAAATTGTTTAGCTATGTAACTGGAGTAAAGGCATGTGCTACAATTAGGAAATATCCATAAGCTCCTAAAACTGGAGGAATAAAAACATTTGATGTTGATGTTCTCCTAGGAAATGGCTTTCAGGTTTTTAGTAAGACTCCTACCTTGTCTCAATGAGAAGGAAAAAAAAAAAAAAAAACCATCACTCAGTTCTAATAAATCCACTTTGTTATATCTAATACCTTTCAAATCAGCAATTACTTAACAACTCAGAGTCAGCCTGAAAGTCATCAGTAGCTTTTATGACTTGTGGAATGTCTACCAAATAATAATAATGACTGTGCACAAAAATAAATGTAACTTTAACAATTTGAGTAACAAATCAAGCTTTATTTTAGTGTGTGATGTCATAAAAATCCTGGTGATAGTGTTATCTACTTAATACCAATCTATTGATCAATGAACATTTACTACAGAATAAAGTATCTCAATCAGCTTGTACATTCGAAGCATATATATCTGGAGATAGCATAAATAACCTGGAATCCTCTAAAATTTATATTAGGATATAGATAAACTGGGCTGGGTGAAGGAAATGATTAAGAGTGTCAAGAGACAGCCTACAAAATGGTAGAAAAATCTTTGCCAGCTGCTCCTCTGAGAGGGGATCAATATCCAGAATAAACAAAGAACACAAAAAACTTAACAAGATCCCAGTGCCTTGGGAGGTTGAGGCAGGAGGATTACAAGTTCAAAGACAGCCTCAGCAACTTATTGAGACCCTGCCTCTAAAATAAAATATAAAAAAGGGTTGGGGATGTGGCTCAGTGGTTAACTGCCCCTGGGTTCAATCCCTGGTACAAAACAAACAAACAAACAAACAAACAAAAAAACCAAAATACCAAATAATCCAACCAATGAGTGAGCAAAAGAACTAGACAAACATTTCTCAAAAGAAGAAATACAAATGACCAACACATATATGAAAAAATGTTCAAAAACCTTTGCAATCATGGAGAGGCAAAATCCAAACTACACTGAGATTTCATCTCACTCCAGTTAGAGTGGCAATCAATCATCAAGACTACATATAATAATAAACACTGGCCAAGGATGTGGGGGGAAAGGTACGTGCACATATTGTTGGTAGGACTGCAAATTAGTACAACCACTTTGGAAAGTAGTACGGAGATTCCTCAAAAGACTAGGAATGGAACCACCATATGACCCAGCTCTCCTACTCCTTGGTATTTATCCAAGAGAACTAAAATCAGCATTCTATAGTGATACATGCATACCAATGAGAGACAGGAAAGGGGAGAAAATACAGAATGAAATCAAAATTATTCTATGTACATATATGAACACACCACAGTAAATTCCATCTTTATGTATCCATACAAAGTACCAAGTTAAAGAAAACAAAAAATAGAAAGAAGGCCAGTAGAGGAAGGGTAAGAGGGGAGGGAGGAGGGTGAGAGGAAGTACTGGGGATGGAAATGGAGAGAATTATATTTCATTCATGTATTATTATATTATTATGAACCCCAATAATATGTTTAACTATAATGTACTATAAAACATTTTTTAAAAAGAATAAAAAGAGTGTGTGTGAGAGACTAGAACAGGGATAAACTAATAAAAAAATTTACTTTTGGCAGTTAACATAGTCTTTGGATATTGTAGCATGACTCTAGCTTTTAGATATTAAACTTCTCCAAGAATCAAAAATTAGAGAGTAAAACAACACACTGGTGAGATATAAACTCTCAGCAAAAATGTCGAGAAAAGGCAAGTGTAAAGATATTAGCCGTCAGGACCGCTTACTGTTTCAGCTCCTTGTCTCTCTGTAATTAGAAAAACACAGGCTGACAGTCCACGTTCAAGTTATCTCAAGGGCTGTGGTCTGGGTGGTGTTGGGTGGGAGGGTCAAATGGTTTGTTCTTTTTATACTTCTGCTTGGAAGAACAGCCCTTCTAAAAAGCAGGACTGTGTCTTTCTGTTAGAAACGTTGGTTCTGCCACTCTAAGGTAAGTTCCCTTAGATGGTGGGCCCTGGGGTATAGGTCCTGTCTTGTCTTCACCACTGTGTCCTGAACAGTAAACAAAGGCAAACCAGAAGCCCTGAGAGGGGGCCAGAGAGCAGACAGCAGCCCTGTGGAGCGGGCGCAGCAGAGGAGGCCACAACTGAGAGGAAAACCTGGGGGCACCTGGGGTGACAGACCAGGGCACAAAGAAAGGGGGGACCCAGTGAGGGAGAAGAGGAGAGGAGGAGAGGACCAGGGGAGGGAGAAGGAAACAGGGGCCAGGAAGCGGGAGGCTGGAGAGGGGGGCAGCGCAGTCAGGGAGGGGCCTGAACCAGACAGCGAGACAGAGGGCTGAGGAAAAAGAAGCCTCGTTTGTAAAGACTTTTTTTCCAAAGCAGGAGCTGAAGAAATGCTAGTTTCATTTATTTGAATTAATTTCCAACTTATTTCTTTAAAAAAATCCTAAATTATTCTGAATTATGGTCAATTCTATAGCAAATAGTAGAACAGTGTAGTGGTCTGAAGGGCGCTGCCACTCAGGATGTGGGAGGCCTGGGGTAACTAGGCCCTGAGGGTCTGATGAGGGCAACTATGTGACCCCTCTAAGGGCGGAGGGAAAAGTAAAGTGGCTCATGCTTATGGCCGTAGCCCCTGCTTCTGCTCCAAAACACTACTTTTTAAGTGCTTTGCACCTATTATCTCAGTTCTTACGACCACTTTGTGAGGGGATAAAACTGAGGAGCCCCAGCGCAGGGAACTGGTCCCAGGCCCCCCGTCTTAAAACTGAACAAGCAGGGCTTCCAACACAGCAGCCTGATTTCAGAGTTGGTACTTTCAGTCTGAACCCAGCCTCCCCCTCAGATGGACGCTGTACACAGGTGGAGAACAGTATCACCCTTGGAAAAGTGATCGATCTTATTCACAATCCAAACAGCAATCATAACTAAAAAAATAAACTTCTTTCATAAGATTTCTGAAGGAAAATTTGGGTAACTGGAGACAATATCAGAAGAAAAGAAATCTAAAGTCCATATGACCAGTGTATTTTACACCCTTTGTGTGATAGCTTTATTAATTAATTTTTTTCTCTTCTTCCTGATTTTTTTTTCTTTTTTAATTTGCACACAGACAATCTGTTGTTCAAATTCCATTCTAGGTTTCTGTTGGAGTTGCTCTTGGGATTGTGGCTTCTTCGCTGGGGGACTTAGCTGGGGCTATCATAGCTGAGTTGATCAAACAAGAATGTGGAGTTAGAAAGGTAAATGAATGTCTGTGTGGGAAGATAGGAGCCCAGTGCTATTATGAAGTTCCTTTGACTTCTAGTATTTTAATTGCTTCTCAAAGCCAAAGTCACTGCATGTCCTTACTGGCTGCAGATATGAATCAGGTTGAAGAGCCTGTGGGGACCATGCCCACAGGCACTGAAGAGCTAGAAGAAGAGGAGGTGAGAGTATCTGTCTTCCCAGCGCTTGCTTTGTGCATTAACTGTGTCCCCCAGTCCTGGCCTTTATGCATCAGCCATGTGAGAAGATGAGGATCAAATGAGGAAAGACATTTAAAGCCGCAAATTTCTCTGTAAGCAAGAAACACAGATACTCACTTTTTCGTTATAGATGTCCCCAAGCATTGTACTCGCTTTCACGACGTCCAGGCTTTGAAAATTGTTTTTTGTAAGGTTCACAACTTTTTTCAAGTATTGAATTGCTTCTGTCATTTGTCCTTGGCTAGAATAAACAAAACCGGAAACCATTGGAGTATCAACTCACTTAACGGCGCAAGGGAAAAGAAGAAAGTTTGTGTCTCTGTTGTAGAACATGCAAGAAGATTATCAGGACAAAGATTGAGAATACAAATACCGAATTACTAAATACAATGGGTAAACTTGAACTTTAAAATCCTCATCATTATGGATGGGAATATAAAAGAATGAAATTGCTGTGAGAAATAGTCAGTTCTCCAAAAATTTTTATATGGAGGAATCATATGACCCAGAAATTTTACTCTAAAATATGTAAGAACTATAAAAACATATGTCCCCATCAAAACTCATACATGAATGTTCATAGCAGCATTATTTATAGCATGGAATGGAAACAAACCAAATGTCTATCAACTGATGAATCAATCAACAAAATGTAGTGTAGCCATACAATGGAATATTATTCAGTCATTTAAAAGGAACAAAGTACTACTATATGCTAAAGTATGGATGAAACTTGAAAATATGCTAAATGATAAAAGCTAGACAAAGAATATTATATGTGGTATGATTCCATTTGCACAAAGAGGCAAATTCATGAAGACAGAAAGCAGGTTTAGTGACTGCTGGAAGTTTAGAGGAGGGGAATTAAGAAGTGAATAATCAGGGCGGTATTTCTTTTTATGGTGATAAAAGGTGCTGGAATTAGACAATGGTCATAGTTATACAATTCTGTGACTATATTAGAAACCACTGAATTGTAGGATTTAAAAGGGTGAATTGAGTAATATCTGACTTATGTCTCAATAAAGCTATTTAAAAAAATTAGAAAGTTTATACCATATGAATGCTAGATTATTCTTGCAAGCTTCCTTCAGCAATGCAATCTCGGGTGTCACTAAAGTCACACATACACGTGTTATATATTTGGGAATATGGTCAGAAAGAATTTCTAGCAGAGTGCTTGGCATGTACTAGGTGTTTAAAAATTTTTGAATGGGGGAATGGTTGAATATTTAAGAAGGGAAATACATAGTCCACATGAAAGCTAAGCTTCAAGGTGAATTGTGAGAACCTCACAATTGGATGTTTGAAATTCATTATTAAACTCACTTCTGGATATTGCAGTAACATCAAGAAACTTCAGAGTCTAGAAAATGCCCTAAAACATGCTATTTTCTGGGGAATATTGTTCTCATCCTTGGCAAATTCCCTTGTTGATTTGAAGAGAAATATGTATAGTATTTATCATAGTTAACCCCAGATTTCTACATGGGGCTAACTATGATAAATACCATGAATTGTATATCGTGCTTTGAAACCCGGAGCACATTCATTTGATTGTCTTCATAAGAGCTCAAAGGGAAATTTGCTATTAAAAGACAACTGAAAGAATTTGTTTTTTTCTTTTTTCTTTTGGCACTGGGGATTGAACCCAGGGACACTTACCCACTGAACCACATCCCCAGCCCTTTTTATTTTTTATTTTGAGACAGAGTCTTGCTAAGTTGCTTTGGGGTCTCACTAAGTTGCTGAGGTTGGCCTCAAACTTGTGATCCTCCTGCCTCAGTCTCCCAAGCTGTTGGGATTATAGCTGTGTGCCACCACACCTGGCCAACTGAAAGAATTTTAAAGACAATTCTAGTGAATGCAATGGTGATCTCAAAGGCACTTTTATAAATTTGAAAAACTGTAATAAGTACCATGGAAAACGACTTTTGAATTTTGAACCGTATAAAATGCTTGGTGCGCTTTACTGATCTACATGCCACTTTTCTTCCTCTTCCACCTTCACCAGGGTCTACAACATACCGTTTGGGGGTCACTGCTGTTAACCAGACCCTCTTTCTGGAAATGCTTCCCCCTCTCCGGCATCTACCACTATCAGCCAATCTCTATTCTCTCACTTCTCCACCCCTCCTTTCTCTTTTCTTTTTTCTTGATCTCTTGATCTTTTCTTGCTCTCTCCAATATTGCAGTCTGCCTACCCAAAGTTGGTTCCTTCCAGACTTCTGCCCAAGGCCTCCTCTTCCCTCCAATACATGCTCACTGCGTGTGGTCTCAGACACTGCTGTGGCAGGACCCAACTTCTATAAGCATGTCTGGCAAATTTCTATTCCTGGCCCTGACTTCCCTTTGCACTTCAGATCCTCTTTTCCAATCCTTTCCAATTTCTTGGATGTTCTCAGCCTGCAGAGGAAGACAGTTCCCTCCAAGTGGTTGTCTTTGAGGATGACATGTAATGTAGAGACACAGAATTTCTGGAATGCTTCTACAGGGATCTCCTTCACAGGATAGCATCCCAAAGCATTCATAAGGCGTTTAGTGAGTTTTGTTCAAAACAATGGGATTTCTCATAGAGCTATATTTTCTGTGTTTTCTAAATGTGACTCCAAATTCTTTTAGTCATTGCTAAAGACCAAACCTACATCTCAAATAGTGATGTGCTATTGGGGCTATTCAAAAGAATAGGTCACAAGAATGTGTCAGAAAACATTTTTTTTTTTTTTTAAATGGTGCTGGGGATTAAAACCTTAATGATCTGTACTAACTTTTGAATTCCATACCACCCATTTTATGGATAAAGCCACTGAGATAGAGAACAATGGACTGAATAGTCACCACCCTACCCCTGGAACCTCACACATGACTCTTCTCTCACTCAAACAACTGCAGCTGGATCGCCCTAATCCTGTGGAATGTAAGTCCTGTGCTGCTGGGGACCATCTTACCACTCCAAGGAGAACACCAGCCGAGAATGAAGGCCACGCAGCAGACAGCTGAGTTGTGAGATGGACAGAACTGGAGACCAGACGGTGTCTTGAGTACCTGGATCTGACTACCCATTAAACTGGTATAACCCTGAACATTTCCCTTGCATTGACCCTCTTACACTTTCCATTTTTTTCCCCCTTATAAGTGCTTGATTTGAATTAAAAACAAAATAAAACAAAAACAACAGAAAACATTTTTTGCAGGAGTTTATTGGAAACAGGTAGGGGCAGGATTGGGGTATCGATTTGCATAAGTTTCCAAGATTTGGATGAAAACATTCATTTTCACAGATAAAGTGTGGTATGTTTGTAAACATAAATTCTGTTACTTTAAAGCCAGTGTGTGTGTGGCAGATGTTGGAAAGATCTAGGTGTGAATTCTAGCTTGGCCTCTTATATGAATAACTTTGATCATATTAAAGTTATGAAACTGAAGGAAACTTCCATTTTCTCATTTTTAAAATGACCTCAAGTTGATGTGAGATGAAAAATTGTGTAAATATATAACCTGGCACACAGTAGGGATTCAATAAGTGGCAGCTATTGTTATTATTATCTCTCAGTGAAATAAACAGCTATCACATTCACAGCTCTCTACTTGATATTGTCTACCAGGAGCTGAAAAGAAAATTTAATTTAGCTAAGCATTACTTTTTGAAAACCTTTCGCCATGCAATGAACTAAATACTATAATTTAGTAACTGCTCTGCAAAAACAGGCACATTAAGTCCTGGTGTCTGTTTTCTCAGGGGTAGGATAAAAAACTAACATTTTTTTGTGAATATAAGCATCAAGTGCTTCAAATACATTTTTTTCTTCCTTTCTTATTGGTAAAAGAATGATTGACATATCTGAAATAAAATGGAATGTCACATTTTCTGAAGTTGTCAATACTGTTTTTTTTAATAATCCCATCTTTACTTTTTCATACCAAAATTATGAGAAATCTTCTACAGTTAGGCATAGGTCAGTTCTCCAGAAAACATAAATTATTTGAGGAAATTTATAAATGTAAGTATAGTGTAAAATATTAGAGATTCACTAATTATGTGAATTTAGACACTGTTCTGTGGAACAATTAAAAAGTGTTTAGAGAGCTCAAGGCTATAAAATATTAATAAATAAAATGAAAGTAAAATATATAAGCTGATAAATAAAATATAAAATACTCTAAAATTTTTAGGTTTAAAAATGTTTGATCAAATTTATGTTAACTTTTCAAATGTTTTCCTGGACTAAAATATTCAAGAGAAAAGAGAAAAAAAAATGGCATTTTGCATGTCACTTTAAAACCTAGGGAAAATTTAATATTAGTATCATTTAGCTAAAATGAACTCACTAAAGCTTATTTATGCTCATGTTCCTAAAAGCTGATATATTTGTGATGGAGGTACATTTTGGATTAGGTTTAGCCTGCTGAGGACAGTTAAATCAGAACATACACAAACATCAACAACAAAAAACAGAGTTCAGTGAACAAGAAATATAAAAGAGTATAAATAAAAATATTGCTGGGTGATTTGAGTTGCTTTCTTCCCCAAGGAGCAACAGACCTCCAAAACATCCAAAATTACCTGAGACTTGCTCTAACAAACAATGCTAGAGAAAAAGTCTTTCCATTATGAATTACATGTTCCACTCAGTGAAAGTCCAGCTCTGTAGCCAGAGAAGTTAAGGTAGCAACTCAAGTATAAACAATATGTGTTGGCTACACAGTTTCCTAGTGTAACATTTAGCAGTAGGTTTCAAAGCTAGTCTTTCCTTGAAAGAGGGGGAAAAAAAATCAAATACCCCCCTATAGCAAGGCTACAGATTATTTGTATAAGTTCAAGGACAAGGTTAAAATGTTAGACAAATATTAATTCCAGTTTTCTATATGCAGTGCACAGGTGCAACTTGAACAGCATATTATATGGTATAATCATTAAATTCATTCAACCAGGCCTTAGAGAGTTAAAAACATATATTCTGAGGAACAGGACTCCTCGGTCCAAAGGATGAGAATGAAACGGTGCAGAATATTTGTGTATCAAGGTGATTCCAGTTTCCAACTGGGAAAACAGGACTGTTAACACCCACGTCCCCTGACAACTGTCCAATTATGTATATCACACTTGGCCTACTGTTTGCAGTAGAAGTAATCAATAAAGGATGTGGTTGAGTGAACATAGATTTTGGTTGAACCAATGCATGAAAACTTAATCATTTACTCAGAGAGAAGAAATCAAATAGAGCAGATATGAAACAGCCACTGAGGGGTTTGTTGATTGTGCCACCAAGTTTGTGGGCCACAGATGAAAGTGATAAAGGCAAATGGGATCAGTGACAAGAGAAAATGTAAAAAGCTATTCTTCATTCCATGCATTAATAGAAATGTTTTGATGTATTTTTTTTTGGTCATTTTTAGGAAATTTCACATCGAAGTCTGGATGTTCCATTTTAAAGAATATATGAAAATTACTAGGGCGTGTCATTTCTCTCAAGCAAGAAGAAATTAATTTTCAGCTATGACAGGAAGGTAATTTTCACATTTGAAACTTTGTCCTGATTGATTTGAAGATCTCCACTGTGGAAAGTTTTCTAGGAAATAATTTAACTTGAGTTCTCAAGAAAATCTGCAAATACTATGGAATAAACCCAGAGATGAGCTGGTTGTGATCAAGGTATTTTGAATGCATTTTTTGTGGATTTTCCCCTTAGATTCTTTTAAATAGTCGTCCTTATTATGTTGAAGTGTTGTGGAATTTCAGTAAATGAGTTATCTCAGTCAGTAAATGAGGGTATATACGTATATATATTACATAATTATATCTAATACATATATATATTATGTATATGTATAATTGTAGATATATAATATGTAATTATTGATATATAATATGTCTATAATTCCATAAGGAAAATTGGGGGTTCCCCCTATTTTTACTTGAACTATCTATGTAAGAATATATTTACTTGGTAATTTCTCAACTCACTTTTTCTTTGTTTTATAGACCATAATTCTAGTTTTCAGAGTAGTATCAAAAGGCAATTTTAGTACATCAATTCTTTTTTTCACTAGTATTCCAAGTAAGGGAGGGAAAAGACATTATGAATCCTTATTTTCTGTTATGCTGCTTAAAACCTCTGTAAGGTTAATATTATTCAGAACAATAGCAAAAAGAACAAAACCTGTTCACTATTAACACCTTCCTCAGCGGCACCAGGTCTCAGTCTAGCATCACCAATGGGCAACTCAACATCACCAAATCTTCCGTCTTGAGGGAATGTGGTGTGTTTTCCGATCGAGGGCTCAGTATAAATTCTTATAACTGTTTTAGAAGCTTCTAGCCTTAGAGCTTATTCACCTTTCATGCAACACTCAGCTGATGGCCTTAGACTCACACTAATGCTAGACCTGGCTATACTGTTCCATTTCCTTTAAAGAGATAAAATATGTTTATAGAGATAGGGCTACCATTAGTGAAACTGGTGCAATTGCACAGGTTAGGAAAAAGAGATTTAGAGGTGATGCTAAGCTTCACACACAGCTTGATTTATTTCTCAGCTGCCGCCACCATAATTCCCTCTATTTTGGCTGTGTTCCATTTCTCACGCATTGCTGCTAACCTGAGAAGGACAGTTTAGGGCTATGAAAGGAATAATACATATATACGTGTGTGCCTGCATGTTTGAATGTGTGCACATGCATGTTTATTGGAGACTCTCAAGCCCCTGAAGCAACATTTTTCTAAAAATGATCGCAAAATTTATATTAAAGGATTTTACTAGTTAATGGACTTGAATAAAGCTTCTCAGACATCCAGGGTGCTATTGTCTACCTGTATAATATTTCTGGTTTTAAAACATTTGTCTGTCAATAGATCATGCTCTTGTGCTGTTCTGCACAGATGTTGAAAGAATATGCCAGCAACACTCCCCTGAGTCTCCTCTGCCACCGTCAAGACTGCAAAATGGCAGACTTGCACTGGAACGCTGTGGCTTTGGAACACTTTCCTACAATTACCTCAGAAGAAGCATCCCCTGGGCTCTGTTGTGCATTGTATAACATTATAAAATTAAGAACCCATGTCCACCACAAATCAATGATTGCCTTATTGTGCTTTAGTGGAAAGGAATTCTTATAAGTGGAATCAGTTTCATTTGGTATAAAAGTGAAATGGGGATAAATCTTCTTGGTCCATTATATGTTCGCCCTGAGGCAAGTCTGGACTACTCAGAGTGTTGGAACAGAAGTGTCCCCATTCCTTCCCAACATAGCCCCCAACTTCCTGATCCATCAAATACTTCTGTATTCCTTCTCACTTCTAAACCCCAGAGAACACTTGTGCAGCCAAATTAAAGCATTGGATTGTCTGGTTTTGTTAAAATTTACCAGATAGTTGCTCTAGTTTTCCCTTAGCTTTGACTCTATAGACCAGAAATTCAAATCTTGGGGTAGAAACTAAAAGGTTCCAGATAAGACACAGGAGGTAAACAGGTGAGGACTGTTTGAAACCAACCTCATGTCTCTAGAAGTTTCAAAAATAAAGACCACCAGTAACCAAAGGGGCATTCCATATTTGTTCTGGGACATAGTAAGTGCTCATCAAACTTCATACAAGTAAATACTTTCCCTTGGAATTTTATCTCTTCAGTTATTTTGAGACACAAAGGAAATATTATTTTTGTTTTGTTTTGTTGTTTTTAAAATAGCATTTATTTTTTAAAACTTAACGTGTGCATTACAGGAAAAATAAAAACACAAGCTAAGAACAAAGTCAATATTATTTTGTAAAAATTATTTTCCAAACAAGCTAAGTGATACATTTATACAACTGTACAGGCCTGATCCAGTTTTGTCACTGCAAAGCAAGATAAGGAATCCAACCATGTTCTATGGATTTGGGGCACTGGTAATAGCAGAGTCAAGGAATTGAGGAATCCAAATGAACAGGGCAAAAGAGCACAGTTGATTTGTTCCAAATAGACATTAAACAGAATACTTACCAGTCTCTTCTTTGTATTCAAGCATCTTTGGTTATTTATTTTAAAGTAACACTTCGAAGGGACAACAGGGTGGCTGTCCAGGGACTAGAGTCTAATTTTGGAGGGACCTTTGCAGGTTTCTTGTCTTCCTTACCTGTCTCTGGCCCTGACATTCTCCAGGAAATGTCCATATTCTCCTTATAAACATGTCAGTGTTCCTAAGCCATTTTTCCAGCAATGACTGTGTTTTATATAATACCTTGTAGGGCCGCCTCCATTTGATTGGTATATGTATTTTAAGCAGTGATTGCTATATTAGTAATGATACTTATGTAATGATTCCACTTTCAGTTCATTAGGCATTTAAACACTAAGTGCCTTTCGAATAACTATTTTACCTTTTGAAAACATAACCTTGTATATGTTTGTTTATTCATTCACTTTAGTACTGGGAAATGAATTCAGGGATGCTTTACCACTGAGCTACCTCCCCCCACCCTTTTTATTTTTTGTTTATGAGACAGAGCCTCACAAGTTGCTAAGTGGTTGAGGCTTGCCTTGAACTTTCTATCCTCCTTCCTCAAGCTTCTGAGTCACGGGGATCACAGGTGTGTACAACCATGCCTGACTGTATAGTTTACAAAGAAATATAAATGGAAAGAAATTAGAACTTAACTCAATATTTATATTACGATTATTAAAAAGCTACATTTTGGATATAAGATAATATTCACAAGACCAAGATCTTAACTTAGATAACTCTTCTTACTGTTATTCTATCTTGGCTTAATACAATGAGTGAAGGGCAAGTCATATGTTTTCCATGGAAAACTATGTATCAGAAGTTGTTCTTGTACACTTCGATCAAGTTTTCTGTTTTAAAGAAAATATTGGGAATATTGGTTTTGCAGATATGCTCCAAGGAGAGATGTCTTAACGGAGGAAGCATAAATGGAAATTTGCCTTAAAGAGTTCTGGAGAGGTTATGGTGAGCCATAGTTACTGAAGCGTGCTACAGAGCGCTCACTGCTTTCTTAACCTGGGAGATGTGACCTGATTTCCGCCCCCCCCCCTTTCATTCAAGGTCATCACTAAACTTGCAGAAAAATGAAAAGAAAACAATTCAAAGGAGGGATAGACAAAGAAGAGTTTAGATGTGCCTTTTTAAATACGACACTGGTTTAAAATAACCTAGGATGAAAGGGTCAGTTAAGAAAGGCGCTGCTTAAAATTTAAGCAGGCAGTAATGCATTGAAAGCGACAGACCTCAAACAATTTGAGTCTTTCACAGTCGAATGGATTCACAGTGACAGCAAGACAAGGATGTGCTTACTTACCTCTGTAGGACCTTGGCGATGGCTTCGTAGGCTCTGCCCAGGCTGAGATCATCATTTAGGTCTGTAGAGATTTTGCTGTAAGCATTGAGGACCTATCAGCAAGAGAAATACACATTGAACATATAGCCCCGGCCAGATTCACTGATGTTCCCTTTCATAATAGAAAAGATTAAAATTAATAGCTGTTTTTAATGTCTCTATAAAATTTTTTTGCTTATTAAAAATTCATGTTGGCTTGGTTTATTTTTATCTATAGCATAACTTGTTTCGTGGCAGTGTCTTGAGGAAGCCATGACAGTGAGGGCTTACTTTGGAAAAAAATAATTATTTCCTTGCACTCTCCCAAATCTTCCAATTTATATAACTTAGGTGTGAATAAATAATTGAATGGCTTACAACATTATTTTAAAAGATGGGACTATTATCGAAGGTAATATAAGGCAGATTAGAATAGTCTACTATGGTAGCTTGAATATCACTTTTCTTTCTATAAATAGCTGTTTGAAAAGCATGAATTTAGGTGATGGGCCATTCTTATATCTATCAGTTTATTAGACGCATATCTCACAGTGTATACACTGCATATGGTATACATTAAAAATCTTTCTTACACATGTACTTCATTACCAACAATGTCTTCAATAATCAGAAGATTATAGCAGCCACAGCCAAACATATGATCTTAATTTAACACTGACATCACCTGCATGGTATAACTTTCCTCTTTTCTATTTTTCCCCTTTTTCAGTGGCCAGAAAGAAAAATGCATATACAAATACAAAAATACACAGAGCAAAATCCCTTTTCTTTCTTTTCCCTTCAGTGTTACTTGACCCGAACCTATTACAAACATGAGGACACAGGAAATCTCCAAAGACCTGTATGGAAATCCTTTTTGCACATTTTCTAAGAAAGAATTAGTGGAAGTCATTTGATGGCATTTGAGAGAGGGAATCCGTGTTCTTCCAGGCTGGGGTACAAACATATGCCCTGCGTATTACTACCTGAATTAGACATTAAGACAGGACTGATCTTCACCTTCGCTTCTGTAAAGCTAATATTTGGGAAACCATTTCAGAGAAGCATGGTGATATCTGATGAAATTTGGGTTTCGTGTGTTTTACAAGTGATGGCTTATCATATGCTGATGCTAAAACTTACTTATGGATACATAGTAAACCAAGGGTTTAATTCCTGCTAAGCCCACAAAGTTCAAAAGTTTGATTGTTTTGGGACTTTCGATTGTTTTGGGACTTTTGATTGTTTTAGACTTCTGGACTTTAAAAATGCACTTAGTTTTAATTCACAAATACTAATTATAGAATTGGATGCTATGTTTTGATCTATGTATACTTTGTGGAAAGACTCAGTCAAGCTAGTTAATGACCCATCACCTCTACAAGCTGTCATTTTTTATAGTAAGACAAGTAAAAAACTGTTTTTAAAGCAAATTTTGAAATATACAACATATTATTATTCATCTTGATTCCTACTTTCAGGCTTCTTAACAAAGTTTTGTATAAACCTGAGAATATCCTTTTCAATCTGTCTCTCAGAGTTGATAATATCCAAATTTAACCTTGTGTGAGTTGACAGAGTCCTTGCTGAGGTAGTGGGCAGAATTTCTGAATTTTGTGAATTTATGAGATTTTATTGAATCTGAGTACCAAAATATTTAGGAAGAACTTTCTAGTGTCTATTTTTGGGGGGGGGGGTTCCATATATTTTTAGATGACATTCTGTAAACTAAAAGTTGAATATTATCATATCTGGTGCCCAAAATAGTTCATTTGTTTTTTTTCACAATTACTGTTATCATGTCCTTGTAAGATTAGACCCTGTATAAGATTTGACATAGATGGGAATGTGCTTGTATCAAGGCATGCATTGCCCTGTGGTATAGGCAGTAACTGAGACAGGTTACCAGTGTAGGAAATCTTATTATTGAGTGTCACCTGACTACAAAATGAGAGGAATATCTGCCGGCCTGCCTGCCTGCCTGCCTGTCATCTATTCATCCATATGTCCACACATTCACACATCTGTTTGAAAGAGAGTAGAAAAATATCCTTGTTCTCCTAGAAGATTAAGAATTTAAATTGTATCAAAATTGAGCCTGAGCTTAACCTTCTTTAAGGGACACATAGAAAGACAATATTAGGTCTAATAACATCAAGCATCTGATTGTTTTCTTTCCTTTTCAATGCTTAAGACCACCAGTTATGAGGGTATCTTGGAGCAGAAGAAAATGAAGGATTTGTTATTTATCTTTCTTTCTGCCTTCGTTTTCATATTTCTTTCCTTTTTCTTTTCTTTTTTTGGGGGGCGGGTTTCAAGGATTGAACTCAGGGGCACTCGACCACTGAGTCACATCCCTAGTCCTATTTTGTATTTTATTTAGAGACAGGATCTCACTGAGTTGCTTAGTCCCTCATTTTTGTGAGTGTGGCTTCAAACTTGCAATCCTCCTGCCTCAGCCTCCCAAGCCACTGGGAATACAGGCATGCGCCACTGCACCTGTCTTGTCTTCCTATTTCTGAACTTTCTGCAATTCCTTTCCTGTCTGTCCTTCATTTAGACATAAATAAATAAATAAATAAATAACAAACAAATACTCCAACAACCATGGCCCTTAAGTCGACTTTCACAGTGGTATTACTCACTTTAAAACACTGTGATGACATCATTCCAGACCTAACTTTTCCAAATCAGATGGAAAACTCCTCTGCCCAGCCAGCCACCCTAAGAAAACACCATTTTAGATAACCTGTTTTAAAAACTTTTAAAGATAATTGTATAGGCACATGTAATTGTAGGAGGGTATACAGAGAGATCCTGTATACCTTTCCCCTCGTTTTCTCCACTGATAAATACTTACAAAATTACAGTCATAAATGGCAACCAGAAATTGTCACTGGTGTAATGCACTGGACTTGTTCAGATTTTACCAATTTTACTTGTACATGTATGTGTGTTTTACGTATTTTATCACATGCATATGTTTGTGTAACAACCACCACAATTAACATACAGAAAAATCCCATCACTACAAGAATCCTTCATGCTGTTCTGTTCCAACTCATTTCTCATTTGCCTCCTAGGAGAGAAAAAGAGCAATTTTTCTTTTCTTCTTCATCTTGGGAAACATTCTGAAATCTTTGGCATCTCTCCACTACTCTTTTGGTATACCTCCTTTAGCTTGGGTGTTTGCATTTCCCCAGGGAATGCCTTCTGCTAGGTGATAGGGAAAAAAGCAGTTGATTAAACTAATGCATACTTAGATGTGAATGACTCAAAGATCACTAGCTCTGCCAGAGAAAGTTGCAGTTTCAAAAAAGTCAATGTTTGCTTGCCTCACAAGTCTTCTTGGTGGTATTTTATGCAATCTAACAAAGTGAAATGAAACAATTCAGATTGTGTGTGGCAGGATACTGTGGGGCAAAGGTTTAAAATGGTCAGATTTGTCTTCAGACAGGAGCTCTTAAGCAAGTACTGGTTTTCCATAGCGAAGGCTAACTCAACCTTCTCAACAGTGGCCGTACTCAGATTTCATGCTGAGTAAAATGGGGAATGTGGTGTGCATTGTAAGGTGTTTAACATCAGCCCTGGTTTTGACCCACTAGATGCCAGTACTACCCATATCCCCATCATAACAAACTAAAATATCTCCAGATTGCCAAATGTCCTCTAGCAGGGCCAAACAATCCCTTTGCAAGAACAAGGTTAGATAAGCACTAGAGAAAATTCAGCAGCTGCTTCATTCAAGTCCTTAGTAAGTAGTTTTAAATACCTCATCTTATTGGAACTTTATAACATGGCTTCAAGGTAAGTTTATTAATTTCCATTTTACACCCAAGGAAATAGTCTCTGAGAGATGAAGTTATTCGACACATGTCAATCAGCTAGTAGTTGGCCTGCCAAACACCCCTGATATTTGAAGAAAATTTGAACACCCAGGGGGAGATTTGATTCACTAGCTCAAAAGGCCCTTTGGAAGCCTGGTTTATGCCCTCCAAGTGGGAGACCCTGCTGACTCAGATACTGAATCAACTAAGGAAGAAAAAGTTGGGGGGGAAGGAAGGCAAATGAAGAAAGGAAAAGAAAGAGGAAAAACTACCAAAAATGCAAAGCAAAAGAAGGACTGGAGATCACTGAAATTTTTGCACAATTACAAAATTCTCATTGAGTTAGCCTTCACTTGAACAATTTTTGTGATTGGACACTATTCCTTTGAGAGGCTAGCCACGCAATGGCTGGAGAGCTATGTGAGAAAACTATTGGTTAAGCTGAGGCAGAATCTGTAACTCCCACCTGCGAGCCAAGATTGTATTTTGTGGTGCAACAAGATAAATCCATCCATTTTCAGGTGATGGTTCTTCCACTAGTAAAAGATGGCCATTTCCCTTCCTACTAAGCTCACCTACACTTAAAAAGTCATGCAGGATGCTCTGAATTAAGAAAGCATGGATCCTCTGTACCTTAGTCACATCTGAATGCTTGATATCTAGTTCTGTCCACAAGTCTAAGAGTACTAAGAGTCTAAGTAAACCCACCCAGACCAAAAAAACTGTCTGTAAAACCATAAAGGGCATCCATCAGATCTGTCTGTAAATGAGAAGTTATGAGTCCACTGGCTAGGGTACACCTTTTTTTTTTTTAAACTCTTTCCTCTTTTTTTTTTTTTCCATAAAAGGGTAACACAGCTAACGTTTTGTTATACACAGACCTCAAATCATGCCATTTCATAACAAAAGTTCAGCACTGCTCTTCATACAGTGTCTTACTTTGAGGAAAAAGGGCAATGGTAGATTTATACTTGTCCAATAAGAAACAGAGAAATAAAAAAATGTATCAAGTTGGCCATCTTGAGCTTGAAATCATTGTCAAATCTTATTGGAAATACATTTATTCTGATTTCTGGCAATCTAGCCCCCTTTAGCCATTTCACAGTTGGTGAGCAGAAAGGATGTTTCTGCCTCATTTACAGTGTCTGAACATGATTCAGACAATCAACTGCAACATTAGTCAAAGAAATCAGTAGCTAATGGTTTCTGACAAGCACTGCAGTAGCAGGCGGAGGACCAGACTGGGCAGCAAGAGCATTCAGGGGTATTTTACTGGAGCCAGCCGTTGGCACTGGTGGAAGATGACAAAAATGGGGCTCTCACATCACTTAAGGCTGTATGCACGTTCATGAAAAGGCATAGATTTAGGAGGTGGGAAGGGGGCAAAAATGGAGGAAGGAGGGACTCTATAGAGGGATAAGAGGAGTGGGAGGGGTGGGGGGGGAAGAAAAACAATAACAGAATGAACCAAAAACTATTACCCTAGGTAAATGTATGATGACACAAATGGTACACCTCTACTTCATGTACAAACAGAGAAACAAAATGTATCCCATTTGTTTACAATAAAAATGCATTTAAAAAAGGCATAGATTCTGATATGCCATAAATACAGTCAGTCTTTTGTATGAAAATGTTATCCAGAATGAACATAGAGGGTACTTGATGTGCAACTATAATAAACTATAATACATAAAACTAGTGAAATACTTTGCATTTGGCTGAAGCCAACTTCTGAAGTTGGGAGTAGTCTACCCTTACTTTTATTAATATTGATCATTCCAAACGTGTACTCTTTCTCCCTGAAATCCATTACTCATCATTTGGGTCATCTGCCACACACTGACTGCTTACAGTGCCCAGCACATAAAGTGGAGGCTTAATGGTCTAGGCAGAAAGGACTGAGTGTTAAAAAACAAAGTACTGCTTTCTCATCTGTCGCAAGCTCATTGTGTGGCTTCCAGTGAGTCACTTGGTCACCTTGTACTCCAGGTTTCCAGGCTGGAAGATGAGAGGATTGGATGGGACAGCTTAGAACTCTACTTTTCAAAAATACAATTTGGATTTTAGAACTCTTTATTGATATATGTAGCAATTTAAGATATGTCTTATTTGTTTTTAATAATTTATCTTTGGTTTAAAAATTGCAGAGCAGTTTATTTTGTCTCTTTAAACCTTTTTTTAAGAGACAAAATGATAAACCATTTCAACTCCACTGAAAGTTTATTTTCCTACTTTCTTCTCATTTGAGGAGTCTTGCGTGCTCCTAAAGAACTGCTTTTAGAAAAATGTCACTACATCAAAGTAGGTGAAAGTAAGGAGGGCTGAATCTACATTGATATTTGGTTAATATTAAGTAGCAATTAATACCATGATCAGTGCTGTTCAAAAGCTGCAAATTTTTGTTGTACAGTCGGAAATGTTTAAGAATTGAATGAAAATTCAAGGTTATCCTCACATTTTATAGCTTGAATTAGAATTTCTAATTAATCTTACCCATGCTATGGGTTTACACTGCATTTTCAACAGTTGTAAGTATAGAAATTATCTCAGAAAATTTCTAAGAATCCTCTTTCACCTAAAACTCTCTCTCTACACTTCCCATATACAGATGACTCTCAAACCTCAAAATAATGAGACAGAATTCCATGTACAGTTAAGAAATGAAAGTGTTCCTCAATAGTAAATTGGGACACATTGCTTAAAAATGTCATTTCCACAATTGGTCATTACAGTTCTGTCCCATGTTAACGAGAGACATATTTCTGGAGAAATTTTTATTCTAATTCTCCATTGTTACTTTCTACACTGTAAATCAGAAAGCAGGGAAATACTTGCCATGTATAGCCCAGTCATTGTGAGTTATATTCACAGCTCCTCAAAGGAAAAAAACCTTCCCTGACCTTCACCCTACTGAGGAAACCCACTGGAGGCCCTTGACCAAAGAGGAGTCAGTTTTTGGGAAGTCCAGTGATCTATGATGTGGCCTGATATAAAAAGTTCTGTTCAATTACACTCCTGGGGTGACTCAGCACCATGTATAGCCAGAGGAATGAGAAGTTATGCTCCATTTGTGTACAATGTGTGAAAATGCATTCTACTGTCATGTATAACCAATTAGAATAAATTTAAAAAAATTTTTAAAGTTCTGTTCAGTGGAAGATGATAGTATTGAATTCCACCATGTGCTCTCAGGAAATTCAGACCAGCTGAGCAGTTAGGAATGGCAGAAGTGAGAAGGTATTTAAGGATGAATGAATGTCTAGGGACTAAACACTGTCATGTCAACAGAGCCCATCAGCTGACCGTACCAGCTGAGCAGGTGGTAAGGAAGCCTAGGCCCCTGCTCTGCACAGCTCTTCCAGTTCCCAGGAATCTTTTCGGACTCTGTGAGGCCTGCTCTCTGCCACTCCTGGGGATTCACAGGCTTATGGCCTGCCCATTGCCATAGGCATCCTTATACTCGTCTCTCGTACTTGACTTAATCTG
Source organism: Sciurus vulgaris (assembly GCF_902686455.1). Lineage (NCBI taxonomy): Eukaryota > Metazoa > Chordata > Mammalia > Rodentia > Sciuridae > Sciurus > Sciurus vulgaris. Next base: position 25,087,686 of record NC_136469.1, read on the forward strand.
AATGGATCGCTTTCGGGCCTAAGGAATAAAACTGAGAAGCACTGAGAGATAAAACAGCTGTCTAAGCCAACGTGGCAAGTGAGCTACTCCAGGCCTGTCCCTCTCCGTGTTTATCAGTGGAAAACAATACAAGTCGATTCTTTCCATGGCGAAAGAAATGAGCCAGCAGACACAGGCAATTTCATCATCAGGATGAGAAAAAAAGCTTTTTCTCTTTGCATTTGTTTTAAACTAAGAAACCTCAAATTCTACTGGGTTGTGTTTCTATGAGCATGATAAATGACCCCATTAAACCTGTGATAAAATGACCAATAAAATCAGATCTCTGTTGTGTATGCAAACTAAAGACAGGGGTGGCAAACTGAACCAAATGAAATGCCCATCAGATCTAATTCAATCAAATGTATGTTGTCACTCACTGGGCTCATGCAGAAATGTCAAAGTTTGTCCCTTGCTAGAAGGTGCAGGACTACGGGCACCTCACTCCAACCATACAGACCTCTGGTTGTCGGGAAGGACTGCAGTTCCCTCTGCCTCCAGGCCCTTGGACTTGCAGATCCCCTGTTTTCCCTTCGTTCATTCCTGACACTTCCTGTGTTTACACACAGGCACATGTACACCCACCCCACTCCTCTGTTCTATTTGAGCATTTACCACATTGTCACATGTATATATGTATTAACATTTGACTCTTTCCAATAGATGGTAAGTGCCACAGGGAGAAGGGCCATATCTACCTCTCTGTCCCTTGTGCCCCTAGCTGCTAGTCTTATGTCCACATTGAACGAATGTGGCAGAGCCCTTGGAAGGTACCAGTAGTGAAGGACCCTAGAAACATTAATGTAACTATAATAAGTCATTGTATGTATTGGCTTTTGCCTTATCACTCAGTAAGGGGGAAAACAAGACACTTTGTAACCACGATAAATGGAAAGTGTGTGGATGTGTTTAGTCCCCAGCTGACTTTAAGAGTTTAAGTATCAGGAAACAAGCCAGATTCCTAGAGGAAGACTGAAATGAAATTTCAAAATGTAAAGTCATGCTGTTTTGTCTACTCATATTCTTAAATAAAAGTTTCCCCATTATGAGTCCCTGCTAAAGGTCAGGACAGGTGGATCAGAGTTTGGGACTTTACAAGACTATCCCATGCAATGATTCTTCCTAGGTGTGACTGGAACACAAAACATTTTTTTCTCTTCATTTTACTCTAGAGCAATGAGAGCAAATACAATTTCTGTCTTCACAGGTAGCAAAATGAGGCAGATAAGTATGAAAGGTCACTAGCATGAAGACAAGTCCATTCCCTCAGTGTCCCTCTCCCGGTAACCGCTTATCCACCTTCCTCCACTTGGCCTCTGAATGGCCTCTGGCTCACAGGAAAGGTTCTGGGAGTGTTCTTCATTCGTGAGCGACTATCTAGCAGTTTTTAATAAGCACTAATACTGTGAATATTTCTATATTCCTGCATGAATTGATTACCACGAGGAGATTTGTCTGTCCCCTGGCGGTAAAGCCATCATCTATTTAGAATCCCTTTTAAGGATTTCTTTCCCATTGGAGGCAGGATTCAATAGAATTTCATTCTGGTTTCCCTTTCTCAGAAATCCATGAAAGCCCTGAGAAAACATTTTGAGCGTCTTCTCTCTGTACAATGTGATATTCTCTCCGCCGCAGGCCGTTATTCCTGTAAACTCGGTAAACCCTAATTTAGATACACGGTGTCATGCTTTCTTATCAGGCTGTGTGAACACGTTTCTTTAAAATAAAACATGGTAGCAAAGGCCTCATCTGAACATTTCCACACAGGGGAAGCTCGTCCGCTACCCTCTCACGGTGAGAGAAGAGACAAGAAAACAATTTATGAGTCATTTCCATTCTGACAGGAGTGACAATGACTGGGGATGGGGCACTGCCAAGCTTTTATCAAGTAGCTTATAACCACTGGTAATAAGTGTAAATAATAAATGGCTGGAGTCTTAGGGGAAACGGCGGCGATTCAAAACAATTTTTGGTCCTTCTGATGGGGCTCTGCTACTCTTGGAATTCCCTGGCTCCCCAGTAGAGTTTTGGCCTGACAATAAACAACGGTTTAGTACTTTATCTAATCCCAGCCAGGAGGTGAGTTCAACAGCAAGCTTTTGCAGATGTTCACATCCAATAATCTATCCATAATTGATGAAACAGGGAGGTCAGATGTAATGGCTGCTGCTACTCCAGCAACAAATAAATGGTTATTGACAAAACAAGCCAGTGTGGCGCAGAGCGCTGAGCAGTGACAGGCGGGAGCTGGTGCTGAGGCAGAGGCGGGGAGGACCGGGGGGCTCTTCATCTTGAGATCGGCTCAGCGAGCCCTGTGGCAGAAGGGCCACACTGACACATAAGCAGATGGAGGTGACTTGTCAAGGAACAGGGAGGCTGCTGACGTACAAAAAGAAGACGAAGACAGGTCGAGGAGGAGGAGAGGAGAATGATGAGCGAGCCCTGGACGAGGCTGGGGACTGAGTAAGTACAAATGCATGAACAGCTTAGGAATGTCTGTGAATGCTTGCACCGTGATCCAGATGTCTCGGCTGCTTTTATCACGCAGCGTGTCTCTGCTCGACTCTCTGGCTGTCAAACTGTGCAGCCCGGATGACTCCAAGCCAAAGTGGATGATGCATGGGATGCCTCGGTACCCAAACCCTCCCACTGAGGAACACTCACGGGTACTGTGTTTAATATCGTGGCCTGTGCGTGCTTTCCCCATCCCTACGTATTAAAAAAAAAAAAAATCTGTGAAAATCACTGGTGCCAGTTTAAGAATATTTTCAGATAAGCCAAAGATGCAAAATTGTGAAGCTGGAAAATTTCTCAAGACTGGAACTAACCCTGAAATACATGCTGCTTAAAATCAAATTTACTGCAAGGGAATGTGAGTGGGAGGCAAAGTTTTCTTTAATAATAAAAAACAAACACTGCACTTTAGTCACCTCAACCTATGCAAACAGAATAATAAAGCATTAATCGAGTATACTTTTATTGACTGAATAAAATTTAAGCTATTCAAACATAAATAAGCAACTGAAGTCCTACACTTCCATTCCAATGCAAAAAATATAATGTTTGTACACAGTTTACTATGTAATATTATAAGATGAAGAATGGAAGAATGAAATGGTGGTTATTATTGCTATAGGTAGTCATAAAAAGGCATAGGACAGAGAAGTTTTAAATATTAATATTCCCAAAATCACTTAAATCAATTTAACACTCTTTAGCGGTTTATTTAGAAGTGTGATTTATTTTATTCTTTGCAACCAATGCCTTTGATCAGCTCTGGAATAACATACAAGATAAAAATATAATGGCAAAACAAATTGCTGCTAACGTTCTTAAAGTAAGCTTTAGGTTTTATAACATAAACTAGAAAATTACCATTATATTTGGCATTTTAAAATTATTTATCAATACTTAGAAATTGAGAATTATAGAGCCCAGAATGAATTGTAGAGCTTATTTCTGAAATAACTTGCCAGTTATCTTTCCCATGCCATCCTCCCAGCTGGGTCCCCCATTTAGTGACAGAGCTGCCTCAGGGGCATGGGGGCCATTTCTTTTCCTGTTCTACTAGGGCAGAAGGCTGGCATCACCACAGTTTGCCATGGGTCATATTCTGATTGCTAACCTTTGTTAAAGTGACTGGACTTTTTCCCTGTCCCTTGACACCAAGCCCCCAACATGTGTCCCAGCCTGTGGGACAGTCTTGTGCTTCTTGCTTGAGTGTGTCTCTTGCTGCCTAGCCTGGTCTCTACTTAATGGGCATCTGGAGAACTACCTTGCTGCCACCAACATGCTTGGGTCAGGAGTCCCTGGAGCCCTGGTCCCTATGGCTTGTGCTTGTCACTTACCAGTGGCAGTCACTACCATTTATTGAGCAAAACCTACATGTGAAGAGTGTTTTATATTTATAATACATTTAATCTTCCCAGAGCCCTTGGGATAAATATTAATATTGCCAAAGTACAAATGAGAGAAATAAACTGCAGAGAGGTTGAGCCACTTTCTCTAAGATACACGGTCAACTGGTGGAGGAGAAAACAATCTTAAGTGGGTTGACTGGACTTCTGTGTTCTTGAGCACTGCAGGAGCCTGGCTGGTGGTTCATCCCCAGAGTTCATGCTGACCTTGACCTTCATTTCCAGCCTGCCACCTCCTGCCTCAGTTGCCAAGAGCTACTCTCCACTCACCTACAGTGACATCCATTGCAGCCCAGGGTCTTCTGGTGCTCTACATGACACCCTCAGGCCTGCCTGGTCATAGTGTGGCCTGTTACCAGCTGCTATCCTTTCATTACACTGCTTAATTGTGACAGCTAATGAGAACCAATATTAAATATTTTTTTTATGACCTTCTTTGCCTTCAACGAACATCCTTTAAATCAGAAAAAAGTACCTTGCTTTATCATGGCCTACTCCTTAGCTTTTAGGCTTCAGTTTCTACCTCACTTCTTTGTTGCTTCTTGGCAGGCCCCTGACCTCAGTTCCCAGGCACACTGCCACTTAGAGTCCAGCACTGACCATTCCCTCTGTCTGGAATGTGCTTCCCTCATGGGTGACTCTCTTGCTGGCTTCCAGTCTTGCCTCGAATGTCAGCCTCTCCAGGAAGCCTTCTCTGGTCACCTATTTAAAACTCCCTCCAGCCTGCCACTGATGTACTCCCGAGTCATCCTTCTGCTATATTTTTTCTACAGTGCTTTATCATTATCTAACATGTCATGTGATTTACTGGTTTGTTACGTTTAATCTTTGTTGTCTCTTTCCCCAATGGGCTGGAAGCTCCTTGGGGACAAAGATCTTTGTTATTGGTGTGTCCCAAGTGCCTAAAACGGGCCTTGGCAATAGATGCTCCAAAACTATGTTCTGGATGAATAACACAGATGGATCTTCAGACCCCACATATTAATTAATTTAGTCTTCTCAACACCCCATGTGTAGGCATTATTACTATTTTTACCTTTTTTCAAAGGTGGGGAGACATGTGGATATAGATATAGATATAGATATAGGTATAGATATAGATATAGATAGATAGCCACTGGGCCAAGGTCATAGGATGGTGAGTGGTCCTAAAAGTCCTTGAACCCAGGTGGTCTTGTTTCAGAGGCAGTGCTCTTATTCCGCCCACTTGACCACTTTCCCACCTCATTTCCTAGGTGCTGCCTACCACCATGCAGGCCAGGCTTCAGGCTTCTGGATCTTTCTGGTAGAGGGTGCCTTGTTGCCAATGAATCAAGATTGGAACAGTGGTGGCAAGCAGTAATGTCATTTGGAGAACTGAACGAAGTTTAATGCCTGTCCAAGGTCAAAAAACATGGTAACAAACCACCAGAGCCCAGGGTGTCCAATTCCCCATTTGGTGGTCTTTTCTGGTGCTTTAAAAACCAATTTTGAAGATTGTAATGATTGCCTGGATAGTACTTCTCCATTCCCACGTCATCTATTACAATAAACAATTAAAAAGTAATTTTGGCTTTGGAATCTTGTGACAAATATTAATGTTTATTTACATAATATTTTTAAATGAAAATGTTTATTTTTAATATCTATGATATTATAAACGTATAAAATGCACATAATAAACACTTGCTCTGCTGTAAGCTAATATAAGCTCATAGGGAAAATGAATATGTTTAATTAAATTTAGGAAAAATGTATAGTTAAATCATTTGCAGTACAATAATAAGGACCAATAAACCATTATCTCTTTACTATTCCACTGGAATTTTCATCAACATGCTATATTAATAAATATCATCTTCATTCTACAAAGTGGGGGGTACTGAGAGGGTTGTCTATGAACTGATATGTCAGCAGGAGAAGCAGAAATAGCACAATCCTTGTGCTGACCCAGGAAATTATATTTTCACTATTCTCTAAGTCAGTAGCATCTATGCCAGACAGTTCTGAGTGCTTTCTATGTATGAACAATTATGGTTCAGATATGAGGTGTCCCCCAAAAGCTCATGTGTAAGACAATGCAAGAATTGTTTGGAGATTACTGGGGTTGCTCCTTTGGCTTTTATACTTTGTCCCTGGTGAGTGGAGCTCTCTTGCTCTCTTTCTCTCTCTCTTCTCTCTCTCTCTCTCTCTCTCTCTCTCTCTCTCTCTCTCTCTCTCTCTCTCTCTCTCTCTCTCTCTCTCTCTGTCTCCTTTCTATTTTCCATGTCTGAGCAGCTTTCCTCCACCATGCCCTACCGCCATAGTGTCCTGCTTCACTTTCACTTCAGGCCCAGAGCTAGGAGCTCAGTTGATCATGGGCTGAACCTTTGAAACCATTAACCCAAATAAACTTTCTCTCTTCTATGTTGTTCTTGTTAGGTCTTTGGGTCACAGGAACACAAAAGCTGATTAGACCATAAACTCACATTATTTCTACCACCACTGTGAGTTAGATACTCATGCAATCCTCATGCTGCAGGTGGGGAAACAGAGGCACAGGAGAGGTTCCTTAACCCATTTGAGGTCACAGGATTAGAAGTGGCAGGATTTTGAGTCAGACATTGCAACTCCACAGGCTAAGCTACATCATTTTGTGTTAATGAAGGAGATGGCGACAGAGAAAATGAAGACCTACAGGAAGGAAGGACCCTGTCCTCCTCCTCCCGTTTCTTTTTTTTAATATTTTTTAGATGTTTATAGACCTTTATTTTGTGCATTTATTTATATGTGGTGCTGAGAATCGAACCCAGTGACTCACACATGCTAGGCAAGCGCTCTACCACTGAGCCAATATCCAGGCCCTTCCATTTCTTTTACTGAAAAGTCTAAACCTTCTCCCTTACCAGATTTTCAAGTGAAAATCTAACAGTCACCACTTTTCATGTGCTCTTTCCCTTGCATTTCCTGAGAGTTGATAGCGCGTAGCAAATTTGTAAGAGGATCAAGAAGAGCCAGGCTGGGGATGTGGGTCTAACAGGTTGAATACTCTGATTTTGAAAAAGATTCCTATTCCTTTTCTATTGAAGAGAGTATTAATTTACTCTAGAGGTGCACACATTTCATTATCAGAAAAATACCTAGAGAAAACAAGGCAAATTCAGTGGAGCCCTTAAGTCTCTAACAAATGAATCCATGCTAATAGCCATTTTCTAAGTTAAGGGAAAGAAAGTGGGAGATGGAAATGAGAAACAGGAAGTGAGCATCCTGACCTCTTCCTGGGGAAGCCACAAAGCAATGAGTCATGGCCAGCCAGACACCACTCGATTTGGAGAGAGATTTTTGTGCCCATTTGCTTTTTTCCAAACTCTGTTGATTCACAACTAGTCCAGCAACAGAGAGGTTTTTCCTGTCCAGAGAAATAACAATTTCTATGGGAAATAATTTCTACTGGACAAGAGTAACAAAATGTTTACACCAATAAGTACCTCATTAAGCAAAACAGATGGAGAGTGTTATTAAAAATTTATATGAGAGATTTGTGATGAGATTCAGCAAATGACTTTAAAATCGTCCTACTGACAACTCTACCAGTTCCAACGGCAATAGCAGCTAGAGACCTGGGCCCAGGCTTGGCTGTGCCCTTGCAAGCATTGTGACCCTGGGTTGGTTATTTAATGTAAGCCTCAGTATTCTCCTCTTAACAGGTCTCTCCCCCAGCAAGCCCCACCCCAGCTAGCCCCACTCCCCAACATTCATACTCCCACCAGAAAACTATCTTTAAATTCTTTCATTACTGGTTAAGCCCTTAATAATTTTCTTTAATGTTTTGTGTTGAGATGAGCCATTGAAACAACTAACCGCTACAATCAATCCTCTGCTGAAGGTTTTTACTATGAGCAGTCTATATAAAACCTACCAAAAACATCAATTAAAATATTTAAATTTTAATGGAATGGAAAGAAATAATGGTTTACTTTTTAAATAGTTTTTCCTTTTCTCTAATAGAAAATCAATAAATGTTAACTGTAGAAAATGTTAGGAATACAGATTCCATTGCCCCCACCCCAATAGAAAATTAAAGTCATTCATTATTCCAACTTCACTAAAAATAATTTGGTGTTTCTTGTGTTTTTATATATATTTATACATTATATGTGTATGTATGTGCTTGCATATATGCATATACGAGTAGGGACATAATATAAATTATTTTGTAACCTGATTGTTTTTGTTCAATATATCAGTATTCTTTTTATTGTTATAAAATATTTACTTAATGTATGATTTCTATTGTCTGTGTTGCATTTTATCATTGGATGCTCAACATTGCTTTAATCAATTTGCTATTGTTTTACATTTATTTTGCTTCCTTTTGTTTATAAACAGTGTTTATAAAGTTGTATACAAGGATGACAGTTAAATCTCTGAATATATTAGTAATGACTATGCAAACAATATTGTAGCAAATATTTGTATGCACTAATAACGATTTCCTTAGGTAAATTCTGAAATAACTCATTCCTGAGTAGAAAGATAAGTAAAATTGTAAACCACCTCAACACAAAAAGAAGCTACTGTTTATTGAATGCTTACTAAGTGCTAGAAACATGACTTCTTTATCTCATTCAATTCTCACAGTAACTTTATCATCCCTACTTTATAGGTGTGGAAAAGGAAGAAGCCTGGAAGCCACATGATCTGCACGAGCATTGAAGACCCCCTCATGCCCCTCTCATCACCTCTGCAGCCACAGGCTGGCCAGGCCAGTCCCTGGGATTTTCTCTCTATGGCTGGGCTCGTTAAAAGCCTGGAATTATAGAGAATTAGTGTCCTGGGAGGAGCTTTCAACCAATGAAAAATGGAAGCAGTGGGTAATACACCAGCTTCCTATCTCTCCATTGGAATGCTCAGTTTGTTTTTACAGTGTTTCCAGAATGTTCCAGCATGGCTGTGCGCCATGCGCCCACTGGCTTGGCACCACACTTTCTGTTGACTTCCTTCTTCTGCCTGCCTCTCCTGCTGGTTGACTTCCTCCCAAAAAACCACTTGTACTCAAATCCATGTCTGGAAATTGGCTTCTGGGGAAACCCACACCATGACATAGAGGTTGTTAGTTCCAGAGTGTAGAAATGCAATGCCATCACAATTGTGAATGGACTCAAAGAACACCTTGTAAAATTTCACAAAATGTCTGAAAATGCACATTTGAGTAAGAATCACATGACACATTCAGACTGCAATCAAAAGTATTTTGTGATTATTTATTTTGAAACTCTGACACAGAACTGGTTTAGCTATACTCCTTACAGGAGGGCACATTTTTATCATTGGTCTGTGTACCCCTTCAATTATTAAAAAATAAATTTAAAAAAACAACCTAATCCCATAACCACAACCTGGTTCTTGCAGGGGCCATGCCTCCCCATGCCTCCCCTTTTGCAACTCCTGGAGCGACGTGTGCTAACAGCTGTGCCATCGCCTCTAGGTCTGTCATACAATTAGTCTTGTGATGAGCTACGCAGGTTGCTTTATTGCTCCAGAGAACATTTTCCTATGCTAGGCCTTGAACTTTAAGGAGTGTACATACATTATGTTCCATATGTCACTAGTCGATATAGTTGATGAGAGTACTCAAGTTTTAGTTCTCAAAGTTCATTCTCTTTGGGAATGAACCAAATAAAAACTATTATCCTTCTATTGATTTGCTCCCAAAATGAATACCAGAAGTTTTTTGCGCTATTTCTAAAAATGGGAATGACTGGAGAAAAAACTTCAGCAATTTCCTTTTTTAATGAGTATGTCAGATAATCATGATGCTTTGATTCAAGTGGTATTGATAGATCTCAACAGAATCTAAAACCAGCTTTCAGATTTTAAAAAATCAATAGGTTTTATTACTAGAAAATGCATGTGTATATTAATTTAGGCTGTGAACTTTCACCCTGACATAAAACATCTCATTTCCATGTAAGTCAGTAAACTATAAATTTTTGCCTTACAAATTCCTGTTTTAAAAAAGACAAATTTTCATTATTTTTTTCTTGAGCTTTCCAGTTTTCTACAGTGCTTCCATTATTTAAATGACAGACACTTTCATTTATGACAAATACTATGATGTATCATCATTCATAAAGAAGATACAAATATACATGCTGCATTCTTGAGCTGTAACATTGTTTTTAAAAAGTCATTAGAGAAATTTTTGAAAATTAAATAAAAAAGCTTAAAGGGAGTTAAACACCCCATTAATGAAGAAGGTAAAACAGCATTTAATTCACTATGATTCTGTTCTGCAATCTTTCATACAAAAACCTACATTAAATTATTACTCTAAAGTTACCATTTTGATGTTTGAGAAAAGTCATAACTTCAAATACAGAGATAACAATAGCAAAATTATTGGCAAAACATTTTATGTTTTCCTAATTCTCAAAATTATTAAAACAAATTTAAAAAACATTTTCCAATAAAGTATTACATTAGATCAGATATGGAATACCTGCTAATACTATGCCTTAAATCATTGCTGGATAAGTTCAAGTAGTATGATTTCTATGCAATTTGGGAATGAATTCATTTTTAAAATTAGGAAATATTACAACTTTCTTTTCATATTTAAAAAAAAATTCTTTTGTATGTCTGATACTGGATATTTTGAACATTTCTCCACTTAGCACATGTATGAAATCAGAGTGGAGTTCAGTGCTATTTGTGTACACTAGACCCAGTCTGAACCTGTGGGGGATGTGAAATACCATGTCTAACTGGAAGAGCTCTGGGCAGCAACAATTGGGGAAATGGGGTCTGTAAATAGCTGTCCCTTTTAGAGTCCCCAAGAAGGGAACTGCCGAGGTGGGCTACAGGACAAAAGGTTAAAGCAGATGCAAACTGTGATGCAGACCAGGAAATGACTGTGGGGGGCCCTGAGCTCACACCTGAGTCATCTCAAACTGAGTCAAACACTGCAACGGGGAGTCCACAGGCCTCCGTTGTAACAGCCTCCTCTGGGAGGAGGCCAGGGTTCCCCCTTGGCCAGCATCTGATCTCCCCTTAGACCCTGAGCAAATATTTAAAGCAAGAACAGAAGGGAAAATTGTAGGTAAGGATTCCTAATTGGTATGTAAAATCCTTTTTACTTAATGAGTAGTGAATAGCTCTGATACCTAAAGTTATAATCCAAATTCAGTTTTTTTGATACATGCCATTTTTACTCAGTTATTAATAAATTATTAATAAAACATTTCCATAGAATGTTGGTCTATCTTATTGTCATCATAAGAAATACAATAGAAGATAAATTTAAGGACTGTGTAATTGACACATGAATTCAGTAATATATCATAGTTAAGAAAAAAATAAGGAAGATACTTTGAATAGATATTCAATTAGATATTACCTATTACGGTATCATTATTACTAATACAACATAATGATACCCACTGGACAATCATAATTGTACCATAGCTCATAGTAATACTGAGAGTACATTACACTTGAGAACTGTTTATAGTTTCAAGTGTAAACACACTGTTTTTCACTTGATCTTCACAAAGACACAGTGAGGCTGCCATTGAGATCCTTATTTTACAAGTGAAACTGAGCCTTCAAAAAACTAAGTGACTAACCTAAGATCACATGGCTAGTATGTGGTCGACAGGACTAAAATTCCTATCTTCCAGCTCTGCGTCTCACATGTCCTTTTCTCTACCATAATTAGCTCTGATACAAAGATTGTGCATCAGAACTGTCATTCAAATATTCAATCACTTAACAATTAGGTAAATATTGCTATGCAACACTCAGACAAAACTACATAAAGATGCTCCTTATCATGTAATATACATACCTAAATAAACTACTATAAACATCTTTATGTATACAGACTTGAACTATAAATTGAACATTTTCTCCAACACTAACTATGGTTTGGGAAAAATTTGGACCAGAGAAAAAACTAGAAACTGATTTTTTTTGGATACATATGATCATCTAACACCTTGAAAAAAGCTTTAATGTATACCAGTACCAATGGTAATATAATAGGGCTTTCTACATGTTAGACCTGAGGCCACAAACTTTACCCAAATTTTCTAACTTAATTCTAACAAATCCATGCTGTGTTAGGGAGAAGAAGTATCCCCATTTTACAGATGAAGAAACTCATGCTCAGAGAGGCTAATTCACTTGAGCTGAGTCACAAGGCAGGGTGGTAGTAGAGCTGGGATTCCATCCTCTGTCACTTTGACTTCAAAGCTTATCATCTTAATCACTTTGTTGTCTTCTCACTCCAAAAAGTTGATAAATATACTCTTTAAAAAGCATGTTGAGAGTACCTTATCTGGCAAATGCTACTATTTACTGCCTTTACTTCATGTAAACATCTAATAATCAAAGATTGGGTAGCAGATGTGAGCGTAGGTATCCCCGCCAGGCAACTCTAACCAAGTTTTATGATGCATATTACACCTGCCCCAAATGTCCTCCCACAGTCATTTATGCTCAGCAAAAGATGACAGCAAGGGTGGAAAATGTGGATACAGAGAAGCCACTGCTCTCCTGAACAAACTAACTCCCATGACATACATTAATGGATGTGCAGTCCACCTGGAAGATTTATTCCATCATCATCTATTGCAAACACACAGAACTTTCTAGTGTTGAAGCTTTGGAAATAAAACACAGAGGGCCCAACTGTTGAACAAGCCTCAGACAGCCTCTCTTGGGACTCCCCTTTGCCTTGACATCTCTACTTTCATTTCCTTCTCCTCTTTGTTCTTTTATTATTTTTACTTGTACTTGTGTGTTTGTTTGTTTGTTTGTTTCTGACATGTGGTTTTTGAGACTCTGTCACATACAAGGGAGTAAAAAGAAAATTTGATGTAAGTGTATTTCCTTTCCCAGATGACCAATTCTGGCGTGGCCTACTGAGCAATCAATCACCCTTTCCCAAAGTAGGCGTAGCTCTGCTGGGTTTTATTATGCAGGTCAGAGTTTTGATTTTCGAGGGGAATGGAGCTGTTAAAAGTAGAGATAAGACTCCCCAAAAAGGCAAGACCTGAGTGAGAAAGAGAGAGAGAGGGGGAAGGAGAGATCAACAATGTGAGCAGGACATGGATGGAAATTTCTGGGCTTTGGGAGTGTGGCAGGAAGTTTTAGGCTTCAAGAGAAGAGGGTTTTAAGAAATATTGGTGCTGTGAGTTAATATCATCTCTTAGAGTCTTCTTTGAAGATAGTAAGTTGAAATTGAAATCATCTCCAGTTTAGATTGTGGAACCATTTATTTCTTTTGCTTTGCCATCTTACCAAGACTGAGCCACGAGAGCTCTCAGACTTACTCAAGTTGCATAATGGTTTTGCTGGTGGATGAAATGTGTCCTTACTTATAAAAGTGACCAAAAGCAAAATTCATTTTACATATGCCATGGTGGAATCTCCTGGGCATCTGATTATCATTTGATTTAAGAAACCACAACTATAAGCAATAGGATGATTTTTAAAGGAGAAGGTGAACTATACAGAGAAAGGAAAAATGTGAATTATAAAAGTTAATTCCCCCAAATATTCTATCAGCCAAACATTACACGTCTAATAAATTATTGTTAGCTAAAAATGACTTTTGACATGTTAAGGATTTATCTTTGATTGTATCTGTTGAGTTAAAAGAATAAAATTTCACTAATTTCGTTACCTATAGTGAAATGTATTATTTTACAAAAAATGTTTTCTATCATTCTTCATTACTACATATATATCAAACAAACCATCATTTTCTAGAATATTAATGTCATTTTTTTATGATACATCATTTACTTGAATTTTGCTATTGGTGAAGCTAGAGATATAGGCCAACCATGTATACAAGTTAGTACTAATGTCAGGAGCATTCTAAGCTGTTATAATGATGTATGTAAATATAGACGGTACTATTTGGCATGTGATGAATTCTGTATTAGAAAAGCAAATAAAATATCAATCAGATGAGTTTTGTTTTTATCGTATAATTCTTGATAGAACTATGTTATTGCTAAATAATAGAAACCAAATAATTCATTTAATGAACTGACTGAAGTTGGTGCTCCTAGAATTGTCAAGTGGAACCAAGTATTTATCAAGGAAGGAAATTCATGTGTCTAGACCAAGTGCTGAGGGAGGCCCCCCCCACTTTTTTAAAAATAACTTTGTAATTGGAATATGGCTGATCCAACTTTGTTCAAAGCCTTAAGTGTGGTTTTTAGTGAAATATCTTTTTCTTTCAAATCTTAGGATTTCATAAGATGTCTTCTAAAATTCAGAATTACTCTCCTTGGAACATTTACAAGTCTAAATTAATGATGGGCAAAGAGAATTACTGTTTCTTTTCTTGGCACCTGACATGCAGGAAGCATTCTCCTCTTTAAATGTCAGGGTCTTCATGATCTCTTGCACATTAATGTAACTGTAATTTCTCCTTACCAAATACCCTTTCCCTCTTTAATGGAGATTTCAGCCCTAAATAAATCCAATGTTTATTTTTAGTTAAACTCTATTCTGTAATTCAGTGAAGAACCCTTTATCAGTGCATTTGTGTGTTTTCTGTTGCTGTAACTGAATACCACAGACTGTGTAATTTATAAAGATTTAAGGTTTATGTAGCTCATGGATCTGGAAGCTGAGTAGTCCAAGAGCGTGGTGCTGGTATCTTGTGACAGCTTCCTGCTGAATCGTAACTTAGCAGAGGGCATCACATAGTGAGACAGAGCAAGTGTGCTAGCTTGAGTCTTTCTTGTTCCTCTAATAAAGTCACTAACACCATCCATAAGGCCCCACCCTCATGACCTTATCTCGTTTTAATTACCTCCCAAATGTTCCACCTCCAAATAACCATTAGCAAACGACTTTGGGAATTAAGTTTGCAGCAAATGAATTCCAAGGACATGTCCAAACCACAGCAAGGAATGGATCACCAAACTTTTATTCTTATGCTACTAAACATATTCTTTTATTATGTGCATTAATAATTCATTAATAAATTAAAGCCTTACATAAAGACACATTGGCAAAATTTTTAAATTCCTGATTCAGGTTAATAGGACTATTGATTAGAAATATTTACTTGGGACAGGTTTATCTAGCTGAGTTTCTTTGAAACAAAAGATATAAAAATCTTTACAATGGAGCAGGAGAAATTTGAGAGACATAGAGGTTGAATACAGAGAAAAAATACTGGAAATGCAAAAAGATTACAATTCACAAATGTAAAATACAAGTGAGTGAATACACCAGTACATAGAATTAATGACAAAGATAGACTGATGGAAAGTGGTGGTTCACACCTGTAATCCCAGTGGCTCAGGAGGTTGAGGCAGGAGGATAGCAAGTTCAAGGCCAGCCTCAGCAATTTAGAGAGGCTCTAAGCAACCTAAGCAACTTAGTGAGACCCTCTCTCAAGATAAAAAGTTAAAAGAGCTGGGGATGTGGTTCAGTGGGTAAGCACCCCTGGATTCAATCCTTGGTATAAAAAAAATGGGTAGACTGAATATGAAAAGGGAAGAAAAATGGAAAATGTTCAGTGTAATGGAACATGACCTTGCACTGGCTTTAACACAACACAGCTGATTTCTGACCATTCCTACTCAACTCTATAGCACACAATGACAGAAACGCTCAATGCTTTAAAACAGTGTACAGGATGGGAAAGTAGGTTAGAAAAGGATCTCTAAAGAAAAAAATTTTAATATATTAAATAATTATTTTGTGATTAGATAACTGGTTAGGTCTCTAATAAATCAACCCGGGAATCGATACTACTTATTTAATTTTATTTTATCATTGTATTTTTATAGTAAATCCAATAAGGTGCTAAATAAGGCATTGCACTGTCTCATTGTAGCTTTCTAATAGACATGTTGTAAGCCAGAAGCAATGCCGTGAGAGAAGAGAAACTGCAGAAAGACATGCTGTAAGTTGCAAACAGATAATAGATCACTGATGTAACATGATTGCCTTCACCGGGTCCAGAAATCAAAAGATAAGAGAGTTTCAACGAAAGTCTGAAGAATACCCATTTATCTCTTAAAGGAAACAGGGAAAGTGGCTAAAATAAGACACTAGGGAGAATTAAAAGACATTGTTTTCAAATCTGAAATCAAAATAAGAGGACAGGTTTTAGAGAATCTATCTCAGTGCAACCGCAAAAACAGACTTCCCTCTAAAATCAGCATGAGCAGGAAGACCTCCAGCCCCTGAATCGTGAAAAGTGCCATTCCCCACCCAGCAACACCCAACCCTGATTTCCATTCCTCTATGATTTTTTAGTAGCCATTTCCTGGTTACTGTTTTACAGCTCGGAGCCTGGTGCCATCTGTTTACTGGTGGCATACCTACTGGTTCCTCACTTGCAGAAGACATGTTTGGGTAACCTGAGGATGGCAGCTGGCGTTGAGCCAAGAGGTGGCGCATAACTAGTGTTAACACGGCGTGATCTACTTTTGCCTGATTAGTTAATGTCTCCTCTGTGCTAGTGGTCAACAGATATTCCTCATTCTTTCTTGATTGGTACCAAAGGGCGTGCCTCAATTGTGCTAATGCAAAGCTGATTGGCTGCCTTAGGTATATAAGACACGCACCTATGGGAAGCACCTGGGATAAGCAGCTAGCAGTAAGAAGAAGCAGAAAGGATAAGCCACACCTCTAGATCGCTGGGCGGAGGATAAGCAGCACCTCTGAATGATGGCAGAACGCAGAAGGCAGATGGCAGATGACAGAAGAAGCACCTCTGATAGCACGCACCTTTAGTTTGCAGGATGCAGGACTTTAAGAAGATATAGATCTCAAAGTGTAGTCTCTCTCTCTTAAGCAAAGTCTCTCTCTCTTATGCAAAGCCTCTCTCTCTCTCCTCTCAAAGCCTTTCTTCCTCTATAAGCTAGAGAATTAGCAAATAAGCAAGAAAGCAGCACACTAAAGAGAAAGATAATAGAAGTAGCTCAGTTTCCAGTCCACCTCCGATAAATACCCTCGCAATTGTGGCTGCAGGCGGTAACAAATTGCCGCGTTGGACACTCACTGACCCTGCAGCTTTGCTCAAATATTTCACTTGGCTTCTGCAGTTCCTCAGTTCTAGCAAGATGCAGGTGCTGAAAACAGCACCTGGTTCTTCCCAACTGCAAAGCTACTCTTGATATAGCAATGAGCTAGCCCCGGGGCTGGGACTATGGCCTTCCCTGGTTTCCCCAAACCACCATCCTGGCTGCAAAAGGCTAAATAACCGTAACTCTAGCCCAGGTACCTACTTGCCTATGGGTCAGGGGCAGGAGGCTTTCCCGCCAGAAATAGCTAGTTGGGAGCACAAGTTTCCCTCTGGGGCAAAAGGGCCATGCTTTAGGTTCCAAGGTTCAAGTCCCACCACAGGACCAAGTGTCTTTTAGCTCTTGTGAGGCTCTTTTTTTTTTTTTTTTTTTTTTTTTTTTCCGACTTTTCTGGACCTCAGAGAACTTCTAGGCCCTGAGTCAAACACGGGAGGGAGGGATGCTTCTGGACTCACTGCTTAAGTACTCAGATAGTCACCAGGCCAGGATCTTTGAGGGAGGGTGGGATGCAAGAACTGAATCCCCCAAACCAGCCCCAGAATGGGATCCCAGAGACCTTTTCATAAGTTTGATGCCAAGTGCCCACTGACCACCCCTGCTCTAAACACACGTTTTAGAGCCAGAGAAGACAATGATCTTGATTTCTAGGTTTCCCAGGAGGTCTCAGGCCAGTTCTGCAGCCCCAGCCCAAATTCTATTTCAAGAGCTTCTCTGTGACCAAGATCACGAAGGCAGATGGGAAGTGGAGGAGCTGGTGGACAGTGAAGGCTGGAGGGGAACACAGAAACTGTTCAAGGAGCAGACAGCAGTCCTGGAGATGATCCTGAATCACCAGGACCTGCAGCCCTGGATGAGGTCTTTTCCATTCTGGATTTATTCCTGAGATGTTGGCTGCAGTCCTAATAGCCTTGTGGACCTTAGGGGCTCCAGGTCCTTTCCATGTCCCACCCACTGACCGCCATCAACACACTTAGCTGCTTCTCTTGCCACCTCAGGGGCTTGGGTATATGGAACAGCGATCTGGGGTACGTTGGTCTGACACTCACTCAGATGGAACAATAAAGCCTTTATTTATGGTAAAAAGAAAACAATAGCTACTTGGAACTTTTTCCTCCCAGCCCAATTCCTGGGATAGGAAGTAGAAGGGTTTGCACATCTGTGTCTTAGAAACACCTGTTCCCGGACTTACATGAGATCATTTAATCTACTTTTCTTGTACCTTCCTGGACACTCCTCCTTGATCTCCACTGTACCTCTCTCCCTCATCTAGCAACACCCTAGGCCTTTTTAAAAAAATAACAAAACATTATTAATACTCTCTAGGAAATTTCATCCATCCAGACCTTGAATATGCTGAAACTTACAAATTTATGCAACGTATTAGGTTCGCCAGAGAAACAGAACCAATTGGGTATATATAAAATCTCTTCTCACCACTCATGTTTAGCTTCTTAGAATTGATGTAACAAATTGCCACAAACTGAATGTCTTAAAATAACACAGATGTTTCTCACAGTTTCTCATAGCCTCTCTCACACACATAAGTATATGAAGAGATTTTCTTTATAAGGTATTGATTGGCTCATATCATTATGCAGGCTGAGAAATGCAACTATTGGCCATCAGTAAACTAGAGACCCAGGAGAATTGGTGACACATTTGAAAGGTCCTAGAGTTTTGGAGCCAATGGTATGGATTCCAGTTTGGGTCTGAATACTTTTGAACCATTAGTGCCCTGCTCAAACAGTCTGGCAAAGTGGATTTGCCCTTTCTGCATCCTTTGGTTCTATTCAGACCCTCAAAGGATTGGATGATATGCACCCTATTGGGAAGAACCCCTTACCTTATGTCACCAATTCTAATGCTAATATCCAGAAATGCCCTCACAGATACATTCAGAAATAATATTTACCATTTATCTGGCACCTCATCACACAAGCAAGTTGACCCATAAAATTAACCATCACATATAGTATCTGCAATCTACACTTCTTCTTGAGGCCCAAACCCATATGTTCAACCGTCTACTTGAACTCTCCTTGGATACTTCCCAAATTATTCAAACTCAGCAAATCCACAACTGGGTTCTCCCCTTCCCTCCAAGACCAGGTGTCCTTTAACATTCCCTTCCTCAGGAAACAACACCAGCATCTATCCAGTTCCATAGCCCATCTCAACACCTGTTTCCCTCACTTCTTATTTTAAGTCCTTTTGAATCCATCTAGTTCCTTCTATCTTTACTACCACTACTCAAGTCCAGAGACTTAGATGAGTATAATAATAATAAAAGCTAATAATTGAAGGTTTATTATATAGCAGGCAGACGCTTTTTAGAAAGTTTACATCAATTATCTCTTCTAATCACCCTATGTATTAGTTCCCTAGGGCTGACACAGCAATTACCACAAACTAGATGACTTAAAATAATAGAAACCTGTTCTCTGGCAGCTTGGAAGGCTAGAAGTCCGGGCTCTGGGTATCACAGTAGTGGTCCCTTTCCACGTGCCAGGACAGGTCCTTGCGTTGCTTCCCTCTTCCCTCTTATGGAGGTTCCAGGAAATCTCAACTAGGGGCAGGATCCCCACAATCTCCACCCTCACCTTCACATGACCTTTTCCTCTGCATGTGTGTCTGTTTCAAATCTCCTGCCCTTTTTTTATAAAGACGCTTATCTTTGGATTTAGAATCCATCCAGTCAATCCATCTCAAGATCCTGTAATTAATTACATCTACACTCATGGGTTCTAGGGATTGATAGGGTGATCTTTGGGGGAACTTCCATTTAGCTTACTACTCTCTATAAAGTAAGTATAGTTATTAGTCCCATAGGATTCAAGAGGCAATTGAGACTTAAAGAGATGAAGGGACTTGCCCAAGGTCTTACTGTCAATAGGCTGTAGACATGAGATTCACATTTATTTTCAAAAAGACAATTTCAATACTTTCCTGAACAGAGTAAGAGTTTCATGAAATTTTTCACTTGGGTGTTGAATATAGTTTCTTTAATCCACTTAATCCACTAGACTACCCTTTACCACTTTAAATTTCATTTAATCCACTAGACTACCCTTTACCACTTGAGTATAAGATACACAGGAATTTGTACCTCTGGAAATCTTCTATGGATAAATTTGTCACATTTGACAAAGTTATTCATTGCCACACCCTTTGTGATAAGAAAGTACTAGAAACAATCTTAATGCCCACCAAGAGTAGATGGCTAAATACATTGTGGTACAGTCACTCAATACTGGACCATGCAACCCTTTTAGAACAAGGCATGTCTACAGTTAATAGCAAAGTAGCATATACTTGAAATTTACTAAGAGAGTAATTTTAAGTCTTCTTACAAAACAATAAGGGAAATAGGTGATGGCTAGGACAATTAGCTTGATTAGGACAAACTAATCAAGCTAACATCATCAAAACATCGCATTTTGCATCTTAAATGTATACATTGTTTATCTGTCAATCACACCTCAACAAAGTTAGAACAATAAAAAATCACTTAAGATATGTCTATTTCAATATGGAAGAAGTTAACTCAAGGTGCAGGAGGATATGTATAAAGTGCTATCATTTTATAAATAACAAAAAGGACACATATTTATGTCACATGTTTACAATGCATGCATGGAATATTTTGGAAAGATAAACCGGACATTTGTAAGTGCATCTGTCCTTGAGAAAAAGAGAACTGTGAGATTGAATATAGGGATGGAGGGAAGATTTACTTTTCATTGGGAACTCTACTGCATTGCTTGAATTTATTTTGTCATGTTCTTTCGTTAAAAGAGAGAGTGAGAATCTATGAACCAGTTTTCACCTTTTTCCAACTTAACCTCCTAATACATTTCGTTTTTCACCTGACAACTGATTGTTTCCCAGCCCACTGAGTATGCTCATATAGAGTGGTGCGTGCGTGCGTGTGTGTGTGTGTGTGTGTGTGTGTGTGTGTGTGTGTGTTTACTGTCACTCTGGATCTCATGTTTTCTGCCTATAGAAATCCGATCCCCCAATAGCTCTTCTTTGCAACCTCCTAGTCCTTCAGTGTGGGAATCAACCTCTCTTCCCTCTTCTCTTAGAAACCCCTTGTTCATCCTACTTTGAATTACAGTTATCTTTAAGAGTTAGTTACCCTGATTAAATTAACCCCTAAAGGGAAGCATGCATCTTATTGGTCTCTATACTCCCCAAAGAATCTGGAGCAGATCTTTGCTGACTGCATACCATTCACTGAAAACTTTTAAGCAGGACACTCACCTAGGAAAACCCAAGTTTTCTATGATGACTGGTGGCATGGGAGCTAGAGCAAAACACGGAGCCCACAGGTAGGAACCCTATTTTAGCATAAATATCTAAAGGCACAAACAAGACCCTCAAAGCTGAAAATTAAGATTATACTGTATATCAAATAAGATTATTACTAGGGATGGACGATGTGAAGTGACATAGGAAACTGCACTTTAAATATAGGACAAGTAAGAAAAGACCAGAAAATGACTTCAGTTAAATTACACTAAAGATAGCTATAGATATTTTTATTTGTATTTTCAGCCAAATGAACAAAGCTTGGTCACAAAATAGGCAACTTCTAATACTGTTCTGAAGCAGGCTGCTTCTCAGATGAGACTAATCACATTCCCCACCTCACACCCTAAAGATCTGTATCAGTGCGACTCTTGAGATCACTTAATAACAGCATTTTTAAGCAAAGTTTCCTACATCTTAGTGGGAGATTTCTATAATTTTATGTTTACTCTTTGCTGTTATTTGAACTTTTTTCTCTTGTCCTTGGTGATCTGGGAGTCTCAGGGGTCATACTACTCCATATATTTAATTTTTATATATCCTGAAGTATTTCATAGTAACTATATCCTACCTTCTATAAACACAGAATCATTTTTTTGCATGTTTTTAACATATGCTATTCTGCTTGAGTCCAAGTAAATAGGCACACTGATGTCAGGCCTAATACATTTCTGTTGGCCTTACAATAACATAATATACTATAATAAAATAACAATTAAAATGGCAATGATTAAAAGTTCACTTCAACTTACTGCCATTGCAGTATCCTGTTCCTCAGCAGCCAGGTGTGCTAAGCCCAGGTAATACAAAGCTTCTCCTTCCATCTTCTTGTTATTTCCTGAAGTGCAGATGTAGAAATATTACTATGGTATTAAAGAAATCTATTTATTTATAACAACTAACAGATTCCTTGTATTCAGAGACAGTAGTAAGTTGTTATTTTAAAAAGTATACAGATTTATCAATGGTCCCCCAAACCTAGCTATGTACCAAAAAAAAAAAAAAAAAGACCAATGTAAACGTAAGTTACTGGATCCACGTGTTAGAGTAAGGTATATGAGGCACATAATGATGAGGAGTTTCCCTCTATATACCCACCAGTATGCAATTTGATTGACTGATTGATTGATACTGAGATTTGAATCCAGGGGTGCTTGATCTCTGAGCCGCATCCCCAGACCTTTTTAATTTTTTATTTAGAGACAGGGTCTCACTAAGTTACTTAGGGCCTTGTTAAACTGCTGAGGCTGGCTTTGAACTTGCAATCCTCCTGCCTCAACCTCTCAAACCACAGGATTACAAGCTTGCACCATGGCACCTGGCTCCAGTATGCAATTTTGATGTGCAGGTATACTTTTCATATCAGCCTATGATGGACTTATGATAGTCCAGCCACCATCTGTAACTACTTTAAACAATTGGTGACAGGTACCAGCCTTAACTGGTGCACCTTCACTCACCACAAGATTGACATTCTCCAACAGAGCAGATGAGTAGCAAATTAGGAGACTGTTATTCTGATTATGTTCAATCAGAGCTATTGGTTAAAGCTCCAATGAGAGTGACTGACAGAGTTTGGCTTCTTGGTACAAAACTCCATGCACACTTGAAATCTAAACAGGTTCTTCTTTGCTCATCACTGGTAAAGCTTTTCATCATCTTTTTGCAAGGAATTAAGCCTTTCTAATTCCTGGGAGACAAATTTTATTCCGGGAATTACCCATTCTTTCTTTCCAAAAGCAAAATGTATAAAGGTGCAACATATGGTTTAAAAAGACATACACCATACCATTTGATAAATCTACAGCATATTTACCTTTACTATGTTAATGCAACATAAACATTTAATATATCTTAAAGAATGATTTAAAGTTCTTATTTTAATAATAATACTGTCCTTTTTTTCTACCTTTGGAATTCATTGGCTTCTTCTGTCTAACACCTGGGTAATACAAATGTTGACAAATCCACATTTGGTTTTGGTCTTTGGAAAGTAGATTTCCGAACCCTGCACTCCAACCATGAAGTATTTCAGGAATTAGCAATTCTCCACACAGTATTCGATCTTACTATTCACTGAACAGTCACTCATGAAGCAGTGACTCATGGGAAGACATTAAGAAAAAAGAATATCTGGGTGTGGTGGCACACATCTGTAATCCCAGTGGCTCAGGAGGCTGAGGCAGAAGGATCACAAGTTTGAGGCCAGTCTCAGAAACTTAGCAAGGACCTGAGCAACTTAGTGAGACTCGGTCTCAAAATTTAAAAAAAATATAAGATAGAAAGGTTTGGGGATGTGACTCAGTGGTTTGGAAAGTGAGAGACACTTTCAGAAAGGAGATGCCTTGGCAGGACTCTGACCATTGGAAGAGACCCCAGTCCCCTTCCTTTCTTTTGTGAACTACCTTATAACTCAGCAATGTGAATCTAAAGTAAAATACCTTTACTAATATACATCCCTTTCCATTGAAATTCTCGCTAACTTCATGCAATGAGAGTTTGCTGCTGAAATTGATCTAAGAGCTGATGATTTAAATCAGCCTTCACCCCAAGCCTTCACTCCAAGGGAGAAGATACTAAATCATCATCTATTCAAAAGTTGTTCATTTAATGGAATATCTTTCAATGAAGGTGATTTCCTGTGACTATTTCAATTAATATTTAAAGAAGTAAAAGGAAGAATTAGCTGTGTATTTTCACTCTTTGGTAAATTAAAAATCATAACCCCCCAAAACAGTCCTGTTTACTTCAAATAAGTCATCTGTTACTTAGATCAATTAAATATATCCATGAGCTTATAAACTTTAGTTTAGGAGCAGAACTTTTTCTCCTTCATGAAAATGCTAGTCTATGGTAAATTCCTATATGGCAACAAAATAAACTGTATGTCACAAATTAGAAGTTTTTAAGAATATTCTCCAAATTTCTCCCTCGTATTATGTACAGACATAAATGATATAGAATGTTAAGGATATGAGCAGACTCTCACAAAAGCACTTTTCCTGTCGTAAGTGTGCGTATGAATCACCTGGGGATCTTGCCTACCCACAGATTCTGATGCAGGCAGCCTGGGCTGGGACCTGAAATGGTGCTTTCATAACATGCCTCCTGGCGATGCTGATGTTTCTGGTCCAAAGACCACAGTTTGTGAGGCAATTATCTAAAATATATTGAAGTCCTATTTTCCTGTTATCCCTAACTAAATATTTATCATAATTTCCAAATTATCTGAGAATTTATAAACAATGAAATATCTCTCAGATTGCCAGAAATACACAACTTTTAACACATACACACACACACACACACACACACACAGACACACATACCCCTTAACTTTTGCAGGTGACCTTGTCCTTTCATCGTGGGTTCCTTGTTTTACAACACTACCCACAGTGGGTTGTAATTTTGGAGATAAAGCTTTCAGGAAACTAATGGATTTCTTGTTGTCAGCACTAAGCCACCTCTGTTTTACAGTGAAATTTGAAAGTATATTGATGGCATTTGTCTTTGCATTTCATAGGAAATAATCACCCTAACACTTGACGGGTTTCACTTTACTCTTGGGAGAACCAGTGTCTGTCCATTAAAGAAAGCAATGTGAGAGAGTTCTTTTCCACCCACCTTCTTTGGCTATTTCAGAAGCTTTTATTAGAATTTTGATGGCCTGTTTGTATTCTTTATTCTCCAGCATTTTGTCTGAGAGTAATCTGTAAGTCCTCAGGAGACTTTCGCAGGCCCACAAGTTGAGAAAGCGGTCTGTCTCATCCTTCCATATCCGCCCCTGCGTCAATTGATGGAATGCCTCATAATGCTCAGCGGCTTCCAGAAGCTGACCTGAAGAATAAAAGCCATTCATAAATATAAACCACGGGCCAGAACGTGTTTTCAGAAATTTTGTGTATATCTTAGCTTTACTAGCAAAGGGGGAAGCACTGTGGAATATAAGGAAGAATTTGATCTCTGAGGCAGAAAAGGAGTTAAAGGAGCTATTACTAACGAGACCTCAGATTCGACATGAATCTGGTTTGACATCTGCAGAAGGGACGTATTATCAGCTAGTGGGGAGGGACTGGGATTGCACATGCTTACAGACAGAGTGGACGTCCAGTAGCAATTATGAATCCCAATCCTATTGGCTGACATTTATTGAGCGTCATGTATACAAGGAACTGTGCTACGTACTTTATATGCAAGTCCCATTTAACATTCAAAACAATTCTGTAGAGTGGAACTGTTATGATTCCATTTTACAGAAGAGAAAACTGAGGCTCAGTGAGGTAGAGGGTGGCAGGTCCAGAAAGTTTTGTCCAGAGTTCCTGCTCTCAACCAGTATTCTTTGTTGCTTTCCCAAGAGATGGCAATTTCTTCATTCTTAGGAATAATTTAGATATCTTGAGAAAGGATGCATCTGGTACAGATTTCAAATCCAAATATTATGGATCTGTAAGCTGCTTCCTAAAGTTTGAAGGAGGCATTTATTTAGTTTGAATTCTAAACTGTTTGCTTTGAATAATTAGGACATAGTTTAATTGCCTTTCTGGACTTTTCCCTATAATATGGTCCAAAATGTATCTTCTCAAAGCCAAAACTCTAAATTAGCCTAAAACTATTTCATTCCTTAAAACGTGACTTAACATATTTCTAGAAGAGGAGTGTGTAGTTCCCTGCTATAGATTGTATCTCACTTGTTAATTGCCTTGTGCACATGCTCACGATACACTATAATGTCAATGCTCTTTGATGGTATTGGAATTACATCACTGAGCTTACCTGAAAATAGGTTTCTACCTAGGCACTCCACGGTAGAGGTGAAGAGTGAACGCAGGCTTTAGGCAGACAGCCTGTTCTTATCCCCAGCTTTACCACTTTTTGCTTAGCCTCAGGCTAATTCCTGCCCTCTCTATGCCTTAGTTTATTATTCTGTGAAACAACTTTATAGTGTAACTATTCAAGGTACTATTGTGAGAAATGAAGGAATGCATGTTCAATGCGTTATAGAGTTAGTGCTCAATAAACGTAGCTTGTGTTATCAGTTGGTATAATATTTCCAAAATATCCAATAGCCAATTGAAATATAACCACTAATTTGTTATATTCCTTAAGTCCAACTTACTCTTTCTGAGAAAAACGAGAATTAGCCGAGTCCTTATAACAATACGATCCTAACTGAATAAACTTTGCATTATATATTAGGTCAATGTATTTCCTCAAACGCATTTTGTTGGATAGTGCAGGTAGGAACTGCCGCCATGACTATTGCATATAATTTCTTCCTGTTTGTTGCACTGAATTCATTATCAAAAGTGGTATTAAAGAATGTACATACAAATAATAATAATAATAATAATAATTAATAATAAAAATAAGTAAGAATAATAAGAAGAAAGACAACCAACAGCAGTGGATCATCCACAAATGATTGGCACAAATCTTCAGGAAAGACATGGCCAGTCTGAGTCCTTGCTGTACCACGCAGAGGGAGCATCAACAGAGATACCCACAGAGAGCACCATGGGTAAAGCAGGGTTGTTTATAAATTCATAGTATGAAACTTTCACATGATAGAAGACTACAAAGCCATAAATTTGGCATTACAGAAGAATATTTCATTACATAGGCAGGTGTCTATAAGTGAAAATATCAGAAAAGGTCAAAAAACATTTACAAAGCGCTATTGCTGGGAAGTAGGATTATGGGTGACGGATGGTTTCTTTTCTGATTTCCTTTCTTCTTCTTGATTTTTTTTTTCTTTTTGCTCATTGGCATTTTCTAAAGTTTCCATTATCAAATGTATTTATTTTGTAATGAGAAGTGTGCCGTCAAAGTTATTTTAAAAACAATGTCTAATTTCTTTTTTACTTGGATACTAATTTTCAAGGTTAAAGTTCACTCTGCTAATCGATCTTTCCCTCCTTTGCTGACATTTTTTTCTTTCCTCCTCCAAAAGCAGGCATAGTTTTTCATCACTCTCCTCTAGCACCTTTTGCCAGAAACACCTTCCTCCAAATACCCATGACCCTCATTTTTTACACTGGAATGGAGCACTGACATCTATGTGTGTTATGTTTCCTCTGTTAACTATATTTCTGCCTGTAAAGCACAGTTCTACATTCCTGGAAAGATGTGGACAAGAGTTCTTTTTCCCCCAACGTATCCATCTCTTCATAAAGTACAGATACATATGTCTTTTGAGCCATATGAATAGGGAACAGTGAATACAGGAGACTGAGAAAACCAGACTTTCAGAAAAAAATAGGTTCTGGGAAAGAGATGAAGCTTTAGATAACCCGGTTAATTAGAATTAGATGTGAGTGAAACAGTGGTGTAAATAGTGAGAATCGATGTCCATGTCAAACATTTGATTGACATGGGGGCAGAAGGAGGCGCAGAACAAGGAGAGGTGGCAGGAATGGGGTGGTGTCTGTAAGCCAGACATGCCTCTGTGTTGCTGAGTCTTGGGTGGCTGTTAGGTCTCCTGGACAGGCTGTCTAGCAGGAATGAAGTAAGGGAGGTTCTGAGGATATTGGTTTCCCTTGGTTACTATGGAAAATGAACTTTGGATATATAGAAATAGACTTTGTGGTTGAATTGGATCTTTGCTAGAGTTTTGGGGGCTACGATCATGTCCTACTTTGCTTATGATTATTGGCCACGGTTTGCTCTCAGAGGTTCTACTTCAAGTCCCCCATGAGGAAGAACCTGAGATGATCAAGTAAAGGAGAAGAGGGAACTGCCCTTTCCTGAAGGTCTACTGAATGGAAGGTGTCTTTCCCATAAATTATCTTACTAAGCCTTCCCAAAACTGGTGAAGTGGATATGACTCTTTTCTTTCTTCCACTAGAGATGAAAGTGCAGTTCACAAAGATTAAATGATTCAATTATTAAAAGCCAGATTTTAGAATAAGTGATGATGAAGATTTAAACCCAGGATTGTTGAAAGCCCACACAACTGGGTCCACCACATCTGATACTGATCAACCAACACAGAGACAGGAAGTTAAATAGCCTATTAAATTCTCCAGACATAAGTATCTTATGTTAAAGACGACGTTCTAGTTGCATGGTTTCTATTCTCTTCCAGTTCTATAATTCTGTAACTCAGGTTGTCACATAACCTCCACAGAAGCACAGATATGAGCCCCTCATGCGCTTCTGACTGGTCTTCCTAAGGAATGTGGCCTATAACTAACCAGCTACCTCTAAGTTCCTTGCTTTCCCTTAAGCCATGTGGTGACCTGTGTGGGGACACAGGGATTCCTTGGGTGTTCCAGGCTTAGTCACTTGTGGTCTCATCCAGCAATTCATGACTTTGCCTCCCTTCTTAAACCACTTTGCCACAGATGAGGTCACTGGGGTTCTGGTCAGCGCTGTTTAAAATGGAAGTTTCTACACAGAAGTCACATTTTCAGTCCTTCTCATCTGTAGGAATTTGTTTGTAAAATTATTTGGTGGCAGCAAATAAGACAACAAGGAATTGATTCAAATGACCATAAGAACAAAAATAACTGGGCTACTCTTTCTAAAGGCTGGTTAGAATTTGAAAGTACAAACATAGCATAATATTTGATTTAAAAATGTTTAAAAGCTACATTCATGCAATGAAGACAGCATAGTAATTTAAATAGGCAAGCATTTTCTTTAAGGATGACTGACTATCCAATCTTTAAGGAGATTTCTATCCAACCTCTCCAAATGTGACTAGGATCTTAACAATGATCTTGCTTTCTGAGTAAATTTCTGATGCTAACTGACTACAGAACTATTGAGACAAAATGCATTTGCTTTTATCTGAAAATTTTAAATTAGATATTCCTGAGAGATTATAGTAAGATCAATGAAGCTAAGTATCAATGAAGATAATAAATCATTTTCAAGTTTGACTTACAGCATTCCTTTATAACTTCCTCAAAGAGTTTGTTTATAGTCTATTCTTTGTCACCAAATAATAAACTTCAATATGTCAGAACCTGGTGAGATTTCTCGATCCCTCTATCAGTCTTTTAGGGGATAAGAACAAAGTGTCCAGTCCAAGAGTCCAAGGACTGTCCTTCTCTGGAATTTTCAAGTGTGAACCTGATTTCCTTTGAAGAAGAGGGGCAGAGGGAGGAGCTTACACAAACATATCACACAAATAAGTGTTAAGAGGAAAGAACACGGAAGAGGAGGCCTGGAGAAGGCCTCCCGAGGGGAAGTCTGGTCATGTGGTACCAGGAATCACCACAATGAGTGTCACAGCAGTGGCCACGGCAGCTGGGACACACCTCCCGTTGCCAGGTAAGTGCCTGGAACCAGTTCTACCCCAAGCATTATTCCAGGTGGTCCCACTAGTATTTCGTGGGAACCAGGAAAGAACACAGAGCCAAAGTGTTTCATTGGAGGGACTGAAGGTGACCCTCTGTCGATACATTCATTAGTCAGTTCATTGTAATCACACGAAATAGTGTCAGAAAACACAACTTAGGAGAGCATTGGGAATAACTGCATAAAACCAGAGCACCCAGGTAAGAACAGAGGTGGTCCAAGCCTCAGTTTTACTTTATTTTATATTTTTAAACAATTATATAACATTCTCATAAACAGTAAGGAGTTTGGCATGCATTTCAAGTTTTGCACCCAAAGGAAAGTGCACTCTTAAAATAAAACTACTTCAAAGGAGTTTCACTTCATCCGAAGCCCACACTAACAAGAAATCTGTTCATTTATTTAAAAATACAAACAAAACCCAGACAATGTGGAAAACTGCAAAATGCATGGTGGGATGTTAAGACAAACACTATGTAGAGAAAATAGGATTTTATATATTTGGATATTATCCAAATTGTTGCTTACCCCTCTTCTCTGCACAACATCTCTGAAAGTTTATAGATATTTGTTGTATCACAGCAGATGTCTAGAACAAATATTAAGCAAAGGAGAATGTATATGATCTCTCCCATTTTAGTTTTTTTTTAAAGTAGGAAGATTGACTAGATATTAACACAAATGGGTTTAAATGTGAAGCTGCCATAAAAGCAGGAACATAAATGTAATTCTCCCAGCCGCTATTTTGATGCACATTTTTGATTCCATGAATATTTTATGAAATGGCCCAAACTAAAGCCATATAACATTCCTGCATTACTGATGCTTGCGCCCGTAAGCTACGAACATTAGAGGCATGATTGAGTGCATTAAAATGAACTCATTCAGCAGTGCATTGATTACTTGAAGGGGGAGGGAAACAAAAAAGAAAAAGAAGGAAAAAAAAAAAAAGGAAAAAGAAGTTGCTCCGCTTAAGAAAACAGGATACGAATAAATCCAAAGTTTGCAACATTGTAAGGGTGAAAGCAAGTTAGAATAAAATAACATTTCATAAATAAAGCGTGACTCTCTGCAGACCTGACATTAATTAGGCAAGGTGTTAATTATGTCCAAAGATGGCTGCTGGTATTGTTCAGGTAATTTAAAATGTCACAATCTCTCAGACACGTAGACTGGTCTGTTTTAGCTCCATGCATCAGCAGTTCTGAAAGTGGCTAATTATTTCCTTTTCTATCAACTTGTACATTTGCCAGTAAAAATAATGCTGCAGAAACAATTGCATGAAAATAATTTGGCAGGTCCATAAGACCCATTTCTTCAGCAGCCCAGTATGTGTCTTAAACATATTTAGTTTTAAATTGTGCACATTTGTTGAGGACTTTAGGGAAATATTCCACTTTAGTTTAAAACAACAACCTAAAGGAACAATAAAGCTTTATGTATATTATATTACATTTTAATCCGGAGCTACTGGACATCTTTGGCATAAGTTACTATTCTGTACAACGTAGGCATAAAATCTGCTAGAAGCAATATTGAACAGTAGCAAAAAGAGAAAAATGTTATTGCCTTTGTAAAAACAAAAGACATTGCTTTCCATTTTGGCTTAACTGCATGAACAATTTATACTATCTTTCAGTTTTTACACTTAATTATGATAATTATAACAGCATTCTATATGCTGAAATAGTCAGGGGCTTGCCACACTTCCGGGGAAACTGTCACTTTGGAGGGTTTATCTCCTGTAGGAGATTTGCTGTGGGCTATAACCCACTGTACACTATTGCACAATGCAATGCTGGGAAACAAAGATTTTGTTCTGCAGTTCAATAGCCTCCCTAATAAACTGGGAGGGAAATGTGCTCATAACTTTTGAGTAACTACTTTGGGATATTTAGAAGAAATTTAAGAGGCTATTTTAAAATTTGAATCCTCTATTTATTATTTTGAGCAGATTTCAGTGCTCCTTATAGGAATTCCAGCATGCACTGATTGAAGAGTACCAGTCACTAAAGCAGACAGAGAGAAGGAGCCCATAAGACAGACAGACAGGTATAGAGGAAACTCATCAAGGTCTTTGACTGATGTCAACAGAACTAGCACAGGTTAATTTTTTAAAATCCAGAAAATCTCTTCCTTGACCTCCAAAATATTCTGCAGGAGTTGTTATTAATTGTTGTGTTTATGATTTAAATAGCTGAGTTGTGGTCAGTGCACAGGACTAACTACTCATGACAATAAGCCTCCATTGGTTTTTATCTGGGCTTTGTATTTTCTAGGGATTAAGCAGGAAGCACTTTTGCTCTTAAAAGTGCATAATTAAAGGCATTGAATTTACTCAAAAGAATAAAAAAATTAAAATGTAAGACATTTGGATAATATATAACTATGAAATCAATACTAGCCATTAATGAACCTTGTAGAGTTTGTAGACTTTACCTTTTTTTCCTCATATAATAAATTATTTAACTTTTATGTTTTCACCTTATTTAAAAATACTAAATACAAGGTGTTGCTAGGCACAAAAGTCTGAGGAAAAGTAAGGCCATATCGACAGATCAACTACTGAATTCTATTGCTTGGACTTAATCAATAATGTCATTCCTACCTAAATTACATATTGGTCGGGATTTTAAGTAAACTACATTCAATCTGATCTGTGTATGTTTATATGAGCAAGGAGAGAGACGTACTGAGTGTTGAAAACAGAGGTGAGGAGGAGAGGAGAATATTAACTCCCCTGCCATATATCTGAGATTTGATGGACAATGAACATATGTTACTTTGGCCATCAAAAAAACAAAAACAAAAAACACCTATTTAACAAAATGAAAAAAATCTATTTAGCTGACTGTAGAGGGGGAACAATAATGTCAGCTGAACACTCAATATGCACCAGGCACAAGATAGACAGACAGATAGATAGAACCCTTTTGACCTTTGGGTAGGCAGAGCTGATGCCCCAAGCCTTTATGGGAAATGTGTCAAATGTTTGACTCTCAGACAGAGCCCAAGGCTTGAACATCAGTACTATGATGCTATAGCTCCATTCACACTCCTGCTTCTGAGCACCCCTTCTTTAAGGATCTGAAACAAGGATCACAGAGTCAATCTTAAAGGATGGTTACCATGCTAAAACATGAAGCTCCAGGCTGAGTGCCTGGTGCTTCATGGACGTTCAGTAACTTTTTTTATGTGATGTTATCTTGGTGTGTGTATGTGTGTGTGTGTGTGTGTGTGTGTGTGTGTGTGTGTGTGTGTGTGCATGTTTCATGTTTGCCATTTGGAGTGAATCTGGATAGTCCTGTTATATTAAATGTCTTCAGACTTAAATGTTACAGAACGGTGTCTGTTCAGATGAAATGAAGCCACTAATTGGAAAGAGCTTCATACAACTCTAACCCAATACTCCTCCCGCTCTTGGTCATTTGCACCTGGGCAGAGATACTCCTGGGGCAGTGTCTCTTCTCAGACCAGCAGAGGAAACACTGCCTCCAGAACAGTTTATTCTGTGCAGCCAGATCTGCGGGCACAGGGCAGCTACTCACGCCTCCTTGCAAAGCTTTGAAACAGAAAAACCTGCTGCAGAGCAGGCACCTCCGAACGAGGCTTCCTCTGTGTGCTACTCGTTAAGCAGTAAATAATTAAAACACCCTGGAATAGACAGGTAAAATGCGAGCAGCAATGCTGGTAACACAGACATGAAAGAGAAGGGGAAGAAAATGAATTTAAAAAAAAGGCAAGGAAATAATTCATTTGAAGCTCTAATAAAGTTTCATTTGCAGTCTTGTTTAAAGATATATCAGGCTTTAGGGATGTAACCTAATTACATTTTTATTCTAAGTTCTATTCAAAGATCTTGGACTTTGATTCTTTAACACAGATCAAACATGGTATAATTTTCTCGTGGCTATCAATACTTAAAAAGGATCTCTTCATTAAATACTATAAGGCCTTATGAATGTGTACATATAGTAGATGGAGAATAAACTGACATGGCCTGAAAAGGGACAATTAATTTATACAGAAATAGCAATGCTAATCCACTGACTTATAAAAAAAGTTTTATTAAACTATTAGATTCACTCTTATCTGCAAGTGTTAAGTGACTCTGCTTCTAATATGGTTCTAGTCACATGCCCCTAGAAAATGTGTACTGGAAGCCACTTTTCAAGTGCACTTAAGGAATTTAGGCTGAAAATGAAGCATGAGACATAGTAGCCAGAAGTCCTGAGCTTTGTAACCACCCAGAGATTAAGGGGAGGTGCTTTCCACTGGTCTGCAGTTTGCCCAAGACTCTTGGTGACTAATGTATTGGAGTCATCGAGGTTCATATCAGACTCTTGTGTGATTGGATTTATTCCCATTCCTTACTAGGGAAAATGAATGGAATAATGGATTTGTTCTTTCAGAGAATCTTTTGGGAAAAACTTCCTTCAAGAGGCTTTTAAGATGCAAGGTTAGAATCAGTATACAAGTGGGGTAAACAAATACATAGGATTTATTTTTACTAGAAGAGGGGAAATTTTTCCCAATGAACTTGCTTAGTTGTGCTAAAGGTATGACTAGGACTTAGATGCTCCAATTGGAAAACCTACAAACAGCTTTGAGAGTCTTGCTGATGTTATTTTCCATATGCTTTTTCCCCTTCAACTATTCACAGTAACTACCAATAACTTTGTTTTCCAGTGCTGAACCTTTAATAAGATGACCTTTACTAGTTCCCGTGTCATTTTCTCTTGTAACACCCTGTATGTAAAGGAGGTCTCATAGTTGTAAAGTTTAACATATGAGAGCAATTTAAGTAAAAAATAAGAATCATTTAAAACTAAAAATAATCATATGGTGCTAGTCAAAAATCTACTATCAGAAAATTACAAAGATGTTATTGCCACACTTTTGATAATGCATGAATAAAATACTAGGTTTACAGACTGAAGAAAATTTTAATATTTACTATGTTTAGGGAGTCCAGTTCATACACAATGACCAGGGACTTCCCTGTTTTTAATACCAAAAGTCATGAGTTCTGAAAACTCCTTCGTGCTAGGCAAACTGGAATGATAATTGTCCTACTATTGACCCAAAATACAAAAGAACTTTGAATATATAATCAAGCAAAAAAAAAAAAAAAAAAAAAAAAAAAACCATGTAGCAAAGACATAATACAATGTAAATTCACTTATTTTAAGGGCAAACATGTATCAGCAGGAATAAAACACCAAAAGAAAAAAACTTTTAAATATTGTTAACAATGATACCATCAATCATTTAAAATGTACTTATTTTGCTCAAATTTTGTTCTATTCACTTTCTTTATCCAATCATATTTTTTACATACTTATAGAGAGTTGAGTATACTTTTTCTACTTATCTAGATTATTTTATTAGAACTACTTTTCATATTACATATTTTTCGTAATTGCACTTTGAAAGGCTGTCTATTGCTATATTACCTTCCAAAGTCGTTTAAATGATTCACAGTATTGTAAGCAATACACATAAGTGTTACTTTAGGGAAACATGATGATTATTATTTTGCAATTTTAAGATGTGTTAAATGGTACTTCACAATTATTCAAATTGATTTTTAAGAAGTGGCTTATTTTTTCATGTATTCATTATATTTCTCCTTTGGTGAATTGTTCGTAGGCTTGTCTATTAAATTACAATTGCCTTAACATTTTTCTTACCAAATGATATACACTTTACAAAGAATATAGCTACTAATTCTTTGTTACGTATACTGCACATAAAGTTATTTTCCCCCCTTTACCAATCTCTGCCTTCTGTCTGATGGGAGGTCTGCAAATCATTCTTCCTTTGCATTTGTTCAGTCAACCTACCCGCCCACTGTCCTCACTTTCTTGCTTGTGAATCCCCCCTCCTCTCTTTTCCCCTATGGTTCATTCCACCTACAATTCTTGAACAGCCTGATTCACGCCTGGATTTCAACACATGACAATAAGCCTTTTTATAAGGCCATTCAGGCTTTCCTTTTCCACTGACTCAGTTTACCAGTCTTTTCTTGTCCCCTTTTCTCTTCATTCCTGGAAGACCTCTATATGGTATTAACCTTGATGGAGTTCGTTTTCCTAAGCAACTGCCTTTATAATGTACAATCTGGACAGTCTGGAAGGGTAGTGGGGATCACGTGATGAAGGGGAGTTGTCCTGGGATCCCGATGGAATGTGTTACTGCCTGAACGCTGCCTGGGCACCTTGAGCTGGGCAGGAAGGCACATGGTTTGGCCAGTGGACACATGAGAAAGGACATACATAGACAGGGAGAGGCACTTTTTTTTTTTTTTTATCCCTAATTTTGTCAGAGTCAGTCCTATTATTTCAGAAGCCTTTTCTTATCATAATTTTAATAAGAATATATCAAGGAAAAATAAATCCAGAACATCCTCATGAGGTGTCTGCTGAGCAAATTTCTGTACAGGAAGGTAGTGTTGGTTAATGGAAAGGACATTGACCCAAATATCTAATGACACAGGTTCCCATCCTGGCTCTGATGTGCTTTGGTGTTATTTAAAATTATTTAAGCTTTAAAAAGATGGAAATCCTGCCATTTGTGACACAGATGAAGTATTATACTAATGAAATAAGCCAGGTGCACAAGGACAAATACTGCATGATTTCACACATATGAGGAATCTAAAATAGTGAAACTCATAGAGGCAAAAATAGAACGTTGGTTGTCATGGGCAGGTGGGAGGGGGACGTGTGGAGTTGTTATTCAATGGGTACAAAGTTTCAGTTATACAAGATTAATCAGTTCTAGAGACCCTCTGTATGACACTGTGCCCAAAGACAACACTGCTGTATGATGAACTTAAAAATATCTTAAGAGGATAGACCGCATGTTAAGCATCCTTAACTAATATAAAATGAAAAAAAAAAAAATTAAAAAACCCAAAACCTCTCAAAATCCTAGTTTCTTCATCTTTAATGTGGAGATGACATCACCCACATCATGAATGAGAAAAAACACTCCAAATTTATATATCCATATCCTATCTCTGTGTTTCAGCCTTATACACATTGCAGATGCAATTGACTTGTTCTGTTTATCTGAATATTACTCTTAAATCAGATTAAAGAAACATGTATATAGACAGCTGGTATTTATTTGTGGTGAGGAAGGTATAGGTTGGGGAAAGGGATCTGACATGATATTAGGAACTCTGGATTGAAGTGTAGCCCCTGGTATTACCAAACTGTGTGGCCACGGCAGAATTGTTTAATTGCTGTGTTTTATCTTATTTATCAAATTAGCATCTGGACTAGGTTATCTTAAAGATCTAATATGACTCTAAAATCCATCCAGCTAAAAAAACTGAATGACAAAAGTTCTGAACCCAGTTTTAAACATTTGCTCACTATTTCCCCAATATAGCCATCTATACTTGTTATTCTACAGAAACAAGTTTTTCTTGACCTTTAGTGCCGTTCTTCTAGACTCTTCCTTGAACAGCAGCTTTTAGGGATTCTAAAACACACTTATGAAAGAAGAGTCACCAGAGAACAATTTTTTGTCCTTTTTTCTGTTTCCCATCCAAGGTACTCCTCCTCCAAGTGTTAACTCATTTGTATGCAGTAGACCAGAATCAACAGGGAACAATAAGAACATTCAAAAAAGCCTCAAAGCTCCAGAGACAGAGAGAATGTGCTCCAAGCACCCACTGCATAAACAGAAGTGATGTTACCACTCAGAAAGGCAATGGGGAAGCTACCAATGGATCAAAGTCCCACCCCCCTGCCCCATGCATTCACAATGTTTGGGGGAAAACAAGAAAATCTTGAATACCAGTAGAGCAGGTGGTTTTGTTTCTTAACCAAAAATACAAGCCCAAGCTGGATGTAGTTGTGCACAACTGGAATCCTAGCGACTTGGGAGGCTGAGACAGACAGGAGGATCACAAGTTCAAGGTCAGCCTCAGCAACTTTACAAAGCTGTAAGCGACTTAGTGAGACCCTGTCTCTACATTAAACGAACCAAATAAAAATGTTTTAAAAAGCAAAAAGAGCTGGGGATGTAGCTCAGTGGTAAAGCTCCCCTGGGTTAAATCTCCGGTCCACCCCACTCAACAACAACAAAAACAAAACCACCAGCCCAAAGAAAAAACAGTTCATAACAGTCGCTGCGGGATGGACTCACAACTGTTGCACTGTCGACACAGACTTAGAGAGGAAACTTGGGGGACATGAACAGTGGAGCAGAAGATAAGAGGCCTAAAGGAGGAGATGGGATGAAGGGCAACACCGAGGGAAAGAACAGCAGCATGGACCAAGCTGGAGAAGCTGGTCAGGATCCCTGAGTTGTCCTTGCCTCCCCTGCTTGCCTCTCGGAGGACTTTTTCAGTTTCAATGGGGGATTCACTGGGACTGCTGCTTGGGAAGACTGATAGGGAGTGCCTGCAGCTAACTCTTCCCAGTCTTGCTATAACTGACAGGTGCACCCTGGGAGTGAAAGAGCATGTGAAAAGAGACAGGCGCCTCTCTACAGGCCTGCGCGCCAAGCAGATGAGCATCAGGCACTTCCCCAATCCCACCCCCAAACAGGCCTCTGAAGAATTAAAATCATCCTATTTTTTCAGAATTCAGAGAGGCATAAAGAAGTTAATTTTAGGCTCCATCTCTGCTTTTTGTAAACTGACATTTTTTTCACCACAGTAAGCTGATGCACAAAAGTTTTTCATGCCTGGTTTTTCAATGGCAATTTAAGCAGCCATAGAAATCAGGGCAGGAAGTGAAGTCAGAGCAGATACTATCTGTTTCAACTCCCTTATTTCAGAGATGAGGAAAACAAGATGGGCAATGATTGAATAACTTACCTACATTCATATAGTTAATTAGCAAATGGCAACATCAAAAGAGAACCTCAGTGTATTACCCATTCTAATCTTTTTTCCATTGCAACACTTCCTCTCTAACGTGATGCTCAAGTGCCATGCTAAATACCAAAGCCAAGACAGTCATCCAATGTCCATCAACTACTAATTTAACCCATGTGCATCAATGCATGTCTAATTTGGATTTTAAACATTTGTCCTGTATTCCTAATATCTGTGCAGATTGGGCTTCTTTTGCTGTCTAATGACCAGTCGGTGCATTTAATCAGCGTGCCCCTCCCACCACCTCACATTTTTCCTACTTCATAGATAGTTCTTTAATTTTCCCGACTATATCTTACCAATTGTAAAACCTGCTGTCCTTTTCCATGCTTCACTGAGATATTTTAAAAGTAGCTTAGTTTCCTCCAATTAAAAAACAATACATGCACAAAGTAACCGATTCTAACAGCGGGAAAGGGCATACCATGCAAAACGAGTCCCCCACCATTCCACATCATGAAGGCCCTTCTGCAGAGGCTGCTCGAGTTGAGATTTTGTGTATCTGATGGGTTTTAAATCCACTCAACAGCGCTTACATCTCTATTAATTTTTAATAAAATGAAAGAGAAAATAAAAGACCACACTAAAAACTGATATATCCGTTGCATGTCTTTTAGTTATTAAGGCTGTTTTTCTAATAAACTGGCAAGTGTTAATCCATGACAAATAAGAAATTACAATGAAGTTTCTATCAATTTGGATGCGGCATTCTGATTATATTAAAGTTTTGTGTTTTTTTCCTTTTTTGGAGAACTGAATACTGTAAAATCAACCTCACTTCATATGTTTAAGATTAAAAATAAAGGCAAATTTATAATGGAATATGAATAAAATAAAAGGCCAAAATACTAGGAAAGGATCATTTATATAAGATTTTAAAAATATTCTTGTGTTGATTTAGATGATTTTCACCACCCAGTTGTTTTACACATCAAAAGTTTAAAGTAAAGGAACATCACATTCTTCATGTATGCTGAATTCAATCACTAGTATGTTCTTTTCTTTGTTTTCTGGAATAATATCTTTTGTTACTTAAGGAAATCATTGACACCATGCTGAACATTGTATTAGTTTTCTGACTGTGAAAAAAAGGACCACAAACTAGGGAGCTTAAGCAACAGAAATTTCTGGTCACACAGTCCTGGAGGTTGGAAGTTGGAATTCAAGATGTTGGCAGAGCTGATTCCGTCTGAGGCTGTAAGAGAGAATCTGCCCCATGTCTCTGCCCTATCCATGTATGTCTCTGTAGATTTGTGGCTTACAGGTGGTGCTCTGCCTGTAGCTGCACATCATCTTCTCTGTATATGCCTGTCTTTGTTTACAAAGTTTTCCACTTCTGTAAGTGTGTAGTCACATTGGATTAGGGTCTGCTATAATGTCTTCATGTTAATTTGATCATATGCAAAGATCCTATTTCCCAGTAAGTCACAAGTACTGGGAGTTAAGAACTCACCATTTTTGGGGGGG
Source organism: Sciurus vulgaris (assembly GCF_902686455.1). NCBI lineage: Eukaryota > Metazoa > Chordata > Mammalia > Rodentia > Sciuridae > Sciurus > Sciurus vulgaris. The sequence continues at coordinate 25,127,648 of NC_136469.1, forward strand.
TTCACAATTCAACTCTGCTATAGTTTGGATTTGAAGTGTCCTCCAAAAGCCCATGTGCTGAAAACTTGGTCCTCAGATTGTGGTAGAACCTTTAGGAGGTAGAACCTAGTGAGGAAGTTAGGTCATTGGGGGCATGCCTTTTTAGGGGACATTGGGACCCAGGCTCCTTCCTCTCTTTCTCTTTGCTTCCTGGCCACTATGGGGTGAGAGCTTTGCCCCATCACTCTCACTCCTTGTCATGATGTTCTCCCTAGACCGTAGGTCTAGAAATAATAGAACCAATGGACCATGGACTGAATACTCCAAAACCAGGAGCTAAATGAAACTTTTTATCTTTTTCAGTTTATTTCATCAAGTATTTTGTCACAATGACAGAAATCTGACACAAACTCATAACAAATGTGATGGAAACATCACCAATGCAGGCTGTCCTTGTCCTCTCTTAGCTTTGTTTTCTAAGAACTGTCAGCACCAACACTGGAGAAACAGAAACAGAGCAGGGGCAAAGTACAGATAGATACAGCCTGGAGACTGCAGGGTGGATGGGTAAAAAGGTCTCCCACCAACCTGAGCGAACTAGAAGCACAGACAGGTCACAGGTGAGGCAGATGGGGAGGCCAAACTCAGCAAGTCTGAGGTCAAAGCAGAGAGAAGATAGTCAGAAGAGTTGGGGTGTGGGTGAAGATAGTCCCAGGAGGCCTTGTGCAGGAAGTCCTCTTTGGGCAGGATGAGAACTGGCCTTTGAGGTTGTGACCAAAAGCCTAATACCCTGGGCATTGAGCAGTCCCTTTAGGGCTTATGCTGTAGAATCAGCTCCTAAGAAAGCTGCCATAAGAAAATGGGTTTGCTCTTAGAGCCAGAAAGTTCTCTGGTTAATAGAAATTTTGGCCTCATTTCCCTAGGCCAATGGAAATGCAGTTCAGATCTTGTGGCTGCTTTTGTAGTCACTGTAAATACTGAAGGATCTATTAGATAAGGGATCAGTGAAGGGTGGGGTCTGATGGTCCAGCAGAAGATAGATTTGTAAACATGGAGTACGGGTAGAGAGGTACACAGGGAAAGTGCAGGGGAAGAAAACCAGACCCATGGTGGCAATGATGAAGAAAGGTCTAGAAGTTTACTTGTCAAACTTCTGGATGGATGGGTGGAGCAGAGCCAGAAACTCTACCTTAGACCACCAGCTCCTAATGACTGTGTGGAGATAGATGTACTTTCCTGTCAGTTCTGAAATGTGCCACAAATGATGTTTTACAACAACAAATCAGCCAAAGTTTGAGTGATTTATTTTTTTTAATATGTAATGTCTGATTTGTCATTATCCATTTTTCAAAAGTGTTGAACTTTTAAAATTTGAAATTAGAAATTCATGTCAATTTCAATATGTTTCTTGGGTGGGAGAGAAAGGCTGTAGAACTACAGGTAGCATATAACCCTCAGCCTATGTTACTTTGACCACAGTCCATAATTAGGAGTGGTGTTTACTTCTGCTTAGGGGGAGAAGGGTTTATTGAAATACCAGACCTCTCAAAGTCAATGTTAACAACCACATATGTGAAAAGGAAAAGGTTGAAAACAGTCACTATCAGCACAACATCAAGGTCCTGAGGCTGAGGTACTTGGAAAACAAAATACCAGGATATAGAGGTCCACAGACATTAGCTGTTGTTGTGGATATAGAATGCCCCCCAAAGGTGCAAGTATTGAAGGTTTGGTCTCCAATGCAGCAAAATTCAATAGGTAAAGCTTGTGGGAAGTGGTGGGATCAGGAGGCCCTGGCTTCATTAATGGATTAATCCATTGAGGAGTGCTTAGCTGAATGGACTAACCGGGAGGTGGAAACTGTAGAGGGTAGAACCTAGTTGAAGGGAGTATGTCCTCAGAGGCATTTGGGGGACTCAATCTTATCACTAGCTTGTCTCTCTCTCTCTCTCTCTCCCTCTCTCTGCTCTCTCTCTCTGCTTCCTGGCTATCATAATCTTAGTAGATTTCTTCTGACGCACCTATCAGACATGACTGTCTCATCTCAGTCCCAAAGTTAGGGAGCCAACTGATCATGGACTGAAAGTTTGAAACTGTGAGTCAAAACAGATCTCTCCTACTTTAAATGGATTTCCTCAGGTATTTGTCACAGCAATATAAAGCCAACTAACACAGGTGGTGAGCAGGATGACAGGGACTTTTGACATTGAGGCTATTCCTCAGTCTTGGCAAATACTGGCATGGTTTGGGGCCACCAAATATTTCCACAGGCTGAGCAGCACTGTGGCTCAACAAGAGCACAAGAGTGTGTGTGTGCTTGGCAAATAGTCAAGTAGCAAGCCTATCTTCAGCTATTCTTCAGCCATGGAAACCTATTGAGAAATGTCCCCAGAGGTCTAGATGATGTTTCTAGTTGCATGAATTATTACCTGGGGTATGATTTAATGGAAATGTGTGAGAAAGATATTTTCAGGGTGGACTATCTTGAGGATAGAAAATCAGACACCCCTTATTTCTATGATAAGCAATCTATAAGGGAGCTGTTAAGTATCTTCATGGACTGGTTTCTGAGATGTCTACCTCCAGTGTTCAATGTTGGTAGCCATAATAATTGTTCCCACCCTTTAAGGTCTTTGTTTTAAAGACTGGTTCTTCCTCTATCCTGGGTTACTGAGTTAGTCCAGAGAATGTAGTGAAATCCAAGAGAATTTAGTGAAGGAAATTTGGAGTTTCGAATTGAGTCAAAAAGTTCAAGTTTTGAGCAGTATATCCTAATTCCTAGACCCATAATCAGGTAGGGGCTCTGGCCCAGAAGCAAACAGGGGGACGCTGGGTCAGTCTAGGGGGCCACTATTGTCTCCTGGGTTTATTTTTGAGTAGCAACAATCATGGTACCCTAAAACACCTTAAATCCCTTGGTAATGGTCAATACATTATTGAATATTTATGATGAAGTCATTCTACATCAGCTAGTTTTAAAGTTTTATTATTTTCATTTTGTAGGTATATTTCATGTTTACTATAATGAAACAATACAGAAAAACATAAAAATATAAACTACATTCATTTTTTTCTATATCAAAAATAGAGTTTCTGGAAGACTAAGTCATATTAGTAAATTGAGGAATTGCTAAAAATGTTAAAATGGAAGTGTTCAGGAAAGCAAAATAAATTAGATATCACATTCCAAAGGAAAGCCTTTTATCATTGTATGAAACCTTCCAAGAAATTACCAAAAATCATTAAGAGAACTCTTGGAATTCCTCAATAAGGGCATATAAGCATCGGAGATTGTATTAGTCAAAATTAGATTTACCACTGTGGTAGAAAATAGACCCTGAAATCCCAGCGCCTGAGACAAAATAATTTTCTTGCTCACAGGAAGTCCACTGAGGACTGGGTAACTCTAGAGAAGCCCCCTCCAAGATCCATCTTATGGCTTCACCATCTCCATAGCTGCCATGGGAAAAATAGAGACAGCACAGATAACATGAATCTGCACCTCCGTGCTTCACCTAGAAATGACTGCTCATAAAGTTTATTGTCCAGAATGACCACTTTTCTAATGACCAACATGTGGCACTCAATAAATGGCAGCTTTTATGCTTCTAATTATTGGAAAAAAACATTTCAAATGGCCAGGCAAGAGTTCACTATATGTAATTACTGTAATTAAGTATTACCCTATTATAGATCATTTCTATTGTTTCCCTTTCTTCTATGACAAATAATACATATATTAAGATATAGCATGCCTCTATGGATATCCTTGTATTCCTATCTGATTATTTCTTAGAAGTGGAATTACAGGGTTAAGGGATGTTTAGTCAACTTTTTTCATCATTTGTGACTGAAAGACCTGACAAGAACAATGTAGTGGAGGAAAAGTTTTATTTTGGCTCACAGTTTCAGAGGTTGAATCCATGGTCAGCCTACTGCATAGCTCTGGGCCTGCGGTGAGGCAGAATATCATGGCAGAAGGACAAGGCGGAGGAAAGCCACTTGGGCCATGACAGCCAGGAAACAGAGAGAGAGAGGGAAAGTTCTCTTCACCAGGGACAAAATATAAACCCCAAGGTCACACCCCCAGTGCCCTACTTTCTCCAATCATACACTACCTTCCTACAGTTAGTGCTCAGTAAATCCACATCAGTAGATTAATCTACAGATTCAGTTAAGGTTGTCTCATGGCCTAATCATTTCACCTCTGATCATTCTTGCATGAGCTTTGGGGGCAAGCCTCAGATCTGAACCATAAAAAACAAAAATAAACAAACAAACAAACAAAAAACGATATGGTCGTTTAAAAATTTTTTCTATATATTCCCAAATTGTATCCTGGAAATATCAGACCAATTTATCCTATAATCAACAGTGTAAAAAAATGCTTAATTTATCGAAGCATTAAAAGCTATCTTAAACAGACTGATTCCTCCACATTTGAATTGGGTGCATTCTGAGTCTACTCTATCAGTGTGCTTACATTGTTGCAATTATCAAAAAACCTACTTGTCTCTTTCATTAAAATGTGAGCTTCTGAATAAAGGGGCCATAAATATCTTTTTCAGCCATATATTCCTAACACTTATCCAAGTGCCTGCACACCATAGGAACACAATAAACAATTGTTAGAAAATTACAGGTGAAAACTAATCTATCTTTAATGCCTGAATTCATGCTTTTGTATTATCAATTTTTCATGCTAATTATCTGGTTGAATTTCTTTGAGTTGTTCTCCTACATTCCTCTATCCATTGAGTGATTTTTCTCATCAATGTGTAAGTGTTCTTTATATAATAATAGTATTGCTCCATCATCATGTTTGTTTCAAATATTTCCCAGTTTTGAAAACTGTATAAGATCTTTGATAAATAATTCAAATATTATGTATGAAATCTCTCACTTTTTATATCTGACAGAGGGAATTCTATTCCTTTAGCCTTATGGTTCATAAAGGAACTTATTTCCTTCCCTCTTCACTTCTCAAGGGAGAAGGAATGCTATATCCCTTGAAATGCTTAACTCTCATCTTTTCTAGACTCAGTTTTGAGGAAGTGCATCTCTGAACTTCATGCTGAAGCTCAAAGGAGCTGGCTGAAACCAACAGGAGAACTTGAGCTTGACTTGCCTGCCAGGTCTTGTGGTTAAGATGAATTCTGGTAGACGACAGAGAATCCAATCACACAGATCTAAGCCCTGCCCTCCAATCAGCTTTATCAATTATGATCAGCTTTTCAGTTCTTTTGAATTCATTCTGTACTTGGAATAGGGAGAGGATATATAAACCTCATCAATATTCTTTGTGCCTTGTCCAATTATTTTGTGTTTCAAAGGTCTTTCTCATCAAAGATTGAATAAATAATTGCCCATATGTTTTGCATGATTTTACAGCTTAATTTAAAATGTTTCTCATAAGATTTGATTTTAAAATATGATAGAGCAATAACCAACATTACTGCCAAATGTCTGGTAAATATGTAAAATCATAAAGAGAAAATTAAAATCATGCTTTTATGCATCATCTACTTTCAATAATATTGACATTCATGTTTCAAAATTTTACTTTATGTTGGTATAAGGGTTTGCTGCAAGACCTATCTTTTGTGTCAGGATTTCCTTACTCTTGAATTCTTAATTTTGACACGTCTCTTGCTGAGTTCTAGAATATACATGGAAACTATATTCATAGTGCTTTCTGAGCTTGCATATCTAAAATGTCTTCCTATTGCTTCAGAAGGTAACTCTGTAGTGCAGAAAATTGAGTCTTGTCTAATTCTTGTACCAATACAGGCAATCTGTGTTCTCTCTTTGGATACTAATACAAGTCTGTCTTTATCTGAGTAATTGAAGAATTTCTGGGTTGTTATTGAACTGTGGATTTCTATTTATTAATTTTGACTGAAGTATGAAGGGCTATTTTAATTTGCATATTCAGATTTTTTAAGGGTCAAGAAATCTTTTTTAAACAGCTTTGCTTTTGTTCAAATATTGTGTATTCTTTCTTAAGAATTTCCATACTTGTCATCTCATCTCCTTGTTTTCATTTCATCTTTCCCTTGCAATCTGGGACAGTTATTTGAGTTTGTCCTCAACTCCATGAATTCAGCTTTCCATTGTGCCAATTCCACTCTTCTGGAGAGTATTCCTTATGTAGAATTTACAGATTCAAGAGGTAAGGGTTAACACATCCAGAACTAATCCCAGGCACTAGCTTCTCAGAAAAAATGATGGACTCCAGAAGAGCTCCATGGAAACATGATAGGCTTGGTGCTTGAGGCAACCAGATTTGACCCATTGCAAACACTTGACCTCCAGTCCTCTCCTGATGGGTGAGATTGATGCTTCCCAAACTATAGAAGCCTGTGTGACAAATCTTGCTATCCATATGCCATACCCTATGGCTGCACCCATAAGGCCTCTGTCTCCACCCCTATTTCCATCTCCCTGCCTCTACTGCCCATCATGCTGGGGAGAGGGCATGCATCAAATCATGAATGCTGAGCAGGAAGAATAGGATTTTATCAAGACTTTTCTATGTCATATCACTATTGTGTCTGGGTCTTGATCACACAAGGAGTGTGACAATACTTCCCTAGTCATACAGCATCCTATGCTATACTGGGAGAACTCTACTCCTGATACTTCTCTCGTCTCTGAGTTTTCCCAGAGCAGTGCTGCTCCTGTTGGTTGGCTGCAAGCATGGTGTATTAGTCAGGGTTCTCTAGAGGAACAGAATCAACAGAAAGTATGATTATAAAAAGGAATTTATTAGATTGGCTTACACGACCAGGAGCTAGATAGTCCACAATGGCTGTCTGTAGGCTGGAGAAATGGAGGAATGAGTAGCTGCATAGTTCAAGAGGCTGAAGCCTTAGAACAAGAGGGCTCAACATTACTACCCCAGTCCAAGACCAAAGGCTTCTGGAAACTCCCTGGAGAATCACTGGCAGATGTCCTCCAGGAGATCACAGCAAGAATTAAGAACCCATTCAAGGGGAATCAAGCTTGCATCTGCTGCTGCTTCCCTGTTCTTCCAAATTTTATTCCATCCAAGCCACCATCCTATTGGATGGTGCCACCCATGCTTAGGGAGGGTCTCCACTTCAGTTCGCTATCCCACATGCCAATCATTTCTAGAAACATACTCAGTGACATCCCAGAAGCTTCTTAATCTTCGGCATTTCTTAATCCAATCACATTGACAATTAACCATTTAACCATTTCAAATTAACCATTACACATATCTTACCCAGTTCTCTTGCTAGCAATGGCAGTTGTCCCAAAACACTCCCAGGTACACTTCATGGCCTTCTGGAAGCAAATTAGAGAATCTGACTAGATCTATTTAGGGATAGGTCAGAGACTCAAACTGGGGAAGGAAGAGTCTCCTTGTACTGTTGTGGTCAGACTTCAGGAGGTAGTAGTGACTGTGAGCAGGAACTAGCCTTAGAAAATACTGAGTAGTGAGGGATTAAGGTGCTCAATGATGGAATTCCTCATATTTTATGACATCAAAGGGGCTTACCTAGGATGGAATTAGCACTCTACAGAAAGGAAAACTGAATTACTGTCCAAATTTCTGGTGCCACACCCACCCACCCGTTAATGCTGACCTGGCAGGACAGGACTGAAGTGAAGGTTCAGCTGTAACAGCTTGAAACTGTGTCCTAGCCTTGGCCCATGGCAGGGAAGGCACATGTCTCTTACAAAGTCCTCTCTCTCTCCTGGAGTCTGGTCTCTGGCCCTGCTAGACTTCTATGTCTGCTCCAGAATGAACAAGCACATCTCCGATTGATCCAGTGTCTGCATGCTTTCCCCAGCCTGCCCATCGGTCCTTGCCCATAAGATCCTCAGAATTCTAAAAGAAGATATGGCCTGTGATTTGCTGCAAGTGTCTGTCACTCCATGACTTCTCCATGCCCGCTATTCCTCTATAGGTCTGAAGAATGAGACTGCCAGCCCTTGAGCCAATGGGAACCAGGCCACACTGTATGCTAGGACCCCATTTCCAGCATATGCTGTGAGACATCCTCTCTCCAATGTAGTTTATGTGTCTGCTGTGCTGAAGGACTCTGGCCAGGGGCATCTGTGTGAGGGCTGGTCACATTTGTGCCAATGGACTGAACATTACCCTTGACTGCAACCATGTGCCCAGTCTCTGTGAAAATGGCTTCTGCTTCTGTTCCTCATTTGCTCTACAGTTCCCTGAGGGAGCTGGAGCCCTGCCCTGGACTACAGCCTATTTGGTCAGGCCCTGAAAACCTGCCCATTGCCATCTGCTGGCTAATATCCTCTTTTAACCTGAATGGGGGCACCCGTGGAATCAGGATGCCGCCACCTGCCCCTAGCACAGCTGCCGCCTAGCTGTTGCTGAGGGGCCTCCATTCGCTTGTCTGGACCAATCAGATCTGATAAGCAGAAGTCTCACCACCGTCTCCTCAGTGGGAATCCTATAGGCAGGTGAGTCCCCATCCACTCTGGCCACATATTCTTGATGCTCCTATGCTTCCTGTGAAAATCCTACCACAGCTTACAAACACTACACAGATGATTTTTACCATCACCAGGCAAATCAAAGACTCAAACTCAATCCCTGGAATTTTCATCAACACTGACTCAGTGGTTTATCAGTCAGGCCTGCTTCCAGGGCCCATGCTCTGTTTAAGAGCATATAGAAATTTTTTAGATCTGACGAAAAGTGGTTTCAAACCAAGATCACACACCCTAAAATAATTTCAAAAGCCAAGGTCTTTCAAATATTTCAAAGCATCCTATTTATTATGGAACATGGATGCATTTTATCATGCTGTAGGGTAAGGCACCCAAATGGGAGCAAGCCAAAGACCTGTGAGTACTGTGTCACCACAGCCCCACACAGATCACTTCTCCCGACTCATCCTTGCTCTCTGTCACTGTATGTCTGCCGCTAAGATGATATGAGCAACCACGGTGCCATGGTTACTAACGATAGGACCAGGGAACACTTCGCTATTTATTGAATGAGTGAATGAACAGATGAATGAATCAAGTAAGCAATTTATAAGGTCTCTAATAGAAATGCATAGAGATTTTAAAAAATCAAAAGGAGAGGGAAATAGGGAGTTATTTAATGGGCACAGAGTTTCCGTTTTGCAAGATGAAAAAGTTCTGGAGATTGGTTGTCTAACAATGGGAATATACTTCACACTACTAACCTGTACATTGAGAAGTGGTTGAGTTCCCTGAAGGCAGGGGCTTCGCCTTGCACACTGTTTTATCCCCTGGCACTAGGTTCTAAATCAGTATTTGTTCAATGAATAAATGAATTTTGCTCTAATTTGTAATCTCATGACTGCATGGAACTCTGTTGCCTGGAAGTGCTTCATATATTTAACTAATCTTTTGAGATATTATAGATTGTGCTGCAATGGAACACTTCCATATGTTCTCCTAAATACTTTCTTATGGTTTCTTCTGAGCTACATGACTGTTCTTAGCCATCCCCCTTCCTCTTTCTGCTCCTGGAACAGTTTACATCAGACAGACATTTGTACACATTCCTTACCCCGAATGTGTACAAACTAAGTCCAGGCTCCAAACAGCCCGGTGTCTTTATTACACCTTTCCAGTGACTTCCCACCACTGCTCAGAAATGCACTATCCACTCTAAGCAGGTTGATCCTCCTGCCCTTTTCTCTAATTATGCTCCAGTTATGTTGTTTTACTGAATATGTTCCTATTTCTTTACCTGCCTAAATTCCACCTGTCTTCCAAGTTCATGACCTGTCCCTCCTGACTCTGCCATGCCTTCCCTGAATCCAGTCTGCATCATCTCTCACTCTGCTTTCTATTTTTCTGGCATGCCTATATTTGTCATGCAAGGTAGTCCTGACTACCTTCTAGAACCTACCAGGCTTTGGTTTAAAATCTCATCAACTACAACTTCCTGGAGCACAGAAACCTTTTAGAAATTTAAAAAATCTAAAAGAATTGTTCAAAGTCCTATGTAGTTCTAGTTACAAAATAATATTTTTAAAATTTAGGCATTTTGCCATAGTTGAAACATTTATGGAAAATGAGACAGGTTTCTTTAGAGACTAAATACCATATTCACAATAAAATGTTTTCTTCTTCATACATCTATTAGATAACACACATATCACCGACATACTCCTGTCCCCCCCCCCCCAAATTTTAATTCTTAAGTTTCTATTTGTAATCCTTGATCAATCATGACACAAGATCTGTCTCTGACCATTTTGTGGTTGTTTTAGACTTTGGCTCATCTTAAGATAAAAGTATAAAGTATGAACTTATATTTAAAGGAGTATTTTCTTCAGAAATTATTGTGAAATAATGGTAGGGTGGCATCCAAGTTATATAGTCTGGGATTTTTACATAGGGGTGTAGGACACTAGAAAAATCATGAAGTGAACATTTCATTTTTTTCCCATTTTCATACATGAGAAATCAAGTTAAAATGAACAAAGAGGACGGTCATGAAAGAAAAAAAAAATTCAAAACTGCAGCTTGTGGCCTGAGGGATGTGTGTGTGTGTGTGTCTGTGTGTTTGTGTGTGTGTGTGTGTGTGTGTCCATGTGTGTGGGGGGGACGAAGAGGGGTGGATGCTTTCTCTCTGTTAGGATGCTGCTGGGAACTCTAGGCTGTTACCCAACAGGACCCGAGCAGGGAATTGTGTAAAGATCTTTTTGCAAGGAATACCGAAGAAGTTGGGTTCACAAGTCACACGCCTTTGCTCTTTGAATTCAGTAATTTGCATTCTTGAACGCAAGTCTTTGTCCTCAACTCCCACCTGTTTTCTGGTTGCCTGGCCTTTGCACACCCAGCACAGACTGACGAGGCCCACTTACCCTCTTCCTCGTAGAAAAGGCCCATGTGCGCATGCGCCTCAGCCTCTTTCCTCCCACCGTCGATTTTGATCAACTGCGCAATCTGAAAACATCGTTCATAGAAGTGGTTCCTTACCCACTTGTCTTCAGCGTTATCGAAGAAACAGGCCAGAGCATACAAGTTATTATATACCTCTTCAAAGTATCCTTCAAAAAGAAAAAAAATATAAACTACATTAGAAAGAGGATGTCTCAGGGTACATGCTTGGGAACCGTGAACCGGTATTGTGACATTTATTTCCCATTTTATTCTTAAAAGTGTGATTAGTTTATACATCTAATCTGAATGCAAAATTAAAATAATTACATAAGTTAATGGATATGCACATAAGTAAGGCAACCAAAGTCTTTCCAATAATATAGAACATATTAGAAATTGACATATGATTTGACTTGAAATAGGGGACTTTATATAAGACATGAGACTGGAAATATCGATTAGCAGTGCACCCGCTTCCTCTGGGAGAAAGGACTGTCACTGGGGACTTTTCTCATTGGAGGTTTAAGAAATTATTAGAGATGGAAGAGAAAGTAATACTTCTTAACCACGACAAAAATAATGTCAGTGAAGAAAGCAGAGAGGATACAGGAATGTTGCAGTGTTTTCACCCAGAAAGGAAAAAAAAAAAAAAAAAAAAAAAAATCATAGGGTCAATAGATATAAGAAATGATGATCAGGATACCTCTATAAGCTGTACCCATTTTCTGGTAATGTTTCTAGTCACGTAAGTTTCTGGCATCATTAAGAAAGAGCAAACTTCTATGCTTCTTCATTCTGGGTATTTCCAATCCCCCCTGAAAATGCATACCCACTAATCATTCCTTTTACTCAGATAGTTGTTAGTTTATTACTAAAACCCTTGTGGTTTTGTTTCCCCAAAGTGGCACCCGACTTATATGTATGCAAAAAACTATGTTAATAAATTATGAATTGTTCTTATAAACTCCACTGCAATAGTACACTAAAACAAAAATGTTTGTGTGTTAATAAATTGTACCTCAGTCCTATAAACCCCTCTCAAATGGTGAATGTGAACAAATTTATAATCTTTGTCTTTTTCCATTTATTCTGAAAGTACACTTGTAATGAGGTAGTGGCCTCTGAGTTACTGTTGCAAAACTTTTTTTTTAACCATCATTGTGGACTAGGTAATTCACTGATACTAATCACTACTACCAAGAGTCAGCCCATATGTTCCTGAAGGTACTACAATTATGAAAAATATTGCCCATTAATGCATCTCTAAGATTAAATCTAAAGGCTCAGAAAAATGAAACAAACTAAACACAATAAAAGGTGTCTGTCAAGAACTGTAAATAAATCATCCAGTGTTTGAACAGAAATTTCTAAAACCTGTTCCATTCCTTTATCTACACCTCCTATGTATTATTTATCTAATGTGAATAGACCGTGCAAATCTATTTCTTAATATTTCATATTTCTTGGTCATATTTACTGATTAGTTATATTCTTTTTATATTAAGCATTTCCTATCCTCTACTTAAATATTTTAATATAAAAGATATTCTTATATAAATTTTAAAAAATAGTCTGTAATAATTTTTCTACTTTTTAGTAATTAAACTTTAATATAAAAATATTCCCAATATGTCCTAAGCAACATTTTTTAAAAGACAATGAGATATACTTATATAAGCTACCAAGATACCATATTGAAAGACTACTTATCAGCTGTTTTTCTACAGTTGTATGTATCCTTTACATTCTAAGTAGCCTTTTCTCCTTGCTCGCAGATCACACTCTTTAATTGTCAGCAGGTATATTCAGAAGATGAAAATCAATTTTATTGCTGGTCTGTTATATAAACACTATGTTCTCTAAAGAGGAGATTGCATAATGAAATAAATTTTGGAAGTATACGCACAATATATGTAAGCATGAAAACATCTCTGATAAGTTCCGGGATAAATCAACATTCTTAACTTCAGTAATAGTTCACCAAACTTATTTTACCAGATATTTTTTGTTTTTGTTTATCTTTGCATAAAACTTATAAATAGATTTTGGAGATTTACTTGATTAGAACATACTTTGTGTATGTTAAACAAATGTTACCGGAAAAAATTGCTGCTCAACTCTTGGCAATAATTTAAAAGTCAAGCGTAAATAATGTTGGAATTATCTATTGATTCGGTTACCCATTACCATTATTGCCATCTCTTCCCCAACCCCATGGGGCTCAAGATCTTAATCATAATGTTACATACAGATGGTACAGAGATGATTCACAACAATGGATAAAACAGGAAATGTGTCAGGGACAAAGGAACACTTCTACAAGTGGAAAATAATCCAACAAGAAATATCTGGCTTACTTTAAACACGACTTTGCTCTAAAACAGCAAGTGATGTTTTGTTAAAGCAATTTAAATAACTCTCTAGGTTACTGCTCTGTAAATCTCAAGAGACAGAACCCATCGGAGACGACTATTGTCAGTGCCATAGTTTTGATTAAATGAACTTCACTGTGACCCTAGAGCCATGGTCTTTCCAATGAGAAGCAATGAGGTTGCTCAGAGATACATTATTTTAGGATAATTGTTTCAGACCCCCCTAACCATATGTGATGGACCCCCCTAAACCAGGTGCTATTCACAGACTTCTATATTTTAGATATATGTGTATACATATGCACACATGCATGTATATGTGCGTATGTTTTAAGATTAGGATTAATTCAAGTTATTAAAAACAAAAATGTATATCCCATTTTATGGGCATTCCTTCTTCAAATCACAATTTTTTCCTCAATTAAGTTTATGTGTTTACCATTTTCGTATGTGTAAGAAAATTGCACACCTTCTTTACAGCAGTTCTGATTTTTTATATTTCCGCCAGGCAAAAACCACTGCAGTTTGTAGGAGGGAACCGACAGAACAGTCATGCTGAGCAAGAGGTAATTTTGCCCCATTTAACAAATGCAACCTTAGTTACCATGAATATGTGATAAACCACTCTGCAAAGAAAATATTTCCTTTCATGACTCTGACCACTTGGGCAAGACTTCATCTGTTATGAAGTTGGGATTTCATGAGTTTTAAATTAGAGGAATATTTTTATTTGTATGTATAGTTACTTTTTTTAAATGAAAGATTAGAAATTAAAATGTGTTCTACCTTAAAGCAGACTGTTTGGCATTTTGATTTCTTTATCATTACAGAAGGCTTTATGACTAGTTGACTCATCTGTGACACTTTACGACAAGGCAGATTTTTGCTCATATTTATGCTGCTCAAATGAAAACCTCCACCTACCACAGTGAATAAGATGAAATTCAACTTTAAAAAGTAGCTAATGGGCAGATTTTATTTCTACTAGTTCTGCTTCCAGCATCTGTATCACTTCAGAATTCCGGGCTGACCTTGGAATGCAGCATTTTCACAACAGCGTATTTTATTCCCAATAATTAATTTCTGGAGAAATTATATAAATCACATTTTAAAGTTCACCAGCAGATTCCATTTTAAATACTTTTCATACTATAAATACCTAGTCCCATCCCAACCCCACCATCTCCACCCCACCCTGATTTGCTTGATGTGCTTTTCACATTTTGTGTATCTTGCGGTCTTAAGTCAGGTCACATCTTAATGGAACTTCACTCTAGAGGCTGAGAGACTGCAGCTGCCCCTGTGGCTGTCCCTATGTCTCATCAGGTTTCTCCATAGTAGCTGGGGACTAACAGAAAGTTGCCAAATACCCATAGATAGACCTGAAATGAAACACTGTCATGTCAAGGCCTAAGATTTTATTTTATTTTGAGTTCTGTCATGTTTTCACCCAAAGTGTTGAAGAAAAGAACAATTTAGAATGCCAAATTTATATGCCAAAGGTGGGGATTTTCCTTTTTTCTTTGATTATAGGTGACCAATTAAAATGATCAATTCTTAACATGTGGCTGACAAATATGTATGGCAATAATATCACTATAATCATAGTACAGATTAAAATATTTTCTCTAATTCATGACATATAACTTTTTGGAAAATATTAGAATACCAAAAAAAAAAAAATAAAATAAAAAGAAGGAATTTATTATAAACGATTCCACAGAAAACAAAAAATTAACAATTTTAATCACAATTGTGAATTTCAGGCACTTTGTATCCTCTCAGTATTCCCTAATATAAAATGTCTGATTAAAGTAAGATGTAATAAGAAAAACTTCAAAGCCCATTTACATAAATTCTGGAAAATCCATGTCATTTTGAAGTGATAGTGCTCTTCGAAAGTATCTCCTCAGTAAAAGTCAATATGCAGATAATAAGGGGGAAGTTACGTAAAGTTTTACAGTTCATAATCTGAAAGATTGTCCTCTGTTGGAAGGTTCTAGAAGATGTCATTAGGTGCCATGTGCTGTCTTCCTGGCTTGGAGTGATATCACCAGGAGGCAGCCTCTTCATTCCAAGCTCCCTCCTATTTGTTCCATAGACATGCTTAGTTGACAAGAATGACTTCTGCTAACTTGTCTGACTGTTTCCCATTCACGCGGGAGACCATCTGGAATCTTCCCTAGGGCACCTGCCTGCCATGCCTCCACCTACCTTTCCTCTCGGCGGCCTCGGCCCTGGTCAGGTGGTAGTAGAAGTAATCCAGTTTATCTGGCTGGTCCTCCAGGGGCTTCTGAAGCCAGAAGATGGACCTGCGCCTTGCGGCCACCCTCAGGGTCTCCCACTGCTTCATCAGCCCAAAGAGCTCGGTGAAGGACTTGTGATAGCCGTCCCGCAGCATGTCCACGCAGATGTTCTTCATGTACGAGTTCCTGTAGCTGGAATAAGAATCAGGACACTCAACGTCCAGTCTGCCCCGTGTTTTCATCCTCTAATAATTAAAGACTGAACAGCATTTCTCTCTTTTTTCCTTTCCCTCAGTGAAAGCACTGAAAACTATCAAAAGATCTTTGCCTCAAACACTTATAATTGAACAACTTCAGTTTAATGAAAGAAGCCAGAAGCTAGCTAAATAGAGTAATTTTAATGAAATTACATTATAAATATATCAGTTCCAGACCTGAACTCCCTTTGATGAGGACTGTAAGCTAGTTCACTGACGGTATTAAAAAGTACTTGACACACTAGCCTTCCAAACAGGCCAACCCACCAGACAGAAAACTCCAACAAGCCAGGCAAAAATCACATTTGCTATTTAATATTAAAACAATGTCCTCTCTGTATTAGGCAGTTTTATTGTGTGTTATGGAAGTTTTTAATTCATTCATACAGAATGATTTATTGACCTCTATTGCTATATATACATATCATTATATATACTGCTATAAACTTTATATATATAAAATTATTTTCAGGTAGAATGAAGTTAATGGTTTGCTACTTCACTTCCTAGTCCTAGAACTCACAAGGCTAAAGTAGGAGAAACACTTGAGCACAGGAGCATGAGACCACCTGGGTAACAGCAATATCCCAGCTCAAAAAGAAATGAAAACAAATTCTAACTTCAGTAATAAATCATATGCAAGGATATTGACAGATGAATATTCCATCTACTCATTCCATGAATCACTATTGCATTTCCTGCTAAGTACCATCCAATGTTCTAGACTAAACAGAATCAGTGTTCTTTTGAAGTTGTCATTCTAAGGCGGAAAAACAATTCCACAATTAAGAAATGATAAGTAATGACTGGGAATGTCTACATAAGAAATATACAAAATTATGCACTATTGGGTGCTTGGTAGCTATTCACCCACCAAAAGGAACAATCAGAGAGCAAAAAATATTGTTTTATGTTAACTGTTTTAAGCTTTTTTTGAAACTAACAGTTCAATATTTAGAAAAACTGATATATGATACGACTGGCAATAAAAATTTCAGTGTGAACTGGGGCGAGTTCAGAATTAGGCAGAATACCCCACTGTCCCAACCTCCCTGGTCTTCATTTCTTCTCCTTTGTAAAATATGTGCATTTGTAGATGCCCTCGCTACATTGCAGAATTCTTCCAGGAACCAGATGAAATTAAGTGAAAACATTGTGGGAATGTGAAGCCCTTTGCTGTTGATCCTCAGCTGCTGACTGTGCAGAAGCCAGCATTTTGTTGTGGAGTTTCAGCAACAAAACAAACTGCCCTGGTTCCATTTGCCAAGAATTTGTCGTTCAGCGGATCTGCTTGGGTAGAAATACAGAGTGGTGAGTGGAGAGTGTGGAGATCTGGAGGGGTTTTTTCTTTCTTTTTCTTCTTTTTTTTTTTTTTTTTTTTTTTTTAGTGAGGTCCAGATCCTAAAGAGATCTCATGGTACAGCAGGGGTAAGAAGCTCAGACTCAAAGCAAGGAGTGACGGAGAGCCGCTGGAGAGGCTGAATCAGAACGGACAGGACACGGGGTGCGACTGCATTTTAGAAAGGCAAATGGAAGGAACGACCCAGATGGAAGGCAATCCTCCCCCACGCTGGCAGCCAGACTGTTGTACCAGCTCATAGAGTAAAGGAACCACATTTCTAGGTCAAAAGATCGAAAGCTACCTTTCAGTTTGAGACCAGGAAACATTCAAAATGGGGAAGAGTAAATTTTGGAGTAACAGTTTTTGCTTTTTCTTGCTTGTTCCTCTAGTTGAGATAGAGGAGGTCCCCCCATTCCAAATACCAGAGGGGTGGAGGGGAAGAAGTCAGGGACCCGGTGGAATCTAAGAGTAGATCTCCTTGTGTGAGAGGTAGGAGGATTACCAACATCACTGCGCCCACCTCCCCACCACAAGGCGTGGGAAGGCAGGGAGCCGTCAAGGGTTTATAGGCAGAAGAGAACCAGAACCAGCCCTATAAGGGCCCACAGTCCCTCAGTGGTATAATGTGGCATTATGAAAAGAGTCATAATTTTTCAGAGGCCTCCACAGATGATGCTAAAGGTACTGGAAGGGAAGGGTCCGTGTTCTGCCACCATGTTTCCCAGCCACAGCAAGGGATATGTGCTGAAAGGCTCTCCTGAGATTCCCACTGGGGGTGGAAGGATGGCACAGCCATGATGGAAATGGGCGGCCCTGGGGCCTCTGAAAGGGTTCAGGTCAGCAATTTCCCGAGCCGATAAACAAGGATGATCAAGTGCGCTGGAGAGCGTTGCCTGCACAGGATGCCACAGGCTAGTGACACATGCAGATACAAGTCAGAGGGAACTCACCTCCAGTATTTTGAAAAACAGAGGCTCTGCTTTTTGCCTAAACTGGCCACAGGGCTCCAGAGACTGTGTCCACTTTCAAGGCAAGAAGAAAGTAGAATGTGAGGTGGCATTGGCTGCGTCTTTCCTCATTTGGGGGGAAAGCAGAAGCGTCCCAGCAACTCCTCGCAGATTTCTACCTTGGACCCATTGTCTAGAACTGTGTTGCATGCCAGTGCCTACTCTCCCTTTGCTGCAAGGAGTCTGGAAACCCAAACATCCTGGCTTCTTTTGGGCATATTGATGCCCCAACCCAGTTGGAACTGTGTAAGCAAAGAAGAGAGAGGACTGGGGACTGGCTGGACAAATCAGTTACAATGACAAGGTCCTCCATGAAGATCTGAAAGTAATTCTGTCATACGTTGTCTCCCTCCCTGCTCCCCATGTTGACAGATAAAAGGTAAAATGCTGAGTATTTCATGGTACATGCTTACACACACACATACACACACACACACACACAAGAAAACAAAACAAAACCAAAACAAAACCAAAACCATACATATATACATTTTTATTTGCTAAATCTAGTAACTCTATTTCCTTTAGCCCCCCCATCAGTGCAAGGCTGTTTCTCTAAAAAAATAGGGTAAGGGAGAAAGAGGTTTTAGAATCTTGAGCAACCTGAGAAATTGCGGAATTGGACTGACTACCTAAGAGTGACAAGATTGGATTTTTACACTAGGGAGGATCAAGGCTCAGGGCCAGGAATTAAAATTAAGTTATAAAAAAATAAAGACTTTCAATTTAGCAACCTTGCGTTTGTAACTCTGAAACTCACACCTGATCCAAGAGAAGGACTGGGAGGGAGGGTGAAACTTGGAGAGGGAGAAAAGATGGGAGACTTGGGTGGCATGGATGGGAGAGGGCATGGGGGTTGGAAGTGGGGTAGAAGCAGGGGGCCGAGTAGAGTTAGGTGGATCCAAAACATATTAGAAGGTAAAAATATTGAGTACTTGGTGGCTGAATGGTTTCGGGGGTGAAGGACAGGGAGGAGCTGGGATGATGACTAGGTTTTTTGAGAGCTTGATGAGCCTTTCGTTATTTGCTAAAGAGGGGAATGTTTGTTACTGGGAAAGATAATGAGTTTGAATTCGGACAACCTGAGTTTGTGAAGCTCATGCAAGTGGTACCCTAGAAGGCAGTTTATGGGGTGACATGGGAGGCCTCTGAGGACAGAGGCTGGAAACCTAACCTTGCTTCAGAGGAGGAGCAATCCCACCTTCGGATGTTCACACATTACTGCCAGAATGAGTGAGGAAAGCCTGCCCCAGCAAAAATAAAGAAAATGACAACGAGCTAAAAATGAAACATTGACTTCAGACAATAAAAATAAGCATGAGGCAGAACACTTCGGAGGTGATCCCAGTTCTAATCCAAATCCAGAGAGAGATGTAGAAAATCACTCTTTAGGTCCTTCTGTCTTCATAGGCCAGATGGAGGTGGGTCCAGCCCACCCAGCACGGAGGCCTACTTCCAAGGTGGCGGCACTCCAAAATGCTTTGTGGGATGGGAATTCAAGGACTCCCTAGTCAGGGGGTGGATTATTGACCCGAATTAGAGGCAGACCTGGTCTCTCCCATGATTTGGAATGCTGAGGGAAGCAGCACAGGTGTGGGAGAGGCAGGAACACTGTGAGCAGCTGGACTGGACAAGACTCTCCACTGGTTCTGCTACCTGATCCATTCAAGGGGCCTGTGTCTTGCCTTTCTCTTCTGAGCTAGGTTCTCCCCTGTGTTCCCACTAACCTAATACCCTTTCAATAAAATCATTCACACTTAATTTAGTCAGAATGGGTTTCCATTGCTTTTGACCAAAGAACACTAAGCGATTCAGAAGGAGCTGGCCTAAGATTATTTTCAGTATATCTTTCAGGTTCAAAAGACCCAACATATATAGCACCGATTTTTAAAGATTTCTAGTGATTTTTTTGGAAAAGGTCATTTTTTGCAAGAAGAGATTCCAAATAAGAATATACTTAAATATGTATATATAACTATGCTGACACCATTTCTATTTTATACGCACCCATGTGCATGTACAAATGCACCTGTAAGCCATTGTTTAAGGCTTATGAGTAATATTTGAAAGCCAGAAAGAAGAATTCTAGCTATTTACTAAATAGGTTCCTACTAAACCTTTATAGTAAGATGAATTATTTAATCTGAAAATTCTCATTTATTAAAATGAATTGACTATGAAAATAAAAATACGTGAGAATCATCATCATTATATTTGGATATCTCAGATTTTGTATTTCTTAACAGGGAAGCACAAAGTTCACTTGCTTTGTGAAAAGGAAAATAAGAAGAAATGTAAACAGAACCCAAATTCATTAATTTGTTATTCTATTTGAACATAAAGTTTTTAGTCTTTGGTTTCATTTATACATTAAATTTGTCTAAATTAAGATGTTGCTTCTGAGCATCAGAAGAAGGAAAATTTATTTGACTTGAAATTGCCCTACAGGGGCACAATTGAGAATTCTGGTAAAAATTATGGAAAGATTTA
The DNA here is from genome assembly GCF_902686455.1 of Sciurus vulgaris. Classification (NCBI taxonomy): domain Eukaryota; kingdom Metazoa; phylum Chordata; class Mammalia; order Rodentia; family Sciuridae; genus Sciurus; species Sciurus vulgaris. Next base: position 25,148,210 of record NC_136469.1, read on the forward strand.
ATATTATGGGATTTGAGGAGACTTTTGACAGAAAAAAATATGTATACCACTCACAGAAGCAGAAGTGGAGACATTGATAGACACACTAGGCATCTATAAATCTGCATTTAGAGGAAGATCTCTACCACAGCAGGTACCTCAGGCTGAACTGGGATCACGGATATAGCTGGAGAGCAGATTTAAAGACTGGTATAAGGGAGTCATACATTTCATTTGGGTTTTACTGCCTTTTAAAGGCATTATTCAAGAAATTCAGTTAAAACTATCTTAGTTTACATCAAAATTTCCCTTAAAAATTCCAAAATTAAAAAAAAAAAAATCTAGAAACTGACAGCAAAATTCGGCAATCTAGCAAAGCTCTATAGCAGCTGAATGTGTGGGGTGCTGGGAAATGGGGGGTGTACTGGTTAACAGTCGCAGAAATATGATATGGATTTAAAATTTCGCTTTAAACTATATTGAATAACTACTATTTACGGAGCACCCACAATGTGTCAGGCACTGTGTAAATATCACTTTTAACTCACTCCACAACTGTGTGAAGTACTACTTTCATTTATACAGATTTTAAAAAACAAAACCAAAAAAAACCTCTCTCCAGCGTTCAGTGAAGCTGTGAATTTCTCAAAGCCACACAAGCTAGAATGTGCAGAGCTGTGATTCACACCCAGCTCTCTCTGGCTGCAGATTCTGAATTCTTTCCACTTCCCACCTGGTCTCCTATGACATCAAATATTGTTGCTTTTTCTCCTTTATTCCTCCTGCTCCTCTGTACAATACTCTGTTTATTTGCATTGACCCTTTAGGAATTTGACATAATTTGACAATTAGGATGCAATCTCCAATTTGAAAGCCATTCTCTTTATCCATGCTAATCCATGTTTATGTTGGATTGGGAGCAGAGATCTGTATCATTCTGTGGCTCTCCCAGAGGATCTCCCTCTTTTAAAGGAGGGAGCAGACCTCCAGTAGCATCCATGAAAAGCAAATTAAATAGATACGATTCCCACTACCAGGAAAAAACCACTGACAAACATTTAAAAGGATACAAAGCACATACTTCTATAAACATAAAAAAGACAAATAGGTGAAATGAATAGACACAACAATTTATTTTATCATCTCCCCACCTAAATTAATGCATAAACGAAAAGGTGGACTATCGTGTAAAGCATTATCACCTATTCAAATAATGACAAATATATTTCACATATTTCTTCACAAGACAAACTGAAATTATGGTATCAAGGTGAAGCTTCACATTCAGTGAAGTATTTCAAACCATTCAATAAAAAACCATACTTTAAAACAAGAACATAAATTTTTAATTTAATGTGACAAAGATAAACTCAAAAGATATGTAATAGCTAATCAAAAGTCAGGATAATACTTTTATTCTATTAAGTTAATATTTATAAGTCACTAGTGGGTTATCTGTGTCAGTTATAACAGTCTTACATTCATATTGTAGGGATAAATGTTATTGGAATCACCTACGGGATAATTACATTGACTTAAATTAATACTTAAGTAGCTTCAGTTAATATAATTCCATGAAATAAAGAGAATCACTATTCCTACACATACTTTTCAGTGTAGGTAGATATTACATATGATAAAAATTTTTTAAAAAGTCATTCCCTGATATACGCAGACTGATATGATTTTGTAAGTTCTTTGGGTATGTATAATAGTTTTTAGAAAAGGGTAATTTTTTCATCCAAAGGCTAACACAATGATACAGTATTTCCCTCACCACATAAATATATAAAGAAAAAGAAATTAGAAAAAAATGACTTGTGTTTTGAATGACTTTATTTTTAAAACATGTAGAATTATAATGAAAATTAAAAGTATTAATTTTTTTACACATTTAGGTTTATATTATTTGTCATAGTATTGATTACTACTGATGAGTAATTATTCTGCCATCTCATGCATATGCATATGTATATATTTTTAATAAACACTGAAGAGTAATAAACTCATGGAAATTTAAGATTTTAAGACTTTTATATGTAATTCAAAACATAGAAAAAGAAGTTTTAATATAAAAAAGTTTCCTTTTTAAATTTAAAGGATTTCCAATGAGTTGACTGGTCTCTGGGGGCATCTACTGGAAATTTAGCAAACTGCAGTCACATCATGTAAATTTGATAACTTCCATTAACCATGTTAATACAGATATTATTTTAATTGATATGCAAATAAGGTGACATTCAAAGAATATAAATGCAAAGTTATGCATGGATTCTATCTCACCCATCCAGAACTGTAAAACAAGTAGCTGTCTATGGGATCACTTAACAAATACACTCTATTTATATGTTTAAAAATGTAAATAGAGCAGGTGGCATCTCGCAGATTGATAGTTTTCAAATCATTTCATTCTCATTTTTGGAAAATTAAAAAGATATTTTAGAGGTAAGCATTCAGATATTTAATGAGGCATTTTTATTAACTGAATAAAATTCTAATAAAAAGTACTTTCAAATTGTAATGTCTTCTCTCCCAAATTCGCTTTGCATCTCTGTACATCCACCCATCACAAAAAACTTGATCACCTGCGTTTCTTCTGTGACTTAGCTTCATGACTACATGTTAAAATTTCAAAAAGTAGAATTTTCTTACATCCGAATCATAATCTTTCATTACAATTAGTCATTTCAATGTGAATTAGTTATTAAAATGAAAATCATTAATTTCTCCTAAACGCTTCAAAACTAAATAACAATGAACACAATATGACCATTTGAGCTCACATACGGTTTTAAGATGTCTTTCAAAAAACAGTTATTTTCATCATATTGTGCAAATATAACTAAAAAACTTAATAACATAACCATTAAAACAATCATTTTCTTTGTGAAATTTATAGGTGATATTTTTTATAAGAGAAAATAAAAATACTTGGATGTACAATCATATATCATATGATTATAATTTTATATATTGCTATAATTTTACATAAAACTCTCCCTGAAAGATTGAATTATTTAACATTTTAGCTTTATTCCAAAAAAATCACCTTATGCATGTATTAATTTATACTTTTTCTGAAAACCTCATTAGAATTACTGTCCAAATAAATATATCACCTCTAATTGTGTAAATTTTAAAAAGCAAATCAAAATAAAAAATGTTACCAATAAATCAGAATATAAATATAGTAGGATTTTTGTTTCAGTTTAAATTTAGATAGCTAGACTAATTTCACAATTTTAAATCAATAAATAAAATCTACTCCCAGGAGATTATGAATTAGAATTTTTATGTGATTTTCTAAAAGTTTTAAGTTTGCTAATTTGAATTTTTAGAAGAAACATATGCAAGTTTCACTTTATAATTTTACAAACTGCAAATTCTTATCTATTAATAGTAAAATTTAGGAAATATAACTTTCAACATTTAAAAGTATATGCAAATTGCAAAATACCATTTGGGAAAAACTAAACCAAGTTCAAACTTGAATTCCTCTTAAAGAAATATAACAATGATAATAATTAAGAAATGAATTTTACCTCATTGAATTTCATAACTCATATGATATGAGACTATTACTCATATAATTACTCATATAATTCTTTCAACATATAATATTTTGAACAGTTTTGTCAGCAAAGAATTCTTCCAATAGCACAGTAAGAATTCATTTCAATGTGGGTGATTTTATTTTAGGATACATGGGATATTTGTGTTGAATGGGACAAAATTTATTTCATGGATTCAGTTGTTGGAACTGGTGCTTAGTGTTAGCAGAAATCACCTTTTGTCATGTAAAATCAATGAATGTTTATAAAGCAAATACTATTTTTGCTGGTGATAATTACCAGATAATCAGAGGAAAGATGGGGTCTTTTAGCAGGCAGTATAGGGCTGTAACACTTCCAATGGCTTTAAATAATTCCCTTAAAAATATAAAGGCATTTTTAACGTGCACACCCTGTTAAAAATGATTTACTCAGGTGATTTCCATTCAATCAAATATTTGAAGTACCATGGCTATCATCCATCGGGAATGAATAAAGTATGCTCTCGTCAATATAAAGTGTCACCACGGCATTTATCCACGAAGCCTGTCATACCACATTTTGACATTCATTTTCTTTATTGAAAAATCTCTAACTGGAACATATTTTTTAAAGTTTTTATTTACAGGTTTGGTGCAAAGGACTGGAAGAAAAGCTCCTTATATGAGGTCAATTATACACATCATTTTTGTGAACAGTCATTATTTGCAAACTCCTTTGAGAAATTCAAACTTCTTTACAAAAGAATGGTTTCAACTAAAGAAAAGACATGGAAAGGTGTGAATTGAATGCCATCTTTTAAGATGAATTTTCAGGGAAAGTATTTTCAGAATTAAATACAAGCCCAAACCCCTTTGACCAAATGAGTCATATTCTTTTTTTTTTTTTTTTTCAAATTACACGAACTTTCAACCACAAGAAGAGCAATAAAACATAAGCTGAAACATAAAACCTCAAAATGAACTTTGTTCTTAAACTGAGTTAAAATAATAAAAATCTGAATAAGTAATGAAATTCTGTTATATTCTATGTTCTATTATGAAGACAGCAAACATGAAAATAAGGGAGAAAACAAAAAAGAGATGAACCTTTTATCTCATGACCACAAACACATGTAAACATGATAATGCTAGTTCATCAACTGAATATTCTTGTCTAAATTAATATTGACAATTTTTATTAACATAAAACTTCATGGAATATGGTATTTGCTCTACTTTTTGAGATATAATTCGGTGACACTCTCCAAATTTTTTGTAGTTCTCTTATTTAGGCTTTTTTTTTTTTGTCAGATAATATTACCTAATATTTTCTTTCAATTCTCTGTACATCTTTGCAAACAACAGCAATAAAAAACAATTGCTTTTCCATGTACATTGAGTGAAATATCACTCACTTTTAATAAAAATGGAAAGCTGGAAAATACAAAAACCAAACTTAGTAAAAACAACAAGTTGCCTTAAAAAGAAAAACTTTGGCTCACTGTGTTCTTTTTTACTAAAGTGTGTCACGCATTTTATCTTCGCAAGAGTTTGACGAGTTTTGCAAGTAAAATTCTGTTTCCTCTACACTTGCTAATAGTCATGAGAATCTGTAGTTTGCACCTTCCCATTAAAAATGTATTGTATTTTTTGAAATTATTCACCCCGCCTTTTATCCAGATCATGTCTTTGAAAGGAGGAAGTAGATAATAAATGGAATAATTCATGATTTCCCATTAAATATGAAACTTTCTTTTGCAGAGTTTAGAAAATGAAGTTCTACATAATGTACAAAAGTTGATTAGAACTTTTTTTTTTTAACCTTTTCAAGAAAAAAAAAAAAAACCTTTCACATTAAACAACTGCAGGAGGGGTTTTCTTTGGGAAAAGTAAACCAATCGATTCTTTACAACTATAGTTCTGTGCTATCTATTCTAATGTTGCTTCCTTCAAATATCTATTCCTTCACAATCCTTAAAAATACTAAAAGAATGGCAAGAAAAATAGTATACATGGGGCTATAAATGTGACAAGAACTTAAGAGAAATATCACATGTTTAAAATACAAAGGAAAAAATCACATAAATTAAAAATGAAAACAAAACATTATTCATGCTCTTTTTAGAATGTAATGAAAGATAGTATAAGGGTAAATAGCGAAATCTGCATTTAGATTTCTCATTTTATGACATTTCTTCTAGAGATGTAATGACACTTTGTTATGAGAAAATAATATATTTGCTCATAACAGTTGTTTTTTTCTTCTTGTTGTTTTTACAACAATGTTGTTGGCATTCTTGTTAACAACACTCTTTTGCCTTTCTTTTTTCTTTGATAAAATCAAGAAGTATTAAACCAAATGATATCTAGGCTCATTTCAGCTCAATCATTTTATATTTCTTGGGTTAAAAATCTGTAGTAATTTAACTAAAGAGAAATGTCAAGCTCTGACTATTTAAGGAGAGCAGGTGACCTCATTTCTTTGGATTTTAAAGTTTCTATTGTAGGAATAGTGCATCATTTTACCAGGCATATTTAAATTTTCCCCGTATCAAAAAATAGAGAGAATATTTTCCCCCATTAAGCTTGAATGTTTAAAAGTACCAAACTATATGCTCTCTGAAGAAGTCTTCCACATCCTGTGCTCTTTAATTAATCTAACAAAGGTGACCACTGCACACGTGAACGGTGAAGTTACAATTTCTCATAGACTATACAAACACAATAATCAAACTTCCAGAAGACAATGAAGACAAAAGTAAATTGATGATTCTGATGCTGTGGCCAGAAAATATCCATGTATAAATATCTCTTTTTCCCAAATAGTATATTAATTTTAGTGTAACTATCTCACATATTTAGAAAATTACCAGTTCTAAACTAGGAAAACAGATTTACAAAATCAAATATGTACATCAATAAGAATATTGTAAAAAATGAAAGGAAGTACTGCAAGAAGATGAAAGAGCCTTGAATTCAAACATAAAAATATACATAAAATAGATATATAACAGGAACATATGTCATTTCTTCATATTTCCCTATAGTAGTACAAATATCAATGAAGGCAAATTTTGTAATATTATTACAAATAATAGAACTCAAGAAGATAAAATTTAAAGGAGCATATAATTCTATCAGATTCATAAATGAGATTCAAATTTACTGAAAAATACAGCAGATGGTAAATAACATTCCTAATAACAACCTCAAAATATATAAAATGAACAAAATATAAAGAGAAATTGACTTTAATGAATTTTTTTCAGAAATAGAGGGAAAATTATTTTTTAATGATTGCCTAGGTTGATAGAAATAACAGGCTCAAGCTAATTATTAGAATCTTATAGATATTTCTATATAAATGGTCTAAAAAAAAAGTAGAGAATATATATTTATTTTCCAAACACAGAAGAAACATTTAGGAAAACTGGCCATAAACTGGCCACACCAGGAATTTCCTAAACTGATATGTGTAGCACATATACTGTGCACAGTAAAGGTTCACTCCCTATTCCTACATTCTCCTACAAAAAGGAAAACCAAATACCAAAGAAGTATTCAGCTGCAGACTTATAAATATATTTCTAATTTATTCATTGTCTAAAGGTGAAACCACTATAGAAATTTTAATATATTTAGAATTTTAAAAATACCGAATCATGCAGGAAGAAATCATTGCCATTTTCAAAAGGAAGCTTATAGAAGTGGTTTGTTAAGCCACTAGCAAATGATATCAGTATAGCAGCTAGTTTTCAACTCAGGATGCTAGGAAAAATCCTAACAAAACAAACACAATGAAATAGACCCACACAAAGAAAAAGAAAGGAAATATTAAGGGTCAAATCATAAATCAATAAAAGAACAAAATGTTAATCTATTTAAAAAAAAGACAACTGGTTTTGTGAGAAGAAAGAAATCTTTGCAAGTATAATTGGTAAAAACAAAAATAGTTGTCACCAAAAACAGTACCGGGAACGAAAAAGGTAATATAGCTTCCAATTATAATTACAGTCACAGGTGCCTTTTATTTTAGGCTTAGCAATGTGCCAAGCGCTGTTCTCAATACTTCGCATATGATTATCTTATTTAAACTTTACAATGTTTTTTAATGAGATAGGCACTCTCATTATTGTCTCCATTTTAAAGATGAAGAGCCTCTGGTACAACACATTTAATTAATAAGTGAATGTCACACGTCCTGTGAGAGATGGAGCTGGGGTATGGGTTCAGGTAGTCCACTTCTGGAGCCCATGTGATTAGCCATTATTATCTTTATACTACCTTCAGGAAATACAGAATATTTCAATTGACGTAGAGGAGATTGAAACATTATTAGAAAATATCGTGCAAAACTTTATCACAACAATATAAAAATCTATAAATACAGGCACATCTTAAAAAACATTACCAAAATTGACTGGAAAAGACTTTTAGAAGACTAATTGCTATAGAAGACTTAGTCCTTTCTCCCAGAAATCTTTCCAACCAAAGAGCTAAACCGTTTTCGCATGATAAGTTCAAAGTTCATTTATGATTAAGAAACATATACGGCATAATGAATCCCACAATTATGTAAAATTATACGCCCAAAAAAGCAACATAGCAACTCAAAACAAATTCCTTACGTTGATATTGTGTATTTACTAAAACCTGTGGGGAAAAGCCTTTATGTTTTGCAATATATTTGAGTCATTTCTACTAGAGTAGAGATGTGAAGAAATGCTGCTGTCACTGATATAATTTAATGTTTTTGAAAATGATGGTTCTTGATAAGGTGGGACTCAATATTTTAATGCTATCAATTCTCCTAGAATAACATAAATTACATGTACTCCCCATAAAAATTCAATGATATTTTACTGACTCTTGACAAGAAAATTCTAATACTCACACAAAATAGTAATGTACAAGAATAACTGATCACTTGGAACAAAGAAGGGCACTGTCTGCAAGACAGAAATGTATTTCAACTACATGAATGAAATAGTTGTAATGCCAACACAAGAAAAGGCAAATAAATTACAGTATATGCATGTTCATGTATGTGTATGGTATAAGTATATACACATGAGAATTTGTCATTAAATATAAATGGTATTTCAGGTCAGGGGAAGGATTTGGAGACAATTGGTTTATTTGCAAATCTTGCTATCTTTATTTCTTATATTAATATTTTCATGATACATATAACATATATAGCATATGTTATATTGCCTTTCTACATTAAATAGTACATTTAAATATCAGTTTCCTGATCACTTCTTATCCATAACATATATGAAAGGTTTATATTAACATCATCACTAAGATCTTTTAGATGCTTATTCCTATCATTTGCTATAGCAACTTTGCCAACATTTAATTTGGACTTCTGAGTTAGGTACTATTTTCCAGATTGTATAGCCTTCTTTTTCTTTATACCCCCATCCCAACTTCAGTTTAACCATTTAGGGAGTGGAGACAAGAAAGGCTGCAGAAGCAGAGTCTATCAGAAGAGTCAGTCTATGTTGCCCTCAGTTTTGATTGACAGTTTATCTGGTATACGATCCTAGGGTAAAAATAATCATCCTGCAGATTTTGAAGACATCTTCCCTTTTTCTTTCAGTGCCACACCTAGTGTTAGTGTGTACAACTGTGATGATAGCTCGATCTTTATTTCTTGAGAACAACTTATTCCCCCACCCATAAAACTTCTAGTATCTTTTCTTTTTATAATGTTCTGAAATTTCATAAGGATGTATCTAGGTTGGGTATTTTTAATTTATATTGTTCTTTCCTTTGTGGTTACTTTAGGAGCCCATTTCAGTCTAAATATATTCAAGTTTGTTTTCCAGTTGAAGCATAAAAAAAAATTGAAGTTGGTATATGTGTCCTCTCTCTTTCCCTGATTAGTCTAACTAAAGGTTGATCAATTTTTTGATCTTTCCAAAGAACCAACTATAAATCTCATTAATTTTCTCTATCATTTGGTAATTTCTCATGAAGGTGCATACTTCCAATGACCTAAATTAGGTCATTTGGTCATTTCCATATTATTTAGGTCATTGGAGGTATGCACCTTCAGGAACATACCTCCAATAACCTAAATTCTTTCCACTAGGTCCTGCCTCTTAAAGGTTTTATTATTCCCAATAGTACTACAGGCTGGTGAACAAGCCTTCATTTTACTATTCCTTTCTCTCTTTTAACTTAAAATTTAATTTGATTTATTTTTATAACTTTGTAAAAGACAGGCTAGAGTACTGATCTTAATATAAGAATTTTATATTCTACTTTTAAATATACTTGTATACTCTACATTTTATATTCTACTTTTTAATAAAAGCATTTTAATGTTACAAGTTTCCTGTTATGCACTACTTTAACTTCACCTTACAAAGTTTGGTATGCCATGCTTTCTTTTTCATTCAGTTCAAATATTTTCTAAATTGTCCTGTGATTTCTTTGATTTGTGGATTATTTAGAAATAAATACATTATACAATTTCTCAAGCTGGTGGGGGGAGAGCATATTGCTATTAATTCTAATTTAATTTCATTGCTGTAAGAAAACATGATTTTTAGGATGTAAAAATTATGTATATAATTTTTATGTATATAAATTTATGTATATAAATTATGTATATAATTTTTTCCTTTAAGTATATTAACATTTTTTTTGGCTCAGAATGTCTTTGCTTTGACAAATGTGCCATGCATACTTGAAAATAATGTGTGTTTTGTTGTTTGGTGTAATAGTCTGTAAAAGTTAATTATTTAAGGTGATTGATGGTGTCATTCAAAGCTTCCATAGTCTTATTGATTTTTCTATCAATTGTAGGGATTATGGTGTTGAAATTTCCAACTAAAATTGTGGGTTTGACGGTTTCTCCTCTTTTTTCTATCAGTTTTTGTCTTCTATCTTTTGAAAGTTCTGACATTAGAAGCACAAATATTTAGGATTGTGTCCTCTAGATGAGTCAACTTCTGTTATCATGAAATATCTCTTTTTATGATGGGTAATATTCTTACTGCTTTCTGAAAGGAATATTTTTGAAACTCTTGAGAGCTCTAATTTTTCTTCTTTCCATTCTTTTCATGGTAAGAATTTACCATCCTTGGAAATTTTGTGTGGTCATTTCAATTACAGAAAATAAACAGGCTTAGTCATCCATCTTGATCTTGAAGAGGAGAATCATTAGGCCAAACTAACTTTAAAGACACAAACTCCCTTTGCTCAACAATGTATTCCTTTGACTATTTTCATTGTAGGATAAGAATTGTTTCAGATAAGCTTAACTAAGGGATTTCATGAAAATCTGAATCATGATTGTAGAACAGCTGGGTCCTTGTAGAGGTGAACCTGTAGGGAGGTTCTGGATTCAGCGTAGTCCTGAAAATTCAAGAGGGCTCTGGAAGTCTGATCTTTAGTGTATGTCATCCATTTTCTTTATAGTTTATTCATTCCTTCCTCTCTGTTAACCATTTTTCTATCTCATTACTTTTGCTACTTTGTTAGTCAGCATGTTGTCTCTGTGACAAATTACCTGAGAAGATCAACTTTAGGAAAGAAAGGTTTATTGTGACTCCTAGTTTCAGTCCATGGTCACTTGGCATTGTTGAGTCTATGGTGAAGTAGTACATCATGGCAGAAGCACTGCTCACCTCATGGCCAGAAAATGAGTGGGGAGCGGGAGGGAGAAAGGGAGGGAGGGAGAGGTGGGCGGGGAGAGACACTAGGGTTCCAACATTCCCATCAAGAGCATTCCTCCAATGACCCACATTTCTCCCACTAGGCCCATCTCTTAAAGATTCCACCACCTCCCAATAGCACCACAAGCAGGTGAACAGCCTTCAACACGGGGCCTTTATGGGCCATTTAAGATCCAAACCATAAGAGCTTCTTTATAACAATAGATTATCTATTTCAAATTACTTAGGCTTTCTATGCCTTGGTCTCTAGGACTAATAACAAGGGTGACTCTTTATTGGGTTGCTGGAAGGATCACTTAAAACAGAGACCAGCACATAGTAATCACTTAATATATTTTGTTACTATCTTACTGGAAATAAAACTTAGCCAGGAGATGTAACAGTTATGACGAACTGTGTAAATAACCAGTTTATTGTTCATTAGGGGTGCAAAGTGCTATTATAGTGCTCCATTTTAAAAATAAGTTCCTGTTATAACTTTCCTTTGGTATTTAGTATCAGAAAAAAAGCTTTTCTCTCTTGAACAACTGATACATGCCCTTTCATCAGTAACCAGAATCCTGCTGCCCACCACATCTCTCATTTTTTCAGTCTGCTCAGAACTTCAGAATCCCTCACAAGAATGAGGGCATCTCTGGCAGCAGGGCATGTTTACATATTTTAATTGCTTTTTATTTTCTAGTTATAACCTAGCATGTGTGGAATACAAAGTGTTAACTGTAAGTTTCTTCAGTCTCTTCTATAAAGAAAGTCGAGGGAATAGAAGTGCAATTTTATGCAAATCAGAAGAGTCTTAAAGATGAATAAAATACAATCCCTGCTTTCTGAGATTCCCAGTTTAGAACAGAGTCCATTCCTTCTGGCAACTCACAGAAAGAAAGACGTTTATATTGTAATTCAGTACATGTATACACACACGCACACACACACACATATGTATATGTATATATTACGTAAATACATGAAATGAAAGTTTAAAGGCTACTACACAAAATATTCCAGCTTCTATAAATATTAACTCAGTGAATCTCATAAGCGTTCTATGGTGAGGCCCTGCTGTCATTTTCTCAATTTTTTCTATGAGACTAGCCCTACTAACTTCAACCCTGATTTTTCCCGATGAGGAAGCTGAGGTACAGGAAGGTTAAGTAACTTACTCAAAGTCAGGCAGTTGTTGGTGAGGCTAAAGCTGAGGTTTTAATCCAGGGAGGCCGTTTTTAAAACCCGTGCTCTCTTCCATTAACGTGCAGCTTCCCAACAATTTGCCATGCTCTGTGCAATGCACTCTTTTGTATTCTGTTTCACTACACTATCTTTTCATTTTAAAAATGTTGGCCATGATTTCCAAATGAATGGTTCACACCCCCTACTTACTAGTGGGTCATTATAGTTTGTTAAACATTCATACAGGGGGACATGAAACACACGCATATGATTGTCAGTGGCTACTGAGAGAGTTATAACAAGAGCTTTGAACTCTACCCCGTGAGCAAAGAAGGACCAAAGGAGGCTCACAGAGCAAGAAACAACAAGTTGAGGCTGGAAGATAAATACAAGCTTCCTGAGTGCACCAGAAGAGGGAGCATCCAGGCAGAGCACATACACAAGGTCATGAAGGGATAAAGGGTCATGAACACTCACTCGTTCACTGAGCTCCCAACACCTGTGAGCTCAGCACCATGTGCACCAAGGATGCATATATGAGCCACAGCCCAACCTTCTTGAATCTTGTGGTCTACTCGAGGAGACAAAGACACTAGCTGTGACAAGGCAGTGCCCTCAGTGCTGTAACAGGACAAGGGCTGGGTACTTGTTATTGTTTGGATGTAAGGTATCCCCCAAGAGCTCATGTATAAGACAATGCAAGAAGGTCTAGAGGGTTATGAGAGCCTTAACTCAATTGGTGGATTAATCCAATTGAGGGATTAACTGAGTGGTAACAAAAGGCAGGCAGGATGTGGCTGGAGGAGGTGGGTCATTGGGGGTATGTCTTTGGGGTATATACTTGTATCTGGCAAGTGGAGTCTCTCTGCTTTCTGATCCTCATATGAGCTGCTCCCTTCTGCCACACTCTTCCGCCATGATGTTCTGTCTCACTCTGAACCCCGAGAAATGGAGCCAGCTGTCTATGGACTGAGGTCTCAGAAACTGTGAATCCTCAAATAAAATTTTCCTCCTCCAAAATTGTTCTTGTCAGGTCTTAGTCACAGCAGCAGAAAAGCTGACTGAAACAATGCTACAAGATAGTGGTAACACTATCTGACACAGTCAAGTCGTGTAAGAATGAGGAGGAGTTAGCCATGCTAGAGTAAGAGGAGAGAGCATTGTAAGGTCAGAGAATGGCAATATAGTGAGCATGAGAGGAGAGAGGGAGCACAGCATGATGAAGCCCTGGCCTGAGTCACTGCAGGGGCAGAAAGGCATCACAGCTCCAGGATGGGCTCTAGAGCAGACTGCCTGCTCTCGAATCAGCTCTTGTACTTATTATCTGCATGGCCTCGGGCAAGTTACTTAACATCTATGTTTTCAACTGTAAAGGGAACTAAGGAAGATTTTTTTCTAGGATTGAATAAATTACACATGTGACACTTTTAAAACAATATCTATTGGAAATATATTAAGTGCTCCAAAGCATTAACTATGATTATTGTGTTTGCAAAGTACACAGTTCAAAGTGGGAATGAAAGAATTTTAACTAGGTATAGGCTGAAGTGTGGCTGGCCTTAGTTAGAAATGTATTTATTGGGTGTCTACTGTGTGCTGGATACTGTTGGAAGAATTGGAGACTCAGCCAGGAACATACATTCCTGCAATTGCTCAGATAGCGTCAGTAGTCATCTTTGATTTCCCCTGCACTGATCTCCTCATTCATTCCATTGTAAGTTTTGATCTTCCCATCCCCTAACTTGGACCACTTATCATTTCCTCTCCATCTGCCCTGCTCAAGCCACCACCAACTCTCATCTGGGTCAGCGCCCTGGCAGTTGCCCTCAGAGCAGAGTATCCTGGAGTGATATTTTCAAAATGAAGTCATGCCATTTCTCAGTGTCAAATGATCCAGTGATTCCCAGTTACCTAGAACAAAATTTAGGCTCCTCAGACATTATTTTGACCATGTAACTTCTGAACTCTCAGGAATAGAGTGGAGGGAATGGAAGAAAAAACTTCAAAGAGCACAAAAGAAATTTGGAAAGATTCTTTTCATTCATCACATAAAAGATTTGGAAGATACTAATGGTAATTAATTAATTAATTAATACTCACCTGAATATGTAATCAATCAATTTTAATTAATTTAAGGATTGAGGGGATCAACATTGGTGAATTTACAAACAAAATCTTTAAATATAAAAACTAAGAATGAAATAAAAAATAAAAATATTATTAAAACTTCTAAAATGTATTACTCATTTTCCTGACATACGAAACAGAATAAGGTGAGTGAAACAATACTTAGTTAAATACTTTGTTGTAATTAACAAACATTAACAATTACTTAAGTAGAACACATTGAAAAGGGTGCCCACAGGACCCAGTCATTTCTGTCCTTCCAAGTATGTCCCCAGAGAGTTTGGCCTTATCACAGTGATCAGTTGTTTTGTCTTTCTCATGTCAACTGTTTTTTCAGTCTTTTAGCTTTCCTCCCCACAGATTTAATTCACCTAAAGTAGAAAAAATGGGAGGTATCCATGGGGGAAAAAAAGCCAAACTAAGTAAGTAAAAAATCCCAATTTTGCATACCTTTCTAAGTCAACCGACTTGGCCTAAGGATGGCTTCATATCCCCTGACAATAAACATGCAGGCCATTTTTCTAGAGTTTTTCTCACCATGTCAAGTGGGCACACACATATGGATGTTGGTTAATAGAACCCTGATAACTGAATTAGTGGAATACCCCTGACAGTCTTATCAGAAAGGGACAATCAAGTTTTGCCTAGGGGGTGTGGATCATGAAAAAGAAGAGGATATAGTCTTCCATATCTGGGTTTTTTGACTATATTTTGTTTCACTTAACATGCTTACACTTTATCTTGAAGAAAAATGTTTAAAATATATGGAAAGATTTTCATATAGTGATGTACAGAAAATTTAGTTTAAGAACTAAAGCACAGGGTTTGCAGATCTACATACATGCATGCATACAAACACACATGTAATATATGCAAATATTTATAAACACATGCACTATATATGTACTTACCTATGCAAGTCTCTGTGTGTGTGTGTGTGTGTGTGTGTGTGCCTGCAAGTGTGCATCTTGATAAGTTGTCTTTCCAGATCAAAGAAAGTGTAGAATGTTTGAAATGATCCCAGTAAAAGATGTTTTTAAAATTTCTAAATAATCTAATTAAAAACTAATAAAGAAAAATGTCTCTTACAAATTTTTATTCTCTTTGTTATTTCCTACAGAGAGGTTTTGAAAGTTTTTATTTCCAAAGAGAACAAAGATGGGATAGCCTTCTAATCTAGAAGTGGGCATCGCCTAATTGTGCTGAACAGACCTTGCTCTGGTAATTTCTGTGGAAACCCTGAGAAAGCAAAAAGAGCATCTGTGGGCCCATAGCCTGGTGTTGATCTAACAAATGAGATGGTGACAGTGGTTATTGTCACCTCTCTAATTTCCAACACAGAAAAGAGCACAGGGTATGGGCGCAGGCCAGGAGATGAATTTTTATATAGTTTCAGTAATATCGACATTTTAAGGATTATTTTTCAACCATAATGCAGAACCAAAAAGGGTCTGAATAGTTCGGGGTCTTTGCTGTTTTAATAGACCTGGAAGATGATATGGAAGACAAAGCTTGACATGATGAAATCATCATGTCACCATTTACCTGGAAACTGGCTTCTTCAGAAAGTTGAATTTTGCAGACCTCCTTAGAGAATGTATTGCTTAACAAAACAGCAAATTGTTTTGAAAAGAAAACAAAATGATTTCGCAAGTGTTCAAAAGTAGACAAAAATGAATGAAGCAGTGGAAAAGCACACCTAAAGGAGTCTAAATTCCTTCAATGTTGTTATCAAATGTTACACGATGACTAAACATCTTCAGCTTGTCACATCAAGACCAGGTCTTGCCTGGTCACTGTGCAAGACCTAGATTTGCATGGAAGAAGCCATATGGGTAGTTTGCAAAAGCACCTTTGGAAGACAATCCTGAAAATCAAGATGAAAGCCTAACTGTAATTTAAAGTTTATTTCCTATAAGTCAGTAAGAATTATACAATTCAAAATAAGTCAGGAGGGGGAAAAAAGGCTTTATGAGACATGAAATTAAAGGGTTTTTTTTTTTTTTTTTTTTCTTTTTTTTTTAGCCCACACTTGGTGAGTATGGCAACTGATAGTCCCAATTGCCACTGGGCTGACTCCTGAAGTGACATTCAGCAGATATCAACTGGGGATGCTGAAAGTAAGACATTCTGGAAGAAAGCAATATCTTAGAGACATGCACAAATTGGAATACAATTTATTCTTCCACATAACAGAACTGGATAGCTAAAGCAGAAAATAATACCAAGCAGATTAATATTCTCTGTCCCTAGATGATTTTTGTTTATTTGTATCCTCATATACATAGCTAACGTGGTAAAAAGTGCCCCCAGAAATTTGTCTGAATCTATAAATGGCACTTTTATTACTTAGCCACTCAGAGAAATTATGATATGATAATAAGTGATATTTTAAGTCCTTTTAAAAAACAATCATACTTTCTGATATTATCATACAGAATTAAAAGCCTGAAGTATACCAATGCTTTTGACATGACTGTCTTGAGTAGTTAAAGATCAGTTAGACAATATCACTGAATCATTTGAAGACTAAGCTGATAAAGTCAATCATGAGTATCAAATGTAGAATGCAAATATAATGCATTTGATCTTTAAGAAATAAACTTACAAGGCACAGCAATAACCTAGTCACCTAAGAAATAACAAAGCATTCTGAAATTCCTTCTACAAACATGGCTGACACAGAAACCCAAGCCTTCTGCCTTTTCACTGTTCTAAGCCCATTGATTGAATTTCACTAACTGGATGTGATCAGTGACAACTACTTTACCTTGTCCAGTTCTATTGCTCATTTAGATTTTATTACAAGGTAAGAGAAGGGCTTCCTGGGGAGGTCCCATTCAAAGTGACACCCACTGACTAGGAGTGTCAGCAGTGAATCCCCACTGGGAGAAGAGAACGACAGGGAGAAGAGGAGATAAGGTTAGAGGGCACAAAGTCCAGACCAACTTCTGGGTTGGGGGTCTTCAAGCAGAGAAATGTTGTGATCAAGTGTTTCAAAAGATCACTCTGGCAGCTGGATTTTGGTGAAATCAGCATGGTTGGGGAAGAGCAGTTAGGAGACACCCTAGTGATCTTGGCAAGACATGATGGTAACGTACAACAAAGGTAAGTAGGTCAATGCAGGATGTATTTTTGGTATCTGATGGGGCATCATGGGGGGTTCAACTGGGGCACAATAAAGGCAATATAAAACTCCAGGCAGCCTTGGTGCTACTTGCTGAATTAGGGAAGGACTGTGGAAAGATTATTACAGGAGGGAGAGAAGGAAGGGAGAGGCAAGAGTCTGCATTGGAGTTCTACTAAACCTGGAATGTCTATTTTATATCCAAGTAGACACATCAAGGGAGCTGTTAAATATAAATATTTGGAGTGTGATGGAGAAGTCAGTGCTGGATTTATAAACATGGTTGTTGTCAGATTATTTCTAATATTTGAAGCTCTAAGACTGAATCCAGGTTGCAAGTATAAGATGAATGAGAGGGTCTAGGACCCAGCCCTCAGGTTCCTCACCACTGAGAATTTGAAAGCAGAAATCCAGTCAGCAAAGGAGATGGAAGCAGTCCAGTTTGGAGGAACACTATAGGACAAGGGTTCCTGGAAGCCACCAGTTCAGAATGTTCAAGGGCATGGTGTTGCACTCTGTCAAATGCTGAGAAGATATCAAATATGATGAGGACAGAAACATGATCATTAGATGTGGCAACAATGAAAGCCACTGATGACCCCTCATGGAGAGATTTCAGTGAGTACTGGGATCAGAAATCTATTCAGACTAGATGAGGCAAGAATGGAATGCAAAAATAGAAAGGCACTGTTTCTGCTTCTTCTGAAGGGTAGGAAGCAATAGTGTAGAAGTTGGAGGTGAGTGAGAAGCCACAGGAAGTGATAGAGCAGATAATGAACGCCACTGGGGTTTGATGGAGTGGAATAAAAGAAATTGAAGATGAAGAAAGAAAATGTTTAACTAAAGGAGAAAGTCTTGGAGCAGGTGAGAGGGCTTGGATCTAAAGAAGTGGAAAGCTGGGTGCAGTGGCAGCCTCAGCAGCCTAGGTAGGCCCTAAGCAACTCAACAAGACCCTGTCTCTAAATAAAATACAAAAAAGGGCTGGGGGTGTGGTTCAGTGATTAAGCACCCCTGGGTTCCACGCTTGGTACCAAAACAAAAACAAACAAACGAACAAACAAAAACCCCAAAACCAAGTGGAAAGATCATTCTTAGAAACTGTCCACCCATCACAAGAGGAGGAAAGTCACCATGAGTGAGTCTATGTAAGTGGATATATTTGGGTAGATGATGACAGGCTATTTGGGGACTAGACAGCATATTATGGGATACCAAATCTAGTGCACATCAATTGTATTAATGAGTATACATCGATTTATTTGTTACCATCTTAAAGAAGCATAAGGGAATACAGAGAAAGGGATTTCAGGACATACATCAGGTTGATTCTGCCTGATTGAAAATGACATGCTGAATTTCTACCCCATCACATCCTTCTATACTGTAGATCTATGACCAACCAATTAGATCCTTTTATCATGTTACTCAGACAGAAAGCCAAACTCAAAATCTGCCTTGATAATTGTCATACTAGCTTCTTAGTCCTCTCTGATTTCTTTGGGCCTCTGGGTTGCATCTCATGTGTGACCGGTACATATTCATTCCTTATTTCTCTACTGCTCACAGGTCTTACACTCTCAAATAGACATTAAGGCTTCAGGATGGGGTCACACAACTGACGATATCATCGTCTCTCCCACTGTGAAAAACCTAGTATTTGATATAAAGTAAGTACTTAATAAATGCTTGTTGAACAATTTATCTTTTTAGAGTTGAATGGCTAATAAAAAGTTTTATGCAGCAATCCCTTGGCTAATAGAATATGCATAATCTTCATAGCACCTGCTGGGCATTACTGGGAGATGCTGAAATCACTCGTCAATTTTCTCCTTTATATGCTATTCAATTAGTCTGTCTGGGGTGAGATCTAGAATGTATATCAATCAAAAGCATTACAGTGAGGTATGCACAAGCTATCTTCATGCTAATGGTTTGCATCCACTGTTTTACAGAAGGCTTCAGTCTAAAAATGTACTCAAGTGTGGGAAACTTTAAGGAGAACATGATAATAAAGACTGAGAATCATCCAATGCCACTGTTTTTCTGTAGTATAATGATAAATTTGAAATCAATTTGGTAATACCCTTAGTGGAAAAATAATATTATTAATATCAATAGTATTAAGAAAACATTCCTTACCATAGTGTATTTTGTATAATCTTAGTTAAATGTTTTTCTTCAGTCTACACTGAAAACTTACTTGCAAATGAGCTTTTAGTCTGTTGAATTTTTGGAAGCACAAATTTAATTCCTAATTTTATGCTTCATTCTTAAGTTAACTGGAGCTATTTGGATGTTATTATATTTAAATCAGAATCCAAATAGTATTTATATACTTTTTCTTAAAATTAGTAATTAGGAAGGACAGTCAAATGAATTTGACATTATTACCCTATGTGCATTTGTGAATACATGACAAGTGTGTTTCTACATCATGTACAATCAGAAGAATAACTTACACTCTATTTATGTATTTTTGTGTAAAACTGCATTCTACTGACATGTATAACTAGTTAGAACAAATTAAAATATTAAAAAGAAAAAGGGAAAAATTAGTAACTATACCATCATACAATATTGGCCTTTAATTTTATCTAAAAGGTGACCATGGAAAGTTAATGAGTTAATCATCAGAAAAATATTTAACCAGAGATTCCAGATAGTACACATGGCAGTCTACAGAGTTCTGCAGAAATGAGTGACAACAGTTACTGTAAAATTTGGTCATTTTAAAAGTAGCTATTGACAGCGAGTTCCATTGTTTTTTCATGTTCTATGCAAATTGACAGAGATAATATCAAACAAAATGAAATGTATCAAGAGATTCAGAATTTTGGAATATATGAAACCTATATCAAAAATATTAGAATACCACAGCATTAGGCAAAATACTAGTAGTATATTAAGAGTATTTTCAAAACATTAGCTGCCTAAAATATTATAGTATTGCATAAAAATTGAAGTTTGATGAATTTCATAAGATCCATGTACGTTTATAAGATTTCCATTTTTCAATACTTTAACTGATTATAAGAAAGTCTTTAAGCCTCTACAGAAGCAATGCTAAGACTGTTTAGTTGTTATTTTAGATTTCTATTAAATTTCCACTAACCTATATGGATTTTTATATTGCTTTGTTTTATCCCATATTTTAGATTCTAACTAGTGATAAAATGGTAAAGTTTACATGATTCATTTAATCATGAATAAATCCAGACAATTTAGCATTATTTTTCACTTAAAGGATGAGCTATGATCCATTGATTCATTCTGTGGGTTCTTATGGGGGAAAGAAAATACACTAATAAAAGTTTTTTTTTTTTCATTATCAGCAACAGAGATAAATATAAATAAAAGATAAATGTAAATCTTTCTCTGATAGCTCTTTTTTTTCCTGTATCGAGACAGAATACCTTAAAATGAAGATTAATAAGCAATTATTGGCCCAGACTTAACTGAATATTGTAAATGTGGTAAATATAAGAATATTGAGAGCCATAAAATTGAAGACTTTGATATGTGTAAGATCAATAGACATGACTTATCACTATTTAATATAATCTTTAATTTTTAAATAGTATGTTCCAATAAAATAGTGTATGGCACAGGAAAACCGAAATTTCAATAAAGAACCAAGACAAAAGAAACAAACTTTGTATTAAAGTGCCTTTAAGAGGTTATACTTACGCAGCAACCTCCTCTTTTGACAATCCTTTGAAATTCACCTCCACGTAATGATCTATGTCTTCTTTTTCTTTGATCAATTGAGAACTGAGTGAAATGGAAAGAAATAATAAAGTACTGCCTTATGAAGTTGGAAAGCTACCAAACACATAAAATGCCACCAGGAGAAAAGAAATATTCAGGGTACAATGGTATTGATTATAAATGTTATGCAATAGCTACGGAGTTAGGTTGTTAATGGATGGTTTAGAAATTTTATTTTCCTGAATGGAACAGGGATGAATATTAAGCCCTGTGTTTTATAATCAAATAAAACTCCAACATGTGGCAATAATATACGTTATTCTTAAGTAAGTGGAGACTTCTCCTCGATGTAAGGTTTTCCATCTCACTCACACTGTTCCACAGAATAACTTCCCAATGCAAAGGTTACGTTGTGTTTGGCATAATGCCTATTTGACAATGTGTAAAATGTATTTGTTCCAAATATTATTATTTTTTGCCCTGAAATGCTATTCAAATTTTTTTAAATTTTACTTAAAACTCAAGTTATTATTAGAGGTTCAAGATGCAAATGATTTTAAGAAGAATTTACTGAGAAATATAATCACAGTGTGTTCGTTTTTCACACTCCCTTGCACCTTTTAAAATAAACGTGCTATTAACTCTCATAACTATGATGATATGAAACCAAACATTTCCAAATATTTGTGTCTTATTCAAAAGCTATTAAAGAACGTTTCTAAAAACTGCCCTAAGTGGATGATAGAAGGTCTTTCTTCAATAAAAAGATCTCAAGAAGAAGTTTTCTTTTAAACCCATCTGATCTTAGGGATATGAGATTGGGTTATGTTTTTGCTCACCTCAAAAGTAAAATGTAATCTCAGTCATTAAAGAAGACAGGAGAAACAAGCTTTTACAGATTTTGTAAATATTTCACAGGATTCAAAAGTAAAACAAAATGCGCACATGCACATATACACCAAATTATGCATAAATTGAAAGATTTCTCAGTAACAGAAAAATTTGATTTGCTATTTAAAAAAAATCTTTTATTTTTGCTTAGCTGTGTATTTGTTCTGATCCAGGGGCTTTGGTCTTTCCCCAAAATACTAAAAATGAGATAGGAGAACAAAGAGGTCTCATAATATTTGATCATTATGCCTTGCAGAAATTGAGAAGTATGCAGTAAGGAAAATAGTCAAACTTACATATGAAAATTATTTATATTGATAAATAATATGTGTATTACTGAAAGTCAATAAAATTACAAATGGCAATTTCAAAGTAGCACAATCTCACTTAATATTCATAAATATGATAAAATGCATCAAGTTTTCTGTTCTGCATTTTCTCATTCACAACTCTAATAGCTCAGCAGCCATTCAAACCAGCAGTTTGACGACAATTTTCAGGTCTCAGCATCGTTTTGGGACCTAAGGCATGCCTGTCAATCTATCCTAGTAGGAAGATTGCATCTTCACCTTTTCCAAACCAGAAGTCAGCTTTGAGACCTCACAGATAAAAAGCTATAACCCTTTAAATCTTAAAGCTCCTGCTTTCCCTTCTCTTCACACAATTAAAAAAAAAAAAAAAAAGGAAACATCTCAAAACTCTATAGGAACCATGACATAACTGCAATGAGAAATGAGATGATTAAATGAACACAAGCTTGAAAAATAAATACATCCTTAGTGATTTGAATGAGGTTCATCCATCCTTTTGAAACAACAAATTTAAGTATCTGAATATAATATATACAATTCTCTTTTTCTTAAGCAATCTTATTTTCTTAGAGGTACTACTGTCATCTCTTACTGCAGAATTTTATTCTATAAGAAAAGAAATGAAAACCAGGGACACATACCTTGGAATTGGTCCTGAGGAGCATGGCAGCTTCTGCCTGGCTAAGTCCATAAGCTTTGGACGTGTCATGGGTAGTGGGGGCAGAGTAGTCATTTTGGACTATAAAAAACAAGCAAAAGTGGTATTTTAAATAAATCTTCAGAGAATCCTTTAAAACATTATTAGTAATCTCCAGTCTGTCATGAATGCCTCTATAAGTACAGCTATTGTTCTGTTTCTCAGGAATCGTACTCAGGGAGTGGATTCTGCAGGTTGCTCTTCCCATTATCCTTCTACTGTCTGATTTTTAAAATGTAGCAAATTTATTCCTTGGCTACATCTTCATCACCAAGTGGATAACAAGAAAATCCTATAAATGCACTAAGATTCAGATTAGCAGTACCTTTGGTAACGGTTTTGTTATGGGACATGGTTGCAATTAAAGTATGAAGGTTTTTAGGATATCTATGGATTTCAAATGTTTATGTTTTGCCCCTCTTTCACAATCAATAACTGAAAATAGCTCATATTTTGCTGTTTTCTAAAACCCTTATCACTTACAAATAAAGGCTTTCCCTTATGAGTGATAGATGCTAAAAGTGATTCTTAACAAGGAGACAGCTGCCCAGATGGCATGCAGCTATAATGTGTAGTAAAGCACATCACTTCAAAATGTATTGGTTTTTAAAAAAAAGTTGCTTAAAACAATATTATCTCTCACTTTACATACATCAAGAATTTGGACAGGGCCTCATAGAGATAGCTTTTCTCTGCTCCATGATTATTAAGTCCTCTGTTGGGAAGACTTGGAAGCTGAGGTAACCCAATGTTGGGGACAGGAATCATCTGCAAGCATCTTCTTTCATAAATCTGTTGGTTTTAGCTGGAATCTCATCTGGGGCTGTCTGCCGGAATGTGTACTTGCTCATATAGCTTGGGCTTCCTCACAGCATGGCAACCTCAGACTTTCTTCTGGGGCAACTCAAGGCTCCAGGCAAGTATCCCAATAAAATGCCAGGTGGAAGCTGTATCATAGGATCTGACCTTTGAAGGCCTATAGCAGCACTTCCGCTGTGATAACAGATCTGCCCAGATTCAAGGCAAGGGTACACAGCACCACCTACTGATGGAAGGGTATCAAAGCCACACTGCAAAAAGAGAATGAAGAATGGAAGATACTGTGACTGCCTTCTTTGGAAAATGTGATGTGCCAGGTCTATTGAATCAAATACTTAAACGTTACTCCAAAGGAAGAAATGTGGGCACAATGTCTGCTGGAATTAGAATAGAAATATTATCACATGTTGCAAAAGTACTCACACTTCTTTTTAACTAGAGAGGGAACCAAAAAGCCGAAGCCTCCTATACCACTCCTTGTCCCCTGCACAGTGTCACCTGCTTTGACCTCTATTCTTAGCATCACCAAGCAACTGGAAGGCTTCTTTTAGGTTTATCTTCAGCATTTTATACCTGTGTGACCTACAGTAAGTTCTAGTCAACCTAGCCTTGAGTATCTTCAACTAGCCCTCATTACCTTCAACAGGTGTTTACCGAGCATTGTCCTAGATGCTGGAGATACTGCAGTGAAAAAAAGGCAAAAATCTCCAATGTCATGGAATTTCCATCATAGGGGTGGATGTGGAGAAAAATAGTACACGAATAAGCAAAATATGTAGAATTTTGGATGGTAACATTCTCCAGAGAAAAATATAGCAGGGAACTATAAACTATTGAAATGCTCACCGAAAGTGGAGGGATAAATAAACTAGAAGGAGATGAGGTCGAAGAAGTTAGGGAGAATTTTGGTGGTGTCATGATGGGGTAGAATCTTGAGAGTTACTGTTTCTGATTGAGGTAAAAATCATATTTGTTTCAAAAAAAATTCTACTGGTAGATTTAGAGCTCAGAAGTGTCAAGATCTTTTGGTCACTTGGAATAGATTACTGTTTTTCACTAAGACTTGAAGGAAAAAATCTTTTGAAATTCAATGTAGAAATGGGCAGTCTTGTGTTTCTGAAAAAGAGTATTACTTTGATCTCAAAATAATTTTTCACATAACTAAAAAGATAATTCTAATGCAGATCAATGTTATGTTATAGTTCTAATATTGGTTTATTAAGGCATGCTCTGCTTCATAAATCATAATGTTTATTTCTATACAGCTATAGATTTAAAGGACACAATCCAATC
The DNA here is from genome assembly GCF_902686455.1 of Sciurus vulgaris. Taxonomy (NCBI): domain Eukaryota; kingdom Metazoa; phylum Chordata; class Mammalia; order Rodentia; family Sciuridae; genus Sciurus; species Sciurus vulgaris. Next base: position 25,173,552 of record NC_136469.1, read on the forward strand.
AGTAAACATTAGTCCTTTTCTCCAGAACAAATATCAGAAATGCTTTACATTATATAGCATACACCATACTATAATGTCTTAATTCCTTTTAGTTTAAAATCTTTTTCCTGACCAAATATTATATGAACTAGTAACTCATTACTTGGGTGACTAGAATTTACTAAGTGGCAATATTTTGCAGAACATGTGTCAAGAATTTCTGACCGATATAGGGTTAAACAGCATGGACAGGTCTGAAAGCACATCAAAGTCTCCTAAATCCATTTCCCATGGTTTACTCCAGAGAAGCTCTGAAAACCATAGTCCAGAGTCCTCCAATGTGACAGAGTAACTTTGAGCCAACTCAGTTCTTAAATCTCCCCTACCCAGCCCTAGTAGATTTCAAATGGGAGAAAAGGTGACAAGAGCTGTGTTTTCTTGAGTCAAAGCACTCCGCCCTCTGCCAGTTGAAACTGTTCTGAGGTTCCCACTTTGCCTTCTCAGGCCTGATGCAAAGGGCATTGGGGGCAGGTGATCTCTGCTCAATCGCAGGGTCATTCGAAGAATTCACCAAGAAACTTCCCCGATACCAAGAAGACCCAGCAACTTGCAGACAGAGGAACCAGACCCCAGGGGTTCTGATCCAACCAAAGATTCCCATAAAGGTGCATATAATCCCCTGCAAAAGTTGGCCTACCAGTATGTTATATAAAATCTATCCTCTTTGATGTTTACTTGGGTTAGACAATTTTTTACTAGAAAATACAAGCATCTAATGAAATCAAATGCAAATGATGTACACGGAGAGCAACATGTCTTCTTTGTCACACAGATCAACGGCAATTTTTTTTTTTTTCAAATTCCGAGTCAACGTTTTCAACCATTAAAGTTTCAGCTGCCAGTTCCTTCATTTTGCTCTCCTCTGATCTGAGAACATGAGCAGCAGGAGCACCTTTACTCTTAAATTTAGTTTAATGTAAGTATTGCAAGCCCTGCTGGCAAGCCTCAAGGCACAAACTCTGAATGGGGGGCGGTCAGAGCAGAATTATAAAGTGGGAAAAAAGTTATTAACTGCATGCTGGAAAAATATCCCTCAGCCAATCTATGTTGGAAAGATTAAGCTCAGAGTTGGGGTGGAAATTGAGCAGACTCTCTCCTTGCTCTAAACCCCACCTCCTACCTTGCCAACCAACATCAGTTGGGCAAGGATATTTTGTTCTTCATAATTCATACATAAGCACATAAGTGTACTTTATTTAACCTAATAATGATGTGTAATCTGAATTTCACGATGCACATGTTTGAAATATCCCACATATTTAATGGGCTCCTATAGCAAATTATTTTCTTCTCAAAGTAATCACGATCTCTTTTGTTTAGTTTTGTTTATGCTGAATTTTCTTAAGATAGAAGTGGCTATATTCTAGCAAGTAGAAGCAGCCAAAGAGAAAACAAGGAGGAAAAAATGAAAGTATGTTTAGGAGCCTGTCACTTCAGGCTTTAATTATATTTGTAGAGTGGAGAAAGCCTATTGCTCTTTGTTAATATGAGCGACATGGTTTTCCTAGTGTTGACCAGCGTTCCCCAGTTCCTAGGTGAGCTCTAACCTAGTCTCAGCAGTGAAGAAGGGGTCTAGTGCTGCATGGTCACTGAATTGGGCCAAAGCAGAAATGGAACACATCGCTCTAGGCTAGCAGGGTTCTCCCAGCTCATCATAGTAGAGGAAAACACACCAGAGGAGGGTGCTAAGATGGGGAATCGCTCAGATTCAGGTGAGTAAGGGAAAAGCAGAATACGAGGTATCTCTCTGGCTGGTATCAAAATGAGCTTAGCCCCAGGAACCCAGGCTGAAGCAGTCTGTTAGGAGGACCCAGAGGCTGCCCCCCCAGTGCCAGCAAGTGGGTTGTGCTACATGTGGCACCATGGGGCTGAGACAAAGATCAAAAGGCCGCCGGAAGCCATTCCACTGTTGGTATTCAGAAGAGATTTGGTGCATTCTTTGATCTGCTGGTTGGTTCTTGTATCAGCGGTTACAGTCTCTAAGTTTGGCCCCCACATGCAAAGACAAATGAGAATGGAGAAATACAGGATGAAAGGTTTGAGAGTTCTGGGTCAGACTGAATGTGTCCCATGGTGTGAGTTTAAATTTCTGGCCCCCAAGTAAAATTCTTCAAAGAGTAACCCTCCTGCCCACTATCCCCAGAGATGCCCTCATCAGAAAACATTAAGGGCGGGGGGACTACTACTCTGTAGACAGAGGCTACTTAGGGAGAGACCATCTGAGGTTGACCAGTGTCCCCATAGTTCAGTCACTTTGGGATAAAAGCTGAGATGAGAGAAATAAGGCCCATAAACCACAGCAAGTAAATATATGATATATTTATATATATATATAATCATTTTATATAGATATCAGGATTATATATAACAATGTATATATCAAGAGAGTTCAAAATAAATGTGATTTTGCTACCATGGACAAAAATCATCCAGAAGAATCAAAACTTTTCATACTATCACCATAAGCTCTTTCTATGAAACTTTAAAGAAAACTACAGAAGAAATATCACAAATTATGCTCCTTGAAAGAGCAAAAAATAATTCACACATATGAATTTAAGAAGTCATTAAATAATGTTTATCCCTTGTATCATATTTTTTGGATGCTTATAGCACTCTGGGATGGATAATTACATAGGTTGTTAAGTAAACAGAAATCACACATTTGCTGCCGGCTGACACTTATTGATGGTTAGATCAAAACATAGAGTAGGAGAAGTGTTTGAAGGCAGGCCACGTTTCACCTAACTTACATTTGCAAATTACTGCTGAAGGTCTTTCCAGGCTTACAGATTTCAGCCTGAAAAATCAGGAAGCAAAATATAATAGCAAAGGAGAGAGTGAATGTTGAAAATTCAGTTAACAGAAAAACTCCTCTGTCTACCCTAAGCATGCAATAAGGTTCATTCATACAAAGAACATTACGTATTTGTACCTAGTATTTGTATACGTACCTACTATGTATTTAGATGAACTGCTGTTAAATAAAAAAACACGCAACGTGTAGACCCTATGAAACTTATTGATGGAATGCCAAAACATCTGAAGTATGTTGATGTATTGATATAGTCCAACAGAAATGTGATATTAGGGACAACCACTTGTTTGTTCTCTTAAGTTTGAGAGGGAGTTTTCTTCACCAAAACAGAAAATAGCTTAATCCCCCTTTTTTCCTCCTAGTTCTATGAAAGGTTTAAGAAAACTACAGAAAGAAATATCACAAATTATGCTCCTTGAAAGAACAAAAAGAATTCACACATATCAACTTTTTCCTACACCTGTTTATTTTTTCATAGCCCTGAGAGGGTCAGGTGCAAGAAGAGCGCCTTTTTCTAGTCCTTTCTACTGTTTTTTGAACGAACTGGTTAGGGCCTCGACTTAAGAAGCCTAGGTCTCACTGATGGAGAAAGGTCTCAGGGTCCGGCGGGGAACGGACTTCCTGGAAAGAACAGACCACCTGTACTAGGAGCCGAGAAAGCCCTGTCCCCAGTCTCACCCCCGGCGTCACGAACCTCGGTGAACTGGCCCTAGCGAGCAACTCTGGTTTTCTGTTCCGCAGAAGTGAGTCCCCACCGGTGGCAGGTGCTGGGTGCCGACGCCGCCCCCTCCTCCCGCGGAGTTTCTGAGACCCGGCAGCTCTGGGCGGAGAGGGGACGCCTAGAGCGTCTCCAGGGAAACAGAGGGGCGAGGCGGGGCAGTCAGGGGCGGAGTTAGGCTAAACCGGGGTTGCGGATTGGGCCGCTCCTAGGCTCCGCGGTAAGGGAGGCGGTGCCTGGGGAGGGGGGGAGAGGGTGGAGCCTACCGACGGCTGGGCGGGGCGGTCGGCCCTAGACAGCCCTTCAAGCGGGACTACTTTTCAGAAGTTCTCACCACCCAAGAGCCCAGAGTTTGCCTGAGTCATTTCCGTCAAGGTACTGCGTTCTCAGTCTTTTGCAGCGTTTCCCCTTTGTCCACAGATTGATGAGAAAACTCTCAGATTGACATTCATGACCCTCATAATCTGATGTCACTTTATCCATCCAGATTAATCATTCATTGTTCCCTTCCTCACCTCTGCTGTTGCAGAACCCACCCTTCCCCATCCTGACTCCGATAACCCGTTTTGAATTGGGGTCAGTTAAAAAATTCAAAGTCTCTTTCAGAGAATCTCCCTGCATTCTGCCGCATTATTATTATTATTATTATTATTATTATTATTACTATTGCCTGAAATTTAGGATTTTATTTTTTCCCTAAATAAACTGCTCATCTTGGTCCATCATTCCATCCCTTCTCTCATGTACATGTAAATAAATGAATCGTCATGCTCATTCTCTCATATATCTAGGGGCCAAGAGAGGGGGGCTTGTTGCACATTAATAAATATAAATGTACTGCAAAGTGAGACTTTTATTCATTGCCTACTGTCACACACTGAGCACCCGAGTCATTCTATTAACTGTAAATTGATTCTATTTGTAGTACAAGCATAACAGCTATAACCACACTTTCGTTCCAACATCTAATTTGCTGTAACAAATCACTGCATTATTTCCACGAAGCTAGCTTACATTATGTATTCAATTGATCACTGTGATTACCTGTAACTGGGCTCCACCTCATCCCCCAAATCGGAAGGCCTGTTCTATGCCATGAATTCATTACCTAGTTTTCAGCACCACTTAAACACAAGTCCATTGTGGACTGTGTGAATTCTGTCCCAGTCTTCGCTGTTAGAAGTTTGCGAATTCCATGCACCTTCCTTCTTACATGAGGCTGTTTGGTGACTTTCTAGGAGGTTCCCTCCTACCTCTTTGGACTTAGTCTTATGGTTTGCTGGATTTTTCACTGGCAGTTCTTTGCCTAATTCTCTTTTTCTTTCTGTTTGTCTCAAGATTCCTCAGAGTTAGAAAATTCAGTTAGAGAACTTTATGTACCATGGCTTAAGCAAAAAAGGAAAATGTTTCCTACACCAAAAGGATGCCAGCCTTGGAAGCCCCTTTATCTAGAGACTCAGGCCTTTCTGAAAGGTTTGAGGACTCTAGGACACCCCTATCTTTTGCCACATAGAATTAATCTCTCTACCCCTTCCTCCTAGACCTACCTTTAGTACGTTAGTATCTGTTTGCATGGTGCTTAGTTTATATAAGCTAATCTTCCCTGAAAGATTGTGAACTCCTTGAAAGCATAGACTCTTTTTATTTCATTATGAATCTGCTAGAATTGTATAGGGACTGCTCTATAGTATGTGCTCAAAGTATTCTTTGAGTTAACTGAATGAATGACAGGCTAGATAGAAGTTCCTCCAGTCAATTCTTCCTCAGGTAACTCTCATTGCTTCCTCTCTTTCCCACCTAGTACTCCGGGGGGAAGGAGGGAGTGGTGCACTGGTAGTTCAAATGCTCTTACTAACATAACAACAACCAGATCTTTGCTCTAGAGAAAGGTTTTTCGGGTTATGTCAGCTCCTTGAAAAATGCGAACTATAATCCTCTAGTGGAAGCCAACACGTACAACTACTCCCCCACATTTGTTCTCAAAATCTTTTTGATATTTCAACTATCAGTCCTGTGTGAAGATTATTCTGAATTCTTCTTGTTTTATTGACTAGATCCCCTCACAACATCTGAAGAAATAAGATAACCTAGGTAAATGTCAGTGTTCTTTCATGTCTGATGATGTCCTTATTTTCCCCAATGTTATCTGGCAGGATTGGCTATGCCAGGTTTATTCTCATTTTCCTGAAAATCTAGAGACTTTTTTTCCCCTAATATCTGGTGTTCATGATAAAAAAGAAACCCAGTGCCAATTTCATTTTCTTTTCTTTGTGTGTGATCTCAAAATAAAATCTCTTTGAGGGGTGATGACTGCAAATCTCATTGCCCTACAACAATCTATGTTCCTTCTTTCCTTCCCTCCCTCCCTCCCTCCCTCCCTCCCTCTCTCCTTCCTTCCTTCCTTCCTTCCTTCCTTCTTTCCTTCCTTCCTTCCTTCTTTTCTACTGGAGATTGAACCCAGAGGCACTTAACCACTGAGCTGCATCCCCAGCCTTTTACATTTTATTTAGAGACAGGATCTCCCTGAGTTGCAAAGTGCCTCACTAAGTTTCTGAAGTTGGCTTTGAACTCATGATCCTTCTGCCTCAGCCTCTTGAGTCACTGGGATTACAGGTGTGTGCCACTGCACTCAGCCAAAGTTTATTTCTTGATTATAATATGCAACCATCCCAAGTCATCCTTGGGTTTTACTCCATGTCATTGTCACAACAGAATCAGGTTGAGAGAATTACTCCTAGATCTGTTCTTTTTAAAAAACTCTAATTGTTTCTTTTTTTCTTGTCATTTTCATTCTCTTTGCCTTTTTGGTTCTAAAATCAGGAAGTTTTGGAAATATTATTTTCTAGCCTTTTACTGATGTTTCTGAAGGTGGAAGGAAGAGTCAAGTTTGTAGTCTTTGGAGCTTTTTTTTTTTAATTGCTCCTTTTAAATAGCCTCTTTAAATGGGTATGATATTTTCTTGAATATCTCTGAATATATAAATTTGTTTTTATTAAAGTTGTCTTTTTTTTTTTTCCTCTTTAAATTATCTTTTCCTCCAGGAAAATTTTTCTTCAGTTAAGGTTGACATTTCTCCTTCATGTAGTTTATTGTCTTGACTGCTATGTTCATTAGCATCAGGTTCAGCTGCTGGTAATAGAAGAGAACATGCACAATTGGAAAGACTTTCCATGGTTTCAGTCCCCAGGTCCTATTTTTAAACTTCACTATATGTGGATTCCATTCTCATGATCAACTCAATGATAACCCAGGCATTGCACCTGTGTTTTTATAGAAAAAGCATGCACAGGGGAATAATGGTGTGCTCTTTCCAAGAAGATGAACACACCAGTACTTCCTTATCCATTGGTGAGAATTTCATCACATCATCACCTTAAGCTTCAAGGGCAACTGGAAAATACGATCTTTATTTTGACTAGCGATATAACTTGCTAAAACTCAGTGTTCTGTAACTCCAGAAAATAAGATAGATTGGATAATGGGGGACAATCAAGCACCAATGCTACATTTATCTTGAGAAGGACTGGATCTCTGGTGCAACTTGTCTCTATTGTTTTCTAAATTGGACTGGTTTTCTCCACATTTCTTCTCTGGGTGAGAAGCTTGATAGGTTTGATGCAGCGGACACATCAAGTCTTCTCGGAGTTCTTTTAGGGTCATAGCATAGTCAACCAGCTATCAGGGTGTGCCCTTTATGCTAGAATAAGTGTTCAACTTTGGGTCCCAATCAGTACTACTGGAGCCCAGGTGTTTCCCTGACTATCCATTTAGCGTCTTCATTCAGGAGCTGTCCGGCTTAAAGTACTCCTTTCCACTCTGTGTCAAGGGATGCTGTGGTCAAATGGGGTGTAGAACATTTAAATTGCAGCATGTTCAAACCTATTTCCCCCTTATTTTTAGTCCCCCATTACTTCTTTGTTTCTGCATTGCCCTAAGATGCTGAAAAATGGCTATACTTTGAAAAATTGTCCAATATAGCTTCAGTGCTGCTTATATTTCTGCTCTGTCTTCATAATGCTTTTTAAATCCTTCATCTCTTACCCTACTTTCATCACAACTATTAGTATGTTTGTTTATGATATTTAACATATTTTATTTCACAGGGACCTTGAGGAGGAAGGGAGATAAATATATATGCTCCACTTCTCAGTTTCTGAATCTTTCTTACAAATGGAATTCTAAAATAAGAGAAAGGAAAAATTTAAGGGGCAGAAAGGAGAAGAGAAAATACAGAACGAAAATAGAAAATGTGGGGGAAAATGATAGAGAGGTGTTGATTAGCTTCTAAACTAGTCAACAAGTCAAATACTCATAAACTGCTTGTCTTAAGTTTATTATAGATTAGTTAACTAAATTAAGTAATTTAATCCTCTACAAATTTAGATCAGATCAATTTATTTGCATGTGAGTTGGCTTTATGCATTTTTTTCTCTTCCAGATTAGTGTCCTATTCTCCTGTAGCCAAGAAACAGAATGTGAACAGAAGCTAGGGCAGTTTCAGGACTCCACCTTGGAATTTAAATTTTGAGTTGCAAAGCAAAGAGCCTAAAACTGTTTAGCATTTATTTCATATCAGCAGTGGTCTTCCATTAAGACAATTCCTACAAAATAAAAAAAGAAAAAAAAAAAAAGAAAAGAAAATCACTGTTTTGGTTTCTGCTCAGTTCCAGCTGTTTAAACCCTTGTCCATTTCCAGTAGCCAGACTGGGCTACAGTAAAGATTTGTTCCTTGGGATTATGTTCTCAGTGATACAGATGTTGGTAACAGAGGCTGCATTGTGAGCAAAGGACCATAAGGGAAATGTGAAGTCCAGGCGTGGTTGTCATTCACACTGAGCTAGAGTGATGAAGCCCTGGTTCTTGTTCTCGATGAAAAAATACAGCAAAACATGATACCTTTGGTCAAATAGCAAATAACTGAGACTATTGATGTTAAGGATAAAACTCTCATAGACCATGGAGTTACCACCAAAGATCATCATAAAACAGTGACAAGTTCAAGTATTTAGGGTTGGATTCATTAGATAATTCAAAGTAGAGAATAAAAGCTCAAAAGAATAAGTTCTGTTCTCAGAACACAGAATACAACCAGGACCTTTGTATAACCACCCTGAAAAAAGTCCAGTGACTTAATCACAGGAAGAATTGATTGTTTAGCCCAGGCAGACCTTCTATATGTGTCAGAGCTTCCAGAAAAGAGTGCTACTTTAACAATGGAAATGTGGGTATCTGGGCATATTCAGAAGACCTGGAGTAACCTAATGCCCCTAATCCTACTAAGCCTCTTTCACAGGGGTGGTATTTTTGCTCAGAAAATTCCCCTCTGTCTGATATAGTTGTTCTTTCCTTATATGAAGAGCTGATCTTCTTGAGGTTATTTTCTTGAAAGAAAATCATGTTCTTTCCTACATAACATTCAGATCTGTAACTAGAAAGGGATCCCATCATGTCCTGGGGAACAACATAAAAAAAGTTAAACTTTGAGAAGGTTCGTGTACACACACACACACACACACACACACACACACACACACGGAATTTATTAGCTTATATGAACACAACTCTAGGGACATTGTTATCCTTCAGAATGGATGTGGGTTCTTCAACAAAAGGGATGGAACACAATATTAGAAATAATAATTTTGCCATACGGTCACATTTTCCAGATGCTATAGATTCCATGTGGTACTTTGAGTGACTGAGTGCACTCTACTTAACCTTTACTGGTTGGTGAAGATTGACCAACTGTAAAGGAAGTTGTGTTTTAAACATGGTCTAATTTAGAGTAAGAAATTTAAAGACCTTCAGGAATGGTAGGGTGTTTTTATTGTCTATGAATCATTTTTTGACTATGCTCCCTAAAAGAGTCTGAAAATTTTTCCTTCATCAAGGATTTAAGATCTAAAGAGGAAAAGGCAGAGCTTTTTTTTTTTTTTTTTTTTTTTTTTTTTTTTTTTTTTTTTTATAAGTTCCTTACTAATTTCTTTCCCCCAGATTAAAAATGCTGGTGGGAAGTGTTACACCTGACATGGACACCATGACTCCAATGGAAGTGCAATAGGTCAGATAAGAGGCCAAGTTATTAAATCTCAAAAGCAGATTAGGTATTTTTACTATAATATACAGTCATGCCATTGTGTTAATTAGAATGACATGATCTACACAGATCTCAGACTGTGATTAATTGGTTCAAGTTCAAGTGTTATTTTCTTAAAACTAGCAAATCAAACAGCCTTAGAAAATAGGATTACACCAAAAGAGAACCATAAGTGTGAAGATGCTGAAACACAGTGGATAAAGAAGTTGACACCAACTGGTGTATAACGGAAATTAGAAACAAATGTTTGGGTTTAAAAACACACAATTTTACACTTGGAAAACAACAACTACTAGATTTCAAACCAAGGAAATACAGATCAGATGCCAAACAAGGTAGCTCTGGTTTTCAAGTCAGGTCCTAAAGAATTTCCAGAGTTGCTTAGGGGTCCAGAGTTTTAAGCAAATCATTTCCCAGACCCTCAGCCTTCAAGGATGCTCCATTCTAACATTGGTGTGCTGTGCCTGTGGCCTGCTGCTTCTCCTTCTCCTGCCCCCTTTCATTTTATAAAGTCCTACCCAACGAAGGGACAATTTGAAAATGTCCAGAGTTAAAACTATTTGCTGATTCTACTTGATCGCATCTTAAAAGCTATATTTGTAACACTGCAAGTGCATACTGTGAATCTTTCACCTATTCTCTCTCACAGATAACTGTACTTATTAACTCAGGTAGTTGAACTAGGGAAAGTAGTATTTTTAAAACTGTTGAATTCTTAGGTACTAGACACTAATTCTAAGCTAGTGCTAATTTCTAGGGATCAAGAATAACATTAGATTTCAGGTAAGTTTCTTTTTTAAAATTCAAAAACAGACTTAATAGACCATGAGCCTATCATATGATAAATTATCCTGGGTATACAGATACATGCAGAAAAATAGCGGCATTTTTTAGTTGTCACCTGATCTGTGGGGTAACAGTTACTATAGAGGAGGGATTCAAGGGAAAGCTCTTGAGAATCTCCTTTCATGCAGCAATTTCCCTGAATCAGATCATTGAAAGGATTCGCAAGATTCTAGTAAGGTTTACCCAGAAAGATTTCCTGTGGGCAATGGATTTACAGAAGCAGAGATAGAAAAGCACAAGGCAACTTCAGGTTGGTCTTTTGTCTTCCCGTAGTTGTGCAGGATGGCAGAATGGAGTTCATCTCCCGAACAAGTTTCCCGAGGGATCTTTTCCACTCCACTGACTTTACAGACAAACTAGGCTATGTAACCAGGTAAACAGGTACAGATGAGAAACCTATATATTTTTAATAAACAATGTAGACAAGCTAGAACAGAGTACATTCAGGGGAGTTTCAGACATTAAACAGCTGCTATGGTTTGAATATAGTTTGTGCCCTCCAAAATTCACATTAAAATTTGATTGTCATGTAGCAGTGTTGGGAGTTGGGACCTTTAAGAGCTGATGCAGTGTTAAGAGGGATTGTTGCTTCTCTTGATGGATGGAATCACTTCCTGAATGAGTGGGCTGTTATAAAGGAAGGCTGCCCCTGCATTTCCTCTCTTCTGCTTGTCCCCACTTACCCTTCTGCCTTTCCGCCATGTTAGGATGCAGCGCAAGCAAGCCCCTCACCAGATGCAGCTGCCTACTCTTAGAACTCCAGCCTCCAGAACCATGAACTAAATAAAAATTTTTCCTTTATAAACTACCCACTCTCAAGTATTGTTATGGAAAGGGAAAACAGAACAAGACAACAGCACATTCTACATACATTTAATTCCTTAATTCCTTCTTGGCTGGGCGTTCCTGGAGATAAACAGCTACCACAGGTCAGCTGTAAGCTCACCCTGCTTTTTTTTTTTTTTTTTTTTAACCAAAGTAACAAATCAAAAGAATACAGCATTTCTGGGGGAATTTCAGATTTCAAAAATACGAGGGTACTAATTCCTTGTACATTCTCAATCTGTGGGTTAGCTTCCTGAAGAAGAGAAGGTTAATTTGATGGTAACTCTTAATTATGCTGGTATTTCTGATAACACCTTTCTGCTACAGCATTTACTGTCCCTCCCTTACATTTTAATGAATTAAAAAAAGAAGAAGAAGCAATTTGTTTTTGCCTAGCAGGGATAGTAGTGTACTTTTATTTTCTAATTTGTTGATCTGTCAACTCTTGTTCTTTTCTGACCTAAATTATCTTATCCATCTCATAAAATATCATGCTGGATTACCATACTAATAGATATTCTAATAAACCTGAAAAACAAAAAATGAGCAGTCACCTGCCTCGCATTGGTACCATAAATACACGTCAAAAGGAATAATATGTATCTTATTAAAATACAAGTTTTTGATTTCGGTGAAATTTTCTTAAAGGGTTGTGTTTGGATGGTTGAATACTCCAGTATAGGGCAATTTGTTGAAAGTTTCCCATCCAATCAAAATACTAATTTGCCTGTTTTTAGATTTTGGAGACTGATATGAATTATGGCCTCTCATTGTTTCCAGGGCTATATCCTATCATGAGATAATTTTGGCCATTATTATTTTCTAGCCCCAGAATCTGCATTGACATTTGCTCTTCTCATATCTGATTTTCTGAACTCACATTGTTTTTTGTAAGTTCCTGATATCATTCATTCCAATAAAATTTTCTAAAGTTAGACAGTTGATTCATATTACTTAAAATAAAAAACTGCTAGCTTATGTGATGATTATGAAACCATAAGATAATACAAATTAAATAACAAAATTTAATTAAAATACTAATTAGTAGGTATTAATTATAGATATACATTGATAATGAACATTTTAGAATAGATATGCTTTCTAAAGTAAGCATTGCTGCTCTAAAATCAATTAATAAATGCATTAAAGAGCATGCATAACAATTACATTTATTTTTCTATCGTCACGTAGAGCTTTCATAAAATCAGTTTTTAAAATGGAGGTCAAAATATTTTATTTAGCTGGGCATGATGGTGCAAGCCTGAAATCCCATCTACTCATGAGGCTGAGGCAGGAGGATTGCAAGTTGAAAGTTAGCCTCAGCAACTTTGAGATCCTGTCCCAAAATAAAATATAAAAAGGACTCAGTGGTTTGATGCCCCTGGGTTGAATCCCTGGTACCCAAAAAAATTATATATGTATATTATATATCATTTATATATATAATTACATATATTATATATCACTTATATATAATTATTTTAATCATATATAAATTATATATAATTATATATAGTCATATATTATATATATATGTGTGTGTGTGTGTTTATACAATATCAAATGATGGTATGTTTCTGACCTAGCCCAAAACCTTGTGAAATATTTTTGAGGTTCAAACATTTTATATTCGTATAGCAAATTGGATGAAGAAGTTTAGTCAATATGTATTGATCTTACATAAACAGTGCACTGCACTAGTTAGTCTAAGGTACAACAAAAAAAGTCATTTTCTTATTGATGCTTGCAAATAATAATTTCCATACTAAATTTAGAGTGGAAAGACTATAGATTTTACCAAAATGTATAGCAATCTTGTAATTGTCATAAGTGTTTTGCAGTTAAAAGAATTTGTGAAAATAGCTTTTAAGATACAATCAAATAGAATCAGCAAATAGTTTTGAACTCTGGACATTTTCAAATTGTCCCTTCGTTGGGTAGGACTTTATAAAATGAAAGGGGGCAAGAGAAGGAGAAGGAGAAGCAGCAGGCCACGGGCACAGCACTCAGGCACACCAATGTTAGGATGGAGCGTCCTTGAAGGATGAGGGTCTGGGAAATGATTTCCTTAAAACTCTGGAAATTCTTTAGGACCTGACTTGAAAACCAGATCTACCTTGTTTGGCATCTTATCTGTATTTCCTTAGTTTGAAATGTAGTTACAGTTGTTGTTGTTTTCAAAGTGTAAAATTGTATGTTTTTAAACCCAAAGTGTACAAAGAACCAACTTTTGTTTCTAATTTCTGTTATACACCAGTTGGCATCAACTTCTTTATCTGCTTTGTTTCAGCATCTTCACACTTACGGTTCTGTTTTGGTGTAATCCTATTTTCTCAGGCTGCTCGATTTGCTAGTTTTAAAGATCACATTTGAACTTGAGCATCCAAATATACTTTAATTTTACTCATTGTTTTGTGCTTCCCCATAATGGAGAAAACTACAAATACCCACAAAATAATACATATTAATAGTTGTCCAAATTTCTTTAAACCTTAATTATCTGTGTTAGTCATCTTTCCATTGCTGTGACAAACACCTGAGATAAAACAACTTATAAGAAGGAAAGACTTATTTTGGTCCATGCCTGCAAGGCCCTGTTGCAGTATAGTACATCTTGGTAGGAGTGTAATGGAGGAGGTTTATTCACCTTATGGTGGCCCAGAAACAAAGATGGAAAGGGAGAGGTCCCAATATCTCCTCTAAGGGCATGCCCTAATGACCCAACTTCCTTCCACTAAGCCCTACCTTCTGCCACCCCCTCACAATAGAGTAACAGACTAGGGTCCAAGTCTTCAACGTGTGGGCCTTCAGGGGACATTCAACAGCCAAACTGTAGCAATGGGATATTACATGTTTACATATTTTTTCTATCCAGCTAACTTATATGCATACAAATGTCATTTAAGATTTTGAAACACGTTAATATTTTTCCTATGTACTTCAGAAATGAAGCTTCTCATTTTCCAATGACAAAAATGTAACTGTATATATAAGAAGCATTTTAACTTCATGAACAAAATATAAAATATAATCACATTTCTTATAGGCTGTTATAAAAGATGACAAACATCACATTTGGTAAACATCTACTATAACTTCCAGTATAACCTCACAGGAAAACAACTTATTAGGCATAAAGTTATCCATACAAGTTGAAATAGATGTAACAGAAATATAAAAGTGAAACAGCAGTGCTAAGTATTGGATTTGAAAGTCTAAATCCATCTATCCGCCCATCCATCATCCATCCACCTATCATCTCAACAAATCAGGTAGTCTGCTAGGGTGGGAATATCAAGGTAAGTTATTTCCTCAGTGAACTCCAAACGTGAAGACAGATAGGCTACAGAGAAAACAGTTTCTTTGCTTTTAAGCTTTGTGACATCTGCATAAGCAAGAGAGACAACTGGACTAAGGCCCTTGTTTTTTTATTGACCTAAATTCTAGACCATCCTGTAGAACCTGTCTCCTATCTTCTCTTCAATCTTCCTTCTCTGCTCTTGACTGATTTCCTCTTTAAGGTCTCCATATACCACACAGATCTAACTTGGTACTGTGGTGCTGATCTCACACCTTTCAGGAATTCACATGGTATCAGTTACCTGCTTTCCATCAGTTTGCATAACTGGTGAGTTCAGTAAAACCTGCCATAGCATACACACCATTGTGGCGGATTCTCTTCCCTGGACCCCTCCAGTCCTAGGCCACAGTACTATGTGACAAGTTCTGTAAAGAAGACATCAAAATCAATGCCCCAAGGAGGTATCATCCAACTACCCAGGACTGCATAGAAGTATGGAGGTCTTTGTAAATTATACAGAGGGAATAATGTTTGTAATGTGATTTTGAGCCTTGAAAAATGAGTAGAGATTTGTCAAGGATACTGAGGGGAAATAGAATGGAAGGAAACCAAGGGTTATTTGATACAGGACAAGAGCTATAAAAGTCCTAAAACAATTGCACTATAAAATTTTAAGCTGCAGCCAAGATATTGAAAACCTGAAAGCAAAATAATAAGAACATTAATTTAATTTAGGATTATAATTGGAGTAGATGTTCATTTTGAAGTATTACAGATGCTCCTCAACAAGATTGAAATAAATTCATTATTTTCAAATAAAGTTAAAAATCCATGAATCCTTTATGGGTGGAATTGGTTACTTACAAGTATATTCTACAAAGAAACTTGGTGTATCTGACTCCCAAGATTTTCTCCTAAATTTCACTGCCTTTAACTTACTTTTTTCCCTCTGATCTCATGCTCATTAAGTATCCACAACACTATAATTTCCTTCTCCATGTAGAGATTCCTAAGTGGATGGAAAGCGTGATCAGATTAACTGACGTGAATATGTAGGTTCTCCTGAAAACTATATTCTCACCATAAATTGATTTTGGTTTATGTATCAGCGTGTGTGAGTTTGGTTGTTTGGCCTTAAAACCTTTACTAAGATCAATCATCCTTGAGTATGCTGCAGAGTTTCTAGAGCTACAGATCTGGGGAGCAGATATCTGAGTAAAGAGGCCCATTTGGAAAGGACCATCTCATGAAGAGTTCTCTTAGTGATATCTCTAACTTGGCCTTCATAATTAATGCAATAATTATAGATTCATGTGATTTATTAAAACTTTCTAGAAACCATGAGGAACTATAAGAGAAAGTAGAATATTAATGAAATTTTATTAGTGACTCTTTTAGTCTGTGTTGCTATGACAAAATGCCATAGGATGGGTATTTATAAATAATAGTTGATATAAACTAAATCACAGTTAACTTATAAATCACAGTTCTGGAGGCTGGGAATGCCAAGTTTGGTTTGTCAGCAAATCTGGCATCTTGTGAGGGCCTGATCTTTGCTTCCAAGATGGCACCTGTTTGCTGTTTCCTCTGGAGGATATGGATGCTGTGTGTAAGTGAAAGAGATGAGTCTAGTCCTTCAAGGTCCATGCACCTATCCATAAGGGTTCTGCCTTTATACCTTAATCACCTCCTAATGGTTCCACTTCTAAATAGTATCACATTAGTGATTAAGTTTCAACATAAGAATTTGGGGGAATACATTTTAAACCACAGCAATAGTCTAACCAGGAAAGCAGATTGGACACTTCAAACCAAGGTATTTTTTTAAAAAAAACTTTAGTGGTTTTATGGTTTTATGAACAATTTTAGTATTAATATCTTCATTTTTTTTCTCTAGGATAATCAGGTAATTGGGGATTTATTGTCTGTCAATAAATGTATTGGCCACTGACAATGCATTCCACAGAACTGTAAGGAGTGCAACTACCCAAGGGCCCCAGGCCTTTAGTTAATTTATGACTCCTATGCTTCCTATGGTGATTTCCAGCCGCAGCAAGAGTACTAAGGGCAATCAGTTCCTGAGAGACACTGGCATTCTCTGAAGGCCAGTTTTTGCTGAAGAATTCTCATAAGGCTTTCCCAAATCTACCATTATTCTAGGATACTTCCAGTGAACTTCTTTCCCTCCCTCTTCCATTTGAAGTCAAAGTTGCATCACAGTTCCATGACTCTCTAAGCTTTCTCCAGCTCCCTTCCTGTTTTCTTTCAAACAAACACTTATTCAAATAAAATCCTTCCATGCTTATCCATTTTTACATCAGAATCTTGAAAGACCCTGACCAACACGTGTAAAACCTTTCCTAAACTAACTTCTATGAGTTATGTTATGATACACAAGCTCAGAATTCCAACTGGTAGAGTCTAGCTCTCCCAGGAGCAGAACATTGAATGGTATATCATCTTATCTACTTTAAAATGATCCAGAATGGGTGGAAAAGACTCTTAATAACCAGGGAGAAATAATTTCCTGGCCAGTGGAGGTCAATTTGCTTCAGTGCTTTCTCAATGATTTATGAGCAGCATGATTGTACTGACAGGGATGGCGGTTACACTTGGAGAGGCACATTCACGAATATTTGCCCTCAGTAAGGATAGCTTGGCCTTTTCCACTGCTCAGAGCCTGTTTTGTGTGTAGCAGTGAACAAGTCCAAGTTTCCAGTCCTGTAAAAACCAACCTATTAGCTAGTAGTGAGTTGGTCATAATATCTCCTTTCTATCAGAGAGGAGGCAGTATTTTGTCCTAACTGAATAGACATGTATTCTATTTATGGATATGCCTTTCCTATTGACCATGCTTCTGATAGCAGTATCATACTTGGACTTAAAATAGCCTTGTGTGTGGCCACAATACAAGTGTTAAGCATCGTTTTGTTTGTTTTGTCTTTTTGACATTTAAGAATTCATTGTTTTTGCCTGTAACCTATTATTCATATATATATAATCTTATGGAAAGAAACAAATGAAGACTCAGAGTTCCAACTGGGACACATTACCTTCTAAGTTTGGAGTGTTGTCTTCCAGGATACATATGTACTCTGAACTAGGAATCAATATACAGTGCTGTCTCATAGCTCTAGGATTCTAGAGTCCAAGAACCCAAAGGTAGAAGTGACACTGTTTGACATCACACATAATATCTACTTTTCAGAAATTTACTACTCAGCAACACAACTCTAGAATGTGTTGGGTAAAAGTTCTTAGTACCAAAAGGAGAAATGATTCTACTAGGCAACCCAACTTGCTTCCATTGAATTGAATGCTAAGATCATGGTGTTTTTGGCTTCTCCTAGAGGTTGTGGGATTAGATAGGATGATCAATCTTGACTATCAAGATAAAGGAAGACTAGGACAAAAGCCAGGGTAGTTCCTGAAGTGCCTTTGAGACTTTTGTGTCTAATGGCTAAAGCCATTAGAAGACACAACAATCTCATACATTTTGGAACTCCAAGAACTTGTATGCATTTGGAATGAATTTTTAAGTTATTCTATCAGATAAAGAACCTTGACTACCTGAGGTAATAAACAGAAAAAAATAAAAGAAAACATGTAGTGGAGAGGGAAAATTATGCATACATACATGTGTTCATGCATAACGTATTGCAGAAACAAACTTGAATCTCCCCAGAATTTTGATATGCAATCATTCCAGAACTTGAGAGAGAAAGAATATTACTGAGTGGTCTTGTACTTGGATATGAATGCAGTTAACAGATGAGATATTTTGGATGATCCTTTGGGAGAATGGAAAGGTCATGGTTTGGTTGTGTAAACAAAAATTGCACCATGTGAGTATGGGAATAATGGTGTGTGCTGATGTCAGGCAGCCAGAGGGGTAGATTATGATGAGAATTTGCCATTCTTTTTTGTTATCCAGCTTCTAAACCTTCTACCTACGTTTGAGAAATCTTGTACCTTGCAAAGAGCCCACTTTCATTTATAGAAGCTCAATATTTCAGGAAGTTATTTTCCTAGACTCTTGCAATTGACATATTGCCAGTTTTGGCTAACTAGGCATCTCTGCTCTAGACCCTAAAGAAGTAAGTTATGTAATGGCTCATAATGCCCAGGAAGGACTGGAAAGAGAATGGAGCAGTGGTGACCTTATACCCAGTTTTCAGAAGAGTACCATGTAGGACACAGTGAAGGAGTCTGAGAGTCCATGATGAGGGATGGGTGCATTCAAGACCACCACCAATCTGCCAGTTGATCTTACAGTTTGAAAGGATTAGCCTTGCTCTGTTTTGTGAAGCTACCTGCAGATGTGCAGCAGCTCTGTTGTATTGCATCCGTGCTCCCAGCAAATAAGCCACGGAGCTGAGATTTTTTCATGCATTCTGACTCCAAAGTCCTTGCACCCAATCATTATGCTCTACTAACTTTGACTAGTTGTGTCTCAAAGATGGGAACAGTCCCAGTGAAGGGAAGCTGTCACTTAGCAACTCTTCCAAGTCACATCCTTAATATAGTCTCCATATTATCTGACTGGCTACTACTAACTGATAATAGCAATCAATTCGATTAGCAGGTTGTGATCTTTATAGAATTTTTAAACATCTGTCCAAAGCCTTCTACACTTCTCCATCATTACTTTTTGCATTTGCCCATTATTGGTGTTATCTTTCACTAACTTGCTTCCTCTTTCCAGAAAGAACCACTTGGTCTCTGAAGGCTCTTCAGCCTGACTTTCACCGCTGGAATCATTGTTGCTTCTCTTTCCTGCCTTCTGGATCTCCTGGTGTGCATCTTTCATTGCTAAATTTGGCTTTTTGCCAATCCCAACAACTGACATGACAGTATTTTTTAGTTCATCAGAAAACTGCTTTTGAGATGGTGGAAAGTTTTATGGGAAAAGGAACCTGTAGAGGTGTAGAAGCATTTCTGACTAGGCAGTTTTAACTGAATAAGAGCTTACCACAAATAAGATTGACTTTATTCCCTTAATTTTGCACAAAATTCATAGATTGAAGGCATAACTTTTTGTAAGCAGACTCTTGCTCAGTTAATGATTCCTACTGGTTTCCTAACAGAAAAAAAATAATGTCTCACTTGAAATACATAATAAGTCTCAAAAGTTCTCCAAATCATATCTCCTTTTTAAAATATTCAGATTGAGAGTTGAAATGGAGACAGCAGTCTCCATTCTGTTAAAGATTAAAGAAACTACCATTGTTAGCACTCTCAATAGATAGAGTTCATTGTGCAAGTCGTTAAACAGAGATTCCAGAAGAGCACCTCTGTGTCATGTTTCACTGCTCCAACAACACAATGAAAGAAGAATAAAATATTTTCAAGAAGCCTGACATTCAATATATTTATTTCAGTATTTCCATTGTCCCCTTCATTACTTTCTGTTCCAGAGAGAAAAAGTTGAAAATTGCGATAGAAAACTGAGGATGTTTTCCAATGGCTTATCCTTCTAAAATATTGATGAAATTTATAATGAAAATATTTTTCAATTTTTCCCTATTAGTGTCACCCAAACTAGCTGAGCAGATGATTATTTAATAAAGTAAAAAGCAGAGCATACAGTGAGTTCATAGAAGCTACAGGTGCTGAAAGAGGATATACTGACAAAGAGAGGAAGAGGCTTTTAAATGAAACAGAGCTGTAAAAGTGAAACAAAATTTTAAAAAGTTAATTTGCTATTAAAAGCAAAACAAAGCATCTGTAAATACAGCCTATTATATAAAATGGTTTGAAAGTGTTGTCTTTGAGGACATTTGGTTATGAAGACCTAGTTGTATATTTTAGTCAGCTTTATTGCTGCCATGACTAAAGGACCCAACCAGAACAATTTTAGGAGAGGAGAAGTTTATTTGGGGGTTCACAGTTTCAGAGGTCTCAATCTATAGACAGCAGGCTCCATTCCTTGGGTCTCAAGGTGAGGCAGAATAATATGGTAAAGGAGTTGGTGGAGGGAAGTGGCTTAAATGATGACCAGGAAGCAGAGAGATCTCCACTTGCCAAACACAAGTATATACAAAAACCACAGCCCCAGTGCCCCACGTCCTCCAGGCACACCCTACCTGCCTTCAGTCACCACTTAATTAATCCCATCAGGTGATTAACTCACTGATTGTATTAAGGTTCTCATAAGCCAATCATATCTTCTCTCAACCTTCTTGCGTTGTCTCACATGTGAGCTTTTGGGGGACACCTCACATCCAAACCATGACAGTGTACTTTTGGAAATTGAGTCTATAATCAATTTCACTAATGTATAAATTGTCCAGGAGAGACAACATTATGACTGCTAAAAAGAGAACACAGAAGGTAGAGAAGACTCTACCAAGTTCCCCCTAGCTGTGTCAGAGAAGCTAGGACTAAGAGTTGCTAGAGTAATATAAAACTAAAGGTAGCCAAAACCTGGTGGATATGTCACTTAAAAAATTTAGAACACTACAGTTATACGTAATAGATGGTTTCATCCCAACAAAATCATACATTTGATTTCAGTTCCTGGTCTTTCTTATCCTTGCCCCACTTCATTCTCCTTCCTCTATTCTAATAATCTTCCTTTCATTCATCAATTTGTTTTTGATTGGTTCTTCCTACTTAAAGGTGAAATTTCCTGTGGTATTTTTATACATGCACATAGTATTATTTTTAAAATTTGTTCCACATTTCCTCCTCCTCCCTGTTCCTCTGCCCCTCTCAATCTCCTTCTCTATTGATCTTCCCTATATCTTTATGATCTCTGATCCTCCCCTCCATCCTTCCATTAGTTTTCTCTGGCTTCCACCTATGACAGAAAACAATCGACCCTTGTTTTTCTGAGACTGGCTTATTTCTTTTAGCGTGATGTTCTCACGATGTTACATCCATTTACCAGAAAATGCCATAATTTCATATATTATGGCTAAAGTTCCATTGTGTCTATATACCATAATGTCTTAATCCATTCATATGGACAGGCATCTGGGTTGATTCCATAATTTGGTTACTGAGAGTTGTGCTGCTATGAATATTGATGTGATTATGTCACTACAGTATTATGATTTTAGTCCTTGTGAATAAATATGAAGAAGTGGAGTAGCTGGATCATATGGTGTTTCCATTCCTAGTTTTTGGAGGAATCTCCATACTGCTTTCCAGAGTGGCTGTATTAGTCTGCAGTCCCACCAACAACATATAAGTGCACATTCCCCCACATTCTCACCAGCATTTATTATTTGTGTTCTTGATAATTGTCATTCTGAATGGAGTGAGATGAAACCTTAGAGTAGCTTTGATTTGTATTTCACTGATTGCTAGAGATGCCGAAAATTTTTTTTCAAATATTTTTGGCCACCTTTGTTTCTTCTTTTGAGGAATGTTTGTTTAGTTCTTTTGCCCATTAATTGGGTTATTAGGACTTTTTGTTTGTTTTTGGTGTTAAGATCTTTGAGTTCTTTTTATATTTTGGATATTAATCCCTTATCAGAGGAGCAGCTGGCAAAGATTTTCCCCGTTCTTTAGGCTCTCCTTTCACACTCTTAGTTGTTTCCTTTGCTGTGCAGAAGCTGTTTAACTTGATGGCATCCCTCTTATTGATTATTGGTTTTATCCTTGAGCTTTTGGAGTCTAGTTAAGGTAGTCAGTACCTGCACCAATGTTAGGTAGGGTTGATCCTATGTTTTCTTCTAGCAGTTGCAAGGTTTCTGGTCTAATGCCTAAGTCTTTAATTCACTTTGATATGACCCTTATGCAATGTGAAAGATAGGGATCTAGTTTCATTCTTCTGCATATGGATATTCAATTTTCCCAGCACCCTTTGTTAAAGAGGCTGTCTTCAACATATATTTTTGGCACCTTTGTCAAGTATCAAATAGCTGTAAGTATGTGGATTTGTCTCTGTGTCTTCTGTTCTGTTCCATTTGGGTGGATGTGTCTTTTAAGGACAGCTGACTCCTTTCTAATTCTGCACTCACCAGCAGAATTTCTGAACCACAATTTGTTTTCTATATTGAAAAAGGAAGTAAGTGGTCAGGATTTGTTGCCTCATCAAATACAGATTTGAACATAAACTGGCAATCTGCTGTGTAAACCAGTCTTTTTAGCATTTTGGTTAATGTAAATAAGTTTTTTCTTTCTGATTATTTCTTGGTGAAGTGGTAAATATTTGTCTTTAAATCTGCAAAGACACAGAGCTGGTTTTTCCAGTCCAATGGTGATTCCCCATGGAACACTCAAGAGTAACCCACTTCTGTATCTTTTCTGTTCAGTGAGTCTTATAGTCACATAATTTTTCTACTTTCCAAACTTGAAAAGATATAGAGATTATTAAATAAATTGAAATGCTGTGACTTGGGTCTGTAATACTCACAGAATGATATACCAATATACACACATGAATACTCTAATCATTACATTTCGGAATATGATTATCACCATAGGAAAAAAAAACTTTTACAAGTCTTATGCTTTTCCTTCATAATCCTTTCTCAATAATAAGCTATAAATGATTATAAATTTTAACTCAGACCTCAGTCTCCCCAAAACTGTATTTTTCACATTGCTGGTCACATTACCAGCCTAATTTTTAGAACCAGGTTTTGATACATTCTAAAATTTTTTTCAGATGGGAATCTTATATTTCTTTTGTTCATTACCCCAAGAAAAAGTGTAAACTATAAACTATTTATTACAATATTCCTTTAAATTTACCCAACATCATTAGTTATGCTATTGGGTGCCACTTCTGTGTGCTGAAAATACAATGCTAAACAAAACACTCAGGTCTTTTGAACATTACATTCTCATGGGGGGAATGGGAGACAGATAATGAATAAGTAAACAAGACAATTTCAAGGTTATGAATAAAATAAAACAAGGCATATAATTCAAATGATGTGTATGTGTGTGTGTGTGCACATGCTCAGATGGGTGCTTTGGGATGTTTGCTTTGATTGCATAGAGAAAAAAGACTGTTGTGTGAAAGTGACTTTGAGCTGAAACTTAAATGAGTGATAGAATGGAGAGGTCAGCACAGGTGTGGGGAACAGCCTCCCAGGTCAGTGGAATAGGGCAGGCTAAGCCCTAGAGGTGGAGCAGAGTTGGTGCATTGGCTCTGGTGCCTCCCATGATTCTCCAGTTTTGCTGTTGACCCCTTGCTCTGCTGGAGTGTGAGTTATATTTGTGACTTGCTTCTAATCAATAGGAGATGATAAAAAGAATGCTTGTCACCCACCATCAGACTCACTCAAATCTCTCTTCCTCCTTCTACTGTTGGTTTTGAAAAAGCAAGCTTCCATGAATCCTACTGCCACAGGAAATTGAATGTTTCCAAACCACATCCTTGGGGAAAGAGATTCCTTCATTGTCGAGCCTTCGGGTGGGAACCCAGCCCTGGTGAACCTCTTGATTACAACCTCATTGAGACCCCGAGGAACTGGCTAAGCTTTGCAAATCACAGGAACCATGAGATAATAGATGTGCTGCTTTAAGTTGTGAAGTTTGTAGCAATTTGCTAGAGAGCACAGAAATTTAATCACTGGCCTACAGGATTTGGTTTGTGGGTGGTGATTCAGGTGGGGAGGAGGTAGAGACCTAACTACTTAGGCAATGGTAAGGAAACTGGATCATATTATGGGTGTTAGAACATCACTAGGGAAATTTATGCAAGAGAGAAGTATGATCTTTTTGATAGGTTTAAAAGGTCTCTGGCTACTTGTGAAGGATGGATGACAGGCAGACAAGAGTGGGCTGGGAGATTTCTCAGAAAACAACTGCATTCCTTAGTCTAAGTGTTCACACCTTGCTCTTACGCGTTAGTGTGAGTTATATTTGTGACTTGCTTCTAGCCAATAGAATATGACAAAAATAATGCATGTCACTCCCATGAGAGATTTGAGAGTAGAGAGAATGGCTTAAATTAGGGAAGTAGAAATGGAGTATGATGAGAAAGGAGAAGTCAGGAAAAAATTTGAGTGCAGAATTTGCATGTTAATTTTCAGATGTCAGTTAGATATTCAGGGAGAAGATGGCAAAGAAGCATTTGAATGAACTCAGTGATATATGTTTGGAAGTAGAAGTGATATAAAATTAGAATGCTGATCACAAGCAGCATTAAAACCAGGAAGGGGACAAAAATAATCTTTTAGAGAAAGTATTAATTTGCTATATAATAGTGAAATATATATATTTATATATATTTTATATATATTATTTATATAATTATATATATATACTTTCTTTTGAGAATAAAAATAGAGAATTTTGCTTTGACAACATTCAAACCAGTAGGATATTATCATTATGATCAATAACATTTATAAACAAAATGTAACATGTACTTAGTATTTGCTTGTAATTTTGACAGTTGGATTAATGTAGATAGAGTCAAACCGTGGTTAACTCAAATCCCACTCTGTGGTCAGCCCCTTCATGAGGTAGTCTGCTCATCTCCCTTATCACTGCCCCTGTTTCCACTTGACCCATTGATCTAGGCCTGAGGACCCTAGTCTACTGTTCTGCCTTCACTCCTTACTGGGTTTGTGTGGTCTCTTTGCCTCCAAATTTTCAGTCAATAGTCCTAACTATTTAGATAGCAATTTAAATTTAGTAATGAGAAATGATCATTTTCAAAATAAAATTACCTAATAGAAAACACTTAAATTTGGTACCCAATCATAATCCCAAAGAAGACATGCTCCAGAACATCAAAATCCTGAATGTTGGACACTCCAAGATCAAAATGCCTAAAGAATAAAATCCCCCAAATCACAATCCTGAAAGATGAAAACTCCAAAAGTTTAAATTGTAGAAGTAGAAATCCCCAAAACAGAGATTTCCGTATGTGTGTGTGTGTGTGTGTGTGTGTGTGTGTGTGTGTGTGTGTGTGTGGAGCCATTAAGAGTAGTGGGATTAATGCATTTTCAGTTGCATGTGGGTATTTGTGTCATACTAGGAAGAAAAAATTCTCAATAGCGAAAGATAAGGTTTACAAACTATTATTGATATTGCAAAAACAGAAAATGGCTTAATTGCAACAGTTAAGCAATTACCAGACTTTCAAATGGGCAGCATTTGTTTGCAAAACTTGTAGATTGCAGCCACACTCCAAATATGAGTTCATTGAATATTTCAAAGATGAAAAAGGCAGTAAAAACACAATTAAAATATGCCAGCACTCTCCCCTGCCAAATCATCCAGTTGTGGACTACTTCTGCCCCTTCTTACGTATTGGCATGCTTGCCTTCAAAAACATCCTTTGTCAGGGTTGAAAAGAATTGACAAGCTCAGAGACCTCCTGAGCCAGACACTTGCTATCAGAGGCTCCTTCAGCGTTATACAATATAAGAAATAGTTATCTATTCTTGGTCAGGGATTTGACTGTCAAAGAAGATAGACTTGCATTTACCATTAAATCTAACACTGAAAAACTAACATATGCTTCATTTTGAGTATTAATAGATGCCACTTTCAAAACTGGTGCCACTGATGTTTATCATCTGTATACCATCTGCGCCCCTGCTGGATCTGAAAATTCTAGAATGTACCAACTCATTTATGTTTTAACGACTGGAAAAAGCAATTCACTTTATAAACTCTTTGTATTAGTCAGAGTTCTCTAGAGGAACAGAATCACAGGAGTTATAATTATAAAAAGGTAGTGTATTAGATTGACTTACACAACCAGAAGTAGGATAGTCCATAATGGCCGTCTGCAGGCTAGACAGCTAGAGGAACCAGTAGCTGCACAGTCCAAGGGACTGAAGGCTCAGAACAAGAGGGACCAATGATGCAACCCCAGTCTGAAACTGAAGGCTTCTGGAAACTCCCTGGAGAATCATTGGTAGAGGCTGCCTTGGAAGAATGAAGGAGCAAGAGTCTGATGTTCTTAGGCAATCACAGCAGAAATCAAGAACCCATTCAAAGAGAATCAAGCTTGCATCTGCTGCTGCTTCCTTGTTCTTCCAACTTTCATTCCATCCAAACCTCCAACCTATTGGATGGTGCTTCCCACACTTAGGGAGTGACTCCACTTTAGTTCACTCTCCCACATGCCCATCATTCCTAGACACATCCTCACTGACACACCCAGAAGCCTCTTACTCATCAGCATCTCTTAATCCAATTGAGTTGACAATTAACCATTTAACCATTTTCAAATTAGCCATTACACTCTTATTTGAAGATTTGGTGGATATTGAAGAAGAATATGGACTTCAACTGAGTCCCTAAACCATAATGACACATTTGGAATTAAGTGTAATCAAGGCTTCTTTAAATGAATTTTAAGGTGTTGCCAATAATATTAATTTTTCCATTCTGCCCAATGCATTTGGCAGAAAGTTCACATAAGTGGATTGGTCCCTTGGTCCATAAGCACATTCACCTAAGTGGATTCATATGGCAAAGACAAAATGTTCAGTTTAAAAAATGTATCATTTATTTGCATTGGCATTTGTTTCAGCTGATGAAATTTCTGGAGGTTTGACTGAATAAAGCTGCATTTGTCTAAAGAAACCAGGGGTTTCTGACTGACTCAAAAATGATTTTAGGCACAGTAGAATAAGATATGCACTGGTGTTGCCATTTAACGACCAGTATTGTTTCTGCCAGTTTTGTTGTCTATGTATATGAGTGCATGTGGAGCAGATTATTTAACTTGTAAAGCTTATGTTGGTGTATATAAAATAATAGAGTTTCAAAAAGAGGAAACATTTTAAATATTTTTTAAAACATTATTTTTCCAGAATTATAGTTTTGAGATTTTGATCGTTCAGGATTTTAGACTTCAGAGATTTTGATCTTCAAGATTTAAACATTCATTTGGGATTGTTTTTCAGGATTATAGCCCAAATCCACTTGGTGTATATTCTTTAAGTCTGTTCTGGCTGCTGTAACAAACTATCGTAAAATGGTAGCTTAAAGCAAGAGATATTTATTTCCCTTAGTTCTAGAGGTTGGGAAGTCTAAGATCAAGACACCAGCAGATTGGATGTCTGGTGAGGGTCCACTGTTCAGGTTCATAGATGATGCTTTCTTGTGTCATCTCATGGTAGAAGAGATGAAGCTGTCCCTCAGGACTCTTCTATGAAGGTAAGAATTCCATTCATAATGGCTGTCCCCTATGGCCCCACCTCACTAAGTCCCTACCTCCTGACACTCTCACCTTGGAGTTTGGTTTCACATGAATTTGGGGGGGATACAAACATTCAGATAACAGCACTCTCCCTTTTGTTTTAGTTGTGGTAACGCTAACACGTGGCATCCAGTTTAATATAATGGATTATGGTTAAAGAGTCAAATAAATTGATAATGATAAATTAAGATTCTACAAAAGTGTGATTGATTTTTTTAAAGGATACAAAGAGATAACCCCACACTGATTTTTACTGTAGGATTTCTCACTTCTCAAGAGTGATTCTTATCTTTCTTTCATGAGCCTGGAAAAACCTGGAGCTTATGAATGCCTCAGGCAAGTGAGTTTGAAGGTCTTCTTGGGATTGAATGAAAGATAATAATCAAAATCTAGGTCAAGATACTATTTATTCTATGGAGAATTGTTTAAGCTAATGCTTTAAATTTAAGTCAGAATACATTTTAATCTATGATTCATACCATGCCTATCAGACATTGTTAATGACTGAACACATTGTAATCTCATTCTGACTATTTTACTTTGAGGAATTTCCTAACATCAAGTAGTACAGCCATTAAATTATCATTATAAAGATATCAAACTTCCTTCATTGCACCTATTTCTCAAGACACATGTATGAGGAATGTGTATGAAAGCTTTAGAAACTTCAATATACTTCTTCAGAGAGAGAAGGAAAACAAAGGAAATATGTTCAAAAAAAAAAAAAAGTAAAACAATTGTAAAAAACCCAGCAATTAAAAAAAACAAAGTTCGGAGTATGAGGAGCAATGTCTACCCCCAGAGGACCAGAATGAAGCACTGAGAGTTATCATTAGCAACAAGCACAGACATGTTAAACTTTATGGTAATTATTTTAAAAATTAAGTGAAAAACATTTGAGTATGAAATAACAAAGCCTTATCAGATAGTAAACTGTTGGTGAGGAATGAGGATAATTATCTATCACAAATATTTTTATGGGCAAAATTAAATTGTGTTGCCTATGATTTACATTTCAACAAATCATTCTAATTTGTATTATATAACAAGTGAATATTTGGTACTTAAGAGCATGTATATTAACTACATTAAATGTTTACTCTGAAAGTTTCTTTTGTCTTTTTAGTTCATTCCTGTAGTTGGATATGGACACTTGTAACATTTGAAGACACATGTCATACCGTCAGTGAAATGAGGATTAACTCAAAGTGAGTTCCTCAAAACTCTGACAGAGCTTCTCTGCTAATATCCAGAAAATAATAAAAACAGACTAAAACTACTTCTCTATTCAAGATTCAAAATAGCAATGGAAACAATAATAAATCATTAAGAGAGGTAGAACTAATGTGTTTGAGTTATTTTAGGGGAAGAGCCAGAGTTATATGAGAACAAATGTTTGAGTCATATAAGAGTTAATATTTGTATACTCTGAAGTCTAGAGATGTTGAGGGAGGTGGACTGATGGCCAGGTCCTGCACTGTGAGGATAAGGGTATTATTTACAGTAAGGTCACACATCCAGCAGGGAGGATGGAAGAGGAGTCCACTTCTGATTATTCCTTAAAAGCCAAAGACAGTGAGGTACAAGAATAGCAACAAACTGGAAAGGTGGATCATGTGAAGGAGCAAGGGATTTATGAGAGCAAAGCCAACTTTCTGGCTCTATTTTATGACCAAAAGATTCACCTTTCTTCCAACTGGTTTACTTATAAAATGATGACCAAA
Organism: Sciurus vulgaris; assembly: GCF_902686455.1. Lineage (NCBI taxonomy): Eukaryota > Metazoa > Chordata > Mammalia > Rodentia > Sciuridae > Sciurus > Sciurus vulgaris. The sequence continues at coordinate 25,203,049 of NC_136469.1, forward strand.
GATGATGAGGAGAGAATGGTGTACAGACTTATAGTTACAAATGAATTTCTATAACTGTCAGCAGCTCACTAGTAACAAGGGAAATTTTCTAGTAAATTGGAGAGCATCTGGTTCATTTTAGAGTTGGGAAAAGTGAGGTCCAAAGAGAGAAAAAGATCATTTAACTAAAGGCAGAGTCAGAGGAACACAGCACAGCCAACTCTTGCAAAGGCAGTTTCCTCTCCCATACACTGTGAGAATGGCAGTATGTGATCTCCACTGGGGATGAAATAGATCATTGGCATGCACATATAAGCCCCAAACTGCCTTTAATCAAAATATTCACCTTTAATCAAATATTTAATCAAAATATTCACCTTTCCCCCTAATTAAATCCAAGTCAACAGAGAGAAAGAATACAACCTTGAGGTACATGATTTGAATCTATCTTCTATTTCCTCTAATTTCTCATGGATTTGCTAATGGCAGTGAACTGGCCAAAACTCAGGAAAGAAGAGAAAACAAAGGATATAGAAAACCCCCGAAGTGACTAATTAGTCCCAGTACAACTGAACATCAACACTGGCACATTTATCTGGTACAGATCAAAATTCTTCACCATGTTCTAAAATCCCAAACAACTCAAGTGAGTCTGGACCTGGTGGAACAATTTCTCCAGACAATAATGATTTTCCAGCCTCTCCCAGAATGTGCTGAGGCTTTATTATCTGAAACCAAAGCACTGTTCCCCTCTAGTTGGAACTGAAAGTACCAATGGTCTTATTGGTGAGTTGTTTCTTTACATGATTTTATTTGCCTTCCCATGTTTAGGTAAAAGTCTTTAAATGGAGGAGAGGGAGGGAAGGAGGGTGATATATTCTTCCCCACTTCTGGGTGTACATCTATTAAATCTATCATACCAGGAGTAAGAGATCACAAGCCTGGAAAAGGCAGTGGGGATAAGTTAAAGGAGTGTGTGGGGGGGCACTGATAGATCCTCCCGTCTCTTTCTCTCTCTCTCTCCCTCTCTCACACACACACATACACACACACTCCTCAGTTTCTTTCTGATGTGCTGTCTTTCAGTTCACAACAATATATACAAATGCATGAAGACAAAGAGATCTCTAGAGTGTTTTCCTTAGTTTGTTAACTTATCCCAACTGCCTTTTCCAGACTCATGATCTCTCACTCCTGGTATGTTAGAGAACCTCCTGTGACTATCACTGAGCCCATCTTCTCTGGATTGTTCTTTCTAGTCCCACACTCTCAATCCTACATTGTTCCAGTCCCTAGTTCTTTAAACTACTTGTTCCTATTCTTCCAAGTAAGGCTGCTCTTGTGACTCTTTAAGATATGGGAGAAGAGTCATCCAAAGATGTGCAAGAAGAATGAGATGATGTTTAAAATACATCTCCTTATGGCAATTTTGGGGACTTCTTCCTCCCCCTCAGCCCCATGTCTATCCCTCTCAGGATTAAGTTCCTTTTTGATCTTGATAGCAGGAGGAAGCAAGTGAAATAGGAAATGGCTGGTAACCCTGGGTAGAGGTTGAGTCACAAGGAAAGAAAGCTTCCAGATTTAATTTACCATGCAGATATGGCCATATTAAATACCATATTCAGACCCCTGTGTTATATCAGCTCAGGATCAAAGATCCACTGTGTGTTTCAGATCTCATATAAAGACTCCCAAGTGAAAGGGGTATGAAATGGGGGCTGAAATCCAGCTCATTTCCACTTGTCTGCCTTGTATTTCAGCTGGATCTGCAGTTCCTGGAGGAAAAGTTGTCATACAAAGGCACCTTTATCTGGCCAAATCTTGTGTCAGCTTGGTGAGCTGTTACCAAGCAGAAGAATCAAATGCATTTTTTCAAACTGACCTGCCCATAGCAGAGGATCAATAAGAGAAGGATGCCAGAGCCCTGCCTCAGCATCATTTCTCTGTCCGTTTTATAAATATACAAATAATTCAGTGCCTCTAAATGAAGAAACAACATCAACAGTAACTTTTAAGCTTTCTTTAGCCATAGTATTACTTCTTCAAATGAATTCTGATAAACTTGATGTCCAAATCAGAGATGCTCTGGCTAAATTTTATATGGGGCTTTCCCTCTTCCCCCAAACCTTTGTTTATTGTGGAATGTAATTTAAGGCTTTCTTTGCTTCAAGTTATTTTTAATGAAGCATCAGATGGTTTAAAATAAAGCAAAAATGAATTTCTGCCAGAGGGGGTTAGTCAAAGTTTCTTCTAGTATGCCCAAAGGGTTTACCACTGTCCAAATGTACAAAGTATAAATGTCATTCATTGTCATTCATGGTTCTCCTCCTCCCTTGACTTTTTATTCTCTTGAGAGATTAAGGCTTTAAAAGTAGTCAGTCATCTTGCTTGCATGAAATGGCACCAAGTTGAGGATCCAAAAGTCATCATTTATTTTATGACAAGTTATGAAACAAATGACACTCTTCTTTATGTTTTTAATAAGCGTCCTTTCTCTTGCCTTGCAGATGCTTTACCAGGTGACAACTGTGCAGTTTAGTTGCCATGAGTGCATGTCCATACAGAAAACACATGATGACATTCTTATGACACAGATGACTCCAGATCAGTTGCCCATTGTTACTTTTTCCTGTCAATCTAAATTTCTTCTCTGAGTTCTATCCAGAGAAGTGTCATACTTAAAGAAGAGAATTTATTTATTAAGTATTTATTATATCTACCTTGATGGAATAGTTGTCTGCTTCAAGTAATATTCTCAGTTTTAAAATTTTTCTATCTCAGTTCCTGATGGTTAATTTTGTGTCAATTTGGCTAGACCAGGTTACCCAGATATCTGGTCAAACCCAAGTCTAGATGTTGTTGTGAAGGTATTTTTTTTTTTTAGATGAAATCAATGGACTTTGAATAAGGCAGATTAATCTCATCCAGTTGGTGGAAGGCATATATAGTAAACAGTACAGGGGGGGAAAAAAGCCTGAATTTTTTTCTTCTATTATAGTTCCATCATGACACTTCTGGTCACCAAAATGAATATGGAGACATTATACCAAAAGCAACTATCAAATTCCACCTGGGTGGCCTAGAATTCAGTTCCATTCTAATATTATCTACCTGGAGTTGGAGTCAGATCCCACAGCTTAAGGGCTCAGTCCCCCACAAGTATTCCAACCCACACAAACATGCACACATACACACACACACACACATACACACACACACACATACACACTTCAGATGCCAGTCCTATATCTGAACCTCTGGAGAGTCTGATCAATTAGCTGTAAGTTAGGGTTCCCATAACCACCCCTCTGATTTGACCTTTTGCTAGTATGACTCACAGAACTCAGGGAAATGGTTGACTTGCATTGATCAGTTTATTATAAAGGATTTTACAAAGGATACAGATGAGCATTCAGATGGAAGAAATGTGGAAAGACATGTGGAAAGGGTCACAGAGCTTCCATGATCTCCCTGGGTGTACCACCCTCCAGGTGCCTCCAAGTATTTAGCAACCCAAAAGGAAGTGCTCCAAACCCTCCACTTCAGGGATTTTTACAGAGGCTTCATTACATAGACATGATTAGTTACTAAGACAATCTCCAGGCCTTGCCTCTTCTCTGAGGATGGGAGCCAGTGTAGAGATGAAATTTCCAAACTTCTAACCATGGTTTGGTTAGAAGAGCTGGTGACCAGCTCTTGTCCAGGAGCCCACCAAGAGTGGCCTCATTCAAACAAAACATACTCTTATCTTCCAGGAAGTTTCAGGAAGTTCTGTATCAGGAGCCAGGGTAGAGGTCAAATATTGGGATAAAAATATCCTCCTACTATCCGTATCATCCAGGAAATTATGAGTTTTAGGAACTCTGTGCCAGGAATCAGAAAGAATAGCAGCCAAACCAGGGATGAGAACCAAAATACAGATTTCATTTTATAAACCATAATTATCACATCTACGTACACATTCAAACATCCTTTGGGTTCTAGCTCCCTCTCCATTCTGGTCAGGCAGACCTTCCAGCATTTCATTGCTTACCCCTGCTTTCATATGGAAGACCCCTAAAATTCCAGTGGAGGCCATGACAACGTTTCTTATAAGTTACATAAATATAAGCATCTCTTGTTAATTGCTGTTGATTAGCCAAAAGGCAAATTATTTAATTAAACCTTGAGAGATAATAAAATTGCACATGAATTATCTATCTAAGAGCACATAGGTCTGTATATTTCATTAAGATGGTTTAACTAATAATCATATCTCTTATACCCAGTCTTCGAGCAGGTTGATTTTTTTTTTAAAGCAACGTTCCCTAGAGGGATAGTGCTGTTCTCTCTCAAGTCATCTGTTTGTTGATTTATATTTACTTTGCTCCTCATCTGTGTCCCATTAGAAGCACCACAGATGAACATTGCGTTCATTATCTTTGAATATGTATACTCCAGAGTAATAATTGACCAGTTTGAATGACAATGAAGCCTCTTAAGAGAAAAGATTTACCTGGTAGGTAAGCAAAACTCAGTTTTGAGTTGGTATTCATACTTACTTCTATTGACTAGGGTTTTGCTTGGTGCTACCATCTGTGGATTTACACAGTGCAAGGGGGTCACTCTGGTATTGGCCGAGGGGATTTCAAATGCCTATTTCAAATACACATATCAACTCTTATTAGGTTATCCAAAGATGCAGCAAAAATCTAAATCTTTCCACTGTGCTTCACCCAGAACTGAACAGAAATATCTGGAAGATCCAAATACCTAGAAAATCTTAAGAGATTGTTAATGAAGAGGACTTCCAGAGGCCATTGCCAAGACTGAGCAAGCAAGCATGGGACCCAACCTAGAGAAAATGAAAAATAAGGACACTTGAACTTCAAGAGCAGTTGAAATTATGCCCTTCCTGTATATATATATATATATTTTTTTTTTTTCATTAATACATTCTGTCTTCGTGATGGTAGTGGTTAATAATGATGTATGAGCTGAGTCTGATGGTGTAGGCCTGTACTCCCAACAACTCAAGAGGCTGATCCAGGAGGATCTCAAGATAGAGGCTAGCCTCCACAACTTAACAAGGCCCTAAGCAACTTAGTGAGACCCTGTCTCAAAATAAAAAATAAAAATGGCTGGTGATGTGTCTCAGTAAAGTGCCCCTAAGTTCAATCCTAATATCAAAATAATGATGATAATTATAAAATAATAATAATAATGTGTTTGTATTTTAACAGTCTCATTTTTAATTAAAAGTTTATAGTTTTATATTGGTTGTCATGTTTTACTTAAAATATTTTAAAATCTTCTGTCTTATGAAATTCTAATGTCTGGAAAGACAAAATTTCTTGCTCGTGTTTGGTGCTACTGCTTCCAAATTCTAGACACACTTCCTCTGATGTTGCAAGAGTGTGCTTCTATGTGATGGAGAACGCACAGCTTCATCCTCATGGTGCAGATGGTCAATCTGTGCACTACTGGAGGACTGAACTCAGGTTGTTTAAGATATTCTCCTCTGATGCAATAGAGTCAAAACAACTCCGGAACAGCTCATACTACTCTACCTTAGAGCTTGTTGCTCACCTAAACTATATTGGTGGGAAAATCCTGATGAAGCTCTATAGATTGGCCATAAGGATTACTCACACTGTTTGGGTCAGTGTCCGGGGGTCTACAGAGTAAGGAGAATTTAGCCATTAACTGGACTGACAAAAACCCGAATAAGGCTCTGAAAGGCTTACTATTCCTTAATCAGTTGAGCGAGGAGTTACCGTCATATGCCCCTTGATGATGCATACACCATGGTGGTCATTTAGGCTACATTGTCACAACTGTCTTAGTTTGTGAGCACACTATGAAGTTTGCATATCAATGAAATTGTCTAAGCATCCCTCAAACCCTGTCCCCATCCTTAAGTGATGCGTGGCTACATTTTGCATTCCTGTTACTTCGATTGCATCAATAATAGCGAAGTCTTCTAATATAAAGATGGCATAAACGTACTTAAAATCATTTTGGACATATGCTTTGAAGGATTACCTGAAAGAATAATGCTCAAGAAAAGACAGCTAAACCTGTTCTAATTCAAATTTTACAGGTCCGTTTTTTTTTATTGATCACCTCAGATTTACTTCTCTAATTAACCTCGTTAAGTTAAAATGTATAACATAATGATTCTTGTCCCAGTGAACCTCCTTGCAATTCCAGATTCCTGCATTTATTTCTTCATTAATTTAGTTTAGCATTGTGCTAACTATTGGACACACACAGTTACATGAGGGTAATGCAGTAAGTCCTAAAGACTGCTCAGTTCCAGGTGGGCAATCCGGGAGAATGAGGGACTCCTGTTCATGGCCAGATTGATGCTTCACAAAAGGAAACCAACCCAAACCATTATCCTCTTTGCCCTTCCCTGTATCTGCCTTAGGCACACACATCTTTTAGCACTAGCAAAGATGATTTACCTGGTAAGTTTGAATCCTGAGAAATCCTGGTTGATTTAAACTATGGGGCTGAACAGAGGGATAATGATTTATTGGCACTGCTGAAACACTATGCATTGATTTAAGACTTTTAGAGAATCTGCTGCTAAATTAATTGGTTTTCATTTGAGAGGAAACTCAGACAACTCATAGCAAATGTGCAAACATGGAAATAAAGACTTAGCCGCAATATTGGAGTGAAGGCTGAAAAGACCTGAATACAAAAATTTGGTGGATACCAGAGCAGAGTGATTGCAGAAGAGAGATGATTTAAACACAACCCCAAAACTGCTTGTAGGAGAGAACCAGCGTGAGCCTAGATGAAACCTGCAACCAGCTGTGAGTCCCTCAAGTTAAATGCAGAGACTTTCATTCTTGTGTGGAGTTATTTAGACTGAAAATGGAACCGTGTGACTGTGAGGCAGATCTCATTCATGCATAATTGAAACACCCAAGGGTAAAATACCGAGGCACAATGGATGACATCTGATAAAAAGAGAGCAAGGAAGAAGAAGAAGTTAAAAACAAGATACAAGGCCCTGGGGACTGGAGAGAAGAATACCTGACACAGGCCAGATAATCTCAAATAAAAATATCCAAATTACCAGACAATGCAAATACAGAGACGAATGAACGGAGGAGATTTGAGAACTGAGTAGGAAAAATGCTTAGCACGTGAGACATTCAAGGAAGGAGTCACTGGTGAATGAAACACACGCTAACAAAATTCAGCCACAGTAGTGCTAGCATAGTATCCTCACACACGGTCATGCCTCCCTTAAACATAGGGAAAAGTTTGAGAAATGCATTGTGAGGTGATTTTGTAATTGCACAAACATCATGCGGTGTATGCAAACTAAGATAGCTGTGATGTCACTGGATGATGTCATCTTTTGGGAACCATCATAATATGTGAGGTCTGTTGTCACTGCCTTTGAAAAAGTTGTATTCTCAATGACTCTATGATGTATCTATATTCAGATATTTAACTGCGTTGCACAGGGGCATGTAAAAGTTACAATTTTCTTAATTTATTGAGAGAACAGTTCAAAGTGTGCACATAGGAATGTGTATGTCATTAACTTTCTAATTGTGAAGGATACCTTTTATTTTATCAGGGAGTTTGCAGACAAGTAGGATCTGTGGCAAATATTTTAAGGGTAAAAGTGGCTTATTAAGTTGGTTCCACAATCTAGCTATTGTGAATTGAGCTGCTATAAACATTGATGTGGCTGTGTTACTGTAGGATGGTAATTTTAAGACTTTTGGGTATAAACTGAGGAGTGGGATAACTGGGTCAAAAGGTGGGTCCATTCCAAGTTTTCTGAGGAGTCTCCACACTGCTTCCCAGAGTGGCTGCACCAATTTGCACCTCCAGCAGCAATGTAAAAGTGTGCCTTTTCCCCCACCTCCACGCCAACATCTATTATTGTTTGTGTTCTTGATAATAGCCATTCTAATTGGAGTAAGATGAAATCTTAGAGTTGTTTTAATTTGCATTTCTCTAATTATTAGAGATATTGAACACTTTTTCATATACTTATTAAACACCTGTGTATCTTCTTCTGTAAAGTATCTGTCCAGTTCCTTCAACAGATGACTGGATAAAGGAACTGTGGTAGATATACACAATGGAATACTATTCAGTCACAAAGAAGAATAATATTATAGCATTTGCAGATAAATGGATGGAATTGGAGAATATCATGATAAGTGAAATAAGCCAATCCCAAAAAACCAAAGGCCAAATGTTTTCCCTGGATTATGTTATATAATGGGGGTGGGAGGAGTGGGGGTGAGAGAAGAATGGAAGAACTTTAGATTACATACAAGGAAATGAGAGGGAAGAGGGAGGTATGAAAAATGGTGGAATAAGATAGACATCATTACCCTATGTACATATATGATTACACAAATGGTATAAATCTACATTGTGCACAACCACAGAAATGAAAAGATGTACCCCATTTGTGTACAATGAATCAAAATGCAGCCTGTATAAATAAAAATAAAAAAAATTTTTAAAGTGGCTTACTAGGCAAAAATGGCACAAGTTGTGAAGTTTTCTTAGTTTTGGTTGGCAAAGCTTAAGTGGCATATCTAGTGTTTATAAAGGATCAGATACAATCCTGGATCCTCTAGGCTATCCCATTTAATCCTCACAAGAATCCCCTGAAAAAACATTATGACTTGCATCTTAGAATGGAAATTCTGAGAATGTCACACAACCTTGTCTGAATCTCACCCAAATTTTCCCCACACAACTCTTTATCTACACCCTTTGAGAAATGAAGGGAAAGTTTTCTACTGTTGGGTTAAAATTCCTTTTACTTGCACATATCCTGAAAATTTTCACTAAACATAAAGTGAATATTGAAAAAAATAAAGCTCGATATATTTCCTTTTGTTAAAATACAGAGGGTTCTAGATGGTTTAACCATTCTGCAGATTTGGTTCTGTATTGAGGTCCACATCTTGCTCGCTTTCTTGTCACCTGAAGAGGTTTGTCTCATACCATGGGAACATGAGCACATCTTAGGGAAATGGTTCCCGCCAGATTGTCTACAATTTCCTATGTATATTCTCATTAACTAAGAAAGTAGTATTAAGGCACCAAACTTCCTAATGGCACAAAAAATCCAAAGAACTATAGGTCAAAATTCCTGCCCTGCAAGGCCTTAAAATTAATCCATCTTGTGCTGACATGTATGTGCATGACATGTGGAATACAAATGGCTCACAAGTTACATAGACAAACAAAATGCTTCTGGAATTGAGAAAAGAGAAAGGTCTTTGAAGGATCAGGTTCATTCAGCTTCAGCATCTCTGTCCCCCAATGTTTGTATCCTGTATTAAACATTGTCATCTCTGCTGTTTTCTGATGATTTAAAAATGGCCTTAGCAGCCTGGGCATGGTGGCACACACCTCTAATCCCAGTGACTCAGAAGGCTGAGGCAGGAGGATCACCAGTTTGAGGTCAGCCTCAGCAACTTAGCGAGACCCCATCTCAAAAACAAACAAACAAACAAAGGACTGGGGATGAGGCTGAGTGGTTAAGCACCACTGATTCAACAATCCCCTGTACCAAAAAACAAAACAAAACAAAATGAGTCTTAGTATCCGAGTATCATGGTCTCAGGTTCTGCTGGCCGATTAAGGTACTATAGAAAACTAGTCCAACTAGTTTTCTATAGAGGGGGAAACTGAGGGGAGGGGTGCTAAGTAGCTTACTGAGGATCATATGGACTGTCAATTGATGTACAGACACCTTGGAAAGAGAATGTGCTTTATTTTATATGCTCTTCCTAGCCCCCACAAAGACCTCAGAAAGAAAATATGTTGTATTCTATACACTTCTTTTACAACAGGAGAAGGTCTTCTAGATAAGCTATATTGAAAATATCCCTTTCAGCTGGAAATTAGAACTGGTTCTAAACCAAATGGAAAATATCAAACTGGGAAAATTAAGCTAATAAATCAATCTTTTTTTTAACCATTTTGAAGTCTGAAATGTAAAATTTAACCTCACTGGTGGTAACTCTCCAATCTATAAGAAAAGAGACTTTGACTTACTGATCTTTGTGGTCATTTCCAGTCATGGGAACTAGGATTTAATGATTCTCAATTAACACTCAGCATCATCTTCCTACTGATTTCATACTTTTTAATTTTTTTGAAAGTGTCCATGCTCCATATATTTACTAAATGGCAAAAAGAAATCTATGAAAGGACCCATTGTCTTTCAACTTTGCATGAGCATGAGATCCTTAATCCAACTGGTAGATATACTGACAATGAAGATATTTAAACATTCCTGTGCTGCTACCTCTTCCTTGGTGAACATATTCCATGTGTCTTTGCCGGAATCATATTCAAAGTTACTCAAAGATCTTATAATTTTCCTACTCCATCACTTGGGATACAAGTGATGGTACAAATCAACTTTGGCTTCCTGATAAAGTTCCCACATTTTGGTCCAGATTTGTAAACAGTTTTAATGGCAGCAGTTCCAGGCCAGGAGGGAGGGGGGCTATGCTGGTGTATGCATCTTCTGAAACACTAATTTTATGAAACTAATAACTTTTCCAAAGAATACAGAGAGCAACTTTCAATACTCAGTTATCTCCTAAATGAGTTTGCAGGCTGCTCGCCACAAGCCAGCTTCCACCCAACTCCCGGAGTCTGGGATCTTGACTCCGCATCCTTACCCTGTGTCTGAGCTAGCCTGGCACCCCTACATAGATGTATTTGACTAGAGTCATATCATAAATCACATCCAGATTTCCGTGTTGGGAACTCCACCTGCAGCGGGAGAGATGAAGTAGAGGAAATGAAAGGACAGAAACCTCGAAGAGTGGCTGAAAAAAGAAGGGGAGAAACGGGTAGGCTCAGAAGACCATTCTAGGAGCCCATGATGAACCCCTGGATGTGGGAGGGGAGCACTGCTGTATCAGTCGGGTTCTCAGAGGAACACAACCAAAGAATTTAGAATTGCAAGAGGGGAATTATCAGATGGGCTTACACAGCCTGAGACCCAAGAGCCCCAGAGTGGTTGTCTGCAGAATGGAGAGCCAGGGAAACCAGTAGCTGCTCAGTCAAAGAGGCTGGAAGCTTCTAAATGAGAGAAGCCAGTGAATGAGTCAGTCTCATTTTGGGGCTGATGGACTAAATTCCTCCTTCAAGAGCTACAGATGCAAGTTTGTATTCAAAGGCCAAAAAATCTAGTTTGATGTCCATGAGCAAGAGTAGCTGGCAGTGAAAAACCCCATCTACACCAGAAGGGTCTAGCATGGGCTCATGAGCTTTTCCTTCTGCTTTCTCATTCCATCTGGCCCCAGCTCACGGGATGGTGCTGCCCAGGTTCAGGGAAGTCTTCCCCACTCAGTTGACTGTGTCCTACACACCACGCTTCTCCGAAACCCCTTTTCAGACTGTGCCTAACCATGTCTGTAAGCATTTCTCGGTCCTGGCAAGTTGACAAAATTAACCACCAGGACTACAAATTATAATTAGTTAATACGTTAAGATATTATGTTGCTTTGGGTATGGGGGCGCATGCCTGTAATCCCAGTGTCTTGGGAGGCGACAGGAAGATCACGAGTTCAAAGCCAGCCTCAGCAAAAGCAACGTGCTAAGCAACTCAGTGAGACCCTGTCTCTAAATAAAATGCAAAATAGGGCTGGGGATGTGGCTCAGTGGTCCAGTGCCTCTGAGTTCAGTCCTTGGTAGCTGGAAAAAAATATTACATTGAAAAATGATAGCCCAGTAAATTATGATGATTTCAAATGCAATTGATAAAATGGACAGTGATTGGGAAATGAGGGAAATGAGTTAAGAATCTAGAGTGGGGCACAGATTTTGTCAGCTCCAATTCACCTTCTACCCTGCCACTTCTAATTTTTTTACTTTTAGGCAATACACTCAATTTTTCTAAACCTCAGTTGATTTGCCTACACTAAAAATTGCTTTAGAACAATATAGAGAGGATTAAATTAAATAATCTGCATAAGATGGTAGACACATAAGGTGATTGTTGAATCAAGGGTAGAGGTTTGGTTTGGTTCAGGAGAATTAGGTAGTAGGAAGGACAACAGTTTATTTAAAGCTAAAATTTATTTAAAAACAGGATGCCAGTGTCAGATAATAATTTCACCTCATTTAAATGTACAATTCTCCAATCTAGTATAGAAATTCCATAAACAAAAGAAAAAAGTTCTGGACAAAAGGGCAGTTTACAAGTGTAACATTTGTAGAATTCAGTGATAATGACTCATACATTTACTACAAGCATCAAGTAAGAAATAAAATGCAATCATCTATGGCATAAAAGTGATATACTTAGAGGCAGAGCAAAACAAAAATATTGTGCAGGATCTCTATGACCCATAACTCTAAGGGCCTAAGAAGTACCCAGAGTCTGGTTACTCCCCAGACCAATATCTCCATGCATAACAGTGTCTCCCCCTGGCACTGGGAACAAGAACAGACAGGATCTAGAACACGGAGATACAATTGGTACCAATGAAAACAATCCTTTTACCTCTTTGCTAGAAATTGCATTTTGTCATGCACGACTGAATTTAGAGAGGCTGGTCTCTGTCTCCAGATTAGTTGTCAAGAATTGCCTACCAAAACCAGCATAGAAAGTAGTCAGAACTAGGTGCAAATGTCAGCCTTGGGCCAGTCATTTATAAACTGCTTGCGGTCTCAACTTTCTCTTTGGTAAAAATGTACAATAATACAAAAGCCAGTTCTGGTCCCTTGTCTCTTCTTAACTCCTAAGGCCTGAAGGCCTAGATCAGCTCCAAGTGGTTCCTTTTCCATATTGACAAGGCAAGAAAGCCTCCCAGATACCCTTGTCTGCTCCTGCTCTTGATTACCACGTTAGGCTACAGCCTATATTTTGTCTACTACATACTGTAACCCGCAGATCATACTTATTCCCATCTCACAGAGTTGTCAGCTTCATGGTGGATCAGACTTTCTGATTGCATTTACTAATCTTATGGATGGATCCTTGGTAGTAGAAATTGTACTAGTTCTGGTTTCAGAAAGATAAGCTTCCAATTTCACTGGATGTGTGACTTTGGGTAAGTTTTATAACCTTCCAGAGACTCAGGTAACTATCACAAAATATTTAATACTCCAGAAGTTGTTTCATTTATCACCCACTCACACCTTCTCTGGGCCTAATCAACTTGCATCCATGCTTCCATTATCTGCCTGTGGTTTCTTTCTCTGACTCCTCAGCATCTGGCAGATTCTCATGTCCAAATTTATCACCTAGTCCAGTGACTCATGATCATTTGATTGGGCCTTAATACTGGCAATAAAAGGGAATTCACCAAGGTAGACTCTTCCCCGAAGAGGTGGAGGCCAGGACTACCAAGAATTAATTCTTTCTGCTTTGTAGCAGTGTGTGTGTGTGTGTGTGTGTGTGTGTGTATACACACATGTGCATGCATGCAAATAAGAGAGTAGTGTGTATGTGTGTATGCCTGTGTGTGCACACAAATGTGTCCAAATAGAGAGGCAGAGTGGATTTTAGGAGTCCTGGAAAGACCTCTCTACTCCTTCCACATTCTGCTGGAAATTTGCAGTTATAGCCTAAACTATATCTTCTAGAGGAATTCATTATATCACATTCAATTTTTTCCCCTTGACTCACTTATCAATGCCACACAGATTCACTGTTTACTTCAGGCCAGGCGTGAACAGTTCACAGATAACTGTTTTTATACAACTAAGTTGTAGAGGATCAAGAATCTAAATAAAGGGCATATGAAGAGACTTAAAGTTAAAGGGTCTTGGCCTCACATGACCCTCTCCATTGATTTGTGTGGAGTCTTATCTGAAGAGTTCTCAGAGGAAGAAGTTAAAGGTGTTTTTTTGGTGCTGGGGGTTGAACCCAGGGTCTTGTGGCTGGTAGGAACAGGCTCTACCACTGAGCTACATCAAAATCCCTAAAGGAAAGAATTTTTTAATGAGATGGGGTTATTTTAGTGTCAATGTATGTCCCAGGGTTGGGAAAGAAAATCTCCTCACTACAGGATAAAACATATGTTGGCTTTAAATCACTGAGGACCCCAATGACTCTGTTCCAGGAGAGATACTAATACTCTCAGGGACTATCAGTACTTGTTGTTTGGGTACTAACATAATCATGAAGAGCAGCATGAACAAGGATCATAGTCAGGTTTCAGACAAGGGTGTAATTTCACGAGACGTGTGACTTTGGGCAAGTTTCGTGACCTTCCAGAGACTCAGTAACTATCATAAAATATTAATACTCAAAAAGTTGTTTCATATATCACCCACCCACAGCTGCCCCATCTGATATTAAAATATCAGTTTTAATAGCAGGAAAGGAAAATGCCATATGCAGGCAGCATATAAAGGAAAGTGACAGACTAAGTGTGTAACTTAGATGTAAAGTTTGTGCTCAGCATGCCTTGAGCTCAATCCCCAACAACAACACACACACAGAAGAGTAAATGAAAGTGGCCCAGTCTGACAGGAGGCCCATGGTAGAGGCACTGTGTCTGTAGTTGACTAACTTGTACCTAACCACATATAAGACATCCCTGAGACTTTAGAAACCACGGATTAAGATTTTTGCAAGGCAATGACATGATGTATTAACAAGTAGAGTCAAAGAAGACAGCAAGGTTAGGATCATTACTGTCAACACGATCCCTTATTTAACATAACAGGAATGTTTGGGAAACACCGGTTACACATAATTACTGATTTATTTGGGTTAACAAGATGTTACCACTGGGAGAATTAAAAAGGATATTATCAGTCCTTTCAACTATAATACTATATAACTTTATCAGATTGCTTTTCTAAGACCAAGCGATGGTCTGCATCAGCTTCTCTGTAAGAATGTGAGTTCTGAGTGACAGTAAAATACATTAAAAAACAGTAAAAGTAGAATGTATTTTTGTCTTCTTTCCAAGGAGGGGCATGTCCACATAGAGCAAGAATGATCAAGATTCCCACAGACTTAATGCAGCAAAATGTTGTGATGCATCTGGGCGACAAGAAAGTACATTAACAAAGTTTAAAAATGTCAAAAGGGAGCTCAGGGGTCCAGACAATTCAGACTGGAAATTTAGACTTGGCAAAGGAGGACTTCATACTCGATCTTCTTCATCTCAACTGAGTATAATTTTCCTTTTGCTTTTCACAGACTGCCAAATCCTGCCATCCATTGACATCATCCCATGAAACCTGGACCATTGAGATCATGGCAGGTGATGGAGCGGAAGGGACACCTGAGGCTTGGAACCTGAGTCTCTGCCCTTTCAGCCTTTGTCTATACATCAGTTAAAATTGGCATAACTGGCCAGTCCCGCCCTGGTGTGTCTTCCTTAATATTTCACAGTCATTTAATTTATAGTAGATATGTATACTTTATAAGAGAAACAAAATGAAAACTTTATAGAAATGTGTTTCCAAATATTCTCCTTTCCATTATTAATTAATATTTGCTGTGTACTTGCAAGAAACATGCAAAGCACTATAGCATTGGCTTAAAAAGGCAATTTGGCTTCTACTATGTTAATCCAAATGTTCCAATTAGTTTAGTGCTTTCATAATTATGTATAATTCAGTTTGCATTTATGCAGGAAGTGTTTATTTCCATAATTGTAACAAGCACTTAAATTAATTACACTCTAACCTCTTGATTCTATGGGCCAACTGTTGAGTCTTTTTGTTAATATTTTAGAGTCATGCCTTTTTATTTTTGAATTTTCCCCCCTGTCTTTGATGTGTTGTTTCTCATCCTTGTTTGGAATTCTCTATGGAATATTCTCAGAATCATCTTGTAGTTTTCTTTCATGACTGAAACTTTGCATTTTAACAGTTGTCTGGAGATAGTTTCTTCCTTGTGAAATATCAGTTTTAATAACAGGAAAGGAAAAATGCCATAAATCTGCACTAACCACATAAAGCTGAAGTCTCTGAGAGACTGATTAACATGGAGACTCTACACAGGTTTTTCAATAATTAGAGGCTGTGCTTGCGTGGAGCTGCCACTGCTCCGGCCTTGAAACCATTTCCCAGGGCAGCCGGCAATTATTACAGCCTGGAGTACGTTTCTCAGATTCTATGCCTCCAGCTATTGAAGCTGTTTTCAAATAAAGGTCTCTTAATTTCACAAAAAGTTAACATCAGCCTGGATGAACAACACTTTTCTGCTAATACCTTTGCTACTTTGCTGGGAAAGGGTCCTTGGAGAGAAGCCAATTAGAAATTCCTAATTTGTTGTTCATCCACCCATAAAAGGTTAAGAACATTCTGGTCTCTGATTACATGAACCGAGCAAAGGGCAGATTCGGCCTCCCGCAGCGCCCTAGCTAACCACCTGTCCTCTCAGCAAATGCTGCTGATAATTCTCTCTGGGGCACAGGAGGGAGTGGTCAGTTGA
Organism: Sciurus vulgaris; assembly: GCF_902686455.1. Classification (NCBI taxonomy): domain Eukaryota; kingdom Metazoa; phylum Chordata; class Mammalia; order Rodentia; family Sciuridae; genus Sciurus; species Sciurus vulgaris. The sequence goes on from NC_136469.1 coordinate 25,219,433, forward strand.
GTGGTGGGATTGAGTATTTATTTTTATGTTTCTCTAAATAAATTTCAGGTGACAAACACGGTATGGAAAGTATTGTCTTTTTCCCCATTTGGGGTACAGTGATTAGTGCCCTATCAACCTGCAATAAATGCTAAATCTTAGCTATGACGATTTTTAGGGGGAAAAGCATATGTTAAGTCATCAGTCGTAGCCACGGAACTCTGCTTTGGGATCCTTGTATGGTCTGGATGTAATAAGGAGGACCTGTGAATAACATGACCTTGGTGTTAGCTACAGTTATTGTTATCTTGTATCAATGAGTGCTGATGAAATTTTGGCAACATGAGAAAACTTAAAAAACATAAACTTTCTACCTGATGGACTTGCTATCTAAACAAGCGACACATCAGACACATGCCAAGAGAAAATTAACCTCATCAGTCACAGGCAACGGACTTGGCATTTGATGATTCTTAGTGCTTTCTGTTCTGCCAATTGACCAGTTTAATTTCTCCAAATGGGCAAATCCAGTCCAAAATAAAAGTCTCTTTAAGCTGGAATGATCTAGGGGATAGGTGTCAGTGAAAAAAGGGAAAAGCAAAGAGAGAGAAGAAAATCAAAGGAGAAGAAAACTGAGACTGTGAAGCCAACCCAGGGGTGGCCAACTCTGGCAGTCCAGATGAATTTTGATAAGATAGAATCATGACGGTCTAAAGTGGAGCAAGTTGAATCCGTTTGGTAGGTCGATCAGTTCAGCTTGCCCTATTATTTGAATGTAAAAGGGACACAGAAGTATTGATTTTTATCTCTTTGGGGGAATTAAAATCATCCATTGCCCACAGCCTTCAACCGATTGACTTTTGATGCATCGTCCTGGATGAATAAAATCCAGGTGGTTAGGTTATTAAGCCCACCTAACAATTGAATTCTGATAAGACTGATTTCTAATTCTCACAGCATTGTGTCTCCACCCAAATTTTGATTTCATTTTGTCATATTTTTTTCAAAACAGAAATTTCCAGCAATATATGCTAAATCATATGTACGATTCAAAATATGTATCCCCTGAGCTTGCCTCCTAATTTTGATCCATGTTTCTACAAAGATAATTCATATCCTCCTGCTGTCCAGCCCAAGTAACTGGGTCTGTGGGCCAGTGCACCAGATTAGGCAAGGGTTTTATCCAAAGACATGCTATGTGAGAGAGGATAAGGTGGAAGCCAGTTCAGGCTGGGACATCATCAGGCTGCAATGCAGATCTGACCCAGGGTGTGGGGTAGAGTGCTGTGAAGTCTCTGCAAAGCCTCATGGGAGTTTTCAAGCCTAAATGGGCTGTGAGAGTAGCCCATGTCTTCCAGGAATTGTCCTGTTTCAGTGTAACCATCACGCTCATCATTGGTTGCAGGCAGCTTATGAAAAGGCTGGATTCTGAAGAAATGCACTGATGGACTTTAAAACGCAGCATCTGAGGCGCTTGGTGAAAAGTACTCCCCACAGTTGCAGACTGTGAGGTGAGTTTCTCATGACTGGCCAGCAAAGTGGAGAAATATTACTGAAAATCCATTCAGCTGAGACTCCAGAAAGGCCACACCTTAGGACTTGGACTTCTCTAACCCCAGGGGAGGGGCTGTTCCAATGCCCCAGCAAAATCTGAAATCAGGTATTGCTAGAGTCAAGTTGTTTCATCCAAAAATTAACCTTCTACCAGCAGGAAACAAATGAACAAAACTAAACAAATCTTAACATTCTTTAAAGGAAGATATTAAAATCCAGATTTTCAATAATTTAGAATTCAGTCTTTGACATACAATAGAACATGATGAGTCAAAGAATCAGAAAAAATGTCACCTAAAACATATACCAGAGATGGCATTGAAGTTTTCAGATAAGATCTTTGCTATAGCTATTACAATGTGTTCAGGAATTTAAAGAAGAAATGGAGATGATGAGTGAGCAGGTATTGCATCATAGAAGAAAAACAGCAACAATAAAAAAAGAGAATGGAGATGCCAGAACTGAAAAATATAATGAGAACAGAGAATTTCAATGCATAGGTTAACAGCTGGACACTGTAAGAAAAAGTCCATCAATTCTGAAAATAGATTAAAAGAAACCATCAAACTAAAATACACAGAAGAGGAAAAAAAACAAACAAACCAATCATAGGGCTTTCAGTGACTGTGGGAGTTGGAGGTATAGCTCAGTGGTAGAGTGCACGATGGGCATGTGCGAGAGCTTGGGTTCAATTCCCAGCACTAGAGCGGAAAAGGACATGACTTTCAAGAAGTTTACTATATGCATATTTGAAATCCAAAAGAAGAGAAAAGAGAAAGAGCCTAGGACAGAAAAAAAATTAAAGAAATAATTGTTGAAAATTTTCCAAATTTGACTAAATACAATAATCCACAGTTCCAGGCAACTCAAGCAGAAAGGTTTTTAGGTTGAAGAAAAATGATCCTGGATGGAAATATGGATATATAGGAAAGAATGAGAAGTACCCGAAATAGGAAAAATGAAGGTAAAATAGGACAATATTTCCTGCATATAAATTTCTTTAAAAACAACTGATGGTTTAAAATTTAAAAAAATATATGATGAGGTTTATAGCATAAAAGGAAGCAAAATATGACAATGGGACTTATGATAAATGGAAACTGCTGCTAAAAAGGTGTTTATATTATGCCTGAAGTGACATAAAATAACCTCACAACAGACTAGATCAGTTAAGGATGCATATCATAGTCTTTAGAAAAAACCACTAGGAAAGCTAAGAGATCAACAGAGAAAATAAAATTGCACTTTTATTTGAGAATAAAAATTCAGAAAAAGAGTTGCTGAGTAATCCAAAATAAGGAAGGAAAGGAGGAAAGACAGGAATGCAGACTAAAAGAAGCGAAGAGCAGGATGGTAGATTTAAACTCTAAATGTAAATGGCCTAAAAGTTTCATTTAAAAAGCAGAGATTGCCCATTTGGATTGTTTTAAAAATCAGAACCTAACTATATGCTGTATGCAGCAAACACACTTTAGCATAAATATACAGATTAAGTTAGAAGTAAGAGATGGTAAGATTTGTAATGTAACACAATGAACAATAAGAAAGGTCAAGAGCTTATACTGCCATCAAAGATTATAAAGGAAGGTGAATTACCAGAGGAAAAGGTTGGGTGGTGTATAATGATTTTTTTTAAAAAGCTATTTTAAAAAAAGGAAGATTCTAAACTTGTGTGCAACTAATACCTGAGCTTCAAAATGCCCAAAGCAAAAACTGATGGAAAAGAAAGGAAAAAGATAGAAAGCCATGATTATTGATGAGATTCTATCTCTTCTCTCAGACAGTGGCATAACATGTGGGTAAAATTCCTAGTAAGGGAAAGGAACATTTGAGTCATTTTGTCAACCAATTAGCACAAGCATTAGTTATAGAACACTGCACAAAAGAACTATGGAATATATACACCTTCTTAAGTGTAATAGAATATTTAATGAGATATACCATCTGTTGAGAAAAAAAGAAAAAAAGAAAATGTAATTTCAAAGGATTAAAATTATATAAAATATGTTCTATGCTTATAATAGACAAATTAGACATCAAAAACAAATAAATTATCTGGAAATTCTTCTACATACTTGGAATTTAAGCAAATATTTCTAAGTGACCCATAGATCAAAGAAGAAATCTTAAGAAATATTAGAAATATACCAAAATTTTAGGACATAGCTAAAGAGATGCTTGAAGTAAAATTCACGCATTTTTAAAAAGGACTTGATTCATTTATCTCATTATTTAAGTATAGAAAAAGAGGAAAATATGCCAAAAGAAAGCAAATAATAAAGTTAAAATAGTAAAGTAGGATGACTGTTTTAATTTGTAGATGACCTGATCAGATACTTAGAAAATACTGAGGAATCTACAAAAATTCTGCCATAAAATTAACAAGTGCACTTAGCAAGATCACAAGATAAAAGGTTAGCATGTATTATATTTCTTACTTGTTGAAATAATTGTGTAATTGAGAAATAAAAATTTAAAATACCACCTAGATAAGTATCAAAAGGACCCAAAAATGTTTAGGGATAAATGTAACAAAAGATGTAAAAGATTCTTACAATTAAAAATATAAAGCATTGTTGATAGAAATTAAAGAAGGCTGAAATTAATTGAGATCATTTCATGTTCATTGGTTTAGAGATTCAATAGTATTATATATAACCTTAGTCAATCTAATATTGACCTATTAAGTCAATGCAATTCCAATCAAAATCCAAGGGGCTGTTTTTGTAGAAATTTGTAAGCTGATTTATATGAAAAATGCAAAGGACCTAAATTGTGAAAATAATTTTTAAAGAGTTAGAGGACATATACTGCCTGCATTCAAAAATAATGGCAGTATGACATTAGCTTAAGGAGAAGTATCTATATCCATGGAGCAGAGTATATTAGCCAAAGATAGATCCAAACTTAAAAGCTCAATTAAATTTTAACATTCGAGCTTGCCCAATTTCATGGGAGAAGTGAAAATCTTCCCAACAAATAATGCTGGCACAACTGGATTCCATTTGGAAAAATGTAAATTTGACTCTTACCTCACTCCATACACAAAAATGTATTCGAAATGTGTAATACACATGAATGTAAATGCTAAAATAAAGTTTCTAAAAGAATTCTTAGACAATTTCTTTCATGATCTTGGAGTAAACTAAGATTACTTAGAAAGTGTTAATCATAAAATTATCAATAAATGCAAAATTTAGAATATTTGTTCCTCAAAGTGCACTTAGAAGTAGTCCTGATGGCACACACTTGTAATCCCAGCAACTTGGGAGGCTGAGGCAGGAGGATCCCACATTCAAGGCCAGCCTCAGCAACTTAGCAAGACCCTGTCTCAAAATGAAAAATAAAATGGACTAGGGATGGAATTTGGTGGGTTAGCAACAAAATGAAACAAAACAGAAAAGAGAACACTTAGAAAATGAAAAGGCATGAAGTAGAAAAAAATCTTTCCAATACACACATTCGAAAATGGACTTGTATCCCAAAATAAAAACAATTCCTGCAAATAACCAATTATTTAAAACCAAAAGCTCAGTTTAAAAATAGGTGAAAGTCTTCAACACATTTCACAAAGAGAAACATATAAATGGCTAATAAACACCTGAAAAAATTTTAAATTCATTAGTTATCAGGGAAATGCAAAATAAAATTACACTAAGACGGGTAAAATTTTTTAAAAACGTTAAATACTCTTGGGGAAGTAGAGTAAATTCTTATACATTGCTGGCAGGAGTGTTAAACTGGAAAAACATTTTGTTATTTCACATAAAGTTAATCACCTATTTTACACATTTATTATTATGCAGAAATTAAGACATTTATCCAAAAAGATTTATGCAAGACTCTTAGTGGCAATATTCATTCACATTAATTCCAAGTGGGAAACAATTCAAATATTTACCATTTAAAGAATAGGTAAGTAACAGACTATTCATAAAATAATATATAAATTGGCAATAAAAAGGAATAAATTATTGAAATACTCACAAGCACATTGAGCAAAAGATGCCAGACCTAAAACAAAAAGACCTTCCTGTATGATTCCACTTTCAGGAAATCGTAGGACAGGCAAAACTAATTTATGGTGATCCAAATCAGAAAATAGTGATTGTCTTTGAGAGGGCAGAAATTAACTAGTTCTGAGCACCAGAGGACTTTCTCTATATTTCATTGAGGGTATGAGTTGCACAGGTGTATGCATTTGTCAAAATTCATTGAAATGCGAGCACCGTGCATTTTAGTATGTGCAAATTTACCTCAATAAAATGAATGATTCATTAAAAAATAATTTGATATTTTATTTAGCTAGTAAAATAGAAAAACTATCTCCACTAGGTGAACAAGCAGAAATTTTAATTTGATGCGTGTTTGTTTAAATTCAGTTTCAAACTCTGCTTTTTTCTGACTACTAATAGTGGATTTCTTAGATAATTTATTGAGTTTATTATTAAGCTCCTTAATAATAAACTTTATTATTATTAACAGCAACCTTTAAATGTGCACTGACTTTTACTTGTAATTTTACTATCATCAAATATTTGTGCCTCTGTCTTGGCACAGCACTGCCTATCCTGTTTCAGTTGATCTTGGATAATCAATTTACGATGGTGAGATGCATAACAGTGTTTTGTAGTTTTAAAAGTTTTGTTCCATTTGTTTTGATTGTTTTCATTTCAAATTTATTGTTACCAAGGTCTATTACATGAATAAGATATAGCTTTAAACTACGTATGTGTTTGCTTACATCGTGTATGATTCAAAGGCATAACCTATAAAAAATACCAATAATTTTAATTTTTAAAAAGATCATGAGAAAAATACACACACACACACACACACACACACACACACACCCTCTTTTGATACTGGTGCTTACCCAGTGCCTGGAGATAAATATGTATTTTCCTTAGCAAAGGAACTAATCTGAAGGAATATTGAAGTGTTGACTGAAGGGAAAAATTGTGGAGTAAAGGTATATGCCCCAGGGTTAAGTCTTGCTGCATGTTTTAAAGGTGGTTTGGCCATTTGTTGGACAGTTTTCTTCACTATTATAAATGCCAGACCCAACCACCTTATAAAGCTTATTTGGACTCACATTTTTGAGGTTCCAGTTGGCCCCTCGCTTTGGCCCAGTTTTGAGGCAGCACAACATGGTGGGAGGTCATGGAGGAGCAAAGCTACTCAATTCAGAGCCAGGAAGCAAAAGAGAAAGAAGAAGGGAGCAGGGTCCCAGAGCCCACCTTGTAAGCATACCCTGAATGACCTACAGACCAGACCTTACTAGTTCCCATATCTTAAAGGCCCCACCACCTCATAATAACATCACCCTGAGGACCAGGCCTTCAACAGATGTGCTATGGGGAGACATTTAAGATCCAAAAAGCAGCAATCATGAATTTTGGAAAATTTTAATGGAGTGTGCAGAAAACAATACACTCATACAATCAATGAAACTTTATCTTTTGGTAAATCGTGAATTTATTCCCATAAACACATTTTCTGTAAACATGGTACAACAACATTCAAACCTGCCTCACAGCTGGAGACCCCAATCCAGAAGTTATGATATGATAAGGCACAGATCAAGTAGGTAGTTTTGTTTGGAAGAGCAACATAGAAAGTCCAGATACTTGGAACAAATCTCCATCTTAGGAGTAAAGAAGCTGAGAGTAACTTCTTAGTTTTTTTCAAAACATTGACTGGAACACATCTTCTTTAAGACAAGCTATATTAAAACTGTCCAAATGCTTGAGCATATGTTCTTCTCATGGAGGAAATCATTTGAACAATGTTAAAATGAACTTATGAATTTAAATTTGTAGGTTCTTTTCTTTATTTCAATCTCTTGGTGAAATGAGTTCTGAGTGGAATAAAAACATGTTCTAGGATTAAATACATTTCATCTTATGTACCTTGCTGTTCTGTACAGTTTGATGACATAGACGTGGACTACGTTCTCCAAGTATTGACTTTTCCCTCTGGCTGCACAATGGACTTTCCTGGGTAGTTTAGAATAACACACATTTCTGGGCACCACCCCCTGAGACTTTTAATTGGGAAGAGATGCAGCAAGACATTAGGGTTTTTAAAAGCTTCCAGGGTGATTTTAACGTACAGCAAAATTTGAGAACCATTGCTTTAGAAAGGAAGAGGTAAATGTTCACAGGTAGAGGAACTTCCTGTGTTGGAATTCTGTAATAATCTGAGTAGTTTTAATAAAAAAATGTGATAGCTGATTTTATAAATAGGTTCAGATGTAGAAGACAGAAACTACTCTATAATTGAAAAAGAAATGAATTTATTTTGGAGTATTAGATACCTTAAAGATCATTGGACAGCTGAAGAATTTGACCATATGTTGAGTTTTAGAAATACCTTACAGCCATGTTTCAGAACTGAGCCATTAGGGATCTGTGTGAAGTGGAATTATGAAGGTATTGACAGAGTTGCCAACTCCCAACAGCCATCTCCTCTCCCCAGACGAGGGAGGTAGCAGCTGGGCAGTGGCCGTGGTCAGGAAGTCACCGCAGAACACCTAAGCACCTCAAAGATGGGCTTGAAAAATGCAGAGCAGTTTTCTTTGAGCCAGAATTAGATGAGGAGACCTCAGGAGGGTGGGAGGAAAGTGGGAGACCCTTTTGAGGAACACGGGTGATCTATGCAGAGAGAATGACAATGTCGAAGGTACAGAGAGGCATGAAAGAACGTAGCACCAGTACAGGGGTCTGTAAGCAACTGAGGACAACAGGAGTAAAGGATGAGAGTGGTGGACTGGTAAGAAATGAGAAAAGATTGCCAGGTGCTGTGGCTCATGCCTATGATCCCAAAGGCTCGGGAGCCTGAGGCAGGAGGATTGCAAGTTTGAGGACAGCCTTAGCAACTTAGTGAGACCCTGTCTCAAAATAAAAAAACAAAGAAAAAGGTTGGAGATGTGGCTCAGTGGTTAAATGATTCTGGGTTCAATCCTCAGTACTGAAGAAAAAAAAAGAAAGAAAAGAGAAAAGAAAGAATCCATGCTAGTGGGCAAGGTAGGGAGGGTGTGATCCTGTGTGATATGTAAATTTGAAATTTTGGAAACACAATGGGGACCTCAAAGGCATCCCAATGCTGCAGCCAAGGGCCCAGATCTGGAGCTCAGCACCCAAGTTGGCTGTGCAATCTCAGTTCCCTGTCACTCAACCAACTTCCTTGTGCTCTGAGTACCCCTTTAGTGACAGGGAGAGAAATAACAGTTCCTTTCTGATGGATTCTTCAGGATGATTAAATGAATTAATAGATGCAAATGCTTAGAGTGTAGCATATCACGCAAACTTTATAAACCTTTGTCATTGTTATTATTTATTTGAAATACAAAAGAATGAAAGAAAATCACCCAGAAATAATGCTATAAGTCATAGGTCATTTACTCCCCTCCAAACCACACAAGAATGTGGTTTGTTGAGAATTCCTCTACTAAAGTCCACATGCTCTTGTAAGTGTTCAGCAGCAGGACAGATGTTGCAAACCTGGACTAAAGGAGAAACAGAGAGAAGAAGATACAGAACCTAGAAATAATTAGGAGGTCAAGTGGATAGGACCTGGTAACCAGTTGACTTTAAGGAGAGAAGATATCGAGAACGATTTGAAGATAACTGAATGCTGTGCCACAGATTGAGATGGAAAGAAGGGAGAGAAGAAAGAACAGGAGAAGGGCACCCAGGTTCACTCCTGGGTGACTAACATTGGGAGTCAGTGTTCCAGAAGCAGTTGATGTTATGGTTTTGGAGCATGAGAACATTCAGGGGCAGAGGGACAGATTGGTGAGGCAGTCAAATTTGGGGTGCAGATGATTTGCCCAGGAGATGATCTAAGGAAGGAGCTTAAAGAGTGTTGTCAAAGCAAAAGAAGAGCTATTCTATTAGAAAATGGTGACAGAGGCACAGGGCTCAGAAGGGACCCTAAATCAGAATCCCTCCCTGACTTCTGTCCTCATGTCCAATCGTTTCTACCGGCAAGTCACCTGGGCCTCACTGAGTGCCAGTTTCCTTCTGTAAGAAGTAGGTAACCTTTGGGCTGCTGACCTAAAGCGTGGTGGTAGGGCCCAAACAAGGTGACTTATAGCGAAGCATAGAAAACTTTCTTAAAAAATGTGAGACTGTATTATTAAACAAAGCGATACAGTTAGCTTGATTTTGTATTGTAAGCCTAGAAAGTGTTTAATCTGAAGCTGAAGAGAAGAGATGGGCAGGGAACGGGATGGGGTGGGGAGGGGGAGAGAACAAAGGAAGATGGCAGAACTCCAGGTACTCACCCATCTTGTGGAAGGACAGGAGCCCCTAATCACCCCACTGGGAGCTCAAATGCGCACCTTTCATCCCCCGGCAGGCGGAGGGCGCTCCTTCCATCCAGCATAGTCTCATTTACCTGGTTTTGCAGGTACCGTGGCTGCTGCTACTTTCCTGCGAAACTATTTCCAAAGCCACTAATAAAAAGGTAACTCGCTGTGTGCTATGGGAGATGACAAGCGTGCCTGGGGATGAATGATGGGTAAAGGATTGTCATTTCTCTTCTCAAAATCAGGCTATCATCGCTCGCGTGGCTTGGCACCTGTGGCTTGTTAGCGATTCGCCCACCCGTTCGCCGTCGTCCCCCGTGGGGTAGGTTTGGGCTGTCGCCTTTCTTTCGTCTGTCTTCACTCGGTTTCAGGGCACCCCAAAACCTATTTGAGAAGATGCTTTAAAATCAGCTTTATTTTCCTTTCCAACATTTTCTCCCACTTGGTTTTTAAGTACGATTTCATTAGCCTTTAATCTGGGCTTTAAGGAGAAATGGGAGCGGCAATCCCGTTGGGTGTGATTATTTTGGTTATACTGGGATTGCATTTTGGAATAAAGCATTTTATATTGATTCACATTAGAAACGGTAATTGGACTTTAAAAATGGTTCCAAGTAGCTTGCACCAACAACAGTGCCTTGTCCTTTGATAAACAATATTAACAATAACAAATTTATTTTTTCATTTAAAATGTGGCATGTAAGGGTCCAAGCATTTCCTATGAATCATTTCATCTAATCATCATCATAATGCTATGATTATCCCCATTTTACAGTTGAAGACAGTGAGGCACAGAAGTTAAGTACTGTGCTCATTTAATGTATGTAATGTAAATACTTTTATATTTTATAAAAATTCAAACAGTTCTACAAACAGCTAAATTCTCCCCCAAACTGCAATACTCTTTAATACTCAAGCTTGGAAATGTTTAATGAATACTCCATGTCTATGAAATTAAGGGCAAATACCTTATCCTAACATGCGAGAGCTCTCAAATTCTGATCCTAACTTCTTTCTCCAGCCCTATATCTCATGAATTCCCTAACTCAATGGTCCTCAATCAGGGGTGCTTTCACCCCCAGGGGACTATTTGGCAATGTCTGAAGACATCTGGGGTGATCTTGACTTGCAGGTGTTCCTGGCATCTAGTCCATAGTAGTCAGTGATTCTCTTTTTGGGGGTGAGGTACCAGAGATTGAACTCAGGGACACTCAACCATTGAGCCACATCCCCAGCCCTATTTTGTATTTTGTTTAGAGACAGGGGCTCACTGAGCTGCTTAGCACCTTGCTGTTGCTGAAGCTGACTTTGAACTCGCAGTCCTCCTGCCTCAACCTCCCCAGCTGCTAGGATTACAGGCATGCACCACCACATCCTAAAATGCACATAACAGTCCTCTTGCAACAAAGAACACTGACCTAAACTTTCAAAACTGCCAAGGTTGAGAAACCTCACCTTCTCTTACTCAACCAAATGGGATGACTCGGGGCTCCTGACATAGTTCCTGGGCATTTTGTCTTTGTAGCCATCATACATCTATTCCTTCATTAAATATTCCTAGAGCATCTGCCATGGGCCCCATCAGAAGATGAGATCCTGTCCCCGTCCCAAATCAAAACCCTGCCTGGTTACCTAGGACACACACCCACATACAGAATTGTGTACTACTTATATATGCATGCTTCCATTAAAATCACCAACAGGGTTAAACAAACAATACCTCTCTCAAATGCCATTTCCTTCATGAGCTTTATCTTTGCTCTTCTATAGTCATTTTTTTTAAAGTAAAATTCCATGATATGGCCAGGCAAGCAGCATATGCCTGTAATTCAAGAGCTTGGGAGGCTGAGGCAGGACATTTGCAAGTTCAAAGTCAACCTTAGCAGCTTAGTGAGGCCTTAAGCAACTTAGCAAGAACTTATCTCTAAATGAAAATATATTTTAAAAGCGCTGGGGATATAACTCGGTGATTAAGTACCCCTGAGTTCAACCCTCAGTATCCCCCCCAAAAATTACCACTATGATATAAAGGTCTTGACAGTGAGTGGAAATTCATCAGAGTTTGTTCCTGACAGATTACATATGAATACTTAAGTACCATTTTTCCATGGGAGAAATGTTTAAAAATCTCAAATTTCCTTGTCTCATTTTGTAAAACAGCTTAATTTTCATTCCCAGCGAGTTGTTACTATTACTCTTCTAAGTCACACTTTGGGATGTGATCCTGGCTAGTCGTTGAAGTTCTGGTCAGCTCAACACGGGATTTAAAAAGGAGAGTGCTGTGGCCATGTGTAAGGACTTGCATCTGTCAGTTTGCACGGTGTTCCATTCTAGCACTGAAATTCATAGAGATTAATTCAATTAGATCGTACTGAATGTGGCGAGGAGCCAGTCACTGCGTTAGACTCTGTGACTCAGAAGGAAGCACTGCGTGCTCTTTCTTCCACTGAGGTCAAGTGAACGTTTTTAATACTTCAGAAAGTTTTATTGTGGCAGTGGCGAAATCATTTCCATGGTAGAACATTCCGATGACTGGGTGACATAGAGATAACGGTAAGTGTAATGAGGGGCCACTTCTTTTTAGAACTGTACCAGAAACGTAAGGAGAGGGAACTTGCATGGTGTGAATTAGCAGGCCTTAACAATGATGTTGAATACCAGGGTAAATGGAAATGACTGGTATAGTCCTACAATCTATATTTGAACAATATCCTCTATCATCCCCAAACTATTTCTTAATGTGCCTAAACCCCCATATTTTAACGCATTACCAAGTTTAGAGTTATGAGAATATATGATATATGTCCATGAAATTTGACCCTCTCCTCTCCTCTGGTTCAAGTATTAGGTTCAGAGTAAGTAATTTCTACCTTCTCGGTTGACCTGAAGTTTTTGAAACTTACTTTTGGATGTACAATCACATGGCTTCAATGCAAAAACAACAAACAAACAAAACCCCAAAACAAACAAAACAAAACAATTGCCTGTCTTTATTGGAGGATTATATAGATGACACAAGAGTCAGACTATGTCCATCGAGAACCACAGGACACATGCTTGTGCCCTCTAACCTGTGTCTGCTTCTTGGGAATTCTCTCCTGACATCATTGTCCCTGTGACTGTTTTCTCTTGCCATAAAAATGTGGAGTGATTTTGCTTCTCTAGGGTGGTGGGGCTTGAGTAAGTTAAGGGAAGAGGACATCATGTTGTATATTTTAAATATGCAAATAAAAATTTTATTAAAAATTTAAAAAAAAGAAGAGGGGAAGACTGGAAAATTAAGTGCTGGAACATAAAACAGGATAATTTGAATCAAGGAAGAAGAAATACCATGTTCCTGAGTATAATGATCCTTGTAGCATCTTTGCAGGTAATAAAAATAATTCTAGTTTCTTAAATTTTAGTGGCCCTGAGATTCATAAGAGGATTTATTATAAATGTACCATGGTCATCCTCAAACTTCCGGTTTTATGTGAATTACCTGAGAACCATGTTAAAATGCAGATTCTAATGCACAAAATCTGGGAGGGGCCTGAGAGTCCTCAGTTCCAAAAACCTACTGACTGTATTTTGAATGACAAGAACAAAACAGTCTTGGTTCTTAAACTTGACTGCATACTGCACATAATTTCTTATGTGATTCCTTATTATGTGCCTGAGTTCCAGTCCTCAAACTTCCGGTTCAATTGACAAAGACTTCTTAAAGCTGCACACGTGATTCCAAAGGCCAGAAGATTTTGAGAACTGCTATTCTGGGAATGCTGGTTTCCTAACCCACTGACCCATCCCATACATACCCAAGTCCTTCCCCGACATTCTTTCACAGCCCAGGATTGGAAGTATTCACAGTAAATAATTTTGGTTCCAGGAGAACCCTGTGGATTATCTATGTTTGATTATGTTAAATATCGAGGAATCCTTTTTTTCCAGAAGGAGTTCTGAGTGGGCTCACTATGAGATACCACAAAGGCCCAGTGAATCAGTGGATCTTCTGGGACCACCGGAATCCAAGTCTCTGCCCTTCCATTAGTGCCAGCAATCCCATCACATCCACTGACAGATGTGAAAAATGGTGACTTTCTTCACACCCCCAAGAAGAGGAAAATCTCTCTGGCATATCTTGTAGAGGTCTTTAGTATAGGTATCTACAAATCACCTGAACAAAAACAGAGATACCTGAGATGTATTTTGGAGGCCAAGTCCAAAAGAGAGACCATTTCTCATCTACTCTGGAGGATGGAACATCTAAGTGGAATTGACAAGCTCTCCTTGAATGTAGAGTCTTCCCTATTGGGTTCCACCACTTCTCAGGGCAACGTGGGTTGTGAGTGGTGGTAGATCAGGCTTCAGGGGAAAGTGTGTATTCAGTGAGCTGCTTTTCTGTGTCTGAAACTGTCCTGTAATGTTATTCACTTGCCATTGACTGGTTGCTATAATTGAAATGTCCCCTTACACTCACATGTTGAAAACCTGGTCCCCAGCCCCTAGCATCCCTGGGAGGTGGTGTAACAATTAGTAGATGGGGCCCTGGAAGGAAGTTAGTCCCTGGGGACCTGCCCTTCAAGGGGATAGTGGGACTCTTGCCTCTTCCTTCTTTCTTTCGCTCTGGCCACTATAAAAAGAGTATCTTCCTCCACCACATGCTGCTCTCCCAGCCATATGTACTGCCTTGCCACAGGCCCAAACGCAACAAGCCAAGCGACCATGGACTGAAGCCTTTTAAACTGTGAGCCAAAAGAAATCTTCCTTTCTTTTGATTATCTCAAGTATTTTGTCACAGCTATGGAAATCTGGCTAACACACTGGTTCATTGGTTTCAGGAGTAAGTATTACAAGACAACATTGAAAGGACTCATTAATTGTGTGAAATCCAACAGGGACCACCAGAGACTCTATAGCGTTCTTAACCAGGACAGCCATCTTTGCAGATAATGCGGCATCTTTTTTTACTTTCACGGATTCCCTGGGAAAACAATCATGAAAGTGGCTCCTAAAATTTAAGGCCTTAGGCATTTATAAAAAGAACCTCATGTATAGGGTGAGGACATTTTCTGCTGAATTTTTAAACACAGTTCATGGGGCCCCCTATAGTCAGAATGAGCTTCATGCTGAGATCTTATTTTTTTCTTCTTGAATAAGTTTAGAGCTGGCATGGCAGATAATGAGGACACTTTAGCATGCACAACAAGGCGGGAGTTAATGTCTCGCCTGACATTATTTCCTGCAGAGCTGAATATGGCAGAATGAAAAATATTGTTTGCTACTTCTGTCTAGGTTTTATCGGGGGGAGGAAAATATTGTAGGGGACAAAATCAAATTCTCCCAGTAAATTTTTAAATTTATTCCATAATAAGCATTATCCCAGAAGGACTTAAGACATTGTAGTTTGGTACACAAGGTCCAATAAAACCATCTTCTGATCATTTTGTCCCACCTGCTTGTTAAGCCTCAGAGAAAGGTCACCTGACACTTTGTAGTCAATTCTCTTTGAGCATGAGGGCTTGAAAGGAGAACTTGTCACAAAACACAAAGTCCCTTTCTGTACTGCCTGGTCTCAGCGAGATGCTGTAAATAAAACATAGGTGAACTAAAAACACAAGCAGATAGATCTTTGGAGATGATCTGGAAGAAATCTGGATAAACAAAGCATTGCTTCTGGGGAACCTGGCAGGACACATCACCACACTCTGTCCTAAGGATTACCTACAAGGAACAACTTGTGACTAGATGCGGGGAGCAAACAGCTTGTGGATGAGATCTAGTCACATCCTCCTCCTGCAGCCCTTGAGACAAAATGTTTCTACAAATCAAAGCAAGCTCATATGTAAACAACCCATAGGATGGTGGTATACAGGGCAGGCGGAAGATGTTTCCCAGAGTTGATTTTGCTTTAGGTAGCAGAAAATAAAAAAGTATGGCTGCAAAATTCTTGACCCTTGCAAACTCTAGGTTCTGATTAGTGAATGCTCATGGTCATGTCAAAAAGTCACATTTACGCCTGCAACTCTGCTCTCTTTCTCTTCACCCTTCCCAAGGTCCTGTCCCAAGTACCCTTAAACCTGAAAGAGTAAGTTTTACAGGATAATACACTGGTTCCAAGTTTACTCAAGTCTCTTTTCATTATTTTATTTTAATAGTTTGGTGCATTATAATTATACAAAATAGTGGGATTCATTATGCCATATTTATACATGCACATAATTCGATCAATTCCATTCTCCAGTATTTCCCCTTTCCCTTCCTTCTTCCTCCCCCCACACCCCCTTATTCTACTCATCTCCCTTCTATCATTATTATTTTTTAAATTAGTGCCTACCGTTATTTATTAACACAGGATTCATCGTGGTAAGTTTGTACGTGGATGTGACATAATTTGGTAAACTCGGTTCACCAGTACTTCCTCCCTGTCTCCCTCCTTCTTGATCTTCTTCCTGTTGAATCCTTTGTTGAAACTGATAAATTAAGTGGTGTTTTATGTTTCATAAGAGTGCTGTCAAAGGTACACTCATACACTGCTGGTGGGGCTGCAAATTAGTGCAGCCACTCTGGAAAGCAGTGTGGAGATTCCTTAGAAAACTTGGAATGGACCTATCATTTGACCCAGCTATCTCACTCCTCGGCCTATACCCAAAGGGCTTAAAATCAGCATACTACAGAGATTGTAGTATGCTGATTTTAAGCCACATCAATGTTCATAGCTGCTCAATTCACAATAGCCAGACTATGGAACCAACCTAGATGCCCTTCAATTGATGAGTGGATAAAGAAACTGTGGTATATATATACAATGGAATATTACTCAGCCATAAAGAATAATAAAATTATGGCATTTGCAGGCAAATGGATGAAATTGGAGAATATCATGCTAAGTGAGAAAAACCAATCTAAAAAATCCAAAAGACGAATAATCTCACTGATAAGCGGATGATGACACGTAATGGGGGGGTGGGAGGGGGGCAAGAATGGAGGAAGGAGGGATTTTATAGAGGGAAAAGAGAGGTGGGAGAGGTGAGGGGGAAGGAAAAAAATAACGGAATGAATCAAACATAATTACTCTATGTAAATGTATGAATATGCAAATGGTATGCTGTTACTCCATGTACAAACAGAAACAACATGTATCCCATTTGTTTACAATAAAAAATAAAAAATAAAAAAAAAAGAGTGCTGTCATTTTAAATCTATGTGACCTCATGTCCCTCCTTGGCTGTTAAATGGATATAGCCACCCCAAAGAGCTGTCGTGGAACTTGAATGAGTGAAATGTACATAAAATGCTAATCGTGTCTGTAAGTGATCAACAAATGTTAGGGCAAACCAGGCCAAGATAAAGAGTAGTTAATAGTTACATCAAACTTCCCCAATACATCTAGATGCCCGGTGAAGCCTATGAGAGTCTGTCTTGTGATTTCCCCATAAAAAGGAGAGGCATGGTATAGCGAATTTCTCCGAGGTCTCTTGCTTTGTTTCCTGTGGATCTGTCTTGACAGGCATCATAAGTTATCAGTGAAAGCATCTTCATGTGGTGAACCATGCTGCAGGACACAAAAGTGAGGGGTGGAAGCTCTTTCTCTGCATCTATGAGTTGTCGATTTTCTTCTTTATCATTGGTCAGTAAATGCTGTGAAATGAAGAGTCAGCTCCTAACCTGAAATTTTTCCTTACCCCAGTGTTTTCACCCCAGTAAAAGACGAATGCAGAAGTGTAGCAGTCCCCCTTAGAGCACGACCCTCCCTGGGTCTTCACGATTCCAGAACTGATCATATCCCCATGAACAACCTTCCCCCATGTCCTCCCTCAGGTTCCCTCTAAGCGAAGGAGCCAGAGATTTCCCTCATGTTAGTTTCCACTTATTGCTTCAGAAATGATCTGGTCAACACTTACCTAAACCTGGAAATTGGAGGTTGATAGAGAGGACTGTGCATCCTGTGGGGCTCAGGTTTACTGGCTGGGCTTGGTTTGAATTTGAATCCCCTGAAAATGTCACTCCTGTGAATCTGGGTGGCTTGCTTGCTGGCTGGACCTGCCCTTCTGTGAGACAGGACTCAGCAGAACCCATTAAGTATCTCATTTTCATGGAGAAAATTTTTGTTTAGTGGAGCTCTGTAACTCATTTCCAAAAGCACCCAAATAGTTTAAATTTTTATAAGTTTTGCATGCACCGATCACTTCCCTTGAATAGCTAAGTAAGGAAGGCAGGGAGGGCTGAAGGGAGGTTTTCCCGTGAATGCAATGTTTGTGACTGGATTAACATCTTCCTGCTAGAATTGCACACACTCTTAGCTCTCAGAAGGTCCCAATTAGGCCTGACATATTGCCATCACAGTGCACATATTCCCTGTAACAACCATATTAAACTCCAAGCTCTGTTGGTGCAGGGTGAGTTTTAAAGTAGATTTCCCAGCAAGTGTGGGTGGACAGATTCCCACTCTATCACCCCACTCCTTCCTCCACCTGATTACAAATTCCTATTATAACACCCTGCTTAGGGACGTCCTGGCTGCTGACACAGCCAGGATTTATTTGTCAACGATTGTGTACACCTGATGCACAGAAAATCACCCTGACTGACCGGATGGGAAGAATCACTCTGAGACCCCATAGACTTTGGGAAGCCAGTCAGAAGTCAAGAGAAAATAGCCACTTGGAAACTTCAAGTTGAAAAAGTGTGCCAGAGTAATACAAATAATTCAAATCAGATGAGAGCTGCAAATAGGAGACTGAAGAGAAAATAATTCCATTCATGAAGTCATTGGGATACCTACACGTCACCAAGGATATTCTTGCTTAACTGATTTTCTCCTATATTAATATGTCTTTTTGGCACCTAAGACATGCATAGAAATACATACAAACACATGAAACAACCCATTCTTCTTCAGGATTCTCCATTATGGATCCTTCACAAGCCCAGACAAACTTCTACTCATTTCTTCAGTCTATTTTTCAATAATCTTTCACTGAACCCTTACTAGCTGCCAGACTATGCTGGTAGCTGGAGACACACATCTTTGAATAAACTCTCATGATTTTTATCTTTTACGTCTCAGGAGAAAAATAGTTTAAAAAATAAATAAGGAAACGAGGGTGTAGCTCCACGGTAGAGTACGAGATAAACACGTTTGAGGACCTGGGTTCAATCCTCAGCATCAGAAAAATAAGTAAACAATAAAATAGCAAATGATGATAAGTGCTACATGATGAAACTAACTAGTGAGGTCCTAGTGAGCACTATTTTTGGATAAGTGGTCAGAGAAGGCTGCTTGCTAGAGCAGATTGCAATGGAGGACTTTGTGATAAGAGGGAGCATGCTTTGTGAGCAGCTGGGCTTAACAGGCATTGAGAACAGCTTCTGCAAAGGCCCTAAGGTAGGAACAACTTTGGCACATATAAGGGATAGGGAAAAGCTAAATGTAATGGGAGCACAGTGGTTAGTATAGACAGTAAGGGCTGAAACAACAGAAAGTTTGGCAGGTGTCCCCAAAGTCAGGGCCTTTGTGGGCCAAGTAGGGAGGTCAGGTTGTACTTGAATTGAAAAGGGAAGTCATTGAAGGGTTCTATGCAGCAGAGTAACATGATCTGATTAATATTTTTAAATGATTACTCTGGACTTTTTGGAGAAAAGAATTGAGGCAAGAGTCGAAGCAGGAAGGCCAAGCAGGAAGCTACTGCAATAGCTTACATGAGAGCTGACAAAATCTGGACTAAAGTAGTAGCAGTGGAGATAGAAGAAAGTAAGACTGACACACAAATAACGAAGACACATTTTTGAGGTCGTACTAATATTCCACCACACACTTCCAGTGTGTCTTCACTTCGCAGAATCTCACACAAATGGCATGAACTCATTTATTCTTTCATTTATCAAGAGTTTATTGTACACTTACTATGTGCCAAGTGCAGAGCAAGGTCATGACATCACATTGAATGATAAATGTCAGCTGGTCTCCCATGGGTCATTTTGCTTAGTCATCAATCACAAATCACTTCATTCCAAGAAACCAGTTCTGAGTGAGATACAATTTTATACTGAAGTCTTGCATAGCGAAGGTACACACACACACACACACACAGCATGAAAATATAAAAACCAAGAAAATTCTATCCATTAGTTTCATCCCACGGAGATCTATTTGCTGATTTCATCTTATCCACATCTTCTCATCCATCCTCAGGGCTAACTGAAGACTAACTAGAGGATCTTCCCTGGGCCCCTCAGTGAGAATAATTATTCCTATTTTCAGTCTATCTGCTACATGGGGGAGATTGAGGGAGAGTCTCAAGTACCTTGTTTTAGTCTTCACGTGGTACCACCTCTCTATCCCATTTTCTTAATTGTTTTCTTTTTTAGCATCCAACCTTACACTAATCCTGTAGGCCTAAACTGAATTTGGAAATTCAAAATGAGAGTCATAATGCTCTCAAACAAAAGAAAACAATAGGAGGCACAGGGATATCTTTTTTTGTTGTTTTTAATTCCTGGGCTGATGGAGTAGCTCAGTGGTAGAGTGCTGGTCTGTCACGCCCAAGGTCATGGGTTCAACACCCAGCACTGCAAAAACATACAAACCCAAAACCAAATGCAAAAACAAACAAAAAGGAACAGAAATTCCAAGTCAAATATAATTTAAAGACTTTCCTAGATATGTGGAAAAATGATCTCTATTTCCTTTTATATGTTCTATGAAGCATTAGTAATAACTGTTTCTTTCCCATTTTATAGGGGAAGGAAAACTTTTCTACTAGACTTTCTTTTCATTTTATGGATTTTACCACAGAGTGCTTTCTATTATTTTCTGCTTTCATAATTTATAATATGATCCATTCTTGACTCACAATGATTCAACTTATTGTGGTTCATATGGACGAAATTCTGGAACTTATACCCATGTATTTTCTACCATCCTCAGTGAAGAGAGCAAACCGTCCGAGCCACCCAGCCAGTCTGCGACCCGCTGTGACCTCACACCTTAGTCCAGGTCTGGCCAGGTTGGGACCTAACCCAAATCCTGAGTTGTTCATGGAGGCTTCTCTAGAAATCATTGTTTCTTTTCTTGCTCTCATATTTCATTGATGACATGCCAACCTTATTTATAATTTATCATTTGCAGAAACCTGATTAAAATATTTTATATTGTGTGATATAAAAAGTGGATTATTGCGCTGGGGAGATAGCTCAGTTGGTAGAGTGCTTGCCTCGCAAGCACAAGGCCCTGGGTTCAATCCCCAGCACCGCAAAAAAAAAAAAAAAAAGAAAGAAAGTGGATTATCAACAGCTGGTTAAATACTACATTTGTAACCCACTGGATTAAAAGAAAAATGAGCCTCCAGATTCTTGGTGAGGAAAGAGGACCCCTATTACTGTGAGCCCCAAATGCATTCAACTGTTAGAGCAACTAAAGTCATAATGTGAAATAGGATGAAATATGAAGACATCAAATTCAAAACAATTTACTTCTCAGAAAGACAGTATTTCATACTAAAATCTCACATAGAGCAGACTTAAGAAAATATGGGCAGGGGGCTTTAAAAGTTTTAGTGGAGAGGTTTTCATTAATTGATTCAACCTTTTTCCTACAAATGTGGAAAAAACGACCATCATTAATCCATAACATCGAGACCCCACGGTCCAGCTTGTAAAATGGGAACAGCGTCTGAAGCCCATCGTCCTGGAGAGCACTGCTTACAGACACATATCAGATTTAATTGGCATTGTTTACAGTCAGGGGCTGTTTACCTGCCGTAGTAAGATGTCTGTGGCGTGGGGCTTCCACATTTGGGAAAAGAAATCAGCCCTGCGAGGTACATTGTGCTCTATCCTAATGAATTTCCAACATAGTTGAGGGGTTGGACTACAAGCTCTCAGCCATCCCTTGTACCCCTGAAATTGTGCGATTTCATAGTAAGTGGCTCTGCTCCCTAGGAAACTGTGTATGTTGGGAAATGTTTTGCATTTTGAGAAAGCCGTGGTACAGTGCTGCACATTTTCAATTCTGTTTCCAGAAGCACCAGTGAGGGTTGGTGTCCGACTCAGGAGACGTGTGAGCCTCAGAAATTTCTTAAATTCTTCAATTAAAAGCTAATTAGGAAGTGGTGAATGGCATACGTTTACAAGCAAGAATCCTTAAACATTTCAAAGAAGATCTTTGTAAATTGTCCACAATTGCAGGCCACTAATTGAGGTAGAAATATCATTTTCAGAGACCTTTTCAGCCAGGACTATGTGGAAATATCTCAGGGATCAAATATATCTGCAGAATATTTACTTTAGAGAATTGTAGACTTTGAAATTAACATTTAAAAATATTATGGCATGACCAGATACTTTATAATCATTCAAATGAATTATCAAAGTTTTTCTAAGTAGATGCCCTGCCAGGGCTGATTTCATAGGAACTGAGACCTTCAATTACTTCTGTGGCAAGGACTTGAGCATTTGTGTTGAGAGATTTGTTTTAGGATTTGAGGGCTTAGTCACTCACTGGTTGTATTAATCAGTTTTCTGTTACTATAATGATATATTTGAGGCAGGCTTCCTTTATATAGAAAAGAGGTTTATTTAGTTCACAGTTTGGGAGATTTAAGGGCATGGCACTGGCATCAACTCGACTCTGGTGAGTGCCCAGTTGAATATATCACATTGTGGTGGGAACTTATAAGATCAAGAGACTACATTTAAAGCCAGAAGCCAGAGAGAGACTGGGGTCCTAAATCTTTTCAAGGGCATGCTCCTCAGCACCTTTCACTAGCCTCCACCTCTTAAAGGTCCCATCTCCTGACATTACCACACAAAGGACATGATTCTCAGCACATGAACCTTGGAGGGATGGACAACATCTGCACCATAGCACTAGCTGTGGAAGTTGCTAACTTGGGCATGTTACCTAAACTTTCTATGACTTTGCCAACTGTATGGTGGAGACAGTAGCAGCTGGAGATAAAACCTCACAGTGGAGGACTAAAGAAATAATCTACGCTAAGTACCCAGCGCTGCAGTCAGTGCTTTCCTTCCATTTCCTCTGTCCTCCATCATTCTCTCCTACCAACGGCAACACTCAGGAGTAAACACAGGCTCTGCAGGGTCCTGCAAAGCATCTGTGCCCTTGCTGTTCCTTGTACGTCTTTGATGACTCCTCTAATGGATAGCAAGTTAGGCCCATGTCAAATAAAATGGAATCGAGTTAGTAAAATTCTGAATTAATATCATGCTTCCTGTGCAGGACCTGGTGTTTCCTCCCATTTTCCAAGATGTGGGCATTGTGGAATACTTGCTCATCTTCCAAGGAATCCTGCACTCTATCATAAACCTGTAGGAATATTCCGAAGAGAGGAATCGATTGACAGAGGGCTGGTCTTGCTCCTAGGAAGAGATGCTGGAGGAGCTGCACCTGTTTGCCCAGACCCACAGGCTCTCTTTATTATGACCACACCGGCGCTTCTGGATGGCTCCCTTCTTCCCCTTCAGAGGTTGTGACTTCAATCTCTGCATCCTAACCAAAGCTTTCCACCTTTTCTTAAGGTGCATTGTGGGAGAATAAGCTTTGTGTCTGATTACACTAATTTCATCTACCTGGGAGCTGGCCACCCCAGGGATGGAGAGGGCAAAGCACACTGAGGGAAGCAGATGGAGCCCCTCAGCGAGGACCGCTCCATTCTGCCCTTTCTCTTTGCAAAATGGCCCTTTCCATTTGAGTTCTTCATAGAGCCATTCATTCTTAACACGTCCATATCAGGTGACAAATCTTGCCCTCCATTATCTTTCCAGCATCCTTTGAACTGGGATCCGGTGCTAGATGCAGCTCAAACTTCGCCTCTTAAGAAAATAAAACTTCTGATTTCAAGTGTGTATTTCATTTTCCTAAAATCTAATTTCAATTTGATGAACTTAATACATAAGGCTTCATTTACGTTCTTGGATTTTTTTCATAATATACATCTACATATAATATGTAATAGAATACAATATTTTATATATATGTATATACACGCCCACATAGATACATTACGTGGCAACCAGGGACAGCATGCCTTTTGCCTTTGTCCCCTTGGTACACATCTAAAAGTATTTGTAATCTGAGATAGCACTGGGCTTAATGAGTGTGAGCAGACCTGTGCCTGACACACGCCACGTTCTTTGTACTGTCAATCATTTTTGCCTTTATTTGTAAAGGTAGGTTAATGTTTGCAATTAATGAGCTCTTGAAGTTTCACTTAAAACCAACAGACCATGGAAGTGATGAATTAAATACTACTAAGCAACCTATTCAGGTTTCTGAATGATTTATGATTAGTATATAAATAGTGTCAGAACATTTTAGTTTAAATCTAGAAGCATATTCCTATGATTAATGCATTGAAATAAGGAACGTGTTTTGGTGACCATGCCTTGTTTTAATATGTTAATTACATGTATAAAATATGAATCAGCAGGAGAAATCATTTTAGGTTTGATCAGGAAAAACAATGTATCAAAAAGATGGAATATGAAATATTATTTTGAAGTTCTTTAGAGGCGATGGCTAAGTATATTATTTTTATGACATCCTTATGACTGTTTCAGCCAGATTATCACCTGAAAGGTATTTGTCAGTTATTTTTACATTTACTAGTAAAATATCTCTGTGGCCATGTGCATTGGGAGGCCAAATAAGAATAATATTGGACAGTTTATCCAAGTATGAATTATTATAACATCCTTATTTGTTCACGGGTAGAATTTTAAAACTCTGTAATCCATTCAAAGTTCCAAGTTTACATACCTGTGTTAATTTGCATGCTGGGTATAATTTGTTCCTAGCAAAAACTAGCCTTTAAAAATAAGCTGTTTCATGGCATCTGATGAAAAATTTACATTTTC
This sequence comes from Sciurus vulgaris, assembly GCF_902686455.1. Classification (NCBI taxonomy): domain Eukaryota; kingdom Metazoa; phylum Chordata; class Mammalia; order Rodentia; family Sciuridae; genus Sciurus; species Sciurus vulgaris. The sequence continues at coordinate 25,244,136 of NC_136469.1, forward strand.
AAAAGGGTAGGATCTGTGTATTATGAGGTAAATTCCTTAAATCTAAGTTTTCAATCTACATTTGAATGGATTTCCACTCTTACTAGAAGCAATTACTGCGATCTCATTACCTGGATCACCTCCCCACCCCCACTCTCAGTCTCCTTTGCATGGTAGAGTTAAAGTTTAACCCCGGAAGCAATTGTAAGAATTAGCCCGTTAGCTCTGTCAAAGCACACCTGGTAACTACCGATGGGGGAGGGTAGTACTGGTGGCTGGCGGTCCTGCCTTACAGTCTGGAGCTCCTCATAGTTTCCCATCTCTTTCACAGAGACAATTGTCTTTGATCCTCACAGTAACCCTGAGAGGTCTGCAGGGAGGATTATCATCTCCACGTAGAAATGAATGAATGGAGGGTCAATATACAGTTTATCAATGGTGCAGAGCATTAAATCACAAAAAAGCGCAGCATGATTGTGTCTGTATCGGCATGGATGTTTTTATATATTTCGGATTGCAATTTAAATTCTTAATTGAGAGACTTTAAATTATCCCTCCCCTAGGCTTAGATGTGTGGCTCATTTGGGCTCCGGAAAACTGTGGAGATGGAGATTTAATCAAAAGACCTGAAGACGAGTGACTTGTCAGAGCACAAACATTTTGAAATCCCAATGAAAATGTAGTTTAATGCATCGAGTTAAATTGCCTGGGAGGAAATAGTGAATACAGCTTTCTTCAAGCCTTTCCCCTCAGGCCATTAACTAAGAAACTGGTCACTAACTGCTGGTAACAACCCATTTTGGAGGGATTATTGCTATTATTGGCATTCTGTGGTTTATGGCAACATTTTGTTAAAGATGTTAGAAGCAATAGTGCAGCTGGACTTGGTATTTCAGAGAAATCAGTCCTTTCCCATGTGGTTAATGGCCATTTTTTTTATTCCACTCTAAATGTACTGAGGCTGAGTTGCATGAGCTGCTGGGTTTATTATCTACTACATTTCTCGTTGCTCTAAGAAATATGCTTTACACCGGAGTCAGCATTCAAATCAATGGAGTAAAAATATAACATTTATTGTTAGTAAAATTGAATCATGCTGAAAAGGCTGAATGAATGCTTGACTTAAACTGGATGTTAGAAATCATTTCACTTGCCATGAGCGCTTTCTGGTTGACACACAGCCACATGCTATTCGCTTCCAGTGATTAATTGTTAGCGGGAGCAGGCACATATACATTGCCAAATGGAGAATAATAACCGAAGTTGTATTATTGATTTCCCATAACTCTACACGAACTTCTATACCTAGACAGGGGCCTGCTCTGCGTGGCTTAGAGCTGCATGCTGAAAATTCTACACCCTGATAATTTCGTTTATGGAGAGCAGAATTAGAAAGGAGGAGGCTTCCATCAGTCAGCGAAGGGCAGGCAAACCTCACACAAGGAAAAAGAAAAGTTCTGGAGAGTTGCAAAAATATTTCTTTTGTTCACTTCAAATGGCAGAAGCAGGCAGCACCCCCGACAGATAAAAACCATAAGGGATAAAATTGAGATGGAACCCAGATTACAATGGTGTTATTTTCATGGAAGACATGGATTTTTTTTTATTTTTTTGCTTTTTTTTTGTGGGGGGGGGGGGAACACGTTCCCTCCCATATTTTAATTACCAAAAAAAAAAAAAAAAAAAAAAGATCAGAACATATCATTAGCTCTGCTTCTTAGTGAACCTGACTTTTCTCAAGAAATTTACATCTTTCTCTCATTTTCTGTTAAGGTTTCTTACCCTGTTTTCTCACCTAAAGAATTATAATGAGGTAGAGTGAATGAGATCTATTGGGAGAGCAGTGGACCCAGAGACTAAAGGTAAAAGGATGATTGATGGTATGAAATTACCATAAAAGTACAATCAGGATCAGATTTTAAAATGAATTTTTAAGCAGCCTAAGAGATACTCTTTGATTTGCAGTCTGGTGGAATGGATAATGTCTCATTCAGTGGATAAAGTTTCTCACTGTGTGACTTGAGCTTTTTCTGATCTTTCTGACTGGAAGTAAAATGGAACCAAAGCCTAAAGTGGTTTTTAATGCAGAAAATATCAAACACAATATTCTTAATGTCAAAACCTGGGCATAGCAGGTGAGGAAAGAAAAATAAATAGAGTATCACTGTTAGTATTATTGTATCAGGTTCTCCTCTCACTAGCAAATGGGGTTAAAGCATACATTTTTTAAAGGGCAAACTTGTTTACATATTGGGGAAAAAGACCACAAGGCCTAGGTTGGTATCAGATTTTAATCTTTCTTAGATATATAAAATGCTTCAACTAAAATATTAAAGCAACATGCATTTCACAGGCTACTTATTTTCCCATTTATGGTTTAAGTTTAAATACACTTTTTATTTTAGAATAATTTTAGATTTACAGAGAAGTGGCAAAGATATTATGGAGAGCCTGCATATTATTTATGCCATTTCCCCTATTATTAACATCTTTCATTATGATCAGAGTGACCAAATTTAGCTGCTTAAATATAGAAAGCTCAGTTAAATTTTATTCCAGTTGAACAACAAAACAGTTTTTTAGTATATGTAGTGACCCTAATTACTATGGTACATTTGTCACAATTAAGGAAGCAGTATATGTATAGTTAACTGAGCTCCATCCTTTACTCTGATTTTACTAGTTTTGTTCGAATGTCTGTTTTCTCTTCTAAGATCTCATTCAAGATAACACTTTGCATATGGTTATCTTTTCTTCTTAGCTCTTTTGGTCTGTGATAGTTGCTCAAACTTCTCATTGCTTTTAAATAAAGTACAAAAAAATCTAAAGCATTCATTGATAATCAAATACTGTTGATAAATACCTGATGCGTGTACTGAGAATCTACTTTTTTTACATCAAAGGGTTCTTAAAACATTTAACTTTTAAATCATTGTAGTCATCTATGTATCCAGTGATATTTGCATGTAAGATTACAAAGCAGTAATAAATCCTAATTATAAATCGAGAATTTTCAGTATAACATTTGGAAAACCAGAACCAAGAACAACTTGTAACATATTCAGACTTATTATCACATGGGAAATACTACGTTGAACTCTTATAGTTATAAATCAACCCTTATAATTGAGTAGAGATATTCACTAACACCTTTTAAATGATGTGCTTTATTTTTACTCAGTTTAAACATGCATTTCATCAGTCTTTTCCACAGCTTATACGTTTCTAAGAAAAAACCCTTAAGAGATGCTAATTCATTTTTGCTGCAAACTTTGTTCATGGCTATGAGTACAAAGGTTTGGGGGCTTTATTTTCAGAATTTTTCTGAGGAGTTCTTTGTTGCTTTTAAAGAATAAAACAAAAAGCAAAAACCCAAGAGGGACCTGGAAATAATCGATCAGAAAATATTAGAAGTTTACAGCTTTATAATTTAGGTTGATCTTCATTAAGTTAAAATCCCCTGCTTTAAAACTGTTAAACATTACGGAAATCTTTAGCATTTCAGACAGTTGCTTCTTGTGACAGTTTCCATTTCTTCCCCTCTGCTGACAGTTCCTATAATGACTTTAATCATAGAGTCTGGAAACGGAACTGGCTATTGAATAGCAACAAACTCAATGGTCAATGTCTATGTCACTTTTCTGGGAGCAAGACTTTCTGAGCATCAAGGAGCTCATTCTCAGAGCCTCCTGGAAAAGTGCTAAGTGCATTAACTCTCTGTCAATCACATCTGTAACACACAGGCCAAATTATTATTATTTGGCTCAAGACATTCCATTGAAAGGTATTTGTGTGGTATTCTTATCTGTGTACCGTATATAACTAATGATGATTGTTTATGGAAAGGTGCCTGTCCAATTATTTTTGAAGAAACACAGAATGCAGAATGACTGGAAGCATCAGGTTTTTGCCAGAGAATGCCTCAGGTAAGAGGAGAATGGCTAGAGGCTATAAGGAATCACAAGAGACAAGTCAGAGTCGTAAATTGGGAAACTGACATATCTCATCTAATATACTTGCTAACTAGGCCTTTAAAAACCTTGACATTTAACTAAGTTTGTGGAAAAGTTATGGGTTTTTGTCCTTTTCTGTTGGCTCTAACTCATTAATCCAGTGAATTAAGGTGTTTATCATGGTTACCGACATTAGTGGGACAGGGAGGGGGCTGTTTAGAGAGACAGGTAAGCCTCTTGGAGCTGAGCAGCTGTTTACGCAGGCTGTGCTGGTTTCAAAGCCAAGTCAGTCAGAAATGATACTTCAAGTTATTTACCCTTTTGCTACTTCAGGGCTTGAAATGGCATGAAAGGAGCCTTTCATTTGGCAGAGGCATTTAAATAAAGCTTCCGGAAGCCTGACGTCTTTGGGGGAGGGGGGGCCCTTGGCTGAAATAAACAAGTTTCTGGCAGATTTTAAGAAAATAGGAAAGAAATGAGAACTTCCCAGCGAATGTTGTCTACTTCAATGTCTAATTTTGATCAAGTTCATATCATTTAGGGGCACAGCAATGGCCCATGGCAAGATCATCTTTGGCTTTTTATATTAATGTTCGTGAAGTCGGTTTAACTCTACCCTGCTATCTAGTTTTTTAAATTCCAGAAACATTAAGAAACAAGACAAAAGATGTATCATTGGTAATCAGAAAGCAGCATGCTTTCCCCAAAAAAGGCAGCAAGAGATGTTTCTGCTCACAAAGCACCTAGTAAATAGTGGAGCTTTGTATTCAGTATTTTATTAAATGTATGTTCAAATGAGCTTCATTAAACCGAAATGCTTCAAAAGGAGGTGCTGGCATTTGTTTTTTATTATTAAACAACCTTCTCCAAAATCAAAACAAAAAGCTACCTTTTTGTATTTAAATTGCAAAGCTTATATTGTCGATTTATTTATATAAAGTAGATGATAAAAACATCCAGACACTTTAGAAAGTGTTGAGATGAGACCACCTAACAATTAATGTGTGGAAATTACTACTTAGAGACCCTAGATGCTATTTTAACTCCTTTTTCAAGTTATTAAAAACCACGTGCGTCTGTTTCCTTTTTTTACCACTTATGTATGAACTATGGAAATTCATCTCCTTTCAAATTGGTTTGAAAGAAAAAAATACTTTGCTTCTTGCTTCTAGAATCATCATTGACAACTTGTAGCACTTATAAATTTATTGGCCATAGGAAAAAATAACTGAAAGTATATGTTTTCAAGGACATTATTGAATTATTTGCACCAGCTCCCTCTATTTTGGCTAGCTCCTATCAACAATATATCACATCAATAGTCCTCTAGCATTTTGTCTGCACTTAGCATAATATTACATTCTTTGGAGAAAACGAAAAATTTAAGACACGGTCCTTACCTTTGAGGGAATTGTAATTTTATGTGCAAGACGATTCCAACAACTATAGGAAAACAATGTAAAATTATATGTAATGATAAAAGATCTTTGTAAAACAACAAAATACTATGTTATGTGGTTAAAAAAATAAATAAAAGCAGGGACTGGCAGCAGTGCAGAGAAGGAAGATCTCCAGACAGAGGACTTGGGGAAAGTCTTTGGGGAGGCCCTGAGGTGGTGGTGTGAGGGCGGCAGGCACCAAGGGTGTAGATCAAGGTCAAGGTCCACGTATTTGAAAGAGTGAAGGTTGAACTCATTTGATGATTCGTTGTGGGTATGGACCTGAAGAAAGAGGCTTGTCTATCTGAATATTCCCTTTCGAAGGCAGAAAACAAACTAGATATGCTGCTAGCTAATGAATGGCTAAGGAATTCATAGGGACAATAAAATGGCCTTGACAAAGAGGATGACATTGGATGAAGGGACAAGGGGAAGGGGCAAACAGCGGGCTCTCTGGGTAAAAGTGTCCATAATCTTGGGCAAGTTGTTTAAACTTTCTAAACCTGGGTGGTCTTACCCATCATGTGATCTAATACTAATTCCAGTCTTGTCAAGTGTGCATAGTAAGGAACAAAGTGACACAGTGGTGAGAATTCAATGGGGTGATACACACAAGACAGGGTGGATGCAGGGTGGGGGCAGGAACTGGGAGGTGACAGGGAGGCCATGACAGCTGGCCTTAGCTTCATGTCTGTAAGGGACTGGGCTGGAAATTCTATGCTCAATTTGGGCAGTTCTGTTTAGGCCTCAGATGTGGCATTAGAGAAGAGGAAACAACTCAGGAATTGGGAATTGTCCCCATGTTGACTTCTGTTTTTATGCACTGCCTGGGTGGGAACCCTAGGGAAAGGCCCTGTGACCAAAGATGGAGTCATTCTTCATTCAGGAGTTAAATATGAGAGTCCAGGGGCTAGGTTTAGATGATATGACAAAACCCTTTTTCTGGGTAGAGCTGGAGGAACAAAAAAGATGTTTGGATTCAGACTATAAGAGATACATCTGGTTTGGTCAGTGTTTCATCACTGTGACCAAAATACCTGACAAGAACAATGTAGAAGAGGAAAAGTTTACCTTGGTTCATGGTTCCAGAGGTTCAGTCCATTGTTGGCTGACTCCATAGCTCTGGGCCCCAGGTGAGGCAGAACATCATGGCAGAAGAGTGTGGCATGGCAAAGCAGCTCAGGACATGGCACCAGGAAGCACAGAGAGCTCTCTGCTCACCAGGAATAAAATATAAACTTCAAAATCATACTCCCAGGGACTTATCTCCTGCAGTCACACTCTTATCTCCCTACAGTTACTACTCAGTTAATCCATATTAGTGGATTAATTCACGGATTAGGTTGCACATCTCATAATCTAATCATTTCATCTTTGAAAATGATTGCATTGTCTCATACATAAACTTTTGGGGGATACCTCGTATCTAAACCATAACATATCCTAAGGTCAGGACTTTACATTCACTCCTGTAATGTGATGAAAGAAAGGGGCTAAAAGATCAGTGCACTGTAGGGGCATAGACTTCATAAAGGGCCTCAGAAGGACTTAAGCTTGAGGACTCAGAGACCACATCTAACACCAACTATAAATCCTCTGGGCAATACTGAATTCTGTTCCCAGAGCCAGCTTAGGAGTCTCACTGAAACTTCACGGCTCAATCCTCCCTGCCACTGTGTGTCTGAGCCTACGCTTGAGACAATGCTGTGTCAGAGAGACTCAACTGCTGCTGAGCAGAACCCATCTGAGGACAGGAGGAGGAGGCCTGCAGAACAGCCCTGCAGTGGCCACTCCCAGACCAACCCAGCATAGACAGTGGGTTTAGAGATGGAAGAGTTTCCCAGGAATCCTGAGAAAATCATGGAAGAGAAACTGAAAAAGACACCAGATCTCCACTGTTGAGGAGGGTAGAGGACCCAGATTTTTGTGACATGGGTATTAAAGGGAGGTGTGATCTTGCAAGTTGCTGATGTATACAGTATGTAGGTTAAATTCTTGCAAGGTTGAAAGGAGATCGTAAATGAAAAGCACTTAGCATAGCATCTGGCTTTTAATAGCCTCTCAAATACATGTCTTTTGCAGTTGATGTTATTGATATTGACTATTGAATGTCATGGGCTATGGTTTGGATGTTGAGTGTCTCTCAAATGAGTGTTAAAAGATTGGCCCCCATTTTGGTGCTATTGAGAGGTGGTGAAGCCTTTAGAATATGGGACCTCATGGGAGGTCCAGTCACTGGGAGCATGTCCTTGAAAGGTATTCTCAGTACCCTGGTCTCTCAGTCTTTCTCTGCTCTGGTTTGAAATGTGACTGCTTGCTCCTACATGTGCCCCTGCCACAATGTGTTACCATCTGCTGACCTCACCAGAGACCAAACTAATGTGGGTATCTCATTTTGGACTTTGAATCTCCAAAACTGTGAGCTCAATAAACATTTCCTCTTCATAAAGTTAGTTTGCCTCGGGCATTTCATGGTAATAATGCAAAGTTGACTAATACATCATGTTAAGGGATTATACAAGGACATTGGACCACAAGGTCATATAAAATATGTCCATTAAGTTCTGTAGGTAACCAGGCTCCTGCATCTACCCAATGGCACCACTGTGTGCCCAGGCAGACCAAGGCATAACTAGAAGGCCATTTTCTACTTGTCATTTTCCCATACATGAATAAGGCTATAGACACATGGAAGTATAATTATTTTAAAATGGCAAATTGCATATGCATTCAGTTGCAGAAGGTCATGCATCTGTGGGAGCAGGTGCAAGTCTCAAATGGTGAATGCTTTGAGGTTGTGGTAGCTCTGTGGGAGCTTGCCCATTTTCCTTTCATAAGGGCACCTGAGTCCCTGTGGAGTTGGTGGGTAGTCTGATGAACTCCATCTTAAACTAGTGTTTTTATTTCACTACAGAGCTGCTTAGTTTCAAAGAGGGAGGCAGGTATTTGGCAGTGCAGGCCCCAGGGTCAGGAGCAGTTCTTTGTGCTAAAAAAACATCTCCCTCTAAGACACACAATTGTTCTGTATCCCTGGCACTGAGGTGGAGGGTGGGCTGTGGCTTGGCAGGTGACACAGGTGATACTGATGATAAAATTCTTATAAAGCAGAGGGAAGAGTTGATTTAAGCTGCTGAATGAATGTCTTGCCATGAGAGGCCAAGATACAGGGAAACAATGGGCAGTGGATGAGAATCAGTACCAGGGTCTCAACATGATACTCACACCCACCATTTCCCAGTAAAGAGCAGCAGGTGGCAGTGTCCTCAAATTTCGGAGGCCTTCCTTGAGTTGGTGGTGAGGAGTGGACCGGTTGGATCAGAATATATGAAATAGTTTGGAAATATTAATAACTAACATTAATCAAGATATACCAGGCTTGATGTAAAGTGCTTAAATGAATTAACTCACTTGACTTCACGACAGCTGTATTTGATAATGTCATTGTACCAGGCATATTTCAGCCTCAGGGCCTTTGCACTTGCAGTTTCCTTTGCTAGGAACACCATTTTCCAGTTACATGCCCAGTTTACTCCTCACTGTATTCTGAACTCTGCTGAAATTGTATTTCCTCCGAGAAGATGGTTCTGATCCCTGAAATGCCCCTTATCTCTCTTTTCTATGCTTTAATGTTCTACATGGCTCTTTTCTCCCTAATGGCATATATTTATTTGTATGTTGTTTATTCCCCTTTTAGAACTTATGTTGCAAATGGGTAGGGAATTTATCTGGTTTGTTTACAGTCATATTCTCAGTCCCCCACATAGTTCCTTTCCTGGAGATATAGTACAATATGTAGTTGTTGAATGAAAAAGTCTCAATTTACAAGGAAGAAACTGAATTACAGAGTTAGAGCACACAGCCCCAAGTCCCAGACACATGCATGCAGAATCAAGCTTCTAGTCCAGGTGGTGTGGCTTCTGGTCCCCATTCCTTGACCTCTTCTACTCTCTATTGCCTTAGGAGGGCCTTTTACATCATCGCCTCGGTTCCCAGAGGCAAACAGACCAGCTGTGGGCTGGATGGCAGCGCTGCTGTCTGGGAGTAAGGACTGGAGAGTCTGTTCTGGGCCTCCACATATGCTGCTGGGAGGCCTGGGGCTCCGGGTAGAGGCAACCCCATTATCTCTCTCCCTCTCATGCTGAGTATGGGGATATGCTGTTAAGCTAACTTTTATGGAGACCCAGACACGAGTGAAACCCCTGCTGGTGAGGAAAGGACTGCAGGGGCCCTCTTGCCAGTGAATTTCTAGCATTAACCTGTGGCCTTGGAATGTTCTGGTTGAAAGGCTCAGACACCATTTCCACCAGGCACCTGCAGATCACGGCCTTGGGAACTCTGCTGAAGCGTGAGCTCTGCCTTTGTCCCTTGCTGACTAACTAGACAAGCAGAAGTCTGGGGACCTGTCATTTAAAGTGGGTATGTCCTTATAGGAGATTTGGAGAAACTTCCAGAAGAAACACATCAGTGTTTTACACTGGTGGGGAAGGAGTACTGGGCACTCCCAACTCAGGTGGTAGGCATGATCTGAGGCAGAGACTAAGACTAATATTCAAGCAATCTTTCCATTTAAGTGGGTATCCAGAGGGCCGAGACCGAGGACTTGGATAAGGCAGGGGGTGAGACTGGGCAACTCTGCAGATTAAGATTTGAATGATCAAAAAAAGCTCATGCTTAAATTTAAAAAGAGGTATCTGAGTAAGAGACAAAATTGAGGGGAGGCCACAGAAGTGAAGGGGTATTTTAGATCAGAGCAGGAGCATTCAGAATGTAGAATGAAGTAGGGACTAGGGAGGTGCCCTGAGCCACAGGTGTCACCATCGTACCTGGCAATTTGCATTGTTGGTCTTGGTCCAGATGGGGAGAGAATGATTGACAAGCAGAGTTATGGAGGTTGGACTGTTAAAAACTTAGGGGAAAAAGAAAAAGTGAAAAAGAGTATTTCTCTTCTAATATACTCCAAACTCAAAGGACTTTGCAGATTCTACTCTGTAGAGGTCATTCTGTCCCTTCATTTATTCAACTACTATTTATGCAGAGACTACTGAGCCAGGTGCCAAAGTAATTTATGACACAGGCTGATCCACCAAGCCACTGTGGTCTTTTTGCTTTTAATGTAACTCTTTCAAAGATGAAAACTTTCTTGTCAAATACACACATCCACATTATTCTGTCCTATGACACATAGTTCTTCCAATAGTTTAAATTTTTAAAAATGGAGAATGATACTTTTGATTAGCTAGAAACTTGGCCAAGAAGTCTGAAAAAAATTATTTAATGCGAATCTGAGTTTTTATATGAAGAGGAAATAATTATTGCTCAAATGTTGCCGGGAAGTCCATCTGCCCTGTCTAGAGCTACTAAGACCAAAGAGACCATGTCCCAGTTCCACTCAAAACACTCTTCAGGTTTACAGCTTGACTTCTCTGCAACTTTTTTTTCTTCAATCTTTTTTCTTTTCATGTGGTTTGCCACTTTGAATTTTTTATCGTAAGTATTTCTGTGGAAGGGGCCATGATTCAGAACACTAACAGCTGTTGATTCTCCATCCATTGCATGTCAGCATGGTGTCACACTAAAAGATCAGGATCTCTCAAGTAAAAGAGTTGAGTACCCATTACTCAGATTAATAGATTTAAATAATAGTCTACTAATAGACTTACACTGAGCACCTACTTATTATAGGTACTTACTATGTAGGTATTTTTTATAGTTAACATTATAAGTTATAATACTAAAATATATATGATATTATATGTAATAGTTTAAGTTTATGTTAAGTATTTATAGTTATAGTTTCAGGTTCAGTGGTGACAGTCATTCCAGTTGTCTCAGGAAATTTAACTAAAAATGATTAAGCTTCTGAATTAACTCTGGTGACATGAAAACCAAGAGAACAATTGGGAGTCTAGTTGTGCATCATTTAGAAAAGCCAAAAGTAGCCACTGGATATCTGGTAGACCAAGAAGGACAAACGAGAGGTTGATTCTACTAACGTGTACCACCAGTGAACATGTTTTTAGGTATAAACCTAAAGTCATACATAGGCATTTAATTGAAAAAGCATGCAAATATTGATATTAATAAATGTGTAGAATCTATATCCCCTAGCACTTTCTACCTATATATTTCTCACTATGCCAAACAATATCAAGAGTAGACTGAGTATATTCATTTTTGTAAATAAATTTTTATTAAGAATTTTGCATGTGCTAAAACTTTGCATTTTATAACATAAAGTTTACTTTGTATTCTCTGCCTCCTGCCCCCATAAAGTTATTGCCTTAAATTACCTTTCTCTTGATTGAATGTCCCGGAACAAGTTAGAAATAAATCCTGTTGAAGCTATACCACAATCTAATTCACTGATATTATGGTGGTTATTATTGCCATTCAGCACTAAAAATGAATCTCTAAACAGGATGAATGGATTTTCCAAAAAATGTTAGAGGATAATGTTGACAAAATTCATCATCAAGTTCATTCATCTTCACTTCCAAACCATGAACATTACCCATAATGCCAGTGTACATCCTAACATGAACTCTAAACATTTTTTATCTTGATCTAGGACAGAGGTCATGGTTCCCAAAATCTTTTTAGTTGACCAAGAAAATCACCATGAGGCTCACTCATGTTTTTCTAGGATACCAACCAATCAACCCGAAACAACATATCCTTAGAGATAGCCTTGGAGTGAACTCGGCCCATCTTGGATTGTTAATAAGGAAGCAAAACTGTTTGATAAGCCAAGACCATGACTGTAGGAAAAAGAAAAAAAATACTAAGAAATATGTGAGAATTAATTTTTTTTTTCAATTTGCCATAATGGGAAATTCCACTAAGGTTCCTGCTGAACAGAGTGAGTCTCTGAAAAAGTGCAAAAGGGAACCTGATGTGAGGTTGTATAAGACTAATAAAAATGGATGTCATTGCTTCCGGCCAGGTTCTCTCCTTTTACCTCTGTATAAAGAGCCACCTACATCCTGCCAGTGAAACGCCCTTCAGGAACAAGGCTTCCGGCTGGGTCAGACCTTTTACTTTCAGCTCTGTCTGTTCCATGTGATCCATTCCAACTTCGGGGCATCCCCAGTGGCTCTGTGAAGTCCTGCTCCCCTCCAGGGCTCCGCTTCTCTCTGCTCCACTGCTCAGCTCATCAGGGGAGTCTCAGTTCCTCAAGGAGCCTCTGTCCCCAGGTCTCTGCTGAAAATAATCATTTCTTGAAAAAGTCCATTTCCCTTTAAAAGACCCAAGTCTCTTGTATTCCTTCCTTCCTAGTCCTCTGAGTTACTAAATCCTAGAGGAAACAATTATTTCCTGTCCCAGAAACATTCAGCCGCAAGCAATTTGTCATCTCGTTTGGTTGCTGAGCTTTGAACTCTGTTGTTTAATTTTGACATTCTATGCCATTTATTCTATGCCAGGACTGTGCTAAATCTCTAAAATTATTATATATCTTATTATATATCTTATTTTATGCTTATAGAAAGCTCTCTAATTAGGTTTTATTATCCCCATTATTAAGATGAGAAAATCTGTAGTCTAACATAAAGACATAACTTACCTAACGTCACAAAACTTGGCAACGGATGGATCCAAGATCAAGATTCCAGAGATATTGATTCTGAGTTTCACCACTTCCATTGGCCACATCTGTATATGGCATGCCCTGACCTTGATTTTTCTTTGTATTTATCACTAACATCAGGCAAGTCTTTTAGGACCGTGTGACCTTGAGCAAGGTACTGCATCCATTGTGTTTCATCTGTAAAACAGGAATTGTGACAGGATCAAGGGAGATTATATATGCAAAATAATAACACTTGGCCGACTATAAGCATTGTATGTGTTCACCATTAGTATTACTACTAGTCCTAATGGTAGTATATTTCTTTGGGGGTTCTATTATAACTGCCTCCTACCCTAGAGTGTAGATTCTTAAGATCCTTAAGGTCGAAGACTTTGCTTTGTTTACAACTATATTCTCATTTTGCAGAACAGTGCCTAGCAGATAGTCAGAACTTAATACTTGTTTGTTGAATGAATGAATAATTTTGTGCCTTACCCTTCCTTTTCCATGACTTTTGGGCCTTGGCTGCTGCAGTCCATGCATGAGTGGGCACCCCTATATGCCCAGAAACAAAGTGGATATCACTTGTGTCCTTTGATGGACTTCCTGGTGCTGGCCCTCTTTCCTGACATCTTTCCACAAGTCTCATGGCTGGCCAAGCCATTCTCCATTTCCTTCAAGTTGTCCTTTTCTCTCCATCTCGTGAAAATGAAACTTCTTTATTTCATTGCCATAAGGCCTTCTCCTGGTAGGTGATTCCTCATTACTCTTTCAAGCCAATGTACTACTCAAATTTTTCTATTGTCCAGTCCAGTTCTATAATTCCATGACCTCCAATCTGAGTGACTGTGTGGTTACTTTATAATTTGGTTTGTGTGTGATGGAACTGGTATATTAAAAATGTGTTACCGTTTACCTCTTATCTGTACCAAATGCCTGCATTTACACCAGTAGCTTCAGTGGTCAAAGTTGAGCATCAAAACTGAGTTCTTAGAGAAAATTCTGGTGCCGTGAGAGTCTTAAGGAGCACTTGCTGATGGTACATGTTTGTTTCCCAGAATCAGGGCTTCTGCTCTCTGGCTGCTCTAAGCGGTTGCTTCTCCTGACTCCATTAGCTACAGGATCCAACCCTAATAGGGAAAGTAATCGACTTCCTTTCCTCTTATGAAGAGTAGCAGAGTTTCCTGAAAGAAACCTTGAGTGAGAGTAGAAAAGAAAAGAGAGCAAAGAACAGAAGAAGAGGGCAAGAGATCAGTCTAGCATGTAGCAGAAGAAATCAAAGGGAAACCAGAGAGCCAAAGAGAAAGCTGCCAAAGTGAACAGGAAAGGGGTAGAAAACACGAGGAAGAATCAGAGAGCAGGAGACTCAGCACAGCAAGAAAGAGGTAAAACCCAAAGGACTCTGCCAGACCAGTGAGGAGCCCCACAGGGAAATGTGAGGAGGATTCAAAGTTAAAGACATGGCATTGTCAGTTACCTAGGTAAGGAAGGATTGGTGGTCTAAATAGAATGCATCCTGTCCAATCATAATTCTTATGGTTTAAGTTATTTAGGGTAGTCCAGGTGTTTCCATTAATTTCATTAAATTATTGTCACAATCCTATTTATTACAAGCAACCTAGTTGTTCTCAATGTGCCATGTATAAGACACCAACTTATCAAGGGATTGGAAATAATACAGCTTCACTTTTATTGCATGAATTCACTTTACATCATTGGAATCTTCCTGGTGGAGCCTGGATGTATCAAGACTTGTACTTGACAACTTAAGTGTTGCTACTCCCATTTACAAAAAGGGAAGCAATTATTACCAGGAAATAAGAAATGATTTAAATGCTTTGCCATGATAATTCATGAAAAAGGACATGGCCCAGGTAGGGTTTGGGGAAAAGCCAGTTAACATATACATGGGCATCTCTCTCCATTCTCAATGAGTTCAAATCACTACCATCTTTCCCTGGAACTGTTGCATTAAGGCCTTTCTCCACATCCACTCTTGATATTTCCTTTTATTCATGATCTATCCAAGGTGAACTTGTAAAGGTATTGCCCCTCAGCCTCTATTTAACTTCTCAATGGTTTCCCATTGCACAAAAGATAAACCCCAGTTCCCATAAGGATATGTACAACCTGTGTATCTCATCTATATGTTCAAAATATGCAAATCTTCATTCTTCTCAGGTATGCCAAATTCTCTCCCACCCAGGGAGGTCCTTCATATTTTTTCTTCCCTAAGACCAGAGCATGCTTCCTTATTCTTCATCTAGTCAACCAATACTCAGGTTTCCTATCTCAGCATAATGTTTGCCCCAGAGCAGCTTTTCAGAACTCCCAGCACAGAAAAAGTAAAAAAATTTACTTTAATAAATTTATCAAGTATAACATAATTATACTTTAATACTCATTTGTGGGCTTTTGTGACCCCAAGGTGGTTCTAAACCCTGTGAAAACAGAAGCCAGATCTATCTTGACCATCTCTCTTCCTCCAGAATCTGCAGGGGTTCCATCTATCACATGACAAGCACTCAATAGATTGCATAAGTGAGTAAATGAGATTCTTGTTTCCAACATCTTAGATTTGTTTACAATCTCAAGGAGTTCACCCCAGGTAGAGCGTATACAATGCTTGCCACATATTTACTTGCAGAGAAGAGAAAGAATTCTTCCTGCTGCCCTGCCACCAGCTGCACAGTCCTGTCACCTGAGTTCAGCACTGAAGCCCTGCGGGCAGGAATAGAGGTGATATGTCCATGAGTCTTCCGTGTGAAGAAGGGCGCCTGCCTTGGTCCCCATGGAAGCAATGCAATGCTCAGGGTTCAAAACCTTTTCATCTGGCTGCTGTAAGCTGAAAATTCATGATCCTTTTCCATTAAGAAGGAATCTAACTGGAAGGGAGAATGTAGCTGGGGCCAAACAGAAGTATTATTGACACTGTGTAAAACAAAGGAGGCAATTAGAACTTTTGGTTTTCTGTTTACTTGACATTCCTTTCTTTAGGGCAAGTATCATTATTTTCTCCTGATGTGGTTTAGGGTAAATTGCTGTCTTCCCCAGACTAGAGACCTATCCTTCATGTTTTTTTTTTTTCTGAAACAGTATAATCCAAAATCTGCACTCTTAATACAATGACTGGCTTCTAACATCCCAGCAGGACTGTCTCGAGGACTCTTGAGCAAATGTTGCCAGGTTAGTTGAAGTGATCTCTGCTAGGACTCAATTCAATAGAAGGCGACTTCCTGTTGTCTCCTATGCTCCTAAGTATTGATTTAAAGATACTGAGCTAAGCTAACCTGTTACACATATTCTTGGTCAGCTGTGGTTCTTTTAATTTTGTGATTCTCTCTGGCAGCCAAACCTGCTGGCAGCTTTTAGAAGGGCCCACTGATGGAGTTATACACTTAGAGGGTCTCACACCACAAAAGGGTACTCCATACATGAAGATCTCTCCAATGGCTAGATCGCCCTGTGCTGAGGTCCTGTTTAATATTTAAACACACTTTACTGTCATTTTTATCTGTTTACTCAGTGGCCATCTGCAAAACCACTAAGAATAGAAATGGAACTTGTGGGGCAAGTTCCATACTGAGAATCATTGAGTTGGATAGACCTACTGGGAAGGTTGTGTCTATTCAAACACCTGTCTCCCCCCCTCCCACCAGCTGCCCAGTCCCTTCACCTCCAGGCTCTCTGTGCACCCTTACAATTAGCCTGTCAAGAGAAGAGTGCAGCTCAGGTGGATCTAATGTGGGTTTAATACGGCCTATTGAGTTGAATGTTGCTTTCCTTTGAGGGTCCACTTTGGTGCTTGCTATATATTTATGTCTATGAGCCTATGTTTAATTTGGTGATAAGTCCATCTAAGGCAAGAGCCAGTTTATATGTTTTGTAAAGAGACTAGATCAAATGAGCAGATGATAGGCCTTCCAAAGCTGTAAGTGAAAACAGCAGAATGATGCATAATTCACAGGTTACAGGGAAGTTAAAAGAGAAGGTTAATATTTTAATACATTATTAAGAATCCTTTCACTCATATTCTCAATCTGAATCTTGTAATTGTCTCTATATACCTCTAAAGGCAAGAGAAGAAATTTAATATGCAATCCAAACCTATTATGTGGCATTGGATGAAATGCTAGTGTTTATATTCATGTTGTCATCTACAAACTCTTCAAGGGGAGTACTTTAAAGACAAAGAAACGGGGGTCAGAAGAGTTTTGAGTCAGACGTCCAAGTCTATCTGATTCTGAAGTTGGTGCTCTTTGATCTGAGTGGTCATGACCTTTGCCTGGTGATGGAGCAGCAGTGTGGTGATCCAACCCTCTAAGGTTTTACCCCATCATGTGTGAGATATTATGTTACATCTCCTATACAAGACAAGTGACTAGAAAAAATAGAAATCACAAGAAACTGTCCAACCAAATATGAAGTGCTCAAAGCAATTAGATAAACACAATGGTTCTATTTCCACTCATTCCTTCATTTATTCAAAGCATAGTCTTTGATTGCCAACTGTGTGCTAGGAATTGGGGTAGACATTTTGGATAATGACAAAATAGAAACACTTTCTATTCTCACAAAGTTCAATGCCTACAGAGAATAGCACAATGCAGATTGGCCACTGGGGATTCTAAATTGGTATATGGCTCAACTTTGCCTGTCTTGGGATGTGAGAGCCAAGTCCATATAGATACTATTTCTTTGAAATAATTTGTGAAATTTAAGGAAGGCAGTAGGACCAGTATCATTTTATATTTAGCCAGACTTGAAATATTTATTTTATGAGAAGTGCTTCAATCATGGTATTTCATAAATATGAGACATGTTGCTATAGGAGAAATTTGCGGTTAATTTTCTGAATCTGTCAGCATATTGAAGCCACCAAGCACCTTTAGATTTTGCAGGTATGTTGAGGAAAATCACAATCAGCCCTCAATGACCATGCATAGCATCTCTCTACCAAACCAAGAATTCCTGCATAACTCGTAAGCACACAGACTCCCTCAGCAGAATGCAGTGGTCCTAAGCACTTTCCTAAGCAAAATATTCTTGTAAGCCAGTGGTTCCTGACCAAGAGTGGAGAGTGGTATTTACTCACCCCTCATCCTTCCACTTAGTTAGGTCAATCAACGAATTCATAAGAGACACATTGGGCATGTCACATCAATCTCTTTGCTGCTTCGATGAAATGTGCTTGGTGTTGTTCTCAAATTAGACACTCGTTATGCATAATTAGCCCCTTACATAGAACAGCTGCTGGCTTTTAACAATGCTTTCAGTCCAGCACTAAGTGCACCGTTGTTGCCGTTTCCTCTGAGCAAACTTAATCAAATCTGTGATAATCAAATCTGCGACTTGTACATCATTTGATGTGATGATCAAATAGGGAAAAGAATTACTTCACCGGATACAATGGCGTGCAACTGGAGACCCTGTCACAGGGAGGCCTGGGTGGAAGGATCGCTTGAGCCCCCGGAGTTCAAGTCTAGTCTGGGGTTCCAGGTGAGATCCTGTCTAAAAATAAAGCAAAACAAAACAAAGAATTACTTAAAGAAAAGCTTGCATTCACCTTCACCTAAAAAATTAACTTGAAGTGATTATAGTAAGAGACATTGAGCTATCATACTGGGAAATTATTTTTAATTTTTAAACATATAAAGTATTTAGCTTAATATTAAATGTGATTTCTGATGGAAGAGAGAGGATGTGTCTTCTATTAGTGCATTTATAGTGCATTTATTTATAGTGCATTTAATCACCAAAGAGGCAATGGAATCTTGAGATGGGCCTCATGGATAAACCAGAAATCAGGAAATCTTGGACTTAACTATGACTTTGAAACTTGGCTAACACACTTATTCTCTACTTTTATCATCTGGGCAGTGGGAAAATAACCATCAACAAGCATGTATCTAAATCACTTAGAGGTGGAAGTTGCTACAATAGATGTACAAGATAAAAATCTCAGACTATCATTCTAAATTTAAACATCATAAAGGTTTGTATTTGTCACAAAATTGAGCGTCTTCTAGTGGATTCTGTTAGGGCTACCTTTTGTAATTTGAGAAGAGGGGAAACTTGGGGAAAATTTAATGTACTTATGAGGGCTATTCTGCCACCTTTTATTTTTAAAGTATATGCATTTCTCATTCATTCTATTGGAAATACACTAGGACCAGAAATCATTGTTTTTTTGAATAAGAAAAGGAAAGGGAAACCTATCCAATCATAGTGAGTTAAATAAAGGGATATTGCTGAAGTTCCTTAGTTTACACATTTTTACTTATAATTGTACCCAAATAAGGAGGTAGAAATTTAATACACTATATTGTAGAATAATAGCCTAAATAACATCTGTGTCATGAGCACAACTATCCCTTTTTAAACAGTAACTATAAATTTTGGCTAAGGGAATATATTCGAATTTTAATTGCCAATGTGCGATATTTCTCTTAAATAGCTTTTCAGGGACTAATCTAAATATCACCTATGACATTGCAGTGACATGATTTAGAGTGATGAACTCTGAAGAACTACTTTGGAAGTTAGAGATTATCTTATTTATTCATATGTGTACATATGTGTGTATGTATGTGAGTACATATACCCCACACAAACACATACACTAAACAGAATTTAATGGATGTTTGTTCTTTATACACATCATGATTTCCTTAATGCATCTATTTTTGGAAGATTGTTTATCTACCAGTGATGTTCAGTTGTTATATAAGCAGACCGATTCAAGCAGCTATGTATGTCTGACATCCTTATTGAAATATCCTGCAGGCATTTACTTTATATAATGCCTATATCATGTCAGTTATTAAACATTTTAATTAACACTCAGTGCCTGTGAGTGATCTCTGTATCTATATCTATCTACAGGATACTCTATACATCATTGGCAATTACTTTTAACAAATGACTATAGCAAGAAAAAAGGAGATGCTATGTATCTGCGGAAACATTGACAGCACAGCATTGAGAGATCAAATAGGTAAACCATAAATTCTGTTATGTTCAAGTTCAAAAACAACCATGTAGTGAAGGAGATCAACATGAGTTGTGCCTATATAACTGTAAAATGGTTGGGGGCACACAAACCTGTGAGAAGAATAATTCTACACGATAGTATAAAAAATTTTCATTTAAATCAATTTAAGAAGGCTTCATTTTATGGGAATTTTAAAAATATCTTTGGACTGAATAGATGGGTTCTCTCCCTCTGTGTAGACACACACACACACACACACACACACACACACACACACACACACTTACAAATACATATGCAAATACATCAGAAATTAAAAAATAAGTGACTAGTTATTTAATACAGTTAATCAAAAATACTCCCCCAAAGCAATAATTTCCACAAATGCTTTAAAAATAAGAATTATTTTAAAAGTTAAACATTCTAAATTTTTATCTTTTGTCATTTTGGTGAACAAGTTTTTCCATTTCTTTTTTATGCACATTATCTTTTATTCTCTTTCAATGCTGTTGACACACCTGACCTGGGATAAGGAGAACAATTTGATTGCCATTTATTTATTTGACAAATTTTTTCTTTATAAGTAGCATTTAATTGAATTCATCTAGTTCTCAGGATAACTACTTGATTGCATTCAGCCTAGTTTTTCAAGTTAATTTGAGTAGATTCTATGTTCAAGATTTTTTTCTTTATTCTTTTTTATAAAGCAGAATCCTGTAATATTGAATAAGAAAATAATCACAAAAGATCTTTCTTGCCTATTCTCCACTTCTGGAAGAAACAATGTCATTTCTCATGAAAGAAAGCAAAATCATTTTTAAAGTATAGTTTGCTAAGATTATTCTATGGCTATAGTTCTTAGCTGTCTTATAAGCTCCATCTTTACAAATCACTTCTTTGGGACTTATTCCATTTGTAGAAATGTAGGAGCCCTCAATCTGAAAATATGTAAAGAAAATTTCCCATCAAGTATTTTTTCCTCCAATGTAAGTGACACTAGAAATTTGGGCTTGCAACAGTTCTGTAAATGCATACTAATAACTGGAAAAACCATTTCCAATGAAGTGCACAGGCTTTTCCAAAGCCACTTTCGTAATAAATGATCGTGTTAACCAAACGTACTTAAAAGATCCTAAGCATCATTTCCCCATGCTTCCAAATTATATTATTGCAACAAAGGAAAGGAAAGAAAGAAAGACTTGGAAGGACAGAGAGGAATTATCTTTGCTTCTATTATGAAAATAATGGAAAGAGGTCACACTGACTACTTAGGGCAAAGGCTAATCCAGAGTGACAGTTCATACCAACAGAAGGATATTAGACATCTTTTTATTGTTTCTTAGAGAAGTTTTGGTATTTAGCATATCAGTATCTTCCGATGATTTTCCTGAAGGATATTCAAATCATCATCGGGTAAATGCCCAGCTTTCATTACTCCTGCCAGCTCCCCACCCCACACACACACAGTGGGGATTGAACCCAGGGCCTCTCACATGCTCTACTACTGAACTACACTCCGATCCCATCACCACATCCCCATATCCCCACTCTTTTTTTTTTTTTTTTCCTCTTTTTAAACTAAAATCCATATTGTCCTTTATAAAAAAAAATTTGTTCTAAAGGAAAAATTACAAAGAAACTCAGGGTTAAGATGCAGCAACTGCAGCATTTCGAGACTGGAAAAATTCTGTACTCTTAGGGTTTTGCGTTGAGAGCAATGCATGTAGGGTTACCACAGAGAGAGCTGTTGTTACAGGCTAAGAGCTGAATGACAGAAAGAGAGAGAGAAGCATGTATCCTGATCCATGGCATTTCTAGTGGCTGGCTTCAAGCCTCATCACTGACAAATTAGAAACACACACACAAACAAAAAATACCGACAAGATGATAAAAACAAAACAAACAAAATCTGAAAAACTAAAAATAGCAAACAATAATGGATTTTACCAAAGGAGGCAGATAAACTATTCAGGACTCAACCAGTTTGGCTCATTTCTTCTGACTAGTGCAAGGTCTTGGGGAGTCAGTCCTGATTTCTATTTCCAGCTCAGCCACTGAACTGAAGTTTCTGGACCTTTCTGGGGCTTGAGAAACCTCATCTGTATAACAAGAGAGAAAAATCCTTCCAGTTTCCTATTTTTCTTTTTCTTTTTTTTCTGAATCCTGGTCAGATCACAAATACACACAAGTGATCCAGGATGAGGGTATTTGACTTAGCCCAGAAAACAGCTCACCAAAAATCTTTTCCTGTTCCTAGAGACAATAACTCAACTTATTCTACTGTGGGTGCATCAGTAGTATCATCTTCAACTATGAAACAGAAAATTTTTAATTTTCTTGTCCACGAGAACTAAAGAATATTCAAAACCAAATAGTCACTAGGTTGTGCTTACTAGTTTTTAAGTGCCTTGCTTTAAAAAGCTTGTTTTAGATTATATATTCAGCTCTAAATATGAGCAGATATTTTCAAAAACACTGTCTTCCAATACACATTTATTCTTTTTAAAATGGATATTGAATCTCCAACCCAAATTAAGAAGAAAATTATTTCTTTCCCACAAGCTTAGTGTGGGTGGATTTTCCAAGAACATCTCCTGTGTTGGATTGACTCAGAGAGACCTTTCCCGATCTGTCCTCCTTGCTCAGACAGATGAGTGGGATCAGACTCACTGTGTGTGTGAAGCCAAGCTTCTTAACTTGCCAAGAGTGTTCTCTTGTGGGAATAGGGTTGTGTTGCAGGCAGGGTTGAAATCCCTTTTAAGATGGAGGGAAATCACAGTTTTCTTTTTATTCATCCTCTGTTGTGAGATGTACGTGGCAGGCACTGGCATCTGGGCAGAAAATGGAGATGTAATTTCCTTCAATTTAAACATATTTATATGCTCTTATTTTTTGGTTTTTAAATACCCTTGGGTTTGTACTTCTGAAGTTTTCACCCAGCCTTGTGACTTTTTTCCCTCTGAGGCAATGTCCCTGGAGATGGCAATTGCTGTTCACATCTTCGAGTGTAAAAATGTCAATAAGAATTTTGATTTTAGCATCTCAGGGAGGAAGAAATATAGAACCCAGAAGAACTTATCTAGAGCTCAGATCTTAAGTAGGGATGATGAAAACCACCTAATGTGTGTTATGAGCATTTGGGTCCCAAAGCAGAATGCTTCCTAAGACTTGCTTTCAAATGCCACCTGAATCACAGTCAGAACACTTTGTTAGGGCCTTGCTTCTTTCCTAAATAGAATTGGTCATGTGTCCAGAAATAGATAATGTGCTGTTATTAAGACCAGGACATTGTCAGAGCACTCAGTTTACAGAGTATCTTTTCTTATTTCTCATGATCTTTATATCCTTGGGACTTCAGAATAGATCTCATTCATGCCTAAACCTATTTATTATAAACCCACTGTTCTGTCCTCCCTCTTCATGGCACATGAGACATTTTGCTCTAACACCATTATTTTTGTGTTTATTCTCCCTCCCAGTTTATTCTCTGCTCCACACAAATAATTGGCTCCTTGCAAATTATTTTCCTAACAGGGAGCCCCTATGGCCTTCTGGCCCTTCCTCTTCTCCTCGACTCACTCTTTCTTTTTCTCCTTGTGTGCCTCCAGTATGTTTCCAGAGCCATTCCTGTCCTTTCCAACTATTTTTCAGTGACCTTTGGTCTCATAAGTCCTGGCCAATGTGGACTTCCTCCAGTTTGGGTTCTCCTCACTTTTCTTCACTGGCCCATCTGTCTGAAGAACCAGCAGCCGCCTGGCTCTTCCTCTTCCTCCACGTCTTCCCACCACCCCAGAGAGACATTCCCCACTCTCGAGTTAATCAACAGTCTAGAACTTTCCAAGTAACTTTCCAAAGCTCCTGGGCTGCTTCTCCCTTTCTCCAAGAGTGATGCTCCGGCCAGCTCACATCTTCTGGAGCTGGGTGAGCATCACAAGCCTTTGGTTTTGTAGCCTGGAACATCACTGTCCTTGGGGTGGAGGTTTGTGCTCTTCAGAGAGCCTGGAGTATGGCTGTCACTCTCCGCCAGGTTCAGAGGTTTTTTACTTTTTTTTATTGTCCCTGTCAGTTAGCAGCCCAAGGTTACTGCCAGTCCTCTGTCAGGGCTTTGATTTTTGTCAGCTATGGCCAGGTCCTTTTAGTTATCTGCTATCTTTTCAGCTTTGTTCAGGCTGAGCTCTACTTGTCTACTAATTAGCTCTTTGGAGATTTCCCTTTTAAAACTCACTATCACAGAGGACAGGAACCGTTCAAAAGTTTTGTGCTTCATAGAAATTCCATATTCATCCATATCCTGTGCAGCCATATTTTTAAAATTAAAAGTGGCAGGTCAGGCCAATTTAAGGTATAGAAGTCCCATCGTCTGTAAAGGGAGACCTTCAGGTTCTTGATCAGGTATGTAGATGAGTGACAGGGAAGGAAAAGGTTTACATCAAAAAACACGGAGGGCTACAAATTAAAAAGAAACTATCGCTCTGTATAACATATTCACATTTTCTTTATCTTCTGGTGTGCAAATATTGTGCTAGCTGAATATAAAAGTAGCACAACTTTAGGGTACAAAAAAAAAAAAAAACACACTGTAATAACATCAAGAGTGGTCTTACATCAAGGAGGGCCCTGAGGATGTCTTTGTTGTCAACTTCAGAAGAAAAGAGAGGAACAGAAGAGGAAACTGGCAGAAGGAATAGATGCCAAAGAGAACTCAAAGGATTAGGTCTGGGTGAGGTGATCGGTATTCGAAAACAGTCTGCCTTCTGGCTCTGATCTAAGGGAATAGGCTGGCAGCCAAGCCAGAGGGCATAGCAGCACAAACACACCTTCAGCACAGTGCTGGAGGCTTGCCTGGGTGCCTTAGAAATGGTACTAGCAATTAGAAATCAGCCATGTAAGAGCAATAGGCAAAATACTCTATTTACGGATGAATCTTTGCTTTTTACCTAATTCCCAACCTGGTTGTCCCCTCTGCCCAAACAGACCTCCTTTTCTCTCCTTTTAGTTTTTTTTTGTTTTTTTTTTTTTTTTTTTTGTAAGCCCTCTTCTTTTCCTCTGCTCCTAAGTACATTTTTCTTTTGCTAACTTAGTGCTGTTGTAAGTTGCGCTTACATCACATTTACACACTGTTAATGCCTGCAAGATGAAAGTAAAAACCTTTGAATATATTAATGCTGTAACACAGATGTCTTACTTTTTACTCTTTTTTTTTTAAAGCAAGTTGATGTGGCTAATAATGATGCAGATTGTGCTGGATGGATGTGCAGATGAAACAGGGGAATACAGATTAAATAAAAATTTCTTCAAAGCTTACGTTTGCTTCATAATTTAACTTCTGGGCTTGTCTCAGTGGTAGTAGGTGCGACCAAGCATCATAACATTGTTCTAAGACATCTTGGCATCACAGGGAAACAGTGGCCCAAACATCTTTGCTGCACTTCTTCGAAGCCCAGAGAAAATAGGATTGGGGAAAACAAAGGTTGCCCATGACTGCACAGAGGTGTGGTCCCACTGCTGATAATGGGGTGACTGTCCTCACAGGGACAGAGATGCTGGCCTTAGGAAGCTACCTGCTGGTGTACTACATTCAGAGAATCTGAAGCCTCTTTTTCTAGACATCAAATGTGGCATGTGCCAAAGGTGTTCACACACTCTCTGAAACACCCATGGAATGACTTTATCATAGGCTCTTCTGGACATTGAATAAGGGGGGCACTGCTGACACAATCCTTGGAGCAAATATAGTCAATTTCCTTTTCATGTGTTCATTCATTCAGGAAGCAATATGAGCATCCTGTTCCAGGTGGAGATTTTGCTAAGTCCCCCTAGGGACTTAGCATGTGGGGACAAGTGAGATGTAATCCCTTCCCTCCAAAACTCAGAGTACACTGAAAAGGATCTCTGCAAGTAAAAAACCTATAATACCAACTCTTTGAATGGATGAAAAGGTGCTGTGTGTGTTCCTGGAGAGAGTAGCACTGCCTTCCAGCCAGCTGTGGCAAGACTGAAACTGGGGTTTGCATCTTTAATGTGTGAGCAAATTGCCAGATGAACAAACATGGTGGAGAGGCTGAAGTTATAGGCAGGCAGCAGGGTTAGGGAATGGGGAACATGTCAACACACCAGAGCTTAAGCTGAGTATGTGGGATGAAGAGTGAGGGAGACTAGGGCAATGCGTTCTGAGCATACTACAAAGACCCCATGGGCTTTAGAATTCACCCTATTACTCTGCAGCCAACAAGAAGCCAACTGGAAGCTTCCAGCAAAGGAGAAGAGTGATAATCAGATGTCCTTTTATAGTAAGTCTGATAGCTATATAGAAGGAATATCAGCTCTTCTTGAAGAGCTTGGGACTAGGAGACCATTTAGGATGTGTATAATTCCCCAGGCTGAGAATTTTTCAGAGTCAGCTGAAGAAAGAAGCTAAATATAATAGAAACTCTTGAGATATTTCTGTCAGGAGAATGGAACTGCAACCCAATCGCTTACAGCCACCTCATTACCCTGCCCACTCAGTTCTCTCTACCTGGGGTGGGCAGTTCTGAGGAAACTTGTTGACAATCTTAGGCTTCTTTCTGGGTGAAAGGAACTAAGTTCACGAGAGTCTGTATTCCCTCTCCCAGAGCCTGAACAGAGCACTGAGGGTAACATGCACTTTGTAATGCTTGATTGGATGAATGAATTGAAAGACAGACAAAAGTAGAACATATCAGCACAGACTGAAAACAAGCATTGCATTTGTTTCAAATCATTGTTAGCATGTAAAAGTCACTTATTTTGAGAAAAAAAGAAGTGACAGTTTATTGTAACCTATGACAAAGTTACCCTCTTGCTGTATTTGGAAATGAGTGTCAATCAGTCCATAGAGATAAGACTAAATATGCGACTAGGGTAGGGGTCTACAATGCGCCATCTCGACCTCCTGAGGGACACACCCAGCATGAATGCGTGGTTACATGGCAGACCTGCTGCAGGGAATGACTGTCCAGGCTTTGTGCTTTGGGAAGTAACATGTTCTTGGTGTTAGAAGAGAAGAGAGTCATTGCTTCCTGTGGATGTTACTAAAGAAACAGCTAAACCTGAGTGACAGGGACAGGGTGAGCAGGCCGTGTCCTGCACAAGGATGTCCTACCGAAGAGCACTGGTGACTGAAATCTAGGAGGTACGTCCAACTTGATGTGACCTTTTTCTTAATAGTGCAGGTTAGAAGAATGGAGGCCTGGATCTAAGATACAAGGACTAGGATGAATTGAAAAGAATGTTGCTAAAAGCCGAGTGTAGCAGCACACACCCAGCTGCTCTGGAGGCTAAAGAAGGAGGGTCACTTAAGCCCAGAAGTACACAGCCAGGCTAGGCAAGAAAAACAAAATAAAAAGAGAGCATCAATGAGACCAGTTTCCTGGACCATGGCCCAACCCACCATTCTCTGCTGCATGAACCTGTTTTACCATCTTCCCTTATCTTCATGGTTTTCAGGCTTCACAGTGATTTTCCTGTTTGGACCATCTCTCTCATGCTCATCTTGGCTGGTACAGCTTTACAGGGGACTGAAAGGGAACCAGCACACAGTGTCTTTAAACACGATTGACACAGCCATCTGTCAGGCGCTGAGGGCATCTGGGAGAAAATGCCTGCCCTGCTCATCTGGCCAACTGGTCGACCGCTGGAGCCTAATAATTACATTATCAGAGCAGGAGCATCATCCACTGGATGAGACTTCAGACATTACTTATGGATGAAATGAGGTCAGAAGAGGTCAGAAAAGACAAGAGATGAGCTGGCCATGACAGCTGTCCAAGCTGCCCTGGAGATGCGACACCAGAGCATTGGAGCTGGAGCTGTGGCTCCCCACATAGAAGGGGTTCTGGCTACCACAACCCCTGTTGCTTCGAGGTGTCTCAACCCCAGAGAAAATCAAAACAACTCTCCTGACAGTAGATGAGGCGAAAACAAGCAAATGCTGCTTTTGAAACAATGAAAGCATTAATCTCATGTTTGTGCTTTGCTTGTGAGCTTTACAACCAGGCTGGGACTCCCGGAAATCTGCTATTAGCATTGTGGTCAGTCCTTAAAGCAGCTATCAAAAGAAATCACACATGCTGGCAGGAATGAACAGTTTGATGAGTACAAAGTACAGACAGCCTGGCGTGGAGAACCAGGGAGAGAGCTTGGTTAGAGCAGCTCTCATGGAAGAAAAAGAACATTATATTTCTTTAGTTGTAGAATTAAATAAAAAGAACTGTTCCTGTGAATGATAGTTTACCATCATCTGCCTAATTTTCCCAAGTATAAATATGAAGTTAGAAGTTCACAGGATTTGTTCTGTTAACAAGCAGGAGACCATAAATAAAATCTTAAAACAAAATCATTTCAGCCTTTCATAAACTGTGCCTTACCTAGAGCTGAAAGCATTAATAAAGGAAATAGATTCAGATACTTAAATTCATCATTCAAAAAATTTCTATTTTCACATACAGGAAAATAGAATATCATATTGAGAACTGGTCACCTCGTTAAGTGCTTCACAAGCCCCCTTTTAATTTAGCCTTGAATATTGTCCCCGTTGTAGCCACCACTTGGAATAATATATAAACGTAATACACATGCTATTTGCATGAAAAAAAAGATTAATATTAACCTCAAGTTTCTAAAGATTAAAAAAGAGCAGAGTTCCAATTCCAAATGTAATACATGAGTCCAATTCAGAGTCGAGGTCGTAAACACTTCTAGAGCTTTTTTAACCACCAACCTGGTGAGATCAAGAATGTTTCCTTTTGGAGAAGAAAAAAAAATGCATTTCTAAAAAGCAAGCGCTTCCAGCATATTGCTCAATTCCAAATGCAGGTCCCTTCTGTTGTTCTTTATTTGAATGCTATTCTTTTCAGAGATGAAAGTTGCATTTCAAAAAACGGGTACAGGAATATGTAGACAGTGTGGGAGTGATGGCCAGGAGGGATAAGCAATAGTTTGTGTGGTCTGGGAATTCTCTTCTATGTCACCATCCTCCCCCTCCTGCAAGTGCAGTGAAATAATTGGCCAACATAATTAAATATGAATCCGCATAACTTCAGACTCTGAACGTCTGATCAGTCCTTTGATAGGCTAAAAGGGGTGCTTCGCCAACCCTCTATTCTAATGCAAAGCGGAAAAAGATGTACTTTCTTTGATTTGTGAAAAGATGTCTCCTCTGTAAATAAGGAGCACACACTTGACATTTCCTTGGGAAATCATGAAAAGCCTTAGAATGTGTTCATTGCAAATGCAGTGGGGGCATAGTAATACGGATCACAGTCCATCCGTCCTGTTTTCCTCATCAGTATGCAGATGCTCTTAAAAGACAAAAGTTTTCAGCTTATTTGGGAGGTAGACTACCATCGAATTAAAATAGAACAAACAAGAAAGGAAGCAAAAATCCATAATGTAATAGTGATTGACAGTTTGAAAACAAGTCAGTAATATCAACTGAAGACCATGGTGGGCAGAACCCTTTTCCAGGCACCCGGAAAGAGTGTGCATGAAATGGTAAATGGATTTGCTTTCCTGAAAGAGCTTAGAGTCAAATGGAAGAAACATATAAATGTAATTCACAAATGTATGTGAATTACACAGAGCACATAAGTTTTAAGAAAATCAGAGCACATAAAACCAATTACAAAGGAGTTTGTGCAGAGGTGCCTTGGCAACAGGGTGATTTAATTTGAGAGGTTCTTAAAACTTCAACTGCCAGGCATACCACACAACTGGGTGACAGGACTGTCCACAGTACTAACTTGCTCATTCCCCTCAGCATTTACTTAGCTATAAGATAGGACAGTAGTTACCTAGTTTGATCAGATGATAAAGGTTTAATAAAATCAATCCATAATCAATTTTATTTTAGCTGAAAAAAAAAAAAGAATTTGTAGACTTTTAGCTCATTGTCTTAAAATAATGTACCTGAAAGATTTTTTTTTTTAGGCTAATTAAGGGGAAAATTAACACATGGTTAAGCTAACTTAACTTTATATTTTTATTTTGAAGATATAAAACAAGGAATGAAAAAGTATTTTGATTAATTTTGTCCTCCTTCTTAAAGAATCCCTGACAGATTTTTTAAGAATTCTCCTCTTTATTTTGCTGCTATATTAATATTTATCATTGTAGTATAATAAAGGAGGAAATGCCTAATTCTAAGAAATAATTTCTTATGAAAAATTCTAGTATCTGCAAATAAATCTCATGAACCTTCAATAGGAAAATGAACACTGGACATAATTTTTGACAGGGTTTTAATCCGTAACACATTGATACCATCATAAACAACCTGATTACAGGCAGGACCACGGTACAAGGAGAAGTTACTGATCAGTAAATTTGGTTAAAGATGCAGAGACAAGTTCATTTGTAACAGGCTTCCTCCAGTATAAGGAATTACACCTATAACTATACCAGAATAATCAACCCTCTTAATCACCATTTTGACATCTGAGTTACCAGTGTAGTTTTGTTTTAGGTGATGAAGATATTATTTTCATCTACCTTTACACAAGGGGGCTGGAACTCTGCGGTCTTCTTTCACAGTTTGCTGTTCAGACTATGGTGCTGTCCTAAGAAATACGTGCATCTGAAGAGGCAAATCCCCCAGAATGAAAGCTTCTGTAGAGCCCAGGTAAAAGGGCCAGGTATAAATTCTGTATTTATTGAAATTCTATTTATCACAAAATTTAATTATTGATATTTCTGTAATAGCTTAATAATAATAATTAGCATTTTTAAATTATAAACCTGGAATCCAGGAAGTCCTTTCTGAATCAGTAGCTTTGGGGATAGCCTCATGCATTTTATTTCTTTACACTCACTAATTCACACAAGCTGCTATTCCAAAGAAAAAAGCAGGGAGTTTGTGATGTCATGCAATAGTCAAAGAAAAAAATATGTGCATAAAAATGAGCTTTGCAGTAAAGATAAATTAATTAGTGTAGTAGAGACAATGACAAAAAAATTTTTAAAACTCTTTCATGGAAGCATGGGAATTGTAGAAAAAACGTGACAAATGCTATTGAATAGAGTGGCGTAGAAAGAGCCCTGGCCGTGGAACTCAGGGACCCCAGTTCCCAGGCCAGCAAAGGCATTCTGAGTCTCCCTTTCAACTTTCTATACAATGTGGGACCTGTCCAAGGCTCCCGGTGCTGAATTTCTAGTATCCTAATTACTCTGGTCTAAAAGAAATCTTTCTCTTGCACATAACCACATATCCTGCTAGCAGAGCAGAGGTTGAAGATCTGAAAACCAAGCTGAACATACGTGACACAGTCACCAGGGTACTGCTCTGTGAGGGGTCTCGATAAGCTGAAAAAAATTCTGATGTTGATGTACGGAGAATCGATTCCCATAATGGTATTTTTTTCATATTTTGACTGCTCCAAAAGCAACTTTCACAGTAAAACAATGCATGAAAAATGCATTTTGTTCCAATTAAGTTTGGAAAAATTAAGAACATATTAATATGCTAATATGATGCTAATAGATGTCTGTCAAAATTTATTTGCACACATGTTTACAAATCCTAACTTTTCACCCTCCACTAGACAATCTGTTATAGAGCCCAGTTTAAAAGGTGCAACTTTGTTTTTCGAAGCTCCAATAATTATTTCTAAAGGTGTTATAAGGTGATGGGGGAGGAGGAAGTAGGAAACCTTAATTATGTAGATAAAATTGGCCAAACAGGGCAGTTTGCAGATTCCTTTCTGTTTAGCAAGTGTTTGTGTTAGACACGCTAAGAATGACTCCAAGCCCAGTAAACAATGAAGCTTAACTTTTTGGGGCAAGTTGGGTTCCAGCAGTCAAGAACATTGCACCTTGAATTTCTTAAGGTTGAACAGGAACCAGTGAAAACTATAATTAGAAATTATTCAGGATACAAAAAAAAAGCAATTTCTGTGTCATAAAAGCAACGTGGGTTCTACCTGGTCCCTTTTGGGCTAAGTTGTTTGATCAGCTTCTCTCAGTCTCTACGGATGTCCTTATATGAGTCTAATTGAAGGACTCCTGTTCTCTTTTTATTTTTGCTCTATGAAAAATGTATCGGAGATGTCTTATAATGAACTTTGATATGGTGAAATGATAATAATGTCCTAATTATATATAAAAATGTAATTACACTTGCTTCTATTATAGAAAAACTCCCTTTATAATGAAGTGTTATGTTGGAAAAAGGTTTTCATTATAGGCGGACTCCTTGACTTGTTAATTTGAGCTCTGATTCATCACTTTAATATTAAAAAAGTTCTTTGTAAGTTACTTTTGATGTGTCTCATTTATGGTTCATTTCACTTCCTGGGCACCACAAGGAGCCCAAATCCAAACTTCTTTGAAAGACACTTAAAAATACATCTTTCAAAAGAAGTTTTTCTTCTATGTGGTGAAATAGCAGTAGCCAAGTAAAATATTACTGACTTTCTCAATTACTCGAACTGTGAAAACTTTTGTTTTGAAATGTGAAAAATAAATCTATATATACATGTCATCTCAGGTGTTTAGAAATGTCAATGTGTCACAGTCAGAATGGCAGTCATCAAGAATACAAACAATAGTAAATGTTGAAGAGGATGTGGAGCAAAGGAAACACTCTTACACTTTTGGTGGAATTATAAATTAGTACAACCACTATGGAAATCATTATGAGGGTTCCTCAAAAGACTAGATGCGGAAACACCTTATGACCCAGCTATACCAATTCTCAGTATTTAGCCTGCAGAATTAAAGTCATCTTAGTATACTGATACATACATACTCATGTTTATAGCAACACAATTCACAATAGCCAAACTATAAAGCAGCCTAAGTGTCTGTCAATAGATGAATGAAGAAAATGTTGAATATATACACAATGGATTTTACTCAGCCATTAAAAAAAATGAAATTATGTCATTTGCAGGAAAATGAATGGAACTTGAGAATTTTAAGAAAATAAGCCAAATTCAGAAGGTCAAGGATTGTACATTTTCTCTCCTATGTGAAATCTAGACAGGAAAACAAAAAAGAAAGGTTGGGAGGAATCTCAGGAAAATCAAAGGAAGATCAGAAGAATAGAAAAGGACCAGGGTGTGGGAAGAGGGGAAAGATGGGGAATATACTGGGGAGGGATATTGGCCAAATTATACTGTTATATTGTGTGTGTGTATGAATATGCAGCAAAATTCCCCCATTGTGTACAATTATAATGCACCAATTAAAATGTGGGAAAAAAAAAAAAAACAAGAAATGTCAGTGCATAAGCAGGTATTGAGAAGACTATTAAAAACAGCTTTAACCACGGATCAGTCATACAGGTGACTTCACCATATTCAAACAATATGTCTCCCTTTCTTTTAGGAATACTTGAATCATCGTCTCACCCAACTCATGTGCAAAACTGAGGAGTGCAACAAATCTACCTTCATTGCTGTTTATTACCAACCCAGTCGAAGTCTTGGCAGGAAAAATGATCAGATCCTGTGGTTAAAGTTTGTTTTGAAGAATCCAGTTATTTGGCTGAATCTGTCTGCCACTATCATAAGGAATGGATATTTCATCATTAACATAAAGTGGTTCAGCTTGTCAGAACCAACAAGATAATTTAATTAAAATAGAAAAGACATTCAAAATTGTTGCAAAAAAATTAGCCTACAACTAACACAGAGCATATACTTCTTTTAGGACATCAATTTTCAATGTTTTAACTAAGCTTAATTCACTAAAAGGGTGATAAATTTTTAAAGGGGGTTAGGCCTTTAGAAGTGAGACAACAATTTAAATAAGTTGGAGTTTGATGACATCAGAATTGCTATTTATTTTTCTATAATTTGTCAGTGGAGTAGAAATCGTAAAAATTGTAGAGAATTCTAGTTTCTTTTTTAACATTTTTCTGAATATCATGGAATATTCCTGGAGGAATTCTCCTTTCACTTTATGGGACTCCCAAGGGAGCTAGCTGTATTGGATTCCTCCCTCACCATCACCTCAACTGCATACCTAGTGGTTCAGTGAATCCTCATGATTCTGCCTCCGAGATCTCTCTGTAGTCCACTCAGCCTAACCTAAATCACCACCATCTATTCCTGGGACTCCTCTGCCTTTGTCTCCAGTTCTCTTTGCTTCTTCTCCAATCTATTATGCGCCTATCAGTTGGCAATCTGGTAAACCATGAACCAGATCATGCCACTCTGTGCCTAATCCTTTCCACGGTTTCCTGGTGCACACAGAAGGAAATCAGAGCTGCTTACGTGTACCAAAGGCTGAAGATGTGCCAATTTCTACATTATTTCCAACTTTATATCTTGTGAATCCACCTCCTGCCACATCTCGTCTCTGTCCCCCAAACAAACCATGATCTGCTTCCTCTGCTTCCAAGGCTCTTTCCCTAGTGTTATCCAGTCAGATCCTCCCAGCGCTGTGTTTCAATGACACCCGATGTGCCCAGCAGTCAAACTTTGAAAGACTTTTCTCCTAGCACCCTATTTTCCCCTTCCATTCTACCTCCCTAACTGACATCCAGGCATTGGTTCATTGCAAAGCCTTGAAAAGCAAGAGCTTTGCCAAGCCTGTGGTCTCAATCCGTCTTCCTCATCCCCTGTCCCTGAGATTGCTAAGCCACTTCCCTGTTCTCTCAGGTTTTCCACACCAGTGTGCATAATCTCATGTCCTCTCCTCTGCCTGGATGGCTTCCCTGCATTCTTTGCCTTTCAGCCTCTTTCTTGTTTGTCAAGACCCAGCTCAAATGCCACCTCTGATTCCCATAGTCACAGTTAGTTTCTCCTTGAGATCCATCACCATTCCCTTTACCACATCCAACCTACCTCAGCTCACACCAAAGACCACAGCCTGTGGAGTCCACGTCTGTCACCTTCAACACCACATTTCTGATTGTTTAGGGTTTTTTATTAATTCAATTTATTTTTTCAGTTTTAAAATTGATGATCCCTTCCTCCTCCTCCTTTTAGCAAAGAAATGTTAGAACTCAATGGGCAAAATATATGCCCACTTATGAAACAAAACTGCTAAAAAGTCACCGATTTTCTGCATTAGAATTTTCATAGAAACATCTAAAGCCATTGCTGTTCATTAGACTTTAGCAATATGCTGGTTAATTATAAAGTAACTCACACCTCTGTTTGGTAAGTAGGGTCAACTCGAAAACACTGATGTTTCCTCCATTGCATTTTTACTTTCTCTAAATGAAAATGGGGACCCCAAATTTGTCAACAACCACAGCTAGTGCAAATGATGT
This sequence comes from Sciurus vulgaris, assembly GCF_902686455.1. Lineage (NCBI taxonomy): Eukaryota > Metazoa > Chordata > Mammalia > Rodentia > Sciuridae > Sciurus > Sciurus vulgaris. The sequence continues at coordinate 25,279,306 of NC_136469.1, forward strand.
TATAAGAATATTAACATGTCTTGGATATGACACATGGATTTGTGAGTGCCAGGAAGAAATGTAATGCTTAATGTTAAAAAAAAAAGAAAAGTCACTGGTTTTTAAAAAAGTGTCTAAAACTAATTTTTGGAAAGATTCTGGTAAGTGGCAAATGTGATTAGATGACCTACTTTGTAATTCAAAAGAACAGTAGAATAAGCAATGAACTGGAAAGAGTGGGTGTTTAGAATTGACAAAGTTCCTCTCGGCTTTTTGGACATTTTGAAATTTTCATTCCTCTACTTATAGGATCTTTCAAGTTGTCTGACTTGAAAGGATAAAAGAAAGTGTATGTGAATCATGTCTAAAAATATTTTCCAAAGAAAATTAGTACTGGGAAATCCTTCTCAAAATACACATTTGTTTGTTTGTTTTAAATCTTAGCAATATCTTTTCTAGTAAATTGCATTACTTTTTACTCTCTTTAAAAAGCTAGTATCTAGCTGGGCTCCATGGTGTACGCCTCTAATCCCAGCGACTTGGGAGGTTGAGGCAGGAGGATCTTGAGTTCAAGACCAGCCTCAGTAACTTAGCAAGGCTCTAAGCAACTCAGTGAGACCCTGTTTCTAAAAATAAATACAAAAAAGGACTGGGATGTGACTCAGTTGGTTAAATGCCCTTTGAGTTCAACCCCCAATACAAAAAAAAAAAAATACTAGTATCTAAACTCAGAAGATAGGATCTAAAATAGCACTACTTGTGTTTTTTAAATTTTTTGACACATTGTTAAATTAAATCCTCGTTAAACAAATCAACAATTCCAAAAGGACTGCAGATCAAACCCAGAACCTCACACACACTAGACTCTCTACCACCAACTTCACCCCAAGCCCTAGTTGTGGTATTTCTGAAAGTATTAGGTTCTCGTGAATATAACAGAAAATCCAAATTGGACTGGCTACAATAAAATAGAGGTGGGCTTTTTCTCATGAAAAAAGACTGGGGATAAACACACACAGGTTAACCTGCCAGTCAACAGGGACTGCTGCTTCTACCTTTGGGCTCCACCATTCTTAGTTATGACTTCTCTTCTCAAGGTCGGCACATGGACTGATACGGCTGCTGGAGTTCCAGCCTGACAGCCACATTCCAAGCAAGAATAAAGAGGGAGAGGAAGGACAAAAGGGCATGTCTCCTAGCTGAGTCGGTTCTTTAAATAGATTTTCCAGAAATCTTACCTAATGTTTTACTTCTACTTGTATCTTATCAACTATCCTTGCCTGAAAAATACAACAGGAAATGTAGTTTTTAACCTCAGTATATTGCTGTTTGAAATAAAATGGTGGGTTTGTTGGTAAGGAATAAGGGAAAAATAGGAGCTGGGAAAATCACAAACTGAAATGATGCTAAAATGACTAATATGTTTAAGGACAAACATTTCTAAGTTCATCATGTGCTCTACTCCTGGTCACTGACTGGAGGCCAATCATACCAGCTTTCTGTTGCGGTTCCAAGGTAGAATTGCTCGATTCTTTTCTTTTCCTCTTGCTTGGAATGCTTGTCAATTGACCTTTTCCATGGCTATCTCCTTCTCCCTTTTAAGGTCTCAACTATAATGCCACCTCCTGAGCAGGACCGTCCTCATAGTTCAAAACCATTGTAGCCTGAATCCCGTTATTCTCTCCTGGCCTATTGATCATATTTCAAAAACACTTGACATAATCGGTAATTGCTGTCTTTACAAATTTGCTCATTAATTAATTACTTGTATAAACTCTACAAGGGCCTTGGTTACTCTCATATTCCCTGGATCCAGCTCTCTGCCTGACACATCATTAAATAAATTCTTGTTATGTGATAAATGGGCAAATGGGCAAAAATGCCAAAAAAATTTTTAAAAAGTTACTCAACTAGTAAATAAAAGCATTGCTTTGTCCACATTGCCATTCTGTGTGAGCATTTAAACCTCAATCCCCTCCTGCAGTTAGGATGGTTATAGGGCACAAAAATTGGGCTTTAAAGCTGGCAGCTGAGGGTGCAGTCCCCTTGACTAGAACTCAAGAGTTGAATTCAAGAGTTCTCATCTTTCCCTTTCTGAAGCAATCAGAAAGTCAGGTCCATCTGCAACTTGGCTACAGAAGTCCCCACAGGGAAGGCCTGACGGAGCACATGGTCTTCTTCCAACGTTCCTGGTAGAAGATCAGTCAGGCCACCAATGCAGCCTTGATCTTTTAATATATTGGAAACTGATAGAGGAAGGTGACCCCAAAGTATTTTGGGGATTTAATATTTTCCCTGACATCCTCAAGACATTAATAGAAGGAAAGAAGAATAAAGGAAGGAAGAAACAGAACAGGAAGAGGGGGCCAAGGGGAGGAGAGAGGAGGAAAAAGGGAAAAGAAGTGAGAGGAAAAAATAAGAATGGACTCTTTCATTACACTGTGGCAGTTTGAGTCCTAGACTTTGCTGGAAGAGATTTTACCATCCAATTCTTCAAGTCACTCATTAGGGTGATGAAAAGCTGGTGACAAAGGGCAATGCCATGTTTGAAGAGCCAAGGGCTCCTATTCTCCTGAATTATTAAGTAGTCAATAGTCAGTGGGCGGCTGCCTGCCCGCCTGTCTGCAGCAGGTGGTGGCCCTCTGCCTTTCTCTGCAAAGCAGCTGCTTGCTCCCAGCCTCCCCAGAGCTTGCAACAGCCATTTGTTTCGATTTAAGACAGACACTGTCATTATTTTGTGCAGAACTTCACAGAAGCATTTCCTACTAAATGCTTGAACCATCTGAGTAGCACCAGGCAGGCTGCTGGCTTCATTAATAATGCATCCATGCTTATCAATAGGTTGAGACAACTGATATTTAGAAGCTTCCTCAGAAGGACTGGGATGGATTTTTTTTTTCTTCACACCAGTTAGCTTCATTCTGTCAGTTCCTTGATGTTGACATTACATCCAACTGTGTTCTGAAAACTGGAGGTGCTAAAACCGTGTCTGGGCTGTTTGTTCTCCTACTTTGGAAGAGCCTTCAGAGAGCCAAGTCATCGTGGTTGGCCTTCCGCCCTTTCTGCCCTCCCTTTCAAGTTTAGTCGAAGGCAAAACATTTCCAATCACTTCACTCTAGCCCCTTATTGCAGATTTTTATTATTGCAGGGTGGCTCCTCACTCCCAATTCTTTGGGGCCATCTCTTGTTGGCAGCCTGCTTCCATGTTTCAATAGGGCATGGGAGAAAGGAGCTGGGTGGAAAATTATAAAACTATTTTTAGGTCATTTGCATTAAGAAGCAACGCATCTTTTAAATTTTGGGGTTTTAATAAATACCCATAAGAAGGGCTACTACAAGATTCAATCTATGGGTTCATTTGCAACCTATTTGTGATTTACCAAAAGGCAACGCCAAAAGCAAGAAACCTGAGAGAGAGCATCAGTGACAGAAAGAAAAGCCGTGAATGGGAACCAAACCCTGATTGTCTTTCCAATGCTGGAGTGAAGAATCCATCAGAGTGGCATTTTTTTTCAAAATGATAAAGATCCTTCTCAAGATTTCCTGTTAAAGATCACGTGCCATTGCTTCTTATCAAAACATATTGCTATCCAAGTGAGATCAATAAAGCTGGTTTAGGAAGTTCCATTTTTAATGGAGAGGTTGTACAGAAGGAAGCTTAAGGGTTTTTCAGGAGCCACACATACAGAAGCACAGCATGCATAACATGATACATACATGATGCACGTAGCTCATGTATGTAACGTGAATGCAGAATTCACATTGCATGTTAACATTTCTGTGCTATGTTGTATTTTTCCACTACAAGAGTTGAGGCCTGTAGTAGATAGAATGCCAATCACCCAGAGATGCCCATGTCCTAGTCCACAGAACCTACGATGTGATATTCTGTGGCAAAGGGAAATTAAGGTTGCAGAGGGGACTAAGGTTACTAATCAGATGACCCTGAGATAGAGAGCAATCTTGGATTATCCACTTGGGCCCAAAGTAACCTCAGAGTCAGAGAATGGACAATACAGAAACAGAAGAGTTAGGACCAGAGAGATGGGGTTGGGAGAAAGACACCTCTGTCTGGGACAGGCTTTGAGATGAGAGGGACAGGCTTTAAAATGAAAGAACTATGAGTCAGCAGTTGAGAGAAGTCTCCAGACACCAAAGGACGCAAGAAAATTGATCCCCTGCTAAAACACCCTTAACACCTCAATTTTAGTCAAGGGGAACTTATCTCAAACTTCTGGTCTCCAGAACTCTAATGTAATAAATTTGTGGGATTTTTTTAACCCATAAGTTGATGGTAATTTGTTACATTGTCATCAGAAAACCAATATGAAGTGGTTTCTAAAAAAAAAAGAAAAAGCATGAAAATTATAAATACTAAAATAATAGTTAAGGTGAACAATAGCAACCAAAATGGCCTCCTATGAATGGTCACTCTCCTACACCACTGGCAGCCCAGCACTTCTTGAGAGCAATTTAGAACTAATTATAGAAAAAAAAAATTAATGTTTTCTCTTATTTCTGGCTGAAGAAATTAGACTTCTTGGGATACTCTTAAAATGGTAAAATTTCTTATGTATGCATGACCACAACCATTTATAAAAAAATAGAGAATAATTAGAAACAACCAAACTATGCAACTGTATGGTATTAATTAAAATAATTAATGGTATATGTTCATATTATGAAGTCAAGGAAAATAATGCTCCAGGAAATATACAATGACATGGAAAGATCTCTTGATATATAAAGACAGGTTTGCATAACAATATGATTCCATCCATATATATATATATATCTATATATCTATCTATATATATATATATACACACACACACACACATATTTATATGCATTTGTATGCATTCATAAGTGTAAAGGAAAAGATTGGAAAATATTAGCAATGATAATTTCCAGATGTGATAATTATTTTGTTCTTTTTCAAAACTTTCCAAAATGAAAATGCAGTACTCTCATAGTCAGAAAAGGCCTAAATCAACCTCTATTTTTAAAATTTCCTGGGAAAAAAAATTTTTTTCTAGTTCAAGACAGAAAAGTTGAGAACATCCTGTTCTAGGTACATATATCCTTTGCCAAATGAGGAATGACTCTCTAGTTAGCCAATGTCATGAGCATTTCTGAGTGGAAAGTATGGTATTTGTGCAGAGAAGGGCGTTGAGACAACCCCCTCCCCCCCAGCATGTAACCCTGAGTCAGAAGGATACTTGCAGGTTGTTTCCTCTCAGGTATTTGGAAGCCAGGATGTAGACTGGAGAATGAATGCCTGTTTTGAACACTGGCTGGTACTTTCTTTTCAGGTTTTGATGGGCATCAATGTGAACTAGCCACAGAAGACTCATCAGACAGAGCGAAGAGCTTTAGAGCTTTTCTGCTTTAATTGAATCCTCCTCTTGCTTCAAAAGTCACTGCAGCCTTTGTTAATTGATTCGAGATTTCCCAGCAGTCAATATACCCTGGCTCACAGATGTGCGAGGGAGTAAGGTTTTTGTTTATTTTAAACTAACTAATATATTAAAATATGGAATTTTGGAAAGATTTCAGAAATAGACATATATGTTGGATGTGTATACATATTTGATATACATGTATTTGAGACTATGTATTATATGTATATAAACCACATACATTATGCATATATGTATTATAATAAACATTGAGACTATACATATATAAGATGTATATACATTTGATTATATATAAAATTTTGAGACTATATATGAATATCACACATATTATATCTTTAATATGTATTATAATCAAAACCTTGAGACTATACATATGTATATAATACTATATGTATATAAGCCACATGGCTGAAGAGAGAGACAGAGATACCATCTCAAAGCTTTTGGTTGATCCATGGAAAGATATTTGGAATTCAAACTTCCAAAGGCAATAAAATAAATTTACAATTTATTGAGCACGATTACTCCTTTAAAAGTGATATTTCAATGTTGCTGTTATGGAATTTACTAGTAAATTAGTTTTGTTTCTTAGAGTCTTGGATAAGCTCGTTTAAAACTTTTATTATCCAATGTATATTATTGGATATTATTGTTATTATTGGATAAGAAAAGAGTTCCCCAGTGGGTTGAGAACCATTCCACGATGGGTGATGACCTGGACTGAGGAAGGGAAAACCCCAAGGAATGACCTGGAACGCAAAACCAACAAAGGACCGAATTGTTCCATCTACAAAATTAATGGGGATGGGAGGTGGAAGTAAAGTGGAAAGTAAGGAGACCAAATGAGATCAAAAGAGAGCAAATAGGCTGAGCAGCAGGTTTAAAAGCTGGATCTGACAGTGCAGAGACACTAGAAGGGCTTGTGTACCCCAGAGGACTTTTAGGAGCAGCACCCTAAGAACCAGTAAAACACATTTACCTCTTCAATAGAAACCCTATCTTAGGTTTCAACCCGACCTTGAAAGTCTATTCTGTAGCAAGGCTGTGTTAGTGTTTTGGCCAGTACAGGAGGAGTCAGGGCACTGTTCACTGTGGGACAGAGGGGCACAACTACAATGGGTAGATGATCCAGAAACTTGGGACCAGAGGACACCTGGATAATCCCAAATTTCCTCCTCCACTCCAAACCCATACCTTGGGACTCTCAGAGAGTCTCAGGGAGGCCAGATCTTCCATTGTGGATGCTGTGGGACTTGCACCCATTTTTCTAGAATCAACGAGGCCCAGATCACCTGTGCTAATATCTGGCTTGCATGTGGCTTTTTGGGGTCTTAGAGTTCTCTGATACATTTATGCACATCTTAGGTAGATTTGGAGATTTCTTAAATCTGTCAATCAAGAAGCATTTACCAAGTGCCTATTATTTCCCTGGAACATCATAGGAGGTGATGAACCATGCATGAAATCATAAGCAAATCATAGCACATCATGTAAGTGTAAATACATATATGAAGAACTTTTTAACTCTTAGAGTGAATACGGTGAAGTCAAAATTGCACCGTGTGACTATAATGCCCAAGTAAAGAAGTCAACACAACATATAGTAAACTCCTTTGCTATTGCACTGCTCATTATTTCTCTTGAGACTATGGTAAAAGCCTCTTTGCTCCCGCCTCCCATGCTTCCATCACTAAAATCTATTCTTTACTTCACTACTAAATTAATCATAATGAGGCAGAGTTCTGCCTGGCATGATGCCTGGCACAGGATAGGTTCTCAAGGAACACTTGTTAAATGAACAAATCAATCAGTGACTCTTATCCACTCCACACAAATATTCTGGTGTCTCATTATTTCCTATTTATCTCTTTAACGTTCTTTCTCATTATATCTCATTATTGCTCATTATGCTTCTGTGCTCCAGCCCTGCTCCCATTTTTATCCCTTACTCTGGGCTCTTCCTTCTCTTGGCGTGCCTTCCTCCCCACCCATTTGAGAAGTTTGCCTCTATCCATTTCTCAAAGCATTTCTCAAGTATCAACAGCTCTTTCTATCTGAACACCCAAGAAACAAATAATCTCTCTTCCAAATCCCATGGTTCATGCACATATATCTTTACCGTTCTGTAGTACTAATTAGTTTACTTGGTATTCAAGTAATTCGTGCCCACAACATCTGCCAACTGCATGGTGTACAATTGTTTTGATGCAGACAACAGAATCCACTTCAGCTAATTCAAGCAGGATGGAATTTATTACAGGTTATTATATAGTTTTATAGTTCTGGGAAAAGCCATTGAATCAAACTTAGACCATTCGCCTCCAGGAATAATGCAAACAAAAGAATGATTTGGTCATACCAATTGAATTGTTGTCTAAAAATTCTAATTGCTATTGCCTCTCCTCAGTTCATGGTCTCACACTAAGGACCAAATATAGACTCTAACATCTCAGTGCCTTGGGAAAACTAAATGCTTCTACCACATCATTCAGTTTCCCATACATGACCCGAGTTAACATTGCTCATTTTAAGTCTTACACGGGTGCATATATTTGGTGAAACCTAGTGCCTATGTGGAATTCTAGCTGCAAGGGACACTGAGAAATGTCACTTTAAGATGTCTATCCAATATAACACAGAAAGTCATGGTAGAAGTGGGTCAGAGACAGTGTAGATTAATTCACTCTGCAGTATATACCACATTTAGCAGGCCTACTGAGAGTGTAATTCATGTCTGTTCATCTTAGTATCTCCCATTTTCTTGCCCAATGACTATGTATCCAATGAATAAATGCATGAATGAATGTATAACAAGTGCAATGTATATAAAGGTAAAAAAAAAAAAAAAGACTTAAGAAAGGGGAACAGGGGCTAGTAAATACCTTAATATTTCTTTTAAGAAATTATTTTGTTCAAATCATCAAATTACCACACTTAAACATAAGTTACTTAGTTTGCCAAAAATAAAATAAAGAAACAAATAACAGAGAAATAGGGTCTTCACCAATTATATCCCTTTTATTTTTCAGTACTGATGAAAAATTGCTTGGATGTTTTTGCACTACAAGAAAAATACCAATTTGCTTGATTGTTCTGACCCTGCCAAAAGAGATAAATACTGGTTCAGAAAGTTTACAGACTAAGAATTTAACTTTTAGAAAGCTTTGATATTTATAGCTCATGGGTTCATAAATCACTGAGATAATTTTTTTATATTTCTTCTATTCAAAATCCACCAAAGAGAACTTTATTAAGTGCCAATCTAAGCGCATTCACTGGTTTGGAACACGGATTTAGATAACATTCTTAACAGGTTATGTTCCAAGAAAATCCCAAGACAGAAAAATAATGAGTATTTTGCATTAACCATTTGGACATAAACTAGTATAATTAAAAAATGAATTAAAATAAGCAATTTTTAAAAAACATTTAAATAACTCACTTCACTGATGAAACCACAAGGGCTATTATTGAACAAGATAAAGTATCCTACAATTTGTAATATTGGCCATGGGATTTTGCTATCCCCGACTTCTTGGCTCACCAACAAGTGGAAACCATTTTATTTCAGTCCCTATGCCTTTTTGACTGAGTTAGTAACAGACTATCTCTCTCCAACTCAAGAATTATTAAGGATTTCAAAGGCAGCTTCTGGGACCAGATCTAATGAAAATAATGGTGAATAAAAAGTTCCCAGTTTAGTAAAATATTTCAAGGAAATGTATGAAGATATTTTTTGCTTAGTAAATCTTTGTTAGATGTGGTGAGGTTAATGTTTTTCCAATCTCCCTGGTAATTCACTATAACAAAAATACTTCTGGAACAGAGGATGCAAGCTTTATATCTATCTGCCTGCACAAACATGTCATTTGCCCAAACCACTTAAAATTATAGATATACCAACTTCATGGATTTCCTTTTAATTTTCCCAAGAATCTGATTGAACAGACTATTGATGGAGACCAATAATTATGGACTCAATGAGATTCAACAACAATTCTCAAGACACTAGAGAGTAGTCACATTAAAATGACATTACACAGCATACTTCAGAATAAGAATATACCCGGTTCCAAAGGACCAACTTCCTCATCACATGCACAGGTTCTTGTGAGATCTGTCTCTGTTGTTTTGGTTTGGTTCAGACTTATGTAAAGACTGGTGTTTGGGGGAAGGTATCCAGGTATACACATGCTGCACATATTTAAGGACATATTTAAAAATTCACTTGGAATTGTAGAATTGAACAATTCTTAGCTTTTGCTAACTGGCAAAAGTCCAGAGTCACTACAGCAAGTTGCTTCTCAACTTTGTCATGTGTGCAAAAGTAGCTAATGGGGACTGCCTTGGAGAGGAAGAGAAGGAAGGTAGGAAAGATGGCTTCCGGGAGCCCACTGAAGTAGGGAGTAATCCAGCAGGAATTCAGAGCTTACCTACCTCCTTGGTGACCAATCAAGGGAAAGATCTCCCCACTCCTATTAAAGTTCTCAATTAAAGGCCTGCACCCTTACTGTGGAGGATGTAATTCTCCACTAAATGTAATGTTCAGTGACTTCACGCTTCCCCATCAAGAGCATCATTTTCTGTGATGGTTGCCTACAGTTAAGGAAAAAGAATCCAATAACATGAAACTATTTTAATAATTTTTAAAGGAAGTTTAAATGATACACACTCGATCAGGGTTGATGAAAGTGTCGAAGGGCAACAGGTTGCTAATAAATACAATAGTTTAGGAAAGTGCTGTTTCTGTCATGGAAAAACTATATTCTGGGGAAAATAATACTACTGTAATTCACTTCTGAAAGCTATTGAGACTTCTTGGATGAAGAATGTAGTTATTAAAGGCAAAAGTACACAATATGTTGTAATGAAATGTTTGTGCTTCACACTTCATTAAATGTTTTGTGGACCTCTGGGGAAATTCTCTCTCTCTCACACAAAAGCAATGTTTATACATGGTGGTATCAGTAGAGGGAGTGTATAGAGCAATATTCAAAGGAAGAACTCACCACAATTCCAATTTAAAACACCCAAACAAGACATGTGTGCAATACCAAAAAAAGAGCACACAAAATCCTACTGTGACTTCACTTATTGTCCCTGTCCATTAAAATGACAATTTTTCCTTTACTTAATTTTAAAGTAAAAAAAGAATGTGGATTCTTATTGAAGTGTAGAGTAGGGGAGACAACTAGATGGTTTAAATTAGTGAAATCAACTGAAAAAGCATCTGATGTCAAATTCTGCTGTCAAATAGAGCCACTAACACATTTAGAACTCTGAGAGTTCAAAAGGTGAGCAGTTTGAAATCTCATGGCTGTGTATCTTGAAAGTACAAGTGCAAAATAGTGGTGAAGACACTTACAAACATATACAATTGTTAGGAAATGGCAAGTCCATTTATAAGAAGGTTCCCCAAACAGAGTGAGTAACATTATGAAGTTTCACTAGCAAAAGATCTTTAAACAAGATATGGAAAGTAAAGTGTGTCAAGAAGAGAAAGTTACTGAAGTCCTTGCCTGTAAACACCTTGTTTCATTTTCTCTGTCTTTGGCTTCCTCTAGGCAGGGTTTTCTTAGGAGCTCATTTGTCTGATTTAAATGTATGTACCAGTTCAGTGTTTCTGGGGAAAACAGAACAAAGAAACATAAAAGGGAATCACATTCAAAAACAAAATTAAGAGAAAGAAATTGAAGGCAGTGAGCTTATGTTTTATAGACCATCAGGTAAAAAGTATTAATGCCAAGATCCTTTTAAAAATATAGTATGAGATTTCCAAGGAAGCATTCCTGTGCCTCAGGAACGTATTTTTTCCCTCTCAAGAGGTGTGTGAACCTTAATGGCTTTCCCTAGAGCTAGAGTTTCAATTAGCTGCTATACCACTGACTTCGGTCACCTAAAAAGTAGGTGACTCCAAGATTCTCATTCTAAGTCATGATCTTCAGGAGCAGGTCTAAGTTTAAACTTCTTTTTAAATTTTAATTTCCAGACTCCTCTCTTCAGTGGGACAACAGTTATAAGTACACCTTGAACTTGAGTGCCCTTCTTATTAAAAAAAAAATGCATACTATATGAATTGACACTTTTATTGAATAGTCACAAATATTTGAAAAATGGAAGCTGTACAGCAGGACTGAGAGGGGAGGATGCCAAACTATAACAAGACTCTCAGTCTCTGTAATCACTTTCCCAATTTACCTTCATTTTATTCATAAAATTATCAAGTCAAGGTGACATCTCTATAATCATTTTATCTGCTATATTTGATAATTTTATATATTTATATATTATATACTGTATTAGCTATTATGAAAGTTTTCAATGCCCTCCCCCAAAAAGGCCTTTGAAGAGTTCACACACTGATGATTTGGATTACTAACTGGATTACTAACTACATAGTATCAAATAATGTGTTTCTAATCAAGAGTTCCAATAGTTAACTGCTACAATAACATTTATATGGACCATTTCACAATTTTCTTTTTTTTGTGTGTGTTTTTTTGCGGTGCTGAGGATTGAACCCAGGGCCTTGTGCTTGCAAGGCAAGCACTCTACCAACTGAGCTATATCCCCAGCCCTCACAATTTTCTTGAAATGTACATGAGTTCCCCGTGATATGTCACAACTGGCAGATAAATAACTAATTAAAACTTCAGAAGCTAAGAAAATGACAATAGTTCAGAGTGCACTCTATTGGCTACAACTTATATTTCAGCTCTTTAATAATTTAAGAATTTTATGCTTATTCAAAGGTCATATAAGATACTGTGTTAGCTTTCTGTTACTATAACAAAATACTTGAGGTAATTACCTTATAAAGAGAAGGGATTTATTTGGCTCACAGTTTTGCAGGTTTCAGTCCATGACCAATTGGTCTCACTGCTTTGGGCCTAGGGCAAAGCAACATATCATGGAGGGACTGCTCACTTCATGGCCAGGAAGTTAAAGAAAGTGAGGAAGTATCTAATGCTCCACAGTTTCCTTCCATGGAACACTCCTGAAAGAAGTCCCACTGGGCCTCACCTCTTAAAATTCCACCACCTTCCAATAGCACCATGGGCAGGGAACCGAGCCTTTAATACATGGGTTTCTGATGCACATTCAAGATCCAAACTACAGCAGGTCTGATTCCAGATTAGCTAAATTGCTTCAATAAAGATCAAGCCTCATCTAAAAGAGTTCTTTTCAAAGTAATCCTGGTTTAAAAATGCCTCTCAATTTCTGAGCTCTTCAGGTGCAGTGCAGGCCTTGTTAGGACATTACCCTGTTGTCACTCTTTGCCTTTCAAGAGCAATTTCTTTCTTTCTTTTACTTAATTTGTATATTAAGCCTGGAGGGCCTCAAATGTTATATGGTTGGGTTTTTCAATGGATCCATCAGTCACAGTCTAGCCAGGAAGACAGAAAGCATTCCAGGTGTTTCTAACATAGAATTTAATAAGATAAATTATAAAGCATTCCAGGTGTTTCTAACATAGAATTTAATAAAATAAATTATAACATGGGTGATAGAAAGAAGGCAAATAGTAAATGGGGAGGTAACCCAGTCACTGGTATCACCCTTAGGGATAAATTTTCAAAGGCAGAGGTAGAGTTAACAGGATCTGAAGCTGGAGCCTTTGAGCAAGAGCTGTAACTACGGTAGAGATCACCCAGTGCGGAGCTGGAATAATGGAGGGAGAGGTTGGCCAGTGGGACTGGAGCTGTGGAGGAGACACAGCTGCTGCTGAAGATGCCTCGGTGTCAAGAAAACAAAAATGCCTCCATTTCCCCTCTTCTCTCACTGGCAGCCATGGTCTTCCTTGGTCCGTAGCTACCTGGCAGCCAGAAGGAAGGAAAACTAAGAAACATGTTTCTTGACAATGTGGTCAGTAAGGGTGGGGATGGAGCTAGGAGCAAGGACGCTTTCCAAACCATCCCAGTGACTAAGCGACCTCTGGCAAATGCCCTGGTTTAGTTCATCACTTTTTACCTGATATCTATCCAAAACCAGGCGGAGTTCTTTGTGTCTCTGGTTTTGCCTCCTTCCTCCTGCTGCATAATTTTCTTTCTAACAAAAAAATCCAGTCCTGGAACTCTCAGCCCCTACATTCTTCTATGGTTCCCCAGTGTAAAGAGATTAATAATCAAACTCTCAAATGGGGTATTTTTGCCCCCTTTTGACCTTCAACTAGGTACTTTTCCATCTAGTAAGACTCAACTGCTTGCAATTTCTGGAATATTCCATTCTCTTTTATTCTACATTTGGCTCCTGGGAAAAGTCTTCCTAACCCAGTGTGGGGTAGGGGTCACATGAGATTCAGAGCCTTCCTATCTTTGGTTGAGCCCGAGCACGAATACTAGCTAAGCGGGTTCAGTAGACTTCTGTTTCCTCATCTGTAAAATGAGGACAGTAATAGAACCTACCTCAAAGAGCTGCTTTAAAGATTAAGTGAGGTCTGGAGTTGTGGCTCAGTGGTAGAGTGCTTGTCTAGCATGTGTGAGGCACCACATAAAAATAAATAAATAAAATAAAGGTATGATGTTCATCTACAACTGAAAAATATCTTTTAAAAAGATTAAGTGAGAATTTATATATGTAAACCACTTACAATAACTGGAGCATGATGTGGTAGCACAAACCTATAATCTCAGCTACTCAGGAGGCTGAGACAGGAGGATCACAAGTTCTAGTCCAGCCTCAGCAACTTAGCAAGGCCCTGTTTTAAAATAAAAGTAAAACTGGGTGGGATTTTGCTCAGTGGTAGAGTGCCCTTAGGTTCAATTCCTAGTACCTCAAAAAAAAGTGATGGAGACATAAGTAACATACATATATGTTTTTGTTATCATTAACATTTTATTATTCTCTAAACTCAGTTTCATTGCTATCACTTCTATGAAGATCTACCTTAGAAAGAACCAAATCCTTCTTCTGCTAGGCTCTTTCTAAAGATTTGCACATCTCTAATTGTATCATGATCGGTGTGTATATTGGTTCATCAGCAGTGGATACTCTGAGGGCAGAGTCTGGACCCTGTAATCCTGCTATCACCACGTTCAATGCATCACTTACCCACTCTGACGTTCATAAAAACAAATATAAACTTAATGAAAAAAAGTCTCTTGGATTTTCTGCATAATAAAAACACTGGAACCCTTATCTTCATGATTGTTCAGAAAAAAGTAAGCCTTCCTTTACATCTGATTTTGCTGCTGAAACCTGTGTGGTAGATAATCGACTACCTTCTTCTATACTTTTTCAAATGCCACCTCCTCTGTGAAGTCCTCTTTGACACTAGTCAGATGATGGTCATCCTGTCACCTCTAGTAGTTCTTCGTCAGCACCTCTTGTGATCTGTCACTTTGTATACCCACCACTGAGTCACCAAGTCCCATTTTAGAAGATGCTTTTGCATTTCATAGAAATCTTCATAGCTAAATGATGATCTGTCACTATGTGAAGGCAGATGAAGCTCGAGGAGGGTCAACCCCTTTAGAGTGTATATAAGATAGTAATATTCAATGGGTGTAGAAGAGATTGTAATATCCAGTGGCCTCATAGTGTAGGAGAGGAAAAGAACTACTCTGCCTTCAGTGTGTATCTTCTTGCCCTCACTACTACAATGGCCTGTGGCTTTCTGGCTCTCTCCCTCAGTTAGCCAGCCTCATCCACACTCTGTGGTAGCCATAAGAAATATTTCCAACATGATCCAATTTTAACATCAACTTTCTTATGCAGAACTAAGTAACACATCACAAGCCCTATTAAAGTTGTAATGACTCTCCACTTATGGTTTCCAACCTCAACTTTACCCTTAAGGCCACTTCTGAATTGTTTGTGTGTCTTCCATTAACTTCGTCTCCCACTTCCCACAGCAGCTACCCCAATTTTCACTGAACCCCACATACCCTCTACTGCATAGATTCAGTGATAGCTTGATAAATAAATTAATTCAGTGGAGTAAAGTCTAGTTTCAGTTCCTCATACTCCTTCTATAACCAACAAGTGGTTCCCAGGAGGAGCCTTGTTTTAGAAATCCTTGTATTTTTCAGGCAGCATTTTGGTCAAGTACTAATCGAATGCAAGTCCCTGGTGAAGAAAAGTGCCACCTACTGGGCCTACAAGGTGGGCATCTACTTTGGCCTGCTTGATGCTTCCAATGCTCTGCTTAAGATGAATCCCCTCCTACATTCATGGGTTGACACCTAATGACCAATGTGACCATATTAGCAGGTCAGACTTTTAAGAACTGATTAGGTTGTGAGAGCTCCTCCCTGACAAGTGGGCTCTTAGGTGGCTCTATAAAAAGATTTGAGGTACGAAGTTGGTCCCTTTTTTGTCCTCCACTTTCTTGCCAGGGATGCTCCCCTCAGGACGATTCCCCATCTTGGAAGCAGAGGCTGGCACCTTGATCTGGGACTTCCCAGCCTCCAGAACTGTGAGGAATACATTTCTGCTCTTTATCGATTCTGTTACAGCAACACAAAACAGAATAAGATACTTTCTCTGTCAGCCACACACCACACTTTCCAAGGTCAGCCCAGTTTTTGCCTGTCTCCACCCATCCCTCATGCTGGTCATAGTGAGTGACTTGGCATAGACAACAACTTTAGCAGCGATGAAGTGATTCAAATGGGAGTCACTATTTTTCTGAAAAGATTGGGCAAAACAATTTCTTTTTTTCTTGAGTGAACAAAGGAATAGGAGATAAGTCTGGAGCCGCAGGTAAACATTTCTCTCCACTGAAGCAAAGTCAATAGTTGAATGGAACCTATATAGGAAAACAGAATCAAGTTAAAAGATGTTTTAGTCTGATACCTATGCATTTTCTGAGTACCCGGATCCAGTCACATCTGAACCAGTAAGTTTCTATCATTCGTAAGACAGTTTGAGTAGAATTGTGATTATTAATGAACAGAATTCTGACTGACATAGCATCTTACCTTACTCTAGAGGGTAGGGAGGAGAGGGTCACTAAATATACAAAGAGGGACTTAATGTGAAGTGGTTCAGAAATCTGAAGTTGTTTTTTTGTTTTTTTTTTTTTTTGTTTTTTTTTTTTTGCGGTGCTGGGGATTGAACCCAGGGCCTTGGGCTTGCAAGGCAAGCACTCTACCAACTGAGCTATATCCCCAGCCCTGAAGTATTTTTATTATTATTTTTGCAAAACTGAATAATGTTGCACTCTTGTTAATCCATTCAGTTTCTTTCCTCATTAGCTAAAACGTTGATTATAACATGTCTCTTCTTGTGATTTCCTGCTGAAATGCACTCCTTCTCAAATGTAAGCATCCAGCTTGAATTTCCTCTGGCTTTGGCAGTAGTTCATACGTTCTTTTAGTATGGCTGGGATTCCTCTGCGTCTGCTTTTAGGCCTGTGTGTGTCCTGGTGAATCCTTCACTCTTTTCATCTGTTTCCTTTTAAAGCTGTTTTAAGGTTCATTGCTTCTTGACCTATCTGGCCTTGCTGTTCTTCTGGCCCAGATGAATTCCCCAGCTGGGGCTTCAAGACTCTATTACTGCTGGGCTGTCAACAACTTTGTTTTTTTCTTTCACCAACTTTTTGGCTACTCCCTGATCACATTCAGGGTGCAAAAATGCTAGGAGTGAGTGAACTGTCCTCCAAGCCACAACCCCCCACGAGCAGCACATATGACAGAAACCATTTGGAATCCTTTTAAAAGCTACAGCAGCCAATACGGATTAAACTCTATAGCATCAATTCACCCTCCGGAAGAAACCCTAAATAGCAACACAAGAAGAGGGTCAAGGATTAACCGATGCTAATAGAAATGTTCCCAGTGATGGACCAGATAAAAGAGCGCATCCCATCTGATGAAGGTCTGCATATCATTACACTACAAGGTACGCTGCTCTGGGAAGGAAAACCCCCTTTGGTCTGTAATGTTGCTTAATAGTTTGCATCTTGTCTGCTATTGACATTGACTGTGGTAAGAGCTACAGACCACAAGAAGAGTTTATAATGGCAGTCTGAACCACAAAGATGATGCTCACTCCATATCTGAGCCAATACACTCCATGCAGTATTTCATGACTTCTCATCTTTTCCCATATTATATGAGGCTGGCCCTTTCAACGGGAGTTTTAATGCATTGCAAACCTATTCGGTGGCAAGCTTTAAAAGCATTTAATAAAAGGGATGTGAAAGAAATGTCATCAATGAGCGAGGTTCGCCTTAATGATCCCTTAACCTGTTTATTATTATCTCCTTCTTCCTAGAGATGATGGGTCAGCAATTCTCCATATCAAGAGGGGAAAAAAAAAAAAAAAGAAAGCCAGAGACTTTTTGGAGCCAAAGGTCCTTCATCCCTGCAGGGTAAAGCAGCCTGCTAGCCCTCTATAATGGGCAGGTTGTGGTTTGTTCTGTTTCCTCCAAGGAACCTGCTGGAAGGGATTTTATGGTCATAGGCTTTGTGTGAGCATTAAGCAATCCCTGGCATGTGTGAAGAGAGAAAGCACTTGTCCCAAAGCTGCCTCTTCAATTTCCCTTCCTACTTTCTGCCCAGGCCTTGGCAGTCTCCATTAGACTCGATGCATCTTCAGAAGCATTTAAAAAGTTATCTTTAGACCATACTCATTGTGGAACAGGCAGCCCAGGCCCTCTGAGGGGAAAGCCTGAACTCTTCTGCTCACTAAATCACAGAGGTGAAGAAATCTAACCCGAAACGCAGCTCCGGCTCCCTGAACACAGACTGGCCTTGCTTTAGGGAACCCCAGGGAGTGGGAGACAGCGGCCTTCTCCATTTTGACCTGGTCCAATCCTCCCCTTTGGCAAACACATGATTCTACAGATAGAGACATTCCGTTGACTTCTCCCCCAAAGGTCTACAAGCAAAGGTGAAGCAGAACTATATAGAAATGGAAATAGAGCCAGGGGGTAACCTGCCACTTTATAGAAGTAAATATGACAAACTTTGACCCACAGGAAACTGTTTTGTAGCAAAGATTTTGTCCTTTCAAAGAAAGGGCTAGGCATTTTATTTTTCAAAATGAAACCTTAGCTTAGTGAAACAATTGCCAGGTGCCTGGTGGAAATGATATTGTCCGGAGAGACCCTCATGGTGCCTCCCTTGAAAAGAAAAATTAACCTTCAATAAATAAACAAGTTTAAATTCCTTGTTGGCAAAATTATTCTATGTTCTAGTTCTCATCAAGGACTAATATATATATAACACCTGAAGTTTTTCCATTAAACCGTTTTTGAATTATGAGTGACAAAAAATATGTTTGAACAAATTGAAGGGGAACAAGAAAAGAGAGACAGAGCTTTCATGTCCCATAGCTGGAAAGTGTGTTATTTACATCTCTGACAATTCTCTACCCCCTCTCCCCTGCTCTGTGGAGCTGTGGGCAATGCCATTATTCACAAGTTTTGGATAGCCTGTGAATAATAAACTTTTTACTATAGCATTCACTTTAATTACCAAATATATGCACCTACTAAGGGCGAAGCTGTGCATTAAGTGCATGAAACGTGACGGCCACACAGAATTTGGAATTGATAAAAAGAATTTCTCACTTTCTGTAACTCTTTCATCCTTTCTTCTGATTTTTGTTCAGTTCTGCCTGAAGATAACTTCAAACTCAGACAGACTTGAGATGGAGTTCCGTTCCCACCACTAATAGCTAGCTGCCTAACGTTGGGCAAGCTAGTTAAACTCCCTGACCCTCGGTATCATCATCTTTAGAGTTATACTTGTGCCCACCTCAAGAGTAGTTGTGAGAACTACAGAAAACTTTAAACAGAATCTGAAGAATCATGTCTTCATATGCCTATGCTTTATTATTATTAATCCGATTTGGTTTTGCACAAGGTGAAGGAAAATTAAAGACAAAAATAATGGTGATAACTGGAATTATATTGTCCCTGACTGTCTGGGAAGGGATTGTCCCTCTTCTTTTGTCATTACTTTGGTTTGGGGGAGTATTTTTGGTACCAGGGATTGAACCCAGGGGTGCTTAACCACTGAGCCATGTCCCCAGACCTTTTTTATGTTTTATTTTGCGACAGAGTTTTGCTAAGTTGCTCAGGGTTTCACTAAATTGCTGAGGGTAGATTTGGACTTGCAATCCTCCTGCCTCAGCCTTCTGGGTTGCTGGGATTACAGGTGTGTGCCACTGAGTTCAGCCTTACTTTGTTTTTTAAAAACAGTCTCCCCCGCATCCCACCACTTTGTATTTATGTCAAAGCACTGGTCCACTGACAGCTCTGTTTCACTGACAGCCCTGTTTCCCTCCTCTGAGCATACACTATGTCAAAATCCCCAGCAGCCTTTGGACCCTTAAGGGACTTATCCAGCCACATGATGTAGCAAAGACTAGACAAACACTGTGCCTATTATGACATTTTGGCAACATAATGTACTTGGCATCCCTTTCTCATTACATTGGTGATGGGCTGACAGAAGGAACTCATATGGGTAAATCAGGAAAACTTAGAATGCAAATGGATTTTGTCACAAATTCTTGGGTGGAGAGGATTGCTTTGCCAGATGCCTCCTGTGGGAGAAAGCTCTACTGGATGTCAATTTGGGTCACAATGTGCATGGTCTGCTAGTGTTCCATACTCCTGAGGACGCAAGCAGAAATCTTTCCTGGAACTTACTTTGAAATACACCCTTGGTTTCGGTTGAAATATGTAATAGATAGAGACAGAGGTTCACAGGAGTGAAGAAAAGGCAGATACAGTTTACAGCAGATCTGATTTTGGACTCTTAAATTTTTAAAATAACATTTGTTAAGTCATAGGATTTTTAGAAACAAAAATAGCACTTGAAGTATAAAGATTT
Organism: Sciurus vulgaris; assembly: GCF_902686455.1. Lineage (NCBI taxonomy): Eukaryota > Metazoa > Chordata > Mammalia > Rodentia > Sciuridae > Sciurus > Sciurus vulgaris. The sequence continues at coordinate 25,299,497 of NC_136469.1, forward strand.
GACTTGAGCTATTTTAAAATAATAAGCCAGCAGGCATATATACTCATGCTCATTCATTTTTTAGAGAGAAAATGATTATTGTCTCACGAATTGTAGCTTTCTTGTCTGGCCCTAAATAATGCAACTTTAGCAAGAAAATCTGGGCTCTGAGACACATTCATTACAAACAGTTACAAATACAGCAGTTATATTATTCTAGTCATTACTAGCAGAAGTTTTCATTATAAATATGGATATTAAGAGGTTCATCATTCATATATATTCAAGCGCTAATCTGATTCTTGACAAAATAGAAACTAACTCTTCTATATGGGAATGAAGATATTTTCTTTTCTTTCAATTTTTCTAAACACCAAAAAAGCGTATTTTTTGGCAAGGCTCTTTCTTGAGGACCAAAGACCCTTTTAGTATAATCCTTGATCTTTTGGGGTAACTCTGGTGACAGGAATAAAATCCCACTAATGTATATAGCATATGTACTTGGTTTTTGATTGCCCAAATAGTATGAGGATACATTACCATTGTAAGAAATTCAAACAATAGAAATTAATTCCCTAACAGGCCTTTTCACTGGTATTCCAAGAACAATAATAAAAATCTTGATTACTTGTTTGGAGAAAGAGTCTTAGTTGCTGACCATTTCTTGTATATTCAAAGAGCTGATTGGACAATTAATTGTTCTAGACAGACTTTGAGGAAGCTCCCTGCTTTCTACCTCCATCTCATCCCTTGTCCTCCTTTATACCTGATGATTCTAAGTCCTGAGCCTGTCCAAGATTATCTGGAGCAGTGGCTTTACAAATTTTACCCCCTGACCAACCACATCAGCATCACATGGGAATCGGGAATGTGTATTCGCAGGCCCATCCCAGCCTGATGAATCAGAAGCTCTAGAGATGGAATCCAACGATCTGGGCTTCAACAAGCTCACCAAGCAATTCCATTTGCCTGCTAGACTTTGAGGAACCCAGATTTGGTGCATATTCGCCCTATTTGGTGCAGGGTAAGCCCTGGCTTTCTCTGTCCAGTTCCCGTAATGACTACTCTTCCATCTGCTCTCAGTCTCTTAAAGACAGTGACCCTCCAATGGCTTCATTACTCTTCTCTTTAATTCTGTTTTCTTATATACTTTTTTCCCCCTTTTCTGCTGTTACATTGGGGAATCAGAGAAGGGAGAATTGATAGACATCCATCATTCACTGTTTAGGCCACCATCTCTAGCTTCTCATGCACCTGCCTGACACGTCTAATGTGTGGGGATGTGTATAGCTCTCATCTCTTTCCTAAAATCAGTCACTAAAAGTTAGACCTATTGTTTATGTGTATGTAGGGAAGACTGATTTTTAAAAAGGGCAAAATCTCGTTTTGCTGGTGAATGCTTGTTTGATATCATTACCTTCTCTTTTATCTTCAATAATCACTTCTTTTGAGAAGCAGTCTTTAGTTTTCTTATTTTAGTTTCTAGAGTTGAATATTTAATTTTTTGCTCTCTAAAAAGTGCATTCAAGGCTATACATTTGCTGAGTCCTACTTTGACTAGCTTTCACAGTTTTCAATATGTGCCTTAATTGTCACTCATTTCCAATGAAATTAAGAGCTAAATTGAAATTTAGTTTGATTTTTGTTTGTTAAATAAGAACAACTTGTAAGCACTACTCTCTTTCTCTCTCTCCCTCCCTCCCTCCTTTATTTTATTTATTTATTTACTTCATTAAGACGAATACGGGCCAGGTGCAGTGGCACCCAGCTTCTCGGGAGGGTGGGGCAGAGGGATCATAAGTTCTAAGTCAACCCAGCCACTTAGAGAAGCCCTGTCTCAAAATAAAAATTTGAAGAACAGGTTGGGGATCTGGCTCAGTGATAAAGCACTTCTGGGTTCAATCTCAAGGAAAGAGAAAGAAAGAAAGAAAGAAAGAAAGAAAGAAAGAAAGAAAGAAAGAAAGAAAGAAAGAAAGAAAGAAAGAAAGAAAGAAAGAAAGAAAGAAAGAAAGAAAGAAAGAAAGAAAGAAAGAAAGAAAGAAAGAAAGAAAGAAAGAAAGAAAGAAAGAAAGAAAGAAAGAAAGAAAGAAAGAAAGAGAAAGAAAGAGAAAAAGGGAAAGGAAAGGAAGGAAGGAAGGAAGGAAGGAAGGAAGAGAGAATGTGTATGGGGAAAGAAACTGGCTCTTTGAGAATCTTGAAAATATGTTGTAGACTAGTAATTATTTTTATGATTTTTCTGTGTGCACATGACAATATGCTCTAGAGTACAAAATTCTACCATCCTGTGGGACCAACCTGAGTTGTTGTGTGATTTAATTTTCTACAGCCTTGACATTTCAGGTCTATTTGATCTTTGAATTCTGAGGGTATTATATTAGCTCTCTATTATTATTAAGGAATTTGTTGTAGTTCCTTATATCTTTGCTTTATATATTTTAAAACAACGTCTCAAAGGTATAAGTCTGTAACTGTCTTATTATCTCGGGTTTGTATGATGAAATTTATTATTATTATTCATTGTCTATTTTATAATTTTTTAACCTTCAATTTTACTTGCTTCTTAATAACATTACTGTTCATTTTCATTTTATTAATATTTGTCTGGTGTACCTTTTTATTTTCCAGTTGACCATCTTCCCATACAGTAGGTAGCTGTCTGAGAAATTTTGGCTTTTTATGACATTTTTAAATTACTGATATTTGGGGCCTTCTTTCTATTTATTTCATGTTTTTGATTTACTGTCCTTTATTTTAACATTTTTTTTCATTTGTAGTTTTTGCAATTGTTCAAGGTTTGTTAAATTTTTTTCTTCTCTTGGTTTGAAAGTTATGTTTCATTTCAAATTGTCAACTTTTTACTCTCTTATTTAGTACACATTTAAAATACTTAACTACTTAAAATCTCAGGCACTGAGAATTCTCTATTCCCACATCCTCCTCTACCCTACCCACCCTACTACTCCAGAACTATACAGAGGTTAGACAACCACACATTTTGCTTATTTCCCTATCACTGTTCATTGTATCTTACCTACCATTCTCTTTTATTCATTTTTTAAAATTTATGCTGAAATACAAAATACATCTTTATCCTTCAAGGAGTTCTCACATTATCTCTTACTGACAATTTGACCATGTTCGGAATTTGAAGTTCAAAGTGATTTTCTTTATGAACTTTCATATATGTAAGTTCTACATTTTGTTCATTCTTCTGGCTCTGAATGAGACTGTCTACATAAGCATTCCTACTCTGAAGATGGATTAATCTTTACAATGATTTTATATTCTCCATATTTCTAATTTCTCAACAGAAAATTTTGTTTTATAAATGCCCTGATGAGAATATTTTCTTGCCCTGAGAAGAATATTAATAATACTTCCACAGTGTACTTGTTTGCTGTAGTGATTTGCTTTTCTCTGCTTTGAATGCTACTCTTTGCTTGTTGAGACTCATACCTTTTAATTCAAGGTTTCCTGTTGGTCCATCTATGAGTGTTTTTTCTATTTATAGCAGCCTGATATGGTGTTTTTTTGAATGAGGTGATAGAAGAGAAAAATAGAACAGTCAGGTATTCTACCAGATGCTGTGTGACAATGACTGATTTTCTAGATGCAATACGCCCATTTCCTCTGGGATGCCACAAAACACTGAGACACTGCCTAGCTCTCTTTGTGGAAGTGGAAGCTTGTGGTTTTCCACTCCGTGCTGTCTGGGGGGGTGGGGGGTGGGCAGATTTCTCTCTACAGTATCTGTTTTCCATGCTCTGAGCTGATTAAGGCACACTTTTCTCCCTTTAAAGATGGGAAAAATGAGGCACAACAAGAAAAGTGACTCCTTCTAACACATCACTGCTCAATAGTGATGGAGCAAAGAACAAAACTTAAATCTGCAGACTCCTCAGTCTGTTGCTATTTCCTAGATCTTTCCAAGCAGATCTCTTATTTTGGTCTGATTCAATTAACTGCCATTTAGTTATGACCAATTGTAGAAAAGTTTTTAAAAACAAATGCATATTATAGGGGATAGAGAAATTGACTCCTCTTTAAGATATTTTGAACCAGGATGCAATGTAAAAGATAAATACAGGAAAAACGGTATACATTTCCTCATGCAATGAGATGGGCAAAAATAATCACAGTGGAAGACAAGGCTGTCCATGGGGAATGTTAATTTCAAAATCCTGCTTCCTCAAATGCCACCAAGGTTAACTAGGGTGTTCTCTTCTGCTGCTGCTAGTGCTGTTCCTGCCACCTTGGAGCAAATTGGACCTCTGAGATGACCAAGAACATAGATAAGCTGTGAAAATCCTTTTGATTCCTCATGCAGCTGAAGCACTGGGGTGGAAAGTGACCCAACACAAGCCATTGCCTAATAATGCAGTATCTTGAAAGAGAATTCTACAGACCTGCATAGAAAGAAAAAGGGGTGTGCTCAGACTATTTGCCTCATCAGAAATTTTAGAAATAATAGATTCTAATGGAATTTTGACAGAAGGTAAGAAATAGGCTAATTCTAAAATATTGAGTTAATTGGTCATAATGGGATCATGGGATGGTTTTATTTCTAATGCTTTTTGATGATTTTTTTCAAACAGCATATCACATTCTTGTATCAGAGAGATTTGACTGCAGAACAAACTTCCACAGGATGTACTGGCATAAACAAAAATAAAATTCAGTCCACAGTCCTGTGGTAGACCATGCAGGCCAGCTTTGATGGATTTGACCTGGGATCTTGCTTGTGGCTACGGCCAGATGTTAGGTCAGCAGAGGCATGTAGATCCTCTCCTCCCCACATGGAGTAAGTTCACATTGCTGCTGTGATCTGTGCTACCAACTCCCTTCCCACTAACAATTTCTAAATTCGGGTTCTCACAGTTGGTTTGCATTATCTCCTGTTAAGCCAAGGTTTCCCCCGCTCTTTAGACCCATGAAGGCTACGAGGCCTGTGACTCTCAGCTTGAGTTGGGGTGGAAGTCTTTTTACCCACTTCCCTGCTCCATCTGCCTTGAAATTTTCCTCTGGATGGCTTTGGGAGGAGGGGAGGAGTTGATCCAGCTCCTGCCACATCTTTGTGTAGCACAATGCTGTCTTCTGTGTTGGCCTGTATTGCTTTTGCCTTCCATGAGAGGTTATACTTCAGAACTGCAAAAATCCTACTGCTTTTCTGTGCTCTGCTTCACTAATCAAGTCGTGGTCTGTGCTCTCCTTTCGATCTGTAATGTCCCTCAGATTTCCATGTATTGAAGGCTTGTTTCTCAACTTGGTGCTATTGGGAGGCAGCAAAACCTTCAAGAGGTGGGACTTACTGGGAGGAAGTTAGGTCTTTGGGGGCATGTTTTTGAAGGGAATATTGTGACCCCAGTTCCTTTCTGTCTCTCTTTGAATGCCTCCAGGTTTCCATGAGTTGAGAAACTTCTTCCACTTTGTGCTACTGTGTTGTACTGCCTATCCATGGCCCAAAAGCAACTGGCCAACTGATCATGAACTGAAACCTCCAGAACTGTGAAGCCAAATAAACCTTTCCTCCTTACAAGTTGATTATCTCAGGTATTTTGTCACAATTATGGAACACTGACTAAAATAGTCTCTCAAGTAGAAATTGATAGGAAAGGATCCAAAGACCCTACTGACACTGGACTCAACCCTACGGTATTTTCTTTAGAAATATGAATGCACCTTCAAAAGTGAACCCTCCCCAGGCCACAGCCCATTGTAGGCCCTAGCAAGCTAACAGCCACCACTCCAATCCCAGAGGTATTCTCAGCAACCAGAAAATAGTTAAGCAAACTGATCTGTACCTTGTCCATCTGACCTTATTAACCCACCATCTTTCCTCAGTGTCCCCAGGACAACAGAATAAACCTGAAAATCCTACTGCTTAGAAGACCTCAAGTGAGGAACAAGTCTCTACTTCTTGCCAATACCCACGGACATTATGAGGAAGTCTTTGTCTCCACTTGCTTTAGCTGCAGAGAAGAAATCACTAAGTGCCTACTTCTCTTTGCCTTAAAGAAGTAAGAAGAGGACAGAGCCTCTAAAAATTATCTCCTAACCCCTCTCAAGTTTCCTTTATACAGAGGATGAGAGATCAGAGGCAATACAACCTTTGGAAGATTTTCCAATCTCTGATTTGGCTCAATGGCCCCTCTCACCAAACCCTTTAGGGGAAGCAGCTGGCACCTAAGCCTCAAGTTCTTTCTAAATTTGGAGTGCTGAGTAGAGAGAGGCCTTTGCTCTCAACTGTGATTTCCAGAACCCAGTCCTGGAAAGTTTAAAAAAAATACTGCACAAGGCACTCTTATATTATCATACCACACAGGAAAGCTTTTAATATAAGTAAACATTTAAAAAAGAGTCTCAGCCAAAACTTCAGTATCACTGCAAATGGACATATTTTGCTTCAGCTTTTGCGGCCTATTTTCCTTTTGTAGATCAGTCTTCTCTTTTTGCAAATCAAAACAATTTATCGTAAGAGTTTAAGAGTACCTTTATAGGCATCGATTAGTTTAAATATCACAGTTCATTCTCTTTCCCTCAGCACCGAGAAAATTGATGTGATGGCCTGTCTTAAGTTGGCTTCCTCTACTGGTCTTTTATCTGACAAGACACCTTTGGCAAAGTAATGACAAAGGCTCATCAATATGCTACTTTTCATCTGCCTGACACTGAAATCAATGGGTTGCAGAAGAAGTCCCTCTATCAGCGATGTCAGAAACGATCACTGTGCTGGACAAAGTATGCTACCTGATTCCTCTGAGCACTCACTCATTCCTGAAAGCTTTCTCTCGGCTGTTACAACAGTGACCCTGCTTAGAGGTCAGAGATAAAGATGCTCTGCAATCAAAGGATGCCCAGCAAGTCTGGAGAAGGGAGACTCTCTCAGAGTGTGAGATGATATAATGGTCTGTATATCCGACCCTTGGGAGAAATCACATTTTCCATTTCTGGGACAGGTGACCTGCGGGATCTGCATTTGTGGGCCTGGAAGCCCTAATTTGTCATAAGTGACAGCTGGGATCAGAGGGTTAGACTCAGCAGCACTGAGGAAATAACTTACCCAAGCAAAAGTGGACGGAATGGCATAATCCGTTTTATGAAGAAAAAGTCTTTATCAAAATTTTTAAAATGACAAAGCATTAGCAAGATGACAAACTTCTTATATGATAACAAATGCTAATGATTCAGAAGAAAACAATTTGCAAAATTCATTTTAACATATTTAATGTTTTAACATATTTAGATAATTTGCAATCATCAATGATAATACGAGGTAAGAGAAGAATAGAGGAACTTTGGATTATATAGAGGGAAATGAGAGGGAGGAGGGGGCAGGGGTATGAAATACAGTGGACTGAGACAGACATCATTACCCTTTGTAGATGTATGATTACACAAATGGTATGATCTACATCATGTACACCATAGAAACGAAAAGATGTACCCCATTTGTGTACCATGAATCAAATGTAGTCTTTAAAAATTAAAAAATTATAAATTATAGAAAAATGATACTAAGAATTAGCATATGGAAAACTGAATTCCATCAACAATCACAAACCTCACTGACTTAAGTCTTTAACTTAGAAGCTGCTGGACTTGTACTCATTCTAGAATAACAAAGTCCTGGGAACCTACATCCATTACCCAGAACTCTAATTCAAAGTAGAAGAAAAATTGAAGACCCTTGGTTTCAGACAGTGATGACTAAATTATTTTGACTGGGGAATATAAGAAGGGAATTTTATTTTTATGTTTCTGCTTGAAGAAAGTTTGAAAAGTCATTATGTCCTAGAAAACAAGTTCTTTACCAAAAAGCCAAAATTTTGCCTAAGGTGTACTTTCTTTTGTTTTTCCCCTCAAGAAAAGCAGAGGATTATTCTAAAGTGGTAATATTAAACCTTTCGAGATATAGTTCTCCTTTTCTCCTTGTCTACATCAATGATGAAATCCTACAAGCACATGACAACATAGTCAGAATCCAAGAAAACTTAGAAGGTACAATGGTAAGTAATAAATTTGGAGATAGCTGTCAAGAATTCGTTGGAGTCAGAGGTTCTGGAGAAGGAGAAGAAACATAAGAAGTGAAGTGATGATGAATCAGAGCCAGAAGATGAAGAGAAAAGCCAGGAGGACCACAAGCATAAGAGGAAGAGGAGGAAGACTCGGCAGTCAGATGCCAAGGATGGAGACTCTTACGACCCCTATGACTTCAGTGACACAGAGGAGGAAGTGCCTCAAGTGCACACTCCAAAGGCAACAGACAGGCAGGAGACCAAGGAATCCCAGAAGGCAGAGTTGAGTGAATCCAGGTTGGAGGCATTCAAGGTTGCCCTCTTGGATGTGTTCCGAGAAGCTCATGCACAGTCTGTGGGCATGAATCGCCTCACAGAATCCATCAACCGGGACAAAGAAGAGCCTTTCTCTTCAGAAGAGATCCAGGCTGCACTGAACAGGATGCAGGATGACAACCAGGTCATGGTGTCTGAGGGCATCATCTTTCTTATCTGAGAAGGCCTCATCTCTGAACTTGGGGTGTGCTGAGAAAGTTTCTCCCAAGTTTCCAACCCCCTCTCTGGCATAGCCTACGCCTTCAATCCCCAAACAACAGTGTTTAATTGAACTGAAGTTGAGGGACATGGGTGATGAAGTTGGATCAACACCTGGTGGGAGATTTGGAAATGGGTGATGAAAACTGTCATGCAGTATGGCAAGGGAAAGTGGGGAAGGACCAGAACTCGTGTTATCTTCATTGCAGAAGGACTGGATGGTACACCCCACTTCCCATCCAAATAGAGCCAGCATTGTTTTGTGCATATAATGTGACTTTTTGAGTCTTTTGGGGCACAGCTGGTTTCTGTTCATCCTTTCTGTTTGTTGGCTATTTTGCTTTTCCTCCAGAGCACTTGGGTCTAGAAAGGGCTTTGAATTCTACACTGGTGGAGAGTCTCTGAGGCAGGTCATGAGAAAGCTTTCTTTGCAGTTAAGACTGATATGTACTTTTGAACTAAATATCTAGGACATTGAATAAACTTAACCATTTTTATATATTAAAAAAAAGAATTCCTTGGACATAAATGTGGTACATATGTACCATGGAATATTACTCAGACATAAAGAAGAATGAAATTATGGCATTTGCCAGTAACTGGATGGAACTGGAGATTATCATGCTAAGTGAATTAAGCCAATCCCAGAAAAACTGAAGGCTGAATGTTCTCTCTGATATGCAGATGCTGACTCACAACAGGGGAGGTGGAGTGGAGGTTCAGTGGATTGGACAAGGGGGAGTAGGGAAAGGGAGGAGAGATGGGAACAGGAAAGACAGTAGAATGAATCAGACATAGCTTTCCTGTATGGGGAAGTGGGGCCTAGTGGGAGCTTTTAGGTCACTGGGAGCATGTCCTTGAAGGGGATGTGGGAGGCCAGTCACTTCCTCTCACTTTCTTTTCTCTCCAGCTGCCATGAGGTGAAAGCTGTCCTCTGCCATGTGTCCCTCGTGTGGTGTAGAGTACACCACAGGCCTAAGAGCAACAGGGCCAAGAAATCATGGACTGAATCCTCTGAAACCATGACCCACACTAAACCTTTCATCCTTATAAGTAGATTATCCCAGGTATTTGTTGTAGTCACAGAAAGCTGACTAATATATAGGGCAAGGAAGACTTCACTGACAACCACTTAAACAATTGCAGCCCCTTCCTTCACCATTCTCTAGCACCTTGCCAGCAATATTGTTCTTCATAGCATTTTCCAACTATGACTTGAAATATTATATTACTCCTCTCCTCTCATTTTATGCTCTGTCCCATTAGGACGTATCCTAATGAAGTTAAAGAATTTGTCTTTTATCTCACAATACAGAAGGAGATCTATTTGGGTACTTCTAGTTAATTTAGTACACTAGGTCCACATAGTGTTGTTATATTTCCAGTACCCATAACCTGGTAACATACATTACTCTTAGAGTTGCTACAGTCACCTTATGACCATAAAGGAAATTCTTGCAATGTGCTAGAAGGTGAAGCAGAAAGACAAAGAACTCAGTTCCACTTTGCAGTCCCTGACCTGTAGAATTCATCAGCTAGACCTTATTTTTTGGTCTCATCATGTGAGCCAATAAATTAGTTAAGTCACTTCCATTGGATTTGCTGCTTACACAGAGTTAAAAATGTCCTAATTGATGCATAGTCCTGATTCTCTAGAAAATTTTGACGTTTTAAATTCTGAAATATATCATAACATCTAAAATTTTTTTTTCTTTTTCATTTCTCATACAGTCTGGAGAAACTCAACTAAATGCTTTATGACTTTTAGGATTAATGTTATAATATTCATCACATTACTTACCTTCCATGATCCATTATCATAGGCATTTGAATTCCCCTATTCAGATAATGAGATAAAAACAAATTTTCTTGTACAACTTGACATTACTGAATTATAAAATTCATAATTGTGACAAAGGAGAAAAAGCAAACACCTCAAAACACCAAGTATTGCAACTTCTTAGTCATACTCAGGTAGAAAATTCTTCCAGAAGTTGACCCTGTAAAAAACAATGCTAAAGTCTGAATCACAGGCACACTGATTCAGGAAAGTCTCCCACAGTCTCAGACACCTTGAGCAGATTTCTAAGCTTTCAATCTTCCATTTCCAATATTTCCCTAAGAATTCATAGTTCACTGAAGTATGACATGTGTTAATACCATTAGGAGACAGGTCTTCATCTATTTATTGAGTATTTCCTTTGTACCAGACTTTAAAGTCCTAGAGAAATATGCATAAATAGGAAAGTCAGGATCCTATCCTCATGGCTGAGATAGAAAGGCCTCTGGAAAGTCTTCATGCGTCAAGATAGATGCGGAGGTCTTCCCAATCAGCAGCACCCAGAGTCCATGGCAAACCTCCTCTTCCATGTTCTGGGACCTGTGCAGTGAACCAGGGAGATGGCTCAAGACTGAAGATGCATGACCCAGAAGAGAGCATCATTCACACCATAGTCTATGTGACTGCACCTCCAAGGGGCTCCCCTAGTGTTGGGCAGTGACAAGCCTGCATGCCCTAGGCTTCAGTCCATTTGACTATACCTGACTTTGCCACTAGAGATTTATTAGGAAAGTCACAGCCAATTCTTCCACTGAGTCTCTGTGATATGATGGCCTCTCAAGTCCGTTTTCCTCTTTCTGGGTCTTTTACGATATGGCAGTGTTTCTCTCACCCCATGTTATAGGTTGAATAGGGTCCCACCAGACAAGGTATCTTGAAGTGCTAGCTCTCAGTACTTGGAAGTGTGACTTTATTTGGAAATAGGATTATTGCTAATGAAATTTGTTAAGATGAAGTCATACTGGAGTAGGGTGGGCTTTAAATTCAATATGCATCATATCCACATAAAAGAAGTCGGAATGCTGCACCTACAAGCCCAGGAAAGCCAAAGATTGCCAGCAAACCATGAGAAGCCAGGAGAGAGACTTGGAACAGATTCCCTTTCAGAGTTCTCAGAAGGAACCAATTCGCCTCCCAAACCATGAGACAGTAAGACTTCTACTGCTTAAAGTCACCCATTTTGGAGCTTTGTGATTACAGCCATATACCTTATCGATTGCTCCCTTTTTGATTTTAAAAAAGTAAAAAGCAAAACTTTAGCTGTGAACTTTGCAATCCCTGCTCCATGTTTGAGAAACTTCCCAACATATTTCTTCTTCTCACCAAACAAGCCCTCCAGCTTCAGTTACTGTCTCCAGAACGGTGGTTCCCACGTGACTCTCTAGAGTACGATTCATCAAGCACTGAGATGACATTCTCTAGTTGATCATTCCAGGGAGTTGCTCCACCAATAACTTGTCAAACCCCCTCTTGCTCTGCAGGTCAAGCTGGTGAGTATCTTCTAGTGTCTCTCATCACTATATCTTCTGACCATCTTACCATCTTCATGGGCAATTTGACACCTGCTTCAAACTCTTCATTTGTACCTCAAATCTTTCTATCTTCTCAGGCATCTCAATGGCTAGGTGAATAAGCCATCAAACACCCCATGCCAATGACTCTTTGCTCTCACTGGTGTATTAGTTTGCTACGTCTGCCATAACAAAATACCACCAACTGGGTGACTTAAACAACAGAACGTCCAGTGTCCATCAACTGCCATCTCCATCATTCACTCATATTTAGGAACCTTATCTCATCTGGATCTTCCCTACACCAGCAATTTAAAATTCCAATACTTCATTCTCCAGTCACCTCTAGCTTTCATTTTCTCCTGGCTCTCTTCTACCAAATTTGTCTTTCTTTTGTTGGTGGGGCTTCATAGAGATCTCTAAGCTCTCCAGGTCTCGATGTTCTCCCCGGCGGTTGTCACCAGACTGAAACCTGAAATTACTGACAGGCTGTTGATCTGTCATTATGGCCACTTGCTTGCAAGAGTTCATCTGGACGCTGATGATGTTATTACCACATAGTTCCAATTGTGGGGCATGGTGGGGTCCAGACCAGCTCATCCAGACAATGTGTTGACACCGCAGATGACCTTGGGCTCATTATAATCTCCTTACAATGATTTAAACACACACACACACACACACACACACACACACCACCACCACCACCAATGCCATGACATCTGACCATGCCCAAATTAGGGAAGAGAAGAGGTGGCATCCTGATCCCCGGAAACCTCTCCTTCCTGTGAAAGGCTTGGCTTACAGTATGCTGGTCACACCCCCTCATTCCCCAGATCCCAGACCTGCTCAAGGAGAAGGTGCCTTTAGAGCTCAAGCTCCCTTCTCCATCCATTGGCCGTGGCTTCTGGAACCGTTTGGTTATTTGAGAACAGGATGAAGTAGGAAAGAAACTGGTAGCATGATTAGTCTCTTCCTGGCCTTGACTTTTCTTACCGAGGCCAGTCTTCAACACTGAGCACTAACAACCCCTCCTCCATAAAGGTGGAAGATAACAGTACAGGTGATTCTGGGGATATATCATCAAAGGTGTATTTGTATATGGAGTGAGGTGGAAGGGGTTGTTGAGAGAGCCATTTGGTAGAATGCTAGTAGCTGGGTAGTGGGGTTTCTCTGATCATTTTTAATGTACTTCAGAATGTAATAGCTATTTATCTGTGAAATAATAAGTAATATATTTTGTCTCTGCCCCCATTTTCTGTCACACCGCTCCTAAAACCAAGTGATAAGTGCTAAAAGATGACTGATTGGAGGCGGGGGCTTTGCTCCTAAATACTCTGATGATGAGGGATGGGTGTCAGGAGACCCAGCCCTATTATTAGAGTTGCTTGACCCCATCTTCACCCTCAACCTTCAGGGAGCCAGGCCTGGCCAAAGGTGGAGTTGATCACCAATGGCCAATAATGTAATCAACCATGCCAATGTATTGAAGCCTCCATTAAAGATACCAAAAGGACAGTGTTCAGAGAGTCTCCAGAATGATGAATGGGAACACACACATGTGCCTGGAAGGTGGGGTACCCCCAAAACTGCACAGGGAAACCAGCTCCAGAGCTCAGCCTATGTATTTCTTTAAGTGAATCTTCATCTGTATCCTTTAATACGTCCTTAATAAAAAACTTGTAGCCTGTAAGCAAATTGTTTTCCTGGGTTCTATGAGCAACCTCACATATTATCAATCAGAAGACATTCATGGTGCTATAATAGGAGGGGGGAGCTGAAGCGCAAACCTCAGTTCTTTGTGTCCTGATGAAAGAAAATTCAAAGTCAGACACAAAAAATGAAGCCAGAAAATTTTATTATAAGCAAAGTGAAGCAAAGCTCACGCAACAAGCACTGCCAAGAGTCTCATCCCATTCTTGTCTCAGAGCAGAGAAGAACGAGAAAAAAAAAAAAAAAACAATGCTGCTTCCAAAGTCATTGCTCTTCCATGTTTGCCAGGAGAACTGGGGTTCACCTTCTGCAGTCCTGACCAGCAAGATGTTTAGCTCCTCCTTTGTGTCCAGTGGGGGGTTTTTGACCTTCCTTGTTCCTCTCCAGAACTGTCATGGTGGCCATTCCATTCAGGAGGGCTTCATCCATAAGTCAATCCTCTGTTATGCAATTGCAGAAATCAGTGACCCAAAAAGCTTCATCTTAGTGTGCTGCACTATTAATGAAATTTTCTTTCTGAAGTACATTGAGAAACCTCTGACCATAAATCCTGGTTTTACAATGACCCGTTAGAACCTGTGAGGAGATGATCTCATTGATCTTTTCTTCTTGAAATCTTTCTTAATTGACTCCCTTTGTTTCTTCCTATTTATTCTCAGGCTAAGCACACCTGTTCTTTTTCTAGAATTTACTAGAGTGTTCATTAAAGGCAATTCAAAGGATGCCGTCACCCTGCTATGTCATTGGTTCACATTCCACTGCTCATTACTAACTACTACCTAACAATGTCACCAGCTGGGGGGCCAAGGAAGTCTCCCAGAAGGGAGAAGGGAACCTCAACTCAGCCCTGACAGGTTCCTGACTTGTACCACAGAAAGGAATTTCAGGATGCATCAAAAGAAGCACTATCAGAGAGGTACTCGGGAAAGCAAAGAGATCTCTTCAGGAAAGCTACCACACAGCGGGAGAGAGTGTGCAGGCACTCAGGAGGGAGGCCACCTTTGGGGTCCCAGGCTTCTGTTCAAGTCCACCTTATAAATGGTGAAGTGGTGTCTGCTTAATGAGCTCCATATTCAGTTCTTTTGCCCGGGGAGCACGCAGTGGGTCTCGGTGGTCTGGTTTTTAGAATCTGCGGGTTGATGCTCCCTAGTTAATAGGTAGCACCTGGAGGGACCCATAGTGTGGGTTTTTCACAATCTCTCTATCTCTTTAGGCCTTGGTTAACTGGACTTTCAGGACTCTAAGATTTATTGGATCTCCTGAAAATTTAGAAAAAGAAACCTGGGACGCTAAGGTGAGGATGTTCAGGGAAGATTCAGATTTAAAGTTACAGCCCTTCCTCGTCTCCCTCTAACTATGCACATGTCTTCTATCCCACTGATTTGCAGCCAAATTGGATAGAAGTCATGGGTATGCTGGGGACCTGCTCTCTGCGCTTGACCTCTGAAGTGGAGGGGCATTCTGTGGGGCTTGAGCCCTTGACCTGTAATGCTACGGTGTCAGAACTGAGTTAAGTTATAGGACGCACAGTGGATATCCACAGAGAATTGGAGATGTTCTTGGTGTGGGAGAAATGCCCACACATTCCACCACCTTCCATCTTGCAGTACGTGTAAATATAGAGAAAAACTGTTCTCCTGAATAGGCTATTTTACCTAATATTTTGGTAATATTGCTTTGCTTTACTTCAATGGCCACCTACTTCAGTTGGAGAACTGGACTCAAACTCTTGAGCCATTCACCGTAGGGTCTTACCTACGCTTCCAGAATCATTTCCCAGGGCTTCCTACTGCTCACGTTGCTCAGTCTGACATCTTTCTGCTTTTAAACATACTTCTGCCTAGAGTCTTATTTCCTCTTGCCACCAGGAGCCGCCCTCACATTACTGGGTGTTTCCCAAGCATCTTTCAAAACTCACTCCTATCACTTGCATCTCTTTCCCAGATTCCCTTGAGAGAATTTATAAGTCTTGTCCTGAAGATGCTCCTTCACCTGGTACACAACTCTACAATTGTACTGCTTCTCATTTTTATTTTTCCACAGTGTATCTTTACCAGGTAGGGGGTTCCTCCGTCTCAGCTGGGTTGACATTTTGGGCCGGTTAATTCCTCATGGGTGCTGTCCTATGTGTTGTGGGCCTCGGAGGATCCCTGGCCTCTGCCCATTAGATCTCAGTAACCCTCTCCAAGTTGTGACAACCCAAAACTCTCCGACATTGCCAACTCTTCCCCGGGGGACAGAATTGCCTCCAGTCATAGCGTAAGCCACTCCAGGGTTGTGCGGTGTCTTCTTTATCTTATTAAACTCAGAAACGGGCATAGCGCCTGCTCCATAACACGCTCAGCCCTCAGCCCATGTTTAATGAATGATCTGCACCCCAGGAAGGGTGACACCGTTCCTGCAAAACTCCACGGAGAGCCCGGGCTGCGTCAACAGCCTTCTTCCAGGTATTTCGAAATAAAGATATTCTCCAGTTAGAAATGATGTTTCACTACGAAGAAGGACAAAGGCATTCTAAGTTTGCTTTCTAAAAGCAAAGGCATATTTGAAAAAGTTTTCTGAGCACCGTGGCCCGAGGCTATTTTTGACTGTAGCTCTTGAAGACTTGCGGGCTCCCTCGCGCCATCTCCTTCTCAGCCCCTCCAAGCCCTTCCTGCCTGCTCAGGCTTCCCTGGGAGGTTTTGTTCAGCCGTCCTCGTGGCGCACAGCACCTGGGTAGAGACCCTTGGTGGGCACTTGCGCCTGCGCAGAAGCAGACCCTCAGCAGAGGTCAAGGGCTCCGTGGCTGACCGCCAAGTCCATTGTCTGCGCGCTCTGTGCCAAGGCATTTGGCTCCTGTTTACTGGGCTTTTATGTGCATTTATCTTTTCAGCCATATGAATTTAAATTATGTCTTTATGTTTTACTACTGAGGCTGCCTGAGTTCTCTAGCATAATATGACTTCCTAGTACAGTCCATTTTCTTCTCCAAGAGAGGGTTATAAATATTGGGAGATGGGAAATGGGCCACTTCTAGGAAGGCCCTGGGAGCCGGTATGGCGCGTGTGGAAGGGTGCAGATTTCCCAGCACCGTAGGGTGGGACTCAAGGAGGAGGCGTCCTATTTAAAACCGAAGGTAAAATGGCACACCTTGCCTTGTTCAATTTGCATAACAAACTATGGAAAAGTTAAAAAAATAACCACACAAACAAAACTCTGGTTAAAAACCACTGGAGATTTTGGAAGAGAAGTCCTTTACCAGCAGCTGACAGACCACTTTGACAGAGCAGAGGTGGCGTCACCTGGTTGCGTTGGTCTCATGCTTCCTCTTCCTGACTCTGAAAATCTGAAGCAATGATTTGGGGCTTTTACGCTTAAAAGGATTATAGCAGGCATTGTGGGTCAGCTCCCCTGATTTCCGTCTCCAACTCCCTTTTCTCTTGTCCTGTCACTAACTTAGAAGCTGGTAAAATTAAATGTTCATTTTTCCAGCTTCTTCTGAAGCATGCCCAGCCATGTTGCCCATTTCTGTCCAATAGGACATTAAAAATAATTTTTCTGGGGAATTCTGTGAAAGTGTTCACTTTCCTGATATCAAAGACAGTAAAACACAGATTTTTCTTCTTTTGTCCCTATTTCATCTCCTTGTGCTGTGATGTAGACGTGTGGCCTGGAGCTACAGCAGCCATTGTGGAACTATGAAGCATCACTTCTGTCCTTAGGTAACTGTCCTGCCATGTAAATGATGCGTCAGGTAAGAAATGCATTTAAATGAAATAATGTTAAATACTAATAAGACTAAAAAATAAAAATAACCATTAAATTTTATTACGGGTTATCATGTATCAGGTATTTTGTGAATTATTTCTATGGATCTTGACTTAATCCTCAAAAAAAAAAAAAAAAAAAATACAGAGTGAGGCAGATATTCTGCTGCCAGCCCCAAAGCCATTGTCCTTCCTTACCCTTTGCTATCTTAGCACTAATTTTTTCCATATTTACTGCTCCTCATGCCAAAAGCCCAGAGAAGTCAGTCCCCAGAGGAGTGTTCATGATTGATTGATAATATCTTTGCCGAATTGATTCAAGGTAAGCATATTCTCCCTTGAGAAGTTGTTACCAATGAGAAAGGAGGGGTAATCTTCTAGAAATTTCTCAGAACAAAACTCATGAGTCAAAGGAGATTCCAGGAGGAAATGGCCAGGTTCTATGAGTAACTGCAGGTGCCATCTTGGAACCATTCACTGCGAAGCCCAAGCACCAAACCCATTTGCAAATCATGTGGGAAAGGAAGAAGAGAAGGGTTCCTGGTGACATTATTAACTCTTGAGTCAACCCTAAAGCTTGTCTGCCTTCTGATTTCAGTCCAAGGAAATAAGAGATTCTTCACTTTTTAAGGTTCACTAAGTAGGTTCCATTATTATCCCCATTTTAGAACTGTGAAGATTGAGGCCCTAACTCTAGAGACCAGGTTATACACATGAGCAGTCTGTGGAGTATAGGATTTTCATTGAAAAAAACAAAAACAAATCACCACCACCACAGTCTTCTCCCACACCTCTCAGCTTCCTTTCTCTAGCCACAAAAACTGCCCACTTAAAAAAAATACATTAAGGAACACTTAGTAGTGAATGGTTGAGTAATCATCCTGTCATCTGCCAAGTTTTCGTATTATTTGTACGTCACGCACTGGCTTCAGAAAAAAAGCAAAATAAAACATAAACTTGCCTTCTCCAGATTAGAATGTGAGACCCAAAATACTGATGAAATGCTTATTAGATTTTGTGAGAAATAACTTGAATAGAGGTCTGAAGGATAGCCTTCCCTGGCCTGTCCCCTCTTTGTAGGACCCTGTCTTAACTTTCCCACCTCCAAAATTCCTCCAGCCCCAATGGGTTTCCCCATTGCACCCCTATAACACCTCTGTATCAAGTGCAGACAGTTCATCTTATTGCCCTGCTTGACATTGCTGTATTTGTACAAGAAAGTACATATGTGGCCTCCTTGCTCAGACAAAACCTGAAATTTAATTGTCACTGTGATCTCCAGTGTCTACCAAGTGCTTTCTACTAGACACATCAAAAAAGGGTATTTGAACCACTATTTACCCCAACTATCCCACTCCTCGGTTTATATCCAAAGGACTTAAAATCAGCATACTACAGTGGTACAGCCACATCAATGTTTAAAGCAGCTCAACTCACAAAGGCTAAACTATGGAGCCATCCTAGGTGCCCTTCAATAGATAAAGGGATAAAGAAATTGTGGTATATATACACAATGGAATATTACTCAACCTTAAAGAAGAATGACAATATGGCATTTGCTGGTAAATGGATGGAGCTGGAGAATATCATGTGACATGAAATAAGCCAATCCCAAAAAACAAAGGCCAAATGTTTTCTCTGACATGCAGATGCTAATTCACAATAAGGGGTGGTGCTAGGGAAAAATATAGGTACTTTGGATTAGGCAGAGGGAAGCGAAGGGAAGGATAGTAGAATGAATGAGACATTATTGCCCTATGTGCATATATGACTACACAACCAGTGTGATTCTACATCATGTACAACTAGAAGGATGAGAAGTTATACTCCATTTGTGTATGATGTGTCAAAATGCATTCTACTGTCATGTATAACTAATTAGAACAAATTTTTTAAATGTTGGGAAAAAAAGGGTATTTGAATCTTTTTAAGAATTGACTTTATGGATCCCATAGTATTAATGGAGTGCCTTTATGAATAACTAAACAACCCTGATTCCTTCTAAATGAACTCATTTAATCTTTTCTAATTAGCATTTTGAAGGAGCTACATTTTTTTGTTGTTGTTTCAATTCTGGAGATACCAAAAGAGAGTAAATATATGAACTATTACTCCTAGGTAGAAACTGGGATTTTTCCAGGATTCGTTTCCCTTTTCTCTCCTTTCCAGTCCCTCATGCCTCTGCTCAGTGGTGTAGGGAGGGGGCCGAGGGACTGGGAGGTGAAGGTAAAGCCATCTTTTGAGGATTATACTAGGGTGGGTGGCAGAAATCAAGTCACTCATGACAACACCTCTCTGACAGCATCAGGAGTTTCAGAGAACTGCTCAACTGCCTAAGAAAACCACTTAAGAAACAGGGACCCTGTTTTCGTCACCTTTTTCACTGCAGTGACTAAAAGATCTGAACAGAACAATTTTAGGAAAGAAAGGTTTATTTAAGGGCTCATGATTTCAGAGATTTTAGTTCATAGAAGGCTGGCTCCATTCCTTGGGGCTTGAGGTGAGGCAGGACATCATGGTGGAAGAGTGTGGTGGAAAGAAACAGCTCAAATGATGATCAGGAAGCAGAGACAGAGGTCTCCGTTCACCAGGTACAAATATATACCCAAAGCCACCCCAATTCCCACCTCCTCCAGCCACACCCCGCCACGTCAGTTACCACTAAATTAATCCCTATCAAGGGATTACAGCACTGATTGGGTTAAGACTCTTTCAACGCAATCATTTCTCCTCTGAACCTCTTCCATCCTCTCACACATGAGCTTTTGGGGGACCCCTCACATGCAAACCGTAACAGGCCCTAGAGCGCTAGAGCCTAATAAAGTGGGCTCACCAAGAGAAAGACCTGCAATTCGTATCCTCCTCGCGGCACAGTCAGAAGAGGGACAGCCTGGTGATGACCAGAGCCAAGTGGAACACAAAAGCAGCTTTTCTTAAAACAACGGCCATCAGGGCCATCTGTCTGGTCAACGTGATGAGGCGCCTTCAGTTCACTTAGTTTCACTTGGTCAGTTTCACAGACTAAGCATTCCTCTCTTTGTGAGCAATATTTTGCCAGGAGTCAATGTCCAGTGGCTTTCGTACACCTCTGACACTGTACCTTTTCCTGTTTGAATTATTGGATGATCTAAGAGAGAACCCAAAAGCTACCGAAGGAAACCAACACTCACACACCATTCTGTGTGTCAGAAGTGGGTCATGCATTTAGTGCCCAGCACAATCCCATGGTGTGCATGTCACTGTACAGATGAGGTGGCGGGCCCTGGCACACCATGAATCATGAATCACGGGCTTGCACCAAGAGTGCCACTGGGTAGGGCAGATGGAGACCTGATCACAAGTGCATGTGCAAAGTGTTTTCATTTGCTGAGCCGAGTGATACTGTATTCAGATGACTGAGGACTTTGGAGGCCTGTACTCATTCTTTAAAAAAACATAGGTGACTCAAATAATTCTTATCAAATGTCACTCCTTAAGGCAAAACCAGTAAGTTGCCGATGCTGAAAAGCTTTCTAATTCAGGTCAACAAAGAAATGTAGCTGGGATAGGTACCATTGACCTCAAGATCTTGACACTCAATGATTCAAGTGGAGACACTTTGGTCAATATTTAGGACTCCTAAAGGATGATACTGGTGGATTATCAGGATAACCAGAGGAGGACTTTGAGCTCGACCTCCAAAAAAGACCAGCCGTGGAGCCTAAAATAAAGCCAAACCAAGAGGAAATTATAGATATTTTTTAATTAACTGAGATATAGATGGTGGGAAATCAGCAGAATGATAAAAGAAAGCATCATCTGAGATCCATCGAAAGCCTTTAACAATACTGAGACCAATGAAATCATGGAGACCTGGGGTATGACCGCTGGGATATGAACATTATGTTCCATCAGCAAGTCGATGGCCAAGGAAATAGGAACTTAGAATTTTAAAGCAGGAAGAGATCTTGAAAAGTACCTGATTCAATCCCCTAATTGAATAAACTTGGAAACTACAGTCAAAAGGTAGTTTTAGTGCATGAGGTTCTCAACACCCAGGCCAATGATCTCCTTCTACTCTATGATGTTCTATAATACATCAGTTATAATCAGTCATCAAATATATATAACATGATAAACTACACACTTACTCTCTAAAAGTGGTTGTAGCTTAGAACAAAAATCACCTCCAGCTTCCCCTGGGGCCTGATCGGAGCTGCCTTCAGCATGCAAATTCCTGTTCCGAATACCAAAATGAAGTTATTCTGAGGGAACTCTGGAGCCAGTTTCAGCATCACCAAAAAAAAAAAAAAAAAATGTACCAGAAGACAGAATTGTAACTTTTAAATAAAACATTGATCTCTCCACAAAGTAGATACGCAATTTTATTCAGTCTTGCTCCAGACAATATAAACTAAATCTAGAGAGTGTTGGCGATGGTGTATACCCGAACGGAAGCACAGTTATTGTAATTCTCGATTCCTCTCAGGAAGAGGCGGAAGCCCCTCAGAACTTGAGTGAGGTGGTCTAAGGACAAATACAAGGAAGTGTGACTCTACGCAGAAAATAATAAACGTATGGAGCTCATTATCACAGGAGAGGAACAGGCAAGGAATATAAATGGATTCATAAAGGTTTTGACCAAATTTATGAATGTCAGAGCCATAAATGGCTACAGAGAGTACACCTAACCTTTAAGGTTAATGTCAGGGAGGAAAACTGTGTCCTTTCCTGGCAAATCCCTCGAGGCCTCTGTTGTCAACACAGTATTGGGTTGGATGGAATGTGAGGCTCGCCCAGCTGAGCGGCTCCTGTGTTCTTTTTAGCTAATAGGTACCTGGGCCAGATGAGCATTTATCTCCTCAACAGAAGCATAATGGAAACTGCTCCATTTTGAAGAAGGAGCTTAATGGAAGGGTGCTGTCATACTTCACTGTTTATGTAATTGAGGTTAAACCAGAGGACAGATTTTGGTTTCTGGTACTAGAAGCCAAGGTTTGCATCCAGGCCCTACCACAGACCAGGCCCTTGGCCTGAGTCACTTTCCCTTCTATGCCTCTGCTTTGACTCACGCAGAATGGGAAAAATAACATCCATGGTGCCAGCATTTTTCAAAACCTATAAAAGGCATTTTGTAAGCTGAAAAAAACATATATATATATATATTATATATATATATATATATATATATTTTTTTTTTTTTTTTTTTTTTTTTTTTTTTTTTTGCGGTGCTTGGAATTGAACCCAGGGCCTTGCGCTTGTGAGGCAAGCAATCTACCAACTGAGCTATCTCCCTAACCCAAACTATATTATATTATATAAATATATAACAAAGTGTCTTTTATAGATCTTGAAAAAGACCTATCACTATCATCATTATATATATAGGGGTGTGGGGGTGTTATATACACACACTTATGTATATAATGACTGTAGTGAGAGCAAGTTTTAAGCAAATCTCAGTCATTTTGGCAGACAGATTGTTAGAGATATGAGTATAGAATGATCCTCGCTTTATTTTTTTTTTAAAGAATTGGTGAGTATATTCAAAAAGTACTCAAGACCCAAGTCAGATACTGTCTCCCCAAGGTAGTTTCTTTCTCCTCTAAATTTCCAGAAGACTCTGGTCATGTCTCAGAGCATGTATATTATTACTAATTTGCCCACTCACCTCTTTCGTTTAGCTGTGAGCTCCTCTAAGGCAAAGGCTTGTCTTATTCCTGTAGTCCTAACATTTAGCAGAGTTCCTAGCATATAGTTGACAGTCGAGGATCTGAATGAATGAATTTATGTGTGACTGACCCTGCTGCCTGCATCTCACAACAGTGGAATGAAAAAATGAGACACCTATTAACTGCAGTAAACCAAAGTGCCTAAGACACAAGTCAAGATTGGCCCTCAAGATGACACATAATGGGGTGGAGGGAAGAGTTAGGGTAATTTCCAGTCTCCAGTCTTTAACTCCCTTATTTTAGAATTAATAGCATCTTGGTTCTATTTGCATGAAAAATAAAAGGCAAGATCTGAACTTCAGAGTAATAAAATCTTCACAAAGTACCCATGGTTGAAATTCTAAAATAACTTTTCCTAATTTAGGAAAAAATTTTCATAACTTTTCCTAAACATTTTCTTTAACATAAGAGGGATATAATATGATTTTTGGCTATAACATCAAATTTTAGATAATCACAAAATTGTAGATCACCACCATCATCTTTGAAAAGAATTGTTGTCTGTAGAACTCAGTAAAGGATCAAAATGAGTGTGAAATGCAGTCCCTGTATTGAGTTCTTGACATGAGCAAACAGGTGTCAGTATTTCCCCGTGGGAACATGCTCAACTTTATTCTAAGTGGCGGATTTCCAAGCATCCTCTGGTTCCAAGGGTTGAATGCAAAGGACTGGACACTTTCCTCCTTTTCCCATTGGTTATGGTAGTTCTACTTTATCAGATTTTTTTAAATGCCTATGAAATTTTCTCCTCTCATAAAATTAGAAGGGTAAGTAGGGAATAGACTACTGCCATTAAATAAATATGATGCATACACCTGTGGTGTGTGTGTGTGTGTGTGTGTGTGTGTGTGACACTTTTTTCACTTAAGTGAACTTAACAGCAGCTGAAAAGATGAGCATGAAATGGACCAGTGAGTCACTGGACGCCAGCATTTTCCAAGGGCTCACCCAGCCCTACTACTGCCTTTGTAAGGACAGTCTCAGGACAGTTTTGCAAAGCATATTTCATGCTGCAGTTACAGCACTGTTTGCAATGCTGACCTTCTACTCCTTTGAATTCTGAAATACCACTCACTAATAGACTTTCTTGTCAAAGGGCCTGTAATACATGTTTATTTCACATCTGTTCTTCCCTAGCTTGTCCATAGCTGGACTGACTTTCTTGCCTTCAGATTTCAGCCTTTTCATTCCCCAAAGGCAAATTTACATTGGTAGTTAATAATATCTCTGCTTATTCTGACCAAGTAGAGGTGTATATGGCGTCTACCTCTCTGTACCATAAATGCTTCCTACACTAACCTTATTGTCATTATTTCCTGCTGTCAATCTCGTATTGGAATAGGCAACATTGCTCTACTTTGTCATGGTGAAAAGTTTATCCTGCAAATTTTCAGTTTCTTAGGTCTTCCGTGAATGGCTGTGCTTATCTCATGTGCGCTTCTAGGCATCTCCGGGGCTCTGCATTTAACTCCGTACTTCTAAAAGCATCTGTACAGAAATAATATTAATGTTATTGCAACCGACAGGCAGAACCTCATTTCTCTTGGCTTTGACTGAAACTGCCTGTTCGCAGTGAAAAGGTGCAGACCTTGGCATTTTGTGTGAGGTCTGAATGTGTGTGAGTCCAGCCACTGGCAGAAGAAAGAAGTAAGACACAGCTGCCAGATGGTTAGGCTTAAAAAAATACCAGTCAGAAGGGACTGGTGATCTATAACCATTAAAATTGGTTTTCCACAGGATTCTCTATTCTGGAGCTGGGAAACACTCCCAAATTCACTCTCAGTTCTGAGATGGAGTTGCTTGGAAAAGTAGGTGATTTAAAACTTACTTACCTCCCCAAATACCCGCTTAACCTAGACACATTGGGTATTTAAAACTTTTGACACAACTGCTGATTGTGTTTCAATTTTTTGGAGACCTGATTCAGAATTCATAGCAGGAAGGTAGAAAAGGTAGAAAGTAGTAGAAAGATGATTAGCTTTGGAGGGAAGTTCCAGTCTCTTCCACTAAGTGCATCCCTAGGCCTCATTCCTCTGTGTAATGGGAATAATAAAATCCGTTCTAACTAGGCCACAATCATAGGATTGATAAAAATGCATGGACTTGCTTGGGATGTAGCTCAGTGGTAGAGTGCTTCCCTAGCAACCCTGAGATGCTGGGTTCCATCTCTATCACTGAAAACAAACACCAAAAAAATTGTCTAGCCCAGCAACTCAGGAGGCTAAGGTAAGAGGATTACAACTTTGAGGCCAGTCACAGCAACTTAGTGAGGACTTCATCAACTTAGCAAAATCCTGTGTCAAAATAAAAGAATAAAAGGGCCATGAATGTGACTCAGTGGTTGAGCATCCCTAGGTTCAATCTCCAGTCCCTTAGATTAAATAAAATGCATGGAGATGAATTCTGTAAACCACCAGGGCTATGGAATCTAAGTTGTTATTTCAAGACTAAAACAGGAGTTCTTAAAAAAAAAAAAATAGAACTAAAAAGAAACATATTAATGTCTTGGAGGCATTCGTAGCCAGAGTTTCCTTGGATGGTCCAAATATAACTTTCACTTTATCTGTTAGCTTAATTCTCCTTATGTTGCTTTCTCATTTTTATCCCCAAACAACTCAACCAACTCCAAGCAGAGTTATGATAATAAATAATAATGTTTAGGGGAAAAATCTGATCAGAGTAATGGTAACTCTAATACATCTTTACCATGCATTCTGGCAACAAGAATTTCAGTGATAAGAATGAGCTCAACTGCCTTTGTATCAGTAAAAGTGCTGGTTATGTTCAGGCAACACTGATTCTTCACTTAACACTTCTTCTCCATGTTTCCACCAGGATCCAAGGGATCCTAGCCTTACCCAAAGAGAATGCCACCTTCTCACCAAACATCCTTCCACTTAACACCACATCTCTGTTCTCTCAGGTCTTCAAGGTTAGGACTTCTCTCCAGTTGGTGGCCAAGTGTCATGGACCAGCTCAGCCACCCAAGAGTAATAGGACCTGAGTGAAAACATGGTGTTATGAGTGAATGAGGCCACCTGTCTGTCCTTAAAGGCCAGCTGCAACAGAGGTAACAGAGAGAGTGAAACCCATGAATGACTAGGACCAAACTCAACATTCCCAAATTCCCATGCCCAACAAATGTGGTGACTTTTCCCTAAGATGCAAATAAAGAGTAAATAGAATAGGATGCCTTTCATTTGCCCCAAACAATGATGTTCCTGGGGCACAGTCTCTCTAAAAGACAGAACTCAGAACATTTTCAAAGAGCAAGTACCATGCAGAGATCCAATAATTACTACATAGAGCATTAAAGTATTTTTATAATCTTTTCTCTAGGCTATACTCCATCTGAAACAAAAGAAGCCCACATTTTAGCAGAAGATTGGCAAAACCACAAACTAAAACTGCCAAGTCTATAATCTTTAACTGTATTCATGATTAGGTAATAATGACTATGAACCTATAACTGTTAATTACAACTTTTAAAATAGTCATGATATTGAATAGCCATGAACATGGAAGTATAAGGTTTTAAGATAAAATAAATTAGACTCTGAGCATTTAAGAATTTCAATTAAAAACATGCCATAAGAAACAGTTCCAGAACTCTCTTTTTTTTTTTGGTGGATCTTTCACTGTTGGTAATATGCAGCCTATTACATTCCTACAAAACCCAGAATAACTGAAGAAAGATAAGCAGTATTAAAAACACAACTATTCTGCTAGATAGTTCAAGAAATGGAAATACAATAGGTAGTTTTTATTCCAAATTCCACCATTGGACGGTCATATGACATGGGCAAGCCACTTTGCTGTCTTGGATTCAATATTTTGTTCTCTACCTTGAAGCTCCTGGAGTTCTGGGGATTAAAAATGTCAATGACAGAGAGTGTTTTCATAAACTGAGAGTTCCCAGGAAACTTTGCTGGGTGCCATCAGGAAACTGGTTTATAATTTGGGTGTCTTTTAAGGTTGAGCTCTTCATCGGTACTATTATTTTAATAACTGTTACCACAACAGATATTTATGACCTAATTACCCATCACAACCATGAAGCATTCTCTTAGGTATATGGTACTTTATTACTAGTCACGTAATGAAAATAATGTCGGACATGCTTTAGATTTGACAATAGACTATGAAACAACAACAACAACAAAACCCCAAAATTTTACATATGGACTGATGGGTTGCCTGCCTGCTTGCGTCCTCAGACAGCTGAGAGCCCAGAGAACTTGGGCAATGGTGAGAAGCTTTCCAAGGCAATTGCTAACCCGCAGTATCTGGAGCGACCAGCTAGCTAATGTGAAATTCTTTTCATCTTCCCTCCACACTCCTGCGAAAAGCAGGAGGATTTCTGAGAGACCCAGAGATTCTCAACGGTTGCAACAAGGCAGCTTTCTTCCAGTTTGAGCTCATGAGAGGAAGGGCAATTTCATGTTTAACATACACATAGATGACAGGGGAAGACTCGAGCTGATAGCCCCAAATACATATGCAAACTGCCCTTTGGAAGCCTGCTTTTTGCTGTCTTGTACAAAGTTAATGGAAACCAAGAACTACCATTCCAGAATCGTCGTCCCCTTTAATCCTTAATAACCAAATAAAAATGGGCAGGCTGTATTCAGGAGCAGCTCTAGCAAGCAGACCTCTAGGAAACAAGGCTCCCTACAGACTTTCCCTTGATCTTAAAGCTGAACTTGAAACATTTATATGCACAGAGCACCTGGCCAGGAGATGTGAGAAGGCCGTTTTGTTTTTTTTTTTTTTTTTTTTCCCCCCTTTGGCTCCATTTCTTTCTTTAATAATAAATTCTCAGTTTTCTTTCTTCCCTTCCTGGAAACTGATTCTATTCTAAATAATGTTTTTTGTTCTTTCTTAATAGTTTAAGGAAAGCAAGACAAACTTGAAAACCCCCCATTAACACCCATCAGGCTTCCCGCCTGCCGATCGGTATCAGCTTCGCTGGCTTCATCAAAGATGAAGCGGAAAGTCAAGTCGGTGTAGGTTAATTCCAATCAGGTTGAGAACTTCCTTTGTTTGAATTCAAAGGGCTCGGGGTAACCTATTATGCAATTTAGTATCAACTGGCTGCACAAATCTTCTTTCACACACCTTGCTGGGTGAAGAAGTGATGAGCTCAAAAACTTGTTCTGACTGCACCTGTTTAAATACGCAGGTGTCTGCATTATGGTCAGATGTTAAACAGAGGAGGAAAGCTGGAGTCTGTCCTAAAACCCTGAAGCCATCTGGGTCACATCCTCAGCAAGGTTCTAATGCATTTAATGGTGAAAACAGATGCAGAGTTCAATACACAGCTTTCCCCCACAATCAGATCAAAACCAGGACAGATCTTTACAGTCATTTTGAAATAAATGTACTTAAAGAAAGTTATAGTTTGTCTCACTGTCCTCCCACATTCCTCTCTTTCTTCCACCTTTATTTGTTTTTCGTCTTCCCTGTTTTTATTGCATGAAAGATTTGAGGAGACATGCCTAAAAGCAAATACAAAGGATACAATAAATCCTCAATATTGTAGCAAAGGGGAAATCAGAGAGAAAATAAAAGCTGAAGGAAATATTCCGAAATACACAAATGCAAACCATTCACTGCCATGTGATTCACCGAAGATGGGAAGTGTAAATTGGGCTCTGTGGTTGCCACGACCCTAGTCCAGTCTCCCCTCAGCATGGCTTTTTGGGCTGCACTTCCTCTACTCTCGTTCTCCATGCCTGAGTGATACCCCTACACATCAAGGCAGGTCCAGTCTTATCGTTGCTCACAGTATAACTTTCCACTGTGTTTAAAGTCAGATGCCCTTATTGTAGCAGAGGGGACTCGGTGACCAGGCACCCCACTGCTTTCACCCTGGCTGCCTCAGCCCTTGTCCCATGCTGCCCACTGGCCACACCAAACCTCCTGCAACAACTGAAATACACCCTTTCCTGCACCACCTTGCCAACAAGGTTTCCTGCGTCTTCCCTGCAGGAACCTGAACTTGAACTTCCTTCAATTCTGGGTCATGCTCCTCAGATGGGAGTGGCTGACCCTGAAGCAGGTTCCCACCTGTCCTTTCTCATCATGAAATCTGTCACATTGTATTATGTACTTGGCAGCTTGCTTTTGCTGTATGATAATACACCCTTTGAGAGTTGGAGCTGGGTTTCAGTTGTTCTTTCGTTTATTCCCAGTGTCAAGCCTAGTGCCTGACATATCACTTGCTTGCCTGCATCTTATTGTTTCTCCCATGCATAAATAATGATAGCTGACATTTATTAAGCATTCACCATGGATCACAAAAGAAAGCCAGTGTTTTACCTTCATTATCTTTGGGAAAAATATATATACCCTGTGTGGGAAGTCATTGTCTTTCTGCATAGTAAAGCATGAGGAAGATAATTATCTTCATTTTACAGATGAGGAAACCAAGGCTTTGGGCAGGTAAGTGCAGGCACTGGGATACTAACCTGATCCTTTCAGCATCTCAAGCTTGAGCACTAACCAGTACCCTATACTGTCTTTCTAATTGCAAACGGTGTTTCCTAACAGCCTAAACAATAAAAAAGAAAAAAGAAAAAAAAAAAAAAAAAAAAAAAAAAGAACCACACTAATTATTGGCTTAGAAACATGACTTTTCCTGGATTCTAAAATGCAAAAAGTGTCTTTCCAAAGGTCATGTCCAAACATGCATGGGTAGCCCGATTTTGTGGTTGGCAGCCCAGTGATCTTCAGAATAGGTAAGAAAGCAGATTTTTTAA
Organism: Sciurus vulgaris; assembly: GCF_902686455.1. Classification (NCBI taxonomy): domain Eukaryota; kingdom Metazoa; phylum Chordata; class Mammalia; order Rodentia; family Sciuridae; genus Sciurus; species Sciurus vulgaris. The sequence continues at coordinate 25,329,307 of NC_136469.1, forward strand.
AGTCTCTTCTAGAGTCCCTCAGTATAAGCCAATGGCACGAGATGAAAGCACACTCATCAAACTCTTTTTCTATACCAGGCAAAATGCACAGTTCTCAGGTAGTCTGTTATAAACCACAGGGTTATTTAATTTGCCCCAATCAAATCCAGTCGGTATTTGAAATGCATGCTTCAAATGTGTACTGGTGCTTCAGGATTACTTTCCCCTTGAGAAGAGGGAAAAAGAGGAGAGTTGATAGGAAGAAAAGACAAGGATTAGAGACCCCTCTGGACCCCCGAAAGGCAACGGCAGATCTGCAGCAGAACTGCCTTTCCCCACCAGGTTTCACAGACTTATCTCTGAAAAGACCCACTAAACTGCACCCAGCTTCTTTGCAACCTGGAGGTTTGTGGGGTCAGTATTTCTAGGATCCTTTCTGCTCTAAAATTCCCTGCATTCATACCAGAGTGGGAAATGCCTGCTCTCCTGTGATAGGTGCCATTCCCCTGTGTTTTGTTTAGAAGTTTAAACCCCCATTCTGGGTCCAAAGATTTGGTCATCAAAATTGAGAAAGGAATTTGTCAACCACACGCACACTCACACCCACACACACACACACACACACACACACACACACACACACATACACACTGCATGTGCATGCCCACATATCTTCTATGTTGGTATAGTCCTTCTTTTTGGAGCCCCATGCCATTTGCATGCTGTCTTCTGAGTCAGCTTGAAGATTTTCTTTTTCCTAAAACAACTGCTCTTTCACCAATGATTGCCAGTCTTAGTTTGCATGACATGATCCTGGAAGCTTTCTGCTTAAAATCTTTCTGTGGTTATTTTGTTCCACCTCATCAACTGCAATGTGAATGGAAATCTTAGAGACTGGGAGTTCAGAAATCTGTCTAAAATAGAGCAAATCATCTCTTCAGTGGTAATATTGTAATATCTCAACAAAAAAATATCCCCAAACAACACAGACTCCTTTTTTTCCTTTAAAGACACAGGGAAAAAAATATTATACATAAAACCCCAGAAATTCTAGAATAAAAGAATTTGAAATGAGGACGGGCAATTTTTTTGAAACCTGGTTGCTGAAAAAGAAATGGTGCTTCTTACCTGCCTCTAATGGAACCCTATCTGTGCCACCAAGTGGGCATACTTGGCAGAATAAAGGCTAGAATTTTTAGGATATTTGCAAGCCACTGTTTGCTTTTAGGGGATTCAGAAAGTCAATGAGTCCTATTCAATCAGGTGAGAGAAAAAGCTGTCTACTTATAAGACATGTAATTTTATTATTTTGACTAGTCAGTCATGAAATTTAGAATTCTGCAGTCCTAGGTTTACGCTCTATTTCTAGGTATGATTTTTGATATTATCTCCTGTGTTTCTTAAAATTCAGCATCTACTAATTATTTCATATCATCTTATTTTCAATTAATCACTCCATAAATAAGGGAAATGGTGAAAAGTTCTAAATGATTGAGAAGAGAATATTGAATTTGCTGAGAAAGAAGCCCAAACTTTTGAAGCAAAATGACAAACGTATAAAACAAAAGGAATTTGGTACATTTGTCCTGGCAAAGAAAAGGGATGTTTTCCATTTTTTCTTTTCAGAAAAAAAGTAATCGGCTTCTATTTATGAAGGGAAATTTAAATTAAGTTTTTAAAAAGAATGATCTTCCATGTGGCAAGAGGCAGAATTTGTGCAATCTATCAAAAAGAAAAGAGGAGAGTGGATAATGATCTCAGAAGACGAAAGAGGCATATGCCTTAAATATCCAACCTGGAGATGAATATAGTGCAGTTAATGATTTCTGGAAGGTGGTTCCTCCCAGGCCCACGAATCAACAATTTGCCTACCATTTAGCAAATAGCCTTTACTTAGGGGAGGGTAGCCTAGCGCTTTAAAAGAATAAGCACATCCATCAAGGTCCCTGCTCATCAGGGATACACAGACTTGGAAAATCTTTGGCACTGCATCCCTACCAAGTACTCCCACCATTTCTTTTTTAGCAACCAGGTTGGAAAAAAAAAAAAAAAAGAAAGAAATTGCCCATCCTCATTCCAAACTTTTCGATAGCTTGTCAAAATAAGGGACGGCAGAAGCACACAACATAACAAAATATAAACACCAAATCAAGTCCTTGCGAGAATCCTCCCCAGCGTGGTTCAATCATGCTGCTCATTAAACAAGTCATTTTAATAGTTACTGTCAGTCCAATCTTCTAGGTGCCAGAATTTTCTTTTGAAGAGGGAAGGTAGTCTGTGGGCCAGCTTTGCAGAAAGGTAAATATTTGGGAACCAAGACAGGATTTTCTGGTGTTTTAAAATCTAACATTTTCTCAATTCAGAGACCTGACTACGCCATCCCTCACCAACCCTCCATCATTTAAAAAAAATATATATTTTTTTAAAATTTATTTTATTTTAAATTTTTAGTTTGCACAGGCACAAGGTGCTGTGAAACACACCTCAAGTGTCTTTTAAAAATTAAAACAGGGTTGATTTGTCATGTCAGTGATTCCTGCTAATCAAAATCACTGACACTTTCCGGAAGGGGGAGGGGACTTAACTCCCTCTCTGGAAAGCAATGCTTCATTTTTCTGTTTTGATCTAAATCCGAATGTTTTCCTGCAGATAATTCTCTTGCATTTTTTAAAGGAGAGAAACAAGGAATACAGTTCCAAGAAAATAAGTGTTTATTTGGACTCACAGACTTCTGTCCCTGACCCAGACAACTGAGCAGAACTTCAGGTCCCTCTACTGGCCCGGTTCAGTGGGAGTGCAGGCTCAGACATGTCTACCTTTAAATTAAAACTTCTAAACTGACTGTTCTGTCCACTCTTCCTGCCGCCAAGAACCATCACCAGCCTGCAGGGAGTGTCTGAAATGCGGACTCCAATCATAACAGGAAAAGTAAGCAGCCACGCAGAGGAGAGCCCTCTGCATGACAGATCTGCTTCCTAAGCTAACGCACATTTCAATACCCACACCCTTTCCTTACTCTGCGTGTGCGCGTGTGTGCGTGTGTTTGCAATTGTCTTTCAAAAACTGCAAGTGGCTTTATGAACTAGAAAATGGCTAGGAAACCTCTTGTCTTTAAATCGAAGAATTTCATGAAGAACCAGAGAAACAAAAAGGCACATGAATTTAACAATGCCAGAGGTTTCCCAGAATCTACATCCTTGCAACCAAAAGTCACCTAGGTACAGCTTCATGGGAAATAGATTTGATTCTTTGAAAGTAGAGAATTATATTATGGTACTCTGGTGCTTGGGTTCTTTGGGAATAAAATTGTTCTATAAGGTTTGAACAGTATCTATAGCCTAATTGTAAATCCACTGGGGAAAGCACTGTTCTCTTTCATTAGTCATTATAAGATCCTTTATATAAACCTATAAGTTATTTTTAATGCTACTTTCATAATTGACTATTTTAATACTAATCCCCATGAAATTTTCATATTTAACTACAAAAAATTAAAGATAATAAAATAAAGATAAAAAAATTTGTGAGGTCACTTGATTCAAACGGGTCAAGACAAATAATATTTGACCAGAAACTGATTGGTCGCATCCTATTATCATAAGCCAAATAGTAAGTAATGACATAGAGCAAATAACAACCGAAAGAGAGGGAGACAGAGAGATAGGGAAGAAGAAAGAGATGGTGACAAAAGAAGACAAAGAGACAGAAAGGGAGAGAAGGAAACAAGTGAAGGGAAGAGGGAAGAAGAAGCAAAGAAGGAAAATGAAAAATGGCAAAGAAAAATACTGCTATACGTAGCTGGAGGACCCTGATCTTTTTCAGAACCCATCACGAATTTTTAAGCTATACATCCTAACATCTAATAGCATAACAATAAAGTGATATCATTCTGGAATATCTGAAGTTCTTCCTGTAGAAATCTACCACCCCCAGCCTGAGAGCCTTCTGTTATAAGAAACACAGGATTGCCAATGTCATGAGCAAGCCCTCTTTCTCATCACATCAATTTCAACCCAGACGCAGGTCTGATAACCTTTGTTTTAGATACGTAGGGTGTAAGAATATTTCAGTCATGACAGCTCTGCTATTTTTGTGACAAATTCAACTTTCTTATAATTGAGATGTTTGAATATTTTTAGTTAAGACTTCTTTCCCCAAAAAGGCATATAATGCAATTTTTTAAAGTGAGTTAAAATTCATATGATTTTGAAGATTCTGTTGCTGGAGGAATTAAGGACACTAGGACCATTCCCAAACTTGGTGGTATTCAGAAGCACATGGAAGGAAAAACATTCAGATACTCATGCCCACTCCCGATCTTCCAAATCAGAATCTCTGAGGAATGTTTTTTGGAATCTTTTACTTATTTACTTATTTAATATTATACCTCTAGGTTTGGAAACCACTATTCTAGGAAGTTATGAAATCAAAAGAGACATTAAATGAATTGGGTGAAAAAATCCTCCAGCATCAGGGCTGTCCCTGCAGCCACAAACACCAGAAGAGCTGAGGCCACATGATCTCTTAGCACAAAATATAGATATCTGTTCTCCACGGGTGCACAGAAATAGGAAGTTGCTCAGGACACCTTTTAGGTAAGTCGATCACAGATTAATAATTGAGTATGATCTACCTTGTTCCCATTTTACAGAGTGATGTAGTTCAATGACTAACTTTTGCTTTCTTTTTAAAACAAATCCATTTTATTTAGCGTAGTCAAAGCTTTAACATAAAAGGACAATGTTGCCATCTAGTGGTTGATTGGAGACATTCAAGAATCAGAACGTTGCATGAACTTTCAAGGTGAAGGAAAAGAACCCTCAGGAAAGAACATAAATATATTTCAATAAAGACTTCTATTATTGAAGGAATTTCTCCAGTCTATGGATTATTATTCCCAGACACTGAAACTTCATTTCCAGTTTCTAATCCTAAAGTCATAAGTAGTGGTCAGTGGATAGCAAGATTGTGTTTCCTTTGACTCTTCAGAAGTAACAGTGTAAATTCTCTCATGTTTGTGTGTTGTGTAGATTCAAAGGTGACTTTAATATTGGGAGCCTCTCAGACTCACAGTCTAAGACCATCCATCCTTCAAATCTGTGGGAAGCCAATTGGTTTCCTCCAGTCCCTCAGGCTGCCTGAAACATGAAGTCTTTGTAAGGAAGATTGGAGGTCCCACCTCATCTCTGGTATCTTGGGGGGGTCACACTGCTTCTCCAGGTATTTCCTCTGGAGGCCTTCCTAGAGTTTGTCCTCCCACATTTGAAGCATTCAGCTGTGTGTGGGAGTTGGCTCCCAAATCTTTTGGATGAGGGAGACTGTCATATCTGCACATGTAAATACATTTGTCCATAGAAGGTAGAACCCATATGATCAAAATGGAAGAAAAAGAATAAATCAAAGGCATATTATTAGGCAATTTTAGTTCTTTTAATTTTAAATATTTGGTTTGGACTAAGTGATTGCTGTGAGTCATGATATTTCTTAAATTTAATGTTATGTTTTGATTTCTGATTTACAAGACTGCCCATCTTTAAAGGTGAAGTACATAACATTGCCTTTCAGAGACCAGTAAATATCACCTCTTATGCATCAAAACAGGGTCCCCCAGGGAAGGGTGGATAGGACTAGTAGTTGAGGTCCCTACAGAGCTTCCTAGACTGAAATCTGGGTCACTGGCGATAGTTGCCTGTTTCTCATGCTTTTCACTCAGTGGGCCTTATTTCAGTCGTTATCTGAATGAGAGGCATTCTGAGGCAATATTTTCTTCTTGATTGATTTGGGCAGTCTGTGTTTGGTATCTAACACCTTGAAAATGATAAGATGCATGGCCAGTGTGAGAGAAGAGACTGATGGGAAACCTTCACTAACTCTCTCCAAGAATTTAGAGTGAGCCAGAAGCCCAGGGAAAAAGATAGTGGTCCCTGCTCTAATGTGCACACACAGGAAGTCCACACAGAAACAGAATATATGAGGATCACCCAGAGAAAGGGTAGTACAGAATACAGGCTCAGAGGAGCTTTCTGGATTTTTATAAACTTATTGCTGGTAAGACTTTACATACTGAGTTTATTGAGCCATTATAGGGTAAGAGTAAAAGCCATCTTACTACATGCCAAATGTTCTTTAGAAAAATTGACTCATGCAATCCTCAGAACAACCTGGGGAGTAGGTAGTCTTACATCCCCATTTTCTGGATGAGGATACAAGCTGCATGTTGAAATTCTTTTCTTGTATGAACTCACTGGGCTTTTAAAAACGCCATTCTCAAAATTATGACACTTAGGCAGAAGGAAAAACATAAGCTTCTTTGAGCTTTGGGTAATTTGGCCTCAAATATATACGTATTTTATGTACACATTATTCTGGAAATGCTTTTTTGAGGACGTATTTCCTTGATGCTCTCAGGAATGGAAAGATAAATGATAAGCCACTGCAATCAAGATGCTCGCAGACATTAGGGGAGAAAAAATATGTAAATGAAACTATGATAGTACAATGATCTAAAACTCCTTCAAAAAGAGAACAAAAAGCCACTAGGTTTGGGAATGCTATAATTTTGTGACTTGGAACAAGTCCACAGCCCAATACAAGAGAGAAACATTTTTGGAACATGTAACACTGACTCCCAAAAAGTATACTGGATCTTAGTTTAAAATTCACCAAACAACCAGAGGAGAAAGAGATGAAGCAATTCAGAGAAGGGATTCATGCAGAGGAGGCAAGAGAAAGATGATGCATATGAAGACCTGCTGCAGGGCCTCCTAGCAACACCATGACGCCGTGGTCCTGACAACCTTCCACTATCAGAGACTTTATGTCATAAGAAGTTGGTTGAAGTTTCTCCTGACTTCATTCTGATCTATAGCATCTTATAAAAGTTGTCTAGATGCCCCCTTAGTTTTTCACGCATTCATGAAGAAATGCTGGCATGTTTTCTCTCTCTGGAGCTGTTGGGGAAGACCACCTAGTCACCCAAGTCCCTCTCTCTGTCTTAAATGGGCCCTCACCTCCTCCTGTCCCAGGTTTTCCCCTTAGTTGAAAGTCTCCTATCATTCTGCTATCCACTTGTCAGTTGGGGTCCCATAAAGCTTATTTGGGTTAGGTCAGTTGAAAGGACTTGGGAGACTTTGCAGACTTCATTCACCTAAGCTTTAAATAAAGGCCAAAGCTCTGGTGCACAGAGAGAAACTCTGGACTGGCAGAGCCCTGAGACAGTCTGAGACTCACAGATGCAAATGTGCAGCACTCTTCCTATTTGCATAAGGAGGTGCTTGCTCTCCAGATGAAATAACCAAGATATTTTATATGAATCTTGGCTTGCCAAACCTCTGGGCATAAGTTCCCTGTAGGGTCTTTTTTGCCCTCTGGTCATTTTAACCAAGTCAGGCTAACTGGTTGTGGCCAGGTGAAAGCTATCAACAAACAATTTGGCCCTGAGTTTCAACAGGGGAGTTTAGGCTGTAAACAGTGCGTCATAAATCATGAGTTAGTTGGTGAGTGAGCTCACTGATTTTGAATTGGCCAAAGTCAAAGCAAAGCATCCAGAAGATAAGCAAAGAGCTGCCCCCATCCAGCTGTAAAATAACTCAGCAGGCCTTTTACTGCTAGCAAAAGAACCCAATGCTGATTAACTTAAGCAAAAGGGAATTATTTAGTCTTGAGAAAGGGCTTTCAACAAGGCATTTCCAGGACAAGGAAGTGGGTATGACAAGGTGCTACTAGGATCTGATGGAGTTCCAACCAATTTCAGTCCTTATGTCTCTCTACTAAAAAATTTAAATTCATGGGGAAGGGGCGATGTCAATAGTTAAACTTGGGTGGTGTGATTGTTCTCAGTCAAAGTATAGGGTAGGACTTCTGATGACAGTTGCACCAGACCAGATAAGAGGTAATTTCTGGAAAGAAAACTGTTCTTTAAAGACAAAAATGCATTCTGTGTTGCCAAATTCCAGCCAATGTCCATTATAGCTCATCACCATCTTTGTAAGTGAAAAGTCTCAGGCAATTCCCATAAAACACCTTATGTCTAAATCAATAGCATAAACTCATTCCTATGGACAAGGTGTTCTTTCCTGCTTCCCTTTTTCCACATTATACTCCCACCTCCATCAGCACAACCTACTGTCATTTCAAAAAACTCTATATACCAGCTGATGTGAAAAAGGAAACAAAAGAAATAGTTGGTGATTTCAAAATAGTTTTATAAAACATATATATGCCAAATATAGAAAATTGTGAAAGTAAGTGAAATCATAATGAAAGCCATCAAAACCACTTAGAGATAAATTCCTATAAATATTTTGTTATACTTCCTACCAGGTTTTATTTTGTTATAGTAGTTTTGTCTACACATTTGTATGATAATACAAACATTAATCTATGCCTATAACATTTGTTGTGGTTTATATAGGAGGAATCCCCTAAAAACTCTGGTGTGAGACGATGCAAGAAAGCTTAGAGGTGAAATGATTGGGTTGTGAAAGCCTTAACCTAACCAGTGCATTGATTCACTTGAATAGATTAGCTGGGTAGTAACTGTAGGCAGGTAGGGTATGGTTGGAGGAAGTAGGAAGTAGGTCATGTGGGGTACATATTTTGTCCCTGGTGAGTTTGCCATGTCCTGAGCTGCTTTCCTCTTCCACACCCTTCTGCCATGATGTTCTGCCTTACCTCAGGCCTAGAGCAATGGAGATGGCCATCCATAGACGGGACCTCAGAAGCCATGAGCCCCAATTAAACCTTTCTTCCTCTAAAATTGCTCTTTTGGTCAGAGTAATAGAAAAGTTGACTAAAACAATGTTACAGAATTCAGACCAAGCAGTCAATTAAGATTTTGGGGAGTTCTTTTTTAAAATTTTCTTTTACAATGAACATTTTTAGTTCTTCTGTTTTTTTTTTTTTTTTCAAGTTTGTTATTTTTCCCATATTGATACACTCATGCATCAAATCTTTATTTTAGTGACTGTTTAAAGAGCCATGTATAATAATGGGATTAAAAATTAGTCAAGAGAAAAAGCAACTCCATGACTAAACTAACCCACAAGGGAAAGCAATTTGAAATCAGTCCCTGAGCTTGCTTGGAAGAGGTGGAGAGGGCATGAGCAAGCAGAAATGAAATGATTTAGCCAAAGGGAGGTATAAAATCAGCCAGAGTAAAAGAACTACCCAGCTATTTCCTTCTGAGAAAGGAAACACTATTAATAACAAAAGTCTAGGTTCTGGCCTCAATACAACTTATATCTGAGTCCTTTCCCACTTTCTGGCCTCAGACTTCCACCCTGCCCAGAACTGCTATATTTCTGGTGTCTCCAGACCCTTCCAAGACCCACTGAGAACCTATTTATAGCTGTGGGAGTTGGGCCAGGTCCACTATGACACGCAGACTTCTCTGCTGGGAAAGTTCTGCCTGATTGACTGATGCTGTGTAAAGGCTGAGGAGGGAATGGGTGGGGTCAGCGAGCTTTCAGGAGCAGCCATCTTTAGAATGAGCATTACCTTTCCTCATGGTTCACTGCACAGGGCTGTGACCCCACTAGGGATGTGGACCTTGCATGAGAACCGTGTGAAACTTAGGCATGTGATGGCAGGGAGCGGAGCTTACAGTCAATTGATAACAATATTTTCACCTCCTATAAATTTTCTACCTCAATTTTTAGCACTCTTGACCCATTCAACATTGGAGATGGATAAATCACAGAAGCACTTTCTATAAAAGCCATCTTAAATGAGCTGAAGTTTTGAAATGGGCTCAGGAATGACTTTTTAAAAAGTTGTCCCACATGAACAATAGCAAATAAACATTCACTTGATCTTACCAAAACTGGGGAAAATTGCTTGACAAGGGTCAACTTGCCTGAAAGTTATATTGGAAATTTGACACCATGCCTTCCTACAAAAATTCATGATCTTTTAATTTTCCAATGGAAATTACTGAGTTACTTTTGTTTGTTTACAAGATAAACGCTGAACCCAAACATGAGCAATATTTATATCAAGTCACTATGATGCATTATGCCAAAATCATCTCTTATCAAAATAGCACCATCTACATGTAACAGATCCTGGGGTTGAATTCCTGGTTATAGCAAAGATAGACTACACATTTATTCACTCTATAATCCTAAGTAAAGAAAATAAAGGCTTCTACCTCCTCCTATAATTGAGCCTGTCTTTCTCATAAGCCTCTGCCTGTTGGATAGTGAGAGGAAAAAACTTAACTAATCTGGACAGTAATTATAAATACCACCTTCAGGAAATGTTCTATTGCTGTAGGTCAAGTTATGTCTCTCCAGTGTCACCCCAGATCATCCCTGGTTTTATTAGCAGGAGTGTGGCTTATGTGATCATATGGTGGCAAAGAAGACAGGACATGTCCTCCTTGGTCACAGTGATTTATCCAGGCTGAATTTAAACACTAGGATATGACAAGGTCCATGCAGAGTTTCCAAGTGGACAAATGTCTGTTGACCTTGAGCTTAATGCCCATCCTCCCTTGGCACCTGATGTGAAAGAGGATAAAACAGGACACTGGGGTCTCATCCAGCCTCTCCCATCTCTCCATCCTTCCAACATTCTCCTGGTGGGGAAAGGGTTGGACAAGGACTCCCTTCTTCTTGTGTGGCCAGGGTTCCCTTAGGTGAACTCTATGTACTGCCAATTCTATCTCTTGAAATTTGAAGGAAGCTCTTTATTAGAAGTTCCTAGTTCTTGTTCCCCCAGCTTGGATTTGAAAACCTTGCTAAAGAAGTCCAGAAATTAAACTTTGAGTTCCAATGACTCTCTGGGACATCAGTTCCTAAACAGGCTAGCACCACCCCCTAGGAGGCATTCTAGAAAACTGTGGGGTTGTTTTGGTTGGCACAAAGATTTGGGGGGTGGGAATTACTGGCATTTAGTAACAGAGATCAAAGATGATCAATGTGTGGTAATAAAGGAGGCAATTCCACAATGAAATATCATTCCGTCCAAAGGCTGTGTAGGTGAAAAATCTGTTTATAATTTTCTGAACTTAGAAACTAACAAAGTATTTTTGTATTAGTTAAAAATAAACCATGTACTTGGTTTATATAAACCAATATAAAATTCCCAGTAATAAAGTCAGCTACCACTCTTAATGAGGGAGGACCACTTTTTGCCTTGCCTGAAATATTGCCAAGAGTTTTTCACTATTTCAAAAGGTCACCAAGAGCAGTACTCACTATTAGTCGCATCAGAATCACATCTTTGAATCAGCCTTGGTGCCTAATGTCATATTCAAGACAATCATAGGTGCGTACGTGTCCAAGAAGCACAGGCAGATGACAAGGCACGAGGACTGTGCCTTCAGGTGTAGATGTACCCAAACCTTATAATGAAATGCTTTTATTTTATCATAAGTCAATTTCCTCTATCTCTCCTTTCTAATACAAATGTAGGACTTCACTAACATTAATATAATGTTGAAATTAGCTGATATTAACTTTAAAATTTCATTTTTAGATAGTAAAGGGGAATAAAAATTATTCATTAGTGGTTAAAAGGATGAGAGAGGTTGGTCAAAGGACACAGATTTTAGTTACACAGGAAGGATAAATCCAAAAGATCTGTTGTATATCATGATGACGATAGTCAGTAATGACATATTGCATGGTTAATAACTGCTGAGACGGTAGATTTTAAGTGTTTCCAACACAAAGTAATGTTTGGTTCAGCCTTTCCACAATATCTGCATATATTAAAATATCATATTGTATAACATAAAATATGGACAATTTTTACTTGTGTTAGCTTTTATTTTTCTGTGAAAAAAAATGCTTGAGAACAACAACTGAAGAGGAGCAAATAAATCCTCCTAAGTTGTTGTTTTCAAGCAAATCTCATAGTTCCAGAGATTTCAGTCCGTGATCAGTTGACTCTTACTCTGGGCCTGAAATAAAGCAATATATCACATTAGAGGGTGTGGCAGAGGACAGCTGCTCAGATCATGGCAGCTAGGATGTGAAAAGAGACAGGCAGACAGTGAAAATGGCCAGGGATGAAATATAGTCCCCAAGGATTCACCCCCACAGTCCTACTTACTCCAACCAGGCCCCACCTACCTACAGTTTCCACCACCTCCTATTGAGCTATCAGTGGATTAATCCACCATCAAGTCAGAGTCCTCATAATCCAATCTCTCCCGCAGAATCCCACCTCTGAACATTGCAACATTGGGGACCAAACTTTCAACACATGAGTCTTTGGGAGACACTTCATATCAAAAGCATAGCACTTATAAATTTAAAAGTTAAAATAATTATTTGTTACATAAGAAGGGCGGGAATCAGAGAAACTTGAGATGCACTGTTCTGAGCAGTCCTCAAGTCCCCCTCTCCATACTGAGTACCTCCTCTGTGCCAGGTAGCAGGAGTTCCCAGATTTGCTCTGCTTCAACTCTTCCCAACTGTAATGGCTAATCTTGGTTGTCAGCTTGACAGGCTTGAGGGATGCCTACTGTTATGGTTTGGATGTGAGGTGTCCCCCAAAAGCTCACATGTGAGACCATGCAGGAAGGTTCAGAGAGAAATGATTGGGCTGTAAGAGTCTGAACCCAATCAGTGACTTCATCCCTGATGGGATTAACTGAAGTGGTAGGGTGCGGCTGGAGGAGGTGGAATTGGGGTGTGGTTGGGGGTATATATTTCATATCTGGAGATTGGAGTCTCTCTGCTTTCTGATGATGTGAGCTGCTTCCCTCTGCCACGCTCTTCCACCATGATGTTGAACCTCACCTGGAGCCCCAAGGAATGGAGCCAACCTTTTAGGGACTAAGACCTCTGAAACCATGAGCCCTCAAATACACTTTTCCTCCTTTAAAATTGTTCTGGTCAGATCTTTTAGTCACAATAGTGAAAAAGCTGACTAAAACACCTATAGAGCTGGTAAAGCACCTTCTGGGTGTGTTTGTGAGGGTGTTTCCAGAGAAGAGTGGCATGTTAGTTAGTGCACTGAATGGGGAAGATCCATCTTGAATGTGGGTGGCATCATCAATAGGTCGGGACAGGAATGAACTAAAGAGCAGAAAGGGGAAGCTCACCCTTGACCAGCCTCCTCCCTTCCCAAGCAGGCGTGGTTTTCTGCTGCTGTTGTAAGTGGACAGCAGACTCTGGGTTCTTCGGCCTTTGAATGTGGACTTACCACAGCGGCTGTCAAAGGGGCCTTTCAGGCCTTCAGAATGGCGCTTCTGTCTCTTGTTCTGAGGCTTCTGGCTTCTCAGTCTGAGCAGTTACTGGTTTCTCCAGCTCTCCAACCTCTGGTCAGCCAGTGTAGGATTTTTCAAACCAGGTGGTTGTATGAGCCAATACAATAAATTCTCTCTTACATATTCTGTTGGTTCTGTTTCTTGGGAGAACCCTGACTAATGCACCAACCATTCCATAAGTAATGGAAACTAGGTAAATAAGTTAGCGGGAAAGCTGGGATTCCAATCCCATCTGGTCACAAAACTTGGCGTCTTAACTATTCCATGTGTTTAACCAATGTGAAAAAACTGAGAAAGGTTGTCTTTTGTAAATTTGATTTACTACAAAACTTCTAGTTAAATAGTTTACTAATCCATTCACTGAAAATATTTAGCTGGCAATTAAAGCAAACAACAGTCTGGCCCTTGAGTCTTGTTTTAATGTACCCTTCCTTATAAACTATGTTACCTAATTGCCTTCGTTAGCATGTCTCTGTGCTGCTATTACTTCTTTATTGTGTGGGAAAAATACTAGTCTTTACAATGGAAGTATCAGCTAACACGTTTATAATGTAATACTCTCTAGGTTCTTTCATCGAAGAAACCTGAAGTGTTTTATCAACGTTAGTCCTATGTGGAAAGTAATCCTACCCTTTAATTATTAAAAGTGAGTACATTTCATCCGAACTGTCACCCGAGAGTACAGTCCGTTCGTGGAGCATCTAACTAGTGCAATAGACTCAACTTGTTTGAGAGGAGGGTCTTTCTTAGAAGTCGTCAAGTTCTCCCAGGTGGAGAGAACCACAGCTGATTGAAAAAACATAAGGATCACTTTATGCTTTGTACTTTAGGTTGATCGTTTCATTAGCCCATGAGGTCAGTATTATTATCTTCATCACACAGATGAAACACAGGCCTTTCAGAGGTGGTAAGTGGCCCAAGAGGCTTCAACAGCAGAGCGAATGAGCTGGGATTTCAGACCAGCAAGTTCCATCACGTGTGGGGACGTGAAGTACTCACAGGAACTCACAGTGTTTTAATCCTCCGGTTCAGTTTTCTTACACCCAAGAAGCCTAATTCCAGGAAGTGTCCCCAAGTGTCCCCCCCCCCCCCCCCACGTTAGCATTTAGCTGGAGTCTGGGCAGTTGACATGTCACTTCACGGATGGGAACAATTCTTGGGAAATCCAACAGGGGCAGGAAAGCTGGAGTTCTTTAACATGTAAATGATGGGGCTGGAAATTCCCAGCACTGTTGTCCCCACCCTCACCTTCCTGTTCTCTCTCCCTTTTTGGTCTTGCTGGTAGATAGTTCCCACGTCCTAGGAAAGTCAGGCCACCACTGAGAAACTCTCTGAAGCCCTCTATGACTTCCATATTCTCATCGCCTTCTTCAGTTTGTTCTGGGACAGAATTTTAGAAAGTTAAATTGAAAAAAAAAAAATTTTTTTTATAAAGATAAATGTAAAAGCAACAGCCACTGGGTGTCACTGATTTACCACCGGAATATGCCTCGTCCCCATTCCTAGAGCAGTTGAAAACCTGGCCTTTGTAATGGAATGTTTTGAAACACCTTATGTTCTCAAGTGCTACAGATAAACACGGAAGAGTTTAAAATGTGAATTCTGTGACGCAGAGAAACTTGGTGATAAATTTTCCTCTATGCCCTGTTATGAATGATTCCCAAGAGTCAGTAATACTATTCCCATTGTAGAGATGGATAGAAGAAATCTAGCAAGCTAGTAATTTGAAGATGACAGAGAACAAGCTCTTGAACTTTATTATTTAAATTGGAACTTTACTCTCTTATTTTTAGTTAAAGATGATTCTCTAAAGCCAGGAACACAATACCCACTTTTTTGTCCTTGTCCCCACCCTCAGATAAGAAGAAAAAAAGAAACAAATCATTTGAGAACATCTCCTGGGAATTTAAGACTCAGATTATGTTTCAAGCCCCTAAAGCATGACATTAGGAGCTATCATTTTTCATTTTTCTATTCTGTATTTAGCACATTTATAGAAGTGGCTCATTTAATCCTCACTTTATACATTTAATCCTCATCACAAAATAATACATAAGTTGTCATTATCCCCAGATGAAAAAACTGTGGATCAGAGAAGGTAAGCAACTTGCATAAGATCACAAAGGAAGCAAGATGAACATTTCAGGCTTAATTCCTGCCAGGCTCCTTCTGCTCCACCTGGCTGCAATTCTATGAAATGTTATCTTTTTTAAAAAATTTTGATACATCCCTTTAAAAAAAAAATTAATGTTGTGCCAAATCCCTCATAACTAAATAGTATGTGATAAAAAATATTAAATCCAATATTTATTTCACAATGCACACCTATATCAAAATATCACATTTTACACAGTAAATAGATACAAGTTTAATTTGTCACATCCCAAGAAAACTGGAAAACATAAATCCAAGACAATTATGTCTTTTGTCATTTCAGATTATTCCCCAGGTAATTCCATTTGCTGAAGGAATCAATTACAGTCTCGCATCCCATAGAGATTAGGAATTTTCCCCTGGACTTCTCAGAGTGACATTCTGGCCTGGGATCTGGTGTCTCCAGATCCTCTGCTGTCTAAGCAGGAGGACTCTTATCTCTATCCATGGTGGACGTGTTCCTGCACTCTCATTTTTTTTGGCTTGAAAATAACCATGTATCTGGATAAATGTTATCCTTACTTAGGTAGAGTGTAAAATGCCTTGGGGTCATGCATTTATCTTCCGATAGGTGCAGCAAGTGCCCAGCAAGGCTATAAACCCGCAAGCTTCCTAAATCTCCCTTGCAAAGAGGATTAAGCTCAGAGCCAGAGACTTTTCTCAAGGAGATAAGGTAGTGTGCAGACACCAGGGGTAGCTCCTGCCAAGTTCCTGCTCTGCAGGGGCCAGCTTTCCACTTGGTGGCCCTCAAACCCACACCTTGATTGTGAATTTTTCCTTTTTTGATCAAAAGTCAAAACCTCTCGACTCTTTGCTTTCCATTCTCTCATTCCAGATCTTTGGGGTTTCTTCATTTGTTTCCCAGACTTAGTTATGGTGGTATCTTGTCCACTGACCTTGCAAAGTTTGGCAAATGATCTAATTATTTTATATTTTAAAAAGAAATCAGGTTTTAAAATACAATGATTTTTTTTCCCTTCTATTCTTCATTTCAAGAAAAAAGTAATTTTTTTCTTATCACATTCAGCAAATCTCAGATATATGAGGCTGGGGAGGGAGTAATCTTGGACTCCTTTCAACATTTTTCTAGATAATAACATCAAAACATGCCTTGAAAACTCACCCAAACTCAAGCTTTCCCCCTCAAAGACTGTTATAAAACAGATGAAACAAATGTATATAGATGCAATTAAATGCTTTTTGTTAAAAATAATATTCAAAATGTTATTTTTAAAGAGATTATATTTTACAAAGCCCATAGGTAGTATTCTTTAAAAACTATGTGTCTCTCTGCTGCCCATACAAACATGTTTTTGGTTTTAGTATAGGTATGTTTGCTTAGGCCAGTGGAATGAATTTGTGAAACTTTGTGATATATTACATATTAGGTCATCTGTATAAAAGCAGAGAAAGTATTTAGTCTCTTTTTGACCAATTTTTTAATTTGTTCTTTTTAGTTATACATGACAGCAGAATGTATTTTGACATATTATACATACATGGAATATGACTTCCCATTCTTGTGGTTGTACATGATGTGGAGTTTCACTGGTCATGTATTTGTATGTGAACATAGGGAAGTGATATCTGATTCATTCTACTGTCTTTCCCATTCCCATCCCCCTTCTCTTGCCCCCATTCCCTGCTTCCCAATCTGGTGAACCTCCACTCCTCCCTCCCGACACCCACCTTCTCCTATTGTGAGTCAGTATCCACATATCAGAGAGAACATTCACCCTTTGGTTTTGGGGGATTGGCTTGTTTCACTTAGCATGATAGCCTCCAGTTCCATCCTCTTAGCAATAAATGCCATAATTTCATTCTTCTTTATGGCTGAGTAATATTGCATTATGTATGTGTACCACATTTTCTTTATCCACTCATCTATTGAAGGGTATCTAGGTTGGTTCCATAGCTCAGCTATTGTGAATTGAGCTCCTATGAACATGGGTGTGGCTGTGCCACTATAGTATGCTGATTTTAAGTCCTTTTGGTATAAACCAAGGAGTGGGATAACTGGTCAAAGGGTGGTTCCAATTTCAAGTTTTCTGAGGAATCTCCATACTGCTTTCCAGAGTGGATGTACCAATTTGCAGTCCCACCCGCGATGTCAAGTATACCCTTTTCCCCACATCCTCACCAACCTGTATTGTTACTTGTATTCTTGATAATTGCCATTCTGACTGGAGTGAGACAAAATCTCAGTGTAGTTTTAATTTGCATTCCTCTAATTGCTAATGATGTGGAATATTTTTTCATATATTTGTTGATCAATTGTATTTCTTCCGTGAAGTGTCTGTTCAGTTCCTTTGCCCATTTATTGATTGGGTTATTTGGGGGTTTGTTTTTGTTTCTTTTGGTGTTAAGTTTTTTGAGTTCTCTATATATCCTGGAGATCATCTGAGGTGCAGGTGGCAAAGACTTTTCTCCCATTCTGTAGGCTCTCTCTTCATGTTCTTGATTGTTTCCTTTTCTGTGATTGACCCATTTTTAATAGGAACGTCTCCCATCTTATCCTGGTTTCAAGTCCCCTGGCCCACCCACGCACCTGCTGGCACCACCACCATCTCCCAGTCCTCGTCTTCTCACTTAACCTTTGCAGGGGCACCATGTTTGCTCCAGATATAGACGCTCCCTACAACGTCACTTTATTCATCCAGCCCTGGTGCACTAGGCAGGCCCCATACGCCAGGCACTGTTCAGAGCTCCTGCCACTTCTGCGGCATGCCCCACTGCCTTTGGAC
This sequence comes from Sciurus vulgaris, assembly GCF_902686455.1. Lineage (NCBI taxonomy): Eukaryota > Metazoa > Chordata > Mammalia > Rodentia > Sciuridae > Sciurus > Sciurus vulgaris. Next base: position 25,347,406 of record NC_136469.1, read on the forward strand.
GCTGCCGCTGAGAACAGAACTAGTTAAGGCACTGGTCCAAGGACCACAACCAAGAATGGGCAGGGGAAGGATTCCAAGCAAGACTGAAACGCTTAGCCAAACAGACCTCTTTTGAGGAATCCTGTTTACAGTAGAGGGTTTGCCTATTCCTTCACTTCTTCATCTGAGAAGTTTTCCAAGGAAAGATAAATAGAAAAATAAAATAGTGGATGTTCTAAATGATAAGACATTCAAACAGAAAGTGGTGTTTTGCTCTCTTCAAATGAAAAAACCTAGCACACACAAGGCCTTGATTCCCAGCATCTAAAAAAAAAAGGGGGGGGGGGAGAAAATTAATAAACACAATAAGCGCAACATAAAATTTGACACACAGTTAACTCTGTGTTTCTGTCTATATGATTTTTCCCACCTTTGCAAATCAACTTCAACCACTGGTCACTACAAAGATCAACAATGTCCTGCCCAGGGAGCGCCATTTTAGGCACATGTGTTCATTTGGCAGGCAACATTTCCTGAGAGCAGACAGCAGGCTTCGTCCACCCTCCCGCCAGTCAGGATTAGGACAATAGGAGAAATAACTGAATCCTCCTCTGGGCAAAGGTTACCATCAACATTCTTTTACTTTCACAACCCACATTAACAATTTAAAAGGTGAAATTTTTTTCTAAAACTGCAGATGCAATAAGACTTTGTGTGCAAAGGACAAATTCAAAACTCTGCCTACATAAAGAGAATTAATGAGAATCAAAATCGGTCCTCCGAAGGACTTATTAGGAAAGCTTGGCAGAAGTGCAAGGCAAACTCCATCCTCTTATTACAATTTTATCGCCATCCTCTCACTTTCTGATAATTTGTGAAGAGACAGTTCCCTCTAACAAGTACACTCTGCTCTCAGAGGGCAACTGGTGTCCTAATGAGGCCATAAATGGGACGGCAAAATCAAGACATTGAGTCCAGGGGACGTTCATATCACAGTACAACACTGCCGGCTTCTCCAGCACAGATCCTCCCCTCTCTCCTCCAGATGTTTGACAGGATCTGGAGCAATCATGGCAGGTGAAGGTCAGCCATCACTGTGCGAATCCCACACCAGCTCTGCACTGCCCTGCAACTCCCCCACGACTCCAAAGTTCACAGCAGTTCAGCTCCACATCTGCACCCCATCCTACCCCCGTCCCCGCCACCCAGCATAGCTTCTGCTCAGGGAGAAGAGAAGTTGCTGAAGTTGGTTTTTGCTGAAGACCACATGGGCCACTGGTCCTTCAAATACCATAGACTTGTAAGTACAGACTCATGCATGCCACCTCCCCACTGAGGGGAGGTCTCCGTTCTTCCATTCTTCCCGAGCCGTCCTAGCCAGAAAACCCTTGACCCTGTTGATTGAACAAGACCTTTTTCTCTTTCTCCCGCCCCTAAGATCACAGCAATAGCCTACATAAAGCAGGAGCTTAAAGAAATTGATGAACACTAACTAAAGAAGAACACAGAGGCATTATCAATTAGAAAATCTCAGAAGCCCTAACACAGCCATAATAGTAATTCCATGCTGTGAGTTCAACTGGCCGATGAAATACATTTGGCTAACTGTCCCTCAAATACCAAAGAAATGCATAGAATTGATTTCTTTTAAACCACCTTCAAACAAACAAAAGTATCCTTTTGATACTTGTCTTAAAACATTAAAAATGCTGCTTAAACAACCTATTCGAAATATTTTATGCTGTGATATAAGGTAGAACCAAAGAGCGAGAACAGAGACCCAGACTCTGGCATCACCTACGAGTATGAAGCTTGCAGGTACCATGTTCTTGAAAAGATATGGGAAGAGTCGGAATGGCTATTACCAAAAAGACCAAGATAAGTGCTGGCAAGGATGTGGAGAAAAGAGAACCTTGGCACACTGTTGGTGGGAATGTCAATTTGTACAGCCAGGATGGAAAACAGTACGGAGGTTCTTCAAAGCACTAAAAATAGAACTATCATTTGATCCAGCAATCCCACTACTAAGTCCATAGCTAAAGGAAGCGAGGTCAACATGTCAAAGAGACATCTGCACTCAGGTGTTCATTGCAGCGTTAGTCACAACAGCAAAGAAATGCAAACAACCTAAGTGTCCATCAATGGGTGAGCGGACAAAGAACATGTGGGACTTTTCTGTCCCATCAGTTGAAATACTGGTCAACCTTCAAAAATTAAGGATATCGTGCTGTTTGCAACAATGTAGATGAACCTTGAAGACATTTTTTTTAAGTGAAATAAGCCAGGCACAGAAAGACAGTTACCACATGTTCTCATATCACATGTGGAATCCAAAACAACTGAACTCATAGAAGTAGAGAACAGAATGGGGGTTAAGAGATGGGGGGATGGGGAGGTGTTGGTCTGAGGGCACAATGTTTCTATTAGACAGCAAGAATAAATGGCACACATTTGGGATGGAAAATTGAAGACAGGAAGGTGTCTCCTCCTTTGTTTGGGTGTTTATTCTCCCCTGCTCCAGTATCCTAAGGTAGGTACCTTTTGTGCCTCACCTGAAGCACAGCCATGAAGGCAAAGAGAGGAGAATGGACAGGGAGGGATAGCATTTCTTTTCCTCAGAGGCAGTTTTCTTTATTCTAGAACAACCAGGAAAGATGCATTATGGTAGAAATTACTAGTAAACAATTCATGTCACCAGAAATCTCCTGCTTTGATGCAGCAAGCCATCCTGTGGGGACCCCTTCCCAACACACACCAAAGGCCTCCTGAAGCCACACGGGTCTCAAGAAAGCAAAGGACTTCGCCTGAGGAAGTCTGACCCCCATGAGAATCCCAGATAAGTTTTTAAGAAACCCTGTTATTAAATGCTAGGAGTAAAGCCAAGCTTAATTACCCTGTGAAAAATGGAGAGCAGACATTCCTTAGATTTAGTTTTCTTTTAAACACTCTCTTGAGCTCAGTTGCAAGGCAAGAACTTTATAATATTATTTGGGTTCAACTAAATTCTGCCAGACTGCTCACCCTACTTAGGATCTATTTGTATAGATGAACAGCAACACTGTCTTCCTATTTAGGAAATCAGAGCTTATTTACAGATTTATATATTTTAGGAACTAAAAATTTTGTAGGTTGAATCCACACCATGATCATTTAAAATGATGTTAAAGTTCAAATTTAGTTATCTGCCCGAGTCATCTAATTGCTGCACTTGGGTTAATATAACCGTGGTATCTGCTCAGCTGCCTAGTCTTGTCCATTGAGATCATGATAACATTCAAGTCAGCGCGTAGTAAGCCTGAAGGAATTCTTATTGCTACGTTCAAGCAATTTATTCTAATCCTTTCATGGGGAAAACGACATGTAAGTAAATGAAATGCCTATGATTGAGGATAATGTAAGAACATCAGAACAAGGAATAGACTATTGATGATAATTATGATGAAAACCAAAGGCTAAATCAGAGAAGAAGAATAGCAAGGTCTGGATGCAAACTTTTTCAATTTGCTTTCCTGGTTAAGTGAAAAAAATGACAATATTTTATGTACACATTCTCCCTTGACAACTAATTTTATGTTTCTCCTTAGAAAAAGATGAATTCTCTTTTTAAAAATGTTCCACAGATACACAGTCAACCCAGAAGAATGTGACAGCATCCCATATTTGACCTGCTTTAGAAATTACTATATCATAAGGAAAGTGACTTAGCCACTAGTGAGATCGATTTCATAAAATGGCCAGCGAAAGTACTGTTGTCCTCATGTATTTGTGTCTTCCTCTATCTCTATTGTGAATTATTTAAAATAGTACACTCCACAGTTTGAATACAATCCACATTTTAAATCAAGTTCACCAAAATGACGTGCTGAGGGTACCAATTTCCATTTAATAAAAATATTTCTATGAGCCCATAACATCACTGACAGGTCATTTGAAGCTCAGCACAAGACTATTTCTAAAATCCCATTTTATCCCTGGAGAAATTAATCTTTGCATGAAAATACCATGCAAATATTTATTTGCAAAGAATTCTAAGCATTTATCTAGAAAACCACATTTATAAACAAACTAGTTGGGCTGCTTCAAAAGGCTCCATCAAATTGGTGGTTCCTTCATGTTGTTTTAATTACTTTTGTAGAAATGCATAGTATGTACAAAGACCTACATGACTTTTGGCTGGATAGGGAAGCTTCATTTTTAAAAACGCAAGATGTGTTACAGTGTTACTACAATTTATTGAGACCAATTTTTCCAAAAGCTAAGCTACCTCCTACAGGGACAATTTTTCTAGCAAAACAAATAGAGAAAATTGGGGAACAAGAAAGTTTAGATGTTAGACTCTGAAACTGAAACGGTCATCTTTGCCCTTTTTGAATTACTGGGAACATTTTCAGGACCAACACTGACTTATGGGCACTCCTAGAGGTCTTTGATTTCATGATACTGATTTGCAGTTCTTTGAATCCAATCTCAGGTTATTTTTAAGAAAAATTTAGAAGAATGTCCCGAGTGTTTGAGACCCCATATGATTCTCACTGACTCCACTGTAATCTCCATTTATTCAATGACCTTGTAAAATTTATAAGAGCTGCCCCTCCAACTAGCATGCATATCCACACCTCATCAATTTATAAATAAATATTCATTTGCACCTTTGTACATCTGATAGATTTACAGATGTTGTGTGTGATAGCATAACAGATTGACTCAACAGAGTGAACCCTTCTGTGATAATGATTTGGGGAAGAGGAAGTCTCTCCAACAGAAGCCTTGACCTTGGAAGACAGACCTGAAATGCATTCATCATTCATTGACTATTTATTGAGTGCTTACTGCATACCTGGAGTGTTCTCTAGCCCCAATCATTACCCCAACTAGAAACCATGTACCCAGCTGCCCAGCTGTGTTTCCACATGGGTATCTGATAGGCGCCTCTGACTCAGTGCATCCACAGCTAGACTCACTTCCCAGCTCCCCACCCTGCTCCACCCACTGCACCCCCATGTCATCTGACAGCAGCTCTGTTTCCAGTTGCTCAACTTGAAAGTCCTGATGGCTCTTTTTTTTTTTTTTACACTCACATTCAATCTATCAGGAAGTCTTCTGGGCTCTACCTCCAAAACCTAGAGTCCAACGTCTTTCCACCATGCCTACTGCTGTCACTCTGATCCCATTCCCCATCATGTCTTAACTGAGCCATTCCAACCTCCTCCACACCAGTACCTTCCACACCAACAGAAAGGGAAAGCTTTCTCCCTACAGCCTGTTATCAGCACAACAGCACAAATGCTTCTGATAATATTTAAGGTCAAACTGTGCCTCTGTTCTGCTCAAAACCCTCCAGTGGCTCTGTATTTCTCTCAAGAAAGCCAAAGTGCTTGCTTTGACCTCCAAGGCTCCTCTCTGATGATGTCCTCTCCATCATCAATGTCCCCAACTCCTCCTAGTGTACTCCATTCCAGCCACTCCAGGCCCCGCTCCCTTCCTCTAATTAGCTGGACATGCTACCAAGTTAAGGTCAAGGTGGTAGCTTTTCCCTCTACCTGAAAAACTTTTTGCATCCATTCAGATGGTTAATTCACATACTTCTTTTGAATCTCAGGTTTCATCTTCTCTATTAGTCCTCCTCTCTTTTAGTCAGCTTTTTCACTGTGACTAAAAGTCCTGACAAGAACAATTTTAGAGGAGGAAAAGTTCATTTGAGGGCTCACAGTTTCAGAGGTCTCAGTCCATAGAAAACTGGCTCCATCCTTGAGGCTGAAGGTGAGGCTAAACGTCATGCATGGTTAAAGAGTGTGGTGGATGGGGCTGGGGATATAGCTCAGTTGGAAGAGTGCCTGCCTCACATGCACATGGCCCTGGGTTCAATCCCCGGCACTGCAAAAAAAAAAAAAAAAAAAAAAAAAAAAAAAAAAGAGTGTGGTGGACGGAAGTGGCTCACATTATGATCAGGAAGCAGAGAGAGACTCCACTTGCCAGGTACAAAATATATACCCCCAAAACATGCCCCCCAATGACCACCTCCTCCAGCCACTCCCTACCTGCCTTCAGTATCCACTCAGTTAAGGCCCAATATCTAAACCATAACATCCCCTTACTATCCTATTTTGCATTACAAAAATATCCTACCCCACCCATTCAGATACACAAATTCCCCATTAACCTGTTCTTTTTGTTTCCCCATGACACCTATTTCAATTCAACCAAACTTATTATGTTTTGCTATTGTCTGGTTTTTGTTTTTTACTCAATGAAAGTGTTCTGTTTTGGTTTTGTCTCTTTGGTTTCCTGATGTATCCCAAACATCTGGCATAGGGTGAATGCTCAGGGAAAAATCATTTAACAAGGAATGCGAGCAAAACAGATGTGATCCTCTGCCTTTAAGAAAGTTACAGTCCATAGCTAACAACCACAGCTTTGAGGCTGGAACCTCTGTGATCAGAGAGGGGCAAGAAGATGCTGGAGGATACCCCCTGGTGGGGGTGGGAGAATGGCCCCTGGCACAAAGCTAGCTTGAGACTGATTTTGGACCACAACTCCAGGAGAAAGGAGGTATTCTTTAAAACACCAATTGCATGTTCTTATTTCTGTTTGCCTTCAGGTATTTGTAACTTGTTAATAGTCCCATTCAAATGTTTCTATTTGGACACTATGCTCTGAGGGTTTATTAGAAGTAAGATTTATACCCAAAGGACTTAAAATCAGTATACTATAGTGACTCAGCCACATCAATGCTTATAGCAACTCAATTCACAATAGCTAAACGATGGAACCAACCTAGGTGCCCTTCAACAGATGAATGGATAAAGAAACTGTGATACACACACACACACACACACACACACAATGGAATATTACTCAGCCTTAAAGAAGAATGAAATTATGACATTTGCCTATAAATGGATGGAGTTAGAGAATATCATGTGAAGCGAAATAAGCCGATCCCAAAGACCCAAAGGCTGTTTTCTCTGATACGTGGAAATTCACAATAAGATATGGGGAGAGGTACTTTGGATTAGACAGAAGGTACTGTAGCAGGTGGCAGGAATGATAGTAGAATGAATCAGACATTATGACCCTATGTGCATATATGATTACATGACCTGTGTAACTCTGCATCATGTACAACCAGAAGAATGAGAAGTCATCCTCCATGTATGTACAATGTGTCAAAATGCCTTCTACTGTCATGTATAACTATTTAGAATAATTTTTTTAAAGTAAGCTATCTTCATTTAGGGTGAAGTCCAATAAGGGGATAGTATTTCCAGGGGTCAGTTTGATTGTGGGCTTCCACTTTCTCAGAGAAGGCAGGCTCAGTGAGTTGTTAGGATATATATCAATGCTTACCAACACAATGAACCTCAGTGATGTGAACCACAGGCAATATTCATACCATATTAAATTTAAAAAAATTATTCATGATCCTTCTTTGTTAAAAACAGTAAGGAGCTTTTGTTTAAGAGTGACTATTGCAATGAAGGTTTTGCAAGGCGGGCAGAAACTCAATCCCAAATACAAAAGAAAAAAAAAAAAAACCTAAGGATTTATTCCCAAGGACCAGGGTAGAGGTTGGTGGATGGAAAAGTGCTAAGAGGAAGCATCAAGATTGGGGGATTCTTGCAGGCTAAAGTCAACAGGAATCTTGCTGAAAGCAGACCAGGATAATGAGATCTTGAGGGTGCAGGAGCTCAGATACCAAGGGTGGGGTCATTCACTAAGCCAGCCTAGCAGCATTCTTGCTCAAACTGGACAAAGTGGGCCAATGATAAAGCTCAATGGTAAGACCAAGATGGAAGGAGGATTCAAAGGAGACTGACTCAAGTTTGGTCAAAAAGAGTCTTCAACTGACTAAATGAATAAACTTAGCCATCACGGTGTTAGCCTGTGCTGGCTGACCAGCCGCTACATATGGAGTCTCCACTGTCAACAGGACTCAGAGTCAAACTTTCCCAAATTCCTCCTGAGGAATTTTAATTCACTGAGAGGGTCTTAAGAAATATAGATCTAATTGTTGGTGGGACTGCAAATTAGTACAACCACTTTGGAAAGCAGTGTGGAGATTCCTCAGCAAACTAGGAATGTGACCCAGCTGTTCCACTCCATGGTATTTGTCCAAAAGAATTAAAATCTGCATACTATAATAACACAACCACTACCATGTTTATAGCAGCACAATTTATAATAATCAAATTGTGGAAGCAACCTAAATGCTTATAAATAAATGAATGGGTCAAAAAAATGTAATATATATATACACAATGGAGTTTTACATTAAAAAAAGAAATAGTGTCATTTGCCAGTGAATGGATGGCAATGGAGACCATCATGCTAAATGAAATATGCCAGACTCCAAAAGTCCTGAGTGATTGTTCTCTCATATGTGGAGCAGAAGTAGGAGAATGAGAGGAAGGAGGGAGGAAGGTAGAAAGAAGGAAAGAAATATGGAATGAATTGAACAGAATCATTGTGTATATACATATATATATGTAATAAAAGGAATCACACTTTTATGTGTAAGTACAAAGTTCCAATAAAAATAACTAGAGGGAAGATCAGTAAAGTAGAGGAGTGAGAAAAGGAGAGAAATGGGGAGGAAAAGGAGTGGGGGAATGGGGGTTGAAATCAAATTCCTTTTTTGTAAAATTTTGTCAGAAGAAACAAATACTATTTAAAATTATAATGCAATCATAATAAAGGAAGTATCTGTGTTTTGTTTTTCTATATACTATTTATATCCCTTCTCTGGTTTTCTACTGGCCATTTCTTTTTGATTTCTAAAAGCTTTTTATATTTTATGGTAATTGGTCTTTGTGACTGAGTTTCAGATCTCTTTCCCAGTTTTCTTTTAACTTTATGATCTTTGCCCTATATATTTTTTAAGTTCACTGAATTTACTGTTTTGTAATCTTCTTGGTTATACCATATTTAAGAAAGCTTTCCCTGTTCCAAGTTTACATATTGAAAACCTCTCGTGGTTTTTAAAATTTAACAACTTTACTTTTGCTTGAACCATTTTAAGTACAATGTTTCTGATAGATCTGAGATACCTTATAATCTAAATTTATAAAATAATAGGCATCTCAAATTTGATATGTCCAAAATGGGACCCTTCTCAGTTCTAATTCTGGTCCTTGCTTCCCCCAATTCTAACAGTTACTCAAAATACAAATTGAAGACTCAAAAAAACAATTATGGGTATGGCTGCAATAGGTTGTTCTTGTTCCTGTATAAAATTTCTTCCATCACCTGAAATTTGATAACATTTGCCCCTTCTGCAAAAATATCTGGAATACATCAACAAATAAAGGAATGTTCTGTCTTCCTGCTACCTTCCTCTTGACCACATGTAACCAGTGCAAAGATTTCCTTTGGTCCTCATCCTCTTGGAGGATGAAGGTGCGGCTCTCATGAGCTGACTTAGTTTGCACCCACGGATTGCCCTAGATGACCTGCCGCCTTCCCATAACAGACTCTCCCTACAGTTCAGCAAGGTCTTGGAGGCCTTCTGTGAGCTGACAATAATGGAGAACTGAAAAGGTGAATGCACTTGAGAGGGTCAAAAATAAAGACGATAGTAATAATGATAAAAGTTTTAATTTACAAGTTGATTAAAATGATCATTATTGAGTTCATCTGCTCAATGATCTCTGATATATTATTTGTAGGACATATCCTAACATTGAATTTTAGAGAGAGTGAGTGTGTATGATTCACATAAAGGCCATGTGAGTATAAAGGCTGTCGCGCTTACTCACAAGTCTCTATGCAGTTGCCTACTGTGTATCAGACAAAATACAAACTACTACGCACCCATTTAGTTTGCTTATTACACTTGGAAGCACCCCAAATTTAAAACATTAAAATTCTGTTCATAGACTCCAACCAAATAAGCTTCTGATACCTTCCAGCTCTGAGTCTACTTGAGTGTTTTTTTCTAGCAGTCCATAGTGACTATTTTAATTTGGCTTTCAAATATGTTACAGTGACACAGAAAACTCTATCACCAAAATCTCACTGGCAGAAAATTGTTAAAAGTATGAATAACACCAAGCCAAAGGCAAAATAATTTAGCAATTTAAAAGTGAAAGCAGAAATTCTCTAGGCAAAGTAATCTTTTACCTTGAGCTCTTGTTTTCCTTTTGATGGAAGCAGTATGTATGGTTTTATGAAAAGCCATTTCCATTTTCTTTTAACAATAAAAAAATGTGCTAATTAAGTCTGGTAGCCAAAGATCTTTATGAAAAGAGATATGATGAGATTGTTCCCATACTAACAAATCATTTAGTGATACCAAATTTTCAATGTGAGAAACAGAAAATAACCAAAGGAATGCAGACCTTCCAAGGTCATGTCACAGTATCTGTGAGCACAGAGCTTACATTAAGCAACCTCTCAAATATATGCATTAAGACAGGGCCTTAGCTAAGTAAAGAAGATTAGTGTCAAGAAACACCAAAGCCAGTATCTCACTTTCTGGAAGACAACTGAGTCAAACAGCTGTTTGTTCGTTGGAATTACTTTAAGTTATTTTCAAAACGTCAAAAAAGAAATCATATCTTCCTACTTGCATGCATTTTTCCAGGTCCCTTTTAAAACAAAATGTTCATTTTGGGTCATGACAGCTAAAATAGAAATGTCATTGGCATAAACTTAGCTTTCTAGCCTTTGGGCAAAATATAAAATTGTTGTTAAATTGGATTGGACCAGAAAATGGATGATAAAACTCGTCCATGAAACTTTTGCTAATAACAAACATCTGTCCCATGACATGTACTGTAAAGTAACAACACATGGCAGGGGACAGATGTGTCACTGTCCTGAACAGCCAGTTTTGGTGCCTAGGAAGCAGTAGGCCAGTGCACCTACCCTATGGTTGCAAATTCCTTTGAAACTGTTGGGATCTCCCTTGAATGTCCTTTCTAAAAGTAGCAGACATCTGGGGACACAATCCTCTTTTGCTCTGGTTTCCACGGGTCTTCCTTTAGTGTTTTAGAGGCAGAATAAGTGGTGTGTTGTTTAATAAGACTGAACACAGGGCTGGAGTTCTATTTCTACTTGGGTTATGTCATTTGTGCATTCCCCCCACCTCCATTTCTCCTTTACTCAGTAGTTAGGAAGAGACAGGGAGCATTTTTGAAGGGCAAACAGATGATATCAGAAGGGACCCTATGGTGCCACCTTTTCTGTCTTTGCTTTATCATATTCTGTTACATCTAAGGCATTATTCAGGGTGAGGTGAACCATTATTTTATGCATGGACAGACGCTCTTCGATCAAACTGCCATTAGCATCCTTTAAGCCCTCTTCCCAAATGGGCCTCAACCTTGCCCCCATCCCTGCCCACCCTACAAAGCTCTGTAGTAGCAAGATTCCTATTACATCAGTTTAGCAAGAAGTCCCCATGCTCGACATGCGAGCAATCCTGACTTATCTTCAGTAAGAATCCTGTTAAGCTCAGGTAGCAAGAATTCTGCTCAGGACTGGGGGTTTAGATCCACTGTAAAGCATAAGCTTGGTATGCATCCTGGGTTCCATCTCCAGTACCAAAAAAATAAAATGAAACTCCCCTGCCCCTGATGTCTCTCTCCTCTTGGCAATTTTCTGCTCATGGTCCCCCACTTCCACGGTGCCCTGTTCCTCAGCTGTGAATTCCTCCTGTGCTGCTTGCTGGGTTCAGAACTGAGTCCACTTCTGTAGTGTCTCTTTCCCTCATTGCAATAGTTCCTGAATAAAATCCGTTTCTGCTGCTTTAACTGCTGTCCAGTTCTGGGTCTCTTCGACAGTACCAACACAAAAAAGAATACACACTGCTGCTCAAGCTAAGATAGAATACCTTACTGAGAGTCCTGCTGGAAGCTTGGGTGGGCAATATAGCCTTCTTTGGCCAGAAATTTCTCTTTATCTATTCCAGGTTATTTGGCATTTGCTCTTGCCTTCCGCTGCACAGCTTGGCCTGTAATAAGAATTCCTTTGTCCTTATCTCAGTTACAAAATGTAACAAAGCCTTGCAGACCTGTAAGAGCTTCCTTATTACTGTTCCCTAAAGCACTTGGTTGCTCTTTCCAAGAAGAGAAGGAATGGCAGCGATCTACCCAACAAGAAATGTTTGCTTCACTGACATCAAATTCACAACCAGCTGCTGTGTGCCCTTGTCCTTCTGTGTATCACTGTCGCTTTTTGTGCCAATGCTGAGTAATGGTGAAACCTTGATGATGAGATTTTAAATGGCGTTTAAACTCTGTGCCCCTTTCCAGGACTGAGCATAAAGACCAGCATAACAACATGCACAAATATGACCAAGTTCACAGTCAGCAACCACTTCATGCCTGCTGTGTGCTGACAATTCTAAGATGCCTCCAAATCTCAGAGATGCTAAAAAACAAAACAAAACAAAAACAAACAACAAAAAAAATGGGGAAGTGCATATTATAGAACTAGGGGAACATAGTGGTATCTGTTCACACATTACACAGGGCAAACCCAAATGCTCACAGGGCCAATTAAATCATGTATGTTGATCCAGCTCTCTGTAAGACACATGTGCCCTCCACGTCAAATGTGTCTTGTCTCACTTCTAATGGAAGTGTGAATACAAAGGAATGTTGAACACCATAAGGAAAGCACCACACTCCTGTGCTGGCTACAGAACAGGAAGCAGTAGCAAGCTAAGGAATGTATATCCTTCTGAAGGAGGCAGACACCACACAGCTCAGGCAAAATGTTTCTTTGCTAGCAGTCCTTTAGACCTCCAAAAAAGTTCTGCCCAGTCGTTGGATTTTTTTTTCCAGAGAAGTTGGAAATCTGAACTTTTATGTGAAATCCTTTAAAAATGTATTCAAAAATTTCAAAAATACCATGCATGCCACACAAAGTAGCTCCATGTATCATATTTGTTTCCTACCTCACTGATTCCAGGTCTATTCATAACACAACTAGCATAGGTGTAGGCTATACTCTCATAAGCATCACCATTTGTTCTGTGAGTCCTTTAATCCAAAAATTATCAGTGTGACTGTAAAGGTGGTCATCTCATGATAACATATTTGCCCATAAAGCAAAAGGGCTCATTAGATACCCTTAGAAGTACTCAACTAGGAAAGGCTTTGCCAGTTCATTGCAGATATTTTTCTTATAAAACCAACTCCCTAGAAGGATTTCAAGTTTGGAGCAGTTATTGGAACGTAAAAAATGTTTATGTTTTGGGCACCAAGTGTTTCTTCAAGAAAGAGGTCTCTGCCTGGGTTCTGGTGTTGCTTGGCGGTCTTAGAAAGTCATGTCTTGCCGGCTCAGTGGATGGACAGACGTGCAGTTGTGAGACTCCCAGCTCTCTGGGGGCTGTGAGAGGGGAAAGCCCAGCCTGGGGCCCAGAGGACCTGGAAGTGGAGGATGTGGCTGACTACTTGGGAATGCCCTTTGCCTTCTCCTCTGTTTCCCAGGCCTGGAAACATAGACATGGGTTTTTGTTGTTGTTTTTCTAGAAGGGAGATGGAGGATGAAGTAAAAGCTATGGTTCTTCCCAGTGCCCTCCTCTCTGGCTTGAAGCCTTGGAGTCAGTCAATACACTGCACCCGGGAAATGCCTGCTTCTCACAGTGGAATTACAGACAAGAGAGTCTCCATGAGTACTCAAATTTCTGGAACTCAGTTTTTCTCATCTGAAAAATGAACGTCTGTGACAATCTGCTTCAGCTTTGACACTTTGTTACTATGAAATTTCTTCAACATCCACATACATTCAATACTGATCTCACAAAGGAAATGCAGAGATATTTCCACATTGAATTACAAGTCCACGCTCTACCCCGAACACAAGACAATGTGAAATTCTGGTCAGGCTGAGTATGTAAAGATGCAAATGGCTTTGATTTTTTTTCTCTTCCAAACGAAGCTTTCATTCTGGGGGTTTTGCCAAGAGATGACAGGCAAAGAGTACGAGTCTGGAAAAAGGAAGACCTTCCGTCTATTTGCTGTCAGACACGTACTCCCTGATTGAGTCTGTACGTACAAGTAGAAAAGAGATCTGGGAAATAAATACTCCACATATAAGGGCTCCAGATTCTTTTCTCCTGGAAATGCAGGAAATTGAGGTTAAAATAAACCCATTATGCAAACCAGGCATAAATTTAGCTACTCCTTGAACATTTCCAATGACGTCACACCCTTTCTGCCTGAGCGGGGAATGCCTTCCAGCCTACCTATCCACGTCTCCATCCATGTCACACGGACCAAAGGAAAGAGCAGTTCCATTTCCATTCTCTTCCTTCCTCAACTCCTCTCTTCTCAACTCTGTACCACCTATTACCTCTTCTTTCTTGGCTTAAGCAATAGAAATTATCTTCCGCTGTTCTGGAGGCTAGAAATCCAAGATGAAGGAGTCAATGTGTGTGGTTTCTCCTAAGGCCTCTTGGCTTGCAAATGACTGCCTCCTTGCCATGTCCCCGAGACCTAGCCTCTCTGTGAGGGGCCCTGGTGTGTCCTATTATCTCTTTTGCCTGTCTTCTACAAATAGCTCGCTTCATCAACTCCATACAGACACACTTATGCATTTTTACCACATCCTCCTGAAATAGGGCCCACTACTGCTAGCTGTATATCCTTCATGGCTTCCTGCACATACATAAGCAGGCAATAAAAGAGCTAAGTTAATTAACTGAATAATTTTGTATCTATGGACAAAAGCACTATGACTATACAAGGAATGATATAGGGATTAAATATGATAGCACTTTGAGAAAAAATGGGAACTAATTGTTCATATAGTAGTAGACTAGGTAACATCACTAAACAATGCTTATATTACAAAAGAGAATGAAACAAATAATGTTGTACGATGCTACAAGTTTACTCATATATTTCAAGAACATTCACATTTAAAAACCTGGAAGATATTTCAAAATAACCGTTAGGATTATTGGATTCAGATTAACATCTCTATTTTTTAAAAAGGTGATGACGAGGCTTATATTATTTTCATAATGGAAAAATATTTTTTAAAAAGAGACATGCTTTGAGTTTCTTTGCAAAAGATAGTGTAATATCAGTGGGAACTCTGTTGTAACATGAAATAGAGGTCCACATAGCTCATTTTTTTGAAGAAATCACTATCACTCTCTAGCAAATGTGCTTTGTTGGCAGTCTGTAGACTAGACGTTGAAAGCCCCCAGTGTGGGATTATCATGGGCCTTGCTCCTAATAAATTCCATTCCAGAGAGAACAGTGTTGTAATGACATGCCTGTGTCCTGCAACCAAGGAAAATTTCATAAGCAAACTCAACCAATTTGTTTCCCAGTGTATGTTTATCCCCATTAAGAAGCCAGGAAAAACCATGATAAAGCATGCAATTACCTTCGAGGTCTCTAACATGCTTTCATGCTATAAACCAGGGGCTGGATTTGGTCCTGAAAGATCCAATCTAGTAAAAGAAACACAGTCTACTAGTAACGCAGGAAAAGTCTCAGGACATTTTGTCCTCTGGCAAGGATGACCTAGATCTGGATGAAAAGCCACTAGCAGTGTTTCTAGGGTGGGGACAAGTCAACTCCCAACCCAACTTTCAAGGTATGTGTACATATACACACTTTTTTTTCTTATTTTATGATTATATACTTTATCCAAGACAGAAAACAAAAAGAGAAAGTAGGATGTTTTTATCACCTTTTTTTTTTTTTTTTTCAGAAGGACCTGGTTACTTCAAATTCTTGCCCAAAGGACTATATCTAAAATAACATACTCCACATATGTTTCTACAGCTCAAAATACACACAACTCCTTTTCTTACCTCAATTCTATTACTACCCCAAGTCACTAAAAGAAAGTACCCAATTGAACAAAATGAAATTCCCATTTAATCTCTTCCTCAGCTCTTCGCTACGGCAAAGTCCCACACAATTAGTTGTACTCTGAAGTTTACTGTTGTGCTGCTGGAAACTTTTATTTTCCTGATTAAAAGAATAGCCTTTCCCAAACCCTTCCCTGTTCTCTTACTTTTTTCCTGCCTTGGATGCACATGTGAGGGTCGGAGTTGTAGTGGTCGTATCATAGTTGTGAAGGGATAGTCAAAGGCAGACATCTTGTATCTAGCATTGTTAAGTTGCTAAAATAAAACCAGAAGCAATCAATCTTCAGACTTCTTGTTGTGTAAGTTAAATTGGTTAAATTTAAAGTGCTTAAATTAAGCTGGTTAAATTTTTCTATAGACAAATGCATTCTATATTCTTTTTTCTAAATTTAGAGACTGGGTCTCACTAAGTTGCTTAAGGTCTTGCTAAATTGCTGAGGCTGGCCTTGAACTTCAATCCTCCTGCCTCAGCCTCTCAAACTGCTGGAAGCATTTTTGATTCTTATAGCCCATGTATTGCTCCCTTATTCAGTTTGTCTGATTCCTTCTTCATTGTTCTGAAACTCATGTTTGTAAATACTCTGTAGATATTGCCTTACACCAGAGGTTACTACCACTGTATGTGCCCTCAGAATATGAGCTACTCCACTAAAATAAGGAGAGTAGAGAGTACAAGAGTAGAGAGTTTTGTGGTTAAATATACTTGGAAAATATCAGATACCTTTTCCAGAACTTCATACTATACATCAAATATTAAAGGCTTTGCAAGGTAGTATGATAGAAAAATACAAGTGACATTTAGAGGCTTCCCAATCTTACAGAGATTGATGATGAACTGGTGTTTGAAGTGATCGCTCTGTCACCTACTGTCCATATCTCAGAAGTAGGGTCTGAGGATCATGTATGGGAAGCACCTTACTACATTCATCCATAATTATTTCTGTAATTATCATCTTACTTTTATTTTTCATAAAAATGACCCACATATCTTGACAAATTTTACAGGAACTCCTAGAAATTCAAACCAACAAATATGTTGATATAGACATACAATGGCAGGTGGTCATGAAATATGATTACTTTCAGCTAGGTACAAATTTCCCATTTTCTCTGACTGGAAGATGTGGTCATTTACTCTGTTAGCAACTCTAGCCTGCATATACCTGAGACAACTCTTCCCAGACTAAATGCCTGAGTCATGTATATCTTCCTTAGTCTTTTCTGCTGTTCTCATTGAGGGCCATCACTAATTCTGTCAAACAAGTGATTCTTCCTAACCGTGACAGATTCCATCTATCACATGCTCTTAAGATGTTTCTTCCCCTCTCGCGTGCTCCTGTTTCCCTTTGAGCACAGTCTGTTCTCTTGTCAGAGGTAGCTGGGGCACCTCTGAAGAGCCAGAGGTTGCAATCACCACCCCTAACATCCTTCTCCAAATTACTTGCTCTGTGCCGTGAGTCCAACTCCAGCTCTCGGGGTGTGGTTGTTTGTTCTTCCCCCTTTGCTCTCTCCATACTGTCTCCACTTTTGAGCCAGAGTAATTTAAGCACCAGGGTCTTGTCGGGTTTTGCAACCATGAACAGACTTGCAAAGTCTAGGCGTTTTGCCAGAAATCTAAACTTTGTTGAACTAAGTTAAAAGGTTAAGCATTTCACACAGTTTAGGTTTCCCCACCCCTACTGCACTCCCAGCCTCTGCCTTGATCTCAAATGTCTTCTTTATCAAGAAATGGAATAACTAATAATGTGCTGGATAGGACATTTTCAACCATTACCCTGTAACCATAGTAGTGCTAAAAACCCCAAACAAATGTTAATCACATTTCCCTTCTTAATCAAAAAGAGCTGAACACATAGACTCAATTTAGTCTGTTTTAAGATGAAATGCTAGATGGCTTTCTATAAAATGTAACTTTAAAAATGAGTCTCTTATTAATTCCTTGTCATCATTTCTATCTTAACAATAACCAAAAAATAAAATATAAAAAAAAAAAAACCCACTTTCCTAAAAATTGAAGGTCAATGAATTAAATAAATCACAATTTCTCTAGTCTGGAGGGAGATATAAAATTCCAACTCCTATGACCTCTGGTTTTGAAAGCTTCCTTGTGCTTATTTCCTGCAACACTGGATGCCTGTTTACTGTTTGAGCAGAATGCTTCCAAGGTTTCCAGTCCCACAGTAAACACATATTAATGGGAAAGGAAGTTAAGAAACCTCGAGACATCATCCTTGATTTACCCTGAGCCCCCCCACCCCATTTGAGAGTAATTGCTATTGACTTCTCTGCTTAAGTGTTTCCCATGTTAGCCTGGGTCCCTCTCCATCCCTCCTGTAGCCATCCTGGTCCTGACGACCACTTTTCTTCCCTGGACTCTACAGTTGTCTCCTAACTGTCCTTCTCTCTTCAATTCTGTCTCTATTCTCCCCAGAGCAGCCAGGCCATTTGGGTTGCCAATGTCTTAGAAAGAAAACACAAGCTTCTCATGGTGCTTATAAGCCCTCATCTTAAAGCATCCCCTCCTTTCCTGCCAGCTTCCTACTACCTGGGGCGTTCTTTCTTTCCCACAATGCATCTAGTTTATGGCTACCTCAGGTCACGTGGAACATGCCCTTCCACCATCTTTGTCTGGCTGGCTCCTCCTTGACTTTATTCTCAGGAGAAGTGTTATCTCCAGAGGAAAGCCTTCCCCAGGCAAAAAAACTAATAAAACCTCCTCTCCTCTCCTACACCTATTCTCTATCCAATACCCCCTTTGAAATACTCTTTTGAAATACTTTCCCATGATATTTCTCTATTGATCAGCTATCTTCTGAGCAAGAATCAGATCTAGCTTTCTAGTGTATCTATAGCTCCCATAATCACATCTAGGTAGAACAAAATATATATGTCCTAAGTGACTATGTGAGTGAGACAAGAACTGAAAATTGAGTGCCTACTTCAGATCCTACAAACCAGCCATTGGAAGATGTGACAAAAAAGAGTTATAAGATCTAGCAGGGGTCAGACCTCCTGGTAGATGTCTCGGGGTGTACCATGAGTCTTTATAAATGGAAGCCAAGGAAACACAGTTACTTAAACAGAGGTCAGTTTGTCTTTTCTTGTGAGAAAATGAACTCTTTCAAATAGCTGTTTGTGTCTTTGTCATATTGGGTATAATTTTTTTCAAGACAATTCTTGAGAAGCAATCTCCCTATGCAGAAAATACATAATTTTTGCTTCATGTATGAAGGTAAATCACTGGGAGATTTCGATTAGATCATCACAACTTTATAAAGAGTTGACAAATACTGTTAAGTAACACATAGTGTCCTCACATCTCAGCAAAACACTGACTACTTAGATGACTCATATACATAGGCTGAAAATTATAGCTGTGATTAATGATCAGAGCCCAAGCTGGTCACTGGAAAAGTGTTTAACCAATTCTTGGCTTTTAAGTTGGGTTTCATCTGGAGCCAGGATTAACAAGGGAAAGCATGACCAGAATGGAATGCGAGGTTGGAGCACTGGGGAGAGGACGTCCCCAGGGCTGTGAACTGCCTTTGGTCAGCAGCCCTGGGAGCAGGCTTGTTTTAGTCTTATGCAATTTTGCTCTCATGACCACTCAATGGGATGGGAAGAAAACTGGAAAAGGAACCTGAGAGCAAACAGATCAAAATGTGTTTTATAGGTTAAGAGTAAAGGGAAAGATCACACAAGAGCAGTACTGAGAGATGGTAGATAACAGCATGCTTATTTTTAAATTTAATTTAATTTTTATTTTTTTATTTGTTCTAAATAGTTATACATGACAGCAGAATGCATTTCAACTCAGATTACACAAATGGAGCACAATTTTTCATTTCTCTGGTTGTACATAATGCAGATTCACAACATTCGTGCAATCATACACATACATTGAACAATAATGTGTGTCTCATTCCATCATCTTTTGACCCCCATAACCCTTCTTCTCCCCTCTGCCCTCCATTATTCCCTTGCCACTCCCCTACCATTATGGATCAGCATCCACTTATCAGAGAAAACATTTGGTCTTTTGTTTTTTGGGTTTGGCTTACTTCGCTTAGCATGATATTCTCCAACTCCATTTATCAGTAAATGCCATAATTTTATTCTTCTTTAAGACTGAGTAATATTTCATTGTGTATATGTACCAGTTTCTTTATCCATTCATCTACTGAAGGGCATCTAGGTTGGTTCCATAGTTTAGATATTGTGAATTGAGCTGCTATGAACACTGATGTGGCTATATCACTGTAGTATACTGATTTTAAGTTCTTTGGGCATAGACCAAGGAGTGGGATAGTTGTGTCAATGGTGGTTCCATTCAAGTTTATTAAGGAATCTCCATACTAACAGCATGCTTACTGATAAGAGGAAAAGCTAAGAAATCAACTGGCCCCGATTTTTCATAAGTTACAGAATTCACAGAAGTACTGCTTTTCTGAGATTCATGCTTCTTCAAAGGTAGCTGAAGTAGAACTTGAATCTGATAATATTAGTACTCATCAGAGAACGTCTCATAAAAATGCCATCCTTACAACTGACCGCACAATATAGATGTGTAAAAATACAAGGCCATAATAGTGATAAGCAACTAGTTATTCCCAAAAACTCACAAGAGAAAACATGTGATAAGTTAAAAGGATTGCAATTTCCCTTGAAGACTAACATGAAAAAAATTATAGTCCTGAATCAAAGAGGCCATTTCTGCCTTCATTTATTCATTTAATAAGTATCACTGGACAATTATTTTGTGCCAGGCACTGTATCTGACACTGTGGGTATAAAGATTAATAAGTGACATATCTTGAAAACAGATATCAGGAAAATATGGACTACAGCAACCCATGCACAAGTTGAAGGCGGATGGAGAGTAGGGAGAGGTCAAGGAAGGGTCTGTTGGTAAGAAGAAAATATGAGCATGTGAAAGACTTCTCAGTTTTGAATGCACCTCTTCCAAGTCCAGGTGTCAGAAACCTAACCAATGCAGCAGGGTTGAGAAGTGGGACTTGTAAGCCATGATTAGGCCGTGAGGATTCTGTCCTCCTGAATGGAGTAATGCTGTCATCACAGAGGTGGATTTGTTATCTCAGAGTCAGCTCCTGATAAGAGGGTGAGTTCAGTCCCCATTCTCTCATGTGCTCGCTTGTCCAGGACACCACTAACAGGGACACCCCACCTCCCTGCTGGAGCTCTGACACACCACTCTGGGCCACCCTCCTTGGTCCCCAACTCCCCATACCAGGCCAGTCCTGCATGTGACTCACTCCTCACCCTGCTCTGTTCTGACCTGATGCCCACTCTCCCACCTCTCTGCATGGACATCCTTCTTTGATGAAACTCTGCCTTCTCACCTAGGCCACCCCTTCCCTTTGCAGGGACACCTTTCTCAGTAGACTAGGACTCTGGCAACTGACACCTGATGTGGACCATCTTCACCCCATTGGGCTCTAGGTCACTGCAGACCCCCCCCTCCCAACACACATAACTGCATGCCTGCCTTGCTCTGTCCCTACTAATGGATTTAGAACTGATTTTTTCAGGAAGGAGGGAAGGGCTCTGAAATGCTTTTAACATAGCAAAGGGTTTCAAGGATGTCTACAGAGTTGTGATTTGGTATCTAAGTTTTGTTATGAATTACTAATTTATCTGAATCAAACATAATTCAGTGAGTTCATGGATCTCTCTTTTTTTTTTTTTAATCTAGTCTTTCCAGCATTCTAGGGAAACATTTTCTTTTTTTCTGATAGCTATCTCCAAGGAATAGATGGAATTAGTCACCCATACTGTCCTCTTCCATTTTGAAGAAGACTATGGTCTGGAAAAGTTTTGGAAATTGCAAATCTGTAGAAATCAATTCATAATTAATAGTAGACCATGAAAAACTCCAGCTTCTCATTTGATAATCACCATGATTTCAGGAAACTATCTGGCCTTGATCATGATAGAATTAGCTCTTTGGACTACAGATAAGACCTAGAAATGCCTTTTTTTTTCATTTCTCTTAATTTTTTAATGCACATTATTGGGTATTAGTGGTAGGCTAAGATATCTTGACATTTTATCAATTTTTACAAGATTAGAAAATTAATTTATAAAAGCTTAATTTCAAATAAGAAGTTATTCTTTTTATTCTGTTCACTATGGCAGGTTTATTTAGAATGTGATGTGTATATTTATGTGTCTATGATCATTTTACATGCACATTTTCTCCATATAGTTTTATGTTAGTATATATTATGTTAAACCTTTTGTTAATGTTTCCACACATGTGGGGGTGTATTTAATCTGATCATCTGAAAATATTCAAAAACTTTAAAAATTTTTAAATATTCAATTTAATCTATATAAGTCTTTTTCTTTTCTTTACCGTATCATGCATGTGTTTAAACAGTATTGAAAAGCAGAACTGATTTGATTGTTTACTTCATGTAGATCATAAAAGAGATTGGGCATTAGTGGGTTTAATTTTTTCCATTGAAGATTCTTTTTGGAAAGTCTTTAATCATTTCTTAAAATTAACATATCTCTAGTTTAGATTTACATGAAATGCCATTTAAAATAAGCTATCCAGCAAGCAGGCCAAGCTGGACTGTCATTTTTCTCTGGCAGTAGAGACCAAGTAATTCCTCTTCCCAAATATGAATGGAAAAAAATTCATTATTTTTCACAGATATTAACTTGTATACACTTAATAGGATCTTCTTTTTACCAAGAATGTTGAAACCACAGTAATTTTAGGATCATATTTTCCTTGCATTTATTTTTCAAGTCTGCTATTTTAAAAAATATATAAGGGTACACCAAACACAAAGATGTTTCCATATGATTGACCATACAGATTTTTTAAAAGGCTACAACACCTTAAATGTTTTATAATTTATAAAAATAATAATATAATTTTATAATTTATCAAACATTATGTAAAACATTATATTTATAAAACATATGTTATGTCACTCATTAGTTTTGCTAATGAGTTCACTTTATACCAATCTAATTGATGACACTAACACATCCGTCAGTTTTTAGTCTCAGAAATCCTTTTGATCTATTTTCCTATCCTACCTTATTTTCCCTCCTTATTTTGAAACAACACATTTTTTCCTATTAATAGATATATGGATTTGGGATGAATATTATCTTTTCTGCTTGCATTACAAAATGAAGAGGGATGTGCCCTCTTCCCTGAGCGTGCTTTATGATTTAATAATACCACAGTCCCTGGTCTTGTCAGTATTCTTACCTCTGCAAGCATATTTTGCGGTCACCAGTCTAATGCACACCTCATATTGCAGGTTTCAGGAATACATGGCAAGTCTCCTAAGCAGTGTGTCTCTAAAAACAATAGCAGGCACAAGGAGTTATGCTAAATACACACTGTTTTCACTGTGCTTCCTTTTTATTATTATTCCATGAAGCTAACTCAGGAAAAAAAAAATGATATTTTCATACTTCAACACCATTATTAAACCAATCAATGAAAAAATATATAGTTTAATGAATTGCCCAGAAATCCTGCCTTGCATTTGCAATGCAAAATTTATAAACATTTTACACCTAAAATAGAATGCAATTTAATTATTTGTACAGATTTTGTAATAAATGAGTATGTTGTTTCTGATAGTCTATGAAAAAGAATAATTTGAACAAAAATTATCCTATTTTTAAATCTAGTAAATGTTTCACAATTTTTGGTATAAAGCAGAGAAAATACAGTATTGTTAACAAAAATCATATCCATTATATATGCTCCTGCTTCTGCTGAAACTTTATTCCTAAAACTCAAATGAATAAATTTCCCAGAGGGGGAAAATGTCTCTTATCTACAACTAAATTCTTGATTAGATCTGCACTTGCAGTTTGGTATGATGGATTAGACATTTTCCCCTCAGTGTTACTATAAGTTGCTGAAGGTTTTCAGAGAAGTGTGCATTTCAGGAGATGGAAGTGATTTTTAAAATTTGCATAATGCACGTGTCCAGTTGGTTGAACTGCTGACTTAAATCCATCTTTTAAAGATAGAGTGAGGATCTGCACAAATGCAGAAAGGTCGAGTTATGCTAATGAGAGCCATTTAGTCAGCTGCTTGACACTTATTGGACATGATAATCAAATTGCAGGATAGGCAGTAAACTCCTATGCATGGTATGGCTTTTAAATCCGTAAGGTATGCAAGAAATTTTCCCAAACCACTGTACCTCTGGGCTGCATTCAGCTCAGAGATAATGCTAAACCAAAGATGTGTAACTCTGAGGTAACCAGAAGAAAAGGGAAAGGAATGGTTTGTGCTGCTCAGTAGTGACCCTGCTTATGAATTAGGAGCTGGGACAAAGAAATAGTCCATGTAAGAAAGTAGCCAACCCATGAAGATTTTGTCATAGGGTTGAGATGAAAGGGGGAAAAAGAGGAGGAAAGAATTCGAAAAAGAACAAGAAGGTGTAAAATTTCAACAGTGAACCCAGATGATGTATGAGAGGAGAAAGTTATTTCCAAGTTGTCAAAAAGTGACATATCTGGAAATAAGGGGTAGGGGAGATGGGACCAAGGAGGAACTTATAAGAACCACCCAGTATTGCTGACTAAACTAGAAAATTGATACCACTGGTCTTTTGTATTATTTTATAACCTAAAACTGAATTTGCAAAACAATGGCAAATAGGTAAACTAAATTCTGGCCAACCCCTCAAATTAATTTTATAATCTTCTGGAGTCCTATAGACATGGACCCATAGCCAGGGGATCCCCACACTCAAAACCTTCTAGTATTTTCCTGGGATCCTCCTACTAAACCATATCTATTAAGGATGAATGAACCTTTTCCTAAGGCCCTGCTTTTGAACTTCACCAATATAAATATGTAAGTTAAGAATATCTCTTAGCTGTTATGTACCAGTGTTGTTGACATATTTTATATGCCTAAAGCTAGAAAGCAAAAACAGTTCTTAGCATCTAAGCATCTAAATAGTAAATGTACAGGTCTCCCTGTATGACCAGACAGTGGCACAAAGGGGAAGGTGGCCTTCTGATATGGTGGAACTGTGAGATTTAGAGAAGGATGCTATTTTAGACGAAGAGAAACATTTAGAAGTTAGCAAAGAGTACTCAGTGAAGATATAAACTTTTAGATTGTGCCATGAGGTCAGAAGATTTTCTTATTTATCAGACATTTTTCTCGTTCTAGGTTGGTTTTTGCCAGCTGTTTGTATTGGGTGTTTCCAGAAATAATGGTTCCAACAGTGCTCTGGGTAAAAAGAAGAAGAATCATATTTAAATGATTGTGAGAATAGAACATATCAAATCAAATCCTCCTCTTGAAGATTCCTAAGATATGTAACCAAAAAAAAAAAAAAAAAAAGATTTTGTATGTAATGTTTAGTTTACACAGTTTTTGAAACCCATTTGGAATAGTTTCATTTATTTGACCTTGAAGACTTCCTGTATTTAACCTTAGTAATTTCCTGTGACATTACTGTTTTGCAATACACGATCTTTAAAAAAACGGATGTGCTTTTCTATTAAACTACTTATCCATTATTTTCTGAGACCATATTATTTTAAATATGAGGTTCAAGTTAAGCTTTAATATTTCAGAAAGTCCTTTTTGCCATTATTTCTCAAAATCCATCAGCTGTTCCTCACATATTCATTTTTCTAAATTAATGTTAATTTTTTCCAAATTATAAAAAAAATTTTTAGATTTAAATAAGAACTCACTAATAAACAGGAAAGAACTGACATATTTATTTGAATAAATCTACTTTTTTTTAACAACAGATTACATCTTTTGTTCTAGTCCTCATTTATAGAAGGGAAAATCACTCAGTAAATACTTAGTTTTCTTCACCTAGGATTCTTATTTTGTAGTTGATGTTGGTAAAGTAATAGTGAGATCTTTAGCCTTAGTTAATGAAATATTTAGGTACTTAGAGAAAAAATCTGTCAATTTTTTCCACATTTATTCTATACAATTATCTGAACTATTTAAAAAAAGGAGGGATGATTTCCTTTGGTTTTAAAACTAATTAGCTTACTTATCAGAAAATAGTGGTAATTCTGTGTATCATATTGTATTTTACTTTTGGAGGTCTCTGTGCCATTGTACTTTCATGTATTAATTTGGAATGTAAATATCAGCAGTAATAACAAACATTCTTATCCCACTTTTTATGTTAAAGGGAATGAGTTTTTCAACACTGAATACAAAGCTGGTAATTGATTTGAGTAGGCACTGATTATCTTATTAAAAAAATTATTCTTCAAGTCCTAGCTCTCACAGATAGTATTATACAGAAACAAAGGCTTAATTTTATCACAAACTTTCAAAGTCTTTCTCAGGGATCATATAGTTTATCATTATTAACCTTCTGAAATAATTATCTTAACTGATATCTTAATTAATAAATCACCCTTACATTGTTGGCTAATCCTAGTTAATTATTGTGAATTGCTACTAAATATACAAAAAAATAAGGTTTACCATTATTGAGTTTAAGAATTTATTTTAATATATTCCTCATAATAATTGCACTGAGATTTTCTTAGGCTGGAGAGGGTAGGGGACAGAGATAATGC
This sequence comes from Sciurus vulgaris, assembly GCF_902686455.1. Lineage (NCBI taxonomy): Eukaryota > Metazoa > Chordata > Mammalia > Rodentia > Sciuridae > Sciurus > Sciurus vulgaris. The sequence goes on from NC_136469.1 coordinate 25,373,804, forward strand.
CCAACAATTTATACATTCTAAAATGATTTATCATTTTTAATGTATAATACAAAAAGTATGAGCTCCTTAAAGATTCCTCCAAATCAACCAGAAATATATGAAATCTAGAAAGTTCTATAAGTTGAAAATTTTATTACATGGCTATTAATCTGTTAAGGTTTCTTTTAACTATTTTCACAACTTATTTTGTGTATCAATTTTGGCAAAATTGAAGTCCTCTTTAAAAGATATTTATGTATTTTCTCGCTTTTGTGAAGAAACTGCAAAACAGGTATTAATGTAAAAGAGAGTCAAGTGAATTTGACTAACACTAGACTGAATAAAGTTGAGTAGGTTTGTCTAATGCAGGACTCCTCTGGACTGGAGAGCAGAGAGTCCCTCAAAATTTTTAGAGAGGGAAACATACCTAACAGTCATGATTCCTAAACTATTTATCCCTGAGCATCTTGTAGATGGAATATGCTCCAAGGAATGCCAATTTATATCATACCCATCACAGAGAAACAAATAGGTAGGTGGATGCAGATATAGAGGCAATTAGGGAAACAATTTTTTTAAAATATTGTTGCAATTTGTCTATGGCTTTTATCTGTATTTTAAAATTAATCACAATTTGTTGGATTTAAACCTTTCTTCAATAAGTTTCCTGACTGACTTTTCTTGTTCTCTATTGTTATTAACAGATCTGGAAAGTTCAACATGAGCAGAGTATTTCCCCTTGATCTTTGCCCTAATCAATATTTTTTTCTTAGGCATTACTTGAATACTTTCTTTTCAGAAAGACTTAGAAATGTTGTTGAGTGCCATTTAGGAAAGAAATTCTGAATGAAGTGAAAACAAACCATACCATATCAGAGTTGAGGCAATGTCCTATGACTTCTTCCTATCAGGAAATCCATGATGGATTATCTAAGTGATTCTAACTCACAGCAATACACTGGCAGGGGTGCCAGTGTGGGAAGCAGTTTCCAAACCTTCATATTGGAGAAAGGGTCCAGAGTTGCAGGCAGCCAGGTGCATCCTAAACACTGCTATAACTGCTCACCTTTGAGATAGGCTCTGCAGCAGGATGTGTGATATGTCTTTAGGAACTGAGCAGTTTACAGTTCAATAAGCAGAGAACAAAATGGCGCAGTGTGTGGAGAAATTGGACTTAACCAACCCAAATCAGATCTTCACAGACAGATCCAGAAATTCTGTTGCTGACCCCACACCTGAGAGTGGAAGATGGCATAGCCATGTGACTTTGGGGCAGTTTCCCAGCAGTCTGTGTCTCCTGCCCTTCCTGCAGTTCCTGCCCTCCCATCTATTACTTCATGTTCTGCTCTCTGCTTTTGTATGAATGTCTTTTCCACTTCACTCTGAGCCCTTTCTGACTTTACAGGGCAGACTACCAGCAGCTGTAGCTCCCATCAGGTTCTGAGGAGCGGCTGAAAGGATTTGCTCACCCAACACCCCTACATGAGAAGAAATCCTGAAGGTTGTAGGAGCAGCTATGTGAGAGGAAAGCTCATTTCTGCACTACTGGTAAACCACATCATGCACCAGGTTCATCATCCCTTGGTCCTTTGTGACTGCTCTCTGCCCTGAACTTTCCACTGCTTTGGTTTATTCTGTGAGCATGGCCAAGAGCATATTACATGTATCAGCCCCCATGCTAATTTGTTGGGGAAGCTGGTGCAAAAGATCTAGTCCTGTAAACTGTCAGCTCTGTGAGAGCTTTATATTCTGGTATCTGAACACTATATGGTACACCTTACATATCAAATAAATATTTGCCGCATCAATTAGATAATCATAAGTGTCACCTAACTGCTGCTCATGGTGGAGTGGAGCGGAGCTTGAGACCAGAAGGTGCAGATTTTAGTTAGTAAGCAGAAAAAGAGCTCTTCCTCCTAGTGCCATATTGCCCATCAGGAAAGAGATCTGCGTCCTCAGAGGGGAGTAGCTGCATTCCTAGCATCATCTTTGCTTTCTCCATCACCCTGGAACTGCACACTCTGAGCCCCCTGAACAGCATCCCCTCCCTCCTGTCCTCCCAGGGGCCCCTTGAGCGCACTACTCCGCCCAGGGCTGTGCGCAGGCGGCTGGCTGGCGGGAGGCACCGCGGCTCCCTCCCAGCAGCTCCGGGCTGGTCCTGAGGCTGGCGCCAAGCCTGGTCAGCCCGGAGACAGGGCTCCCTGGACCTGTCACTCAGAAAGACTGATCCGGGGCTCCCTGTCAACCCTCCTGACCCTACGGGATAAACGTGTCCCGGGGCTGCCGTATAGCATATCAGAGGAGCAGCCGCTCCCGGTGCCTTCTCCCGTCCTCAATTCCCTGTTTCCTGGGAATCAATGTCCAACTGTTCCTATTGTTTCCCCTGCTTGTTCACTCACAATTCTTTTTGATAAACTCTGACTGTTTTTGTTGTTGTTGTTGTTGTTGTTTTGTTTTGTTTTGTTTTTAAAGTTAACGCTTTGTTGTAGGATGGGGATAGGAGTTTGGGTGTGGATCCAACTGGGTAAGGAACAGCGGGCAGGAGTAGAAGAAAATTGAAAAGACCTTTCTAGAAGTGCGATTCATTTCTAGTGAGAAAAAATACGGATGGCAATGTTTTACAGCTCTACGAAATGAAAAAAAAAAAAATGGAACCAGGATAAGATTAAATAAAGAAAAAAGAATCTTCCCTAAATCAAGTTCCCTAGCTGCTCAAAATTCCCAGGGCACATCACAGTACGAACGAAACCATGTTGTTAACATGGTACCAAAACATACATTTCTTTCTGGTTTGTTTTAATTAAATTTCATCCTGGAAAAATTCATTAATGGTTTAGAATGTCTTTCAATGATCTCAACTGATTTTAATGAAGCTGTTCTTTACACCTCTAGGTTGTTTGAAGTCATGGCTTGTGGGCAAATTATCAGTTCATATGCAAGTCCAAGTCTTTTAACTTAAAATTTGCATTATGCAGAACAGACAGAATTTGTAGTCAGGTGACCTGGCTTTGAGGTCTCCTGCAGCCACTTACGTGTCATGCTGGCCAACCTTCTTGTGGATTTTTTCGCATGTAAAATTGGGGTAATAATAATGCCACTTCATGGGATCATTGCTAGCACTGCACTTCATAACACATGTAAGGACGTCAACTGTGCCTAGCACAGAGTTATCACAAAGTAGATATTAGCTCTTTATGTTTACTAATTAATTTTGCTCAAATATTAAGAAAGCCACGGTCACTTATAATTAACTATAATGTCAAGTTATTTTTAAATTGGAATGTTATCGTCCTCAATATATTTTGGTATTTCTGAACTTTTTTTTTTTTTTTGCAACAAATATACAATTTCCAAAGCAATCTATAACTACAACAGGTAATTAGAGTTAACACATTCAAATAGCAGAGTTCATTAGTAAGCTTTTAAAAAATTAATCAGGCTTTAAAATTTTGATTTTGGAAAGATAGAGAGACACACTAAAATCTAGAGCTAATCTGACCAGAAATCGTTAATCCTGTTTCTTTGAAATCAAGGTCAATGGTACAAATGTTGTGGAGGGTTGATGAACAAATTTGCAGAGGATGTGTCAACAATGGTCCCTTCCCTACTGAAGACAAGAACATAGACACGACACCTACCTAGGGTGGACCAAAGGAGAATGTGTCACCCACCTGGAAATAATAGAAGCTCTCATTTTCAATATCAACTGCATCGTATTCTATATTTTTATATGAACCAGACACACAACTAGGATACACTAAATTCTTCCACTTTTCCAATAGCTTTTGTGCACAGATACATGTAAACACACTACCAAATTAATAGTTTTCAGTTATGCCCTGTCAATTCATTCAGTTGCCTTAAAAATGAGATTTTTATAGAAGGAAGATAATTAAAATTTAATATGAACAATTATTGTCAAGCATGAAGACAGGAGCATCAATCTCACACCATTTTAAACAACCATTAGAAACAAAATATTTCATGTTTGTTTTCCTGAATTCTTCATGACCTCTTAGACCCAATTTTATTTCCTTAACTCATATTCTTCTCTTTTAATTATATGATAGACAGTGATACCTGAACTTCATTTTTGAGATTTTCAGTTACCTTAAAAAAAAAAAAAACTAAATCCTAGCTGCAAAATTTTTAAGTTATTAAAATATGTGATTAGGAGATAAGGTAGATCTCCACTTAAAGATGTTGTGAAGACAAAAAAGAAATTGAATTTTATTCTTTCTGATGTTCCTTTTTGCTAAGACTTAGCAATCCATTTTTCCCCTCTGGTATTTCTAGATACGTACATCATTGTCAGGTGATCTGGTTGTTTAGGAAAAATATTTTTTGAACACTACATTTTTTGGAACACTAACTTAAACCCTTTATTCTGAGAAACTGAGTTATGAAATAATGCCTTCTTTTGGAAGGAAGAAAGCAATGGTGTCTTAATTGACTTAAAGAACAATCATCACAATGAACTTGAAAAAGCTTTACAAACTAAAACCCTACATCGGTTCAGCTACATTGGCAGGGTGCTTTTTCCTATGCTTCCCATTTGGCTTGGGGTATCTGACCTGCAGCTACAGCTCACAACCACCAGAGGTCAGATTTTTACATCATCCCGAATGAGTTAACTAAATTCGAGTCTGAAGACAATGGTGTTTCTTTTCCCAGCATTTCTTTTGCTTCTTCTGTGTAGCTTTATCATCACCAAATGGAACACAAATATAAGGAACACTTTCCCAAGTTGAAGTAGTTTCCTCAGAGAAAGAAAAGGAAAAAGAGAAAACTAAGAAGATCATTCTTGCAGGAGAGCTGTGGTACTACGGAGGAAATGCAAAAAATCAAACAGCCTATGAATCATTTTGAAAAGACAAGAAAAATTTTAAAATTATATATATGTATAATGTACATATATTTATGTATAAGCATTCTGATGATCAATATCATATTAACATATTTGCATTCCAGAAAGTAAAACTGACTTTCATCAAAATGACACAAATAATAATAGTATTAATAGTGATGGCAACAGCAATGAGAGGCAACGTGTATTGAATGTGCTTTACATACTATTAAAATCTCATTTTAGGGATGAAGAAACCAAGCACAGAGGATTTTCTAATAGCTATCAGGAGCCTGAAAAATGTTCCCATTTTTTGCAACTATAATCTCACATTTGAATGTTTGGCCAAACAAAGAATTCAAGTTGGGGACAGGGGAGGGACAACTGTTTACATGAGGATATTATATTAATCTCAGGGTTATTCATAACAGCAGAATTTGGAAGCAATTTAACTATTAATAGAATTACTGAACAAAATAGTAAATAATATATAGACATTGCCATTGGAATTATGAGGACTAGGAACAATGAGAAAAATGTTTAGTGAAAAGAAAAAAGCAATTGAAGAAATTTCATTTGTATCATAAATAAAAATATGTAAAATGTGTACCTATATGGAAAAGGATAAAGAAATAAATCCACTAGAGAAACAATGTATCTGTTAGGGTGTACAACTGTAGGGATTATGTAGAAAAATGTAAAAGTAATAATCCCCAATGATATTTTTAAAACACTGCCAAATCACACAATGTGAAAAATGTATCCTCTTGGGGTTTTAGATCATAAGCCAACTCAATTTATTTCACATAGCATTCACCAGAGGTTAGTCCACCAGGCACACCCAGCTCCTTACTACTAACCATGTCTATGTTGACCAGATGAATTCCTCAAAGCACCCACAGATGCAAGCAATAAGCATTTTTTTCTTAGTAATAATAACAACACCCCAAATGTATAAAGGGCTTTACAGTTTTTTTTTTTCAAAAAAATGTTGTTGCTTAGCTTATGTCAAGTCTAATTTCTATGAATAAACTTTCCCAGTTAGAATCTCACGGTGCTACCAACAGAGTGATATCACAGAAGACAGCAGAGTGAAAAATTAATTCATATAAAGCTGGACTCTGGATAACAGAGAGGCTAGCCTGTAACATCAACAAGTCATAGCCCTCACCTGGCCTTAGGTCAAACCCTCAACTGTACCCCTAAGTACAGGAAGATGGCATGTAGGAAATAGGAAACCTCTCATAGCAACAATCTTACAAAAGACAGCAGGTTTCCATACACTGTAGTAGGTATCTTCTTCCTCCCTGATTCTTTTCTCTACCCAAATTGGTGTCCATAAAAACAGCTCTGGGTTGTTTCTAAGTCTGTCATGATGATCACTTGGGGATAAGTATCCAGATTCCTGGACTATGCCCCAGAACAAATAAACAGGTATAGAACCTGAAAAACTGTATTTTCTAAAACTCTTCCTGGTTTTGAAGTCAAAGCAGTTATCTTTTTTTAGAGAGAATAGCCAACGGGATAGAAAACTATCCAATCTTTAAAATTCTACCCTGCAGTCCCTGCCTAGATACGTTCTTCCCTAGCCATGAGTGTTCCTTTTAAGGAAGCACCTGCCACTAGGAAATAAGAAGCCTGTTTAATCCTCACAACTTCCAGCTGTTGATGAAAACCCACAGCTGCTCTTCTTTATATCTCCCCACACACTGTCCACTTTGAAAACATGCATATTAAGTAGAGGTCTAAGTGTCTCTTTCTTTACCGCATTAAGGCAGAGAATAAACACCAAAATACAGTCCCAGCCCTGTAATCAGAGAGGAAGCCAAACTATGCAATATCAGGCAGTCTCATGTAAAGCAGGCAGATGGTTTTGGTTCAGAGCAGCGTTAGGGGACCAGACAACCCTGGCAAAACAGCAGTAAAGACTCTACACTTAGAAAGATATAATGTCACCTACCTACCTGAAAAGACTCGACACTCCATACTCCAGGGCAGATGGTGCAGAGCACCAGCAGCCTGACACAGAAAGGAGGATAAGCATTCATTTACTCAAAGGATATTAATTGATCATCTGCTATGTGCCATGCACCTTCCTAGATACACGGGAGACATCAGTGAGCAAAACAGACTCCGTGCCTGTCCTTTCAGAGCTTACCTTTCAGAGCTTATTGATAATTGGCTAATTATCAATAATTCATTTACTTTTCTATTTCAAAAAGTAGGTATGACGCACCTACTATTTTTCTAGCACCCATCAGAACCCTGGTCTTTGCAAGCTTTATAAAGTGTTCAAAGCTCTCTTTCAAGAATTGCAGCATACAGATTCTTCAAAGGGTAGAAAATTCCTATTTATCAAGATTCTGGTCCTCAGAAAGAACACACTTGGAAAGGATGCTCCTAAAGACTATTTCTTTGTGCAAGTTTCTTTTTTTTTTTTTAATCAAATTTCATATTTTTAATGGACATTCCTTTCCTTCCCAGGGGATGTCACAAGGCACTTTTCCTGAATAAGGAGACGATGCTCCCTGATTCCCAGGTGAAAGGACTCATCCAAAATGAGCATGCTACTGCCACATCAAGTCCCCTTATCTGTCAAACACACTGCACTCCAGTTTACAGAGTCATTGAACCAAGAAGATGACAGTGTCATACCAAAGTAATGTGACAGATATTGGCCCTTGGGGTCAAGAACCTTTGATTACCAGATTATCAGTACTAATAGGAAAAAGCTCTTCCTTCATATGGAATTTATTGGAGGATACGGTGAAAAGGACAGCCCCATCATACAGAGAAAGGAAACAAGAAATGTTGAAAACCAGGGCTGGTTTCCAGACAAGTCAAATGATGATTAGTGTCCTCTCTGTTATTTCTAGTGATTCTACAGTAGATGGGTCTGTTTCTTTGTGGTATTTAGGTTCTATAAAGTCACCACAATCACTGAATTGTACAGGCTGAACCATGGACCCGGGGGTGGGGGGGTGCTACAAGGACAGGTTCCTGTGAGCCTCTGATCACAGCAGTACCCTCACCCAAAACACCACGTGCCACTTGCCCACTTGCAGTATATAAGTTTATTAATCCAGCCAGTGGCATCCGTAGTGAAAATCAGCTCTTCCATTATCACATTTTTCCTGGACAACATTTAGCAGGTATTTTAAAAATTGCTCAGCCACCTCCAGATTTGCAGAACCTGCCTTGCTGGCAAGCCTAACGTTTTTCATATTGTATCACCTTCAGAAACATGTAAGCCAGCCCTGGAAGAAAAGAAGGCTTTAACATTTTCCTTACTCTGGGTGATGTGACTTTAAATTTCTTTGGCTTTCAGCCTCCTAGCAATGCTGTTCACTATGCTTTTTAAAGTCAGTTGTCATCTCATGAATCCATAAATTTAGCCACTTTTCCATCTTCTCCATAGTTTCATCTCACACTGTAGATGTTACCTTATTGGTGAATTTCCTCTTCCTTTTTCGAGATGTTCAGCATTGTTGCTTCATTAGCATCTATCTCACTGCCACAGAGCTAGAACGATGAAACTTATTTAATAAATATATTTTCTCTAAGCCATGGCAGTTTTCTTCTGCTAAGGACCACCAGACAGCCCGTTAGCACTGTGAATGGAACTGTTGTAAACAGCAAAATCACCAAGAAGAAATGCAAGGATGCCCCCCCCCCAAAAAAAAAATTACAACACTAAGTACGTGGGTTAAGGACACTCATTTACCATACAAGAACTGAAATGGGAAGGCAAGGTGTCCTCTTGTTTGACCTCAACTGGAGAGCAAGAGTCTGGTGACAGAATTCTTGCCACTGCACATACCTGTAAATTACTGTAAAAGCACCATGGAGTATTGACTTAGGGTTGACAAGTCAATCTTACTGAGTAAGCTAATTCTTAAATACAGAAGTTGGGAATGATGAGGATTGACTATACTTTGGGGTACAGATATTTCTTCTTATTTCCAAAGGAAGGGTTCTATGAAAACATAATATTGAGTATACCATTAGATGTTTGGTGCAATGAGATATTCCTATGATACATGAACAAAGGGATCAAACCAGCACTTGTTAGTGATATGCCCTAGTGTCCTTGATGTTAAATGTTAAGAAAAACAACACAATTAACCCAAATCCTAACTCCAAAGCACACCCTCTGCCTTCCAGAACTATCAGTCTGCCTGCTACTCACATCTTTCAGCCAACCATTTGGGCATTTCTCCCTGAAGACATGGGAAAAGTTTCTAATCATCTACCTAGAACCTTCTCTGTGTAAATTGTTAATTTTAGGTCCTAATGCTTTTATCTCCTTTGCTGGAGATATGAGAACTTCATCCAAGAAGCAGCAGAGAGTAGGGGCTAAGAGACTGAGCTTTGTTGTACCATGCCTGTGTACCCTTGGACAATCGCTCAATCTACTTCAAGTCACCTCACTTAAATTAAATTGTGGCACTAAATACACTGCACTTCTCACAGAGTTGGTGAGAAGACCAAAGGGGATACTCAAAATGTAATGGAAAAATATTGTCATTGTGTTAAAAGTCTGGGTGAAGTGTCTTTAAGAGGTGTCTTCCAAATTTAAATCTTTCTCCAAAACACCAGGGAAATGTCCATGAAAATATCCAGAGAATACATATCTCTAGAAAGAGAATAAACTTTAAAGTCTCAGTTCCACACACACTTTTTTTAAGAAAAGAAGCATGTGTGAGATGCTAGTGTGATTCTTCCACCAACGCTATTACTTCCCAATATTGTAAGAAGAAATTTTGAAATGATTTCCATTTCACCCCTTCTGAAATCCTTCAGGTTAAAGATGGCAACTGCCTTTTCCTTATTCTAAATAAATGAATTCTGCTGCTTCTAGATAAAAAAGAAAGATTGAGTAAAAAGCATGGATATGACTATAAATCCCTGGCAGCTCAGCTTCCCTCTCCCGTGGCTTAACTCTCCTTATCTGTGTTTCTTCCCACATGTTCCCAATTGCCATGGTTAGCCAAATGGCCTCATAAACCTCTTCCAGCCCAGTGTGAAAACTTGATAAATTAGGATTTTAGTAGACAGTTTATTGGAATCCCTCTGCCATGCGGGTAGTTAAAAGTGAAAAATCTTCAGTCTTGGCCATCTTGGGTCTCCATAACGATTTCCTTCTTCCTTCTCTGTCTCTTGCTTTCTATAAATATAAAGTGTCCCTTCTATACACACCACATGAGCCAATGAAACAAACAAAAAAAAATTAAATTGCTAGTCAGTGTTTATGAGACTTTATTTGAAAAAATGTTTTATTCCTTTCTCACTTTTTATGAACATTCCTTATTTATTCCCGCATTATATGTTTCTTTAAATACTTAAAACAAAAAACTAAGTGCCATCCCTCCCTCAGAACTGCACTCAGAAGGTCAACCACATTCCCTGTGAAAAACATTCAGGAAGACTGAGAGGATGCGTGTGCTTATTCAATAGGATGCTGCTATGATTTTTGTGCTTAAAATATTTAAAGTTTTGAAAACAATGCTTTCTCTCTTTTTAGCTCTTCTTAATGCTTTAAGAAATACAGAGGTTTCCAAGAGAAAGGTCTCCTAAAACCAAAGATCTGGGGCTCAGTCTCACAGGCTTAGAGAACAGAGAAGGATGATTGATCTTCCTGGTTATAGACTCACCTCAGCTAAGTGCATAGACTTATGATTAAGAATGTCAATTTATTCGCTTAGAGTACACAAAACACCCATCATTGGCCCAGAAGAAAATGCTCAAGTCACCCTTTCATACTTTGTCTCTCTCCTTAGAAATGACAGCTGAGATATTAGCTTATAACCAGGAAGTTGCTCAGTAGGTTATAAACCTAATGGACTGAACTAGAGGTGAGTTAACAGTAGGTGCATAGCAAACACAGAGGCCAGAACACCCATGTTCCAAAGTCAGGAAAGCTTCCCTGGACCACTGCATACTACTAGCCAGACTGACTCTAGGTTAACCTAAGAGTTAAGCTAGTATGTTCTAAGCTGACATCTCCCTTCTGGTCATCCAGTCTATCTCAAAGATGAGATTTCTTCCTAAAAAATTATACTTGTGTCCTTATCAAAACTAAGATGATTACTTCTAGAACTCTGAATTAGATTTCAAAAACTAGTGCTACAACCAATAAAAACAATATTGTACTAGTTGAGGACCTATTCATTCATTCATTCTAGAAATACTTATCAACATGTATTTTATGAGCTTAAAATATTAAGTGCACTCGTTACGTGGTACCAGCACTGGGTTCATTGTTGTGGGAGTTACCAAAGAAACAAGATAAAATGACTACCCAAACATAAAGATAAGGAGAAATTCTTAACCGTATACCAATAGAGTTCATAGAAGGGAGAGAACGCTGTGAGCCACTCATAACTGGAAAGTTTTCCTGCAAGGGGAAGGATCTGAGCAGGACCTGGAACGAGGCACAGGATTTCAAAAGAAAAAGAAAAAAGCAGTACAGCGAAATCTCCATATAAGAAAATGAACACACAGTGAAGAGACGATCTGATCCCATTTGGACGTGGAAAATTCTACTCTCACAGCAAAAGATATAACCAATCTAAGATTTAACCAAATAAGGTTTTGTCTGTATGTGGTCCTTCATTTATATTATGTAAATACATTGACATATGATTTCTGAGCTAATATATAGCTTAAGAAAAATATAGTCTCTTAACTTCCACACGACTAATGAAATGGAATTAATACTCCCAAATACCGAACGGCATTCAGCACATAACACTGGAGGATATCACAGAGGAACTCTGGTGTGGCATTAATTTTCACGGTATGGGAATCAGTTACAGTGATTCCAGATCTAGTTGGCTTCTGTAAAAATGTAAGTAGTTTACACTTTACATCATACTAACAAGGAAGCCGTGGTAATTTGATGAAATCAGCTCCATCCTTGTGCACTGCAAATTTACTTCTTCATTAAAAAGCTGTTAAGTCTTTGTAAAATATTGATCTTATATTTTATAAAAGTTGGAATCCCCTGAAATCAAAGAGAGCACAAACATTCCAGCAGGGAAAAGGTGCTAATTATTGTGGTTGCCGGAAGCCTCAGGTGACCCATGAGGCTGAGGACTCCTGAGTGCAAGGTCAATAAGTCTCACAGTGGTGGATAGAGGTCCCCACAGGCCTTTGGGATCACAAGACAACTAATCACCTCAGGCTAAAACAAAACATCATGCTTTGTTTTATCTCAAACACTCAGAGCCTTTTATGTAAAAGTTCCTCTCTCTCCTTAGTTTCTCCCTCACTCGAGCTGGAAAAGAAATGATCCTTTGGGAAACATTAACAGCTATTAGTGGTTCAGTTATGAGTAGGGAAAAGAAAGCCTAAAATTATCTGGGTTCACTGACTAAAATGCCAAGTGAAATTGTTCCCCATGATGGCCTTCACAGTCCTTTAAGTACAGAACAGCTATGTTGCTTCAGAGAGCATCTAAGAAGCATTTGTAGTTGACTCCCACAATAATCCCAGTGGAATCTGAAGGTGGACACTGGTCAGCTTCCTTTTGCTGATAGGGAAAGCAAAATGTCTTCTGACCTTGCTAGTGGGTATTCCGCAGAATGAAGGCTTTTCTGGTTTCCCATGGGGACTCTTTTTCAGCCATCAGATCTGGTCCTTTTGCAGATTCTTCCATTCTGAGCTTGTGGCTTCTGATTTCTTCCCAGCACAGAGGTAACCACAGAACGTAATGACATGTCCATCCACACCTCCAGAACAAAGCATCTTGAAAAGGGGAACTGCAATCCTGCAGAGCAAGCAAGCCTTTGAAGGTCATTCCCAAACATCATTTTATAAATATTAAAATCAAGTTTGGAGGAGATCCACCTGTCTGAACAAGTGGTTCCATGACCTTCCCACCTCAACCATTCTGGATGGTGGTGAATGTGTTGTTCATTTTGTTTTGGAAGGAAGGAAGGAAGGAAGGAAGGAAGGAAGGAAGGAAGGAAGGAAGGAAGGAAGGAAGGGAGGGAGGGAGGGAGGGAGGGAGGGAGGAAGGGAGGGAGAAAGAAGAAAAGAAGAAAGAAAGGAAGAAAGAAAGAAAGAGAGAAAGAAAGAAAGAAAGAGAGAGAGAGAGAGAAAGAGAGAGAAAGAAAGAAAGAAAGAAAGAAAGAAAGAAAGAAAGAAAGAAAGAAAGAAAGAAAGAAAGAAAGAGAAAGAAAGAAGGGAGGGAGGGAGGGAGGGAGGGAGGAAGGAAGGAAGGACCATTTTGCAAAACAAACAAGGTGCCAATCTGATCAGAAAAATGAAGATTGGTTCCCCCACTTCTTCTCTTTTCACTTCCATCACCATTGGCAGATTCTGTAGCTCTACTGGGCCTCTGCAATTTGACATCTAATTTTGAAGCAGTCCTTTGGGCTGCCACATGAAAAAGCTGAGGTCCACAGAGTGGACACAAATTAATCACAAAGCAGAGGGAGACCCCTCCAAATTTCATTCCTAATCCATTGTTTCACAATTCCATTTTGCCTTCACTGGGTTAAGAAATTATTGATATGTGACTATGGTATATCATCCTCCAATTTCCCCCTCCCCCTTCCCTGTGCCTTAAAGAAAATGAGAGCTTAATTTCAAAAAGCTTACCTCTTGAATTTTTGTGTGTTGTAGAAAAAAGTACTAAAAGATATTTTCATGGCTATGGTAGAGCCCGGAGTAACTGCATAGCATGCTCCCAGCTCAAGATGCACATGGGTGTTTAGCTCTTTGTGCAATTGTTAGTTTTAGACAAAGGCAAACCATGACATTAGTCACTGTCAGTATTACTTCTGCAGTAAATTGAAAACAGACCTTCATTCATTCATCAAGGAAAAAAAGTACCTATCGAGTACTTAACAGAAGATCTTTATGTAATATAATCAAATTTCCATAAGCTCTTATTTCAAAAAATATTTAACAGTAATTCAAATAACATCTAGAAAAGAATTATCTGGGTGAACACACACAACTTAGATTTGACTCTCTGCACAAATAAACATTGATTACTCTGTACTATTGTACTAGTAATTTTATTTTTCATTTTTCCACTAAGAAAATACAAAAATTTAAATCTAATGTATTTTTAACTGATACATAAAAATTGTATGCACTTGTGGGGTATCTGTGTTATTTCCAATATATACAATTTAAAGCTTTTTTATTATTTCACATGTTGGAAATGAGTACACTTATTCTTATATTCATGTCTAATGGCCCTTTGAAATTATAAAATGAGAACTAATTCCCACTTAAGAATCATTTTCAACCAACTTTGTACCTACCTGTTCAATATAGTCTAAATCTCTGGATTAAATATTTCCTATGAAACTCTAAATCTCATTCAATAGAGTTTACAACAGGATAATCCAGACTTGGAATAACTGCTCTAAGCATTTCTTTTCTTTCTTTGTTAGAAATAACTTTTCCCTGTTATAATAAGAATATATGATCCCTGCAGAATATCCAGAAATAGGAGGACAGCATTTTAAAAATGAAAATTTAAACTTATTTTAGTGCTAACATCCAGGGGTATGTTTCAGTATTTACTGAAAACATTTGGATGCATTTTAATAATTTTAGTTGATTCCTAGTATAACCTCAGGATATCCTGGTTCCCAGGGTACTTTCTGTACCCTGTTGCCTCTTGCCCTTTGGTGATAATGAATATTTTACCTTCTTGTTCACTATTCTTAAATAATGTGATTTTTAATGACCACCTCATAACCTAATTATGAACCATGTTTTATTTAATGGATCGCTGATGTTGGATATTTAGGAGACTGTCTCCCATGAGAGCCACAACAACCACTAAGAGGAATTAGTTCATTGCCACGTGTGAGCGCGCCAACTCATCCTGTGCCAACCAAAGACAGATGCACCCCCACCCCACAGGTTGAAGACTACAACGAGGTTGAATCACAGCAAGTCAGATTCTGACAGAGGTAGTAGCCCCAATGTGGAGGTCTGAATGTCAAAGTTTACTTGTTTATTTGGAATATTAAATATATTTAAATGCTTATGAAGCCTGTTTTCAAATTCTTGACTGCGGGGCTGCCATTCTAACAATTGATTCCCATACGTCCTTTCCTGACTGTTATTTGTTCCTAATTTTTCTTTAGCAATACCTTCTGTGAAAGCAATTAGTACAGCCCATTCAACAGCCACTGGGGACATTTCAGGATTGCAGGCAGTTTTTGGTGGTGGTGGTTGTTCCTAAGACCATAAATGTACTGAATAGAAGCAGGAATGCCTGTCGGGGTCCAGAAAGGGAGGTGTTGAATGGTATGTCTGAACAGTTTGGTCCCTGGCTTGGTGTCACTGAAATGCCACACTCCTCACTCAAGTCTGTAGATAAGACGGACAGTGCTCAGCAACTCCTCCCAGCAAACTTTTATATCAGGGGACCCAAGCTGAGAGTTAGCACATGGGGTGTTCTGTCAGCACAGAAAGCTTACACCACTAGTAGATGTGAAGAGTGTTTAGGTCACAGAGCCAAACAAAAATCCAAGTCACTAAGTGCATAAAAGAAAAAGCTAAAACTTCTAACCAAATAAAATGCTCTTTTGAGGGAACCAAAGAAATGAATCTTGCAGTCTCTTGGTAATACAGAAACATTTTACATTTTAAAACTGTGGTTCCATTTGGGACAGTTTATTCTTTGGGATGTTAGTTAGCTGATACAGGATGGAGTCTGGGACATTGCCATTAGCCAACAAGGGTTTTTTTAAAATATAAAACCAAAACAGAAACTCTCCCATTTCTTAAGAAAGCTCATCTCTAACAAGTAAATAAATCTTACAATGCCATATAATCTTGAAAATGAAAAAATGTGAAGGAAATAGAAGTCCCATGGGAATCATAATGCATGAGACAAAATCCCAAAAGGTTTTTCACAGAAATTGAAACCCCTGATATTTTGAAAGCACAACGTAAAGTAGGATAAAACATAGTTTTCACGTCATAAAAATGGATGCAAAATGGACTGGAAAAAATTTAGTAGTTTCCTTTGGGGGACCATCAGAAACCATGATATCTTCCAAATATTCACTGCAGTTCAATGCTAATGGAAAACATGTGTGAAAAGTTTTTGATAGATTTTAGTGCTTGATAAAGGAGAAACAAAACAGAGTTGCCTTGAGTACACTTGATTATGGGAAGAAAAGCCTTTGACCTCTTCCTTAGTGTATTTCTTTATGTGAAAATCAAAACTGGCAATGCAGTTTTATGCTAACTCTCATTCATCTAGGGCTGGAATGAGCAACCAGAACAGGAGTTTCCCTGATAATGAAACTTCAAGAGAAATTCCTGAAAGAACAAGAGAAAGACCGAAAGCCAGGGAAACAGAGACTGAAGAATGTAACTACTGTTTTAATACTCAATATGTAAACATACTCCTGGGACAATCTTCCTAACAAAGTTACATGATTCCTTCAATAATAAATTCTCTCTGCACTTCCAGAAAAACTGGTGACCTGAAAATACCCATTAATCTCTCACAGAATGTAAAACAGAGAAAAAGTGTCATCAGTGACTTGTAGTAGGGAGGAGTATTTTTTGCCAGAAATAAATGCAAAAGAAGTGGCACTAGATATCCTGTAGTTAGAACACAGTTGAAGAAGATACTAAGAGTTAGGGAGACAGAAGAATGGTCCCTCTGATATGTGCGTGTCCTGAGACCTAGACCCATGAATATGTTACATTAGCTAGCAAAGGGGAGCTATGTTTGCAGGCAGAATTGAGGTTGCCAATCATTTTACGTTAAAATAGGAATGTTATCCTAGATTACCCAGGGGGGTTCGGTGTAATTGTAAATGTCCTTAGAAATGGGAAGGGAGGTCTGTCTCTCACCCTGCACAAAACTCAACTCAAAATGGATCAAGGACCGAGGAATTGGACCAGAGACCCTACACCAAATAGAAGAAAAAGTAGGCCCAAAACTTCATTATGTCAGCTTAGGACCAGACTTCCTTAACGAGAGAGTCCTAAAGCATGAAAAATAAAAGCAAGAATCGATAAATGGGATGCATTCAAGCTAAAAAACTTTTTCTCAGCAAAGGAAACAATCAATAATGTGAAGAGAGAGCCTACAGAGTGAAAGAAAATCTTTACCACACACACTTTACACCAAAAATACAAATAACCCAATCAATAAATGGGCTAAGGACCTGAGCAGACACTACACAGAAGAAGATATACAAGCAATCAACAGATATATGAAAAAATGTTCAACATCTCTAATAATTACAGAAATGCAAATCAAAACTACCCTAAGATTTCATCTCACTCCAATTAGAATAGCTATTGTTGGGAATACAAGCAACAGTAGGTGTTGGCGAGATGTGGGGGAAAAAAGTACACCCATACATTGCTGGTGGGGTTGCAAATTGGTGCCACCACTCTAGAAAGCAGTATGGAGATTCCTCAAAAAACTTGGAATGGACCCACCATTTGACCCAGCTATCCCACTCATTGGTTTATACCCAAGGGACTTAAAATCAGCATACTACAGAGATGCAGCCACATCAATGTTCATAGCTGCTCAATTCACAGTAGCTAGATTGTGGAAGCAACCTAGATGCCCTTCAGTTGATGAATGGATAAAGAAACTATGGTATCTATACACAATGGAATACTACTCAGTCAAAGAAAAATAAAATTATGGCATTTGCTGGTAAATGGTTGGAGATGGAGAATTTCATGCTAAGTGAAATAAGCCAATCCCCAAAAATCAAAGACCAAATGTTTTTTCTGATAAGTGGATGCTAATACATAAGGGGGGCCGTTAAGGGAAGAATGGAGGAACTTTGGATTGTGTAAAGGGAAATGAGGGGAGGGGAGGAGCCAAGGGAAGGAAAGAAGGTGGAACGAGACAAGCATCACTACCCTATGTACATGTATGATTACATGAATGGTGTGAATCTACACCAGGTACAAGAGAAATGAAAAGTTGTATCCCATTTGTGTACAATGAATCAAACAAAAAGTGGGAGGTAGGAGAATAGAAGTCAGAGATGTGACAGAAGAAGCACTACACTTGGCTTTGCTGGCTCTAAAAAGGGTAGAAGAATCACAAACCAAGGAATTCAGGCCTGCAGAAATTGGAAAAGACATATCCACTCTATTCAGAGTCCACAGAGAGGAACGCAACCCTGCCGAGGCCTAGGAGCAACAGAAGAGATTCTTTTAGAAGCCTCTGACTTAGAAGGTCAGGGTAGGGTAACAGAAAAGTGTCTGAAGAAATAAGGATCACAATCCTCAGAAATCCCCCTTTATGCCTCTAATCCCAGTGGCTCGTGAGGCTGAGGCAGGAGGATCACAAGTTCAAAGCAAAAGTAAGGTGCTAAGAAACTCAATGAGACCGTATCTAAATAAAATATACAATAAGACTAGGGATGTGGCTTAGTGGTCAAGTGCCCCAGTACCAAAAAAAAAAAAAAAATTCTTCAGAGAGACAGAGCTGAGGAAAGGAGAGAATTTACTAAGATTTGAGAAAAGGCATTTATAGGTAATTGTGGAGACATCATAAGGGACCAGGCATAGTGATGTGCAAAGATCCAACAGAAAGATGAACACAGGAATCTGCTCCTCCAAAGCCAGAAAGAGAAAGTTCCCCACCTTGCCCTGCCCATGGACTTTGGCTCTCTTCCCAAACCCCTCTGTGTATCCCAACTGCAGAGCAAATCATATAAATTTGTGTCACCAGAGAAGGACTGTGTAGAAGATAGCCAGAGATCACAAGGTGCAGCTTCCCACGTGGCTGATGGGCCTCATTCAGGGATAAAGAGAGGGAAACAGATTCTCCTGAATGAAAGCAGGAGATCATATCATGCAAAATACAAAAGAGGAGAATAACATGGAAGCACACATTAAGGGAAAAAAGAAACATTGGTAAGAAAGATATGCTAGGTTTTCAGAAAACAAAACATTAATAACATACATGATGAAGAAAAAACATAGTGAAATGAAATATAAGGTATTGAAAAGCAACTTCTTATTTGTTTCCACTAAGGAAACAAAATTTGTTAGAGATACTTAAAATCTTTAACAGAAGAGATAAAATTTTAAAGAAACCAGATTAATGAACTAGAGGACAGAAAACAGATCCAACACAAGAAATATATATACATATATATGTATATATAATTTATATTATATTAAAATATATATTATATTATATAAAACATATATATATGTATTTTTTTTGTGGCATTGGGGATTGAATCCAAGGCCTCATGCATACTAGGCAAGTGCTCTGCCACTGAGCCACATCCCGAATCCTTTATTATTATTACTATTATTTTAAATTTTGAGACAGGGTCTCACAAAGTTGCCCAGGCTGTTCTCAAATTTGCAATCCTCCTACCTCAGCCTCCTGAGTAACTGGGATTACAGGCATGTACCACCATACCTGATTCCATGATAATTAATTTTAAAAGTCTAGAGCAGACAGAAAAAAATAATAATAAAGATGTAATCATCAGATATATTCCTGAACTGAAAAAGCTATAAATGTGAAGAATAAATAGATATACCATGTATGAGGTGATGTTCTTGAGAAAAGAATTGTCTGTAGATAGAGACCAGAGAAACATTCCAAAAATCCAAAAATAAAGAGCAAACACAAAATCCAGGCAGAGAAGAAAAAAGTAATGTCAGATTCTTTTCCCTAAACCTGAAGAACCAAATGACAATGGACCAATGTACTGTACAGAGTTTTAGTAAAAAGTTTGGGTCTCGTGATCTTACAATGAGTCAGTGTGTGACATCAGTTACTCACACAGGAAGGCATTGAAAAATCTGTAGAGCTGGATTAGTCTCCCACATAGAGGGGTTCTGACCACGTGCACCTCCGTGAGCCTGCTTCAGGCGTCCTGTTTCCTTAAGGTTCCGCAGAAAAGCGAGATCACTCCCCCTTCTTTTATCTAGCAGATATAGTTTTAACTGGTGCAAAGGAACAAACACTAATATTAATACGTAATATAAACACTGGAAAGAGGATACCAAGTTGGTGAGATTTCTCAGGTTAGTAATTTCTGTGAAAACCCAAGAGAATCAATGAAATGTGAAAACTAACAAGAGTTCAGTCAAACAGCCAATTACTGAAGAGAAACTCAGGATCAATTGCTTTTCTTCTGTTCTAAGAGGTATTATCGATTCATACTTTGGAAGCTTCTCAGTTCTAAACAGCACTAGTAAATTATGACAGGATGATGCAATCTAGTCATTTTTAGAAAAAGGTAAATATCACAAAGGAGGTATGAAAAAAGTAAGTGGAGTCAAAGCTGTGATTCTCCAGGGGTTCCTGTTGGGGAGGCAGACAGAGGATGCTGGGAATGCACCCCCACTGAAAAAGTGATTGGCAGGAGGGCAGCTATGGAGCCTGACTTACTATATGGAACCTGGGGCTACCATTCGGATGTCTCTGCACTGTGATAGGAAGTGAAACTTTGGTGCTGGCTAATTATTTAATGCAATTACAAGCATAAGTCCCAATAGGACTGGGGTGGGAGCACCTGAAAAGGCAAAGATGTTTTTTGAAACGACTATAAAATTTACTGGAACGAAAGACAGTGAGAAAAAACAGAAGAGGAAAGCTTTTCAAAAAAGACACAGGTTTGTCCTGCCATTGTCCTAAAATATATTGTAAAATTATGTTAGTAAATAACATCAAGATCCCCAAATATAAAAATAAATCCATCTATTCACATGTATACAATCATTTAATATACAGAAGGTAGCCCTTAGAGCTAACACAAGGTATTTTTCAAGAATCACTTAGGAAGAATGGTTAACATTCTAGAAAAGGAAAGTGTTGGCAGATTTTTAATTACTTAAAAATGTTAAGTATTTGTAAATCGAAATGATGAACATTATTAAAAGTCAATGGGCACAAAAGAAAAATATTTTCAATGTATTTGAACAGGTGATCAAAATTTATAATATATAAAAAAGCTCTTAACTCAATGATATGTATATATGAATGTATGGATATCTTATTGAATATATACATATATATCTTTCATAAGAAAATAAAGAGAATAATAAGATTAAAAGCAATATACAAAATTAGATAATGAATATGAACAATAAAAGAAATCATTTATAAAAGAAATATAAATGATCAGAAAATATATAAAAATGTTCAACCTCACTAATAAGAGAAATACAAATTTAAATAACAACTAGATAGTATTAGTTGCATCCCCTCTACCAAAGAGGTTAAGTAAGGGCTGAGCTGTGTAGGTTTCATGAAGTTAACTCTAAACTATTCACAAAAGTGAAAAAATTAAAGTATGTGACAATTAACCTCAAGTCTTCTGAATTATTCCTGGGTCAGGAAGGAAATCAAAACTTCAGTTACTACTACTTGGCTAATAATTGAAATGAGATGTGGTCCAAGATATATTCAGAGGAAAAATCATATTTCTAAAAACTTTTATTACTAAATAAGAAAAAGTGGAAACAAGGGAAATAAATATTTATAGAAACTAGGGGAATGTGGACAATAAAAATGTTACTGTAAAAGAGGAAAGAAGGTAAGGACCTAAGTTAGTAAGGAAAATAGTGAAAATAGCATAATTGGTAAATAAGGCAAAGTAAGTTAATTTCATGTACATCTAAAGTTTTAGAAAAGCTAAGTGAAAGTACCAGTATAAAATCATAAAAGTACATATATTTACACAATGTTTGCAATATAAACAGAGTATTATATACAATTTTATGGTAAAAAATAAAGAAATTTATATTAAATTGATTAATTTCTAGGAAAACACAAATAAAATCACATTGAGAAGGAGCCAAATAAACTTAATGGGAATATGTGACTATCAATGTAATACTTATAGAAATCGAGATTAGCATTTAGAACATTTTCAGAGTACTTTTAAAGTCCTCTTTCTTGCCAATTTTTCATTTCCAGCCAGTCTTCAAATTGGGCTGGTTCTACTTTCTAAATCCCTGTCATCCCTGTCTCGGCCACTGCCCTCCACCAGGCTGTCAACACCACTGCTTCAATTCATGGTCCCATTTCCTGTTCCACTTGGGGAGTTCAGACCCCATTTCTTCAAACCCAGCACCCAGCAAAGGGCCTGGAATTACGGAGGGAGTTGGAAAGTGTTTGTCAAAAGACTGAAATACCATGATGCATGTGTCATGAGTCAACCATAAAATACACATGAATCATGGTAGCCTTCTGGTCTGGTGAGTTTAGTTTACAAATGCATATCGTTTGTGGACTTCTCTGCCTAGCAGAGATGATGAAGGAAATCAGTAGTGTGTCCATCTCATTATGGGTCAAAGAATTTTTAAGTTTTTGCTTTATAACTCTGTGAGTCATGTCTACCTCTTGTTTCCAATTCCTCTCCTTCCAAGAATCTTTACAAGGCATGAAAGAAAGAGGATGGGGTGGGGCGTGCTCTAACCGACCATCAGGGGACAAAATGTCCTTATTCCCCTAACTCAACTACATATATTTTGAGGTTACAGAATTTGCACTTTGTTTCTTCCATGTCTTCCAGAGTGACCTAACTGTGAATAATGTATGTACAGAATTCTGTGCTCCTCTAAATGTGGTTTAGATTTTATCCCCTCTATCCTAATTAAAGTGGCTCCTCTTGCAATTTGTCTTCTCTCCATCATCAAGAAATTTGTGCATGCCCTTTGGTTTATTCCCATCAACATACTATCATATTATTAGTCTACTCTTTAAACACTCGCAGGCAACTTTCTCTTGCTCCCAGGAGCTACTACCTTAAGTCTCCTTTAACATTTTTTTTTTTTTTTTTTTTTGCGGTACTGGGGATCAAACTCAGGGCCTGGTGTTTGCGAGGCAAGCACTCTACCAGCTGAGCTATCTCCCCAGCCCTTGCTTTAACATTTTGAATCATATTTACCTATTTCCAATTCCTCCCCTCCCATCCCTGCAAGTCATATCCATCAGGCACCATCTTCTCCCCCAACAAGATCTGAGAGGGTACCTAAGTCTTCCATGATGGCGGAGGTCTTCGTGAAGACCTCATTTGACTGAGTGACTGATTAGCAGCTGTGGAACAGTAGATCCTTCCCTCCTCTTGGTTTCCAGAACAACACACTCTTGCTTTTCTTCCTGCCTTACTGGATCTTCTTTCTCAGCCTCCTTTCAACTTCCGTCTCTTCTCCTTGCTTTCATAATAGTGGATTGATCCAAGGTACAGACATCTCTCCTTTATTTACACTTAGTCTGGGGATCTTGTCCAATGAAACCCTTTTAGACATATTGGAATCTCCAAATTTGTATTTGACCACAGATTTCTCTCTTCCTCACCAGATTCATATGTATACTGCCTACTTCACAGTCCCCCTTCGATTTCTAAAATCTCATCAAATTTAACATACACAGAACTGAACTCCTGACCTTTCTTCCTCTAACACACCTCATCTGTGGCCTTCCTGAAGTTGGTTGAGGGCAATCTCATCCTTACAGCTACTTGGGGTGGGGGATACTTGGATTTTTTCTTAGTTATCTTAATCACCCAACCCACATCTATTCTACCTTCAGATCCTGTTGGCTTTCCTTTCAGCATAGATCCAGAAACTGACGACTGGTGTCATCTCCATAGATGACCATCCTGGGTCTAGGCCACCATCATCTTTCACTGAGATCACTGCACAATCCTACTGCATCTCCCACTTTCTGCTCTCACCCTTCTATGTTCTACTCTCAAGTGGGCTAATTGCCACCCCGATGAAATGGGGAGAATATAAACAGCAGCATCATACACTCACAATTGTCTTATTTTGCAAAGAGGGCAGCAAAGACTTAGTTCTGCAGCTTTCCCAGAAAGTTGCATAAAAAATAGTGAACTGGAATCTAAATTCAGATCCATCTAACCCACATCCCCTCATAGTGCACCATAGTTTCATAGAAAGTTACCAGCTTTGACTGATTTGGAGGAGCAAATTTGTTCCTTCAAACCAAAAGGCCCCCAAAAGTCATCTCATAAATGTTCTTGATGATGATTAAAATTATATTTCCAGATGATGTTAACTATTGATCTTGCTGCAAGAAAGTGTTTTTTTTTTTTAAACTTATTTTAAGTATTTATATGTTTCTTCTCTCAGTAGCCACTGGAGTACAGTCTATCCAACATCTGTTTGCATTTTTACAATAACTAGTTCAGTTGTTCTTGATACAGACTATGCTCTCTGTTCATCTATGGAGCTTCAGGAATTACAGAAATCTGAACTTTTGCAGATTCTGATTTAAGTGTATTAAAACGTCTAAGAAAAGGCATTAAGAAAGGTTTTCCTTATTATTCTAAGGTGAAGCCAGAGTTTAAAACCACCTATCTAGTTCACTAATGTCTTCATAGCCCCCACGCTCCCACCCAGATAGCAAGGTCTCATGAGATGGTGACCACAAACCTCCAACTTTATCTCCCATGGCTCCTATCTTAGCTCCTTATGCCCCAATTGGAACCAAGTCAAATGCTTCCTTGGTGCAGTGGTTCATAATTCCATCCCTGTTGGCACCCCAAGCTTTGACTACTTCCCTCTCTTTGTCACTCCATCTGATAGCTGCTTTCTTCCTCCACCAGGACTCACCATGCATATCACTGTCCCTGCAGTGTCTTGTTCCTTTTGGCCCCTAATGTTCTGTTGCAAAGATTGCTAGAGGCTACCAGAGATTGCTGCTCCACTTCCTGCTCACAGAATGACATTTATTTATTTACATGTTTGTCTCCCTAACTTATTTTCCTGGTCCAGAGTCCAACAAATACAAGGCACATAATTGAAATTTGTTCAGTTGAATTCAATAAAGAACACTAAACTACAAATACAAACCTTATAAACCGAGGGATATTGTGTCATTCGCCAATGGAAAAGCATTGTTTTAACGTCCTCAATAATTCTGAACAGAGAAATGTGTCATCAAGAAAATAAATAATCCATCAGGTTTGAAATATTTATTGAAAACTTATTTTATCTACTAATTTGATAATAACCAATTGATGTAATTAGCCTCATCTTCCCCATATCACCTCTCCACCTCGTACTTACAGATACACGTGCTCCCACACACACATGTGCACACAAACATACATACACACTCAGACACATGTTTTCATCAAGTTGTAAGCTGGCCATTTATGGAGTCTGACTTTTTTTCCTCTTGATATGAGACTTGTTTTTCTTCTTGTCTGAGCTTAAATTCTCCTTTCTGGGTATGACAATGGCTTCACACTTGTTCTGCTTAACTAATTGTTTTGCTCTCAAGTGTCTGTGGTTCCGGAGGTGGATCTAATGGCAAGTTTTTGGATGAAGGGGGTCTCTTTTGCTGCCAAGCTTTAGAGGGCTACTTCTGCTGTTCTTAAGGCCAGACAGGCAGAGTGCTGCTCACAAGGGAAGCTAAACCACATAGACTGTATTCTTGATAAAGATTATTTTTGGATCAATTAGAAGCCTTTGGTTTCTAATTAGTTAAACTTATTTATCACGAAAAAGAAAAGACACTTAGTGTAAGTGGGTTGCACAAAAGAAAGAAAACAATAAATGGAACTTGACCAAGACCTTTCGATTTCCAGTCATGAAACCTCATAGGCCATCCTCAAGACAAGGCTGGTGACTGACCTCAACAAAGCAACTTCCAGCCATGAAGTTTCCCTTTTTTTTATTCTTGCCTTAAACTCAGAGAAGGATGCTGGTAGATCCTGAGCTACGTACAGTTCTATCTCACGAGGCTTCATTGGCCACCCCTCCAAACATGGTGTCCAGGACCTCACTGTAGTTGATAAAGTCCTAACTCCATGTTCAGGATAGCCTCATCTCCAAATCCTCTCCTACCAAAGAACCAAGTTGATGTTTTCCCACCTTTACATTCCATGGCATACTGCTCAATTCATAAATTTTCCTGGACACCAGGCTCTTAACTCCTGGATGGATAAATCTAACAAGTGAAATCTGACTCATCCTTAAGTGAACTCTCAGCAATGGAAGTACATAGTACCTCTGAACCACCACAGCATTTTATAAATATCGCCAGCAGAGAACTTATTTTTAGCTTACACGTGTCTATTTTCCCTGCTAGACAGTATCTATTAAGGGCAAGACCCTCTTATGTCTTGGTGTGTTTAGCACCAGCTCCATACTTTGCCCAGGACAAGTTCAATAAATGTATTTTTTAGGTGAACAGCACAGAAAAAGTTACGGGACTAGAATTTAAATATAAGATTTTACTACCATTCTCTGATAAAGAAGTGGATCTATAGGAAAGAGTTATATCCTCCCTCTAATCAGTTTGAATATCATTGAAAGCATAATTACTTATTAACTTACATGGACAATTGTATTCTTCCAGAAAATTGCTAAGGATCACTTTTGAACTGTAAGAGGCCTCAGATTTCCTAGGCTACCTATATTGCATGTGCACCTATGCATGTGTGTTTCTGTGTATTTAAGGGCTGGTGCTGTTTGCAGCTTGCCTTATCATTTAAGGAAGCTACTTTTCCCAAAGCATCAGCCTCCATGGACTGAGCTGCCTATTCCAAAAGCAATGCTCGTCTTCTCTGAAAATTACCTGCTGAATGGGAAAGAGACTAACAGGAGAGTGGGGGAAATGTCCTTAATATATTAAAGGATTGAGATACTTATTTTTATTACTTGCTTGGCAAATTTGTAGATTTGTAGATGTTATTAATGAAAGAGTAGATTTAAATAGAATTAGATATCATTCACTTATACAGAAACCATATAACAATTCTAGAATCTGCAGATCACTTACAAAGCTGCACACTTTGAATGATATTTATTCTTACTGGAAATACTTAGCTTAGGAATCTGCACTGTATTGCTCCAAAATTCCTTGCATTCTAGAAAGGCTGGGAGGTCTCAGGAACTACATTTTCTTCTGTTTCTATCACAAGGTACACACTAATTGCCCAATCTAAGCATTTTCCTTTTCATTATTAAAGATTAAATTATGAAAGATGACAATCCGACATCTTCATCTACATCACTGCAGTCCTGCATGCCTTTCAAACCTCAGCGTTATCACCAATTTCTATAACCGTGTGTCTGAAGTAACTATCAGAAACTGGAATTGTTCTTAACTCAAATCTTGACAACATCCCGGTTTTCTTAATGCTGTTCATTAAAACTACATTTGGCCTCTTTATTCCTTAATCTCTAGTTACAAACAGACGTCTTGTAAACTCCAGAACCATACTTAGGGTAATGCAAGGAAAATATGAGTACTATATGCATTTGGCAGGCTGTCTTGACTTTGGTTCAGCTGGACCTGTAACCCTACATCAACAAACCAAGCTTGTGAAGAGCGGGGCAGGATCTGGCTTGAGTTTAAGCTGTCAGACAGACAGAGAAACTTCCAGCTGGTTGTAAAGAACAATTTATTGAACAATAGTGTTCATGTCATTTATACTACCCCAGAGTTACAAGAAAAACTTCCTTATTAGGAACAAATCAAAATCCCCAGATTCACAGAGATGGAGACAACATCCTCCAAAGAGATACATTGCTTCAGCAGATATTTAAGACAAACATAAGAAACAAAAGATGTTGATTTAATGCGGTTTGTACTATGGTTTTAATACGGTTTTCCCCTAAACTCATGTAGATACTTAATCCCCAAAGTCTTCTGTTAATGGTATTAAGAGGTGTTCATTTTTAATCCTACTATGCTGTTTAGAGATGGGACCTTTGAAAAGTAAGTAAATTAGATTAGGGCATTAGGGTAGAATTCCCATGATTGAATCCTGTTAGTTTTCATAAGGGGAAGGAGAGAAACTACATAGACAGAGATTCACAGTCTCCCACCAGGATGTGATATAGTGGGGCATGGAAGAAAGGTGGTCACTGGAGCCTATGCCGTGCTGTTTGGACCTTGAACCTCAGGACGTGAAATAAAACAAACCTTAATTTTATAAAGTAGTCTGCCTCAGTTATTTTGTTCTAGCAACAAAAAGCTAACTAATACAGCATGGAATGCTTGCACAATCAAAAGGACAGCTCAATCAAAACCAGTAGTTTGGAATCTGGACCTGATTCTGGGTCTTAGATTCTGTCGGGCAAATGTGAATGCAAGGGACTGCCAGGCCCTGCCACAGTCCTCTTCTGTTGGCACCCCTAGATCCTCTAGTGCATTGGCTCTCAGAATGCTGTAAATCGGCCATCCCTAGCAGAAATTTGGTGGAGGAGGGGCACATTAATGTATATTCCTGGAACCAATGAAAAATCTACTGAATGAGAATGTTTAGGAATGAAGCCTCAGAATCTCCATTTTTATAAATACTCCAAGTAACCCCTATTCATAGTAAAGACCAAAAACCACTGTGCTAGTGCCAAAAGTGATGTTAGCCAGGAATTCAGATTTAGAAGACAAGGCCCAGGCTTCTGAGACTGAGCAGTAAGTCATTATTCTTGACATTCTGATCCTGGCTTAGGGGCCAGCATCTACAAGTGGGTTTCTGCCTTCTTTTTATTAGATATGGTTTCCATCCTGTGTCCCAGGTTAAATAATTGGAATTTCATTTTGTCTCTCCAGGATTCCCTTGCCTACAGCCTGCCTGAAAGCCTGGTCCTCCTTAAAAGGTCAGTTCTGCAGCCCCCTACCTGGGAGTCTGTGTCTGCACCATTCTGTAGCTGGGGTCTGGCCACCTGATGCTTCTTGCCCTGTCTGATACTGAGAATCTGCCTCTTGGTTTCCCTTTCACCTATGGGACTCATCTATGATTTGTATTTCTGTTACTTTTCCAAAATCCAGACCACTGCCTGTTGCCTGCCCCTAGAGGCTTCAGTTGGAAGAACTTTACTTTTCACCTGGCTTCCTGCCCCTGGAACCTCCATGCAGTAAAAGCTGAATTGATTATTTTCTGGCTCCTCAACCTATTTCAGTATCTGGACCACTTCTAATCATGTCTCAAAATATGGTAGGACTCAGTCTAAGTAGCTTGTAGCTACGAGTCATCTGTTATATAATACTCTGACTTCAGGTCATCAAACATGCATAAAAGTTGTGTGTTTAAGTGAGATTTTTGCTGCTGTGACCAAAAGACCCGAAAAGAACAATTTTAGAGGAGGAAAAGTTTCTTTGGGGGCTCATGGTTTCAGAGGTCTCAGTTCATAGATAGCCAACTCCATTCTTCAAAGCTCAAAGTGAGGTAGAACATCAGAATGGAAGCAGCTCAAGACATCATACTAGGAAGCAGAGTGACTCCACTCACCAGATACAAAATGCAAACCCCAAAGGCATGCCCCCAGTGACCCGCCTCCTCCAGTCACCCCCCATCTGCCTTCAGTTACCACTCAGTTCATCCCTCATTAATTCGCTGACTGGGTTAAGGCTCTCATAACTCAATAATTTCAACTCTAAACCTTGCATTTTCTCACACACGAGCTTTTGGGGGACACCTCACATCCAAATCCTAACAGTGTGTGTCAGCAAAGAAATGTATTAATGAGGGAGATTTCCAAGTTTTCCCACATTCCTTCAGGAAGGGAAAGACAGGCCACTGAAAATGTAAAGATGAACAAAGAGACAAGTCATATACACTAGGGCCTCAGGGAGAGGGCAGTGTTCAAAGTGTGCTGACTGACTATCCCACTTTGTATAGGACTGAGAAGGCTCTTGGGATGAGGGACTTTCTGCACTCAAACTGGAAAAGAATGGTGATCCAGGAAATGGAAACTGTTTGGACTTTCATTGAATCAATGATTCAGGACGTTAAAAAGAGTGGTACAGAAAAGGAAAGGAAATCAGATTTTATGAAAATATGTAAATAGAATTCCTTTTAATTATTCTCAGTTGCTGGGCTGTATTTCCTTGAAGACAACTTTGTTCAGAGACTGGTTCACAGCTTTTGTGCAAGTCACATATTTATTAGTGAAAAAAGATGGTTTCTTACTACCCTTAATATTTCCAAACACTTACTGAGACCTTAATATGTCAGCCAAAATTTGAAGTGCTTAACACTGATGATCCCAGTTACCCTCAGATAAGAAAACAAAGTCAAAAGTTCTAACCAATGTGTTCCAAAAGAAATCCCATCACTGTCTTGATAAGTGATAAAAGATTAAATAACCCTCAACTCTATTCCAATAATGTAGAACTAGTCAGGATACAGGGGTTCGCCTGATCATATAGTCCTTCTGGAAACTGCATAATCTACATCCTGTGGTGTGAAGATTTGGATAAAATGTGGGTTCAAAGTCATCATGGCCTCTGCAGAAGAAATTCTTATTGAAAAGATAAGGTATTAAAATTATTTATTTTCCTCCAGCTAAAATTCTAGCTCACTGGAATATTTTAGGCATTTTAGGTGGAAGGAAAACACCTGAGATATTTAAGGAACGCATGTGTAGGTTAATCCTTCCTTAACATTAAAACTTCAACCTCAGAAAGTATTTAACAAAGACTCTTGACATCTAGAAGGTTGTTTGTAATGTGGCCACAAAATTGCTGATAAGAGTGTACAAAAATTTAAATGGCATAGACCACAAAGAAGCAAATTCAATGCCATAAAATCTTGGGCACTTAGTGATGTTTTTTTTAGAATGTTTTCCAAGCAAAATATAGAACTAGTACATATATTGGGTTTTGGCTTGATTCTTTATTTCTATTGGCTTCTGTATGCCCCTCAAACACATGGAAGATGGCCAATCATACTGCCATTTTTGTAGCATGGATTCAAGAATACAAGAATAGAGGGTTTACAAACTGATCCAACCCAAGTGTAACTCTATGGAACTGTATTTCTGAAAGTCACAGATCAATAGAGAATTTCAGCTCCTGAGGACTGAGGTAGCATTGCAAGAAGCCCTCTCACCTCTCTCTTATCCCTCATTTAACATAATAAAATGTTATTAACATGCTCTTGTGTATAAACTTTCCTATTATAGATACAAGAAGAGTTTGCAACACACTATTTGTCATACACAAACCACTCCGAATCATCATTTTTATTATATTGGTAACATATACTATTAGTGAGGAAAAATTAGAAAAACAAATAAGCTGAAATAAGAATATTAAAACCATCCATAATACCATAATATGTAATAGTGTTAATATTTTGTTGTTTATATTTTCTCACTTTTCCCAAGCATATAAAAACTCATACTTAGGGATATATGCCTGATTTTAAATGTATTATACTATAATCCGTTTCTCAAAGCAAAAATGTAATAAATATTTTCATACATTTATATGATAATTATATTCTATATCATGGTTTTGAACACAGATGATCCCAGACTCGCAGGGTTCAACTTAACAATGGCAGAAAAGCAAAAGGCATTCAGTATAAATTATGCTTCCTTGAATTTTGATCCTTCCCAGACTTGTGATATGTAGCCTGATGTTCTCTGACTGAGCCACTTGCTCCCAGTCAGCTATGTTGATCATGAGAGGAAGCAACCGATACCCTATAGTTAGTTCACTGTGTTGCTGAGCTAGATGTTCAGCAGGCCAGGTACTCTAAGTACATTTTTTGCTTATAATATGTTCTTTTTACCCTGGGTTTAAAGAGACAAGAACCTATCATAAGATGCAGAGCATCTGTAGTAACCAAACATTCCATTACATAAGTGCACCCAAAGTTCTTAGTCAATCTTCTATTTATGGGCTTACTTCCAGTTTTCTTCCTGTTACAAACAACTCAGTTTTATAAACATCCTTGTTTATACACCTTGATATACTTCTTTAAATATTTCCTTAGACATAAAGGATTCCTAGAAATGGAATTACCAAAACAGAAGCTGCATGTTTTTAAGATTTAATAATACTTCATAGTAAGTAACATGTATGTATTTGTAATATGTATACATACATATTGCCAGATGCATACATAAAGTTAGTATATTGCTTGCAGTCCCAGCAGAGGGTATAAATCAGCCCACACTGCTGTCCTGTGCAGTTCAGTGAGCCATAGCTGGCCTGGGTAAACGTGGCTTCCAATAGCAAAAGACAGAGATCCCCTCACCAATGCCACCTTTGTCACACAAGGGAAAGAACAAGAGACAACACCCAGCTGTCCCATGAGTTAGCTAATAGTTGCTGACAATGCTCATGTGTATTGTGATGTCATAGCCTAGCAAAGGACAACATCACCCAAAACTAACAAAGCAACTGGGAATTGCCAGATGCTATCAAAGAGAAAAGTTCTGATTTTTAAATCAGTGTCTGTTTTGCCTTAGAAAATGGGACAGAAAAAAGGACACACATATATACCAACCCCCACCCTCTCTCAATACAGGAGAAGAAAGTGAGCCATTAGAGATTTGCATCATAGCTGCTACAAATTTCCTGGCAAATTAGAGTAGAATATTAGGATGCCCGAAAGGTAAAACAAAATAAAACAGAAAAGTCCACTTTCTCCTGTACCTGGGTAGTACTTTAGATCACTTTCTATCAGAAGATTTAAAACCTAAATGTCTCGGTGGATGCAAAGCAGCAGAGTGAACCAGAACACTTTCCTCAGTAGTGCTGACAGCAATGGAGACAGTTACCATCTGCAACCAACTGGACCACTTCCCCTCTCCTGGAGCCCAGAAGGCTAGAGAAGACACGGTCAGAGGTGGGGCAACACCAGATAAGTGATTACCATGGGTGAGGATATAGATGGAGAGGAGGCCATGAAGGACAAAACACACTTAGGGGAAGTTAGTAAGGATATAAAGCACTGTTGTCTACACTGTGCACCATGAAAGAAAAAGATCTTAATTACTTTACAAATTGTTGTTTTCCCAGTATAAATTATGCAATCCCATGATAAATTACCCTGTTTTAGGAAATCAGAGGCATGTCAAGATTAAATGCTTTGCCCAAGATAATACAGCTAAAAAGTGGACAGCTGATATTCAAACCAAGGGAACCAGGTTCCAAAGATTCATACTCTAAGCTCCTTCAGTATGTTGTCTTTTGGAGCATTGTCACTGAGTGTAGGACTAAAGGTTTGGAGGTTAAGTGCTGAAGGTAGGTCCTAATAGCAGTTTTGTACGACCCAGGCAAGTAGTTTAATTTCTGATTCTTCCTTGTTGAAATAAGCAAAATCCAGGAACTATGATTTAATGTGTGCCCAAAATGTCATGTGGTGGAAACTTAATCCTTAAATCACACATTAATGGTATCAGGAGGTGGGACCTTTGGGAAGTGATTGGTTCATTAAGGTCTGTGTCCTCAGGAATGGATTAATCCAGTACTTGAATTCATGGGTTGTAGCAATTATGGATTTGTTATAGAGCAAGTTCTTTCTAGCAGGCTTGCTTGGCCTCACCATGTGACACCTTCCACCATGTTACAATGCAACAAGAAGACACCACCACACTCCTGCACTTTCCGACCTGATATCAGCTCTGTCCATACACTTGCCCTCCAACCTGTGACCCACACTCACCAACATGTGGAACTGAGCACAACCCTGACTCCCATTCTACCACATTTCTACTGAATTCCAATCTGCATTCTTACCCATTACCCAAGTGTTTCTTCTTTACCCTAAAAGCATGATAATTATTCCCCTAGAGAATCCTTGGTTATAAAAACACTGAACCAAAGAATCTTGCTTTCCTACATTTTGTGGGTGACAGAGGAGGGCAGAGAAACACATTGCACATTGCAGAGAAAACCACTTTAAACTGCCCCATAAGTATCCCCATTGGTCCTTAGCTCCATACTGCCAAGTGGGGGAAGTCACTTTCAATGTCATTTTCTTCCTTTCAGTGTTGGTTACCAAATTGATAATTGTCTCCTCTTGCATATATTCCACTGGGCATCTAAAAGTCTTACCTTTTCTTTATAAATGGTAAATCATTTGTTTATTTATTTATAAATAACATTATCATATTCAGTGAGATGACTGATGTGAAAGTACTTCAGAAGTCATCATTAATATTCCCCTGAAAGATGGTACAAGCATTGACTTAACTTATAATTGACAGATGCCTGATGAGTTCCTAGAGCGGGTATTTCTGTGCACCTGTGATTAATGCTGGATTAATGTGCCCCAAAACCATGTCTTCTGGGAAGTTTCATTAGAGACAATGTGGAGTTGGCTAGACCAACTTCTGGATATGCTTTCAAGTTCCTCCCTCCTAAACATAAAGACAGCATCTCTCACAACATTTTATTCAATCACACTGTTTTTTTTCTTACCCTCCTACTTTACAAAAGTTTCAAATGTACACTCTATACCTACTGTCTCCATTTATTTCCCCTCAACACCTGGTTCCTCCTCACCTAGAGATTTGGACTCTCCTATGCTATAACATTATGTTGTGAAGAACAGTGTCTTTTAAATCCACAAAGAGTTATTCTCTGTTGAGAAATGCAAAGGTCACATCACCTTCCTCACTCTGTGGCCCTACTGACTGAATGTGACATTTCAAAGAATCCCACTAAGGAGTTTCAAGTAGGAGGAGTCCTACCTAAAGGAAGATATTAGGGTATGAGAGGTGTTTCCCAAAAGCTCAGGTGTGAGACAATGCAAGAAGGTTTAGAGGATAAATGATTGGGTTATAAGGACCTTCACCCAATCAGAGATGGGATTAATTGAGAG
The DNA here is from genome assembly GCF_902686455.1 of Sciurus vulgaris. Taxonomy (NCBI): domain Eukaryota; kingdom Metazoa; phylum Chordata; class Mammalia; order Rodentia; family Sciuridae; genus Sciurus; species Sciurus vulgaris. Next base: position 25,408,175 of record NC_136469.1, read on the forward strand.
GTAACTGAAGGCAGGTAGGAGGAGGTGGGGCATTGGGAGTGTGGCTTTGGGGTATATATTTGTATTTGGCAAGTGGAGATATCTCTCTCTGCTTCTCAATCATCATGTGAGCAGCTTCCTTCTGCCACACTCTTCTACCATGTTCTGCCTCACTTCAAGCCCAAGGAATGAACCCAGTTGTCTATGAACTGAGAGCCCCCCAAATAAACTTTTCCTCCTCTACGATTGTTCTGGTCAGATCTTTTAGTCACAGCACTGAAAAGCTGAATAAAACAGAAGATAATATCAATAAATTTGTTCAACACGTTTTTTTTTAGTTAAGACACTGGAGGTGTGGTTCAGTGCTAGATCACATGACTAGTGTGCATGTAACTGGACTGATCCCCAGGTATTAAAACAACAACAACAACAACAAAAAATAGTAGTTATAAAAGAAATATTTTTCAAACATCTTTCTTGCTAACCTATGCAGAATCATGACCAGAAGGTGAAGCTAGTCTGTGGAAAATTCTTCCTACCTGTGCAACTCATGAAAGAAACTTGAAAGAAGCTTTTCAAATTTGACAGCAACCTTAAAACTTTACATGGTAGAAACAGTAACAGGCTATAAGACTGAAACACGTTTTTCTATATGATTAATAAAAAATTTTAATCAACCATGTTAGAGAAAAGACTGAATTGTCTGTGCATTCTCTCTATGGAAAATGTTACAAAATGATCATCTTACGTAGAGGTGACAAAAGGAATGGACCTCCACAAAGGTGGGGGGATAAGATAAACCACAATTGTGCGAGGTAGTATACTAGTAGAAACATTGTTAATTTTATGGATTTTAAGTTTTCTTAGATTTTATTAACTTGTAGCTTCTGAAAATTTCTAGTTTGTAATAAATATTTAGCTTTTATATAACTTCATGTTTTAAATTTTGTATTATTTTTAAGAAGAGTACCCCCAAATTGTATAAGCTTCAGGTCCTCCCAAACCTGCATTCTATTAATTTTACATTAGTCCCTTTATGATGGAAATACAGACTATTAAATCAAGTGCCTTTCTGGATACTAGAAATGAGGTATCATTATTACTATTGTGTGATATGACAGGATCCCTCTCTTGTTTCTCCCCTCTTCCCGGATCTCTACCATTTCTCTACCAATGAGTACACTCACCAGTGTGTGACATGCCATGTGTGACATGCAAAAATACATAGCTAATACTCAAGTAGAGGAGTTCAAGAGTGGAAAAGACGTGTAAGCTGGTAATTACATATGACTCGATAACGGCTCTAAATGAGACAAAAGCAAAGGATCAGAGTGCAAGATGGGGTGGAGAGATTCAACCTTGGGAATTCAAGAACCAGGTAGTTCATCATCCCCTGATGAGGGATGAATGGCCCAGATCTAGCTCAGCATGTTTATTATATAGGTTTCATCAGCATATATATTATATAGGTTTCATCAAAAGGTTATTTATGAGAAAGTTTTAGTAATGTAGGTAGTCTGAAGGATGCAGGACTGGTGAGACGTTAGGGTCATCTTGTTTTGCTCAGAATCTCTGTCTCTGGGAGTTGATGTCTGAACTCAAGGCCTCGACTGATAATTGCTGTATGCCTTTGCACACAGCCTCCCTGGACCAGCATCACCATAGCAACTGGACCATCTTGACCTGCACCTTTGCATAGGCAGTTCCCAGTGCAATGCAGCCATGAGTGAGCCAGACCATGATTCAAATCACCACTCTCCACAAACACCTGTCAGTCAAAAAATAAGCACAGAGCTAGAAACTTTTTTTTTTTTTGTACTGGGGATTGAACCCAGAAATGCTTAAACACTGAGCCACATCCCCAGTCCTTTTTTATATTTTATTTAAAGACAGAGTCTTGCTGAGTTGCTTAGGACCTCACTAAGTTGCTAAGGCTGACTGCAAACTCACAATCGTCCTGCCTCAGCCTCTAGAGTTGCTGGGATTATAGGCATGCACCATCTTGCCTGGTTGGAACCTTCTTGCAAAAAGTCAAAGCATTGCGAAGAAGTCCAGAAATGCTCTCACATTCTCTATCACATTCTTTTAAACACAGGCTCATTTAAATAAACTGCCCAAGTGCTCCATATCAGAAATGTATACACAGGAGACAAAGGCCGAAATCCAATTCCCAGTGAAAAATCACCCTCTTGTGAGGAAATAAGCACTAATCCTGTATGATAGAAGACATAGCTCCAGATATTCCTGCAGAAGCCCAAATCTGATCATGTTCAGGCTTGGAAGGAGCATGTCCAGGCTGGGTTGGCTCACAGTTCTTGGAGAGAGCCCTGTCTTATACAACTGTACCTGAAACAGTGGCTTGATCCTTTCAGCCTTATAGAGTTCTCTTTTAGTGAATGTGCATTCTTAGGAAGGATCATCAACCTCCTCGATTATATAGAAATAATTATAAAAGGGTGAATTGGGTTATATTTTAGCCCTGTAGTCCATTAAGCCTGTTACTATAGAATTAATAGGTAGATATTCAGTCCCCAAGACACTGGGTGCAGGCAGAGATGATCCATCTATATCCTCTCTCAGTAAGTCAACCTCTTGGATTTTGTGACTAGGGATGTGATACTGTTAATATTTGCAAGCTGATCCTCCTAAAACATGTAGTTATAATAGCAACAGACTGGGTAGTTTTGTCTTGCCTGCATTAGAATAGTACTAGAGTTGGTTCATGACCTAGAACCTGAAATACAATAATTTCTTGGTTATGTAAAAATTTCTTCTGAGAAAAACAAGAGATTTTATGCTACCAAAAGTGTTAGGGATCAGACTTCTCAGTGCTAGCCATCATCATTGAGAATGTTTAAATATGGTGTATCTCTGAACTCACTGATGGGTTAAAAGGTCATAACATCCATGACCAATAATATCTTATAAGACAAACAATGGGCCATAAAAGGAAAAGGGATAAATCGCTGCTTGAAAGATGATTTACATGAAACAAGGGTTGAACGGTTCACCTAGAGGGAGGCACCATGCAGACCTCAATACGTAAGACAACAACAAAAACCAATAGGCATGAGATGCCAGGGTACAGTATTGAGAAGCTCTTTAGCTATGTTTACATATTTAGTTACAACTTCTCAGAACTATAAGCACTGATGGACTTAACATCTTCTTCTTACCAAACTGAACAATGGAAACTGGTTACCTGTGAGCAAGGGATCTCAGGACATGTTTAGGCAAAAGTCAACACAAGTGGTCATTCTGTGACCCATCAGAGGATCACTGTATGCTGGCATTGGGTTAAACCTCTATTTAAGATAGCACTTAAGAGTATTGCCTTTTAGAAGGGACTTAGAGAAAATGTGGTATATAATAGCTGTCATTAGCCTTCATCCAGCCAGAGTTCCCTCTTCTTTTCAAAACTAACAAAGAAGTCCCCCTAAAACATTTTATTGAGGAGCTATGAAGGGTTTCTTTTTTTTTCTTTTTCTTTTTTTTTTTTTTTTATTTAGTTGTCAATGGACCTTTATTTTTTATTTATTTGTATGTGGTGCTGAGGATCAAACCCAGTGACTCACACATGCCAGGCAAGCGCTCTACCACTGAGCCACAACTCCAGTTCCTGTGGAGGGTTTCTATTGTTTCCATAGCCCCCTTGCTCAGGGCTTCATCTCACCAGTCATGCTTGAATGAATACAATATCTGCATTAATTTGCACCTACCACTGCCCTGGTCCTCTTAGCTGGTGCTGGTGTCTCTGTCCATTTTGGGATGCAATTTGTGAAATTTCATACTTATCTTCTTAGAGAAAATTAGGTCTGATGATATTAATACATATGAGTGTTGCCCACGTCATGGCGCTTACAGAAAAGGGTAGTATTTACGCACTGTGTTTCCAGAAGTAATTGACTAAGGCAGAATAGGAAAGCAAGGCTGGGAAGTCTAGGCACCTGAGGTCATGGACTGTCAGGATGACTTTGTACATCAGTGTCTGCAAACACCAAGGACCCACCATACACACTGCCAGGGAAATACTCCCTTAAAGAATGTGGGTGTTTCAAGCATTTTCTTGGGAATGTATGTAAGATTCGAAGGTCTTTGTGGTATTATTAGTCTTTATGTGATGTAACTGGGGACTATGAGTCAATATTGAATTTTCTGAAGAGAAAGAGGCCACCGGGTAGGTACCAAGTAAGATTTGCTATAGTGTTAATGTTTTAAATACTAACCGATACAAGAACCCAAGAAAGCAAAACTGAGCCATGTTATAGATTCACAAATTAGACACAAACTCATTTGCCCCAGACCCAAAAGAAATCAGAGTGAAACTAAACTTTAAAGAAACTTAATAGATTCTTAAAACTCTTTTTTTATTTCATTATCATTAGTATTTTCCTGTTTCATTATCCTCTGTAATATAGGGAAAATACAAAATGTATTTAAAGTGGGCAAATGTTCTGTGAGTTTTCTTAGCCTAATCATTTTAAAAAAGTGATAAAAAAAAGTTTCACTGCTGTCAGTGTGGTGGAGCCGGCAAGTACTAACTCAAGACTAGAATTCTACAAAGAATTTGCAGGCTGGGATATGTCTATAATCACATTCTGAAATGCTTACTCTAGTAGTTCAGATCCTCTGACCTCAGTTAGAAAGAGCGGGCCACATACTATCTTAGCAAAGTTTGTAAACAAAAATATCTGAACGGTTTGGAAAGGAAATAATACTAATCATCTGACACTGCCACTGATATGAAGCAAGTGGAGGAGAAGGTGAAGATCACGTAAGTCATTCAAATCATTTCTCAATAATGACTTTGTCCAAAGGCACTCCTTGAGCAAACTAAATAATCACTGTTATTCTCTGTAATGCAAATACCCAAAGGATTATAGATATGATGAGCCATATGGGGAAAAGTGTTTTTAAATGATGTCCCCAATCACATTGATGAATTTGCAATAAATTTGCCTATAATATGGAAGATGCTCACCAGTGTGAACAAAACCAAGTCAGGAAGGATAACACTATCATGGACTCCACTTCTATTTCTTTCCTGAGAAAAAAGGGATTCAGTGAATTTTAAAAGCAAAAGCAACCATATGTATGCACTTCACAAAATTATATCCATACCTCTATGCTAATAACTCATTGTTAATCTCTTCGATATTTCCATACTAGGATTTTCTGATTCATTAACATTGTTCTCACATAGTAATAAGATTTCACATAATTCCGCAGGATATAGAAGTACAAGGTTGGGCAGAATGACTTAATTGGACAACTACAGGGGATACACTCACATAGAATTCAACATGAATTTTGACACCCTAGGGTTGAGCAGCAAGGTGGTCCTGGGTGAGAAGAAAAGATGTAGAGAGAAAAGATAAAAAATACAATAGGAATTGTTAAAGAAATATCCTAAGCAAAGTTTTATTTATAAAATGTTTGAGCATGGGGTGGTGTTAGGAAACAAAGAAAATATGTTCTTTTCTAAATATATTTAAAATGGAAATGGTGGTGCTGTCAATCTGAAAAACTAAAGTTCAGAGAGAGAGGAGTAAAATAGGAGTTGGAGATGTAGGTCAGGTATTAGAGACACCTAGTTGTCATCTGGTTCCTTAGTCAGAATCACAAAGCTCCTACCAAATGCTTTCTACCAGAGAGGAGGGAACAAGGCCACAGGGTTATCACGACGATGAGCAAGTCAGGGAGAAAAGCCAGGAGAGGAGCATCAGTTAGAGAAACAGGGTGTTTTAGTCAGCTTTTGCATCCCCGTGACCAAAAGACATGACAAGAACAATTAGAGGAGGAAAAGTTCTTTTGGCTCATGGTTTTCAAGGTTCAGTCTATGGTCAGCAAACTCCACAGCTCTGGGCTAGATGTGAAGCAGAACATCAAGGCGGAAGGGCAGGGCAGAGGAAAGCCACTCAGGACATGGCACCAAGGAGGCAAGAGAGAGCTCTGCTCACCAGGAACAAAATATGAACCCCAAAGCCTTGCCCCCAGTGACATATCTTCTCCAGCACATCCTACTTGCCTGAAGTTACCACTCAGTTAATCCACATCAGAGGGTTAATCCACTGATTAGGTCCCAACTTTCATTATCTAATCATTTCACCACTGAGCATTCTTGCATTGTCTCACACATGAGTTTTTGGGGGACACCACAAACCACAACGAAGGGGTCTAAACAGAACATGTTGACGAGCGTTATGTGCTAAAAAGTAGAAACAGTTAAGAGTCTTGGAAGAATGACGGGTGAAGACAAAATGGAAAAGTTATCTGAGGGAAGCTGGGGGAGTCCATCCTACACAGGACACAGTCTGTCCTGCCTAACTTGCTACTCAACAACAATGCTACCATCAACAGCGCCATCACTGTCAGCAGTATGTGATACCTACTGTGTGTGACTGCACAGTACTGAACATTGCCTTCTTTGTCCTCCAAGCATCTTACGAAGAACATTCTATTATGGTCTCTATTTTTACAGATGCAGAAACCATGTCTTAGAAAATTGGAGTAATGTTTACAGTTTTTTGTTGTCCTTTGGAGTTGGTAATATTCTGCACCTAAACACTCCAACTTTCATGGATTAAAATTAACCCCCATTCTGCCTCATGTATGTTAATGGCATTTTTAACTCTTCTACCTGTATAGTAAGAGTAGCAAATAAGCTTTTACAAGTTTTTTCTTACCTGTTCCATTGACCATAACTCTACAATTATTGTATTATAGCCATTCCCAACATCAATGATCCAGATAATTGCAGTACCAACCATCAATTTTTATTCTTAATAAAGCTTCTCTAGTATTCCCAATGACAATAAAATTGTAAGTTAATAATCAGACAATATTACCTTCGATTTCAGTAGACCATCATGTGAACACATGTATCTTATTATGTTGTCAAATTGTTTGCTCTTGAGTGACTCAAAGAAATTCTTCATTTAGTATAGAACATTCACAATCTAGGGATTGTTGTTGTGGATTATAGCTCCTATTTCGTGGCATAATTCAACTACTGGATAGTAAAAAATGAGATTCTCCAACCATATTACAGTTGAGGCATACACATGTCAACTCATGAAGTGTTGTTTTGCTTAAAAACAAAAAAGGCTATGAACATCATTTGTTAGAATTTTAAGAGTAGACTAAGTTCTTAGAAAGTTGATCTTGCTGGATTTGTCAAGAATTTACAGTGTCAGAGAAATCAGATACATTAAAATTTTAAATACTTTTTGAAATGGTTAATGAATTTAATTTATAAATGAGCTTATTTGGAAACATTGAATGAATCATTCTTAAAAACAGCATATGACAGACATCATTGCCAATGGGCAAGACAGTTCATGAAGCTCTTGTATAGGACTTCAGTGGTCCTTTGGTTAACTTTCAACCAACTCATTAGATTAATAGATTTATTTCTCCTATTTTCCAAGGTAATATACCGACTTCTTCATCCCAAGGTTATGAGCTAGTCACTTAAACAAGAAGAAATAGAATGACCAGATCAGTCCACAGCCACCACTGCTAAAAATTCAGGGTATGAAGAGAGATTTTGCACTGTGTTTCTAAGGATGATTCTTCTGAGACTACAGTTACTTGAGCTAAGCCTACTTTTATGGTAATGGGATTGTGAGAATTCAACCTCTTTCCCTGTTTTTAATATATATTTGAATCATATGTGAGTCTGGTGATGGACCAAATTGTGCACATGGGTTCTTAGAACATTGAGTTCTGGGTGTATACAATTCAAATCTAACTTCTTTTCATCTTATTTTGTCTTAACATAAATTTATTTCAATTTAATTTTTCTTTTTTCCTGAGTTATGGTTCTCTTCTCTGTCAGGTATATTTTCTTATTAACCTTAATACGTTATTCTACATATTGTCATAACAAATTATTTATTTAAAAATTTTAAAACAAATTTAAATTTTATTCAAGCATATTATAAAACAATACCTATGGGAAATTTTTACTAGAATCATTATTTTTTAATTCAGAAAATTTAGTGTTAGAGCCCAACTTTTAAAGGTTTCTTGATAAATATAATCACTTCTATCAAAGTAAAAGTATAAAATAATGCAACCTAATTAACATTAACTTAAATGTTAATTAATTTACTATGTAAAGCTAAAATTATAAATTTTTCAACTATAATAATTTTAAAACTCTATTAAAACCTCAAGTAATATTTTCATAGACTTATTTCAGTAGGATTCCAAAACAGCTAATCCAGAAAAGCAATAACACATTTGTATTAAAAGAGAATCATTCAAGTATAATTAAGAACACACATTCTAAGTGCAAATTCTCCATTGTCTGTCTAGATAATGCAAAAAGATTTTAAAAATAAAAGTAAGGATAGAAAAATCCAAAACTTACAACCATGGAACATTTTAGTTTTTCTTACTCTAGTGGAAAATTCAGAATATTTTCCTGGATTAAAATGTTATATTCTTTATCCTTATTTGTATATTTATGGAAAATATTTAACCATCATTTAGCAAATACATTATTTTTTAAAAATTTACTATGTACATGCACATATATAGTGAATTATCAATAGATATTTTCTTCAATGCATCTGGTAAGGAAATCTTTAAAATAAAATTTCTGGACATGCTATGTTTATAAAACACCATTTTTTAATTTTAATTTTGAACTAATATATTTAATATATGAACCAAAATTTGAGATTGTGAATTCCAGCGTGAAAAAGAGTCATCAACCTTTTCCTCTTTGCTCAGAAACTGGGACCCCAGACAGTCAAAATTGACTTTTTTCTAATTGATATTTTAACAATGGGACAATTAAACATGCTATTCACTTCCTAATGAACAGGTTAGAATTATTTTGTAATATAAAATGTCAGTAATTAAAAAAAAACCAAACTCTTGATTTTGAAGTTGAATTTACTGGTCGCACTCAGTAGTGAGATAAAGATGATCAGTAGTTAGTCATCTCATTGACCCACTCAGACACATTCGCAGAAGTGGATTCTTCTTGGGTAACAAACCCTCAGATTTTCTAACATATTCACACACACATTTAAATACTTTCATCTTCCTGTTTAGAAGGTACCCACCCTAAAGGTATTTGAGATTCTGATCTCCTTGAACATAAGTTCTTCTCTCAGTGATCTTCCCATGTGCTTGGTCAATCAGAGTTGAATTATAGAGCTCCAAACCTCTTGTGTCAGTAGGCACTTGTTTAGAAAAATAAAAGAGCCATTCACAATTTAAAGTGATGATTCAGATCCAAATTAGGGCAATACTGGAAGATATTTATCAGTCCTATTTTCTTTTTCTTACAAAAGGAAAGAATAAAACAGTGAGTGTTCCCTTCCTCTGTGTCAAGTACAAGTGACAGGGTTTGGGCCAAGGACACATAGAGGGATGCTTTCATGTGTATATCATAAAATCTGTAATTGTCCATGAGGATAACTATGCAGACCACATAACAAAGATGGCAGCAACACAAGGTGAAGGTCAGCAACTCCAACCACATGGCCCGGGGATTTGAGAAGGAAACTTTAATTTACTTAGCCACTGGATTCTGAAGCTAGTTGGTTTCTTCTGCAAAACTTAGCCCAACTTCACGGAGGAAGTTACTGGCAGTGGGAACTGCTATCATAAAACTTGTGAAGACACTGCAGGGTGTCTGGCTGTGGAAAGCTGGTATCACAGGCCAGAATTATAGTGGTACAAGCTGTGCCAGGAGAAAACAGGTTGTAAAAGTGTTTTCGATTATAGTTTGATAGACTGACCACAGCCTATGAAGTCAGAACCTCTAGAAGAAGAAGGTGCGGGGAAATTATGCCATTAGTGTATACTGGCTAACATGGCTGCATTTGGCCAGGCAAGATAGCTCAGGAAGGATTTGGCTAGTTTGGAACACTTAAAATAAAATCTATCTAGGAGTCAGGTTTTACTGAAAGAGCAGTATTTTCAAATTCCCACAGGGTGACTATATCTTTACCATTAAGCTGAATGATACCATCTCCTTAGAATCCAGTACTCACACACCATCAGCTCTTCTGTTTTTAAGACAAGGCAGTTCATATTGGGTGGTGGTTGGGCAAAGGCTGAGGCTGGGTTGACAGAGAGGAATAAACACGGTCATTACCCCCCGGCTTTCCAAAAATCCTTTCCAAGTAAGTCGGTTATAGACTATTTACTCTCCAGCTAACAACACAGTATGATGAGTGTGTGTGTGTGTGTGTGTGTGTGTGTGTAACATGATGACCTCTCCTAAGTTTCAAAGGAATATTTTTGAAAGGTCAGTATGTTTTATACCAAAAGAAACATAAGACCATTATCTTACAACTTTCTTCTTAATAATATGTAAATTCAAACACAACAAATTCAAATTCCCTTGATAGACCAACTATGGATCTTGGATGGAGGGACTTGGAGAGTGTGATCTGGTATTAATTTCAGTGAGCTGAACTTAATTTTCTACTTAGGGAGGCAACGCATGATAGTCATTGTTTAACATCATTCCACTTCGGCCTCAAAAATCTCCATAAAAGAAACCTTATGGGGAATTCATGTGCCTCACATTATGCCAAAGTTTAAAAAAAAAAAAAAAAAGTGAGCTTGGACTTGATCGGTGGTGGGTTTCCTTCTTGTGGTAGGCACCATCTGGACCACGTGAAAAACACTGAGAACCTGGTCAGAAACAGAGGCAAACACATCATATAGGTGCCATCTGGCAATACTAGAATCTAAAAGAAGATGGCAGTTGCCATGGATCAGTACTTAAGAGACCACCACACCATAAAAAAGTGTAAGGAGTTAATAGCATTCGAGGCCTCTGGAAATAACAATCAGGAGATAGGGGTTCTGAAACGGATTCTCCCACTGACCAGGTATGTGACTTTTGGGTCACTTAAATCACTCTTTCATTTTGGATGTCATTCTTCTCTCCTGTGAAATGAGGGAGTTGGGCTTAATTATGGAACAATCATTCAAATGCCTACAAGTATCCTGCAAGTAGTTTCATGGAGAGACCCAGGCAGAATGGGGACCAGGGCTAAGTGAAAAATCCATGCCCTTCCAAAAAGGCAGGCACTACATAACTGCAGATAATTAATGGTCTCTAGTAATACACACTAGGAGTTGGCAAATTTCCAATTTTTTTAAAAGCTTAAAATTTTATGTAAAATCCTTTCGTTTCTAAATGCTCAATTCTAATTCAGTTTTCTAAGCAATCTATTGCCCAAACAAAAAATATCTGTTGGTATAACATAGCCTAGGGAATCACACCCCCCAACCAGTCAGAGAACTATCTCTAAACTAAATCATTTCTAAGGCTCCTTCCATCTTTGAAGGTACATTTAAATTAATTGCCTGATAAATGGTATTTTGTTTCGTCTCTTCCTAATTCATTTCTTTCTTTTCTCTCATGTTTGAAATATTCGGGAATGAACTCCTGTCCATTCTCCTTCTGCCCTGAAGACTTGGTTTCTTCCTTTGCGCTCTGCCGAAACTGTGTTCCTGATGTTATCCATCTCCAGACCACGAACTCAAAAGGCAATTGCCTCGCCTTCATTCTTTACCAATTGGTAGCATCCCCAACTGTTAACAGCACCACTTCTTGTAAGCCATTCTCTTCTGGCTTTTCACGTGTTTCCAATCCCCTTGTCCCAGATTCTTGGGCTGCCTCTATTTTCCTTCCACTTCCTAAATGTGGGTGTTTCCCAAGGCTCTGTTCCCAGTCCTCTCTTAATCTCTTTAAGGTCTTATCCTCAGACCTCGTTTATAACATCAGCTTCAAACATTGGTTTCTACACACAAATAAACATCTCCTGTGCTCCGACTCTCCATTTCCAATGGCCATCTGAACAATACGACTTAAACTATCTCACCCTTTCCATAAATTTGATATGGTTCAACTTTTTCTATTATTTTCCCCAAAACTTGTCTCGTATGTTTCTCTTCTTACAGATCTCCCACCAATCTTGCACTTAAGCAAATTTAAAATATTTTAGTTATCTTGGACTCACCCCACTCACCTCCTACTCATAATGTTGGGAACATTCATTTCTTCTCTCCTAAAGAGAGAAGGACTAGATACACCTATTGGATATATCCTGGCTCCAATCCATGGTATCACTGCCACTGTGCTATTGCTGGTATCACAGAATATCCTCATGGTCATTGGTCCACGGGATAAACACCAACATCCATCATCTGGCTTTCAAAGTCCACTAGTCCTGGTCCCCACCCTCATTCTCTCAATACCGAAATAATCTTCCCTAGCCAAACCAACGTAATTGTTGTTCCTAAAAGTCTATATTTTATTTGTACTTATAATATTCTCCCCTATAATTTCTACCTTTTTAATCCTACCCATCATTCAAAGTTCAAATGATCCCTTCCTTATCAGAGCTCAAGAAAATATTTTCATTATTGTTTCCTTACCTAGCGGTCATAAAAAAATCTCAGATGTTACCTTCTTAAAGCCTTATTGTTTTGCCATTAACATGTAGGACTAAAATCAGCACTGTACCTCGTATGAAATAAGGGACCAGTTTAATCTTCGAGGGATGGATATGTCTTTTTTAGAAAACTGGTAGAAGCAGTTTTGATATCTGTCCCTTGCCCATTCTTGTACAGTACCAGTTTTGCTGTAAATCAAGGATTCATTATATAAGAGGTGGATTTTAGGACCAGAAATCTATTTCATTAGCCCATTTGACAATTCTTAACACCAATTCGATACCAGTTCAATTAATATGATATCTTCATATCCAACAGAGATTGTCTTCTTGTGTTGTCTTTCTGTTTAAGAATGTCTTGCCTATTCTAAGATCTTTACATTCTATATAAATTTCAATGTCAATTTGACAAGTATCCATCACCCGCGCAAAAATTCATCTGGGGATTGATATTGAATCTTTGAATTGTAGATTAATTTGTCTCTTACTTTTCTGTGGTTTTCTTTCTCTTCTTTGTCTCTCTTTGGTCTGACTTGGCTTTGTTGTATAATCTTTGGACTTAAATTGTTTTTAACTTAGTGTATTCTGTTCTGAATTAATTATTGTTACTTCACATGCAAAAATAAATAATAGTATATTTCCAGTTCCTCTCTTCTACAACTTATACTTCATTGTCTTACATTTAATTTCTATATATATTGTAAACTCTACCGTACATGTTTACTATTTTTACTTTACAACTGTCAATTGTCTTTTAGAGTGATTAAAATAAGTAAATATAATTCTATATTTACCTTCATTTTAACATTATTGGCACTCTTTTTTAAAAATCTAAATGTCTACCTGGTATCAAACTCCTGCATGAAGAGACTTCCATTAAGATTTTTTTATAAGTCATTTCTTATAAGCTCAATGGCAACAAATTATTTCATTTTTTGTTTGAAATCTGTATGACACTTTTGTATGACGAAATCTTTATCTAATCTGCATTTTTTGAAAAATATTTTTATTGCAGCAAATTCTGGATCATTAAAGATGTCATTTCATTATCTTTTGGCTGACAGTTTTCTATAATGTTCTCGTCTGTTTGAAGTTGTAAAATGTCTTTTTTCCCCCTCTGGCTATATTCATGGTAATTTTTTATCTTTGATTAGTACAATACTTTATCTGTTTGGAGTATTTATCCTGATTATAATTTTCTGTTTGCAATTTTCTTGGATTTGTGGTTTGACATCTTTCATTATTTTTGTAGAGTGTTTATCTCTTCAAATATTTCTTTTGCTTCATTCTTATTCTCTTCTGAGACCCTCACTATCCATATATTAAATCATTTGCTGTTGCCTGGCAACTCTTGGATCCTATTTTCTCGTTGTTGTTATTTTTAACGTTCTTTTTTTTCCCCCTTTGGATTTAAGTTTGAATCATTTCTGGTAACTTTTCTTCAAGTTTGCTCACTCTTAACTCAGTGGAATCAAGTCAACTGATGAATCTCTCAACAGAATTTTTCATCTGTAATATCCATTTCTATAATTTCAATTCATACTTGACCTTTTCTCAGAGTATCCTCTATACTCTTGGGTTTTCCAGATGTAAATGCATAATAGTCCACTTTCCACTAGATCCTTTTAACAAAATTTTTATAATTTTTAAAGTTCTGATCTTATTATTCTAACACCTTGGTCATCTGTGCATCTAGATTTCTTGATTCTCTGTCTCTTGACAATGGGTTACATTTCTTGCTTTTTTGTTGTTCTGTAATTTTTAAAGAACATCAATCATTACATGTAGGACAGTGGAGACTGAGGTAATCAGTATTTATGCCCATCTTCTGTTAAGCTATTTGAGTGAGAGACTGAGTTCGTTTAGACAAATAATAAGCTATGTCATAATAAGCTATGATAACTTCAGAGTATCAAAGGCTTCAAATTCCTCTAGGGATGGACTGCTCTTGCGTTATGCTTAGTGTGGGAGTTGGAGTGCCAGGTGACTTTTCTGTGTTCATGCTTCATCCTCAACTTTCTGTCATTGCTACCTACCTAGACCACAGAGGTGGTCTCCCTGCACACTCTTGCTGACTCCCACATTGCTTAACCTTCAATGGTAGACTTGGTGAGGATGGGCTCCTCCTTCTCCTGGCTCAGCCTTAGTCTTAGGCCTGCCTTTGTGTTCCTGGAATTCAAGGAGGGATTTTTTCAACATTTCTACCCTCCTGTGATAACCAAATGCATGATGGATGCATTCATTTGTGGTTTGTCTCAGGCAGGTGTGTCCTGCCCTCCCCGGGTGGTGTTATCACTATGTGATATCCTAGGTGACTGGTGCTGGGTATAATTATGGGATTCAGAGCCCAGGCTGCTTGCTTTGCTATTCTCCCACAGACATAGAAGGTTTGGTCTTCTACTCTTTTCATAGCCACAGTGGTTCTTTGTGCCTGTGACTGGCAGGGTTTGCTCCCCCTTCTTAAAGACTTTAAGATTTTTATTTGCAGGAGAGAAGAGACCAGGAAAGGAGTGGAACAGACTTTGAGATTTTCCCCAGTGGCCACAGATCACCTCTTTCATGCTTGTGCCACAGGAGAGGGGCTCCCTTAGGTCTTCCGCCCTGCCCTCACAAGCACGCATTGAAGGTTAATGGTCAACCTCTTGGTAGTGAGTTTGTTGTAGTCTGAGTGCTTGTGCTCACCTCCCAAATTCAGATGTTAAAATCCCAACAGGTAAGGCGATGGTTTGGGGAGGTGGGACATTTGGAAGATGGGGATATGGGGACCAAGCCCTAAAGAACAGGATTAGGACCCTTATAAAAGAGGCCTAACATCAAATTAAAAAGCTTCTTCTCAGCAAAGGAAACAACCAAGAGCATGAAGAGAAAGCCGACAGAATGGGAGAAAAATCATTTCCACCTGGCTCTTCAGATAGAGCATCAATATCCAGAATATAAAAAAACTCAAAAAATCAGTAAGTGGGCAAAGGAACTAAGCAGATAATTCTCAAAGAAGAAATATGACAGTCAACCAAGGTATGAAAAATGTTCAACATCTCTAACAACTATAGAAATGCAAATTAAAATCACATTGAAATTTCATTTCACTCCTTCAGAATGGCAATTATCAAGAATAAAAGTAACAATAAAGGTCAGCAAGGATGTGGGGAAAAGGGTACACTCATACATTGCTGATGGGACTACAAATCCGTGCAACCACTCTGGAAAGCAATGTGAAGATTCCTCAAAAAGAAAACTAATGGAACCACCATTTGACCCAGTTATCCCATTCTTTAGTATATGTCCAAAGGATTTCAAAACAGCATACTACAGTAACTCAGCCACATCAGTGTTTATAGCAGCTCAATTCACAATTACCAAGTTATGGCACCAATCTAAGAGCCCTTCAACTGAAGAATGGATAAAGAAAATGTGGTACATTTGCACAATGGAGTATTACTCAGCCATTAAGAAGAATGACTTTATGACATTTGCTGGTAAATGGACAGAACTGGAGACTATCATGCTAAATGAAATAAGCCAGTTCCCAAAAGCCAAAAGTTGAGGGGCTGGGGTTGTGGCTCTGTGGTAGAGCACTTGCCTAGCGTGTATGAGACACTCAGTTCGGATAAAATAAAGGTCTATCAACATTTAAAAAATACTTTAAAAAAAAACAGAAGGTTTTATCTGATATGTAGAAGCTAATCCAAAATAAGGGAGGGGATTTAAAAAATAATAGAAGAAAGATCAGTGGAATAGACAAAAAGAGAATGAAGGGAAGGGAGAGGGGAGATAGGGAAAGACAAAGGAATGAATCTGACATAACATTCCTGTATACCTATATGAATATACTACAGTGAATCTCACCATCATATACATCCACAAGACACTAATTTTAAAAATAATAACCATAAGAAAATAGCAAAAGATTAGTAGAGTAGAGGGAAGGGAACAGAGGGAAGGAGCAGGAGAGGGGAAGAGGATGCATTGGGGACTGAATTAGAATAAATGGTATTTCATGCTTTTATAATTATGTCAAAATAAATTCCACTGTCAATGTATAACAAAAATAAAATAGAATAAAAGAAAAGGCCTGAGAGAGCTCATTCTCCCCTTCACCAAGTAAGGCTGCAGCAAGATGTACCCTGTATGAAGAACAGAGACTTCACTAGACATTAAATCTGCTGGTGTGTGACCTTGGATTCCAGACTCCAGAACTGTGAGCAACAAATTTCTGTTGTTCATAAGCCATCCAGTTTGTGGTATCTGTTGTAGCAGCACGAACAGACTAAGACAGAGCAAGAACCCATTTATTTCAGACCAGCATGCTAGCCCACCTTGGCCTTGGACAATTGGTTAAAATTTTTGCTGATTTCCTCTTACTTGTGTAGGGTACTTGTTCTTTCCCCACTAGTTGAGACAGTTCATGTGCAATGGACTTGTCACTTGGAAATGTATTTTTCCTTGTGACTTCAACTTGCTGATGAGCTCAAAAGAGTTAAGACTATGGAGCTTATCTGACTTTCTCCTGTTAGGGTGATTGGGAGTGGTACGTTTTCTGGTGAAAGTGGATGCTGAAAACTTACTTTTGTTTTGAATAAACACATGTTACTTGTTTAGTTTCTCAGGCTCTGAAGACCCACAAGTGACTTTAGAACTGCATTCAAGAAGTCATGTCCTGAATCATTACCCAAGAAAGCTATTCTTGTCACAGTGTTCAATACAGATCCTCTTAATTCAGGACCTCACTTTCCCAGTGAAAATTATTAAAAAATAGATCTCTTAACCATCAAAACAGTTATTGAAGAAGAATAAAAATCATAAATGCTTCTCAACTTTGATGGGATTACGTCCTTATCAATCCACAATAAGTTGAAAGTACCTTCAGAGGGAAATGCATTAGTGCACCTAACCTATCAAACATCCCAGCTTAGCCTTTAAACATGCTCAGAACACTTATTTAGTCACTAGTTGGGTAAAACCATCTAACACAAGGCCTGTTTCATAACAAACTGTTGAATAGCTCATGTAATGTATCCAATACCTGTATTCAGAAGTGCTGGCGGCACAGTTCACTGTAGAGGATTTAGTACTCAGCTTACGTGGCAGACTGGAGCTGCCGCTGACGCCTACGATCAGCACCACAGGACAGGGTCATGTCATGTATCACTAGCCTCAGGAAAGATCAAAAGTCAAAAGTCAAGGTTCTATTTCTATTGAATGCATATTGCTTTTACACAATCATAAAGTAAAAAAAAAAAATTAACAGTTCAAGACCATCCATATATTTCCACTGTGGTCTTTAAAAGTAATCTTCATATTGGCCAAATTATATTGTTACCTTGTGTTCATGTACAAATATGCAACCACAAATCCCAACATTATGCAGAATTATAGTAGGAATAAAAATATGAAAATAAATAAAATTAATCTACAACTCTACAAGGATCTTATAATCCTAGTTAATATTCAAGAGATACAACACAACATTCAGTAAAATATGAATTTAGCCAGGAATCTAAAAAGAGATCAGATTCTTAACATATTTCTGTAAGAATTCCCATTTAAGTTAGTCTCATAATATGGGACCTGAGGGTTCACAGTAGCATGACTTCAAACTAGATTTGTTGTTAGTTCTCCTTGAGAGAATAGCTTGTTTTACAATGATCCCGCAGAGTTCTGAGTTTTATACTTCTGACATTTAAAACTGTACTAATATTCATTATTACTACATATTTGTGATAGATATGTTTTCTATACTTTTCTGTAGAGTCTTAAGTAACAAACACTACCTTGTCACATTATAATTTTATTTATTTATTCAACCAAAAATACAACTGAGTACCTACTCTAACTCATAAAAATACTAAGTAAGAAGACAGCCCATATCCCCAAGGAATTGGCAATCTCTGTGAGACATAGATCAAGGTAGTAAATACTCAGTAGTTCTAATACTCAGTAGTAACAATGGACCAATAGAAAATTGGATTAATATGAGATGGGAATGTTAGAATGACCAAAACATAAAAAAAATACTTAACTCTAGGCAACCTTAATGTTTTGGTCAGATTTTTCATCACCGTGACTAAAAGACCTGACAAGGATAATATAGAGGTAGAAAAGTTTATTTTGGCTCATGGTTTCAGGGGTTCAGTCCATAGATGGCCAACTCCATTGCTCTGGGCCAGGTCAGGCAGAACATCATGGCAGAGGGTGTGGCAGAGGAAAGCAGCTCAGGACATTGCAATCAGAAAGCAGAGAGAGAACTCAGCTCACCAAGAATAAAATATTAAACCCAAAGGCACAGCCCACTGACCTACTTCCTCCAGCCACACCCTAGCTGCTTACAGTGACCACCCAGTAAATCCCAATGAGTGGATTAATGCACTGATTAGGTTTAGGATCTCATAGACCAATCATTTCACCTCTGGAAATTCTTGCATTATCTCACACATGAGCTTTCCAGGACACCTCAGATCTAAACCATAACACTTAGCAAGGCAAACACATTATATGTTGCAATGTACATTTTATAGGAGAACTTTCTGTTGTAGCTCAAAAAATGAGACGTTTCACTTCATTATTATAGAAGCACATAAAGATTTACATGCTAAGAATAAGGATTAAAATGCATATGTAGCAATCCAAATGACTGTAGTCAAAGAACATTAAATTTAGGAATTATCATGAATAAATGAATAATAGTTAAGGAGCAGGGAAGAGCAGTCAAGGTGCTAAACACAATATAAATGTATTAAACTAAAAATGTTACTTCGTTGAGCCACAAATGCAAATTTCACAAACAATGACAGTAATTGGCAAATGTGCAGCAACAGAAATAATCATAAGGGATTATAGGATGTCATGAAATAAGTTCAGGATTTATTTAGGACACTAAATAAATAAATCCAAAAGTCCTTTGATTTGAAAGGCAGCATAAATCTCAAGAGTGACTAGAATTTCAAAACCTTTAAGAAAACTAGAATTAAAAAATCATCTAACTGAGGCATATTCTGCTGAGAAGCACCACAAAGAAAATAGGAGCTTTGTGTTTGCATGAGACAAGCCAAATTAGCTCTGCTAGCCTTCCAATATTCACCAAGTTAATTCCTGAGGGGCTACAAGAAAGCATACACTATAGGAACTAGAAAACATAAAATATAAAATTGCAAAATAAAACTGTCCTGAAATGACTTTTAATTTGTCTTTGTTTGCCCTAATTAGAGAAATAAAAACTTCCAGCTCTGCTTTGGCATAGACTCCAGATATATCAAATCCTGTGATATTCAGTCATTATCTCTAATTTAGAAACACCTAGTGTTAAAATTGTACATTTAAAAAAACGAACTTAAATATATGGACCGATTGTTTGTAATTTCCCCTCCGAGACAGTATCTGTAGAGTTCCCAGAAGCAAAAGACGTCCATAAAATGTAGCCAATAGAAACCAAATGATGTCTGCACTGAAATTCCCATGAGGGTCAGAGGTCTCAAGTTCTCTCTGCATAAAATATATGAGTCCAGGCATTCTCCTGATCACAACTTTCAGACAGAATAGTGCTTTCTTTCCATCACCTTAAGGTGGATTTTAAGAACTCAGAAGAAGTCAGCAGCATTGGTCAGGAGTGCGTCGGATCATACTGTCCTATCTGCAAACCTAGTGGAGTCAAGTTGAAGTGAGAGGCCGGGATGGAAGGTTGGCAGCCTGACAGAGAACAATCTAACACTCATTCCCCAGCACTTACTGGACACCTCCACCAGGCATTCTTCTAGGTGTTTGTAACATATCAACGAACAAAACCGAGATGCCTGCTTTTGATTATGCCTGCATTCTATAAGAAACATGCCCATATGTTCCAAACACTAAGTGAAAAGGGTTCGGCTGTGACAATAAGTAACATGTCACTTTTATTATGCACTCTACGTTCTTCCTCTTAAAGCCCTGTAGGTATCAGGACAATGCACATTGTAGAATGTTTAAACACAGAACTTAGCCTTATAGCAACATCAGGTTGGACATAAAGTTAGTTACTGAAGTCAGCAAACAAGTGACAAAAAACTACAAAGAGAATCTTCAGTTTTTAAAAATAAAATACCCCTGTTTCCTTTGGCTTGCCAAGTATGTGAATTTCTCTCTGATTCCATTGTAATGATGAAAAATAATCATATATGGCAACGAGAAATGCAAATCAAGACATTCTTAGGACATTGGAAACATCTTGCACCATTAAGGAAGAAGAACATGGTGTGTGCAAAAGAAATCTCCAACTCATGACTGAAGGCAGTTGGTTCTGCAATAACAAGATGGTATTATAACTATGAAGGTAACCTCATAGCAACCTCATAGTTGAGAGGGTAACCTCCTGAATAGATTGATCATGTCTGTCAAAATTCAGCAAAGAAAAATGGCAATTCAATTCAGAAGGTTGTTATGGGCCCTTGAGTCTTTACCAAGCGTTCCTGCCTATGGTTTTGCAAACGACCAGGCGTTCTCAGCAGAAAACCTGGTGCACACAGCACCAGAGAGCAGGCTCTTGATCAATTTGTTGAACTGATCTGAACCTTCTGATTAAGATTAACATTGTGGATTGAAAAAGTCCAGAGAGAGCAATAGAATGAAAATACAAACAGAAACTTTTAACTCATCTCTGATTCTGGGAAAATAAGTTTAGATCACTCAAGTTCATATTTTTATGATTGTCATAATTTGTGCACAATGAGGGGAAAATTATACCCTGTGTAGAGTCTACTTTAAGCCAGAGACCCTAGAGAATTGAATTGCTCTCAAATAATTTTTTACACACTCTAAATATAATAAATTATTTTCAGTTATTGAGTTCCACCTAAAACTCAAAATATACTCAAGATTTCCTTTCCCTGAAATAGGGATGACATAAAAGAAAGTTTTAAATGCAAAGGAGTTTGGAAAGAGCACTCTGATCTCTTTCATCAAATTGAATAGGTACCCCAAAATTTATGACTACATGGTCTGTATTTAGGGTGATAGTCCACAGAAAGACTGCTCTCAATAGCAGCCATTATCTCCTCTACCTTACTTAGGTTTCAGTTCAAGGTCAGGTAAATTTTTCCCTCTTTTGTCCAAAGGTCACATGCTTTGATGAGAGTTCAAGGAATAGTCCAAGGATGGATATAATTCAGTAGTTTGTTTCCACTGAAATAAAATCTATCCATTCTTTCATATTAGTTTAGTTTGAAAATAGTTTTTAAAAATTATTAAATATGAATAAATTTAATTAATCTAATTGATCCATCCACTAACACTAACTCAGCCCATGCTAGCTCCACCACTGTTTCTCCATATAGAAGCATATACACAGAGAATGCAAGTGTTAGCTAGCATTAAAGTTAATCCAAACACCCCTGAAACACAGACTCCGAAAAAGAAAATAAATATTGATTCTCAAATGTGGAAAAGGTTGGATTTCATTTTTCCATAAGACTGTATGATTTGGTTTTGGATACTGTTGAAGCTAGCACTGGAAGCCACCAACATATTTTCCATTATAAAATAAGAAATTTTGACCTGAGTTTTGTTAGATGGCTGCCTTGAAGAAGCTGAATTATTGAAAATAGTCTTAACATAGTCTTCCATGAAGTATGCATGTTTTTATAAGTTTGCATACATTTATTTATAAGTTAACATTTTAAAAGTTTGTGTGAATGTAGTGCATCTATCTAAATATTTATGAGTGTACTTCACCAGTAAGTCGGGAGATAGTCAGGAATGAAAAGCTGTAAGAAACACTCTAAATCCAGTGAATAGATTCAAATGTCGAATTTAAAAAAGAAGGCACGAACTCGATATCCTAATTCTTGACTGCATGTCAACCATCTTTTGGTTCAGGTCACCATTTACAATTAAAGAGAACATTCAACATTAATAACCTTATGAATCATACCAAAGGTTACAGCCTATTAGGAAATAGGCCAATATACAGAAAGAAGTGGATCTACAAGGAATGGGAGAGCCTTTAAATTCTTGGCAAGGCTTAATGTGGGCTAATTCTTAGTTCTGGTACCTAATTATTTAGGCTTCTTGTGCCATCAGCTGGATTAGAGAGGAAACTCCCTGGGCTTTTCTTTACTAAAAGATCAACTAGTCTCATAGTTACCTGATTGGAAGGACGTCAGGGAAGGACAAACAGAAGGAAGGCTTTTTATGCCTTTGTATTCTAAATGAAAAGCGAGGACCACAAATCTGTCTGCATGATTACATGCTCCCTTCCGTGTCTGTGATGATGGCTTGGAGGCAAGAGGTCTCAGCCCCTAGATTTTCTCTCTGTTTGATTATTTGTGACATTTTGACTAAAGAATATGCTTCCCTAACAGTGGATGGATATTCCTTAAGAAACATGATCTCTTGACTTTTTTCTGTCATTTTTCTGTTTCAATAAATGAGGGGCAAAGACGAACACAGTGAAAACAATACCAAAGTTATATTCTTGGGAGCATAGAAGAAGGCACAGATGAACAATTTCCAGGGAAGCATTTAGATGAGGCTTAATGTGCATTTCCAGTGTCTCTGATTCTTGCTTATACTTTGAAATACATAAATATATCTGGCTGGTGAGGTCAGTAATTTCCACATATCTTGAAGTCTACTATTTTTTTTTCTGTCCTCTTAATCTTTTATTTTTTAATTTTTAAGTTGTATATTGACACAATAGCTTTATTTTATTTATTTATTTTCTTGTGGTGCTGAGGATCAAATCCAGGGCCTCACGCAAGCTAGGCAAGTGCTCTACCATTGAGCCACAACCCCAGCCTCTCCTCTTAATCTTGAAGTCATGGAAATGTAGCTGGTTTCTTATTTAATTACAATTCCCTTTCAAGTAAATCCTGTCCTTAGAAACTTGAACTAAGGAGTTTATCACAGTAAAATATTGAATTTTTCTTTTCCTTTTTCAATTCTGAAAAAATGCAATCATATTAAACAGTTTCTTTTTTAATTTAAATTACATTTACTTTTAACTAATTAGTGAAAATATAAAATTGTACATATTAATGGAGTAATATAGGATATTTTGATTCACATAAATGTTGTATAATGTCTAAATCAAGTAAATATATCTATCTCCTCTAAATACCACTTGTTTATGATGAAAACTTTCAAAATCCTTCTTTTTGAAATGTACATTATTATAATCTCTAAGGAGTTTATCTTTTTAAAAAATCCATAAATTATAGTTTTACTTTAATATCAAAATAATATTCTATAAGCATAGCATCTAATATAGTTATTACCACTGTATATTCTCTTTTTTGTTTTATAAATTCATGTTTTCATAGTGTAATTATATGCATAAAATATTGTACCACTTTCTTCTCATAGGAGATTATGGGCTATTGCTACTTCTCACATTTATAATTTTTACTAGAAGAATATTATTTTTCTAATTTACGTAAGTATTTTTTCACTTTGGACATGTATGTTACCATAAAATGTTTAATTTATTTATTTTTTTTTTTTTTTTTTTGTGCATTTTCTCGATACTTTCCAGATCTAGCAAGGAAGATGGCAGCAAAAAGAAGTCAACATCTTCTGGATATATCACTCTAGCACCTCAAACTACAAATGTTTTTCTATATTCTCTAGGCGATTCATTTCAGTGTGGTTGGTGGAGCCACCTTGCCCTGGCTCTTTTCAATATTCTGGGAATGATCACCAAAATCACTGCCATACCAAAGAGTGATAAGAAGTGTAAAGAACAGGAAAAGCTGAACGGTGCACGTCCCATAAAGAATGTAGAGCGTGTAGATTGTGCTCACGCCTAAAAAAGTCCGGATGGCCCAACCAGGAAGACCCAGTCGCATGCCCTCATGTGACTCCTTGAGGCTGCAGCTGTTCACTGGTCCTGGCCTCAGAGTGAAAATCCTTGAATGTGCTGACTCAAGCCGGGTTTTCATCAGGGTGTGTTTTCACTCCTTCCTTTGGCCCGGCAAATCCCAGAGCTGGATTGAAAAGCCTTCACCACAGAATTAGCCTCTCCCAGTTTCCACCTGCCTGAACCACCATCTGCCGTGATCGCTCCCTTCTGCAAATAGTTAAGTCACGCTGTCAACACAGACCAAGACTGGAAGGAAATGTTTCAAATCAGTGGAAGTTGGAATTCTTCCCCTTTCTCTTTTCTCTAGCTTTTTCCCAGTATTTACCAGAAAAACATTTCTTCATTCCTTTGGGTACCCTACTCCCACCCAACTGTCAGAAGTCTTTTCTGTCCACTCAGTTCTCTCAACACATACTTTGTAAATTGTGCATTCTTGCATCATACTCATGTACAATAGATAACCAAAGTGCTATATAATTCTCCAAAAGAGAAATACTGATTTGCACAGCTATCAGAAATGAGTTAAGATTTTGTTTCACCAGATTCTTGGTAGCAGTGACTTTACTGAATTTTTCTTTATTTTAGTTTAGCACCAGCAAATAATCTAAGGATGCAAGATAGCCTCAAAATTCCTTCTGAAAATAATAGCAGCAATAATAAAACCCATACATCACAGAATGTTAGTTATATCCCTGGCATTTCATATGCATTATTTCATTTATCCTTAAACAACCCCAAACAATAGGTTATTGTTCTCTTCATTGAACACGAAAGGAGAGGGAGAATCCAAAAGCATAACTTGTCCATATCTGTAGCCTCAGTGAGAACAGTGGGTATGACTCCAACCTATCTTTCTGAACTTAGCTACCTCAGAGCGATCTATGCAAAGGAACTCAAAGTTCTACGGCTGTAAATGAGCACACTTCTCAC
Source organism: Sciurus vulgaris (assembly GCF_902686455.1). Lineage (NCBI taxonomy): Eukaryota > Metazoa > Chordata > Mammalia > Rodentia > Sciuridae > Sciurus > Sciurus vulgaris. Next base: position 25,433,348 of record NC_136469.1, read on the forward strand.
TCATCACTTCTCCTCAGAGTTACCTGCTCATCCTCACGTTGTTCAGATGAAATTCCAATGGCCTAAATAATGAGTTAAACTCCAGTTAATTAAACTTAACTACGCCATTTTTCCACAAACGACAAATTCAAATGCCACTTACTTCTTTCAAAAGCAGCCAGCAAATTAGTTACTTTTGATACTCTTCCAAGAATATGATGTATTCCTTTATTTATTGCCCCAATTAAGAAATGATTAATCCATTTGTTTAGTTCCTTTGGCATTTTTGTAAAACCCATAACATGCAAGTTTTAAGCCAAATTGCAAACTCTTTATGGCTCACAAAATTTTATTTGGGCAAAATGTAATTTCCTGGGGACCAAAATGAAGAAAGAACTGTGTGCTGTTTGAAGTCTTTCTGATACAGGATCTCAAATCATTTACAAAATAGCATTTTACCATTATCAGCTTCAATCAATCAGTTGCTCATTTTCCATGTGGAAAGATATCTCCATGTGGACACCTTCCTAGGCACACATCATTTTCTAACGCTGACCTGCTTAAACTGGAAGAATAGGAGACTGTAGGGGTTGTAGTGTTAATTAGCAAAGGGTTGGAACAGATAGAGCTTAAAATTCCTCACAAAGATACAAACTGAAATAGACTCTTGCTAACAATCAGACCCATATTCAGGCTTCTAGAACCCAGCTCCACCCACACAAATACACACATAGAAAGTTTTAGCTTTACTCAATAAAAACAAATATAGCCTCCATGAAAATGTTTTGACATAATTTTAATTACTTTAACGACATTCATAATAATAGTTAAATTACACAGGATGATATTTCCTTACATCCTAATATCTCTGCAATATTACACTGTTTTGGAAATCTGACTGTATTCACTACATCCTTGTTAACCTGCAAGGTTTTATTCGAAGGTCATCAGGTTTTGAACATCTTTGTTTTTGCATTTCTAAGCCTTTGCTGTTCCACATTCCAACAGAAATAATCTCTCCACTCTCTGAATCCACAAAGCATGCCAACATAACACTTTTTATAATGATGTATCACACTCTTCCTAATGTTACAGTTATTTATGTTCTCATCTCACCTCCTGTGCCAGGATGCACATGTCTTGGGGCTCATTTCTATACCCACTGGGAGTCTACATAATTCAAATAACATGGTAACAATAATGTCAACTACTAACTGGAAAATCCAAGGTTTTTTCAAAATCATAGCTTTTACTCAATATTTCCTTGTGCTCTTCAGACTTCCGATTCCACTTGAACTTTTCCTCCCTATGAACTTAAAACTGTTATGATTTAATTAACTCTTATTTTCTTGCAGGTTAAAAACTTGGCACTGAAAACAATAATAAGAAGCAGACAAATGAACCCCAATTCTGTTTCTTTTTGACATCTGATTTGCTGTATTTACACTAAAATTAGATTTTATGGAAGAGAGATTGAGAGAGAAAGAGAAAGTGCAGTGAGAGAGAAAGAGAGAGAGAGATTGATTCACACTGTCCAGAGTTATTTCCCTGAAGAGCACTGGCTTCTTTCCACTGCATGAGTAAATGCAAGGGCAAGGGGAAAAGGGATTCTTTACATCAGAGATTTAATTAAAATAGCAAGGCACAACCTGGAGCAAAATGGCAATTAAAACCCCAAGGTGCAGTCCCTACCTATTGCCCACAGCACATAATTGCTGGGTTTCAAAAGCCTCCATGGAGGCCAAACTTTTGATGTCATGCCTAGAAAACTATTGTTAGTGTTCCACAGAGACATTTCCCTTGAATTTTCTTTGTTCTGTATAATCGATTAAGATCCTATAAAGAAGAATGCAATTATGGCATTTGCTAGTAAATGGATGGAGTTGGAGAATATCATGCTAAGCAAAATAAGCCAAACCCCCCAAAAAACAAAGGAGGAATGTTTTCTCTGATATGCGGGTGCTAATTAATCATAAGGGTGGGGCCTAGGGAAGAATAGAGTTACTTTTATTAGGTAGAGGGGAGTGAAGGGAAGGGAAGGGGTATGTGGGTAGGAAGGATAGTAGAGTGAAACAGACATTTTACCTCATGTACATACATGACTGCATGACTGATATGATCCTGCAATATATACAATCAGAAAAATGAGAAATTATACTCCATTTATGTATGATTTATCAAAATGTATAAATGCATTCTACTGTCATATGCAACTAATTATAACAAATTTAAAAAATTAATAAAAAATCCTATGACCTTTTATAATCTAAAAAAAGTACAGTAACATCATCTGATATTCCATTATTCAAAATGTCTTTCAGGGAAAAAAAAAACCCTGTTGCTTTCATTTTTTTTAATATTAAAAAAAAGTTCAGGACCATTGTTACCTTCTTTAATGATAATTTTAAAAGTATCGACAGAGATGATTTTTTAAAAAAAACTCAAAACTAGCATGGACTCGATGAACTCTTGATGTTCACTGTACACCAGAATTCATTTCGTTAGAGCACTCACTACATAAGGATTATTTCCATAGCTAACTCATTCCACTCTCATTCCTCATAGTTTTTCCAAGAGTCAAACAGAAAAGAGAATTAAAAGAAAACTAAGGTACATAAAACACGTTTTTTTCAAGACTTCCAACATTTTACTGGATTCTTTTCTATTCCTTCAAGCTAGGCTAGAATATGAGCATGTAAATAGTTAATTATTAGTTTATAAACAGTTTTATTTGACTACTTTCTTTTCCAGGGGAAAATAGGCAGATGTCACTTAAGAATTGCATGTTTAAACCAAATCATTCACAGCAACTTCTACAATGGAGCAGAAAAGTTAAGAGACCTTTTTGAAACCAGGAAAAACAAGGGGCTCCTCTTGAGAATGCTGGGACTTCATCACTGTAATTATTAAAAGAATGAAAAAATGCATGAATAAAGCAAAGTTTCCAAACCCTTGGGCAGATCAACTTTAAATTAGTTCAAGAAAGATCTTGACATCTGCCTGATTGAATGATTTAAAGAAAAGTTAAATCTTTCAACTTCAAGTGGTGGCTCCCCACCTCTCCTGCCCCTTGAGATATCTTCTATTAAAAGAATCCTCTTGTCCTCTGGAGAGCTTGTGAGTTAGTGGAGTGAACCTGCCTGGGGCTCATGGTGGTATGTGATCCCCTTGTGACCAATCAGAATACTTTATCCCTGTCTTAACCACAATGTTTTTCTTTTTCTTTCTTTCTTTCTTTCTTTCTTTCTTTCTTTCTTTCTTTCTTTCTTTCTTTCTTTCTTTCTTTCTTTCTTTCTTTTCTTTCTTTCTTTCTTTCTTTCTTTCTTATCAAAATGTATACATTTTCTTTCTTATTTACTTATTTATTTATTTTGGTAGTAGTGCTGGGGATAGAACCTAGGACCTTTCACATCTATCAACCACAACAATTGAATGAATACATTTCTTCCAAAATGTCAAAGGATTTGATCAGATTTGATATACACTTGCTGTGAGAGAAAGACTCTCCATTTTGATCCAAATTCTAAAGGCTGTACTACTAGGACTTCCTTTCCAACTGAGAAGCTGCCTCCCTGAAAATTAAACCAAGAGGAAAATGGGGTGATGGAGAGAAAAACAAAGCCCCGTGACCATCCTTTGAAAACCTGAATGTACCTCTACCTGAAAGTAGCTCCATCCCCGGATGGATGACTATATAAGTCAAAAAATTCTCCATATTTTACTCACAGTAATTTGAACTCGAGTTACCACCAATAGATTCCTAACTGATAAAACTGTGGTGTTATTTTCTAAGTTCATGCCAGCTGCTTCTGACTTTGAGGAAACTATTAAGTAATGAAGCAAGACTAAATGAATGGTCAGAATCACCGAGGCTGTCTCAGCTTTCTTCTCAACAATACTCAAAGACTAGGAGAAAAATCAATACTTAATTACACTGTCAAAGTAACTATGGTTTTCTATACATAGACATTTAGTTAAGTTCATGCAAATTCTTTCCATATCATGAAATGTTAGAATTTAAAAAGGACCTTGGGGGTGCCTTTTCTTCTATCCTCATTTTGGAAATAAGGAATCTGAAGTCGTCTGACCATAATAAGTGAATGGTCCAAAATTCATATAGTTAGTTATTGACAATATTCAAATGAAACCAAAGTCTGCATCTAAAATTTACCAGAAATTATAAAATCGTTCTTATTACAGTATTCACATGATAGAAAGATGAAGGGACTCAAGACTTTACTAAGTATGACATTATCATTTAAAAACTAGGAAATTAGCTTTGTAAGGCACACAGGAGACTGTTTATCCACTGAAGTGTCCATCATTCTTCTTAAATAAGAATTAGCCCAAATATCTTTAAATATGCATAATAAAATGATAAATTACCTGAAATGATCTCTCTGTAATGCTTTTCTTTATAAACAACTATCAGATAGAAAGGGTAAAAATCATTACATCTTAATGGGAATTAGTAAATTCTATTAAATATAAAGAGCAAACTATAATCTGAGTAAAACAATGCTTACTGAAAAGATTTTTTTCATTAAAATAAGGATGGCTCATGGTTCTCCCGCTGAGCTGATAGGCTAGACCTAACAACAGCTCAAGTCCAAGGGCTTGGAGAAGTCTAACATTCAAACAACCTTTCTGACCAAGTTATTAGATGCACACTTGTTGGATCAGCAGATTTTTTTTTTAAATCCCTATCCTTATTCCAAGTTTTTATAAAGTAGAGGACTCCCTTTACTGCTTCAATAGGCACAATTACTAGAAAATGTATACGAGGTATTTGTGGAGTTTTAAACAAACTAACTTTCAGCCAAGAAATCCAGCTAAACCAAACAAGAATCAAATATTTTCCTTTAGAATTATTGCCTAATGACATAAAGTAAACTTGTAGCCCTAGAAAGTAAATCAACAAAGAAATTAGTTATACCCAACCTGGACCCTAGCAGATGAAGGGTCAATGAAATAAGCAGAATTTAAATAGCAAATTGAATATTAATTTAAAAGCATCTCTCTTCAGCAGTTTTATTTTTAAATATTATTTTAAACTATTAAAAATTAGTTAATATTGATTAATACTTTGTTACAATATATTTCTAGTGAGATCAAATAAGCTACTCTTTTTGTTTCACATTTGCAAAAAGTGAATACAATTTCAATATGAAAGGTCATAGTAAATTCTTAACACATTTCTAGCGGACAGTCATTGAAGAATGAGTAAAATAGTGGACATATTGCTGATAGAATTATGATTTTTTTCCAAAGCAATCAGACCATTTTTTTTTTAATCAGTGAACTGTTCGTTTATAGCTTATAATGGTTAATCAGCATTGTTAAATGGGACAGATTAAGCTCCTTCCAATGGTATCTTTTTCTTAAGTTCTGGCAAGTACACTCCTTAACAGACAGACAGACACCAACTCTGTTCCCAGAAATCTGCCTGTTCTCCACCCCTGCTCAGCTTCCTCTGTCATAATAATGAATCATCTTGTTGCCCTAGTTCTTATCTGGCCTTCTTTGCCTGGAACTCCCAGGAAGTTTACAAATACTCTTCATACCTTCAAAATACAGAGATTTTCCATACACTGAAACCACTAACTGTCTCCTTAGAGAATGATAAAATCATTTCATCTAGTGACTGCTCTACTCACCAGGCTGCTGGGGAAAAGTTGGCAAGTGGCTATTTGACTGTACCCATGAAGATTCTTCTCGCTGGTTTTGACCTTTCATCTTCCTATACGGAGCTACATGCAGCATATAATCTAACTGCTTTTTACATGCTGCCTCTAGGTCCCTGCTTCTAGGAAAATTATCTGGCTCATTCTGCTCTGAAGGATTTTGCTGTAGCCCATGAAGTCCTGAAGACCTTGGGGGATTTAGGGTCAGATAGACTGGGAGAAGTTCTTACACTGCACTGCATGAAACTAGGATATTCCAAAGGGGGGAGATTTTCAATAAAAGTTTTTAAAGAGACCACACACTTTTCCCTCATTGGCAAATGCCACTCTAAATCAGAGAACTAAAAAATTAAGGCTCACGGGGTCCCAAGGACTCCTCTTCAGCGTCAACATACCCATGGTATTGTTTTGCTGCTGTCCCTCTCTCTTTTATTTTTTTAAGAGTAAGTTTGCCTACACAATGTAGTTTTAAAGTGCAAATAAATACAAGATCTAGTCACTGTTTGGATTCGGTGTTTTCACTTGGATCCAGTGCCTTACAGATTATGACATGCAGCACACAGAAAATGGGATTAGAAAAGGTGTTGTGGCCATAGGGTTGTCCTCGGGCTGTAGAAGGCAGGGAAAACCCTTCATTATTCTTCCCCTCAGACTGAGGAAGCTCATGATAGCTATGTGTCACCTCTAATGTCATCGTCTCCCTCTCAGGCTTTGTCTCCCTGTCTCCCTCTTCGCTTCACTGTCTCCCCCGCCCCCCACCCCTCCTCCTCCCTCTCCATGGCTCCCAGGACCAAAGAAAGTCAGAAGAGCCTAAGACTGGATCCACCATTCCCTAATGAATTAATAACGGTGCCCAGCCCAACACAAGTCAGAAAGGACCTTTCAATTCCAAATAGAGTGTTAGGAATCGTTAATAAGATGTACATTAAATGTTAAAGAATAGGGTTTTATTGTTGTCATTCTTATGAAGACTGTAAACATATTTAATTTTTAAGGATGGTTTAATAATTTTACATAAATCAATGCTAATGTTAGCTCATTTTCAAAAATATAGTTAGAAAGTTACAATGGTAATAGAAAAAGAAACCACTGTTTCTATCCAAACAAATTTAGGGCAGAAGACTATCAATACAGCTATGGTATAGCAGAATTCCTGAGAGTTCATTTTTTTTCTATTACATAGACTTAAAAAAAAAATAAATGTTATTGTTTGAAATCATAATCAAATCTCCTAAAGTAAGAAGTGGTCATTTAGCTTTTATCTAAAAATCCAGATAACAGCTCTCTTTTGATTAAGTTAAATAACATTATCTTCTTTTATAATCATTTTTTATTGCAGTTCTTCTAGATATTCAAACTGTAGGTTACTGGGAAAGACAGAGAATAAGTGCAAAAGCACTAAGAATAATTTTATAAATGTATCTGATTCCCCATCAGAGACTGATAAGAGACTCTCGGTTCAACTATGTGGTGAGACTTCCTGTCCTGCCTTGACAGACCCCCCACCTGAATGTACAAGGTCCCTATTTCCAGTAAACAAAAGATGCCATACCACATAGACTGGGACTCACCAAAAAGAAGACTCTTGAGGCAATGGGACTTGACAAAAGTATTCGGCAAGTGATCATATTCATCAAACATCATTTTAACTTCTTTTTTGAAGCTCTAGTCTTAGATGATTGGATTTGGAAGACAAGAGTATGTGTGAAGCAATTCCGAGAAGGGCAAGCTAAGAAGAAAACAAAGAGCTCAGGCAGTTCTCAAACACACACACAAAGCACAACAGTTCATTCTGGACATTCTTTTGCCCGTTTACTATGTCAATGGGAAAAAATAGTAAAGAAGTATATCGAGGCTGGGAGATAGCTCAGCTGGTAGAGTGCTTGCCTTGCAAGCACAAGGCCCTGAGTTCGATCCCCGGTACTGCAATAAAAAAAAAGAAGTATATTCAAGTGGTCAATCATATCTTTGAAATGATTTTATTAATCATCTAAGAAATGTAGAAACATTAAATATTAAACACTCTACTTGTCAAAATAAACATTGCTTTATAATGCTGTGATAAACATTTTACACAATTGAATTAATATAAGTCTTCTCAATTTTATTCCTTAAGTTTTTTTCTTTGGCAATGTGGGGAATTGGAACCAGGAGCCTCGTGCATGCTAGCAAGTGCTACACCCCCTGTGCCCATTTCTAAGGTTCAAAAAAGTGAAATGTATTGAAGTCTATTAATACCACCATTTAATTAGATTATGTAAAAAGAGAAAACAGGTCCACATTTCGTTTCCAAGGTATCTGTTAATTGATTTTGAACTCGAAGTTGGGGGGAAGATTCTAGGTAATTCTGAAATATAAAGCAGCATGCATTCATTCATTAGTTATAATTTTGAGAGAAAAGGTATTATTTAAATGAAATGTGCACACACCCCCAAACTCAGCAATCTGTCTGAATATGTGTGCTCACAGATCCATAAAGGAATATGTACAGGGATGTTCATGAAACATTGCCCGTGGTCCCAAGTAGAAGAGGAAACCCAGTTTCCATCTCTAGGAAGTGGTGAAAAATCATATGAACACACAATAAAGCAAAAAGTTGGCTCAGAGCTCCAATCAGATTTATATTCACTGAGCAATCAAGAAAGTGCCCAACCCCGATGCTTCATTTTTTAAAAGTAAGAATCTAAGCGATATATATATATGTAGATATATATATATGTAGATATATAGATAGATAGATATGTCACAAGATCACTTATTTACATTTTAAATTTTATTTATATTTTTTAAAGACTAGGATCAGTAGGAGACTATTTCATAAGTGTTTCCCTCCCACAGAAAATTTAAACAGAAAAGACAAAATGGCATTAATAAGCTTTCATGTACTTATTACCATTAACATTTATTTGAAAGTCAAATAATACTACATATTTTTCAAGAGTGTGTGTCTACACAGAAAGCACTTTTTGTATAGACATAAGTTTAAGTCCATATGCGTATTACATGTACGTGCGATTTTATAAATAGATCATGAGAGTTCAGAGCAAGGCCAAAGGCTGTAGTTCAATGGTAGAGCATGTGCTTAGCCTGGGCAAGGTCCTGAGTTCCATCCCCAGCACCTGAAAACTAGAAAAATGTCTATAGGGCAAGAGAATGAGAGTGGAACTTAGGAATCAAGTGGGGAAATAAGATAAACAAAGAGGAGTTTGCAAGAGCCAATCTAAGACATAGTGGACTATGAATGAGGGACATGACTGATTCAATTCTGTGTGTTTGACCAAAAAAAGAAGGAATGAGAACTTTGAAGCCATAGTTATTGATGTTTGAGAAAACATTCATGGACATTTCCAGCCAAATCTAAAGGTAAGAGTCATGGGAAGAAAATCACATTAAGAAGACATAGCAAGAAATCCTAGATTGGTGGTATCCTTGAACTTTAATATTTAGTACAGTTAGTAAAATTTAAGAATCTATATAGAAAGTTTGCATTTCAAAAATTGATTTATGGGTCTCATGACATTTAAACACAGGGGACAAAAAGTAAGTTGCAATGAGAAAAAGCCATCTGAACAGTTCACTGTGGAACAGTGCTGACATGGCACATTATCACACAACCAGGATTCTCACCAAGGCAGTTAGATCAGGCAACCATTTCATTAGTTTGCTCCATGTGTACAGTGACTGAGAGGCTGAAACACACACACACACACACACACACACACACACACACACACACACACACACACACACACTTTCCTCTTGTTTCCTTTGAATAAATTCTATCTCAATGACCTAGTGTTTCATATAAAAATTAACAGGGTATGATCTAAATGAAGATCATGTCATATCCCCAGTTCATTGTCTATGGACCGTAGTTGAATTGTACATTATCTAATAACAGTTTGCAGGATCCTGTAAAAGGTGAACTATTTTGTTAAAGACAGAGAATCAAAGCCATACTAAATGATCCATATAGTTACTTAACCAAATGCTAAAAGTAAACAAGAGAATCTCTATTGACTTTTATCATTATAGTACCTCTGAACATAATTTATTGTTATTTCAGCTTCCATTGAAAATAGTTGTGCATTGATTATATAATTATAGTTATAGAGCTCATACACTACATTATGTAGATAACAGAAGAAGAATTTTAAAATGGATTGACCTGAGTCTTCATTGTTAAGGAAGTTGGATTAAATAATAAATAGTATGGAATGTACTAATTTGTTTTTTCAGCAAATATGTTAACATTGTCCCCTTTTAAATTCATTATTTCTACCCATCTAACCATTATTTTTAACACTGACTTCACGAAATCGTGTTGGAAATGTATCAAAACCATGCAGAAGTCATTAATTAGAAATAAAGCTAATTCTCATAACATAAAACAACAACTCATTTGAGGGATAATCCAAGTCCATCAACCATGTGATCACTTCAACATCATTAAGAAATGACTGAACTGAGAATTATACCCTAATTTATACATAAGAAGTTACAGAAATCAACCAATGTGAAATAGAATTAACCAACAAATCAATATCCCCCAAACCCTCACTCTAAGCTAGTTATGGAGGCTAAGAAACATTACACAACAAAACACGCTGACTAAAAATTCTTCAAGAGACATAAACTGCAAAATGTATATTTTTAGGAAATGAAGGCAAAATTTAGGTACCCATTCATTGACCCTGCACACATACACACAAAAAAATAGTAAGTAACAGTAGTTCATCTCATCATCTCAGTTTGTTAGGCTAGAATTATAAATCAAATTATCATATTCATGAGTGGTTCTAAAGACATATTTTATAGCTTTGCACTTATGCAGATGAAACCAGACTTAGGCGAATTAAGAAATTTTCTTCCTACTGTCTAACATACATTCCCTGTTTGGACACTGTCTACAAATGTCAAGGAAGAAAAATCTAAAGATATATTACATGTTACCTATTTTTTAAGATTATAAAAATTATGCACAGACCAACCACATCCCCAGATAGTTAAATGGTCACACCAGAGAGCTTATCTGAAATTTCTACAACAAATGGCCACCTTAAAAGTTTCAGAAAATACTGAGAAGTATTGAAAAATTTTGTTGGGTTTTTTCCCCCCTCTTCCTTTTGCAACAGAATGAGGGAATGAAGCATTTTTCTTGGACACTGAGTATAATTATAACTAATCATCTTCTTCTCCTTGGAGCAACATTCGTTGACGTTCCTTCATTTTAGGGTGGCTGGCTGACACAATTCAAATATAATTACTCTTCTTGCATGATAAACTCCAGCACCGTGAGCAAATACAGTATGTCTCATTGTCAAGTATGGCTAGACAGCAGCAGTGTAATATAGACCTTTCAAGCCCTGGTGTAGCCCCCTGCCTTTGAAATCTGTGCGAGATGACAAAACTGACTTTCATTTCCCTTGGACTTTCTCAAGGTATCCTTATTAAGAAAAAAAAAAAAGCCTAAAACCCATAAATTTAATCTACTGCCTGCCAATCACAATGGTTTCTGCTGTCAGACACTCATGATACATAACCACAAAATTTAAATGTTATTGTTTCATACAAGAAGAAAATGTTGCTCATGACTACCCCAAACAGTCATGTGACAATTCACCGCAGTTTCTTTGTTTGCTTCCTCCATCACTGAATAATAGCAAGTGCTGGAAACATGTAACCCATGGTCCAAATGCGGAAGAAGCCACACAATAATAATCTCTACAGTAGAGCATTTTTTCCTAGCTATCTTGCAAGAGACAATTTCACCTTGAGTGAAAGTTTGTCTCCTGCCATGTAGTTCATTTTTTACTAATTGTGAGACTTAATTCATTCTCAAATGACTTCTAATTTAAAGAAAATAAACTTATAATTAAATAAACTTATAACTGGAACACAATTATAACCACCTTTGGAGAAAGAAATAGTGAAATAATTATAATAACATTACATAATTGTGAGTGTTGAGTTTGGGGAAGAAACAAAGGCTTTAAACTTAAATTGAAAATATTCATCATGGCCTACCAGCCCTCAGCCCCCAAAAGCAATATTTTCATTAACATGGTAAACTCCATAGCTTTACTACCCACGTTCTGATTGGTGGCTTTAAAAAAAAAAAAAAAAACATATTCCTATCAATGGCCACAAACATAAAATGATGCCACTTTTTGCCTCATTAAATTGTAATGAATTTTTTTTAAATGTGACTTTTGCCTGTTATTTTCTGGGACAGTGTTTTTACACTGGGTCTTCCAATCTAGATGTTTCTGTTCTCACTTCTGTTTTATGTTCATTAGCGGTGAATGGACTTAGCAGATAAAGAATCTGAAGCTGGCAATGGGAATGTACAGTTGCTTAGTGGGGAAGCACACTGGCTCAGTCCATCAGCCAGACTCAGTTCTTCATGAGAGGAAACAACTGAAATCGAGATAAAGTGATACCAAATTGGAAACAAAACCCCAATTTGATCTACAGAAACCAGCAAACCCTCAACAATTTTGCTTCCAAGATAGGCAGAAGTTTACTACACACTTCAGCTGGGGAAAGGAGTGCCCTTAGTTACTCAGAAGTGACAAAATATCTGCAGTTAGCAGTACTGGAAGGAAACAGTTATATAAAATAAAATGCAATCTTTGACCACTTTTGTTTGCAAACCCTAACTGACTTGTGGTCAGAGAATTATCTGCTGCAATAGATGTGTAGAGTCAAAACAAAGAAACAACAAAGCCCACAAGAGGAAGTGATAACTTAGAAAACTCAAATTAAACCCTGCTGCAGATAGGGTCCTCCGTGGTGTACAGAGAGAACACTCATCTCCGCATATAACAAGCATCTTCTATTAGGTGAAATCTGAGCAAAGCATTCTTTTGTTTTCCATGGGACACTAACCATGCTAGCAAATGGTTCTGCAGTCACACCAAAACACCTCAGTGGCTTCCTTTTGTTGCACGGAGTCTCGCACCAGAGCCTTTTAAATGACAGGCCTATTTCAACTTACCTTCTCCTTGCCCTAGAAAACAGAAGTCCACCACTCTGAAAATCATGCTCACCACTGTCCTGATTTAGGACATTCACCTGAACCATAATATTTATCTCTTGGATACAAATACAGTTGTTCAGAAATCAAAACCAAATAAATATACCAACCCAACATCGAATTACAAGACACACTTGCTTTAACATTCTCCTTCAGAGGTTAGCCAAAGGAATAAGAAAGAGACTTTCTGTGAAGCTGTGATCAAACCCCTTTACGGGTTCCTCATTATCACAGCGCACTCAATCATCTCTCTGCTGCCCACGTAGCTTAGTCCTAAACCGTAATAAGCCCTGGCTTCACTCCACTGACCTACTATCATAAAAACTCTTAAATTCAGCAGTTTGAACTAAAGTGAACCAGTTATATAAATGCAGTCCAAGTCCAAAAATAAAATAAAAACAAACAAAACAAGGACAGGTGGCTGAGAGATTTGCATTTGGCTTGCCATCTTGCTTCTACTCAAAGACTGAGAATTCTTCGCCTTGAGTATTTAAATATGCATCAGCTCAGAAGAAGTTACACAATGTTTCCATCAGCAGAAGATGTGGCACTTAGAGAAAGCATCAGGAAAATAAAAACTACAGACAAAATAGGGTGTATTTGCATATTTCACTTGAAATTAGGCTATGTTGCAGCATATTGGAAACTCATATGCATTGGATGTCAGCTGAGTTACTTTTCTTTCCCCCCAAGGTGACATTGGTGCTTGTCTTACCAAATATGATGCAACTGACAAGTGTTTTCATGTAAGGAAGATATATGCCTCCCATCACCTTGTCAAGCTGAGTGAAGGCAAACTCCAGCACATCCTTTCACAAGTGATTAGGTGGTCGGAGTCATTAAAAGTCATAAAGTTAGACTGCAGCAGTGTGCTGTGCATACATATGAACTCATCCGAAGCTGTCCCCCTTGAAGCAGGTGATAGCTCTCAACTTTGCCTCTGACCGAGTCATAAATTCCTGGCTGAGCTTCCTTTCTCTTAGCATACCTTTGAAATGATACTGAACCGTAAATGCTGCTTTGGCCAGTCTCATTGTCTCCTGTTTCCCCAGCCAAACCTCCAACCACTGGAGGTTCGAACATCTGATTTGGGTTCAGTAATACAAAGTAAACAACCAGATTGGCATGGCTTTCTCTTCCACAGCACTTTTTCAAATTAATTTCAAAGTACTTTAAAAACTCTTGTCAATCAGCCTACTTCAAATTTTCCTTAAAAGGTAACAAGAGAGGGAGTGGTGTTATTTATTCCACAAAATGAGAAAATCGAAGCGACTGCCAGGAGTCTGAACCACCATGGCTAATCAGGAGATCAGAACAAAGGTTCATTCCTTGTGTGATAGGGCCCTGCAATCTTGCCACTTTCGGCACATCGTTTCCCAGAGAATAAATCCCATTTCTAGAAATAATATGATTTTTATTATATGAGGCAGTACGAACTTGAAACCTTTAAAACATATCATTTGACCCAGAAATTGTGCTTCTAAAAATCTATCCTAAAGAGTAGAGTACATGTAAAAAAAAAAAAAAAAAAAAAAAAAATGTATGCACAAGATGTTCAATGTATCATTATTTATAATAATTAACAACTTCAAATAACCCAGATGTCCAAACAAGGGAGATTCTTAAAATTCTTTGACTAAATATTGTCAAGTCCAAAATATGTTTCAGAGGAATTTTTTAATGCTAAAGGAAATAATCATGATAAGATGTCTGTGAAAAAAAGGAAACTTAAGGATCTCAACTAAGCTAAATATGTAAATATAGAAGGAAAAAGGACTAGGAAAAAAATACAATAGAATACTAACAGTATTTACCTTTAAGTGTGGGGATTGTAGGTATTCTAATGTCCTTTCTGTTTTTATGTGTATGTATTTTTTGTATTTTCTGTATTACGTATCATTTAGTTTTATAATAAAAAGAAAAGAAAGCATTGAAGTTCCTCAGTGGATATAAAAGAAAGTATCTGCATTCCCTAAGTCTCTTGTAAATCATCTCAATGTAGACTACCGAATATTAAGTTATCTAAATGCTTTCTAAAGTGAGTCACAGCAACGTAGTAGCCATCTGTGCCTCTGAGTGTGGAAGCTGTCTCACTATGGATCTGGTGTATGGCAGATGGAATTTTGAGACACTGTACCCGAATGGATCTGGATGGACCAGAATGCCTTTCCTGCTGTCATTTCATTTCCCTAAGAAGGACCGAGAAGTTGATATAGCCAGCATGAAGAAGATGGAGTCACAGCTGGACAGAATAGCAAGCAAGGAGATAGCAGCTGCAAGACTTGAGATTCAAACTCACCAACTTAATATTGGACATCGAGCACTACAGTAAGTGAGAATGCCATCTTCCAGGCTAACCAAGCAGTTACAGATCAACTCATCTCAGCTGTCACAAAGTCCTTCAAAAGAAAAAAAAAAAAAAAAATTAACCCTCAGACAAAGATAAAAAACCAAGACTGAGATGGATGTGCCCCTGTGTTATCCCTCATATCACATCTCATATTGTTCTGAGTCCAAACCAAAACACTTACCAGGCCTATACTATTATGCTAATATGGAGAAAACAGAATGTCTAAGTACCTACCAAGTAGAACGTCATGTATAAGGGGCATGATTCTTCTCACTAAACACACAGATCTAAATTTCCCACCACCCACCATCATCATCATGTGGACTAAGTCATTTCTTGCTCGGTGCTCTGTAATTGAAATGTGTTAAACACTCAAGATTATCAAGTATATGAGTGAGAAACTTTTAGAAGAGATTAAGATAGAAGAAAAGGAAGCCAGGGATGGGGAGTGGCAGGAATCCTGAGTACTTTTGTGTTAAGCAACAACTTCACCCCAGCGTTCTTTTGGGGAGGAAGTCCTCCGGAGGCCACACCTACCCAAGGAAGCGAGGCTGATTTTCTTATACAGAATCTGCGCCTGAATGCTCTCCTACAGGAGACAGAATCAGAAGTTATTCTAAAGACTTGCTGCTCATTCTTATGTAATCTCAGAACTTGAACAAATTCTGTGAAAACAGATCATTTTAAATTTTTTTCCATTAAATAAAAGACGGTCCCTCACCACTTATTAATAAAAGTGATATGCAAATCCAGCCTATAAGAAGGTTCTTTGGGTCTGGGTCTGCTTTCTCTTCTGTTTATTCATTTTAAGTCAGAGGAATAATAAATAGTAAAATTAATAGAAGCTGGGCTTCAGGAAGAAAAAAGTAAAAACTAAAAATCTTAGATAATAAAAAAAATGAATTATCTCCCCCAAATTCAAGTGAATAATATAATTGATCATTCTGCTTAAGAATAATCAAAGCAAATACTTCATATTTTAATCTTCACACTATGTTTTTTATTTAAAAATCAACAAATATTCAAAGCACAAAAGGTGTAAAACAAAGAAAAAACATAATGAAAGAAATACATTTTTCCACACACTTCCAAGAAATAACTATTACTAGGAGTCGATTATTCCTCTTGGCTTCTTACACAACAAAATAACTTTAATGACATATATGTATTTCTCATAATTTATTTAATCATTCTCAATTGTTGGGCACAGAGGGATCTCTTTTTTTCACTATTAACTCTGCAATAAAAAACACCCTGGAATATAAATTTTCTACATATTTGTGATTTTTTTACTCTTTAGAATAAATTTGAATCCCTGAAATTATTGTGTTCAAAGAGTTTGAGCCTTTTAAGTCCTTTAAAATATATTCTGAATTGCCCTCCATAAATTTACACTCCCAAGAGCAATGTTTGTGAGAATGTCTTTAAAAATAATCCTGCTAATCTTCTCTTTGTTTTAAAATAATAGGTTAGCTATGGGAAAAGATGTAATAAAAGCTGAAATAGCATCCTATCTGTCTAGAAATTATTTATGTCTTCTCATACACTCAAAGGGAGTGAATACATTTATAGTGAGAACAATATTCACCTCAAATGACTGCATCATATCAGGCAGAAAAACATCATCGGCCACACACATCCATATTATTTTTAACCAAATAAAGCATGAGGATAGGCATGCACTTTGGAGTTTTTGCATCAGTGGCCTTCTGAGTTATTATTTGCTCTTTTCTGAATGTCTGGAAAGATCTAAGAAGGCAGAGGTATTAACAATTTTTGTGTTTATTGCATCACATACACAGAATGTATCAACCAACCTAGAGAAGACAAGATCTCAAAGGTTGAAGACGGGTCACCAGTCAGGGTGAGAGCAGACACTAATGCCCCTCAGAGCAAGACTTCTGAATGTCAAAAGGCATCAGAGTGGGGTGCCCAGATGGTAAGGATTTTATTTCACAGGAGAGGGAACTTGGAGAGAATAACAGAGGAGAAAGGAAGGGCATATCAAGACCACTTCCCAACTTCGCCCAGTCAGGAAACAAAGGCGAACTTTCCATTTTTTAGTTTCCCGATCTAAAATATCCCCCAAGTTCTGTTCTTGTTCTGGTGCCCCTCACAAAGGTGTCCAATGGAGTCGAGCTGCAGTTACTGAGAGAGAGCAATGACTGCCCTGGTGTTCCCTACTCAGTCGCCTCAGGGTTAAGCACTAACCTAGAGATCCACAGTGTTGACATTATTTCTCCCACCATCTAGAGGTCAGTGCTGCCCCTAGGTGACTGACATTTGAGTCATTCCCTAAGTCATAAAGTGAAATGGAGAGATCACAGATGCAATGAACAGGACTCTTCAGAACCTCTGAAGATCAAATACATTTTGTTAGATGGTGGTTAGTAATGAGCAGTGTAACATTCTTGACCAACCTATAAAGATCAAGATAAAACCAGGAGTTATGGCCTCAAGTGTCTCTGTGTATCTCAGAAAGGGGATTCTTTAGGGGTGCAGCCGCTGAACCCAGTACTCACATGAACATTGGGTTGACTTACAGATGAAGACCCTCTGAGGAGGAAGGCCACCATGACTAGGGTCAAAAACTCCACCACCCAACATAAAGGAGGATTTGAAGGTCTGATTGGCAAACACTGCAGCAGATGGAGCCCAGTTCTCAAGACAAACAGCAAACAGCAATGACTTTGGAGACACCACTGTTTCCTTCCACGTTCTCTGCTTGGAGAGGACACACTCTGTCCCCTAAGAGTGTCCTTTGCTTCAGCCTTACTTTACCTTCACTTACAATAAAGTTCTCTTGCATGGTTTTTGGTGTCTGGCTTTAAATTTTCTTTGGTTGGAACCAAGGTTTGGAGCCTCAGCTCCCCACACTTCTGTGACAATTTTGAGGGGATGTATAGACATGGTTTTCTTCTCCAAAGCAAAGATATGTATTGTCCTTGCTGAATCAAAGGCATTCAAATGCTAAACAAGACATTTGGATTGGTTTGGGGGCCCCTCACCATCAACAAAAGTGTTTCAAAAGAAGATACCCTGTTTACTGACTTAGGTATTATTTTCTAGAACTTCTGGGGGATGATTAAAATCTTTTAGTTGGACATTTCTACAAAGAACTACTACATATGTATTCAATTTATAATTTATTTATTGCAGTCTAAATCAGAAAACAATAGAATAGCCTAATCCTAGGACTCGAGGGATGAATAAAGAGAAGCAAGAGGACCTTTTCACCAGCGACTGTCTGAATCTCTTTTTTTCCTCCCTCTTAGTCTGCCTGATCTTGTAACTCAAGGCTAATATTCTCTTTCCAGATGGAAAACCATTCATGTTCTGTAGACAAAAAACCACCAGAAAAATCATGTGTGAGGAACCCAATCCCCAAATCCAAATCTTACAAAAGACTCAAACGGAGCTTAAAATTAAGTAAAATTGAAGCAGTCTGTAGATGGAAGATTAGCTCTTAATTGCAGTCTTTCCAAAAAGGGACATTTTCTAACACAGGTTTCCCAGCAAGACAGGTCAGTTACATTCTACCTATGTTTTATAGAAGACAATCAATTTAAATGTATTATAAAATAGAGAAAAGTAACATTTTGTCTTAGACTAACCATGATGTATTTTATTGTTACAAATGCAATCCATCCACAGAATGAGCTGTGTATAGAGACAGATGCTCTGAGTCAATCTGAAAGTTAACATTGTATCAGAAGATTTCACAAAAGCAAGTTTCCTCCCAACCCTTCTTCAATTAAATGATAGTTAGGTTCTCCTCATTGTGACCAAAATACCTGACCAGAACAACTCAGAGGAGGAAAAGTTTATTTTAGACTCATGGTCTCAGAGGTCTCAGTCATGGTCAACCGACTCCATTGCTGTGGACCCAAATTAAGGCAGAATATCATGGTAGAAGGACTCTGCAGAGGAAAGATGATCAGTTCAAGTGGTGGGGAAGACAGAGAGAAAGAGAGAGAGAGAGAGAGAGAGAAAGAGAGAGAGAGAGAGAGACAGACAGACAGAGAGAGAGAGAGAGAGAGAGAGAGAGAGAGAGAACGAACTAGGGAGGGAGGAGGAGCCAGGGGGACAAGACATAATCCCAAGAGCACATACCCCCCACCTACTTCCTCTAGTTGTGCCCCACCTGCCTATAGTTACCGCCCAGTACTCTAGTCCTTTTAAACTATTAATTCACCAAATGGATAAATCCTCTGATTGGGTTAAAGCTCTCATAATCAAATCATTTCACACCTGAACATTCCTGTTTTAAACATGGGAGCTTTTTTCAGGGTGGGCACACCTCACGTCCAAACCATAACAAATGGTGAGAGAGTGATGGTAGCAAATGGAGTCTGTTTTAAACAACAGTGACTCTAGCTCTATACCAAATAGTTAAACAATAACTCACACCACAATGTTGTCACTCCATGACTTCAATCAATTTTTTCTCCTACCCTGAGAGCTTCATTCCATTTTAACAGTATATTATAACCGACTCCAATATTTGTACTTAATCACTGTCATTTTGGAAGATTTTCTACATTTTTGGGGCAGGACCCATTTAGAAGGACCCTGAGAAGTCCATTCTCAGAGCAATCTTTTGCTATATTAAGGTCAAAGACACGCATTTCCCTGCAGTCTTCATTCTAAGGATTGCAAACTTTCTAGTTAAAGATGTTCCTTAAGAAAACAAACTATTTTTTTCTATTTTAAAAAGTGACTCGCACTCGTTTTCACACTCATAAAAAATGGTATACATTTACTATTCCAAGAAATACAGTTAATTTCATCAATAAAATCCTCTTTAAAAGTGTATGTAAGCTATCGTCACATATAGCAAGTCACTGAGTTGTCACAAATAAATAAAACGGAATTTGTTCTCCTAAGCAAAGTCAATTTTAACTGACTTCTTCAACTCTGCCTGAAAATAAAGTGTGCTATTTAAAGAGAGGTTGTGAAATTTCAGGAATGTCATACGTTGGTAAACAATTCAGAGTTACATGTGTAAAGAGGCAATTACTATTTGACTAAATGGAAAACAGGTTCTCCTACAATTATTCTTCTCTACCAAACAACTCACGGTTGAGCTTTCCTGAACTGAGGAATGCATTAGCAGGGTACTGTTCTGAATGGGGTCCCACCCCCTAATCCCTGGTTCCTGCTTACTTTTCCACATCTGGCCCACGGGTAGATACTCTGGCAACGAAATGACTGTGCATCCGCTGTGCCAAAGAAAGGGTGTGAGCTTGAAGTAGAAGCTTGGCGCTGTTGCAGAACACTATCAAAATGGCGCCCCTGATCTTCCTCCCTTGCTCCTCTTTCCCTTCCAAACTGCATTGATTCACCCTCGGCCTGAGGTCACCTCGGAGAAACAATTAGGGCAAGAAGCTTCATTTCAAGGATATTTGATAAAAAGGTCTAAAGCAACCCTTAAGTCCTAAGCCTTTACTGAGCTGCTGATTCTGGAAGTTTCTTCTGAGACAAAAGGAGGCATTGTTTACACAAAGTCCAGCCACAAACAGCACCGGCCATCTTTCTTTTGTGATTCTCTGCTCTCTTCTCTGTTGGTCTCACTGCAGCATTTCATGTGTCTTGTGGGTTTATTAGGCGAACTAAGGACATCAGCCTATTAAAGGCTTGGCATGCAAAGACGCACTCAGAGGCAGAGACTTTTTGTCATTCAGTTAAGTAGCTCAACAAGTTCTAATAAACGAATTGGCTACCGTTTGCAGGTCCTCTGGTTGTCCCCTCAGATCCCCTTGTCTAGGCCCCTGCATTTGTCCTACCCAGAATGTTAAGGACTCGGGTTCGAGTCAAGAAACCATATCCAATCCCAGCTTCGTGGCTTACCTAAAAGCTGTTATATTAAACCTGTCTTTTATTTGCTGCATTTGATGCTTTAAAATCTGGGACCTTGTTGACCCTAGAGCGACTGCCCCTCCCAGAGTTCGCCTTTCACAGACTGGTGTAGAAGCTTGAGGGTGCTTTTCAAATGCAAGTCAATCAATCCAGAGCCTATACTCCCAGCTACCACTTCTCCTGAGTTCTCACACTACTGCCACTGCTAATCACCCCACCCCACAACTAGGGAGCGTCACTGTGCCCCAGAGGTAACCAAAATCATTCCAACTTCCCAATCCTCAGTCTGTTAACCCCACCTCACCCATTTCTTCCTGCAGAAACCACAACGAAGGCCTTTGTCCACTTTTGCCCCTCCCCCCTCCCTCCTGACTGATCCCAAATGTGGCCCCCCAGGTTAGCCTCCTCTTGAGATCTGTGAGTATAACTATCTTTCCAACGTCAGTCAACTCCCAATCCGTTGGTTTACCACACCTAAATAATTTAATAATAATAATAATAATAATAATAATAATCCATACAAATACAGCTCTGTGGCCAAGAAAAAGTGGAAGAAACTCTCCTTCATTTCTTCATCAATACAAAGAAAATGACAATAATTCCTATCTCACAGAGGAGCTCTTGTGAGGATCCACTAAAAAAAATGTAGGTGATGGACTTGTAGCAAGTACTCAATAAATACTGTGCCTCCAACCTAACAGAAAAGGAAAGTAGGATTTAGAGATGGCTTGTTCAGAGCAGCATAGCTAGGAAGTGGCAGAATCTCCTTGGACCAGCTCTCATCCGACTGCAAAGCCCTTGATTTATTTATGTCCCTCCACCTCTCCCCAGTGGAACCCAGGACCACTCCTGTTGTCCTTTCAACTCCTTTCAGAGCGTTCCATATTCTAGGCTTCTTGGTTATGTGCGAATGCACCATTAGGACAGCTTTACTTAATAAATTGTTTGAAAGAGACAGAGTTTTGAGACTGGAGGAAAAAGAGAGAAGAAGGGAGAAAAAGGAAAGAAAGGAGGGAAGGAAGCTTTTCTTTCTCAGAAAAATAGACTATTTCTCTCTTTTGTTTCCTTCTACAGACCAAGTCTCTGCTCAGGTAAAGGCAGAATTGCCTTATCCCTCATTATTAAAACCCCTAACAAGCAACACCCACCCCATGACAGAAATTTTTGTCTATTAGTCTCTCTTTATTGTGGACCCAAAACTACTCACCGACAACATCCTGCCAAATGTCCTCCTCTTCTAAACTTTAACCTGTGAATATGTTTTAAGGTTACTCTGTGCAGCTATCAGGCTGGTTCTGAATCTCCTCTGCCTCCCAGGGCATATATATATTCTTTGATTGCCATTTCTCTTCCAACTTCCCTCTGCCTCCCTTTCTCCCTAGTTGGATACCTGGGCCTCCCATCTTCAAGTGGCCCAGAGAAGTTGAGTTAATATTTTATAGCTTCCCATCTTCATAGAACAAACATCAGAGACATAAAGTTCTTTTTGATCACTCATGACCTAACCTGGAAAGCAGCATTCTCAAAACCACCTGTAACTTATAAAGGGGATTTTTTGAAAAAAACAAAACAAACAAAAAAAAAACAACAACAACGCTGGGCAGAAGTTGCAAACTTACATACCTCTGGGAAGCAGGAAGGTCCTGGAAATGAGTGGGGATGGTAGAATCTGGAGAGCATATCGTTCATTTTCAAGGAAAGCTTTTAAGATCTGCATTTTTCACATGGAGAAATTTCCTACATTTAAAGGCTGCAAATTAATGCAATTGAAAACAACTGAAAATGATTTTGTTAGTTTTTGTAAGAAAGTCTCCATGTGAAGACACTTTGTTTGACCTGAGATATTTTAGAATTATTTTTCAAATATATAGAAAAAGAGCGCAACATCTCTCCTGAGGAAGACCAACTGAAAGAAAGTTCATTCTATTGGAAGGTAAGGGGACGTCTAAAGACAGCGTTTTGTAACCTGTGTGCAGTGGATTGCATCAAGTAGGGAGTTGCACAGCTTGCTGTTGCACCATCTGAAACGGCTTTCACACCTTCTCTTTGTAAGAAAACCCATGAAAACCATGCTGGACAGGGGAAATCACATAAGGGAATTTATTAAGCAAATAGAGTGTCTCCCTGCGGTGTAAGAAAGAAAATGAGAGGAAAAGAGAAAGGGTGCATGCTAGAGTGAGTGTGAAAAGCAAGGAGAGAGAAGGAAAGTGAGTAGGAGAGAGAAAGCATGAGAAAAGATGGCAGGGTAGCTACCTTGAAGCAGTTGAATTCCGCCAGGCTAACAGGGGACCAATAACGGAGAAGGATACTTGCAAGCTGACTGATGAACCAATAGCTAGCTAGGATGTTCACAGACTGACAGTAGTTGGGAGGTGGGGAAAATGGCTGCACCAGAAAGGGCGGGGCAAGCAGCTTTCAGACTGACAAGCTAGGTTGTGATGCAACGGAAAGGGTGGGGAGCAGCTTTATATTACACTCTTCCCATTGTCCTCATTGTCACCAACCTCATCCCAATAGGCCGGTGGCTGGTGGGGGGTGGGGAGGCTCCTGAGCATGGTGTAGTGTGTTTTTTTGTTTTACCTTTTTTTTTAGTACATGGTTAGTGTTTTTCTTTCTTTCTTTTTTTTTTCTTGTTTTTTTTTTCTTTTGATTCATTGTATAGAGGAAAATGTTGGGTGGGCAGGGGACAGAGGGGTAGAAGGAAAGATAACATAATGAGACAAACATCACTACCCTATGTACATGTATGATTACACAAATAGTGTGACTATTTCGTGTACAACCAGAGAACCAAAAGTTGTACCCCATTTGTGTTTTGCTTTTTAATAACTAATTTCAACAGTTTACGTTCTGATCCTAATACACTTTAGCTGAGTGTAGGTACTTCACCCTTTATGCTGACATCATTTTTTTTTTTTTTTTTTTTTTTGGAACTGTAAATTGAAAGTTTTGATGTTTGGATTAAAATTTTTTAAAAAACACATGCATACCTTAGTAGGAGAAGACATGAAGTCAATTGGCTGAAATTAAATAAAAAGGACAAAATTCATTTCCAACCCCCAAAATCAACTTGGATCTTTCAGAAGCAGGTTTGACACCTCATATTTCCCATGACTCATGGTGGAAACCAAATATTGTCACTGGCTGTAGGATTGCTGCTGAAGTATCAGGTCTAGGAGTTTGATATATCATTTCAATTAGCAAAAGAGAACTTTCTAGATTTTTATTCCACTTATAGACCATAAAATCCTAGTCTGCTAATGGAAAAGGATGTTTTAAGAGAGATATTGAGATATTTGGTCATACTCTTAGTCATATCATGATTTCTCTGAATGGAATAATATACTCAAGCATACTCTCTAAATCTATTACAAGATTAGAAATAAGAATTTTAACTGAGTTGACTCCTACTCAACCTAAAATTCGCCTTATTTTACATTCAATTAAGAAGTTTCCTCTAAATTTTAATTCCATTTTATTGCTCAGCTTTCTTGAAAGAAAGAGAGTAAAAGACATTTAATTTTAACATTATAATTTTATACACCTGTTCATGTTTTCATCATCTATTTGCCCTTGAGGAAATAACTCTCATAAGTTCATTAATGGCATATTAAGTTTCTTTTCTGTAGTCTTATGTCTTAAAACTAAAAACCTCTACTTTGATGTATATGTACATTCTCTACAGTTATTATGGTTTCTTAACATATGGAGGCAGAATTGCATTAAATAGTACAAATGTTATTTCACTTTACTTTTGAAAATCATATAGAAATTTTTATTTGTTTTTAGTAGTCTTCTCCCTCTTAGGGTCATTATGGACATAGCATCTACTTCCAAGAACTGAATTTTTATCTTAAGAAGTGTGTGAAGAAGGTGAATTTAACCTTGGGGACTGAAACATAGGACTATGTGCTCAATGAGTACCTATTGCAGCATATTATATGATCAACATAAGATTTTTGGAGAGGTGAGGTCAGTAAATATAGCAGAGTTAGGATCTCACAATATTCTCTTCCATAAAAGCAATGAGAAAAATTGGCAAAAATTTTCAGTGCAAACTTTCAAGATTCTGTCAACTAGCCAAGAGTTTGCATCAATTCAGGTAATATTTACTTAAGAAAAAAGCCTTCCTCTAGCATATCCTCCCATCATGATAAGAAAATCAAGTTTTCTGGCATTTACACTTGTCCTATTCTTATCCTCTCTGTAGTAGCCTGGAAAACCAACAACTTCCCAGCAACTGGAGGGAGAAAAATGGTGTTGGATGTCCTTCAAAGACTCACAAGGCATTGCATCATTTGGCCTGCCACATGACGCCTGAAGGACCCCACATTCAGGACTGCCTGCTTTTCACTTGTTTCAGAATTATCTGCCAAAAATAATTAGAGGCGACTGAACTTCATAGCTATGTGAGGCAGTCAGTAATGACTGGGGCAAACAATAGCTTTTAGAAATTGAGCAAAAGGGAAGACTGGGGAATTAGACATCCCAGGGGCACTGAAAAGCTCCAACGTGCTTCTGGGACTCTAGATGGTCACATAATGCATAGGGTGTGCATAGGTTCCAGTCTGGGGATATGCTCAGGATAGAGCTGAACAATGACTGAGAAGGCCCATTCCTGTTTTTAACATGTACTCTTATACCAACATGCTCCTAGAAGGTGAGGAGAGAGAGAAAGTGCAAAAAGATTACTTAGTAGCCAAAAACGTCTGAAATTGGATGAAATAAACTAATCTACACATCCAAGAAACTCAGTGACACATAAGTATGATAAACTCAGAGACCTACACAAAGACATAACATGGTCACACTGTTCAAAGACAAAGAACTAATCTTGAAAATATCAAGAGCATAGTGATTCATCAGGTACAAGAGATCCTCAATAAGATTCACAGTCAATTTCACATCAGAAACCATGGATATTAGAAGCACAGTATAATATGAAAGTGCCAAACATGAATTCTAAATCCACTGAAACTATCCTTCAAAACTGAAATAGAAATTAATATAGTACCAGATTAAAAACTAAGAGAATTCATCACTAGCTTACCTGTTCTATGAGAAACATTAAAGAGAATCATTCAGCTGAGATGAAGACCACCAGAGAGTAGTTTCAATCTACATGAAGAAAGAAACAGCAATGGCAAAGATAATTTTATACATATTATTACATACAAAATAGATATAATTATATTATTATTGCATACTATAATGTAGTATAAGTGTATACTTTGTTTGCATGAAGGTTTGGATCTCGAGTGTCCCCAGAAAGGTCAATATGCTGAAAGGTTGGCCAACAGCTTATGTGCTATTGGAAGGTAGTGGAATCTTTGGAAGTGAGACCATGTTGAAGGAAGTTATATTATTGGGGATGTGCCCTTGAAGAGGATATTGGGAATCCCAGCCCTTTCTCTCTTACTCTGATTCCTAGCTACCATAACATGAACAGCCTTTCTCTATCATATCTTCCCACCATGATGTACTGTGCCATCACAGGCCCAAAGCAATAGGGCCAAGAAACCATGGACTAAACCTCCAAAATTGTGAATCACATTAAACTTTTCCTCATTATAAGTTGTTTACCTCAGGTATTTTGTCACAGCAATAGAAAGCTAACTAACACAGTCTCACTGTTTTTTTCTACTCTGATTTAAAAGAAAATTATATGAAGAAGTAATTATAAGTATATGTTCTTTAAACACAATATATAAAGATACAAGTTGTATAATAAGAACAACACAAGGAAGGAGGAGAGATCAGATCTATATAGGATAAAAGTTATTATATACTTAATCCAAACTAAATTGTTTTAAGTTAAGATGTTAATTACAACTCCAGGGTAATGGTTAAGGAACTAATCAAAAAACAGTAAAATAAATAACATGGGAATTAATATATCAATTATATAATGTTTATTTAACCCAAAGTTAGCAATGGAGGAATAGAAGTACAAGAAGATATGTGACACACAGAAAACAAGTTGCAAAATAGGGGATACAAATCTTACTTTATCAGCCCATGCAATGGAATATTATTTATCCATTAAAAAGGAAAGAAGTACTGATTTAGGCTCAAACGAGAATAAATCTTGCAAACATTTTCGTTAAGTGAAAAAGGCCAGGCTCAAGGGATTTTGTTTATATGCAATATCAATAGAAGCAGAAAGAAGTGGGAAGTGACTGATAAAAGCTACAGAGTTTCTTTGGGGGTAATTAAATGTTCTTATTTTGGAAAGGTTGCAATCATTTTAATAACATCTCTCAATTCTATAGACAGAAAAGTCACTTGAGTAGAAATATTAACTATGAATTTTATTTTGCTGAGTACCTATCGTTTTCTGGTTCCTGATTTTAGAAGGAAAGCATTCAGTCTTTTACCATGACATAAAATGTCAGCAATAGATGTTTTGTAGCTTTTCTTATCAAGTAGAGAAAGTTCCCCACAAATTCTAATTTTTCTGATAGTTTTTACAATAAATGTATGTTGAATTTTGTCAAATGCTTTTCTGCATTCATTTATATCAAATGATTTTTCTTGTGTAGTCCATTAATATAGAGAATGTTCTGTCAACTTTGTGTTGATATGACAAAAATACCTGAGCAGAGCAACTTGGTGGTGGGAAAGTTTATTATGGGTCCACGGTCCCAGAGGCTCCATTGCTCTGGGTTCAAGGGGAGGCAGTATCTCAGGGTGGAAGGGGAAGGCAGAGGAAAACTGCTGCACTGGTGACTGGCAATGGAGCAGAGAAAAGGCAAAAGGGCCACAAGGAATAACAGTCCTTCCAGGGCTTGCCCCTAATGACCCGCCTCCTCCACTCCTACCCCACCTACCTATCGTTACCAACCTTTCCATTCAAACTAGGATGGACTGATTAGGTTATAACTCTCCTAATCTAACCATTTTCCCCGTAAATATTTGTGCATTAGCTGTAGCTTTGCAGGAGACACCTCATAATGTCCAGACCATAGTAGTGGATTATATGGATTATTTTTCTAACACTGAAACAGCCTTGCCAACTGTAATAAACCTCACTTGGTAATGGTGTGTAATTATTTCCACATCAGAGGTCATGTATATAACAATGACCCTTTCTCCTGTAAATGCTACCAAGTTTTTCCAATCAGTGATATCTTGCAATGAGGAAAATGTGGGAAAACAAGCACCCTCATACCTAACGGAAAAACCATCCCACAATGCAAGTTTTTTATAGTTTTTGCAAGTGTCATCATGAAAAATCTACAAAAATAATTTTAGTGTATATGTTGAACCAGTAACTTCACTTAAATGTATGAAGATTTTTACATGTTTATTAATTTTTTTCCCGCAGATACAGATATTAAGACTGAAAACAGCAAAACATTAACCGTGATTGGACTGGAGTTAAGGGGATCTTTAAAAATTTGAACAACTCAGGTGTTCTGAGTTTCCTATAATAAACATTCATAGAATTTATAATTAGAAAAAAAAAATATGAGAACCACATACTCAACTTTTTTTCTTGGAATTACATGAGTACAATGGCAGATTAGGAGGTCCCAAAGCTTGCTCCCTTCACAAAATAACAGTGAATAGACAACTATGTGCTGACAAAAATTAGCTCTCGAAGAGCTCCAGAGTATGGTCAGAAACCTCTGCAACACAGAGACAGAGGGTGACTGTACAGAAAGGCACAATAAATCCTTCAGTCAAGCATAATATGGCATTGAAAGGGCTTCCCTTGGCATGAACTTCCCCTGAAGGTGAGAGGAGAATAGAGACTATAGTATCCCTCATCACTGTCATGCACCCTGCTGCTTTCACCAGTGGTGTCCCCAATGTGGTCACCAATACATAATTTGATTGACAGCGTCCACTTTGCTGCACTCCCTTCACCGAGCAGTAGTTATAGTATCTTCCACCAAAAGAATCACTGAAGCACCCAATCACTCCCCAAAGAAACCACCACTGCATCCTCACCAGGAAAGTAGTTGCAGCTGCACCTCTACCAGAGGGGGCATTGCTGTCCTCCCTGCCCTGCCAAAGCTGCTATCGTTGCCTCTCACTCCACCTGGAGCCAGAATTCACTTCTGTGCTCTGTCCCAACTCAACCCCCAAAACTAACACTTCCATCCCCCAAATGTGCACACACCACGGACCTTGGATGCAGGACTGCTCAGAGAGCACATGCACCTTGCACCCCAATGCCAGCACTCCAGTGATTACACTGCACTCACATCCTGTATCTCTAAGCTCAAGACACACCTGCTGTGCTGCAATGTTCACTTGGAAAGCCCCGCCTCTCGGGCACTGGCTCTACCACCAGAATAAATGTTCTGTGCTCTGGACTCAACCTGTGCACTGCCACCACAGTACGTGCTCCCATGTGCTGGGCTGAGGGACAAGAGGAATCCCCTCAGCCTCGAGCAACTTTCCTATACACGAGCAACCTTCATCTCCAGCCCACTGTTACCTCTGAAGCCTTGGTTCCCTTAACTGATGACTTCCCCTGATGAAGTTCCATATAGACTTCACTACTTAAAATTCTACAAAGAACTTCCATTGCACTACCCTTTTAGAGGCAGAATCATTCCACCGCACCTAGCTGGTGCCTTCATACTCATCTGTAGGTAAAGCTATGTCACCACTGAAGCCAACCTGTAAATCTGAGAGGTGACTACTCCCTCAAATGTGTAGACATCACTGGAACTGTATGAGAAACAAGGAAACATGATACAACCGAAAGGAATGCAATAATTTTCCAGTAACTGATTCCAACAAAATTAAGATCTATGAATAACCTGACAAAGAATTTAAAATGAGTATAAGAAAATTCAGCAAATCAGGGCTGGGGATATAACTCAGTTGGTAGAGTGCTTACCTAGCAAGCACAAGGCCCTGGGTTCAATCCCCAGCACTGCAAAAAAAAAGAAAGAAAGAAAGAAAGAAAGAAAGAAAAGAAGAAAAGAAAATTCAGCAAATCAACAGAAAACACAGGTAGACAATACATGAAATTCAGAAAAAAAGAGCAATATATGAACACAAGAAGTTCAATAAAGGAATTGAAATCATAAAAAAGAGACAAGCTGATGTTCTGGAGCTGAAGAATACAATGAATGACATGAAACATGCTATAGAAAGTTTTAAAAACAGAGTCAAACTGGCAAAATAAAGAATTTGAGTACTCAGAGACAGGCCATTTGAAATTATCTGCTTATAGAGGGAGAAAAAATGAAAGAGAGAGAAAACCTATAGGATTTATCAAAACACCACAAAAAGAACCAATGTATGCATTCAGGGATTGCAAGAACAAAGAGTGGGACATAGAGTCAAAAATTTTATCTAAAGAAATAATGACTATAACTTTCTTAAATCTTAGGAGAGAAATACAAATCCAGATCCATGAAACTCAAATGATCCTCAAAGATGTTCGCACAAAGAGGTCTGTATCAAGATATATTATAATAAAAGTATCAAAAGTCAAAAGCAAAGACAAGCCAGGAGAGAATGAGATAATATGTTCAAAGTACTGAATGGGAAAAAACTGCCAATCAAGAATATTTTCTTTTTCATAATTATGCCATAGGCATTATGGAGAGATAACTTTCCTCAAAACAAAAGCTACAACAAAAAAACTGAAGGAGTTTGTCAATACAAGGCAAGAAATGTTGAAGGAATTTCTTCAAACTGAGTGAAAAGATGTTAAACAGAAATGTGAAAGCATAATCAAACAAGCAAAGGTAAATACATAGATATATGCAGATTAATGTTACACTGTAAAGGTGGTACATCTATTGCTTTTAACCCGAATATAAAGTTAATAAATAAAATTTCATTAATGGATACAGAACAGAAAAAGGAATAAAATCTGACTAAAAGAACACAAAATGGGAGGAAGGAATATTAAAGGTGTAGTGTTTAGAGAGGCAATTGAAGTTAAGTTGTCATCAACTTACAAGGTATTTCACACTTGAGCTGACTACAAATAAAAATACTTATAAAAGAAACCCAAAATATAAAGAGACTTACAAAACCAATCCGCTGGAAAAAAAGTCATTGAGTAACAAAAGAAGACAAGAAAAGTGGGAAGGAGGGATAAAACAACTGCAAGGCCAACAGGAAACTACTAAATGGCAATATTAACTCCTCAGTTTTCAGTCATTTCTTAAAATATAAATGATTAATCTCAGCAAAGAAGAGTCGTAAAAAGCTGTAACAGTTTAAAACAGAGACAAAACCCATGAATA
Source organism: Sciurus vulgaris (assembly GCF_902686455.1). Classification (NCBI taxonomy): domain Eukaryota; kingdom Metazoa; phylum Chordata; class Mammalia; order Rodentia; family Sciuridae; genus Sciurus; species Sciurus vulgaris. The sequence goes on from NC_136469.1 coordinate 25,464,482, forward strand.
TGCTATTTACAAGACACTCATCTTAGAATTAAAGACACATGTATGTTAAAGGAAAAGGGAAAGAAAATAAATGTTTTATGCAAATGGTAGTAAATAGAAACAAGAGTGGCTAAATTCATACCAGACAAAAGTGATATTAGGTCTAACGCTGTCTCTAGAGACAAAGGTGGCCATTATATAATGATAAAATCCAACAGGAAGCTACAACAAATATAAATATATACACATCCAACACTACACTCATATCGATAGATCCAAAGGCAGAAATTGACTGTAATATGAAAATAGTAGGAGATTTCAATATCCAAATTATAATAATGTATGGAACATATACAGAGAAGATCAATAAAGAAATAGACTAATTTGAACACTGTAAACCAAATAAACCTGACTGACAGGTAGAGATCTCTCCAACCAAGAGCTGAAGAATATACATTCTTAAACTCACTGGGACATTTTCTAGCATTGACTACATGTTAAGTGACAAAACAAGTCATTACAATGTTATGAAAATCCAGGTTCTTCCAGTTGTCTTTTCTAGCCACAAGGGAATAAAAATAAAAATTAATAATAGTAAGAAAGTGGGAAAATTCAGACATGTAGAAACTAAACATATTTGTAAACAGCCATTGTGCCAAAAAGGAAATAAAAAATTTAAAAGGTATCTTAAGACCAAACAAGATATAAAAGTACAACATACCAAATACTATGCAATGTAGCAAAAGCCAGTAATAATAGAAAAGTTCATAGCATAAAATGCCTACATTAAAAAAGAAGATTCCAAATAACCTAATTTTATATATCAAAGAACTAGAAAAAGAAGAAAGTCAAACCTAGGTTGTTAGAAGGGAAGAAATAATAAAGATTAGAGAAGAAATAAATCAAATGAAGAGCAAAAAGAATCAACAAAAGTATAAGATGCTTTTTAAAAATATAAACTAAATCATACAAGTCCTTAGCTAGAATTACTAAGAAAAGGCAAACAAAGGCTTAAATAAATAAACAGAAGTGAGAGAGAAGACATTACAATGGATGTCTCAGAAATAAAGAGGATAATATAGGGGCATTACAAACAATACCATGCCAACCAGTCAAATAACTCGCAAGAGTGGATAAATTTCTAGAAACATACACTATAAAAACAATTAGAAATAAATAGGGAGATAGAATGAATAATCAAAAACCTAATAAGGAGAAGTCCAAGACTTGAGGGTTTCACAGATTAATTCTATCAAGCATTCACAGAAGACTTAATTCCAATTCTTCTCAAACTCTTCCTAACTTATAAGAAAAGGGAACATTTTCAAATTTATTTTATAAGGTCAACATTACCTCAATACCCAAAACCAGGCAAAGACACTACAAGAAAACTACAAGCCAGTTTCCCTAATCAACAGTGATGGAAAAATCCCTAATAAGATACTAACAAACCAAATTCAACAACACATTGAAAGGATCCTACACCATGAGGAATGAGATTTATCACAGAGATACAATAATGACTCCTCATCCAGAAATCAATCAAAAGAACACAACATGTTGACAATATGAAAAAGTTTTAAAAAATCACCTCATTAGACATAAACAAAACAAACCCCAGAAAACATCTGATAAAGTTCAATATCCATTCATGATTAGGACTTTCAACAGAATAGGTACTGAAGCAACAACTGTGGTATTGCATGCCTGTAGTCCCAGCTACTCAGAAAGTTGAGGCAGGCTTGAATCCGTGAGTTGGAAAGCAGCCTGAGCAACAAAGCAAGACCCTGCAACAAAAACTAAAAGAACCATAGAAGGATCTCACCTCAAGAAAAACAATAAAAATACACGAAAAATACAAAGAACCCAATCAATAAATGGGCCAAGGAACTGGACCGACACTTTACAGAAGAAGACATGCAGGTGATCAATAAATATATGAAAATGTGTTCAACATCTCTAGTAATTAGAGAAATGCAAATTAAAACAACTCTAAGATTTCATCTTACTCCAATTAGAATGGCTATTATCAAGAAAACAAGCAATAATAGATGTTGGTATGGATGTGAGGAAAAAGGCACAGTTTTACATTGCAGGTGGAGTTGCAAATTGTTGCAGCCACTCTGGAAAGCAGTGTGGAGAATCCTCAGAAAACATGGAATGGACCCACCTTTTGACCCAGTTATCCCACTCCTCGGTTTATACCCAAAGGAATTAAAATCAGCATACTACAGTAACACAGCCACATCAATGTTTATAGCAGCTCAATTCACAATAGCTAGATTGTGGAACCAACCTAGATGCCCTTCAACAGATGAATGGATAAAGAAACTCTGGTATATATACACAATGGAATACTATTCAGCCATAATGAAGAATAATATTATGGAATTTGCAGATAAATGGATGGAATTGGAGAATATCATGCTAAGTGAAATAAGCCAATCCCAAAAAAAACCAAAGGCTGAATGTTTTCCCTGATAAGTGGAAAATGATCTATAATGGGGGTGGGGGGAGTGAGAGAAGAATGGAGGAACTTTGGATTATGTAGAAGGAAATGAGGGGGGAGTATGAAAAATGGTGGAATGAGACAGACATCATTATCCTATGTTCATGTATGATTAACATTATTGGTATGTATCTACATTGTGTACAACCATAGAAATGAAATGATGTACCCCATTTGTGTACAATGAATCAAAATGCAGCCTGTAAAAAATTAAAAAATAAATTTAAAAAAATCAATAAAATCCAGATATAAAATCTCAAAAGATTAAACAAATAAATAAGGAAAGTAGACTACAGCTGGATATTTGCTCTTTAGGCCTTGGAGGTGGGGTGGGGAGGTTGTACTTTGTATTTTTTAGTGTTGTTTCTCTTCTTAAAATAAGATATTAAGTATTTAAAAAAAAAAAAAAGAAAGAAAGAAAAGAAAGGCCATGTATGAAAAGTCAGCAGCTAGCCTTATAATCAATAAGGAAAACTGAGATCTGCCAGAAGAGAAGGATGTTTACTGTCATCACTTCCTTATAGTAGGAGAAGTCCTATCTAGAACAATGAGGTGAAAAAAAAAAAAAGTCATCCAAACCAGAAAAGGAGTAAAATTGACCTTGTTTATATACAACATGATCATATAATTAGAAAATCTTAAAGAGTAAACAAGAAGAAAAACACTATTTGAAAAAAAAAACTATTAGAAATAATGAACAAATTTAGTAAAGTTGCAGAATACAAAATCAACATACAAACATTAATTGCATTTCTACTCACAAATGATGAGCTATTGGAAAAGGAAATTAAGAAAATGATTCCAGTCACAATAGTAGCAAGAAGAAAAAATTGAGTATAAATTTAACCAAAGAGTTGAATGACTTATATGCTGAAAAAGTATAAAACATTGATGAAGGAAATTAACATTTGTGAAGGAAAACAGTTAAATGAATAAGCATCCTATGGTCATGGATTAGAGTAATCATTTAGAATATCATTTAAGAGTCTGAACAATCTAAAGTGGTCTATAGATCCAGCACAATCTCTATCCAAATCTAAATGACATTATTTATAGAAACAAAAAAAAATCCTAAAGTTCAGGTAGAACCCCAAAAGAATCCAAATTGTCCAAAAAAAAAAAAAAAAAAAATCTTGAGCAAGAAGAACAAAATTGGAGGGATCACATCTCCTGATTTCAAATTGCATAACAAAGGTACAATATAGTTCTGTCATACAAACAGACATATTGACCGGTGGAACACAGCGATAGCCCAGAAGTAAATCCACAGGCGTAGGGCCAACAGATCTCCAACAAAGTGCTTTCAATACCAAATTGAGAAAGGATAGTCTCTTCAATAAATGGGAAAACTGGATATCCTTATGTAGAAGACTAAAATTGGACCATCATTTCACACTACATACAACTTAAAATGGATTAAAGATTTCATTATAAGACCTGAAACTGTAAAGTCACTAGAAGAAAACACAGGGAAGTGGAGAGAAATGAGATCATATCACACTGAAAAGTTCATGCACAACAAAGGAAACAACCAGCAGAATGAAAAGGTAACCCATGGAATATATTTGCAAACCACACCCCTTACAGAGAGTCATACCCATAATACTTAAGGAACTCACACAACTCAATAACAAAAATAAATAGCCCATTTTCAAAATGGGCAAAAGCCCAAATAGATATATCTTAAATGAAAACATACGGTCAACAGATATATGAAAATGTGCTCAACATACTCATCATCAGAGAAACACAAATAAAACCACAAGGAACAATCACTCAGATCTGCTAGAAAGGCCATTATTAGAAAGACCAAAAATAACAAATGTTGGTAAGAAGGTGGAGAAATGGGGACTCTTTGCACACCGTTGAGGGGAATGTAAATCAATACGACCATTATAGAAAACAGAATGGTGGGGCCTCAAAAGTTAAAATAAAACTACTATATGATCCAGCAACCCCTCTTATGGGCACATATCCAAAGGAAAGAAAATCAGGATCTCAAAGAGATAACTGCTGTCCCATGTTTATTTCAGCATTATTCCTAATAGTCCAAACATGGAAACAACCTAAATGTCTATTGGTGGATGAATGAATTTTTTAAAAATGTGTGTTATTTACACACACACACACACACACACACACACACACACACACACACATTCACACAATGGACTATTATTCAGCCTTAAAAAAGAGAGAAAGGAAATCCTATCACTCGTGATAGAATCTGGAGGGCATTATCTAAGTAAAATAAGTCAGCTGTAGAAAGACAAATCCTGCATGACATTACTGACACATGGAATCTAAAATAGAGAGTAAACCAGTGGTTACCATCTAGTGATGTTGCTCAGGGGGACAAAGTTCAGTTATGTAAGATGACTATGTTCTAGAGAACTAATGTGCAATAATGTGAATATAAGCAACCATAGTTTATTGTGCACTTGAGATTTGCTAAGAGGAGAGATCTTAAGTGTTCTTACCACAAACACACACACACACACACACACACAATTTTTAAAGTTGTAGCTATCCAAAACAATGGATATGTTAATTAGCTTGTGGCAATTACCTATATCATTAAATTGTATACCTTAAATTTAAATTATCTTCAAGTATCAAATATGCCTCAATGAAAAGTTTCAAAGAAACACACTCTCTTATCTTTAATCAGTCTGTTCTAAGACAGGAAAGTGTCTCACAAAAAAGGTAACCAGTTGGGCATGGTGGTGCATACTGGTAATCCCAGGGGCTTGGGAGGCTGAGGCAGGAAGATCATGAGTTCAAGGCCAGCTTCAGCAAAAGTGAGGCGCTAAGCAACTCAGTGAGATGCTATCTCTAAAATAAAATACAAAATAGGGCTGGGGATGTGGCTCAGCGCATGAGTGCCCCTGAGTTCAATCCCTAGTACCCGCCCCCCAAAAAAAACAAAGAAAGAAAAGGTAACCAAGTTTCCATACCTGCAAATTGAGAAATAAGACACTGAAATTCGAAACTTAACCCACTGTGAATACATCTTAGGTGCATATTTGAAATAGTCATTATCTTCCCTTGTGTTATAATCCTATTCGTCATTACCTTAACTGTATATTGTGTATATTAGATAATTTTATCATTTATAAAAATGTCAATACTAGACATGTATTATAAATATTTTCTTAGACATCACACTCTCCATATTTTTCTTCAGAAAAAATGCCTATCTCTATTCTTACTTCTTGACACTAGACAAGGATTCTATGGGAAGGGGGAACCACTTTATTACCAATTATTTGATTTGTCTTCTTACTGAAGCTTATGAATATTTTTAAAAGGGTAAGTAAATTATGTTTCCAGGCTTATTTTTATTCCCATGCTTATTTGGCCTATTCAAAGAATACAATAGAGATTATTCTGAAGATAACTTTTAGGTTTTCTTTTAATTTTAGTTGTAATGAGAGTTTTTTCATATACATTTATGCTGAGCCAACCTCTTGGGAGATTTTGATGTGGGAAGATCCTCTTAAATGTTTTTGTTTTGTTTTTGTTTGTTTTTTGGTATTTTTGGGGGGTGGGGTGGGGATGGTGCTAGGGATTGAATCCATGATCTTGTGCATGCTAGGCAAGCACTCTACTAACTGAGCTATATCCCCAAACCCTCTTAAATGTTTTTTTTAATTCAGCAGGTGAAATGAAAACAAAATCTTTTAAAACATATCTTTGAAATAAAAATCTTTGCAAGCAAATACTCAAAGAAACACACCCATTTGTTAATGTAAGCAGTACAACAGACATGAAAATAATGGTAAACATAGCCTAAGAAAACTCTAACCAAGAAGTTCATAAATTCAGGTCAGCAGGTTCTCCCCACTCTTATTAAGTCATTGTCAACCAAATGCCATCAAATTCAAGTGTCACTAATAGTCATCTGATAGAAAGTGGACCAGAATCTCAAAAGATTTCATGGTAATTCACCAAAAATACAGACATTTATAAGATGTGATCAATCTGAGCCAAGAAACAAAGACTCAACAGATTATAATCAACATTTTGAGCCACCTGGCCAGACTCTTCCCCTCTTTTAGGTCACAGCTTAACAATTTTGTTAGCATCAAGTTTATGAGTTACAATTTCAAATGATGGGAGCATAGTGTTCCTGTCATGCACCAGACAAAGAATAGTTGGAGACAGAGTCCACTCTTGTTCCTGCTTTTACACGCTGAGGTTTAGACACCTTGGGGTCCACTTGCTCTACTTTAAGGTGATGCTCTGTAACTTTAAAACCAGTCCTAAGATTAGGTAAGAGCTCCCCTCCCCCACAGACATACAACCTGCTGAAGATGTGTGGGAGCTTACATCCTCCAACAGCCATGATCATCACAACATTTGTACGGGGCCTTCTGGTTTTCATTGTACTTTGTCTATAACTTTGCAGCAGTTTGAAGCAGTGATGTAAGTTCTCTCCTTCAATATCTCTAGAGGTTTCTACTCAAAGATTTTTGCTGCACCAGCAGCAATACAGTCTCTGGGGATTTTATTAGAGATGCAGAATCTGAGGTTTACTTAGCATTTTAATAAAATCCCAGAGTGATTTGAATGCACATAAAATGTTGGCATGCATCAGTCATCTCGATTATTTGTTGGAACATGATTCCAGGTCTCACCCTGAATTTTGATTCACTAGATCTAGAGTAGGACAAATAAAAAGCATTTCTAACAAGTTCTCATTAATGTCCATGATGATGTTCTAGAGTCCCCCATTTGGGAACCATTGCTCTCAATTTCATGATGATCTGTGTGCCCTCTAGCATGGTAACCGATTATTCATACTTCAAGCAAAATGATAGGTGGCAAAAGTCTAAGTTTAGGTTCATCACAGTGATTATCCACTAACTTGAGTGACTGTCTGCTGTCCTTCATCCCTGTTGAGGGGAGGATGCCCGTCTCACCAGGATTCCCCAATCCAGCAGCTGTGCTTCCTGTCCCGTGGCCTGCACTTCACACCGCCCCTCGCTGGTATCAGCGGTGACCTTAGAAATGGCATTGGGCTGGCACAGCACATGGAAAAGGAGGCTGCGGTCAATCAGATCTGGTTCTCAGGGGCCAGAGAGCTCAGCTAACTACCAGGTTACTTTTCCTTATGGTTCTCACGTGCTTGTGTTTATTCTTAAATCTTTACCTCTGGTAAGCAAAGTGTAATACTCTTCTCCAAAAAACTCAGAAGGCTCCTGTCTGTCTCCTGAATTCACTGGTTGTCACTATAATTTGTAACTTGGATGTCCCCAACAGCCTGCATGTTAAAAGCTGGCATCAGTAGCCTGTGGTGCTACTGGCAGAGAGTGGAACTTTTGGAAGGTGGAGCCTCGTAGAAGGAAGTTAGGTCATGGCGGGTGTGTTCTTGAAGTGGACATTGGAACACTGAACTCCTCCTCTCTTTCACTTCCTGGCTGCCCTGAGGTGAACAGGCCTCCTCAGTCACATGCTTCCTACCTTGACTTAGTGTGCTACAACGGATAAAAAGCAACAGGGTCAAGTTGAACTCCTAAAACCATGAACCAAAATAGTGGACTGGAACTCCTAAAACCATGAACCAAAATAAACCTTTTTCTTTATTAAGTTATTTTCTCAGATATTTTGTCACAGGAACAGAAAGAGGACTCACACGCTCAGAAAAAAATTGTTAGAGATAGATGCAATCTAAGAATAGGAGAGTTGAGCACAGAATCTGTAGGAACCAAATAGTATAGTGATCAAAAAGTGATTGTTTGCTTTGTTTTATCTTATAATTCAGAATCTTTTTGCTCTTTCCTTTGTATAACTGAATGGGAACACCAAGGAAATAATAAATATATTCAGAAGACATGCCAGATGGCTTCAGATTTTAGCAATAAATCATTACAGATGCTGACCATTGGCTAATTATTTTGCAACCTGTCATGGCACATACTTTTTGGGCATGCTTTCATGTGTGATAAAGGTCAGTTATTGGAAATAAGCATCACAAGAGGTAGCATACAGCCAACAGCCTCCGGGAAATGTGGGTGGAGAGGCAGAGGAGTGTGTATGCCTGGAAGATGAAGGTTCCAGACCCTAGATTCTCCTTTACTCCAATTACAAAATACAAGAACAAACATCGGTCACGGTTTAGGCAATTCAGTGATCTCTGTCTGTCTTCATCTTCATTGTTTCATGTTCAGACCTCTGTTTAATAATAAAAGCAAAGGTAATCTGTAGAATTTTTTCAGTGAGGTTAAAAATATTCTCCAAGTTTTCTAGAGAATACATGGTTGATATTGGAATTAATTGTGTAGTGTTCCTTAACACATCATTTGCAGAATTTAATAACGTCAGACAACATTTATTATTGATATGACTTCTGGGGTCAGGAATTGAGGAGTAGCTTGCCTGGGTATCTGTGGCTCAGGTTTTCTCAGGATACAGTCAAGATGTCAGTGAAAGCTGGATCAAAGGACCAGCTTTGGTAGTGCACACTTACAGTCTCTGCTACGTGGGAGCTTGAGGAGGGGCAAGCACTAGAGCCCAGAAGTTCAAGACAACCTGAGAAACATAGCAAAGCCCAAATCAGAAGAATAATGAAAAAGAAAAGCTGAATCAAATGTTTGAGGCCAGAGGATCCACTTCCTGGATGGCTCGCCCGCATGTCTGTTTACAGAAAGCCCCAGTCCTTACCAGGTAGTCATTGTCACTTTGTGAGCAGCCAACTTCCACCAGAGTGAGCATTCTGAGAGAGGGAGAGGGAGAGGGAGAGGGAGAGGGAGAGGGAGAGGGAGAGGGAGAGGGAGAGGGAGAGAGAGAGAGAGAGAGAGAAAGGGCCTTTAGTCTTTACAACCTGGTCTCTGTAGTTATATACTATCATTCTTGTGTTATTCTGTCACTATGTACAGCTGATACTCAATAGGCAAGAATTAGGCTCCACACAATACCTTGGATAAATCTCAAGGGAATGCTAAATCAAAAATAAAACAAACCAGCTGAGGTTGTGGCTCAGTGGTAGAGCACTTGCCTAGCATGTGTGAATGTGGGGTTCAACCCTCAGCACCACATAAAAATAAATAAATCTAATAAAGGTATGGTGTCCATCTACAACTAAAAAAAAAAAAAATTTAAAAACAATCCCATTGTGTACAACCAGAGAAATGATAGTTGTACTCCATTTGTGTACAATGAATCAAAAAAAAACAATCCCAAAAGTTTACTGAATGATCAAATTTATACAATATTCTTGAAATATCAAATTTTTAGGAAGAAAGAACAGATTAATGGTTGCCAGGCGTCAGGGATGGAAGTGGGGTAACAGGGAGGTGAATATAGTTGGAAAAAGCCCCAGGCAACCTGAAGAAGCCTTAAAATGGGTCTAATTTTTCTGCATCTTGACTGTTGTGGTGGAAGTAGTGACTACACAAACCTGCACGTGCTAAATTTGCATGGAGAGAAACACACACACACACACACACACACACACACACACACACACACACACAAATGAGAAGCGTAAACCCGAAGACATCTGAATGAAATCGCATTTTATCAGCACCACTGTCAGTGTTTGATCCCACGAGTGATGCCCGGCTGTAAGATGCTAACACTGGGGCCACGAGTCGGGTTCCATCACTGTGACAAACAGCCGAGATGCTCTGAAGAGGAAAGGCTGGTCTTGGCTCCCAGTTTCAGAGGCTCCAGTTCATGGTCTGTGGACCCCGTGGCCTTGGTGAGGCAGAACATCATGGCAGGAGAACGTGGCAGGGCAAAACTGCACACCTCATGGCCAAGAAGTGAAGGAGAGTGAGAAGGCCACAAAGGGGACCCAAATCCCCTTCAAGGGCAGCCACGCCCTCGGCGACCTAGATGCCCCATGAGGCCCTGCCTCTTGAAGGTTCTTCCACTTCCCAAAAAAGCCAAGTTGTGGACCATGCCCTTAACACACCGGCCCTTGGGGGACAGTCGACACCGAAGCTATCACAGGGAGAAACCAGTAAAGAGTATTAGGTAAAGGAATGTTTGAGTAGTGTTTCCATAACTCCATGTGTATGTATAATGGTCTCAACCCATAAAATTTAATTAGACATTATGTCTTCATACATTTTCTAATCAAATGTAAAATCTGCACAGAAACTCATACTGAACACTTAACTCATACTACCACCCTACAGCATGGTTCACTCACACAGTCACATTAGCTAGGAGGTTTTTAAAAAAGAGGCAACGTTGGTGTATTTGACTCCCAGGGGAAAGTGTCATCACACATGCCCAGAGGAACCATGTGATCGCTGAAGATTTAGAACCTCCCAGTTAATAAAAAGTATTGCTTTAAGCCAGGCAAGGTGGTATACGCCTACAATCCCAGCACTCAGGAGGCTGAGGCAGGAAGATCACAAGTTCAAGGCCAGCCTCAGCAACTTAGAGAGACCCTGTCTCAAAATCAAAAATAAAAAAGGACTGGGGGTGAGGCTCAGTGGTAAAGTGCCTCTCAGTTCAATCTCTAGTAAGAAAAGAGAAAGAGAGAGAGAGAGAGAGAGAGAGCACCTATAACCTTGCTACAACATGTAATATAAGCAAAAGACTGCAGACTAGCAGAAAGTCAAGCATTACCTTTGAAGGAACTAAGCCACAATAAATCAAGAACAGCATGCTTAAAACCAGCTTATGCATCCAAGTGTGCCTAAGAACCAGCAGCTTAACACATTTTTCAGGCAGTTACTTTAGGCTGGTTTTGTCTTCAGTCTGTACATGATTGTTTACTTGCATGTCAGTATGTCTGTCTATGGGTCAGTTCCTTGGTGCAGTTGTGTTCCTATCTGATTCTTTCATATCAGCCAGCTTGACTACATTAGTATTAATTCAACTTTTTATTCATCTGGTGTCCAACATTACCTTGGGAACTTAAATGTATTTTATTTCTGGTAAAGTCAGGTGTTATTATCTCTTATGTTATGTTGTCAATATTCAGAAGTTCTCAGATGTACATATTTTCCCCAAATAGATGCTTGATTTTAATCTGTTCTCACAATCTCATATTTAAATAAAAATAAATTAGGTTCACATTTTTTAATGTCTAAACAATGCAGATTTAATGAAAGCTATATTATAAACTTAATATTTCTTATCTAGAGGATTACTTGCATATCTAAGAAATGTTTATTTTGGAGTGATAATTGTGTAAAAAATATTAAGGAAATAAATGTTAAGCATATTGTTTCAGGTGATAGGATTCATAATAACTTTTTCTTTTTTTGATGCCTTATTTTCCTTGTTAGCTGTGCATATGTGCAATTTTTTAAGTTTTCTTTTCAAATCAGAAAATATATTCTTGAAAATATTGATATATTTAGTTTCATGTAACAATTTTCATGGAAAAATAAAACGCTCAGCAAAAGGTTTCAAATGAAATACACCTTCTTGTCAAGAGTGATTGTTTTATAGATGACAGAGCTATTGTCCAAATTTTTTTCCATTTGTCCAAATTTTTGCATAATAAGCATTTATTAATTTTGTAATGAAGAGGTAATATAAAGCATACTCTTAGCATCTCCTAGTGCCTGATTCTTCTCAAATGCTTGAACAGCAATTGTTGCACCTTGTGAAATCTCAGCTCCAACAATCACCAGAAGAGTTTGCCAGCAGACAGATATTTACCCCAACATTCATCCATGAGCAAAGAGAAACAAATAACTAAACCCATAAAGAATTTTAGCAACCACAAAAGAAACCAGGTCAAGCATACACTAGTCTCTAGGTGATAATATATGATTTTCACAGAGGTTCCCTCTTACCTTTACCCATTATTAATATAAGATGCTGAGAGCAAAGAGAAGAGAGCCGGTATGGAAGCATTAAAGATAAGCACTTTGGCTTTCCAAAAATCAGGGGTGACTATAGATGCAGCACAGTGAGGATTCGGTCTAGTGAGCATGCCCCTGTCAGATGGTGCAATGCCCGAGGAAAATCACACAGGCTCTACTAAGTTTTGAAAGCCTGAACACCTGCCACACTCTCAAATGCAAAATGTAAAGTGCACTGTATTAGTGAAGAAGGTAATATAACCACCAGAGAAAAACAACTGGACCAAAACTGAGATGAGAAAAAATAAACTTATAACAACAATTTACTTTTACAAGAATGATACCTTTTATATTAAAGCTTTCATAACTTCGTATATCCTTATTTAATTTTCTTAATCATGGTAGAACTTGTTAAATATAAAATAAATAAAATGAATTGAAAATAATCATCTCTGATTTATCATTTATTGAATGCTTTGTCTGCCTTGGTCTGAGTTTCCAGAAAGCAGAATCTAAGGCAAAAGCTTTGTGCATTACTATAGAAAGATGGAGAGCAAATGCAAGGAGTTTACAGCCTCTTGGATTGTTCTGTCTTCACGACCATCTTCCCAGAGGTTGGATGTGCTACTATCTCAGAATAATCCATCCAAGAGGAGAAAGGGAGGGAAAAATTGTCCACTGGCTTACATGCTCACTGGGCAAAGATTTTCCCCCTGACATTGATCTCCTTGGATTCCTAGGTTGCATATGACTGGGAACCAGGGGGATCCTATGTGTCACACCTGTCAACAAATGGACAGGGTAAGAGGTGAAAGGCATATAACACAGAAATAATGCAAAGCACTGTCGTACTTCTCCCTTGTGAAGTCAGTGGCTGCAGTAGCTCTGTTCAAGTGCCCAAAGACTCAAGAAACAGGGGAAGCCAGCGAGATCTGAGTTGTCACATGAGGTGTCTGATGCAGTCCACCCTTTATATCCCTCATTCAAAAATTAAGCCTCCAGCAGCTCAGGAGGCTGAGGCAGGAGAATCCCAAGTTCAAAGGCAGCCTCAGCAAAAGCAAGGTGCTAAACAACTCAGTGAGACCCTGTCTCTAAACAAAACACAAAATAGGGCACTGGATGTGGCTCAGTGGTGAAGTGCCCCTGAATTCAATCCCTGGTACTCACTCCCACAAAAATTAAGCCTCCACTGTTGTTAAACAGATGCCCTCCTGTGACTGAATGGAAGGCAGGAGTCCAGTTACTTATGGAAAGTTCTTTTCAAAATGGTAACACTTTGGAACTGAATTCAAATGGAAACACAACAAATCAAAAGGTGTGGGATCCAGCTAAGGCACAGTGCCGGGAAATTTATAGCTCATGTTGAAAGAGAAGAAGGGTCTCAAGTCAATAAACTCAGTTCCACTCTAAGAAGCTATGGGGGGAAGCAAGTTATATCTGAAATAAATATTAAAAAATGAATAATATGAAGCGGAGTAGAACCAATAATATGGAGTAGAGTAGAATAATACAGAGGGGAGCAGACGACAGAAACACAAGAGAAAAAAGTAAGCAAATAAAAAGCTGGCTCTATGTGAAGGTCAATAAAGTTGATCAACTACTGAAATACTGATTAGGAAATAAATGAGAGAAGATACCAAGTGTTAGTTTCTAACCTCAAGTTAGAAACGAGAGGAGTGATGTAACTACAAAAGCCAAAGATATTTAAATGATAAAAGAGAATATTTTAAGCAATATTTTGCCATTAAGGTAAAAATTTACAGACAACTTCCTTGAAAGACAAACTACAAAAACCCCTTTAGGCAGTAATAAATGAACTGAGCACCTATTAAATGTATAGTTACAAATATTCCTGCAATGAAAACTTGTGGCCCAAATGGACTCATTGGTAAATTCTCCAACTATTTAAGGGAGAAAAAAGAACACTAATCCTACATGAACTCTTCCACAAAGCTAATGGAGAAGGAAGATATCCAGCTCAGTCTATGAACTCAGCCCTACGAGGACATCAAAATTAGATAAAGACAATAAATAAAAAGAAACTACAAACCAACATTCTTTATAGGACATGAATATAAAAATTCTTTAAAATTGCTTTCCAATCAACTCCAAGGATTTGTAAAAAGAATAACACATTATGAGTAAGTGGGCTTTACTATCAGAAATGCAAAGTTGATTTAACAGTTGAAAGCCAGTCAATGTATTTCGCCATATTAGTAGATGAAAAAGAAAGAGCCATATGGCCACTTTCATATATACAAAAAAAAAAAAAAAAAAAAAAAAAAAGCGTTTGATGAAATCTAACCTCCATGTCCTGATTTTAAAAAAAAAAAAATTTCCCCAGGAAACAACATACATAAATACCTCAAGCTACTAAAGAATATCTTAAAAAATCCTGTAACTAATATGATACTGTTTCAAGGTAGGTAACACCAAAAGGACATCTGCTCTCATTACTTCTACTTAGCATATTGTAGGTAAGTTCTAGACAATGCAATAAGGCAAGAAAAAGAAACAAAATTGTTATGCAGTCTGAGAGGAAAAAGTGAGACTTTATTCACAAACATAATAATCATTTATGTAGAAAAGAAACTACAAAAAAGCTATTAAAATTAGTAAGTGAGTGTAGTAGGGTTGCCATGAGGTCATTATACAAAAATAAATAAATCATATTTCTAAATAACAAGTGGTCATAGCTAATAATAAGATATATATTATAATAATATCAAATTATGATATATGTAAGAGCAAATATGAAAAGAAGTGTGTAAGGCATATATTGAAAAATACAATAAATTACTGAAAGAAACTGAATAGCACTTAAGTAAAAGGAAAAATATATCTATGGATTGGAAGACTCAATATTGTATGACGTCTGTCAATTCCATTGAATTGATTCATAGCCTCAGTGTGATTCCAATCTTAATCCAAGCAGACTTTTCTATAGAAATTGACAAGTTTATTCTTATAAGTACATGGAAAATCAAAGTACCTCAAATATCCAAGACAACTTTGAAAAGAATACACATTTGGAAAATACGCACAATACTACTTTATTTCAATACTACTTTACTTTGCTTCAGTAATTAAGATAGCGTAGTATTATAAAGACAAATCGAGGAACAGAATAAGATTTGAAAAAATACCCACGTAGATGTGTCCGATTCAGTTTCAATAAAGATACCAAGACAATTTAATGAGAAAAAAATCATTTTAAAAATGAGAGAGTTAAAAATAACTAACCTTGACTCTCACTTCACACTATTTATGAAAATTAACTTAAAGATTAAATGGAAGAGCTAAAACTACAGAATTTCTAGAACATAACATAGAAAAAAGATCTCAACCTTGAGTTTAGTGACAATTTCTTAAGTATTATGCAAAATACACAAAAAGTAAATTGGACTTCATCAAAATTATTTTATATCTGATCAATAGATAACACTAGGCAGTTTTCTCAATTATAGTTTCCTCGGGATGTTGCATCACTCTTTGCTTAATCTTAATCTAATAGTGGGGGTTAGTGTGGATGAACAGCACACAGGTAGATTTACAGATTTCTCAGGAATATGGGAATCACAGGCCTGGAAATGTATACAGAACTTCTGAATTAAAATCCTATTTTTCTTGTCCTTTCTGTCTGCCTATTTCTTATTTCTTCTATCCTACCTTGGAAGTACATGTAAATAATGTTGTTGCTCCCAAAGGAAAAGAAAACAGTGTCACGTTGACTTAGTGCAATCCAGGTTTACAAGAAACATCAGAATTTGAAGCTGGCAGGAAATTCACTGCTGATTTCAGGCAACAGGTTAAGCTGAACTTCAAAATCATCTCACCCAGACCCCTCCACTCTCGCCCCCCTCCCGTACCCCACGGAAACTCAGGCTGTGTGCTGGGATTTGAGACACAGGCATTGCCAAGGACTGACGTGCTGACTGCAGTACTCTTCAAATACACCTCCCTGCAGAGGCAGGGAGCTCAGGTTTCCTTCTTGTTCTTCCACCTGGTCTTCCCAGTGTATACCAGGCTATAACCAAATAAAATGACTTAAGTTTCTTCTGAGCGGGGTTCAAATCACACATAAATTAGGTTTTCCTACTGTCAACATCACATTCTTTTTCTTGTGCCAGGGTTTATTTTGATATTCCCAAAGTTCTCAATTCTGCATGTTTTCCAACTTTGCTTGCCTTCCTGAAATAGTGTTAATTTGACCCAGGGGTCTGTTCCTGTCAGCATCAGCTGAGAAGATTTTTATGATGCATTTGCACGACTGTCATGCTTTGGCCCAGAAAGAGTGTAACATATGTTCCAGGTGAGCACCGCCCTCCCACTCCTAGACCACTCCAAATGGCATTGCCCTTGCCTCAGTTTTGATTGCCCTCGCTGAGTAAAGACAAGAGTACAAGCCCACATGCATTTGTTTTCTATTTTCCAAGCATTATTTTTATTTATAACCAAGGAGTGTATACATTAAAAAAAAAAATCCAATTGAATCAAAAAATGTTTACAATTAAGGTGACCACTGATTTGTTATCCAAAATGGGACTTCTCTGTTTGGCACAAATATTAAACCAAATGGAATATGAGACATGAGGCATAGACTAGAACAGTCATGGGTAAACCAATTATCCAGTGGCTCTTCTAGTGAAAAAGATGTTCCTCACTTACCCTAATATCCAACTTGACTCCCCACCGCCAATCACTCCTACCTCTTCTAATATTTATCCTGGAAGTTATCCTCATTTTTCTGTATAATATCATTATATGACTAGTTCTTGATTCATTGATTTTAGACATTCACCAGAGACTTTCTATTGTGCTAGAATAGGGTCACCTGCTATTATACCACTGACCTCTCCCACTCTTTTCTTCCAAAATCATTATATCACTATTTTAATTAAATTAATCATTGTTGGCAATATTGTGTGAATAGTATTCACTGCAGACCAAGTAATAACAAACGATCGGGCAAAATGACTACATTTTCTTTTTTACACTCTATTCCACTTTTCCTAAATTTTATAGTTGCTGTAGTTCTTGGTTAGCATAATTTCAATGCTCATCTTTACTTTTTCCCCATGCTCCATCAGATGGCCCTCTGTGTGTTCTCCCTGCCTGTTATGTCATATGTTCAGTTAAGTTCCTTTCTTCCTCAGGCCACCTCTTTCCTGGAGACCCCTTCCTTCTGCTCCAATCTGAATTAATGGGCAGCTCAGGTGTCACACTGAATATTCTTCTACTGTTCTTCTGACTTGGAGTCACTGTTTCTTAGAGTCTATGTTTCCACTTTTCGATTTTTTTCATATTGCATTGAAGCATCTCCTCTGGAAGCTTCCAAAGGAAGCATGAATGCACATCTCCTCATGTGTGAAACTAACTTCACTTTAACCAAAGTTCTAGTGATACAATGGCTGGATATGGAATTGTATGTAGGGAAGCTCTTTCATCTCAAACTTAGGAAGTACTTTGTTGTATTCTGGTACCTGGTGCTACATCAGTCAGATGCTATTCTGTGGCTTAGACCTTTATCTGTGATTTGTTTTATCTTTCCTCTAGAAAAATTTAGAGACTGGCAACATTGAGGCTCTTCCCCTGTATCTCTGGTCTTTATTATAAATATTAACTCATGCTAATTTTACAAATGGATTCCATGGTGACATTTCCATCTGTGCAGATGTGGTGTTTTAACCACATTCCGCCCTCCCTAATGCCCTCTCCAGTTCCCCTCTCTCCTCCCTGCCCCCAGTCTCCTTCCCCTCTCTTAATAGGGATTTTTCAATCACACTACTGGTCACTCATTAGTCCTATAGGAAATGTTAGTTAGTTAAATATTATTCTATTTTATGTTTAGGAAAGGTTTTTCTATTATTTTGTGATGATTTTTCTCCTTTTGCTTTATCTGGACTTTATTTCTGAAACTCCTTTTGTTCAAATTTTACATGTTCTCAATAAACTCTGTCTTTCATTATTTCTCTAAGATAACCAATATCTTTTTCTCTTTGTTTCACTCTTAGGGGATTTTTTTCAACCACCTTATCACCATTTTACTCAAATCTTTATGTGGCAATCACAGATCAAACTCACAAGATTTCGCTTTTACTGATTTCTCCTTTATACATTATTTTTTTAATCAGTGAGTTAGTCCTTATCTATCTCATAACGAGTGAAGTGGAATATTCTTTCTTTTTCCCAAATTTGTCTGTATTTCTTCTGTGTGAGTTCCATCTGTTTTCTCTTTTCTCTCTCCTTCTGGGTGTGTGGGAGATTCCTTCAAGTGACCAGTGGCCCATAACTATACATTTACGTTTAGCAAGAAAACACTAAGAGAGGATTGAAATAAGGATCATTGATCAGTCTCCACTTTAGGGCCTCTAGTGCAGGACTTCTCTTCTAGGAGCCCAAGGGTCAGTATGTGGGCATTCTGATTATAAAATTGCTATGGTTTAGATATAAGGTGTCTCCCCAAAGCTCATGTAAGAAACAATGCAAGAAAGTTCAGAGATGAAATGATTGTGTTATGACGGCCTTAACCTAATCAATGCATTAATCAGCTGATACAGACTACCTGGGCAGTAACTATAGGCAGGTAGGTTGTGGCTGGAGGAGATGGGCCTTTGGGGTTATAGCTTGTTTCGGGTGAGCAGAGCTCTCTCTGCTTCCTGTCTGAGATGTCTTGAACTGCTTTTCTTCTCCATACCCATCCATTTTGATATTTTGGCTCACCTTGAGTCCAAAGCCACAGAGTTGGCCATCTGAAACTGTGCGCACAAAACAAACTTTCCTCTTCTAAAATTGTTGTCAGGTCTTTTGGTCACAGTAGCAAAAAGTTAACTAAAATGCTAATACTGCAAAGCTAGACACTATCAGGTGTAAATTAATGTATATATCAAAAATATTTATCTAGTGATTGTTGCTTGGTTTTAGCTTGCTTCCATTCTTCGCGTACCTATGGATATTTATAAAAACATTCTTAAATTGCTCTCTCCATGCATGTCAAACATTAACACAGAACAATGTCTTAACTGGTTAATATTTGCTATATATTACATGGAAAACTGTTGGGAATATCTGTACAAATCAATTGAGAAACTTAGATCTCTGAAGACTACAAAAATCATAAAGGAAGATGCAGAAAAACCTGCCACAAGATCTCTTTACTAGTAAAAGGATTTTCAGATGCAGAAAATTCTATTTATATCATTCAGATATTTGCAACTTGACCCTGATCCATCCATTGATTCATCAGTCTGATTTTTTATGTTGGTTCATACTGGACATTTTTTTTTGGTATGTAATCTGCTAACTGGATTTTTTTTTTTTTTTTTTGTCCACACAAGAGAGGTGAGAACCAGTTTCTGCTATAAATATTTCTGATCTTCAAAATAAATCACATTAAGTGTGCATTAAAGTTTGAGTATATGCATTTAATGTACCGTTTAGTAGGACAATGAATTTACCGCTTAATTTACTATACATACTCAGGGGCTTTATTGTCGTGATTATACTTTGATAGGATAGATAAGACACACAAAAAGAAGAAAAAAAAATATTCTTCCAGCACATAAAACAGTTTTCCATCATGTTTGCTATTCCATCCAGAATGTTTATAGAATATTAGACTTAATCATTAAAAACAAAACATTTTAGATTACATATACATGGTAATAACATCCCAAACATCAGGCAGTCTCACACAGCTAAAATAGAAATACATGAAGTACAAATGCTTCACAATTCTCTCTTTGTCTTTCAAAGTCATTTGTAATTGCTGGTGATTGTTCTTCAGGTGATTCATAAACATGGATTGCCAATAGACCAAAAGCACATGCAAAACTTCCAAAGTAATTGAACCCATGGCGAAGATTGAAATAAAGTTTCTCCATCTTTCATTTCTTCCAGAAGGAAAAGTCAAAGGTTCATGTTCTCTCAAAAGAAAATACATACTTTCAAGTCTTTTCAAGCTGTAGATTTTAAGTTGTCATAAATAATTCTGGAATGAAAGGGAATGTGCTCTCCTCAGTGTGTCTCTCCATTGCCTGCATGATCTGTGACATCAGAGGAATTCACCATGAATTCCAGGTCTTAGAGATGTGCAAACTTGTCCTCCAACCGTCCACAAATGAGAATCAATCAGGCAGCTAAAGTGACTTCTCTGTTAATCATCATCTTTCAAAACAATGATGGGACTGTTCGTTGCATTGTCTCCACTAAACATAGGAGGAAGAAGCTGCTATTAATTGCCCTCTTTTCTTGGAGCCTTAAACAGTGATGGGCAAGATGATTTGCAGAGAGCAGCTTTCCATGACTATTAAGCTACAAAAACATTCCCAAAGATATTCACTCTTGGCTAGGAAATAGATTGTTACCATTGATGTGAAGATTCATCATTGCACGTTGGTAAATCTCTATGCACATATTCACTATGATGAGGTACTCAGAAAGGAGTTCTAAATCCAGATGAGCATCTGCAGGGCTTTGAGAGACTCTTGCATGAAAAACATGTGTCTCCTTCAGTAAGCCAACTTCTGCAAAACATCAAAATAGATCGAATTCATGAATATGAGATAGAGATGTTTAGGAGAGTACATTTTAAAAGGCTAAGACCCAGATGCAGTTCCTTCAAAGTTCTGATTTTCATTTTATACGATCCCCTCAGTGTTTCCCATAAAACTGAAATACTTAGTCATTAGTATTTGTAACCAAGTTTTATTGTCAAGGTTAGTTGCTAAATTTCAAAGACTATCGAACTAGTTCCCAGATGTTATCCACACCACACTCTGTATTCCCTAGAAGAGATTCCTGCATAATAGTGTCTTTTGTCAACAATTGCCCTGACCCACGGACATCTTTATAAAAAAGATAGTGGGGCAGTAGATGGCAGATGTAGGCTACAGTGGCATAGAAATCATATGCCATATGATTTACAGTGCCATAGAAATCAAAGAGCCATATGCAAGGGAAGGAGGAGATGGTGGGTAGAATCCAAGTAGGAAGGGAAGAAGAAACATTCCAACAAAATGGCAGAGTGGAAAGAACACCTAAGTCTAGTCACACTGACGGGGGTTCAAATCCCATCTCCGGCGCGAAGCATGGTGTGATCCGGTGCAAGATGTGTAAATATTCTAATATCTTTTCTCATCTGCAGATGGAGATAAGATGCTTTTCTCATGGGATTGCTGTATGAGTTCAATATGGGAAATATACCGAAATATCTAACGGCACATTGTAAGAAGCAAAGAAATAATGCAACAGTTTTTGGCATACAGGCACAGGAATTTTAGAGTACAGCAGGAAAGCCTCGGATCATTTTCCCAAGCTGTTTTTATTTGTTTATTTTTTCCTGTAAATTGCATAATCTTCTCAACCAAGGAGAGGGAACCCAGTGTGTTCTCACTTTCCATAACACACGTCTCTCAAGTACAGTGAGTCGTACTTCTTTTTCTGGATTTCATTTCCATTCTCACATGAACATGATTATAGAATCATTTCATCTGTTATAAAAGGCAGCAGATTTTCATTGCACATGGTTGATGATGAATTGTAGTTTAAAACGGTCTAGATGTTTTTGGAGAGGAAAAACACACCAGAGGATAAGCTAAATCTTTACCTTTTATTTTTAGAGTAGAATCGAAGGAAGTCTCAAGCTGCTTCTGGTGCTCGTTTTGTTCTTTCCTCTAGGTAACACTTTGTCAGTGTGTTTGGGTTTTGTACATGTTTTTCTCTCCTATAAACAATTGAGATGATTAATTATTTTCTGCTTTGTTGATATCAGATATAATTTTACCCACATGCGATATTACCTGATTATTAAAAAGAAATTTATTCTACCAGATTTAGAACAAAAAATCAATAATACTTTTTATTTGTTCTTTTTAGTTACACGTGACAGTAGAATGTATTTTGGCAGATTATATGTACATAGAGTATAAGTCATTTTATTTAGGATTCCACTCCTATAGTTGTACATGATGTGGAGTTACCCTAGTCATGTACACAAATACAAGACAAGGAAAGTTATGACTGATTAATTCTACTGTCTTTCCTATTCCCCTTCCCCTGCTTTCCCTTCGTTCCCCTTTGTCTAATTCAGTGGATTTCTATTACTCCCCTCCCAACATCCCTCGTTTGGAGTTAGCATCCACAAATCAGAGAGCACATTCAGCCTGTGGTTTTTGGGGGATTGACTTATTTCACTTAGTATGATAGTCTCCAGTTCCATCCATTTACCAGCAAATGCCATAATTTCATTCTTCTTCATGGCTGGGTAATATTCCATGGTGTATATATACCATATTTTCTTCATTCATCCGTTGAAGTACACCCAGTTTATTTCCATAGCTTGGCTATTATGAGTTGAGTTGTTAAAACATGGATGTCGCTGTGCCACTGTAGTATGCTGTTTTTAAGTCCTTTGGACAAATAGCAAGGAGTGGGATAACTGGGTCAAATGGTGGTTCCATTCCAAGTTTTTAAAGGAATCTCCATAATACTTTCCATAGTAGTTGTATCAATTTGCAGTCCAACCAACAATGTATGATAGTACCTTTATCCCCACATCCTGGCCAGCATGTATTGTTACCTGTATCCTTTATAATTGCCATTTTGACTAGAGTGAGAGGGAATCTCAGTGTAGTTTTAATTTACATTTCTCTAATTGCTAGTGACTTTGAACATTTTTCATATATTTTTGTCCATTCATATTTCTTCTTCTGTGAAATGTTTGTTCAGTTCCTTTGCACATTTATTGATTGTGTTATTTATTTTTCTGATGTTACATTTTTTTTTTTTTTGAGTTCTTTGTATATCCTGGAAATTAATGCCTTATCTGAAGTACTAGTGGTGAAGATTTTCTCTCATTCTGTAGGATCTCTGTACACGTTCTGGATTGTTTCCTTTGTTGTGAAGAAGCTTTTCAGTTTGATACCATTCCATTTATTGATTCTCAATTTTACTTTTTGCACTTTAGGAGTCTTGTTGAGGAATTCAGTTCCCAAACTGACATGTTGGAGAGTTGGGCTTACTTTTTCTTCTAGTAAGTACAGGATCTCTGGGCTAATGCTTAGATCCTTGATCCACTTATTGAGTTGAGTTTTGTGCAGGGTGAGATAGAGGAGTTCAATTTCATTTCATTACATATGGATTTCTAGTTTTCTTAGCACCATTTAAGAGGATATCTTTTTTCCAATGTACATTTATGGCACCTTTGTCTAGGATGAGCTAACTGTATTTATGTGGATTCATCTCTGTGTCTTCTGTTCTGTTACACTGGTCTTCCTGTCTGTTTTGGTGCCAATACCATTTGGTGCCGTTTTTGTTACTATAGCTCTGTAGTATAACTTAAGGTCTGGTATTGTGATACCTCCTGAATCACTTTTCTTACTAAGGATTGCTTTGACTCTTCTGGGCCTCTTATCTTTCCAAATGAATTTCATGATTCCATTTTCTATTTCTGTGAAGAACATCACTGGAATCTTTATAGGAATTGCATTAAATCTGTAGAGCACTTTTGGACATTTTGATAACATTAATTCTGCCTATCCAGTAGCTTTCCATTTTCTGGGGTCTTCCTCAATTCCTTTCTTTAGTGTTCTGTAGTTTTTAAAAATCAATAATACATTAATAATAGTTAAACAATATGTTATTGAGATTATCTGAATAGCCAACAGCCACTGGTTGAACATCTCCTATGTGCCAGACTTTATATGTGTGCTTTTTATTCATTCTTTTGTTTCCTTCTAAGAGATTTAGAGACATCTTTCCACACTCATCAAGGTTTGAAGCAACCAAACTAAAATCCTCTCTTCACCAAAGTTGACTTGGACTAACTCTTTCTCATGACAGATCACGTTCACATCATAAACCACAATAGCTAAACCTACAGTTATCAGCAACTGAGTCCACACCCAGAAGGTAATTGTTGGTAAACGTGGGCCACCAGGATCCCAGTGGCCCCTGTCAGTCCGCCCTAAGTCAATTCATGACCCTCTCGCCAGTCTTGAGGCAGAGAGGCAGCTTTATAAGAAAGTGATGGCCAGGGTGTCCTATTTACAGCCTTCCCTACAGGAATGTGGGGAAGTGAAAGGGCGTGGCCTTTACCTTGGAAATCTCTGCCATCTTCTGGCCTCCATCCTACAGATGGCTCTTCTCTGCTCCCCAGAAAGGAATCTCTTTGCTTTCATTTCCTTCTCTCTCCCTGCTTTCCCTGTATTCCTTTCACTATTCATGCCTAAACATTTACAATTTCTTGACCAACCAATTATGTATGAGGTGCATGACATAGATTTACCCTTCATAGAAATCTGCAACGATGAAAACCCTGTTCAGAAAATGTCATCATAGAGTTCAAACTCAGGTTTGTTGGAGACCAAGCCCTGTCTATGTCTTGCTTCCCACAATTCCAAAACACCTCCCAGAGATGTCCACACCAGCTTAATCCCTTATAGCGTCAGGCCAGAACATAGGCCAGTTTTCTACAGCAAATAAGCATTTGTACTTTTCACCATGGAGTCGGGTTATCTGCTGTAGCTACCTCGCCCAGGCATTTCTCCCGTGGCTGGAAGTGTCTTCATATTTAGTTACATGGTGTCAAAGTCAGCGTTTGGAATGTTCCTATGGGGAACAAGGTCATGGCCATATGTTTCAGAAGGTTTAGAGCCTCCTTGTCAGAAGGAAGGAGAAGTCTTTGTGAGGTCGGCACCAGGAATAAGTCTTGGACAGAGGGAGAAAGAGGAGGGAAGAGGAGAAGAGGTGACGGGGAGAGGTGGAAGGCTAGGAGGACCTTCTACCTTCAAATCTAATGAATAAGCAATTTTAAGCCTTAGTGGCTAACCAAGTCCCCTTGGTTTACTCCAACCAGGGTAAATTCCACCTGACCCTAAAGATCCAGGTCCCTTTACTTCTGGATGGCTGGACCCTCTCCTGCCTCAGGACATTTTCTCTCTGTAAGGACAGCTCTTTCCAAATACCCATATAACTCTCCTGTCTCAGGTCCTTCCTCACATGTCATTTCTTCAAGAAAACCTTTCCTATTTCTATTTTTTAAATTGTAATGACAGTCCCCCCATCCTTTCTCTCTCCTTCTATCTCGTTCCACTGTGCTTTGCCCTATCTTAAGGACGATGTACCTCACTTTTTATTTTACTTGCTGTCGCTTCCTCCCACTAGACAGGGAATTTTGCTTACTGCTATATCCTAATGCCCCACAGAGAGGTGACCTAAAATGTGTATTGAATGAATGGGTACCTTTCAAGATAGCCTCCCTCCCCTCAATGCACAGCTATTTGGTCATACAATATAGTCTGGGCAAAGTTGGGGTATTTTTTCTGTAACTGAGCCTCATTTTAATTCAGTGGGCACCTTCTCCTTGGTCCTGGGCCTATGGGATAATTCCAGAATTATTCTTACCCCTGGGGCTGAAAGCTGATTCTCACCAGTCACCTCTGCCTGAGGCACTTGAGAGTAATGTTCAAGACAAAAGTAACATTCACAACTTCACACTGTGAACAGAAGAAATGAGACCACCTCCTTAAGTAACCAGAAAGTTAACTATTCTGAGAATCAAGATAAAGGGCTGAAATGACTATTCAATTTGCCTTGTCACTTTCAGATTACAAAATCTCAGTCCCAAGAGGCCATAAATTGTAGGGTCGACTGTGTCCAAAGAGTCAATGATATCACCACATTACCTTGTTAACTAGCAAATACTTTAACTACGCCCCCTCAAAAAAAAAAAGCTGATTTACATTACTGTGCATGTATTTGGTGCTGTTTAGTGAACATTATTACCATTTTGCCATAAAAAATCTAAAGGTTTTAATAATATTTTTGGTTTTTCATTTGGGGGTTTCTGTATGCATTTTTTTTTTTTTAAACTTCTTTGTGTACTTGGCTTGAAATTCAATAAGAGAAAAAAATTTTAAATCATACCCTGCTGGCCTTTCCCAAGAACAATTCATACTGGAGTCTGGCTGTGGGGGTTAACCATGGAGTGTGCTTGCAGCTCAGATTTCACAAGAGGGGAACTGCATGGTGTGTCTCCAAGGAATGTCAAGCCCAAGATGCTGAAAAGGGACTTGAGAAAAATTAGACATGTGCAAGATCTTAGGGTATTTTATTACAAAGCAAACAGGAAGTCCAATATTAAATGTAACAGCATCACATGAGACTCGATTAGAAAGGCTTTCGTTCAATGAGACCATGGGTAACGTTAAAAAAATCCCAGGAGATGACTGGAAACCCAAAAGATCATTATTTTTAAGTTTAATAAAATTAAACAATGGGCTGAACCCCAGAGGCAAACCCAGCTTTGCAAGCAGACTCGGCATCTGGAGAGCTTTCTAGAGCCTCCCCAGAAGTCTGCAGAAGCTTCTTATTTCTTGTCTGGTGAGTAAGGCAGCTTCACAGTGCCCACAAGAAGCCAATCCCAGAACTGTGGTGTGTTCGTTTAAACTTGACCACACATCTGAAAGCAAAAAAGTTCCTTATATGGCCACTTGGAAGAGACTAAAGACTGCATATCTTGGTGGAGGTTTTTACACTGGTTTAGAATCTTGTAAATTTAAAAATGGGATCACTAAATAGATTACCAGTGGACACCAATGTTCCCCAATGTATGGTCCTAAGCTCAGCCAGAATCACTGGGGGAAGGGAGAGTCATTGGGGATATTCTTGTTGAAAATGAAAATCTCCAGGACTTAACTTAGACCTTCCAACTACAGAATCTCTGAGGGTGGGCCCAGGATCATGAAGTTTCCCACATTTTTTGGAAGCTTGCTAAAGTCTAGCACCCATACTAGCTAAGGCGGGCCTCAACCTTGGCTGCATTTGGAAACACCCAGGAAGCTTCGCTTTTAGCAAAGCCTGGCTGCACCTGCAAGAAATGTTGAATTATTTGAAGTGCAACCTGGACATCTGGATTTCTGACAATCATCTTTAGAAGGTCCTAGGCAAAGCACAAGATGACTACAGTGAAATCTCTCCCAAATAAGTTACTTTTAGGCTAAGAAGGAAAGTTAGGAGTCCTGATTTCTTGTGTCTTCTTCTTCTTCTAATCATGTAGAAATAAAAGCATGAATCCTAAGATAGCGATGACCAAGCAGGCTTCTGTGACTTATTTCCAAAAAACTACTAAGAAGTTGAAAAGATTTTCTGATTAGGTGAGGGCAACTCAAAGACTTGAGATTGAAGTAGTTCAAGTAACCATCTGAGGAGTGATTATATTGTTTTATACCAGAAGAAAGATCTGTACAGAAAGCTTAGATTTTATAATAGCTGGACATAACCCTGAGAAATAGGGATTTCATGGATTTGCTAGAACTCTTCTTATTCCTTGGCAAAGGAATTGGGTAAAACAGTGAAATCTGTGGCCACTTTCAATCATCAGTCAATATGCCTTTAAACTGTAATGATTTTCTTACAAGTCCAGAGTGCCAGCGGTTAAAAATAATATCCAACATTCATTGTCCTCTTGTTATATGTCACACACTGTGTGAAGTGCTTCAAAGGCATAGTCTCATTTGTTGCGATGTGTACATAGGATTATTACCCCATGTCATCAAAGGGAACTCAGATGTAGTAAGATTAAATGTCTGAAGTGACACAAGGTTTTAAGAACTTCAAAGCCTATATTCTCAAACTATTTGATAATATCAGAGAATTAAATGATAAGCCAGTTGTGAGCTGTAGTAATAACATGCATAGAAGAGAGGAAAAAAAATTTTTTCTGTCCAAAAAAAGGGTTCTTTTATCATACCTGCTTACCCCAGCTATGATGAGCAATCTCTAGTTCCCCGAACTTGGAAATACTTTTATAAGTTCAGGAAACCTAAATTTGTTTCAGTGACTCTACCTCCCCTGGGGTTCTGCTGGGGACCAATTTGTCAGGGAAGATACAAATCTTCCATTTTTGAACTACACATCAGCTCTCAGACAAACCCCATAATTTAAGGTATGAAGACTTTGCTTGGAAACTGGACAGGAATATGTAAAGAACCTTGCTGAGAGTAAGGCACTAAATGGCATGGGTGAGAGGATTAGCCTATTTAACAAGAGGCCAGGTTCCTGCACACACACGTCTATGTCCCATGCTTTCCACAGTAACTCAGTGACTGCCATTGCTGACATGGATTCTGGTCTTATTAAACACTCAGAGGATTGGTTTTTCTTAAGCTGTGTCTCACAAATGGAATTTTTTCTATTTTGGTCATTTTTGCTCTAAACTCAAAATGTCATGGGAGAGTGAACTTGCAAGGTTTTTAAAAACAAAGGTGCTGATGGTCAGTAGAGAGTGAGCTTCTTCAATCATCCTGGGGAATGGAGATGCTCCCCTGGACTCTTCTGTCAAATGCAAGTCCTAATAGCCAAAGAGTTGACTAAACCAAGATCTTACATTTTTCTTTATTATACTTTTTTTCTTTACTCATAATTTTCTACTAAAGTTTTAGTAACCAAAATACTTTCTTTTACCATCTCTCCATCTAAAAATGGATGCTGTGTGTGTGTGTGTGTGTGTGTACATGAACCCAAGTTATTTTCTAGGTGGCCAAAATTACAAGTTTTATTAAACTTTTCTGTTAAAAATTTAAAATTTGTTGAGCATTAAATGTTGACCTCAGGCAAACTTCCTTTTTGATCCCTGAGAGGACACTTTTAATCAAACTCACTATGAATTTGTTGAAAATTCTTACCATTGCCTACTTTATTTTCTCTAAATTGTTTTTTTTAAATGTTGATGGACCTTTATTTAATTCATTTATTTATATGTGGTGCTGAGAATCGAACTCAGTGCCTCACAATGCTAGGCAAGTGCTCTACCACTGAGCCACAACACCAGCCCCTCTAAATTATTTTTACACACAGCTTTTCTGTTTTGCTCCAGCATCACAAATTGTAAATGCCATTCATCATGAATCCCTTAATCTCTGTCTTCGCTGATCCCAGTGATGGTTTCTGCATTTGTACTCAATTCTGCAGCTGTAGTAATATGCCCAAGTTTTAAATTTAGAAATTTGTCTATCATTATCTTAACTAAAATAATTAAATATTTATTGAAATAATAAACATTGAAATATTTTTAAAAATTAAAGTCCTTCCAGTAAGAAGCGGATGAGCAGGAGGAAGAAAAAAAAAAAAAAAAAAAAAAAGGCTTTTGGTGATTTCTGGAGTCAGGACTCAGTTTCTGACCTCCTTTCTCTTCCTCAGTTAAGTTACTTTTAGGCTAAGAAGGAAAGTCAGGAGTCCTGATTTCTTTTGCCTTTTTTTTTTTTGGAATGCTTTCCTTTATCCCTGAAATTTACAATCTATTTCTTGGTACAAAACCAACAGGCTATAGAACACAAGCAAGAGGAATGTGCGACGATTCTTTTAGAAAATGGTGCTGATCCAAATATTCAGAACAACAATGGCGCCAATCCTCCCCACTGGGCTGTCTTTTATAGGAGCACATCAATGGCAGAAAAACTCCTTTCGTTTAATGCAAACATTGATGACCAGAGCAAGGTATATACATCAACCACCTTTATTTCTAAAATATTTGAAATGCTTTTGTTTAAACAGCGACTCATATCAACCCATGTTGACTATGAGCAGGATTTTCCTGATTAGAATTGTAGCAAATGTTGAAACAACTTTTCTTTGTTTTTTGTATTTAGGATTCACCGTGGCCTGACCAAGTCCCTGCCTCCCTGGGCTAGTCCTTTTCTTTCAATAAATGGAGATAATAATACAATGTTTCAGCCCCTTTAATCCTAGTGATGATGCTAGGGATAATGGGAGTGTTTGGAAGGGGGAATAAAAGAAGTCTTTGAGCTTGGATCAAAGATGGAGGGTAAGTACATTTTATCATAAGCAATAATAATGGGCTTTATGCTCTTGATGCCTGGGAGCAAACCATTCCCCTTTTGGCCTGCATTAATACTTGGATCCAAGGGTGTTAATTAGTGTAAAAACCTAGGTTCTGCATGGCACCTAGGGGTCTAAAGAACTTAATCCATCTCCAAAAGGTGACTAATTGACCTCCACCCTTCCCACACTAGGATCCTATCTATTTTTATTGGTGTAGAATAGCTACACCTTTTTTATAGGTCTATTGGGTCCCATTTTGCTTCCTCCAACTTAATTAATAGAATACAAGGGATCTGAAAACGCTGTGGGAGTAATTACCTTCTATTTGAATATCCCTCTTGACTCATTGGTGGGAGCAGCCGCAAACTAACCGTGATTACCTGTGACAGTTCATAATTGGTGCTATTTCTTAGATCATTACCAACATTTTTTTTTTTTTTCACAATGCACAGAATTGGTCTGTTGTGTTTAGATGTTTTAGGCTTTAAAAACCTCCCTCTTCTCCAGGCCTGCTCCAACACCTTTTTGCATTTTGGATTATGTAATGCGCCTCCTACTTCCTTCACGGAACCACAACTTTTCACAGTTTAGCACAGAAGCCACCAAGACTCTGGCCGAGTTACCCATATCCTAACCTCTACTTCTCAGTCTGTTTTAAGCAGGATAATGCCACAAGCAAATAGGTGCTTATTGCATGATTATCATAGACGTCATTACAATTGAAATTATAATTATCACCTAACATGGAACAATCATCCCCTTGAGATCCACCCTGCTCCTTCCTTCATCGTAAATACCAGGATAGGTGTGAAGTAGAAGTCAGAAGATCTTGAGACCCTGTTGGCAAACCATCTGAACTTTGCCAACAAATACATCTCAGAAGTCACATGTATTTATTTAACATGTCGTGACTGGTACACAGGCTTAAGAGAAAGAGCAGCAATCATCCAATCCAAATTTTTATCATACAGGTAGAGTAGCCAACGCCCAGAAAAGTGAAGTGATTTTGTCAAAGATCAAATCTACCCACTCAGGGTCCTCTTCACTAACAGCAATACGGTATTTAAAAAAAAAAAAAAAAAAGGCAAATACTTGATTTAAAGACAACTCCAGTCAATTAAGAAGGTTTCTAGAGATCTAATAGGAAAATCACCTTAGGGTAACACCAGCTCTATCCGAATCAAATTGAAAGATTACTCCAAACTACAGCATCAGCCCTCATCTAGAATTGAGCTGAATTTTATTTCTCTTTAACAGAAACTAATCTCCTACAGATGTAATTAACCATTTAGGTAAATAGAAAGGGAGAGACACACTAGACTGAATTTAAAATGTATCCATGCGTGTTTATGTTAGCTTGACTCATGCTACAGCAACCTGCTGTCCTGACACCAGAGGATAAAGAAAAACGCTCATAGATCAATTTGATAACAAGGAATTCCCCAACTCTCCCTAAAGTATTAATCTTGAGTTCCTGAGAGGCAGAGCTTGTCACAGAGGCTTGTAGGGATCTTAATGACCTGGCAAGAAAGAAGCTGTTACTGGATGATAACTAGACAGAGAAATGCCTCCAGGTCATTGGTAGCAGGAAATGCAGTGGAGACTGTGTCTCCTACACCTTATCTATAACAAGGTGAAGCAGGATTCATCCAACACTTGATCTCTAGGTCTCCCCATCCACCCCTCCCTACCTTAAGTAAATGCAAAAGGAAAGAAATATGAACAGTTCTTTTAAAAAATAGTCTTCAGGAACGTTTCCAAGAATAATTTTACTCTTGTAAAAAGCAAGGAATTAAGATTCTTCTGACCAGAGCAGAAAGCTTCAGAGAATACTTAATGAGAATTAAAGAATATATGCAATATATATGACCAAACAATGACACAAACATTTTTAGCTGCATTTATGTTTATTTCTCTCTCTCTCTCTCTCTCTCTCTCTCTCTCTCTCTCTCTCTCTCTCTCTCTCTCTCTCTCTCTCTCTCTCTCTAACCATCTTTAACTTCTGAAGACTGTCCTTTTGTGTTCATACTCTGCCAGTAAACTTTTTTAGAGGGAACAATATTTCGGGAACTCTGAAATAAGCGTTGAGGTTTTGCAGTCAACTGTAACTGAAGTGTTGGATGAATCCTGCAACTTTAATGAAGAATTTGAACCAAGAAGTGAACATAGGAAGCTATGTACTTATATTTAAAAGAACTGAAAGAAATGTTTTTAAATTATTTTTTTAAGTTAACTTTTTCTTCATTATCCAGCATTCACCAAAATTCCTATGGTTCTTCTCTACCACTTGATATTTAGTTCATATTACTTTTCTACAAAATCAGATTCATTGACAGCTTTACCCCTTAGTGTATTGTAGGTACGTGAATATGAATAATTTCTCCGGTTTTAAAATGTTATTATAAATTAAAGGTGATGTACCAGTTTGAGCTATATACTTCAAAGAAATAGGTTAAAACATGGTCAGCAACCCAGATACTGAGACCAAGATAGTCTTTAAATGTTAACTCATGAAATAATATGTTGTATTCACTGATGACCTGATGCATGCTTCGCAAATATTTTTGATTAATTGACAATATTTCTATATGAAGGTCCGAGAGTTTCCAAATCATACTTTTCCACAGAAATCCTAAGAAAATTATTACTGTTTAATGCTGTGTCATTTGAAATGGAGACACGTGATGTGGTCAAATTCACAGGCTGATTTTTTTTAACAAAATTGCAAGATGGTTACAGAATAAAAATCATATGAAACTTTAAAAACTGAGTTAGGAGGCTGTTAGACTTTGTCAAGTAGAGGGTAGAAACATAAGTCAGAAACATAAGCCAGCAAGTTATCCTTTCAGTTAAAAAAATTAGTTTAAATAGGAATGTCAACACAGTTGTGCACTGTTTGCATATCATTGGTGGTTAAAAATGTATATCTCATTTCCTTTACTGCTTTTTTATTGCATTAAGCTCTTCTTAAATCTGAAGTTGCCTTATATGAAGACAACCTACAGAGATGTCTGAGATACAGCTGGAGGCAGAAAGTGACTGAATAGGACGTGCAGGGTACTTGAGGTACTTACTCAATCTTTATTTTCTGCTCTACTTACTCTTTTCAGTTTCATTTCAGAAATGTGACTTACATAAGAAAATATTGACAAAAACAACTTTTTTTATTTAAAAACTTTATTATTTAAAAACAACTCAGACATATACCTTTTTAATCTATGGACATATTTTCTGGCAGAGATCCAAGACCAGATTATTCAATAATGTTATATGATCTTGGAAACTCCTTCAAGTCCTCTACCTTTGGGTATAAAGCCAAAAGTAAGAGATTTCTAGCTACTATTTTAGGAACTAAAGAACAGTCTCTTTTACTTGACTGAGTTTCAATCCCCATTTGAATCCCCTGTCTTAGGCAATACCTCCTTTCTAGATGAATGAATGTCTTGAAAAAGGAAGAAAAAGTTTTGTTTTTTTTTTTAATAAAAAATAAGGACTCTTTCTACTCCTTGCTTTCTTTCTAGATCGCCTTAGGAAGAAATCTAATGAAAGCTGAACTGGAAACAATACACTCAATTTGCCAAAAGAATATGATGAACTTGCCAATCTGATGTTGATGGAGATACTTTGTTTCAGCTGCCATCAATATAATTTTGGTTTCTGGAGTCTTTCTGAGTGCCCCAACGAGGCTACAGAAGATTTAACAAGAAGTGATAATGGTACCTAGCTCAGTCTTCTCTAAATGTTCCCCTCCTTTTCTTACTATACAAGAAAACTAGCTCTACTCTAAAAAAAATTAGCTTTCTCTGCAAATTTTTGCGGTAAGGACTGATTTTTATTTTACACCCTGAGGACATTGGCATAAGGAAGTAGAGTTGTATTCTTCTCATCCTTTCTAGTAAAACACACTGCTCTCGGGTCGTGCCACTTGACTCCAGGACTTCCTCCTACTCCTTGTTCCTCTGGACTTCAAACCTTTCATTCACCATCTTTCATCTGTCATCCTTTGCCCACTCTTCTCTCCAAGTTATTGTTATTTCTTGGAAGGACTTCAACAACCATATTGATAATTCATTTAAAAAACCGGCTTCTCTATCTCATAACCAATTTGTTTCCTGTAACTTCTTCCAGTGCTTCACATCAGCACATATTGCCTAGATCACATCTTGAACCCTGTCACCATTTGGAATGGATCCAATCCCGAAACCACCAGGTGAAGCATCCCACTCTCTGGTCTGTTGTGGATTAGATCTGAAACGTCCCTCCAAAACCCATGCACTGATGGTTTGGTCCTAAAGTCTGCATTGTTCAGAGGTGGGGCCTTTGTAAGTTCATTGAATTGTGAGGACTCCAAACTCACCAATAGATTAACCCATTGGTGGATTCATAATTTCATGGACTATTGGAAGATGATGAAAATTTAAAAGATAGGACTTAAACAACAGAATCAAGTGACAATGGACTGGAACCTCTGAAACTGCAAACCGAAATAAATCTTTATTCCCTTCAGTTGACTTATCTCAGGTATTTTGTCACAGCAAGAGAAAACTAACACAGGTCATAATCCAATTTGATATAGTCATTCTTCCACAACTTTATTGATCTTGCTACTTTGATTCAATTCATCAGCCTTTTTTTAATCTTCCATCACTTCTTCCCTTATCAAATATATATTCTGTGGTCCACCATATTCCATGATATTCTCACCAATTCCGTATCTAAGCATTTCCAATATACAAATCTCCCTGCAACTGTCTTCACTGTCTCTTTCTGTAACAGTGACACAAGTGACTTTGGCATTGCATAAAACCAATCCCTCCATTATGCATTGAAAGTTATGCTCATCCACCACCTGGGGAATCTCAGGGACTGTTGATTATTTCTTTTCTCTCTTTAGTATTCAACTTTTCCCTTCAAATGGAGTCTTACCATTGACTTTTAAGCACTCTTGGGTCTTTCCAATCAAAGATAAACAGAATTTTCCTTTGTCTACATCTCCATCTAGGTTTCTTGATAGATAATATTCTCTCCTTTACAAATATTTCTTACTGGCAAGTCTTTTTTTCCTTAAAGCATACTTTTGCTCTGTTCTACTGGTCTTCAGTCCTCTGACTCTCTTTCTTCATCTCCTTTCCACAAACCATTGAGACACAAATGTCAGTTTTATTAACATTTTTAGAGCTGAAAAAGACAGGGAACTTACATTGTTGTCTATATTTATTCTGTTTTAACTTTAGATATGTATTTAAATATAAATTAATATTATTTGGGCATTTTATTATAATCACTTTCCATTCCTGTTGTATGATAATCTTCTACAGGCCTTATCAAATCTATAAATTCTCCTCTTGACAAACCCAAATTTAGTATGATCCCTTTATTACCTTATAATTTAAATTTGCATTTGTATGTTTTGCCTGTATACATTGATTAGTCAAAGGTTTAACAACTAAAGCAAATTTCCTAAATTCATGTAAAGCTAAAATGATACTATAGAGAGACCAACATACAATATTTGAATATCCTCTCATTTACTTTTACTACTTACATATTCAACTTTTGAAGTTAAAATGATACGTTATGAAAACTGTGGTTGATAGGGAACTGGGTTTTGGATATCTAGGATAAGGTTCAGTGAAAAATAGCAATAAGGAGGTACTTTTGAATGTTTCTTTAATAAGAAACAACAATTCCTTAGAAAATTAATGAGTCCCCAAAATGTGAGTTCTCTAAGTTGTATAGTACCCTTTTTACTTAATACCTTCCATAACTAGTATTCTCCTAGGAATGATTTGAAAATATAGATGGTTGATATCCTTTTAAATAACCAAAAGGAAAGAAGTTAAATAATGAGACCTGACATTCTTATTTCAATACATTCAGCATACACATTGTGATTTCCCACAAATGTACAAATGGTAACTAAAATTATATATATACATATATATGTATATATATGTATTATATATATTTTTTTAGTAACATGACTTTAAAACACTAAAATATCATTGTCAAAGTAACTCTCAAGAATGCATCAACTATAAGGACCGTCCACATTCCAGGCAGCATTGCTCACTGATGAGATGTTGTCTTTCTCTGGGACATGGGAAAGAGAAGACATAGGTTTGAACCATTGCTTAACCACCTATGTGTACCCATTAGGTACAATGGTCTTTATTAAGGTTTCCATCTTATTATCTGCATAATGAGGACAACTGCTGTCCTCACATAATGACCACAAATATTAAATTAAACATTATAGCAGAGACAAGGCATAGACCCAAATATCTGTAATATAGGACATCATTAAAAAATATGCATAGCAAGAAGCTCCAGATCCAGGAGGATTGAAACTTGCCTTGTGAGGACAACCTAGTATAGGCTCAAAGAGGCTGTGCATCCAAACAAGTAGAAAGAGTGGTCAGGAAGGTAGGAATCAGTGAGTAGGTAATAAAGATGATGAAAATGCGGAACAGTAGTCTATGAGACTGGCAATGGAAGTGCAATGTGAGGTTCTATATAGTATTTGGGAAGGGACCCAAGTATAAGGAACCATGTCTTGAAATTCCATCAAAGATCTAAACTGAGATGGATCATTTTTCTGAGAAAAGAGAGGAGTAAATATTCTGTACCAGAAGACATAGAAGAACATAGAATCTGGAGTCTTCCTGCCTCTATCAGGAGGAAGAATGGCTTACATAAAACATGGAAATAAATCTCAAGTATTAAGTTGTATCTGATGGCTACAAAAGCAAAAAGAATTCAGGTTGAGAATATTCTACCACTTGGTAATAGAAAAGTTGAAAAAGTCTTCATGAAAGTTATGGGACCTAACTGGGAGCCTTCAAGGATAGAGGAAGGGCAGATAGTCTGGTATTTATCATCTGGTATTTACCATTCACAAATAATATGGAGGCCAGAAAAAGAGCTTACTGAGGAAAATGTCTGTTAAAATGTTTGTTAAAGAGGTTAAAAAAAAAAAAGTAAACATATAGCACTCCATTTACACACAGATTTCTAATACTATGTCCTTCAAAAATGAAACTATAGGAAGTGAAAAGGGACAGGAGAAATAGTGATCCTAAACAGGTGTCTTTGACTGAACTTTTATTTTTAAAGAAAGAGAGAAACTTGGGAATTCCCCAATGAAATAAGGCTTTTCCTTTCCGCAGTTTACAGCTGATTATCAATTTTTCTGATCATACAATTGTTTCCTTTTTTTTTTTTTTTCTGTAGAAGTAACTGTCTCTGGGTCATAAGTCACTGAAAAGATAATCTTCAAGTTATGGTGAGTATTCTTGCTAGGTTATGTGTAAATTGACTAGAGAAGTAATTTCTCTGTATCTTGACCATGACTAATGTAAATAGAGATATTATGTTACAGTTTTTGTACATATGATATTAGTTTCTGGAGTTCTTCTGACCCAAGCCCTTAAAGAAGGAAGTATGAGTCAGTTTTCCATTACTGTAACAAAATAACTGAACTAATCAATTATAAATAGGAAAGGTTTCTTTTGGCTCATGATTTCAGAGGTTTAAGTCCATACTCACTTGGCTCCATTGATTTTGGGCCTATGGCAAGGCAGCACATGGTGACTGCATGAGAGTGTATGATATAGAAAAGTGCTCACTTCATGGTGCTGGGAAGCAAAGAAAGAAAGAGGAAGAAACCAGAGTCTCACATCCCCTTCCAGACCATGTCCCCAGAGAACTAAGACTTTCCACTAGGCCCCAGCCCATAAAGGCTCCATCGCCCCACATTAGTGCCAACCTGGGGACTAGACAGACTTTTAACACATGGCCCTTGGGGGACAATTAAGATCCAAACTATAGCAAAAACCATGGAAGAAAAATAACAAATAACAAAGCAAATAAACACAATGACCTCACAAACTCTTCTCGACTCACCAATGGTGTGCTTTCGCAAAGTCAGAAGCTTTTGCTGCTAATTTACAGGCACTACCGACTCACCCCTCTCTTCTTCCCAGATCCCCAGTCCTTTTCCCCCAGCATGAGTTCGGGGATTATATGCAAGTCTCTGGGATACATCAGTCTTTAAAACTGATAAATTTACTTTTACTACAATTTATATTCTACATTTTGACCCAAGTAAACGTTCCTGAAACTAAATCCTCATTTTCTACTACCTCTCTGCTGCCTTGGCATCTGCCTTCCTCCTTTGCATGTGCAGCTCAGTAAATGATGCAGAATCCAGATCTTCTAGAAATAGGAATCCAACCTGACCTGAGTGTGTGACCATCTCCAGCCTGGTCTTTTCCATTCCTCTGCAGTTGGGCAGCTCTCACCTCCTGAACTGTGTTCATCAGGCAAGAATTAAACCACTTCCAGAGAACACACTGATCTTTTGGGAGGGGTGGGGGATGAATTTTCTCCTACCTCTTTTTTTGTTACTAGACCACATTTATCCTACTGCCTACATATTCTTTACTAATTAATTTGCTCAATTGAGATAATAACACAGATTAGTTTGTCTCTTTCTTAGCCTTTTTAGGAAGAATAAGGACAAAGAGAGAACTAACTCAACCTTTTCATGTAGTCTCATGATATACAAATTTGTGAGCAATGGAGAAACCATTAAAAAAAAATGTCAACCATATTCACCACCAAGCCAGTAAAGTAAAATCTACAGACACAAATAGGAAGCAGAGGTAAGATATAAAGTCGTAGACCACCAACCAAACCTTGGTGACTGTAGATTGCATTCCTCTCCTTTGGGTAAACTGGAGAGCCCTAGATCTCTATGATAAATTCCCTTGAGCTGCTGTCTATTCTAAAGGGGCACAACAAATAGAAGGCACTACCTAAGGCCTACCTAAGGAGGGATGTGAAGTGGCCAGTTGATTGTGTGGGTATAGAGCTCTGGAAAGAGAGACAGAGTCAGGAACATAGGACCTTGCATCATTTTTAAAAATAACTGGAGGCTGGAGGTATAGCTCAGGGGTAGAGTACTTGCTTAGCATGTGCGACACCCTGGCTTCTATTTCCAGTACCAAAAATACATTAAAAGTAAATAAAAGACTGCTGGCCACCATGGTCTCTTTATAGGCTGCTCCTCTATACCCCTCTACCATCACCAGGCACCAACTCCAAAATTAGTCCTTGTATCAAATGTCCAGTGCTGCCCAGTAGAGATAGTCTCTCGTTCCAAATTCCATTGTGTTCCATTCAACAAGATAAATTATATTTTTATGCAGTTTTTTCTAGAATTACATGAGGCGGGGTGACTAATTTAGGTGTATAAGTCTATGAGAGTTGTTTCTCCCTCTTCAAGGGTGCTGGGCAAAGGTCCACAGATGGTTTCGATTCTGTAAGCCTGCAGTTTGGATAACTGCTACTCAGATAGCTTCCACCTTTGAAAATCCCAGAATTTTTCTCTTCCCCTTGGAGGGCATGGACTCAAATCCCCACCTGAAGTCTGTGAGTCCTTCCGAGAGTTGTTTGTCAAGAAGTCCCCGGCTTCAGAGAAACAGATGGTGTCCCTGGACAAACAGCCTACACCTAAAAAAACATCAATGTAAAAATCCTGAAGCTAGGGCTTCCACATTTCTCATAACATAAAATAGAATTATTCCATGTGTAAATCACTTGGCTTCCATCTGGTTTTCATAAAAGGCAATGATTGAGAAATGGAGGAAGGGAAGAGAAATGAGATGGGAAATTAAGTGACATTCTATCCCACTCTCCCCTCCAGAGGACTCTGCTATTGGCCAATTCTCTTCCCCATGACAAAGACAACATCTCTCACTTCCTCCTGCTCTGAGAAGCGATAAATTATAGAACTTCCACAATAGGATTTGCAAGTTTTTCTATCTTTACATTAACTTTAAAGTAGCGAATAGCACAGGGCAAAATATGTTTTTTAAACATTTAGCTTCAGAGTTTCACAAAACTCAGAAATTTTTACTCATGTAACCTGGACAAAAGACTCCAAAGTCTTCTATTTTGTAAATTTCTGTCCTATTTTATTTTCTTAATATTTAATACACATTTTTCTTCTTTTAGTCTGTGGAAACAATAAAAATATATTTATTTTGGTAAGAAAAGTCTTGAAAGTGTGCTTTAAAACTGGTTATTAT
The DNA here is from genome assembly GCF_902686455.1 of Sciurus vulgaris. Classification (NCBI taxonomy): domain Eukaryota; kingdom Metazoa; phylum Chordata; class Mammalia; order Rodentia; family Sciuridae; genus Sciurus; species Sciurus vulgaris. Next base: position 25,504,681 of record NC_136469.1, read on the forward strand.
GTTATTGCTGACTAATATTATTAGTCATTTAATGTGAATAACCACGAATCAAGGAATTACAGAAGGCTTCTGCCACACTGATTATGTCTGGAGTGACTTACTGAATTGGTAGAATTTTATGATCTTTTTGTTAATTGAACAAAAAAATGCAGTATTAGACCTCTCCAATGTAAATAATGTAATTCATCAAAAAGACATAAAGCTTTACATAATGAAAAGTTATAAGGTCTTGTTAAACATCTTCTTGAAACACATTCAAGTAAAGCTAATGAGTCTTTTTTCTTCTTTTTTTTCTTTTTTTTATTGTAAACAAATGGGATACAAGTTGTTTCTCTGTACATGGAGTAAAGGCATACCATTTATGTAATCATAAATTTACATAGGATAATGTTGTTTGATTCATTCTGTTTTTTTTTCCTTCCCCCCACCCCTCCCACCCCTCTTTTCCCTCTATACAGTCCTTCCTTCCTCCATTCTTGCCCCCCTCCCTAATCCTAACCCTAACCCTAACACTAACCCCTTCCACCCCCCATTATGTGTGCTAATGATTCTTAAGAAAGACCAAAAGAATGATTGCTGTCATGATCACAAGGCCACAGAACCTTCACCCTCGCCAAGGAAATATTATAAACCTAAGCACAGCTCATTCCCAGATCTGATGGACACTAAGCTGATACAGTGCCAAGAGAAACATTTCTCCCTCGCTGCCTGAAAAGTCCTTCCTATGTACATGGGAGGAAGTCATTTGCCAGATGTTGCTGTTTATTTTTCAAGTCTCCCTTTGACTTGTGCTTATTTTCTCTTGACCTCCCCCAACTTCTCCCATATACCATGTGGAGAAAAAGTCAAACTCTGCAAACCTTGCTAACAAAGAACCTAGCAGTTCCAATCAATACATCAGTCTCAACATATGTTCTTGTTTATGCATTCAGCCTAATAGCTGATGGAGAGTGAATGATCAGACCCCCCATTCAAGGCTATCTGGACATCCATCAGTACAACAGACCATTGTACAACTTGGCATCAGAATGACATCTTTGATGGAAACTCACTTTTGTGATAGCACAGGCCTGTTAATGATAAATCAAGAGAAAATAAAAAGAAGTCAAAATGAAAAGGAAAGACTGTGTTTGTGTGTGTGTGTGTGTGTGTGTGTGTGTGTGTGTGTGTTTTAATGACATGTTGAGGTCTAGATCTCCCAAAAGACCACACAGTGGAATGCCAGAGGTTACGCTTTACCAAACAGACTTCAAGAAGGAATTTCCCTGCAGTTTTGTTTCCCCCCAGCCAGACAGAGACTCAGACTGGCTCATTTAGCAATATGATACTGACTGATCAATAGCTGTGGTATATGTACTTTGCTACCCTTATGCTTAAAATCATACTCGTTGACGTAGGCCACCATGCCTGCAGGGGTCTCTTGCTCACCACACATCTCTGCCTCCTTACCCAAAGTCAGTTATTCTTGTGGTGGGGGCTGATCTACATCTGTGTCCAGGGTGAGCCTTCACACACTGCTCTGATTCCCACTGACTTTCCTGTTTGTTGTTTTCTGGGTTTATCCCAAAAGTCAGATAATGACAGGTGACAGGTAATGGGGCAGGAAAATAGAGTTGAAGTCTAATCAGCTGAGAATAGTCTGCAGATGAGCTTAGTTGGCCAGAGTTCTTCAAAGTTTACATTAAGGAATTAAAAGGGCTTCAATTTAATCATCTCCAAGTATATTTGATGAAATTTATAACTTAGGAAAATATACATGCAATCCTTTGTATTATCACTAAAGTGCATCCTAATACCCAGATAATGGCCCTGGGCATACAGGAGGTGTTCAGTTTTCAATCAATGGATGGATAGATGAATTACAGTAATTCCTTGTGTAAGAGACTGAGAAGATACTCTTGTATCTTTGTTAATGTATTCAAATATTAGTCTAGCTAGTAAGATTTGCCCCTTCCCACATTTTTGTCAAAATTTCTCACTTGAAGTTAAGCAAAAATTGACTTCCTATGACTATAGATCTTAAGAATACTTTGGATCCTTTTTACCTACTTAACTAATGATCAATTGTGATCATTTATTTGTTTTTAACCTGGTGTTTTACACTTGGTATGTTTAAAATACACTCTTTTCAGTTCAATAACAAATCTGACTTGGTTGTGGTTTAGCACAGTGTTATCAAATTATCAGTGGTGGAAGATCAGAATATTTTAAAATTTTCTGTTCAATGTATACAGGTATTTTAATTAAATGGAATAGAAATGAATTATTGGAAAAAAGGAAATAAAAACAAAAGACAAAGAAAATATAAACTCCATTGTTATCTTCATCATTCAACATATATTAAATTATACTTCAAGTTTCTTTCAATTCTACTAAAAGTTTCTAAACATGTTTAATTTTTTTTATTTAATCCATCATGAACAGTCTGTCTAGTAGTACTGATCTGTAGATCACACTAAGAATCATATTGACTTAGATCCAATTTTTTTCTTTTGTTCTGAATTGGCCAGATGTAGGGCAATAATTCAGAGTATTGTGTTTCGTATTCCCTCCTTCCTGTAACACTTAGCACTGCAATCTTTGCAGAAAGGAAGAATCACTCTGTGATACTGATGTTCAGTTCCAATATTTTAAGCATTAAAGAAGTCATTTTTAATCATCATATCCTTCAAGTTTTGAAATACTGAGGATTAAAATGTTCGTCAAAAGTTGTGGAATAAAGGTCACTAAGAAAATGTCTCTTGTTCAGAAAAAGTGATTATTCCCACTTATACACATTTCTGTTCTCCCACTGAATTGTGTGACTCCTAGTGGGTCACCTTCAAGTATTTTTGGAAGAGAACAACTGAGAGAGGGAAGACTGGGTCTTGTATGTTTCCTCTGTCTCCTTCTCTCTCCTCTACACACATCTCCTTGTGCACACTTGCAAGACACATACTATTACAGCTTTGTGCTTACGTGAAGTACGTGGTGGCTTTGTCACCAGATCTACTTTATTCATGTCCTGACCATGTTACTTTTTAATCATGAAATTGGACAAGTTGTTCACCCTTCTATGTCCAGATTGCACAGTACATTCTCCATAATATTCCTGGGATCTCTACAGCAGAAAGAACATGAATTTTAGTGCAAAGGATGTGGAATTTGAGATCAGAGGCCATGGGAAACCACACTGTGCTGCCAATTTTTAGCTGCATTTCCTGATAGTTTTTCCTTGTTTTTTAAATACAAATAATGATACACACCCCAAAAGGAGTATCATAAGAAATATATGCCACCACATATCTGAAAAACATGTTTGTAAATTTGTAAATTTTCAAATGTTTTTAAAGATCACATGGAAATAAACACTTCACTTTAATTTTCAAAGTTTAATTCAAGGGCAGAAATATAAGAACATTATTTAATATGATAAAAGAAACACGCACCTTTACAACCAACTTACCTTTGACCTCAAGTCTCAAGGCTGAATATTCTACTAAGAACCTGCCAAACAGCATTGGGAAGCACGTCACATTCCCCTCAATAGATATTTTCCCTATTCCCCGCCTAGTAAGGAGACAGAAACTTCAAACTTCTTTCCAACTAACCAAAATAATTGTTCTGTGATAAGGAATTCTTTTTATGAAAAATCAATAAAAACAGCAGACCCTCAAACACTGCTGCAATACACAGGCATACACACGCACACACACACACACACACACACACACACACACACATACATACATACAAAGCATGAATACTTGCCTACCCCTTCCTTCTCTTTAAGGGAAAAGAGGTACCAGAAGAAGAGGGAGAGCTAGTTCCTACAAGATCTCTTTTTAGATGTTTGAATATTTGCATTTTTAGAAATATCTTTTCCAAATTTCCTTTCCGTTCTTTGGGACAAATAGTGTGTGGTCATTGTCTGCAACCTGATGTTCAAGTGATTTATGTAGGGAAGAGGGCCTTGCCCCAGTACTGAAGACATCCGAATTTCTTTGGTGATCCAATTGCCAATGCATGTTAGTTTTGGCAGGATAGATATATGGAAAACTGTTCTCATGTTCTTTGGCTCTTACACTTTGCATGTCAGATGAAACAGCAATGCAAAACTAAAACTGTTCCAAACCAAAGAAGACTCTGAATGTAGCTGAGCTTTTGAGAGACAGAGCCATGGTGAGAAGAGAGCTCTCCTGCAAGGCTGGGGATGTGCAATCTAGACTCTACTGTTTCTCACTGGGCAAGTCACTCAGGTCTCTTGAGTCTCAGTCACTCAACCTGTGAATAGAAGAATTTGTCCAAGATTAAGATTTGCTGATTATTATTAAAATTTGCAAATTAATATCTTCAACAGCTTTCAATATTTACATTAAGAAAGGGTTTTATTGAAAAACTGTATCTTCTGTTGTCTAAACCAGGATTGGAAAGTGAAGTTACTTGAAGTGAGGAGCCATCTTGATCATTTAGTTATTCACTAAATATGTATGAGTCTCTACATTCTCAATGAAGTTGGGTGAACTAAAACATTACTTTTATTTACATACCTTTTTTCCTCTCTATTTCTCTCATCCACTTAGAGAACGAGGAATTTTTTTTAAGTTATTTTTTGCTTTGGGAAAACAAAAGGGAATTCAATAAAAATTACTGTGGTTCACTTAAAGGGGAATGTATTGAAATAATTTTTATTCATATTGGTAGAGTGATACCATATCTATTAAAGAAAATTTTAAAAGAAAATAGAAAAAAGGGAATTGCCAAAGATTTTAGCACTCATCATCAACTGCAATATAGCAATTCCCTTCAGACATCTTCTAGGCATAATATTTTTTTTTTTTTAGAATGGAGAGATTCAAGATGATGCAATGGGAAAAATGTTTGCATCTCCAGGTGCTCAGGAGCTTTGGATTTGAGTAGCAGGAGTATTATCTCAGCAAAGAAGGTGAAAGGTGGAATTCACTGAAATTCACTATCAGATATCCAAAGGCTCTTAGAGACCCAGAAATTTGGATGCACTGAACAAAGAACAAGAAAGAGTACACCAAAGGCAAGCAGGTGGTGGTGTGGCAGCAGTGGAGCCAGAGCACTGTAGAAGAGAGGGCTAAAATAAACACAGAAAAACACAACAGGCAAATTTGGCATCCAAACACCTATGGAATAGAATACAGTCAGAACTTAGATGAACCAGAGGCTGCACAGGGAACTGATGTTGGAAAGTGCTCTGTATATTCAACTGGCAAGCAGAGAACTGAGGCATGAAGCCGCCTCAAGGAGGCCGTGCAGCAGTTTGCTGTTACAGGAGCCTGGATGATCATATCAAAGATCGCCATACTGTCCTAGCAAGTACTTACTGTGTGGCCCAGGATATACCTAGCAGAATATGAGTGAAACAGACACAGAGAAGATTGTACACAGGGGGATTTATGTCGGTGATATGAGGGGAATGCAACTTGCTTTCCTTTGGAATCTGGTGACTAACAGGACTATTGAAAAGTATTGGAAAACTGAAAAGGTGGGCATAATTATTTGGAGACTGAGCCTGGGAAGGCCATATTCATGGGTGATGGAGTGCGTGATACCTGCAAGTAGAAATTCCAGGAGATCCCTGAGACCCAGACACCCAGCAGAGCAACTGCCTGGCCACAGAGGTGTGCTGATCTCATTTCTCCAGGACGTAAAAATTCACAACAACCTGTTATAATAGAACACTTTGCCAGAGAAGGTTGTGTTCTGAAAAGATCCACCACAAGAGTGGAAAAGAAATACATCCCAACAGATACACAAAACCCAACACAGGAATATAAGAAATATAAAAAACAAGGTAACATGACACCTCCAAAAGTTTATGATTTACCACCAACTGACCCCAAATATATTGAAAAGAATGAAATGCTAGATAAGGAATTCAAAAGAATGATTATAAAATGATTAATAGATCCCAAAAGAACACACAAAACAACTGAATAAATTAAGAAAATTTAGTACAGGATATAAATTAGAAATTCAATAAGGAGAAAGATATTGCAAAAGAACCAAACAGAAGTCATAGAAATCGAAGGCATGATAAATCAAATACAATACTCAATTGAAAGTCTCTTTAATAGAGTAAACCATACAGAAAACACTCTCAGAGTTGGAAGACAAAGTGGTCAGCCTTGAACATTTAGACAGTATTAATGAAAAGAAAATAAGTAACTATGGCCAAAATATACAAGTACTCTGGGATATCAATAAAAGTTTAAATTTAAGAAACTTTGGTATTGAATAGAGTTGTGAGATGCTGGTTAATGTCATGGTTAACCTCTTCAGAGAAATAATAACAAAAAATTCCAAGCCTTGGGAATGAGATGGACATCCTGGTATAGGAGGCATTCAAAACATCAAATAGACAATATTAAAAAAGAACTTATCCATGGTACATTATAATTAAAGTCTCTAATACACAGAACAAGGATAGAATTTTAAAAGTCTCAGGAGAAAAATATAAAATACTTTAAAATCCAGGAGGGCTTGGAATTATGTGTTCCAAGTCCTGAAAGAAAGTACTGTCAACCAACATTGCTGCATCCAGCAAAGTTATTCTTCAGAATTGAAGAATGAATAAAAACCACCTAAGATAAGAAGAAACTAAAATAGTTCAATACTACTAAGCCATCACTACATATATACTTAATGAAGTACTACACACAAAAGAAATCAGAAACAAACTTAAGAAATCACGAATGGACAAACCTCATTTGAAGAGGAGCTAAGCAAATGAAAAACAGGACCAAAATAATATTATAAATAAAACAAAATGGCAGGAATTAACAAATATCTCTCTATAACAGTAATTATAAATTATTTCAACTCCCCAATTAAAATATATAAGCTGGCACAATGAATTAAAAAGCAGGTCCCAAATATATGTTGTTTTCAAAAGACTCACCCTACAGGCAAAGATAGTCAAGGCTGAAAATTAATATGCTTTGCAAATGGAGCCTGAAAACAAGCAGGAGTAGCTATGTTCATATACAACATAGTCAACTTCAAGTCAAAATTAATCAGAAGAAACAAATAAGGTCACTTCATACTGGCAAAGGGAACAATCCTTTATGAAAACATACTTAAATAAATTGGGTAATATAGAAAAAATTGATACAAAGAAAATATTATGAATTAAAATTTTAAATCAGGGTTTGAAATTGAGGGGAGTCTTTACACTGCCTCAGTTTCCTGGAAGGCCCTATCCCTGTAACAGCATTGTAACTTAAATAGTAAAATAAATATACCTGAATTCATTTTTTAAAGAAGAATTAGTCATCATATTATAGTCATACATGTATACCCATGTCTTTAATTCACAATAGACATATTATGAAACCAACTGAGGTACCTCTCAACAAATAACTGCATAAAGAAAATGTGGTTTATATACACAATGGAATTTTATTCAGACATAAGGAAAAATGAAATTATGTCTTTTGCAGGAAAAGGGACGGAACTTGAAAGCATATGTTAAGCAAAATAAAAATAAATCAGAAAGCCAAGGGTTGTGTTTTCTCTCCTATGTGAAAAATAGAGAGGTAAAAGAGGAAAAAAAAAGAGAAAAAAAGTTGTGGGCATGCAGATCTCATGAAAATTAAAAGGAGATCAGTAGAGTCGAGGAAAGGGACCAGGGTGAGGGAGGAGGGGTGGTAAAGGGAAAACATCAGGGAATGATATTGACCAAATCATAGTGTTTTATTGTGTGCACGTACAAATGTGTAACAGCAAATCAAATCATCACTTAAAGACTTTAGAAGTAGGCAGAGTTCCTTTTTTTCACTTGGGCATGGACATACTGCACATAAAAGTTTGCATTCTGCTCTTCTCAACTTAACATAAGCATGTTAAGTTACTAACAAACTTTTATCTTTAATAATCCTATTGAACGATATGCTTTATATATTTATATTTTATATATTATGCTAAAATTTGCAGTCATTCCTCCCTAGATGAGCATTTTAAACGGGAAGTTATTAAGCAGTATTATATTTGTATGTAAATTGCAACAAAGCTTCCATGAAGAGCGGGGAGACTGCCATATTTAGAAATGAAATGCAAGCAAGAGAATCAGCAGCCAGTAGCCTCCTGACCTCTAAGCAACTCTTCAGAATAGATGCAAGTGAGTTTCAGGGAGGAATATGCCACAATGAAAACTGTTATTCTGTATAATATTAACACATACTAATTTTTTTTAAAAGTCTCAAAAAAAAAAAAAAAAAAAAAAGCCTTACCCTGGGCCTCAATAGAGATCTGGCAAAGAAATATGTCATCCTGGTAAGCACATTAAAATAAATGGTTTTTCCCAGAAGTCAAACCAACTTCATATCCAGACAAAAATGCTCATCAAGGGAAACCATTCTTTATACAACAGCAGAAACCATTTCAAGAGTAGTGTGAGGGGGGGGACAAATGGTGGGCAACAAACTCCACTGTTCCACTGTAAGTGTAGAAAACTGAATGAGCCAGGCTCTGCAGCATAGGAGCTGTAAGGAAAAGGAAATGTAGTTGGTTTTCAATCCTGGTATGTCAATAAGGAAAAGTTTATAAATGTTGGCCAAGGTCTGCAGTACATTCCCTCATTTTATTTGTAGAAGCTATGAACAATTTTTAAAAATAGTTTTCTTCCTTTAAATAGCACTGGATTTGGTGTGATATACAGATAATTCAACCTATAGTTACAGAGCCACCTTAGTTGACTTCTGTGCTTAACCTTTTCTCAACTACCCTGAATATATATGGAGAATATGAAAAAAAATTTCACTAGGAAAAAAGTTTTCTCAATAGTAGTAGTTGAAAATGTATCAATGACAGTAGAGATACCTCCATTGATGACTTAGAAAAAATATGGCTAATACTACAAAAAGCAATATAGATTCGATATAATCCCCATCAAAATACCAATGACATTCTTCACAGAATTAGATTAAAACAATTCTTAAATTAATTTGGAAGAATAAGAGACCTAAAATAGCTAAAGGAATACTAAGAAAGAAAACCAAAGCAGAAGGCATTATAAAAATTGATCTGAAATTATACTACAAAGCTGTAGTAACAAAAACAGAATAGTGTTGGCATCAAAATAGACATGAAGACCAATGGAACAGACACAGAGACAAATCCACAAACCTATAACCATCTGATATTTGACAAAATTGCCAAAAATATATCTTGGAGAAAAGACAGCTTTTTTGACAGATGGTGCTGAGAAAAGTTGAGAGCTATATGTAGAAAAATTAAATTAAACCCTGATCTCTCACCCTGAACAAAACTCAAATCAAAATGAATCAAAGACTTAGGAATTAGACCAGAAACTTCACAACTGCTGGAACAAAACACAGAATCAATACTCCATCATATAGGTGTTGGCACTGACTTCCTTAACAAGACCCCCAAAGTGCAAGAATAAAACCTAGAATCAATAAATGGGATGCCATCAAACTGAAAAAACTTCTGCACAGCAAAGGAAATGATGAAGAGCTTGAAGAGAGAGCTCCCATCCCTACCGAATGGGAGAAAATTTTGGCCAGCCACCCCTCTGATAGGATATTAATATCCAGAATATACAAAGAACTCAAAAAACTTAACACCAAAAAAACAAATAATCCAATCAATAAATGGGCAAGAGAACTAATCAGAAACTTCTGAAAAGAAGAAACAATAAATATAATAAAAAATGTTCAACATCTCTAGCAATGAGGGAAATGCAAATCAAAACTGCACTAAGATTTCATCTCAAACCAGTCAAAATGATAATGATCAAGAATACAAACAACAATAAGTACTGGTGAGGTTGTCGAGGGTACACTTGTCCATTGTTGGTAGGACTGCAGACTACTGCAACCGCTCTGGAAAGCAGTTTGAAGACTCCTCAAAATATTAGGGTTGGATACACCATATGACCCAGCTATCCCACTCTTTGGTATCTTCCCAGAAGATCTAAAAATAAGCACACTACAGTGACACCGCCACATTAATATTTATAGGAGCTCAATTCACAATAGCTAAATTATGGAAGCAACCCAGATGCCTATCAGCAGATAAACGGATTAAGAAATTGTGGTGCATATACATACACTTGCACACACACACACAATAGGGGTCTACTCTGCCATTAAAAAAGAATGAAAATATAGCTTTGCTGGTAAATGGATGGAAATGGAGAATATCATGCTAAGTGAAATTAGCCAAACTCAGAAACTCAGAGGTTAAATGTTTTCTCTCTGACGAAAGCTAAAATAAAATAAAGGAAAGGGGAAGGGAAGATAAGATATCATAAAGAACCAATCAAATACAATTAATAGAGGAGCAAAAAGAAATCCAGTAGAGTAGAGGAAGGATAAGAGGAGAGAGGACAGGAAGGAAAGGAGGGAGTGTGAAAGGGAGATGGTGAATTGAAATAGATGTCCATGCATGTATGAATTCATCAGGATGCACCCAAATAATATGTGTAACTGTGAAGCTCTGATTTTAAAAAACAGAGAAATACTATGGCTAAATTAACATATGACTTGAAATTTTAAGAAAAAATTATAATAATTTTTGCAAAGGGTTTTAGAATTTAAAATAATTTTGACCAGAACTTTTTTAAAAATGGGCATTAAAAATAAGGTATATAAACCCAGATATAAAGTGACTGAACCTATGTCTTAAGAAAATATAAATACAAATATAAATCAGAGAAGTTAAAAAGTATTCCAAAGAAAATGATTTTGATGGTGGAGTACATTAGACACTGCACTAATCATTCAGAGTTCCCTAATTCCCTTCCCTTCCAGATATTTAAGAATACAGCATAGGATATTCTCTCTAAAAGTTTTTTGGAGTAGTTCTGAGAGAGAGAGAGAGAGAGAGAGACACAGAGACAGAGACAGACAGAGACAGAGAGAGATGACCTGGAGTCTAGACGGTCTCTTCAGAGTCCTTCCTGTGTACTAATCCTGGATTTCATTCATTACTCATCTCCTAAGAAGTAATCCAAACACACTAAGAAATAAAGTGCTTTTTTTTCTTCCCTCTTCTTTTTGGCTTTGGGAACTATTTTAAAATTAATATTTCCTGTTCCCTCCCAAGAATCCTGGAACCTTTGCAAACAGTTGTTAAATAGCCCCAATTCCTTCCCATATCCATTCCCCATCGCTCCCCAGATAAATAACACCCACTTCAAGGTATCATAGTGTCAAATACTATAATAAAGGAAAAACTGATTTGTAGCAGCTGCTAAACACAGGCTTCTAACTCAAGAAAACACTGCAAGAGAGAGATTCTTGCTTTAGTTAAGGATTGTGACACTTCTAAACTCAGTAGCACTTCAAAGTCCCATTATGTTATAGAATATATAACTCAACTTATAACTTATTTTTCATCTTTCCTTGGGACTAAAGCGTATTTAAAACAATAAGTAAGAATGGAGGAACGTTGGACTGTGTAGATGGAAATGAGGGGAGGGGAGGGGTGGGAGGAAGGAAAGATGGTGGAATGAGGCAGACATCATTACCCTACATACTTGTATGATTACTCAAATGATGTGACTCTACACTGTGTAAACCAGAGAAATGAAAAGTTGTACCTCATTTGTGTACAATGCATTCAGCTATCATGTAAAACAAAGTAGAACAATTAAAAAAAAAACAATAACTAGACCCACTAAATTTTCTTTTTCTTTCTTTTTTTTGTTGTTGTCTATTTTGTTGTGTAACACCAATTTGTTGGAGTCAACTGTTTCATGATTCACTGTGGTAAACTTCTGCTATTTTTTGTAAGAAAAAAAAAAACCTCAAAAACCAGTTTTGGAAAATGATTGCTGTACAATATATACTTCACACATCAAGTTCAGAACATTGGCAGGGAACATCAAAGTAAAATCTGTTCCCACCATCTTTCTGAAAGAATTCTTTGCAAACATGACTAACCAAGGATTTATATAATCCAGTATTTTAAAAGGGGTTTTTTTGTTTAGTTAAGAAACACATTAAATTGAGCCACACTCAAAGAAGAGAAAACAAAATTGTCTTTGGATTTAAATCTTCAGACCAGTGGCTTTGCCAAAAAGCAATAGCAACCTCGTTAATGCAGTTCGCAACTCCACAATTAGATGATTCACTTGATTTCATCGACTATTGGTATGCATTTAAAATGAAGGTTCTTCTAAGGCTTCAAGATCCCTAGTTCCATAGTGAAAGGTGTAATGTCCAAGCCCAGCTCATCCATTGCAGTATTTGGGGGGAAAAAAATACAGAAAATTGTATAGTTTCCCAATTAATCAAAGAAGTATCTGATCTAAGACTGAACCACAGCACCTGTAATCTGTACAACACCCTTAGTTCACATAGTCTACTAACCAGCAAGAATTTACCAAGAATTTTTGTGATCATTTTGGTTTTTATTGGTTAAACATGATTTTAAAACTCTGAGAAGATCACTATGGGTGCAATAGAGAATTGCTGTCTCATCAAATGACTCTGGAAATCTTTGAGAAAGTATCACAGGGAGTCCTTTGCCAAATGGATTTTGGTATCTGGATGAATGGTTCTCATACTTCAGTATGTATCGTGATCATGGTAGTTGAGTTGAAGCACCTATAGTTTAGTGTACTTCATGGGTGATTCCAATGCCCACCCAATCTAGAATCACTGAACTAGACCATATATCTAAGATCTCTTGCATTTTGTCCCAGAAATTAACTGTGACATATCCTAGCCAGGCTTAGTGACACATGCATATAATACCAGTAACTCAGGAGGCTGAGGTAGGAGGACTGCAAATTTGAGGCCAGCTTCAGGAACTTAGCAAGACTCTGCCTCAAAATAAAAAATAAAGAGGTCAGTGGTAGAGCACCACTGAGTTCAGTTCCTAATACCACCAAAACAAATAAGGCAACCTGCCTTATCAGATTTGGGTTGAAATGTGGTTTGTCCTTAATTTCTGGGACTGATGATAACCTTTGCCTCCTCTGAATAGGATTATTCTCTGGATTTGACAATACTTCACTAGGTCTGGCCAAGTCTCTACTGATCCTAGAGAAAGGAAAGAGGAAAAGGGATGGTTCCACCAAAAAGAATCCCTGTGGCTGAGTGAGAAGTGAGTTCCATTTGCTTAGTTCAGTGCTCTCAATTTCTTTAGATTAAAAAAAACATTTTTAGTCTTGAAGACTTCATTTCTAGACTACTGTAACAGCTGAATCTAGAAGAAACACACAACACTGCATCCACTTTTGAAGTTCCCTACTCTTCAGAATATACCACAGATAATCTATTGACAATCCTCTCTAGCCATACTGACACTAATTCCTGATGATGTCAGCCACTTTATCTGAAGAGGCTTTGCAAAGCCCTTGTGTTTTGTTTTGTTTTGTTTCATTTTGTTTTGTTTTGTTTTGTTTTGTTTTGTTTTGTTTTGTTTTGTTTTGTTTTGTTGGGTGGTGGTGGTTGTTTTTTTCTTGGTACCAGGGGTTGGACCAGTCAGGGGTGTTTAACCACTGACCCACATCCCCAGCCCATTTTATATTTTATATAAAGTTGCTTAGGGTCTCCCTAAGTTGCTGAGTCTGGCTTTGAATTCTTGATCCTCCTGCCTCAGGAGATCCTGAGCTCCTGGGATTATAGGCCAAAATTTATTCTTGAGGATGTGCTAACATACATTTTGTTCTTGTACCTCTTCTTTATCTGTAGAAGTGCCTGGAACAGAATAGGCACTCAATAATAAATAATTGTTAAACTAATTAATAGTCTTTTGCTATGTAAAGTATATGATATTTGAAATCATGAAGTACCTACTAAATTGAATGTATAGCCATTTGTAAAACACCAAGGGAGTCATCTTTGCTTGTTATTGATCTACCAAAGTTGACTTTTATTTTCAAATATTTTCATAAATGAAAATTGTTTCAAATATATTATTTTTCAGAGATTTCTCACCTGTACCATAATATAATTATAATACAATTCCAGATTTTTCAACATTAGTTTACAAATGTAAGCCATCCAATGCCAAGAAATACAAGATGGCCCTAGACTTCATCCTAATGTATTTAGAGGTAAGTTCTCAGGTATAAAAAATATTCTGTATCCTTATACATACAAGGATGATCCCAAAATAACCAACTGAGTAGTGTTGCTGTGTTGGAAATGGCTTGTCGATTTTCTAGGATGGGCACTTCCTGTTATCCTACTGGCGCATCAGTAGAATCCTCATCCTTTTTATATTGGAAAATAAAAGCCCTTTCTATTGAAGTAGAGCTTAGATTACATGAATTAACAAGCAGAGCTACACTCTTTCCAAAGAAATGATCTCTAAAATTTGTCTATCAATCCTATTTTGTACACTAAATTGTAATCTAAAGCACCAGGGATTCTTGTCAGTTGAAGGGATTCTATGACATTGACTTTTGTAAAGTAATAATAAATATAAATCCTTTTACTAACGACAAATATGTCATTTGTGTTATGAAAGGTATACCTTGTTTTACCATCTTGAGGTCTTTTGGGATATCATTCATGTTTTAAAGGGATGGATTAAGATATTTTTAAAACAGAAAGAAAGATAACAGAAAATCACAAGCCAAATGAAACTTTGCCCAGTTAAATTTTCTCTTTCATTGAATAAACATGTATTGGGATGTTCTTTAAGCCAAATAGTAAGCAATAAAGAACAAGAAAGTCATAGTTCCTACCCTCCATACAGTTTACACTCAAGAAGGAATGGTATGCATTAAGAAAATGCAAGTTCTGTTGGTGCTGTGAAAAATTCAAAATGATACAAGGATATTTGAAAGGACCTCCAAGAAGCTTCCTGGGGATGTAGTATTTGGGATGAGTCCTGAACAATGCATGAAAATTTGCCAAGAAAAGTGAGCAGAACAGCATGCTCTTGGTCCAGAGGCAACAGAGAAACTCTTGAATAAAAAGAATTCAGAAAAACTTAGTTAAGTAAAGGTAGAGACAAGATGAGGCAACAGAGTGGGAAAGGAGTGTGGAAGGCTCTGCCACCATCTGAGATGTTTGAGATTTTATCCTCAGAACAGTTGGAAACCACTGAGGGGGATAAAGCAAGTATGGCATTAATGATTTCATGAAAACTCACATCAAGCCAACAACACTAAGACAACTCTTATTAAAGTTATCTTTTTCAGCCTAGGGTTACCTCTCATGATCAAAGCCAGAAACATGCCCGGATGGTATGCATGTAGTTTGCTTTAGGCGGTGAGACCAAGGAATAGGAGTAGGGGGATAGAGAGGAATAAGATAGAGAGAGAGGGAACACCAATCCGGAGTGCACCACTGCAGATTTCCACTGTGGTTAGCAGGTCTTCTCCTCACTGGGGACATTCCAAGGAGTCATGCAGAAGGTACCTTAGAATTGTCCAGTCAAGGGAGGCTGTTTGCTTAGCACTTCTCATTTTCAATGAGCCCTGCTACTAACTCCCTTGAACATCCAGGTAGCACACGCATGCAGACAGTCGAAAGTGTCCAAGCAGGTGTGCCAAGATATAGCAGTAGAGATGAACCAGGATTGAGCTAGAGGTTTCTGGTATAGGTGAAGTAGGTGTCCTCAGGCTAATACTATTCTGCAGCTGTTTGCAAGAGTGATGCTGAAATTAAAAAACAGGATAAGAAGATGTAAGACAGGACATGAGATGTATCAGGAGATGACACCCCATTTCCATTCGCTCAAGAGCTCACTGTAAATCTGGAATTATTCATCCAGTAAAGACAGATAAAGCATTTGGAGGTGCCGAAAAGGAGAACTGGTCCTCTGGTGCCAAGTTCCCTCTATAACAGTACTTTGATCTTTCGGAATAACACTTACTATGTGCAGGACCTTGTGTACAAGTCCATACACTGCCACATTTAATACTCCCAACAATCCTGTGATGGAGTGCTAGCATTACAATTGTATTTGTTGCCTATTACTACATAGCAAACTAATCCCAAACTCAGAATCTCAAAAATGTTTATTATCTCACTTACTTCCTGTAGGTCAGGAATTGGGGAGAAGTTTAATTAGGTCATTCTAGCTCACAGTCTTTCAAGAGATCATAGCCAAGACTTTGGTCAGGGTTGCAGACATCTAAAGCTTCACTGGGACCAGAGATTGGACTCCTCCATGGTTTACTTGCATGGTGCTGGTCTTTGGCAGGAAACCTGAGTTCCAGCCATGTGGGCTTTTCCTCAGACAGACTGATTCTTCTTACTACATGACTGTTGGCCTTCCCCAAGTTAAGGGATCCAAGGGCAAGGGCAAAGCAGGACCACACTGTTGATGATACCAAGCCTCAGAAGTTGCACACCCTAATTTCTGCGGTATCTGTCCTCAGAAGTCAATCATATTCAGCTCAGGAGGAGACTACACACGGGCATGGACACCAGGAGGCAGGGGCCACAGGCCATCTTGGAGGCTGGTCACCACAATTGCCATTTTACAGTTCAAGCTACTGGGACCCAGAGAGATAAAGTAACTTCCCTAAGGTTACACAGTAAGTCATGGACCTACAATTAAAGGGGCCTGGGGTAAGAAGGACAGTAGAATAAATTTGACATTATTGCCTACATGCATACATACATAACTACATGACCATTGTGATTCTGCATCATGTACAACCAGAAGAATGAGAAATTATACTCCATTTATGTATGATGTGTCAAAATGCATTCTACTGTCATGTATAACTAATTAAAACAACACCAAAAATAAAAACCTGGTTCTAAGTCCTATGCTTTTAATCATTGTACTTACTATCCCTTTAAATAACCTAATACTCAAAGCAAAAGATATTTATCCACACAGGGAACTATTTAATCTAAAATAACATTAAGAAGGGGGGAAAAACCCTGGAACCTACCAATAGACTTAATTTGGCACAAATTTCTGACTCCAACTTCCTTCATCTACAGACTAAATTGTCAGATTTATAAACACAGGTGTACTGTGCCAGAATTAATCAAAAGTTACATGGCACAGTGAAAAGAAAGGGCACAATCTGAGAAAGTTTAATTTAGTAAAATAAACTGACTTCAAAGCAACCCAGATGGTTTCAATACTACCTTTTGTAAAAAAGGGTGAGGGAGATTAAGGGCATGATAATGAGACATGAATAACCATTCCATCCTCTCTAGGAGATGGAAGCAAGGACTGCTTTCTTCTACTTATTTACAAGACCTTAAAACCAAAGGACTGATAACTAAATGTTTCTATAAATCATACAGAATGCCCAACTTATGTACTTTGGAGGAACTCTGGGGTTAGAGTGCTCAGCACTGCTGGGCTGTGCAATTAAAGCAAAATGTAAAAATCCAGGAAGAACAAGGACACTTAAAGTTTCTCTCCCTCTGTATCCATATGGCAACATCACAGTGTTAATGAACCACCAGTATTAACATAGAAACTTAAGAGAATAAGGAAGTTATCATCCTTTAATGTAGTCGATACCAAATGTGTCAACATGTAAGTCACATGAAGAGAGTCTAGAGACAATATTCTCTGTGTGTGTAGACAGGGAAGTTTAATCCTCACAATCTCCTATTCATTACACTAACTCCTAGCTTGTTTTGTCCCCCAGCCTCTGCAGGCCCACCTGCTAACCGAGGAAGCCATTTGAATTCTCACTAATGAGGATGTCAGTCTAACTTTCCCCATGTTCTGCCCCCCCTCCACTTCTGCTCCTCCAGAACAATGCCCCATTGTTCAATGTAAATAACAAGAACTTCAAGTACTGGTTCTTTTCAACTACAGTCATTCTGAAAGCTTTTGCTCTCTGCACTTCTTTCTCTTTTATGAAAGCAAACAAAAAACAGGCACATCACGGGCTGAGATCCACACAGCAAATTAAAGCCATTCCACTCTCAACAGTTTCCAGCAGTTTTTCATATCTGCAGACCAGGCCTACAAACTCAATCGTTTTCATTCATTTCAACTTCTTTTAGAAAGCATTGGGAATGGAATAAATTAGCCAGCTCATCTTTCCCTCTATTTCATAAAAAGCAAAGCACTATTTCTTTAGAGAGTGCACTTCATGGAATCGACGCTATTTCTTACACAAAAAGAGCTTGATAAATAGTGTAAGAGATATGCAAAAGGGTTCAATAAGATTTCAAAGGATATAGGGATATTGAACAAGAAGAGGTAGGGGTTCCATCTCAGTATAGCATCTTGAACTTCAGAGAGTCTTTTATCTTAAAGAATGAAGTTTGGGAATATCATCATAGTAGTCTCCTGGAATATTTACAGTATTGTTTTGTTCTGTTTTCTGAGAAAGTGGAATCTCCAAAGCATGACTATTAACATACATAGAGTTTCGTCATCTTTTTTTCCGTTCAATCTCCTGGTCAAATCCCATCTCATGTACACTGATGCCAAATCTCAGAGCTCTATTTTTTTCAAGGATGTATACACCTGCATAGACAGATGAAACAGTTGAACAGAAAAACTCCAAGTCAAATTATAAGACAACCAGCAAAAAAGTGTTTCTAACCTGAGCCCTTTGAGTCAGGGGTATTTGAATAGTGGGATATGAAAAGGATAAAACAGAAAGGAAATAAGACGGAACTTCTGATAAATGATGGAGAGAGTAGAGTACTTCGGGCAAGCCTCAAACTTCAAAACTGAGTTTGGATGCATCCAAAGCCAGAAGTATCTATAAACCCATCCATGACACCAGAAGCAAGTGGACATACTGTGACCCAGTGCTAGGCTCCTGGGGTGTTCACTGTGTAGAGTCCCTCAAAGGACAATTTTGCTCCTAGTTTTGTATTTGTAGTTTTGAGTCTTCTTTCTCATGGAGCACCCCTAAATGTAGGATTTAGGGATTCTCTTTGGCACCATGTATCATGTCTACAAATATAAAACAAAGCAAAGAGAAACAAAATACTGAGAGCAGGTTACCCACTCAGAGTCCTTCATAGGCTTCCCATGACCCTTTGAATAAAATCCAAACTCGTCACTGGGTCCTTGAGCTTTGTTCTTCAATCCTGCATTATTCCATTCTCCCTCTGATCAGGATTCTGGTTAGACTATCCTCCTTGCAGCTTCTCTGTGTGCAAAACCTTTTCCTAGCTCACACCCTGTGCCTGTGGTCTGCCTCTACCGTGAAGCAGCTCTCTTCCCCCTTCCACATTGTGGCTCCATCCTTGTTCAAGTAAATAACTATGCTCTATGCCTCTTCACTCCTACTCTTGGGGTTCTCTGTCACAACCACATTCTTTTCTCCTGCAGCCCTTTACTCAAGTTGTGTTATGTGTTTTCTTTCTCTTTTTTCACTTGTTTAATAACTCCATTCCAGTATAATCCAGAAAACACCACTGGGGCAGCAATGATGTTTGTCATGTTCACCACTATGAATCCAGCTCCTGGTCAGTTCCTGACATATGGTACAGCTCCTTAAAAATGTGTGCTAAGGATGGTGAGTGAGTCAGGCAACAATTTTCCCATTAATTGAACTTAACACTTTGAAGCACAGAAAATAATAATAATAATGACCATAACAATTTTGGGAATCTCATGTCTTTATAGATTGATTCCTTAAATGGAATATAGTATATTCCTATCTACTTGAGGCTATAATAATAAGCAATAACATACCTTGTGACAGTGGAATGCTGTTCTTAGAGATTGTTAATGCTTATGATCAGTATCATATCAGTAATTTA
Organism: Sciurus vulgaris; assembly: GCF_902686455.1. NCBI lineage: Eukaryota > Metazoa > Chordata > Mammalia > Rodentia > Sciuridae > Sciurus > Sciurus vulgaris. The sequence goes on from NC_136469.1 coordinate 25,524,330, forward strand.
TGACTTTGAAATAATTGGGGGGAGGTAATTTATGATTTTGCTCATGTGCCTGAGATTGCTATGCTTTTTGCATTCGTATGTCTGCTTTCCGTTTTCTTGGTTTTTGTTTTCTCTCATTATCAGACTATCAAATTTCCACTGCTTGAGTTTCTCGGGGAAACTTCCTGAAGCAACTCACAACCTTGTTTGTCTTTGTCAGTTTAATCTGTCTAGGGGCTGGGAAAGTACATAGTAATCATGGAACAACATGGGCAAAGCAGCAATGGACAATTCCTCAAACTACTGTGAAGTAATACAGTGAGAAAGTTGACATCTTTTTTAGCCACTGGAGACAGTCTTCGCTTACTTCGGGTGTAACAGTTAGCCAGAAAAACCATCCCTGAATGAGTGAAGTGTCATCAGATGGCAGATGGCTAAATGGCTAAAATGGGGTAGCCCTCCTACCCATGAACTCCTGGTACTTCTAGTCTAAAAGGGGAAAGAAAAATGCAAGCTTAAATATTGATGCAAATGGTATGTGGGAAACATTTGATTCTTCTATAGAGAAAAGGAAAATGATTCAAAAACTTACTGAAAATAATGATGAACATCAAAAGTAGAAAAAAGCACCTGCATTTAAGGATACATTTCACATGTGAAATAACAATCTTTTATTGGCCATTAACCACATTAATAATTTGTTCCTCCTTAAGGAATTCTTTTTGAGTTTAAAAGGAGGAAGAGGTAAATGGGAGAGCAGACGAAAATGGAGATATCAAATCTATGTTTGTTTTGTAGGATGAGTCACCATGGCTCTTGTGGATGATTAATTGCAAAGTGCAAGAAAAAGAAGCATTTGGCCCAGTAGCTCTCTGGGGAGCTCGCCTCCACTATTTGAACAATCTTCTTGCATAGACTAATACTACAAATATTACCAAACTGAAATGATCCAACATTTGGTTCTTCAGTCTGCCTTCAGTGCATTAGCATCATTTTCTAAAGTGAAAATTCATCTGGTACTATAAAAAGCACATTAATGTGTCTTTTAATGTTTTGATTGCAATTCATCTAATTTCAAAAATGATGGAAGTAGCTTGTAATAAATATTCATACACAATAAAAAAGTTAAAATGGAAATAGAAAAATAATGCTAAGTGAAAGATGATTATACCTAAGCTAGTACCAAGAACAGGCAGTGTCATTAGGTTTAACTCTGAGTTTTCTAGAGTCTAGTGACAAATTTTGCACTTCTTATCTAAGGACAAATATATTACACATTCAAAAGTTCCACATCTTCTAAGAAGTACTTATTGCATGAATCCTTTGCAAGTGACTTGAGACACCATGATAGACAGACAACCCCTGTCCAGATGTTGTATATGTTTACTAATATGTCTCAACATATTAATAAATCATTTTATGCATAATTATACTCTACATACATGCATGCACGATTCTGAGTTATAGCATATGTTATTCACACACTCATGTATGTAAATACGTGAAATAACCCAGAAGAAAGTGTCTCTAAAGGGGTAAAGTAATGGGGTTGTTTAAACTGCTCACAATCGTGGCCACAATAATTTCCATCCTTGCATGTTAACACTTTGCATTGTGACTTCGTCACTCCCTCATCAAGTAGTGGAGTATATTTCTCATCCCTTGAATCTAGGCAACCCTGTGACCAGTTTTCATCAATAGAAGTGATGCCTATGGTTTCCTTGCTGGGCTTCATGAAGTCTCTCACATTCTAGTTACAGGAAGAAGCAGAAGACAGTTTCTTAAGGATGAAAAACCAACCCAAGGGAGAGGCCCAGTAGGGTTGGTACTAAATGGCAGACATGTGCACGAGGCCTGATTGGGTTCCCCCACTCCAGTCAGGATACCAGAAAACTGAACAGCTGTGTGAGACCCCAGGAAAGACCCAAATGTGAACAACCCAAACTGGTTACCACCAGTGTCATGAGCTAATAAATGACTGTTTAAAGTCACCTTGGGGTGGTTTTCATTTTAGAAAGCAACCACTTTGGGGTGATATTTTTGTGTAGTTAATATAAGATTCAAAGTATATAATTTTCTCATTTAATAACAGAAAAAAATGGAGAAACCAAGGGAATTATTGTTGTTCACACTGCATGTCCCTAAGTCCTTTCAGGAATTCTGAGAAAAGGAAGATGAAATATTTTTATTTATTTCCATTTTACCTCTTGAGTAGAATATGTCAAGCTTACTTTCCCTAAAAGGCACACTCCTAATCTGAGTTTTAAAAGGATCAAGGTTATAGTTCAAAGACGGTTTCTGCCCAGTACCCACATAGTTCTTCCCTTATGGATGCCATACTGAACTCATGCAGAGTGTTACAAAGGTAGACACGAGACCAAAAAATGGGTCTATTCTAATAGTCCAAGTGAGAGACATTAGTGATTTCCACTACAGTTTTCGTAAGGAAACTGGGGAAAAGGATGAATTCAAGATGTTTTTGGAAGCAGAAATGACAGTCTTCTCTGAGGAAGGAAACAAGGGTAAGACAGATTTCTGCTTTGAACAGTTAAGTGGGTAGAGAAGGCATAAGTTCAGAGTCTATGTGTTTAAACAGGTTAAGTTCCAGACGCTATGAAGCATTAGAGGGCACATGGATAAATGGGCTGGATAGGTGGGTTCAACACAGAAGCCTAAAAGAAGAATATAAAGCCTAGTGGCGAAGAGCTAGCAGAGGAGAGTGAAGTGAGAGAAGAAATCAAGCATCAGCCTGTTAGGAGCTTATAGGCTTGACATAAGGCTTTGCAGTAATTCTGCTTGCTTGGGAAACTGAGGGAATGTTTTAAATAAGGATTAAAACAATCTGATTTACATTATAAAAGGATTACTTTGGGTGCTGTGACAAGTCATCTCTGGGAAAGTGAGAATAGAAGTAGGAGACCAGTTTGTATAAACTGGAGATGACAGTAACTTTGATGGCATTTTAGGAGTGATGGCAGGAAGCAGTTCTGGGATGGGCATGTGACCTAAAGGAAGAAACTTTAGGATTTGCTGACACACAGATGTTCCATAGAGAAGGTTCTGAAGCTAATGAGCTAGGAGAATAAAAGTTGATATGAATTTGAGGTTTCAGAGTGATGCAATTTCTGTGGTTGACAAAATCCAGGGCACATCCACAGAAGTAGGTGGCTATGTCAGCAGCATCACAGAAAAGACAGAGAGGGTGTTAGTAAATCATGTTTATCCCTGGGATAAACTTGGGTCCCTCAAATCAGCTGTGATCATGTGGCACAAAGAACCAGCTGCCTCCTTGTGTTGTCCATCTGACTTGATCCTCTAACTGAAGAGCAGTCTTTTCCACAGATTTGCCCAGTAGCTACAATCAAAAACCAAATAAGTCAAAGCAACCATTATAACATAATATATTACAGGCACACTTGGTGCCAGGGTCCTCATAGATCCCACAAGAAAGCACTTTCTTGCCCAGAAGCCAGTCCTGATGCTCAGATGGACGTCCCTCCAACACCAGCCAATGCAAAACTGGAAAGGTATTGGAATCCTCATAGTAAGCGTTCACAAAATACTACTGGGAGATTTCATCCTGAATCCACTTCAAACTCCTTGCTCTCAAGAATCTACAAAACCAGACCTAGTAATCATCCCCCAGCTTCCTGTCTGTCTCCACAGCTTCTCAGAATTTTCTCTGAAACATGACCCATGCTAGATTTTTTTTCATGTGTCTCTTTCTCTTAATCTTTTCAATTCTGAGTTAACTATTTTTCCTAGCATTAATCAATCAAGCTAGACTCGGTCCTTTATAGTAACTCAGTTCTGCATAACAAACTTCTGCCCAGAAACTAAGTCAGAGCAGACACAGAAAGATGCTTGACATTTTGACATTTTTTTCCTCCTGTCACAGAAGTGATGACATTTAGCACAGTGTTTCTTACATTTCAGAGTGCATCCAAATTCCCTGAAGGCTTGTTAAAATGCAGATTCCTGAGCCCATACCCAGAGACTTTGAGTGGGGCCTGAGAATTTCATTGCTAACAAGCACCTGGGTAGAACTAGCCAGTATTGCTGATCAGCTGGTCACTTGAAGTAGCACTGATAGAGCCCTTGGGAGAAAATTCTTAAGAGTCCTTTAGACAGGATCCAATTCACTGGGGAGTGTGATATTTAGTTAACATTTATCTACATTTTTTTCTTTCACGATGTATATCTCATATATGCATCCATTTGTGTGTGTGTGTGTGTGTGTTCAGGATAGGTATTCAGACGATGATAGAGATAGATCATTTGTGGAGAAAAAAGAGAGAAGGGAAGATAAAAGGGGTGAGGAGAGAAGAAAAAAAGGAAGTGAGGGAAGGAGGAAAGGAAGGGAAGAATTCAGGTTCCTCCCTACCCTCCTGCACAGCCACTGGGATGGCATGTTTTGTTTTTTGTTTTTGTTTTTTGTTTTGTTTTGTTTTAATTCATTTTTATTGTAAACAAATGGGATACATCTTGTTTCTCTGTTTGTACATGAAGTAGAGGCATACCGTTTCTGTAATCATACATTTACCTAGGGTAATAGGTTTTGATTCATTCTGTTATTTTTTTCTTCCCCCCAACCCCTCCCACCCCTCTTATCCCTCTATAGAGACCCTCCTTCCTCCATTCTTACCCCTTCCCACCACCTATATGTGTCATCATCTGCTTATCAGCGAGATCATTTGACCTTTGGTTTTTTGAGATTGGCTTATCTCACTTAGCATGATATTCTCCAATTCATCCATTTGCCTGCAAATGCCATTATTTTATTATTCTTTATGACTGAGTAATATTCCATGGTATGTATATACCACAGTTTCTTTATCCACTCATCAATTGAAGGGCATCTAGTTTCATTCCACAATCTGGCTATGGTGAATTGAGCAGCTATGAACATTGATGTGACTGTATCTCTGTAGTATGCTGATTTTAAGTCCTTTGGGTATAGGCCGAGGAGTGGGATAGCTGGTCAAATGGTGGTTCCATTCCAAGCTTTCTGAGGAATCTCCACACTGCTTTCCAGAGTGGCTGCGCTAATTTGCAACCCCACCAGCAATGTATGAGTGTACCTTTTTCCCCACATCCTCGCCAACACCTATTGTTGCTTGTGTTCTTGATAATCGCCATTCTAATTGGGGTGAGATGAAATCTTAGGGTGGTTTTGATTTGCATTTCTCTTATTACTAGAGATGTTGAACATTTCTTCATATGTCTGTTGATTGCTTGTAGATCTTCTTCTGTGAAGTGTCTGTTCATTTCCTTAGCCCATTTGTTGATTGGGTTATTTGCATTCTTGGTGTAGAGTTTTTTGAGTTCTTTATAGATTCTGAAAATTAGTGCTCTATCTGAAGTGTAAGTGGATGGCATGTTTTATTGCCCCTTCCTGCCCACCTGATGACATTTCTATGATTCCTGAAAGTGACCACAAACACCACTCACTCTGGACTGAAGGACCCACAATGCTGTGGCACCAGAAGATGTCTGTGGACGAAGACAGCTCATGAGACCCCTTCAGACAAGCCCTCTCTGCAGTCTCCTGCCCTGTCTCATCTTGCTGCACAACTTCAGGGACTTTAATAAACAGCTGCCAGTCCCCTCCCTACTCACTCCAATCCTATCGGCCCTCCTGCAGAGCACCACATTTTACTATTTTGGCTACTTCTTATGCTATTTGCCTTTTATATTTACAAATAGCTTTCTCCTTTTTGTATGTAAATAATATATGTTTTCTACTATAGGTTCTATGAATTTGGCTCCTTAAACAAGCCCTCAGACCGACATTTTCCTTCCCAATTCTGTGTGATCACTTTGGGATACATCAAGATTTCATGCTTTTATTGTGACTCCATAACTACTATTCATCACTGAGTCAGGTAGGACATTACATGCCAATTACCCATCAGTTCATTTGGCTGCAAGAATAAAATATCATAAACTGAACAGCTTATAAACAATAGAAATTTGTTTCTCATAGTTCTAGGGAATGGAAAATCCACGATTAAGGTACGGGCCAATTTGGTGTCTGCTGAGGAGTCCTTTTCTGGTTGGTGGATGGCTGTCTTCTCACTGTAATCTCACTTGGCATTAGGTCAAGGAATCTCTTTTCAGCTTCTTTTATAAGACCTCTAATCACATTCAGAGGGGTCTGCTCTCCTGACCCAAAATCTCCCTAAGGCCCCACTTTTTTGTGATGGGCTGACATATTTGACTCCATGGAAATGTTACAGGCTAGGCTCTGTGGGCAATGACTAAACAGACTCCATTTTACCCTGAGACTCCATGTTATGTAGGAAATGCTTCTCCCGTGGGAACACCCCACCTCTGAACCCATCAACAGTTACTGAGTATGACATGTTTGGCAATACAAAATGGCAATTCTTATATAATGAAAAATTGTTCTCTTTTTTATTTCTATTTTTCCCAAACAATGTACCATGTCAACAGTGATTGTCTAGATGTTAGTAACCATTCTTTAATTTGTAACTAAGTAAGGTTGTTTTGACCCACTTCCCCTTCTGCTAATGAATTTAGCTTGCATGATGTTAGTTTGTAATTTTAAATCATAGTAACAGACACTTATGATTGATGTACTGACTGATGGTATAAAGACCCCTGCAACCCTATGGTGGGGGTTGTTCTCTCAATAGTCATTTCTGGGGTACTGTGTGAGACAGTCAGACAGCCAGTTAATAAAGACTCTCGTATTTGGACATCTCGGTGTTGATCGGTCTGTTCTTAAGTTGCTCCCCTTAGCATTTAAGTGCTATCACATTGGCAGTTGGAATTTCAGCAAATGAATTTGCAGGGGGACAAATACATTCAGACCATACCATTCCCTTCTTGAATAATTGTCCTTTGTCTACTTCTGTGGATGTGCCCCGGATCTTCTCAACCACACCACCTCTGAAATTTCAAATTCATATCGGCTTTTATTCTCCTACTCATTAGCTTCAGAAGTTTCTCTATGGAGTATCTGTGTGTCAGCAAATCCTAGAGGATCTTCCTTCAGGTCACGTGCCCATCCCAGCAACGGCTCCCTGTCTTCACTACTAACGTGCCATCAAAGTCACTGCCATCTCCAGTTTATACAATTTTTCAAGACAAGAACAATTGCTTCTCTTGTGTTTCTTACACTGAGGCTCTGATTAAATCTTCGTGAACTCATCGATAATTCTCCATTTAATTTTCTACATGACCCAAAGTGTCCCATAGCTATCATTTCCATTTTTTTGCTGGACACGTTTCTTCTGGGCCCTTCGTCGTCCTGTACAAGATGTTCCGGGACTGTAGGAGTTTCCACTCCTCTTTCCCATGCTGGAGACCTTACATCCCAGATCCTGTCTCCCTCTTTTTCAGTTTCTTCCCTTGTTTTGCAGGAATACATCCTTCAGCAGCTTGTGGGAAAACGGTATGTGGGTGAGTTAAAAATAATTTTAAAAGCCTGCCTTCTTGAAAATATCCTTACACTCATTTTAGAATTGATTGGTTATTTTATGTAGTTCAGACTTCTCAGTGGAAAATCTTTTCCCCGCCCCTGAAATTTGAAGCATTACACTGATGCCTCCTTATAGTTGGGGGACTGGATACTCCTTAGTTCAGGTCCTTGTATATAACTTGCTTCTGTTGTTTTCTCCCTGGAACCGTTTAGAATCTCCTCTTTGTGTCCATGTTTCTGAAATTTCATGTAATTCAAAAATATCTGGATAGGGTCTTTTTTCCACTCATAATATTAGGTACTCAGTGATCTTCTGCATCTAAAATCACAAGTCCTTCAATCTTGGATTTTTCTAAAAATAAATCTTCAATATTTCTTCTCCCTTTTCTCTCTTTCTTGTGCATCTATTACTTGGGTGTTACTTCAACTACCTCCTAGTCTTCTTATCCTTCTCTTCTGCTTTTCAATCCTGATTTTTGTTCTTTCAGGAAGTCCTCAAAAAATCTTCTAAATCTCTTATAGAATTATTTATATCTGCTATTATATACTTATTTTCCATGAACGTTAACCCTTAATACATATTTTGCCCCGTATTATGTATGTATAACTACAATGCACTAATAAAAAATAAAAATAAATGTTTGAGTCCCTCATTAAATATTCTTGAAAGATTTTTATTTTTACATGCTGCCTCTATTCCTGAGAATGATCATCTTGTGTGTGTGTGTGTGTGTGTGTGTTCATTTTTGTGATTCCTGAATTGTATTTTTTCTATTTGCTTGTTTGTTCATTTATTTTGCTTCCTTTTTTTACAACTTTTCCTCACAGTAAAACTTTCTTATTAAAAGATCAGTCAACGCATCCTTACTGGAGAGGTCATGTGCACAATTTGCCCAACAGTGGGCTCCAGGTAGGCTACCTGAAGGGATGTGAGTGTTCATGTCCATACCTCTTTCCCCCAGTCTCCTGCCCGTGTCCCGGGAGCACACCAGGGAACAGTCAGAGGAGTCCTATAGTTAAAATGTGGACTTTCATGTAATCCTCCTCCAGAGGGCCTCCTTCTCAGTTTTAGCTGCCAACTGACACATGTATATTTGTCACAGTCTGTGTCCTGACTGCTGAGGAAACATGGTCAGCATCAATGTGGAGACGGTGGTGATGGAATCAGTCTGGGAGACTTAGGATAGGGAGGAATGGGAAAAGTGCCCGAGGGCATTCTGACCATGCCAAAGCCCTGGTTAGAGGGAGAAGAGGCGCCAAACACTGGGACAGCAAGAGATGAGAGTCACATGTAGAAAATAAGGTGCCACAAACGCACGTGGGCAACTTTAAAGCTCATTCTCATCTACTCACTTCCAAGGGGACAAGAAAATTGATCTTTTCTTTTTTTTTTTTAACAATCACAACATATGATGTGTGTGTATATATATATATTTTTTTTTTTTTTTTTTGCGGTGCTGGGGATTGAACTCAGGGCCTTGTGTTTGGAAGGCAAGCACTCTGCCAACTGAGCTATATCCCCAGCTTGCCATATGACATTGATTTAGAACTTTATTCAAATAAAGTTGCTTAAATAGAACAATGGCACAACACACACCATGGAAAATCAGAACAAGACGATTGACTTTCAAGTTTCTCTCCTCACTGTCCTCTGGCCCTGTCTCTTGGGGCGGTGAAGTGTCAGGGAAGGCAATCCTAACTCAAGCAATAGATGTCCCAGGAATACAGATATTCTTTAACCTACAATGTGGTTGTGGCCCCATAAACATAAAAATAACTTAAGTCAAACATGCATTTCAATGAACTTCTCTACTTCCCCTCCCTCCGCTCCCTTGTTATGGGTTAGCATCCACATATCAGACAGAACGTTCAGCCTTTGGTTTTCTGGGACTGGCCTTTTTCACTTAGCATGATATTCTCCAGTTCCATTCATTTACCAGCAAATGTCATAATTTCGTTCTTCTTTATGACTGAGTAATATTCCATAAATGAATACACAACCAGTGTAACTCCACATCATGTACAACCACAAGAACAGAAAGTTATAGTCCTCATATGAATAATATGTCAAAATACATTCTACTGTCATGTATAAATAAAAGGAACAATTTTTTTAAATGAAAAAAAAAAATTCTGAAACTCCAGCTCATCAACATGGTCCACTGTAGAGCATGAGACGCTTCCCCTCACGATCCTGGGGCTGAGTGGGAGCTGCTTCTCGCTGCCCAGCATCCAGAGCATCATATTTTATTATAACAGCCCAGGAAAAAATCAAAACTCAAAATCTAAAGCATGCTTTCAACTGAGAGGGGGCATCACTTTTACATCACATAAAGTTGGAAAACTGTAAACCAGGACCCTCTGCCTGCCTACATGAGGGTCTGCTGTGTTCATCTGCTGTTACCAGAACCGTTTACTGAGAGGCACTATCGTGAACATGTCTATTTTAGTAGAAATTCTGCTTGGGATCTTCGTTTGCTTTACCCAGAAAGGTCATCGATAACTTCATACTGACATCCCCATTGTATAAGCGGACTGTAATTTTAAAAGGCATAATGAACCTTGCATATTCCAATCATCTCAGGGAATTTTCCCAGCCCTCCTGCTATTTCTCTTGGAACATCAGCAAACTGAATTGCAGGGGAAGTATAACGACAAGATCTTAAGTTATCCGGCAGACATGAAGACATGGGAAGTTGGCTCTGGAATTACACTAGAGTGTTTTTTCTTATTCCCTGTTCAAACGTTGTCCAAAATTTCTTTATGAAATAGGAAACTTTCTTCCCCTTTCCCACCTCTGCACTCCAAATGTCCAGAGCTAACTAGAATTTTATTAACTCTTCCCTACAATCCCCACCCCACCCCCAAAATACTCCGCAGCATTATAGCCTCATTCTTCATTGCCTGAACTGTTAAAAAAAAAAAAAAAAAAGAGCCCATAACAAAGTTTCCTACCACTGCCAAGATAAATTGTGATCAATCACAAAAAGCAGAACAGATTCCAAGAGAGTAAATATCAGCAGTTTTAAAGAAAACCAAGATATGTGACCAAATAAACATAGCGTACTCCTAAATGTCTAGAGGTCAGATGTGCAACACAAGGACAGAGGGTGTTTAGGAGTCACGATCAATGCCAAACTAGTCCATATGGTGTTTCAGCAGGAGACACCATGGGCTGTTTTCCCTTGCTTCTTTCCTTTCACTTTTCTCCCCTTTAATTCTTTTGTGGACTGAAGGGTGAGAAATGGTCATAATAGTGATCATGATGTGGATCATAATCAAAATCAACTTCTACGTGGAAACTGGATGAGCCCTCACCTCCGAGTATCCTGAATCTCTTTCCCCTCAGATTTTGTACATGGGAGAAATGCTACATATGTCAACTTCTTTGTTCCACATTTTGAGCATAATTCACGACTCTGCAATCAAAGGCGTATGTGACAGACACCATTCTAAAGCACTCAAAGCAAGTCCTGTTTAAAAGGCAGGGGTCAAGCGTGAATTATCCAAAGGGACTCCAGTGCATAAACTAAGTGTACAAATGTTTAAGGGAGGCTAGCCTTGCACTTTCCCATAGGAGAAGGGGAAGGGAAAGAAAAATCAAATAAATTCCAGCTAGATAAGCAGTGGGGGTCAAGGACAAGAATAGCGGGGAGATGGAAGAAAGGAGACGATAAAGCCAGGAAAGAGAAAGGTTCATTAAACTAGAGTTTGAAAGGAAATTGGACAAGCAGTTAATAAAGTGAGATCAAAACCAGGGAGATATGTTCCCAGGACCTTGGGCGAGTCAGCATCTGGCAGCTGATTTGTCCATATGGCATTGTGAGCACTCTAGATAGAGGAATCACAGTGGGCTGAGCATTCGAGAGTTCAGAGCAGACACTTAATGCTTTAGCATCGTTCAAATTGTGAGAGAGGATACACAACTACATCTTCAATTTGCAAAAAAATCCAGCTTGAACAACAGTGGTCAGGTTATAAGCATTATTAATCGTAGAAGTATGAAAAAGTCTTTTAGGACAGTTAGCTAATGAGATTTAGAAAAACAACATATTCTAGATTATGTCATCCTTCTTGTTCCATCCTGAGTTTGTTCTTATTTCTCCTCTACATCAGACAGCTCAAGTTCAGCCTTAGTGTTATCAGAAGGATATGATCACATACACAGGTTCACGGCCAAAAGCTGCCGAATAATCCACAATGCAACTTGAGATATTTCTCATGGGAATCCTTTGCAAAATGCATGAACATGCAGTATTTTAGCAAATGTATGTAGGAAAGATTCAACCACAGAAGCCACTCTTCCCTCTGCAGGAAATGATGGGCCAATATCAACAATATTTCCTGCATGCTGACCCCTCAGCCACAGGAGTCCAGCTGGTCTTGTTAACAACAAAGGCATGATTTATCTCTCAAGGATGTCAAGGAAGGAAAGCCACAACTGAGAAAGCTATGACATACCCATGAGATTGATCCCATGGGACAATGGTGGGACAATGACTTTCCCACCATTTAGATCTTCCTTTTGTCACTGTGGGTCCAAGCCATGTCCCAGGATCATTCTGGTGTTGAATGTTCCAAACGCCACTATGCTGACATTTCAGGATAGCGCCTCCTTTAGCTAGAAATTCATTAGTTAAGTGGCTTTAACTTACAAAGTAATCAGTTTTTGCCAAAGCAAGATTCATTTGGTTTGATTGCCCTGTGGTTTTCTTGAGCATGTGTTAACTTGCCCGGTGAAGGCATCCTACTGGATGTGCTGAGTAATGTTTCTGAAGCAGAGTTCCCTCTCACCTTTCTTTACATTTCAAAAAAAGAAAAACATTTGGCTTGGGATAAAATTTCTTCCTGAGAAGGCAGATGAATGCAGGAAGCAGGAACTGGGACACACCCAGTTCCAAAATATCCACACCCTAAGATCCAGCTGATAGAAAGACTGGTATTTTTATCTCTTCTTTTACAAGTCATTGTCTGATTCCTTTTCCCTCAGTTATGTAAGGCCTGTCTTTAAAGAACCCAAACAGTCAACAAAGTTCAGGGGTTTTTCCCCTGCAATTTTTCCCTCAGTAAAACAGAGACAAAACAAAAAGTAAAGGGATACATATCACAGACTCAGTTTTTGTTTCTGCACTGTTGTTGCTTTTCTGCTTGTAGAGTGGGTCACAGGGTCACACACCTTAAACCAATTACCTATAGCTTACACACCCATGATACTCAATTACAGCATGTAAGTTCAATCGTGATTACATTGAGGCTGTTCGTGCCAGGAACCATCAAAGGAAGAACAAGTGAATTTTTAATGTTAGTGGGTTATATTTGATCTAAAAATGTTTTAACAAGAGATCCACGTAACTCTCAACAAAGCATAATGTTTTCTTAACCTGGAGATGATGATTGATAGATAGATAGATAGATAGATAGATAGATAGATAGATAGATAGATAGATAGATAGATAATAGATAGATGAGATACTTTATAAATGGAAAAGTAGTACAAATTCAGTAACACACACACACACACACACACACACTATAGTTTTAACAAGTTAGTCTCCTTCCAGAGATGCCATCTTAGAACTAACGTAGATATAATATAATATAAAGCTGCTCTCCCACCCTTTATGCTGCAGTCATTTCCCACCTCCCCACTTACAACCTAGCTTGTCAGTCTGTGAACAACCTAGCTAGCTATTGGTTCATCAGTCAGCCTGCAAGTATCCTTCTCCGTTATTGGTCCCCTGTTAGCCCGCAGAATTCGACTGCTTAAGAATAGCTCCCACCATTTTCTCCTCTTCTCCCTCCTCCTCCTCCCCCTCCCCCTCTTCTTCCTCCTCCTCCTCGATTTCATGCTCTCTCCTGGTGGCTTTCACTCTCTTGCGTTCTCTCTCTCTCTCTCTCTCTCTCTCTCTCTCTCTCTCTCTCTCTCTCTCATTTCCTCTCATTTTCTCTCTTACCCTGTGGGGAGACACTCTGACTCTTTGCTTAATAAACTCTCTCATGTGAGTTCCCGTGTCTGGGATGGTTTCTGGGTTCTTACAGTAGAGGCCCTGGTTGATCTCAGGCCAGGGTTCTCTAGAACACCGTGTTGAATCTTGTATCAGTCACTTGCATGTAAATGAGAGGCTGTGAAATAAAGTATATGGAGACCCAAACTAGAGTATGCACAAAACTCTTTTTAGCCATGAAACTGACCTAGATACCGCTCGGTTTTCCACTGGGGCTGGACCACCCTGCCTGCCATCAGGATGGATGTTGTAGAATGGGACAAGAGGAGTTCACAGCAGTACTACCTGGACCCCACCAGGGACACCCCAGATGCCTATCACATTCACACAGACCTGAGAAGCAGCACTTCCAACAGTGATCATTTATTTAATGTCCATGTTTGGAAAAGCTTAGAAAAGAGGGAAAAAAAAAATCCTAAGAGCTTATCTGATCTCATGGAAAGTCAGATGTCAGACACATGGTTTCTTGGATTGCTCAGCTTTTCCCGGTTTTCTCTACCCCACATTGAGAGCTTTCTCCCTTCCTAAGCAGAATCTCTCCAGGAAGTGGTGCCTAAAAACACTGCTGAGTCACCGAGGTGTCCTGTGGTTTGACTCCCTGACGCTTTAAATTTTGATTTAAAGAAATTGCTTGAAAGCACTGATATCTTTTTCCTCACCACTGGCAAATGGCAAAGTTTTCACATGCTGAAAGCAATGTTTTTAAGTGAGAGATATAAGAATCAATTTGTCCATCATTCCATTATCCTGCTCAAACATTTAATAATTAAGGGACAGGTCAGAATACTTAAGCTAATTGCCTGAAAGATTTTTTGAAGTTGATATTGAAGAATTGACAAGCTGCCAACACTCTAAGAAAAAATTATTTTAGGTATTTATCTGGAAATTATCACAGTTTGAATAGGAGACTTATTCAAAAAGAAATTTAAATTTCTTTATAGCAGTTTCAGTCTTATAGAACTTTATATTTTAAAATAATTTAGCATAACTCTTCAGGAAACAAAACTAAGAACTAGTGAAAAGAAGGGACTTGTCCAAGTTCCCACAATTAAATATATGGCAATACTAGGATTAGAACAACACAGGTTCTCAGACTTCTGAAAAAGAGCCATCTTCTTCCATGATACGGCAGCAATTCAGGATAATGCGAGCCCTGTGGAATTCATACTTGATTCAGAAATCCTGGGGACATTTGGAAGAAATGAGGAAGAACAAAAGAGTCAACTGGCATCTTTCCTCAGGATACCTGCAGTGGTTGAAAGAGAATACCGTGAAGACTTGCTACCTCCCTGCATCAAGAATAACCAAGCCCTGGTGGCAACTAAGGAAGCTTGAGAAGCTTGAGAAGCTCCCACACTCGGTGCCTGAAAACTGAAAATCCAGAGCTTAACCAGTCAGGACAGAGACAAGCCCAAAATGAATGGCAACTCATGCCAGGCCTAAATAGTTGCAATTATCTCTTCAGCTTGTTTGAATATTACTCTCTTGTATCCAACTAATAATAGCAATTATATGGGCTTATGTTTGATATGGAAATGTAGATTTATCTTCACAGGGTCCTCTATTGTAAAGGAAATAAAGAATTGCAAGAAAGAAATACAGTATGCTACATTTCATGAGTCCTAACTTCTGATTTTTCCTTCCATTTTTACCTAATGTCTCTTTTAGGCTTGTTAGAAAATCGCATCCTTCTATCAGTGGAAACTGTCCATCGCTGCTTTGGGTTATGAGCTATTTCTGACACTGCTGATCTACAATTCTACGGAGTACTTTCATGGGGGCAGAGGGCAACTGAGTGAGTCATGGAGACTCTAGGAGAAAAGCAGAGCTCTTTGTCTGAATAAGGAAAAGTTAGTTGCTCATTAGGTTTAGGGAATATCAGTTATTGCTCTCCTTGGAAGCATTTCTCAGAACGAAAAGACAGCCTTTTAGGGAGGTTCAACATGAGATCAAGTGATGTCGGAGCAGGGGCTATACAAAGCCCAGGTTCCCTGATTACTACTGGGTAGTTACTGAACATGGCTATGAAATTTGACAAGCCAAATTTGACTGACACCATAATGTGATTGTGAACATTAGGTGACATAAATACATGATCATTCCTAGTCTATCACATACATGAATGACATCCTTCATAACGCATAATTTTCTTCCCTGCCCTTCCAGTCCTCCCCCTTCCTTTCCTTAAGGGAATCAAAGATCTGGTTATATTTTTGAAGAGAAAAGTTATACCATAAACAGGCTGCACTGGAACCATGTGGACTTCAGGAAGATGGGCCCAAACTGTGGCTTAGAACTTAGGCAAGGGAGCCCAAGTCTATCCAACACCTGGCTAATAATAGTCTGGTCTGGGCTTAGTCATTGGCCCAACAGTATCCGTTTCAACTAGACCTTCTAAATCTGAATCTCTGGAGGAAGAACCCAGGAATCTGTCCCCAGCAGCTTTCCAGGTGAATCTTTCGCACACTTAAGTTGGAGAAGCACCGCTTTAGAGAAAGTTTTACTAGAAAGTCCAAATGGGCAGGAAGATGTGGGCCAGGAAAACAAATTTTGATCAAACATTCATGGGATCAAGTCAAAGACATTTTAAAGAAAGGTGAAAAAGGCAACAGGTAGGAAGCCTCTGGGGGGGAATCTTCAGGAATCATGGGAGGATTATAAATTTTACGAATGTTTTCATTCATCTAGCAAACATGAATCCACATGCTGCTCATTAATCTTCTAGCTAGAAATAAGCCACTGAGTTTGCTACAAATTGGCTGGGGAGTCTGATTCCCAAGACAAGAAGGGATCAGCAGTAAAAGCCTTAAACAAAAAGAGCCTGAGTGCTTATTTTTGGTGACAGCAAATTAAGAGGGAGATGGGAAGATAGCATGTTACTCCACAGTCAGTCCTGGGAGGAAAAGAACCAAAGGGCAGAAACAGTCCAAATCCCTAGGGCTTTAGGAAAGGACAGGGGAAAAAAATAAGGAAAGCTAGACTTGGGACTGAAATCCAGGGGTTGAGACATGACCCATCAGGCACACACTGGCAGGAGGCCCAGCAGCGAGACTCCTTCTTAGGAACCAAGCATCTGCCTGTTTTCACGTCCCTGCAACATTCTAAATTATCTGTTAATAAGTAATTGCAGCATGCACAAAGATCAGGGACACAAGACACTTAGGAAATGCAGTTGCATCTATAAATATTTACCTAGATACTTCCTTGGGATTGACAGACCAGTTTCATCTTATTGGCAAACTCCATGATTTTAGGGAACCACTGTATTTTATTAGAAATATGCAGGGAACAATCCAATTTGAATCAAATGAGAAATGCATTAGACACGTCCAGTTTGCGTTTACCCCTCCAATGCCTCCGAAACTGGAGGGGTTTCCATTCAGACTTTGGTCTGGACTGCCTGGTTCTCAAGCGACATGTCCGTGTAGGAGAATTTAACATTATCATGACCCAGCCCCAGGCTTCTTTTCAAAGTTGGGGCTGCTTGATCTCATTCCCAGGTAGAAACCCTCTCCAGGATATGGATCTGACATGAACATGAATCAGAAAAAGTCTGTGGGGTGTTTTGAGTAGACTTAACTTCCAGCTCATCTTATTCCTAGACCTCTCACTGAGCCTTGCAGTTTGCTTATTTCCTTTGCCTTCACCTTGCTCTTGAGGCCAGCCCACTCTCTGGGTTTTACCATGTACCTACCATGTGACTCCCCAACAAGCGAGGTGCTGTGGTCCCAGCACCTCCTTCAAGAGGCCAACAACCACTTCCTGCAGGACCAGATTTTGAGTTCACTTTCCAGATGACCAGAAGAACATGAGTTCTGACCTGATTATAAATCAAAAACGAAATAGAAAGATTGTCAGATAAAGGCATGGCAATCTCCTAGAAGGCAGAAAAACATTTAAAAAAAAAAAGATGAAAAATACCAGGGAAAAGACAAGAAAATTGGAAGACCAGTTCTGAGAATTTAATATCTAAATAACAAGCTTTATGAAAAAGAGGACAAAGGATATAAAGGAACAGAATCATCAATTAAGAAATTTAAGAGACTTTCTTAGAACTGAAGAACATGAGTTTGTGTGTCAAGATGTGTGGGAAGAAAAATAGAGCCACACCCAGCACGTCGCTGAGAAATTGCAGAACCCTGGTGACCAAGGGAAGAGCAAACAGTTCCAGAAAGGGGCTGGGGAGGCATGTGCAGAGGAATCGGAAAATAAAGTAACTTAATTTAAAAGATACAAAGCAACTGAAAACAGAAATTAATAGAGTAGTGCCTTCAAAATTCTGAAGGAAAATTATTTCTAAACTAAATTTTTTTTTATACCAAAGATTGAATCCAGGGGTGCTTAACCACTGAGCCACATCCCCGGCCCTTTTTTATATTTTATTTTGAGACAGGATCCTGCTAAATTGCTTAGGGCCTCACTGAGTTGCTGAGGCTGGTTTTGAACTTGCAATCCTCCTGTCTCAGTCTCCAGAGGAGAGCCTCTGGGAGGAGCCACAGCCCCCAGCACAACCTAAATTTCTATAAGCATCCAAGTCATCATTCAAACTTCAGGGAAGAATACAGTTGTTTTCAAACATTCAAGAATGCAAAAATTTTAGACAAATGCTGAAATTTCTTAGCTCCAAATCTTGATAAGAATGATTATAAATAAGCAAACTTAAAATAAGACAATCCAGAGGACACAGAAAGTTAGGCAAGGAAAGAAAACAGTAGTACACTTACATGGTTCATCTATGGATATAATCCAGAGGTAATAACATGAACCTGTCACTGTGGTTTTAATGCATACCCTAAACATTTATAGTTGGAACCTTAGTCCCCAACACAGTGGCATTGAGAGGTGGTGGGGCCTGTAAGAGATGAGTAGGTCATTAGAGGAGTTCATGCTTTTCACACAGGAGTAAGTTCATTCTTGTGAGAGTAGTTTGTTATAAAGAGAGGCTAACCCTTACATTTTGTCTGGTGCCATATGTCTGCTTGCCCACTACTTTCTGCTATGGTTGACACTGCATGAGACCCTTGCAGGCACTGTGTTCTTGGACTTCTAGGCCTCCATAGCTGTAAGCCAAAATAAACTCTATTCTTTATAAGTTACCCAGTCTCAGGTATTCTGTGACAGCAACAGAAAACAGTCTAATACACCTACCTTTCTACTGATCTAACCAAAATTACATTGTAATCATATTAGAAGATCAGGGAAATAGGAAGAGGATATGTGTGTATATGTGTGCGTGCACGTGCACGCATGCGCGATTGTGTCTGTTGTGAAGAAAGGGGAAGAAAAGTGGTTAAAATCCTCATTTTCTAATGTGTGGAGTCAATAGATAATGTATAAAACTGGAAGAGAAAAATCAAGAAATAAAAATAATAGGCTATTATTTAGAAATCTGAAAGAAAGAAAAGTATTTGCTTCCAGAGAAAGGGAAGTTGGGGTGGGAGCAGGAAGTAACAAGGAAACACTGTTTTGTTTTGTTTTGTTTTGTTTCTAATTTCTTTAGACTTTGGGTTTTTTAATTTATGGACAGATGTAATATTAATTAAATAAAGATAGAAGAGAATAAGGCCCCACCCAGACAGGAATGCAATGGAAAGTAACTAAGATATGGTATCTAAAGTTGGATCAACTTAATTCACATCCTGGTTTTTGCCCCTAATTTCGTGTCTCTGAGCATGTTAACCTCTCAAAACCTCAATATCAAATGAGAGTAAAAATATACATAAGAGTGTTGCCGTGAGGTTTAAGTGGTAGAAGTCTAGGAAGTGATCAGCAATGCTGAGCACATTGTAAGCACACTTCCTTTAATTCACAAATAGAGTGCTTATACATATCAGGCAGAGTTACAGACATTTGGCATATAGTAGTAAATAAAAAGTGTCCTCATCCTCATAGAACTTACCAGAATTAATGAAGAGGGACAGATAAGAAGCAATAAATAGAATATTAAGTAAATTAAACAGTACTTTTAAAAGTGACAAGTGACCCATGCTATGGAATAACAAAAAGACTGGGGTGTTGGACTGTTAGGAAGGAGAAGGGGTTGGTCAAGAAAGTCCCCACAAAGGAATTGGGTTTCCCTCAGTGGTAGAGCCCTTGACTAGCATGAGCAAGGCACTAGGTTTGCTGCCCAGCAAGAGAAGTGGGTATTTGAGTAAAGACTTGAAAAAGATTAGGTTCCAATAATTCGTGTATTTGGGAAGAGCAGTTGTAGGCAGAAGAATAGGCAACCCAGGAGCTCTAAGGTAGAAGTGCACATGGAGTGTTTATGAAGAGGCAGGAAGTCAATGTGGATGGAGCAGAGTGAGGGGAGAAGCTCAGGAAACGAGGTCAAAGGGGAAACAGAGGACCAGATCATCAAGAAGAGCTTTGGTGGCATGAATGGGACTTGAGCAATTCAAGGGATGCTACAGGGACTTGAGCAGATGATATGATATGATTTACCCCATAAAGAGGTCGCTCTAGCTACCATGTTGGGCAGGCAAGGGTGGAAGTTGGAGACCAGCACAAGGTACCTGCAGTGTTCCTACAGGGGGATGACGATCTAGATTGGCAGAGCTGGAGGGAAGTGATCGGATTGTTCATATTTCTGATTATATCTCTTATTATCATTTACCCAAGTTAGGAAATAAGTGCATAGCAGCATATTTCTGCTTCCCAGTCTTTTACTGAGCAAAGAAAAACTGTCACGGAAAATCTAATTTGAAATACAGCATTATTTCACCCTTCTGTGCATATCCTCTCAATCTTAGAATGTTTTGCTCTACAGCTCTGACTCTCACCGGCAATGGCCAAATCTGGCATTTGTACACGTTATACTAAATCCATTGATCTTACTTTGCACACTACCTTGAACAGTAAGTATTATTTGGAGATTACTTTAGGTAGAGATTTATTTGTTCACTGAACATTGGTAAATGAGGCATGAACCCTACTCTCAGATCATCTAAGCATGAACTCACTGAGGCAAAGCAGATGAGCCCCGAGAACTAAAGCAACATAAAAAGTGATCACTGCGACAAAACTGTTTCTGCTGCTCTGGAGCATTCAGAGGAAGGCAGCTTCTGGGCATACGGAAGAGACAGGAAGTGGTGTGCGACAGGCTCCATGAGAAGGTGAAATCCATAGGACGATTTGTATTTGGATATGTTGGCATAATCTTGGATATTTAAAAAAATGCAAAACGTCATGGAAGCAGAACAATTCATGTATATAAGAAGAGCAATGATGTTTTAAGGTTAGCTGAAGCATATGGCGTGAAAAGAGGAATAATGGAACTATAAGAAATAGCGTGAAAAGGTTCGTAAGAACAAACTACGGAAGCTCTTACCATGGTCAGATAGAGGACCCCGGATAAAGTTGATAACAAGAAAAGAGAAGAGCAGTAACTGTGCAGTGAGCCACCGGTCTGGCTATGCATTTCCCAAATATCAAATTCACTCTTCAAGATCAGAATGCAGGCAAGAACTTTCAGTTGGCATTAAACTCTCAGCCAAAAAAAATTGATTTCCCACTAAAAGGTTTCTTCTTAAGATTTCTTTACCTTTGGGAACTTATTTCTCTACATTGCTTTACTTTCTATGAAAAGTCAAGAAGGAAATGATAACAATGCTTTCCTCAGCTCTTGCATAGAAATCCGTAGCTTTCCCAGTTCCAGGAAGACAACACCATCAGCTGAAGTAATGACCAGGCTTCTGCTTTGTGTCTGTTTTTATTGCAAATTCCTGGGGACAGAACATGACCAAACCACAATAAAGAAACTTTTCAAATGCAGCACTTGATGACACCGCCTTGGTCAGACTTTGCATCACAGTAAATGTGCTCTCTGTAATTCAGTTCAATGATTTTGTTGTTCTCTACAAATCTGTTGTATGCCCTAATAAGTAGAAATATAGCACCCACACAGCAGCATCTGAAGTTTTCTGTAACCCGAATTATCTGGAACTATCTCTATTTTATGATGGCATTTCTGAATCTTCAGGGACATTCTACAAAATGCAATCACCATTTCTGCCAAAGCCCACACCAGCTGACTTTGACCGAGAGCATACTCTGACCCTGCCATGTGCAATCTCAGTTCATCTTGTAACAACCCTGTGATGTAGACGCAATCACTTGATCCACTTACAAGTGAGCAAACCAAGGCCCAGAGAAGTTACATAACTCGCCGTGGACTGCAGACCTAGAAAGCAAGTGACTGAATAAACAGCATTTCTCTCTTCCTCCTTAAGCCACAGTGCACAGACCCTGCCAGCAACTGTCATCTAATTCTTCTCTTCTCTATCAGGTGCTCTTCTGGATGTGGAAATAGTCTTGAGTATCTATTCAGGAGGGAATCTAGATTTGTGTTCAAACTTCGTTGCTCACCAAATCATCTCATTCTCTAATAGCTTTTAGCCTCTTTCCATTTAAGTAAAAAGTCCTGACTTAACCTCACCCTTCACCGACATTATTCAGTTATGTAATCAGAACTTTCACTATTTTATCTTGAGAGTGGTTTTTTCAAGTGAATTTCATCAATTCAAATGTCAGATTAAGGGCTGGGAAGATAGCTCAGTTGGTAGAGTACTTGTCTCCCAACACAAGGCCCTGGGTTCAATCCCCAGCACCACAAAGAGTCAGATTAACTTGTCACCATGTGAACCCTTCTAGAGACTTTAAAATCTTGGTTCATCAAGACCGTACTGGAACCCAACAATCCAGTCCAGAAAAAAAGCTGAAAATTAAAATGTCATTGCCAGAATGAGAAAGTAAGACTGTTCTCCAGCTGCATATACATCTGTGTATTTCTTCGGACATTGACTTCGAAATGCTAAAACACCCCCACATGGAAAAAGATTCGTATTTTGTTGTTTATGCATCTGAATACACTAATATATGATTGCAGATGTCTGGGGAGCCTGATTGACAATGCCAGGCTACTTCTATCAATATGTTCAAAAGGCCTTCTATTAATTTTTATAGAAATTTACAAAAGCAGGTATATTGCCCTTATGCATGAATAAATTAGGGTAATTTTAATTGAATCATTTATCTACATAAGTTTAGTCCAAATTATCCATATCCTGCTATACATGTGCAAAATGTTTTTTAAAAGTTGCATTTAACCATTTTTATTGAAAAAAACAAACTGAAGACCATTTGGCTCTATTTATATTTCTCTAAATTATCTTCCAAATTCTGTCACTGTGTATCCACACTACATTTTTGTGTCACTGTATCATGCAATGGCTCTGTTTTGCATTCTGCTTTCTCTTCATTTTATTTAATATGCCTTTGTACCTAAAGGCACCCTCCTTGTCTTGTGTCATGGAATAGTTATGTGGTGTTCTTTAAGATGCATTTGTTCTTTGTCTATTTATCTATCTATTTTTTGCATTTGGAATTGTGTCCTATTTTCTACTATTTTAAACTGAGTTATTTTTAATATTGCAATACAGTTTGCATTTTCCTCCTTAATGATATCTTCACAGAGCACTAGCTTCAAGTGTATTTCAGCATTTCTTCAACCCTTTGTCTAACCAAAAATTAATCAGGATTAAAACATGCATGCATGCATACACACACACGCACACACACACACACACATTAGCACAGAAGAAACCTAACCTAACTTTACTCACCCCTTTTCCTCCAGGACATCTTAGAGCCAGCTCAGAACCTCACTGCTGTGGGTGAATTCCCAGAACTGTGACCACATGAAAATAGAGAATAGTGTTCAAGTATTTGGAGTTTGGTTTGGTTTTTTTTCTTTTTTTTTTAATTTTGTTCGTTTGGGTTTTGTTTTCCATATTTTGGCTTTTTTAAGGTTTTGCCCACCTAATCTCCAAAGGACTGTATCAATTTACAATGCTGGCTGCTCGGAATAATTGTGCCTGTACCAAGCCCACTGTTACTGTGTTTTACTGCAATTATTGAGTTATGGTACTTAAGTGGGTACAAAATGGTAATCTAAATGCTATTTTAGAAATCAATCCCTCAATATCAAGCAAAGTCACACATTTTGTCATAGACCGATTTCTCACTTTTCTCATGAATATACATACTATCTTCTCATCTTCGTATTGAATTGACTCAGTATGTGTTCTGACACATTCATATAAATTTATGTAATGTCTATAACTTTTATATCATTTTGCATTATATTTTTCTTATACATAATATATATTTTTCTAACAAATTTTATCCATCAGTTTCTCATTCTGTTGCTTTCTTTGAAATTTTATCCTATTATTGTTTTACAGAACCTTTTTAACTTCGTGTATTTAAAGTCCCTTGTCTGAGGCTCAGACCAAGGAATGCAGGCGGGACCTGGGAGAGCCAACCACTGCCAACTGACTTCCCCAGGTGGCAGTTCTCAGATCTGATCCCTATGCAAGGTCAAACAGACTATTTGGACAGCCCCACGCAGAGCCCATGATGGAGAGTCTGAAAGAAATTTGCTCCAAGTGAGATGAACTGACAGAGAGTCAACTAATCAGGAAGCAAAATCAGAAGTGCTGGGTTAACCAGAGGCTAGAAAGCTGTGGAGAACCCAGGGGCAGATCAAATTGAGGGAAGTCTGGGTCAATTTGAGATGAATGGTACAGTCACTAGTTCTTACCTCTGTTGGGGCTATTGTGTGATTTGTTAGAAAAAAATGCTTGGGACATTCTGACATGGGCAGGCCCATATCAGAACCTTCCACCTTATCTGTAATGAGATCCTCAGTTTCTTCCACAGTTGGGAATTTCTTTCCCAATTAAAATTTTTCTCTTATACAAAAAAGGTAGGAGAAAGAACTTACAGAGGATACACACTATGTAATATGTCCAAACAGAATTAGGAAATGAAACCAAGGAAAAATGTAAACAGGAGTGGAATATCAAGATCAGGTAAAAGAAGAGGGAGTTGGAAGAACTGCCTGGTGTTCTTCTTGGGTTTAGCACATTTCTTTTTGATAACTCTGGAATTTCTTTTTTTTTTATATATTCTTTTTTTTATTGTAAACAAATGGAATACATGTTGTTTATCTATTTGTACATGGAGTCAAGGCATACCATTTGTGTAATCATAAATTTACATAGGGTAATGTTGTTTGATTCATTCTGTTATTTTTTTTTCCTTCCCCCCACCCCTTCCACCCCTCCCACCCCTCTTTTCCCTCTATACAGTCCTTCCTTCCTCCATTCTTACCACCCTCCTTATCCCTAACCCTAAATCAAACCCTAACCCTAACGCTAACCCCTCTCACCCCCCATTATATGTCCTCATCTGCTTATCAGCGAGATCATTCGTCCTTTGGTTTTTTGAGATTGACTGATCTCACTTAGCATGATATTCTCCAATTTCATCCATTTGCCTGCAAATGCCATAATTTTATCATTCTTCATGGTGGAGTAATATTCCATTGTATATACATGCCACAGTTTCTTTATCCATTCATTAACTGAAGGGCATCTAGGTTGGTTCCACAATCTGGCTATGGTGAATTGAGCAGCTATGAACATTGATGTGGCTGTATCTCTGTAGTATGATGATTTTAAGTCCTTTGGGTATAGGCCGAGGAGTGGGATAGCTGGGTCAAATGGTGGTTCCATTCCAAGCTTTCTGAGGAATCTCCATACTGCTTTCCAGAGTGGCTGCACTAATTTGCAACCCCATCAGCAATGTATGAGTGTACCTTTTTCCCCACATCCTCGCCAACACCTATTGTTGCTTGTGTTCTTGATAATCATCATTCTAATTAGGGTGAGATGGAATCTTAGGGTAGTTTTGATTTGCATTTCTCTTATTACTAGAGATGTTGAACATTTTTTCATATATCTGTTGATTGCTCGTATATCTTCTGTGAAGTGTCTGTTCATTTCCTTAGCCCATTTGTTGATTGGATTATTTGTATTCTTGGTGTAGAGTTTTTTGAGTTCTTTATATAGCCAGAGCAATTAGACAAACCAAAGAAATTAAAGGAATACGAATTGGAAAAGAAGAACTCAAACTATCCCTGTTCGCTGATGACATGATTATATATTTAGAGGAACCTGGAAATTCCACCAGAAAACTCTTAGAACTCGTAAGTGAATTCAGTAAAGTAGCAGGTTACAAGATCAATGCTCATAAATCCAATGCATTCTTATACATAAGTGATGAATCTTCAGAAAGAGAAATTAGGAAAACTACCCCATTCACAATAGCATCGAAAAAAAATAAAATACTTGAGAATCAATCTCACAAAAGAGGTGAAAGACCTCTACAATGAGAACTACAAAACACTAAAGAAAGAAATTAAAGAAAACCTTAGAAGATGGAAATAGATCTCCTATGTTCTTGGATAGGCAGAATTAATATTGTCAAAATGGCCATACTACCTAAAGTGCTATACAGATTCAATGCAATTCCAATTATAATCCCAATGACGTACCTTACAGAAATAGAGCAAGCAATTATGAAATTCATCTGGAAGAAAAAAAAACCCAGAATAGCTAAAGCAATCCTCAGTAGAAAGAGTGAAGCAGGGGGTATCGCAATACCAGATCTTCAACTCTATTACAAAGCAATAGTAACAAAAACGGCATGGTATTGGTACCAAAATAGACAGGTAGATCAATGGTACAGAATAGAGGACATGGACACAAGCCCAAATTTGTCTCTTCAACAAATGGTGCTGGGAAAACTGGAAAATCATATGCAACAGAATGAAATTAAACCCCTATCTCTCACCCGGCACAAAACTCAACTCAAAATGGATCAAGGACCTCGGAATCAGATCAGAGACCCTGCATCTTATAGAAGAAAAAGTAGGTCCAAACCTTCAACTTGTTGGCTTAGGATCAGACTTCCTTAACAGGACTCCCATAGCCCAAGAAATAAAAGCAAGAATCAACCACTGGGATAGATTCAAACTAAAAAGATTTCTCTCAGCAAAGGAAACTATCAGTAATGTGAAGAGAGAGCCTACAGAGTGGGAGAATATCTTTGCCACTCATACTTCAGATAGAGCGCTAATTTCCAGAATCTATAAAGAACTCTGGAATTTCTTATTGCAACGTGTGGTACATTTGTCACTGATTCAGTATGTTCCTGTACCAATTGTCAGTCAGTTTGTCCCTGCAATATGTAGTTTTCCCTGGAATGTCCCTTCCATTCTCTATTGTTACAGTGTTTCTTATTTGTCATTTTCCATTCTCTTCAAATGATTTGTGAATACTTCAGAAATCTCAAAGTAATTAGGTTTTTTTCCTTTTAATCCAATGACAAACAGTATTTTCATAGTATATTCTGATTTTTAGGACAGTTTAGACTTACAAAAAAAAAATGTGAAGAGTGCACAGTTCCCTTAAAACTCCCCATTATTAAAATATTACATTAATAGGGTGTATTTCTTATAACTAGCAAGCCAGTATTGACCCATGATTATTAAGCAAGTCCATACTTTATTCTGATTTCTTTAGTTTTTACCTGAGGTCCTCTTTCTGTTCCCACATCCCATTCAAAACATACATTATACTGAAATCATCTTTCCTTAGGTCCCTCTTGACTATGACAGTTTCTAAGACTTTGTTTTTGATGACATTGACAATTTTGGAAAGAATTGATCAGATATTTTACAGAATGCACTACCAACTGACTGAACTGCATCCTCCCCAGATTCATTTGTTGAAACCCCATCTGGAAATAGGGTCGATGAGCAAGTTGTAAAGGTTAAATGAGGACCCTAAATTTACAGTGCTGTTCCCCATGTAAGAAGAGAAGAAGACACCTGAGATCTCTCTCCACCAGGTGAGGACATGGTGGGAAAGCACCTGCCATCAAGGAAGACAGCCTTCCATGGAACACAACCCTACATTGCACCCTGATGGTGGACTTTCCATCTCCAGAACTATGAGAAAATACATTTCTGTTGTTTAAGCCACACCGTCTATGGCACTTTGTTATGGAAGTCCAAGCTGACTGATTCATCATTCATTTGGGATTTGTCTGACTTTTTTTTTCTCATGATTAGACTGGGATTTGGGGGAAGAATACCACAGAAATAAAAAGTCATTTTTATCACACATCAAGAGTACATACTGTCAACATGAAATATCACTATCGTTGACCTTGATCCCTTGAATGTAACAGTGTTGGTCAAGTTTCTCCATGGTCGAGTTATCAGCCCTGTCTGTCCCCTGCTTTCCACATTGCACTTTGGAGAGGAAGTCAGTATGCACAGCCTACACTCAAAGAAAACAGAATTTTACTCCCCCTCTTTGAGGACAGAGTATTTGCATAAATTATTTGAAATTTCCCTACATGAAAGATCTATCTCTTCTCCTTCAACCTGTGAGCATGAACTAAAGGATATCTAGTTTACAATTTGGGTTAAAACCTAATACTACCTTATTTATTTTGTTGCTGAGATCATTCCACTTTTGGTCATTAAGAGCTTTTTCATTGACTTTTTGGCATACCCCTATTGCTATAGGTTGTGCTTCTTTGATTGATTTGCCCATTTCCTTACTTTCTGGAAACTTTACAAGATGCTTTCAACTCATCTTATAGATATCCTTCTTTAATTCTACAGTCAGCCATTTCTCCCAGGAACTGTAGTTTCTTATATTAGAGAATGATATTAGAAACCAAGACCTGGGTTATATGTGTGCTCATTCCTACTGGAATGCCATTACTCCTAGGCTGTCTCATCGAAGAGGGCAGCATGCATATGTAACTATTCTGTGTGTGTGTGTGTGTGTGTGTTTCTGAACACAAGCATCAATAGTAAGCTGAACATGAATTCACGCTGATGTCACACTCTCTAATCTCTCACCCACATGGATCATTCCAGCTCCTCCTTAATTATGGATATGCTTCTATTCCCACAGTGAGAACCTGGCTTCTCACCAGCTATCCATTTAATAAATTGATCAATCCCAGAGTACATGTAGAGCAGTACCATAATTTTTAACCAGACACACATTAGAAATAACTTTATCAACTGTCATATCTATGTCCAGCTTCATTTGCTTTTAGTCTTACAGATTCCACTCATTTTCAAAGATACTTAGGTCAGCACTTTTCCCCCCACCCCTTCAGTGAGGTTGGGAGAAGTTTTATCATTTTGCATTTTACATGTAGAGTTATGATCCATTTTGAATTAGTTTTTGTGAAAGATCTAAGGTCTGTCTCTAAGTTGCTTTACTTATTTATTTTATGCAACTTTGCACATGAACCTACAACTGTTCTAAAATCATTTGTTGAAAAGACCATCATTTCTCATTGAATACCTTTGTTTCTTTGCCAAGGCTAATTAGACTGTGCTTGGTAAGGCTGTTTCAGAAATCCCTTCTGTTCCACTCAACTATGTGTGTATTCTTTATCAATCACATACCATCCTGATCACTGTAGCTTCAGAGTCATCTTGAAATTGGATGGCATAATTAATTTTATAAAAGAAAAAAAGAAAAAAAAAAGAAACTGATGGCATGAGTGATCAACCTTTGGCCTGATTCTTCAATATTCAATATTCAATATTCTTCAATATTCTCAGTGGACTGTCTTTCTGAAGTTTAGAATTCATTCTTTTAGCATTTAAAACATTATTTTCTAAGATTTTAACTGAGATTGCATGAACCTATATAGTTTATTTTTTTCCAAGAAAAGTTTGTATGCTTTCTTGCAATTAGTTATCCCAGTTTTTTGTTAGCCTGAGAACATCTTTACTTCCTCTTCACTTTTGAAGAATAATTTTGCTGGATATAGAATTCTAGGTTGATAAGCTTTTTTCCTCTCAACACATTAAATGCTTCACTCAACTGTCTTCAAATGTGTGTGCTTTCTGATAAGAGTGTAATTCTTATCCTTGTTTCTTGCTATGTGCATGTTCTTTTTCACTGACTTCTTTCAAGATTTACTCTTTGATTTTCTACTGGCTTTACGTAGTTTTTGTTTTGTTTTCCATTCTTTTTTTCTCTTTTCATTCATTTGAGAAGTTTCTACGACCTTATCTTCCCACTCACTCATTCTTTCCTCAGATGTTTAAATCTGATATTTAAATACATTATTGATAACATTTCTTCTTTTTTCCTTTTTTGGTTTCCATCTTCCCACCTGCATTACACATCTGTTTTTGCAGGTTGCCTATTTTCTCCATTACAGCACATGACTTATTAATCACAGTTTTTTAAAAAAAAAAAGATTAGTCTCTTAATTCCAAATATCTCTGAGTCATCTCTGAGTCTGGTTCTGAAGACTGCATACTTCCTTTGTCTCCACATAGTACTTTGTATTTTTTCTTGCCTTTAGCATGCCTCATAACATTTTGTTGAAAGTCAGACTTGAGGTATTGGGTAACAGCAGGAGAGGTAAACAGTCCTTCAGTGTGAAGTCTTACATTCTTCTGCTCAGAGTTGGCCATGGATAATTTTCCTAGCCATAGGTACAAGAGCCTTCAAATTCTTCTAGTGTTCCCTTTTTTTGATATTTCTGTTGTCTCTGGGCTTCCGCAGAACTCTTCCTCAAACTGAGTCTGTGTCTTACAGTTTACTCTATACTAACATACTTTTTTTTTTTTTTTCTGGAGCCCTGAAGATATGGCAGCAAAGTATGGGAAAGGAGAAGAGGCGCCACACTCTTACAGTTAAATCAGTCTCAGCGGGTCACTGTGATTAAACTATGATGTACATGTACATAAGCTTTTTTTTTTTAACCTTTTTCCTTTTTTTATGTGATAATGTCTAAAGGGGCCTTTTTCTTCCAGGTAAGTAGAAGTACATCTTTTGCCCTGGAACCGAGGCCTTGTTATGGGGAATGCTATGGGACATTTCACAAGCTTTCTCTTCCCTTCCCCCTGCCAGAGCCATGAGGGACTTTTCTTGGCTTTTCAGTGTGAGAACCAGGGTGGGCTCTTGGAGCTGACGCCCATCCATGGGTCCTCAGGACTTCTCACTGATCATTTGGCAAAATCAGCACAACCTCAGCGGTGACTCTGAATCCACCTCGGGCCAGGTTAGGGTGTGGCACTTTGCCCTGTGACCTGTTTTCTAATGGTCAAAGAAAAGCCATTGATTTTCAGTTTGTTCTGCCATTTTGTTATTTGTATGTTAGTTTTTAAGACTGTGATCACAACTTCAAGGCTCTTTACACGTACAAGCTGAAAACAACACGAAGTTTTAACAATTGTCACTTTGTCACTTTGTAAAATATGTTAAAATCATAAGTAGCAAATCAAGCGTGGCTGTCTCCTTTTAAAGCATTCTTTTGCAAATTTGCTTTAATTTTTTCACATTGACTTTAATTAGTATTAAATTATTTTTATATATCAAGAAAAAAAGTTGGTGTTTTTACCCTTTTTAGTAAGTCCAATAAGAACCATGTTTTTCTTTATGACTTTCTTTATAATAGAACTTACCATCTTCCCATAGCCTATAACCCAAAAGGGCTGTAGAGGCTTAAGAACCAGATCCTTACTATTTTTCTTCAGAGAAGAAAGCAACAAGGAAGGGAGAGAGAGAAAGAAAGAGAGAGAGAGAGAGAGAGAGAGAGAGAGAGAGAGAGAGAGAGAGAGAGAGAGAGAGAAAGAAAGAGAGAGAGGAAAAAAAGAAAAGAATATTTCTTGACATTACCAAGGAGTTTTAGCTAGATGTGATCCAAAATTTTTAACTTATGACAGGAACCCCAGAATCAAAAAATGCCAATTTCTAGGAACTCAATTGAAAGGAAAAGAAAGTCTGAGGTGAGCTGTAAGTGGGCACAAAGAGGTAGAACTGTAGGCCACCTGAGCCACCTGACCTTGAAACCATCAATTTAGACTCTTAATGGTTTTTCCTCATTGTGGCTTATAGATTTCTTTGAATAAATCTCTTAGGTTATAAGATTAATTACTATATATTTTTATCTTCACATAAGAAAATTAGTAAGAGCTAAATAGTAATTTATGTGTGTAATGTACAAAGCTGCTCCCCCACCCTTTCCATTGCAACCATTTCCCCGCCTCCCAACTACTGTCAGTCTGTGAACATCCTAGCTAGCTATTGGTCCATCAGTCAGCTTGCAAGTATCCTTCTCTGTTATTGGTCCCCTGTTAGCCCAACAGAATTCAACTGCTTCACGGTAACTACTCCGCCATCT
The DNA here is from genome assembly GCF_902686455.1 of Sciurus vulgaris. Classification (NCBI taxonomy): domain Eukaryota; kingdom Metazoa; phylum Chordata; class Mammalia; order Rodentia; family Sciuridae; genus Sciurus; species Sciurus vulgaris. The sequence continues at coordinate 25,555,842 of NC_136469.1, forward strand.
TTTCTCATGCTTCTCTCTCTCCTACTCACTTTCTCTATCCTCCTGGCTTTCACACTCTCTCTAGTGCGCACCCTTTCTCATTCCCTTTCTTTTCCTCTCATTTTCTCCCTTACCCTGCAGGGAGACACTTTGTTTGCTTAATAAACTTCCTTATGTGATTTCTCGTGTGTGGCATGGTTTTTGTGGGATCCCTTACAATGTGCAGCATTTTAAGGACTTTATCTTAAATCTCAAATATTTACTAAATTTATTAATTAATTCTAATAGCTAAGCTTTTTCATAGATTTTTCAACTTTTCTCAATTTATATGTGCATTTTTAATAAGAATATTATTCCTAAAATATTTTCATCCATATTTTTTATCCCTGATTCTGTTTTCATCTCAAATAGCTATTGACACCATCTCAAGTGTAATGTTAAATAGCAGTGGTGATCAGGCATGCTCATCTTACTCTTGGTTGAAGGAAACAATTTTAGTAATTCTAAATTGACTGTAATGTCTCCCCATTTTACATGGATACTTTAAAAAATCTCTTTGTATACTTTGTTAACTTAATCAGGAAAGGATGAAAAAATTTATCAAATATCTTCCTGGAACAATTGAGCTAAATTTATGGGTTTTTGTTTTCTTTCTTGTTAACCTAACAAGTTGTTCTTTTGTGATCCAGAAGCATCCCTACTTAATTAAAGCATATTATTTAGCTGCTGTATAGCTTATTTTATCTTTAATATTTTATCTTTAATATTTAATATTTACCTTAAGTGTCTTTTTACATTCTTTTACAATTTGATCATATTTTCACATTTGAACTTAAAACTAGATTTATCCTATTAAATAAATCAGGAAACATATTTTATAAAAATGTATCTTCCAAATAACACATTTTTGGAAATTTTAGAAATTTGAAATTTTAGTTATATAAATATTCAATAACAACTATCAGTTTTTAAATTGCATAATAGCTTTTTCTATATTTGCCTCTTTTAACAATCAACTTATATTCCTTAATACTTGGGTGTATTTACATCAATTTTTCCTTTATCACTTAACTTAATCACTTATTAATATAATCTAGGAATAAAAATATAAAAATTATTTTAAATTCATTTTTGTTATCAATGATAATTTGCATATCAATATTTTCTCTTTTATCAATTAGAACAAGTTTTTTAATAAGTCATGTCAAGGAACTGGGATTATAGCTTAGTGGTATAGCACTTGTCTAACATGTGTAAGACGTGAGTTCAATCTCCAGCATCCTTCCCTAAAATAATAAAATAAAATAAAATAAAATAAATCATGTCAGTGGTTACTTAATTTAGTCACTATTTTGAAGAACAGATTTTGAATGTTGCTTTATTAATTTTATTTTATTTACTTCTGTTAGTTTTATATCAGCATCTTTTTTAATTACATGGAATTTTTATAGAAGATGATATTTTAAGGATAGCTTATGCAATTTGCAGAAAGAAGCCAAAATGACATCTATAATGCTTAGTAAAACTGCACCTTTATTCCTGTTAAGAGTCAATAAGTCCATCAGATACAGAAAAGGAATTTACCTAGGGTGGAGCTAAGATATCCCACAAACCAATAAAGAGTTCTCAGATCAAATATTCTAACAGTGACCTGTTTGTCTTTCTGATTCTGGAACATACAACCCTTACCAAGAAAAAAAAAAAAAAAAACTTTCACATGTTCAGGGGTATGTAAAAAAATTTACAAGGGGTGATTGCATTCCCATATTCATACTTTCAAAAGGTTTTAACAAGAACCAATAACTAGATTGGTGGGCAGTACTGACTCCTATCAGTCTACAACACCACCCTTCCAGCAAGGATCTTCTTCAGCAAGGATCTGCCTCAGATCCTTGCTTCCAGGTGTGACTCACCCCACTCAAGTTCAGCCAAACCTTACTTTAAAGAACTTCTTCTCTTCAAGGTGCTTTCAAATTCTAATGAGATCTCCAGATGTCTATTGCAAAATACTTGTGGTCCTTCACACACTTTCATCCCTGGCTTGTAAACAGCTCTTCTTTTATCTTCAAACAGCCTCCATGTGTTTCAAAGTTTATATCTTAAAAAAAAAAAAGTTTTGTTTGGGTACAGTTCTAGAGAGTTTTGTATCTTTATCTAAAAGCCAATAAGTTTGGCTTTGAGAAATTTATTGTGATTCCTGAAGACATCTTCAGATTACATGTTTTTGTTGATTATGGAGTTGACGGGTTCTGTCAAAAATAACAGGTTGTTGGCCTAATATTTGTCCTTAAGGCCTAAGGCTACTCCCAGAAATGTATGTGTAGATGTGTAGCTTTTTGAGTCTACCTGTGTGCTGTTAAAGATATGAAGAGAAAAAAAAAAAAAAAAAAAAAAACCTCCAAATATCCTAGTGAATCCTCATGTTTGCTTAAAAAAAAAAAAACCTCACACAATGTAACATCGTGTACATAACAGCATACTGTGCATACTGAGTGCTTTCCATTTTTCATTGTCTTCTGCTTCATTGCCGTAAGGTAGGGTAGGCTTTACGTGGCTGTTTTTGTTTTAGGGTAAAATTCTGGGCATGAAGCCACAGCCACACAACTTGGAAAGAACAATAACAGGAAGTATTGCTTTGCAATAAATGCCTGGCTCCAAACAGCTAGCTTCACGCAAGGCTAGAAGCTCCTGAAAGACAGGAGCCAAGCCTTGTTCATCTTTGAATTCCTTTCCCCCAGGATTGTGAGAGTGAGTGGATCTCCACCCCTATCAACAGAACTGGCTTCCACTAGTCCACAGGGTGACTCTACAAATCAGAAAAAGGCAGCTATTCCTTGTGTAAAAGTCTTTAAGTTAGTATAGTATTTACTTCTCAGTAAGAACAGTTACAATAAATATAAAGTCATTCTTTGTAAAATCACAAATCACGTTCATGAACATTAAATAATACAAAATGCAAAATTATAAGCAATTAAGGGCATCAGCTAATTTGAAATAACTAACAAAACAATAATCTCAATAAAATAACATGGTTCCATGGCAAATAAATGTGTTACAGGTATTGCAATACGTAGAGATGCTTCTCAACTTACAATGAGGTTGCACCTTGACAAACCCATTGTAAGTTGAAAATAGCACAGACTGAAAATGCATTTCACACACCTATTCTGCAGAACATCCTAACTTGGTGGCATAGCACTCCATAAGGTACCAGTTGATTTACCTCACGATCACATGGTTGACCTGGAGCTACAGAGTCACCCCTGCTCAGCATCACCAGAGTATTATACAGCCTATCACTAATACAGGAAAAGATCAAAATTTAAAATTTGAAGTGTGGTTCTACTGAATGCATATTTCTTTCACACCAGCTTAGAGTTCAAAATTTTAAGTTGTAAGTTGCACAGTAATAAGTCACAGACAGTTTATAGGTGTACTGGATCTCATTCTATAGAAACGGTCACTGGGTTAGACAATTATATCTTAGGACACTATAGACCTTAAGTTATGTTTAATTATTTTTCAATTTGAGAAACCATGATCCACTGGAAGCCATATTGATACAGTTGGACATAAATAAGAGCCTGGTAAGTATATGGAATTATAGGTAGAAGATTGGCCAATTTCAGTTGCAAATTTCATGTAATTGCAATTATTCTTTTCTGCCATTTTTCAAGGTATATATGTTATCTACAACAGTTGTCAGCTAATAATGACTTGCAAGTTGAGTTTTACCCTCAACCTGTTTTTGTACAACCAAGTTTTGAATCATTTTTACATTTTAAATGGTTAGAAAAATATTGAAATAATACCACCTAACATAAAAATTATATAAAATTCAAATATCTATAAATAATTTATATTAGAGCACAAACACACTTTTTTGCTTATGTATTTTGTATCTACTTCTGCACTACAGCAGAAGAGTTTAGTGTTTGCAATAGAGACCGTACTCCCACAAAGTCCAAAGTTCTTACTCTCTGAACTCTTATAGAAAAACTTTGCCCAAAAGGGGATCTAGAACTCCCAAAAGGCCATAACAACCTTTTAATATTGAAAACATTAGAAAATAATCATAGTATCATATTGAGTATTAATAACAATAATTACATTATTATATATTATTATCTAGATATTATTGTATTAATAGTGCATGCTACTATGCTTTAGAGATCCATATCGTTAATGTTGCTATATATTTAGTTAGCTTTAAGTCACTCAATTCCAAAGAGTGCAAAGCACTTTGTTTCTAATTTAGCTTTTAATGATATAATGTTATCAATCAACTTCCCAATCACACTTGACAAAGATTTTTTATTTTTTATATTTCATAAATGTGTCTTAAGTCCAATCCAATGTTTCACTGAAGTCAAAAAGTAGTTGATGGGCTGGGGGTATAGCTCAATGGCAGAGAACTTACCTAGCATGCATGAGGCACTGGGTTCAATTCTCAGCACCACATAAAAATAAATAGATAAAATAAAGTTATTATGTCCATCTACAACCAAAAAATAAGTTTTTAAAGTTTTAAAAAGTAGTTGATTAGTTATTAAAAATAATTATAATACTGTAGACCTTAAATTATGTTTAATAATTTTTCAGTTTCAGAAACCATGCTCCACTGGAAGCCAATATTGATAAAGTTGAACATAAATTTACTAGTGAGGGAAAATATTTCTTACTCTACTAAACAATGGTCTTTATTTTTCAGGATATAATTGGACTATATTGGCATGAAATTTCAAAAAAAATTTTAACAAAATGGCATACATTAGACATGTACAGCATATTTTGAAATATGAATGTGTTATAAAATGGCTAAATCAAGCAAATTAATTTGTGTTAAGTGTATATTATTTTTGTGATGAAAACACTTAAAATATGCTACTAATTTTCAAGAATAGAATATATTGTTATTAACTATACTCACAATAATACAATAGGCCTCTTGAACTTAAACTCTCAAGTTTAAATAATTTGTAGATCATGGAGTAAAGGGTCTTTGTGGAATCTGTTACAGTTTTTATACATATACATCATATCCATGGCCCCTCAAATTATTTTTGCTTTATTAATTTTTTAGTAATTTAGTCCACATGAATTTATAATAATCTTAATTATGTAATTTACATGTAAAAATTCCACCTAAAGAATTCACATATCAAAATTTACATATTTCTATCATCCACAAGTTTAACAATAATTGTTATCTACTCTACTTGGCATACAGTAGGAAAATAAGTCATATTTTACATTTACTGTTATCCAAATGATTCTTTTACAATTTTTCAAATTTTGTTTTGTATTCTATCCCTACAATGTGTCATATGATGTTGCCAGTATTCATAATCTGTACAAACATCTTCCGTGATGCTATAAAGTGCTGCTCTACTTTATACAAAACACAAGAAATCACCATTATCTCACTCACAAAGTTTCTTAATCTTCTCAAAGCCAGACACAGTCTTGCCAAAAAGCGAATCATGTATATTAGGAGATCAGTCACAGTATGTCAATATTTTTCTCTTTTCCATATAAACTTTGGTAACATGAATAGTTATAAAATTTTTCTGTAAGATCTTAATGTGAAATACATTATTGCTGACATACAGTCTTTTTTTATGTGAACTGAAAAATACATAAAAATGCTGGTAATCATTGCATGTTTTCTCAATCGTTAGTGGATTATTTCTATCTCCAAAGTGTTTGTAATATAGACAAAATATAGAATCTTTTGAGGTAGAACAACTATCACCCAGTCATTAGTCAACATTTGGGAGAATTTGTGTGTGATCGTGCTCTAATTTGGATTTGGGGTATCACCCAAATGCTTGGTCCCCGGTCTGTGGCACTATAGGGAGGATGCAGAACTAGTAGAAAGAAGTTAGGTCTCTTGGGTCTTAAGGGGAAATGGGACCCTGGCCTCTTCCTGATCTCACCTTTCGCTTTCTGGCTGTGGTGAGGTGAACAGGCCTTCCCCTGCCAGGTGTTCCCGCCACGATATTCTGTCTCATCACAGGTCCCAAAGCAGCAGAACCAACAGACCATGGACCAAAACCTCTGAAACCATGATTGAAAGTAAACCTTTCCTTCTTTTGAGTTGATTATCTTGTGCATTTTGAGACAGTGATGAAAAAATGACTAACACAAAGAATTTCTGAAATATTCTTACCTAGAGTTTCATTTGGAATGTTATACTTGGTTATAGGATTGGATAATTTTCAACAAGAGTGTCAGATCCTTTTGTTTAATATTCAAACAAGATGGCCATGAACCTGGACCAAAAAAAAAAAAAGGTTGTTCAATTTCTTGGATTCTTGGAGGGATGGATTTCCCCCTTCAAGTTGTTCTTAAAATTCTTACTGAGGAGTTGACATTAGGTGGTAGATAAATTTGCTTCCATTCTATTAACATTATAGCTATACTACATTATATTGAAAAATTCAGCTCTGAGTCCTTTACTCTTGCCTTCTGTTTTTCTACCTAGTCCTCCCTCCCAGATTCATTTAGCCAGCCAAAGTTTTTCTTTAATTTTATTTTCTAACAATTTCGCATTTTTATTCTGATACTGATAAAGTTTCTCTTCAACATCTGAGAGGATATAGATCTTTTTCAAACATAACATTTTAAAATGTTATATAACAACTTTGAAGAAGTTAAATTTTGTAACATTTCCATGGTAAAAGCAACAACAGAAAAGTAATGCTGTAATAAAATTAACAACTTGTTACATGTCAATCTCTCATTTATACCTATGTAAAACATACTTTTCGGATTAATAATGGAAATTGAGTCAGTACATGGTAATTTGTGTTGTAATGTAAGAATTTGTAGATTAATTGTTATATAGCAGTATAATTCTAGTTCAGGCAATGAACTTCAGTTAAGCCAATATAGTAAAATATGTAGGTGATTTTTTTAAAAAGATATTTAGCAAGATAAATAAGTTTCATATTTAGAGGACCAGGAATTATTTGATCAACACATTTTTATTATTATTATTATTAAGCTCATTTCTTTTTCGTATAGTAAAGAGAATGATGCATATCTTTTCTGTGGTATTAAGAAAGACACTACTCTTCCATCTGCTGGGAATTTGTCACACTGTGCTGATTTTGGTAGAGCAAAATTCCTTATTGTCAAAAGCAAGAAAACAGTCATAATAAATATGCAGTTCATCCTTTTTTGGAGTCAACAATTAAGATAAAATAATTCTTTTAATTTCAATGTAATAAAGATGACTTTGTTCTTTTTTCTTCTAGACATTTTATTGTTTCATATTGACCAATTTATAGTTCATACCCATCTATAGAACAGAGTTAGAATCTGAGATTTTCTTTGTCAAAGACTATAATTTTAACCTTTTAAAGTTTAAAAATGTTGGTCTTTTTATTTTACATTGACATAATTGTACATATTTATGGGGTACAGAGTAATACTTTAATACATCATATAATGGGTACTGATCAAATCAGGATAACTTGCATTTTCATTGCCTCATATACTTATTATTTCTTTTTTTTTTTTTTTTTTTTTTTTTGGAAAGTTTGAACTCTTCTAGTTCTTTACAAAATGCCTAATAAATTGTTGCAAACTCTCATAACCCCTCTTCCGCAGAACACTAGAACCTCTTCCTCCTCCTCCACTAAATTTCAACACTCATTGTTCTTTCTCCTTTAACCCTCTTCCTGCCTTCCCTTCTGGCCTCTGGTGGACAGTACTTTACTTTCTGTTTCTATGAAATCAACTTTTTAGTTTCTATGTTTAAGAGAGAATATGCAGCATCTGAATTTCCGTGCCTGGCTCATTTCACTTAACATAATGTCTTCGCGGCTGAAGGAGCCAGAAGGCTTTCAAGCATCCCCAAGATCTGTGGGGAATCTTAGCTGACCTTAAGGGTAGATAAGAACAAAGTCAGTTTTGACCAATTTGGTGTTAAATAACTGGCAGGAGAATATAACCAAAGCACAGTCATCCATGAACATTTAAAATGAAAGACAATGCGGTATTTTTTTAATGTGACTTAAGATGTACATGTGTCAGTCCTACCAAAAATAAGTGAAGCTGGAGGCTATAAAGGAAGGGTTCTTGTGTGGCAGTGCCTGATAATAACTATCACAAAGGACTCTAGAGTCACAAGTTTGTCCTGAGTTGATTTGAGTCTGCTCTCATAGGCCTAAAATCTTCTAAACTCCTACATAAACTCAACCTGTTTTTCACTGATATAATTATGAGTTACTGTCTTCATGGTTTTCAGAGACTCGCTGAAATACTAATTGGATTTGCACTAATTGTTCACAAAAAAAGTAATGCTTTGCCATCTTGTTTATTATCATCTTAGTATGATTCCTGCCCTACACGGGCCTTGTCCAGTCACCTGCCATCTGCCACTGTGGACTCTGGACTGCCCTGATGCTGAATGTCTTAACTGTCCATGCCCCACCTGATAGAGAACTGGAACTTTGGGTCACATCCCCCACAACTTTACCCTTTCTATGTAGGAAGCAGTTTGGAGATGTCACCCATTTTTCCATGGGAAATGGAATGTAGAAATTGACTGGGGAAATGTAACAGTGGTCCACTTTGTGCTTTGAATATAACCCTTGCTGCTTCTGCCTTTGCAACTTAATTTTAAAACTGACATTTTCCTTTCTCTTGCTCTCTCCCTGCTCTTCCCTAATCTCTCCCCCTCCCTAATCTCAGGGGAAACAGGATTACCTTTCCTCCTCATCCTAGGCAGAGCTATCTTGTCCTTGAGGACTCACCCATCACAGGAAGGAAGTAATTCAGACTTGGGGATGGCACCAGAAGATCTCAGAACTTAACAAGTGAATTACAACTCCAACAGAGAACATGTAGAATGTAGCCTTGAATCACCTCTTTAAAACCCCCAGTGGCCCCCACGGACAGCCTCTGTGACAGGAGTCCCCTTGTGCTTCTCCTTTGCTAGCAAAACAATAAAACATCCTTCTTCTCTTTCTAAAAAACCAAAATAATAACTTCCAGCTCCAGGATGTCTACCAGCGAAAGCAACCCCATTTAATATGGTACCCTTGCGCAGTGCACAGCTTGAATAATGCATCCAGCAGCTATTTATATGAGGAAACCCAGAAACATTCTTTAGTCTCTCCAGTGCCTATCATTGGGATAGATCCACAAATGTTTTTTTAATGAGTAGCAACTGGCACCTAAGTTGACTTCAACTTTTTTTTCTTATTTGCATTCCCATTCTCCTTTGCATTTTTTTTTTCTTTTTCATTTATAAAGTCACTTTTAAATGATAAGACATAGAACTTGGAGCCTCAATCTCTTAATTTAACAGGAATCATGATTGAAAGATAAAAATTGTTTTGGGCAAGAAGTATTTTATGCCTTCCAACAGAATGACTATCCAAGCCCAAAGGAAGAGTAACTTTAAAATATGGAAGATTGAGTCAATGTAATAAGCTTATATCTGAACCTCCATGCAAGTAGCAAGAGTGTGTCTTCCAGGTGTCTAGGAAATGATGGCTTGGATGGGAGGCAATCATAGTTCATTAGAAAAAAGTAAAGTGATTCTATACAGAATTCTATGCAGAATCAATGAAATGCATCAAAGACATTAAATACATGTAAAGCTCAGCACTGGGCATTTATCTTGGTGGGAGAGATAAGCAATATAAGGATTAATTCTAAGCTGGATTTCCCCAAGTTATGGAGAGAAGCTAGTGAGATACTGCATGTGCAAAGCAGCTGGTCTATGGAGGGTCTCCATAAGCCTCTGTCCTCCCTCACACACTGTGTCCTTCCTGGAAGGTCTGGTCTGAAGGCAGGAGGACCCATCAGAGTAGACATAGTGCTTGCATGTGGCAGGCAAGACCCGGGGCCCAGGGTTACGCCACATGCATCCAAAGATGGCGACTGGCAGAGAGCCAAAGGGCGTGCTGAATGCGCCTTGAGAAAAACAGGAAGCGTTTACCATTGGCTGCATGATAATCAGTTCAGCCGCCTAGCACGTGGACAGATATATCTTACATGTATGCTTGAGCTCGTGATCGCTTGACCTTTAACAGGATTGGATGAACATATCTGGTTACAATTGCTTATGCATGAGACTGCTTAGATATTGAGGGTATTATCGGAATAAAGGGGAAGCTGCTTCATGAACCTCTGAAGTGCACGGGTCGCTTGTCCCGCTGGTTGTCGGCAAGCGGCACTTGCAAGCACAGAATATGCTACAGGGAAAGAAAAAAAGGAGGAAAAAAAATCATGGGTTAGGAAAGAGTGAAATTTTCCTTCATTGATTGACCAAATATTGATGGTAGGAACTAAATGCTAAATACGAAACTAATGCTAAAGTGAAAAAGTGCCCCAAACCATCATCCTCTGGGAAGTTTTACTCTATTGCAAGAGCAGCACTGGGAGGTGACACAGGAAAGACAGGCAGGGGCCGGGAGAGCCATGGCATGATACTTTCACCATCCTTTAGTTGGCCAAGGGAGACCCCTTTCATATTACCTGCCACTTATCAGCCTTGTAGATTGGATCATCATTCAGCAAATGGTCCCACGCCTCTCCCCTTCTAGTATGTGTTCCTACCCCACTCACATGGGTCTTGGGCAGGGCCCTTTCTTTGACCAACGGAATGCTGGCAGATGAGACAGGTTGCTGGTTTTAGCAGAGGACTCGATAGAGAGGTTGAGATTCCACCAGGCCTTTTGTGACCATGTGCTTCACCATGAGATTAGTGTTCTCTGAGTAGCTCTGAGTCCCAGCAGAAGAGGAGACATTAAGTCCACCTAAATCTTCCAAGGCCTGGAGCTGAGCCCAGACAGCACATAACCAGAGGTGACTCACAGCCAACCCCAGCCTAATGAGCAACAGGGAAAGATTTATTACTGCAAATCACTGACATCAGGGATTGGTTTGTTCCACAGTATTATTACAACTAAAAGCTACTCAAAACAATCAGAAGAACTTAATGAGATCTCTCTCTCTCTCTCTCTCTCTCTCTCTCTCTCTCTCTCTCTCTCTCTCTCCATTTGTATATGGGATACTTATCTAAACTTTATGATGGATAATGAAAACACTTGTACTTAGTAATAAAATATCAGAATGAATTGAAAGACAAGAAAACAAAACTTAAGGCTTTGATGGAGAACATGGTAAAAAATAAGCCCTAGATTTAGAGAAGTGTCATGTTCAAGAGCAAGCTCCACCAAATTATGAGAGTGGGAAAGAATTTGAGCTGCTCACTTACATCTTTAACTCAAGGAGTCATTGGAAAGTTCAAATAGGATATTAAGTGGATGATTGCTTTGAGTATTTATTCACCCAAGAAGTATGGATTGCATCAGGCAGTGGCTACACAGATGTGAACAATACAGATGTTGCCTCTGCCCTTGTGAAGCTTAGTCTTCAGACAGGTGTTCACTGAGTGGCTTTTGTGTACCAGGCACGGGAGTGAACCAGGAGCAACTTCAGCTACTGCTCTTGCTGTTCAAGTGCTGAGAGTACAGGAGAGCAAAGACAAATAAATGCAAAACAGACAAGCTGCACACATGCGAAATGACGAGAAAAAGCGCTAGGAAGGAGAGAGGTGTCTTCTGCTACCACAGGGATTTCACTTTAACAGACAGATCGTTAGAGCATCATCCTGGAAGAGGAGGAGGAAGAGATGCCATTAATGGCAGAGAGCAGGTGGGAGACCTTCAGAGGGAAAAGCAAATACAAAGGGAGGGAGCAGGGGCTAGTGTATGAATGGGGAGTGCTGTGTACAGTGTGTTCCCTGCAGGGCAACCTCAGAGAGGAGGCCTTCGGAGGTCATGAGGTCAGGAGGGTGGGCTCTCCTGAAGGAATTAGTGCCCTTTCAGGACGAGACAAGATCCCCCCCACAGGAGGAAAGCAGGGTGAGTTTTCTTACAAGAACTCAAGCACTCTGGTGCCTTGATCTTGAACTTCCTAGAACTGTGAGAAATAGTTATCTATCCGTCAAGCCACTTGGCTATGGCAACTTGACCCAGTAGCCTGAGCTGACTGAGAAAGAGGAAGAAGAAAAGAAAGAGAGGGAGAGAGAAAGAAAGAGATAGGAAGGAAGAAGGGAAGAAAGAGAGAGGAAGGAAGCCAGTATCAATGAAAAGGAGGGGAAGCACAGAGAAGGGTGAGGCTGGGACCCTGACCTTTTAGGCCATTAGGAAGAGTCTCCCACTACCCCAGCAGCAGAGGGACTCAACAGCACATCTTTACATGGTGGTGATGGGATGTCAAATGATATGCTTCTATTTGTCTCTGGTAAAGATCCGAGGGCTGCAATGCAAGATGTGACTAGAATATTCTGAGGTAAGAGTGACAAAAAGTCCAGAGGCTGTCAAATAAGAGGCAGTCATATTCTGTGCTAGGACAGTGGATGGTGGAGAGTGAGAGGCATGAGATGGCAGGATTTTAATGACACTTTGGACATGGAGACAGTGAAAGACATAAATAAGCCCAATGACAGGATTGGGGTCTGGAAGCCTGGGTGCACGGTGGTGCTATTCACCAAATAGGATGCTTCACTGATATTTCTAGGTACAAGACTTATTATCCACAGTAATATTGGGGTAAGGGTCCACATCCTTTTCTCTGGCTTCTTTCAAGATTCCTCTTTATGATGTGAAATGCCTCTTCCACTAGACACACCCACCGATGTTCCCATACACACTGAAGACTTTGTGAAACACATGGCAACGTATCTACAGTATCATCTGTGAAACTTACTCCTCTTACTCTGACCCATTTCTGCTAGGACCACTACCTCAGCTGGTTGCTCTCTTGACAAGCTTAACTTGTAGAACTGCTACAATCTTTCTAAATGAAGGAAGCAGATTGTCGTGTGTGTCTGGAAAAATTAGCCCCAGGGCCAAAGGGAAAATTGTTTCTAGAGTCTTCTCCATCACATCTAGCTGGATTCTTTAAAATAAGTAGTTTATTTAATTCTTCTGAAAACTATATGTAACTAATTATCATTTCTACTTTTATATACCTAATTACTAGTCAGTTATGTGATCAGTTTTTAAGAAAAACCTTGACTGGTTTGTACTGAGGCAATTGGAAAAATCCACCCTAGCGAGAAGTTAGATATGCCTAAGACTCATCATACAAAATGTGACATAGTTTTTTAAAAGACACAGAAATAGAAAGATGTTATTTTAGGATGAGAAGAGACCAGAAAGTGAAAACTATCTTTCCTTTCTGAAAGCCTCAAGGTTTAATCAGTTATGTTTTCAATTAAATTATTTACAGTATAATAGTGACAGCTGTCCTTTCTTAAGTGGTTCTCTTTACCAGGAACTATGCATACTTAATCTGGTTTAAACTCACTGGATCCCTCTGGTAGGTATTATCACCATTTTACAACTGCTATGTTACTTTTATATGTCAAATTGACTGGTTTAAAGGATGCCCAGATGACTGGTAAAATGTTTTTGTTTTCTATGTGCAGTTTTGAGATTAGCCCTTGAAGAAGCAGACAGAGTAAAATAAATAAATAAATAGGAAGAACCACCCTTGCCAATGAAGGCCAGTGCCAATCAATCTGTTAAGGGCCCTCATAGAACAAAAGGTACAGGATGGGCCAATTCTCTCAACTGCAACTGGAACATCATCTGCTCCTGACTTTGAACACTGGAGCTCCTGGTTCTTGGGCTTTGGGGCTATGGAACTTTGACAAGCACAAGTTCCCACCTGTCCAGTTCTGATTCCTTTGGATATGGATTGGACGTTTCACAGTCAGCTGTCCTGGTCCTCAGCCTCACCCTGAATTATAGCACTGGCTCTCTTGGTTCCCCAGGTTGCAGAAAGCAGATCATGGGACTTCCATAATAAATCTTTTGTGTGTGTGGCGGGGGTGGGGACGCTGAACCAATAGAATATACCTGCCAGGAAAGCTCTAATTCACCAATGTCAAAGTGGGTAACTTACCTGAGGTCTCAGACACTGCAAGTCCTAAGCCCTTGCCACCATCCCATGCTATCTTGCCATAAGGAACCCACCCAAAGGTTCACATGGAACACGTCCATCATATAGCTTACTCTGCTGGGTTGTAGTTCAGAGAGCTCTGAACCCCAAACTTCAAAAAGAAGTCATGTTGGAGAAGGAAGTGTTTTTGTTTCATTAAAACAAAGAATCTATCTTTTTCACTAGAGTTATCTGGGAAAACATATCAAATCCTTAAGACTTAAGATTGAGGGAGAATAGAGAAAAGTTGCTTTGGGCAAACTATTGTCCCTTACAATAAGTATGTCCTGAGGAAATGAATGAAGAATTAGGTGAACAAGTAGAAGGGTGTCAGAAAAAGACTATTTTTATTGTTTCAAAGTGTGACATACATCTTTATACTCAACCTCAGAGAGTCCCTGGATTTTTCATGAAGAATCAGCAAGGGGAAAAAAGAGGTGGGTGTACAACTACTTTGAGGAAAACAAAACGACATTCCATCACACACTCATCACACGTCGCTCTCTAAGCTTTGGAGAAAAGAAAAACAACAACTATATAAAAGTGAGTTCAGGGAGATAGCTCAGTTGGTAGCTTGCTTGCCTCGCAAGCACAAGGCCCTGGGTTCAATCCCCAGCACGGCAAAAAAGAAGAAGAAAAAACAAATGAGGTGATTTTATGGTCCCATGATCCACCCAGGCTCGGGATACTAACTGAATACTGTACTCCGGAGACCCGTCCCACTCCTCCTGGGGAGAACCTGCTCTCTCCAGGCATGCCCACACTCGAACACCCTGGGCTGCTGTCCATGTTTCACTAGCCTCAAAAGTTTAACAGCAACTCCATCACAAGAATATGAATCACACACAATGAAGTTACAGATTCTCCAACTTCCTTAAGCAAGATGTGCTAAGCCTGATGCTACACTTGGCCCATGCAGACTTTGGCAGAGGATACCCCGAAATTCAGCAGAGCCAAAGGACAGCCCCTACCTTTCCCTTGTGGGGATAGATGAACTCTTAAATTACTTCTAGTCTTTTACTTTTTCTTATGCCCAGGTGTTGTCTACCTGAAGCATACATAATTTTATTTATCAATTTAATGAGAAAAATCAATGCAATTGATTTGTAATTCAATATGAAAAAACAATTGAGCAGAATTTTTACTTTCCAACTGCAGATGTTATGATGTGACAAATACAAAGTAAAATGTATGCGTTCTAAATAAAATAAAACATAGCCTCTAAGATGGTGCATGATTCAGCCACACCTGTCCTTGACCTCAACCCTGTCACTTCTTTCTGTGTCACTGTATCCAGCCACACCAACCTTCTTTCAATCCTTCAAGTAATGCGAGCTCCCTTGGAGCGCCTGCGCTTTGCCACTCCCTCTGCCTAGATGTTGTGTGCCCACGTAGATACATGGTTTGCTTCAACTTGTCACTCATGACTCAGCAGATAGGACACCTCCTCAGAGATGCTTTCCCAGATGGCTCTTCTAAGTAACATCCCCCCTCCCCCACGACCCAGACTCCCACTCCTTGGCAGTTCTATTTTCTATAGCACTTTTCACTCACTAAAAGTATTTCAGGGGTTGGGGATATAGCTCAGTTGATAGAGTGCTTGCCCAGCAAGCACAAGGTCCTGGGTTCAAATCCCCAGCCCCAACAAAAAAAAAAAAAAAAAAGTATTTCTTTCATTTGTTTGGTTGGTTGCTTTTGGTCATATAAGTGTCCCCCTTGAGGGGAGGGACCCTGTCAACCTTGCTCAGCCACACATCTCCAGAAAATTCAACATTAGCTTACAATGCAGTGGATAAGAAATATTTGCTGCACATGAATGAACAAAATGAATTAACATGTGAATGAATGAAAGTCATGGTAAAGCCACTTGTGCCATATATAGCCAGGGGTCAGGACGAGTCAGCAGTCTACTACAGCAAAGGAGGAAAGCTGTGGAAACAAGGTTCCATCCTTGATGTTTATCCTTTAATTTTTAGCCAAACTCCAACCATAGAAAGGGTGAGATCATTTTTTATTTTTCAGTGCTGGGGATTGAACTCAGGGCCTTGTGCTTATAAGGCAAGCACGCTACCAACTGAGCTATATCCTCAGCTCCGAGATAATTATTTTTAATGTGCCAAAGATGATATTCCTGAGTAGAGGCCAATAAGTAGAAATCTGTAATACAGTAACTATATACTATGTACTTTCTTGCTTCGCAATTAAAGGAATTTCTCCATAAACAAGTAATTCTTAGTTTTCTCAATCTATTGCATTATCAAAGCTATTTATGGGGGCTGGGGAGATAGCTAGTTGGTAGAGTGCTTGCCTTGTAAGCACGAGGCCCTGGGTTCAGTCCCTAGCACCACAAAAAAAAAAAAAAAGCTATTAATGTAGTTCACTAGGCATGAAATTTGAAATCTGAATGTATGAAATTCACACATTCTTTGGTTCTACCTAATGTTGAGTAATTTCTGTAAATTTCCCATTTTTTTTTCATTCTCTCACTCCCTCCCCTTTCTCTCCACAATATAATGACTGTGTTTGAAATTGTCTCTTTTCTTAAAGGAAAGCCACCTACAGTGGCCACATAATTCTTTTTAATCTATGAAGGCAAAAATAATTATATTTTATTAAGTACTACCTACAGAAATTCCAAAAACATGCCATCTCATTTAAAACTGATTATCATTTTTGTTGAAGATCAGTACCACTCAAATTGTTACATACAGTTATATAATGTAGTTCACTATTTTATGAAGAAAAACTTTAAAATTTACCATTTATCCCAAATGTCCGCTCATGCACATAAAAATAATCATCTCCAACTTAAATTCTCCTTTTATTTAGAATTCAAAACATTTGGGATTTAATGACCAACATTTAAAATAGTAATAATACTAATGTAAATGAAAGAAAAATACTTTTAGCCTTTTGAAATATCTTTGCACTTAGACAAATTTGACAAATTGACTTGTGGGGAAAAAATTAGGCAGTACATGGATTTAAAGAACTTTACATTATGGGTAAGGAATTAAGTAGTTTGATTACCTGGCTTTTTTCCTCTACAGAATGGATTTCTCCAGCTTTAACACTCTTCATGCCCCCATTTATAGATAATGCCATTACCTGCCTGCAAACTAATGTTCGGATAAAATGAGATAATTTGGTGAACAAATTGCTCTTTCAAAACCCTTAAATTTTGGCAGGAATAAGCCTACGTATGCTGACTGGCCTTCTCAACTTACCCTCTAATGTACACGGCTGCGGGGTGGTCGCTTTAAATTTTTTATTGAAAAAATGATACTGTGACATTTCCCATGACCCCTAAGGTCCTATGCGCCAATTTTTCCTCAAAGGTCAACTCACACACAGACATGTTAATACTGGGTCAGTCATTGTCATATTAGCCTAACAACTGTCAATGCAGCCTACTTCTGGCAGGGCTGAGATGTCCACCGATGTATCCATGCTCTTTCATGTTTTATGATGGTGTCTCTTCTATTACATAAGCCACACTGTGATTAGTTAAGAGTCCCCCCAAAGGTCTGGGTGTTAAAGTATTGATCCCTAGGATGGTGCTACTGGTAGATGTTGGAACCTTAAGTCATTGGAAATGACCTCAAAGGGGATGAATGGTTCCTGGTGCCCCCCCCCCCCTGTGTGTGTGTGTATGTGTGTGTGTGCTTCCCAGCCGTGACATGAGCAGTTCTGCTCTACCATGTACTCCTGCCATGATGTGCTGCCTTGCCAACAGGCCCAAAAGCAGCAAGACCACACAATCATGGACTGAAACCTCTGAAATCATTAGCCAAAAGGAACCTTTCCTCTTTTTAAGTCAATTTTCTGGACATTTGTTATAATGACTGAAAGTGACCAACACAGACCGAAACAAGGACTCAGTCGATACATATTTGTCTGGAAATTTACATAAAGGAAGATACTATAAAGGAAAACCAGTGAGTCTAAAACCTTGGAAACGTTAGTGCTCTTAGTTTAGGGTCTAGGATAGGGAGAGGTTTTTAGTGTTTTGGTTTTTATTTTTTGTTTTTTGAGTTTTGTTTTGTTTTGTTTTTTGATGCTGGGGATCAAACCCAGGACTTACACATGCTAAGCACATGCTCTACCACTAATCCATGTTCCAGCCCCTCTACTGATTTATTTTTAATGGATATACAACATAGTAAAAGGTAAAAATCTTAAGATTTTCAATTGATGGATTTTTATGTATGTATATTACCTAGTAACCATCCAAATTTAGATATAGAATATTCTCATGAATCTATAATGCTTCCTCATGTACTTTTCTAATTGATTCCCTCCCCCTACCCAAAATAATAACTGCTATTTTTTTAGTTCAGAAATAATTGTAATAAATTATGTATGTGTATACATCTTTATTTATTTATTTACTTATGGGATACATTGTAGAAAGATTAAATGAAGCTAATAAGTCCATCACCTCATCTACTAATTTTTTGGTGGTGAGGATGTTCAAAGTTGACTATTTTAGCAATTTGAAATATAAAACACATTATTGTTAACTGTGGTCACCATGCTGTGCAATAAATTACTAAAATTCATTCCTTAGGTCTAATGGACACTTAGTAGCCCTTAGCCCATATCTCTTCTCTCCCCAACTTCTCACTCCAGCCCCTGGTAACTACCATCCACTCTCTGCTTCTGTGAGCTCAACTTCTTTAGACGCCATATATAAGTGAGACCATATAACATCTGTCTTTCTATAAGCTAGGAAGAATCTTTAATTTCTCTCATTGACTGTCCTCTAACAAAACACAACAAAAAAAAATCCATGAAAGTAAAATCAGTGTTATGGGTAAACTCAATTTCAGTGAATTTGACAACAAGGTCTCAATGGAAATAAATTAACAGAACATACTTCAAGTAACTAGGTTTTGGCCAATAAAACTTTCTCTTTATTAATGTCAGGACTCAGAATTTACTGTAGGTTTACTTTGCTAAAGAGGGAAAGAACATTTAATTTAAAAAAAAAGGGTTGCAGACTGCTGTGACATAAATAATGCCAAAGCACAAAGTTTTTACATTTACTGTGCATATATATATATATATATATATGAATGTATGTGCATGTATATGTATTTTTAAGGGAGAACTCAGAATCCAAATTGAAAGATATATAGAGATAAAGATATTCAAAACTTTTCAGTACATCATGAGAGCTGGCTCTTGGGAATTTAACCAATCCCATTTCATACAATGTTAACAGAAGAGCAACCGACAGCAGTTCTTCCTTCCTGGAAATTAGTCCAACCTCATGAGCAGCCATCAGACACACCCACAAATTTAGACAGCTGTTCCCAGTCGCGTGGTGTTAGATGGCACCCTGTGCTGGGAGGCACAGACGCCAGTGTGACTCTCTGGGGATCTAGAAGGTCACTAATAACTCTTTTTTGGTTGTTCTGTCTTGAATTCAAGCCAACTGAGCAATAGGACCAGAACCTCTGCACCCAGCTCATTTTCCTGTTAGGGACTTCCACTAGATACTTCCTGTCTGGCTTCTTGCTACTTTTTTTTTAGATAGGTTTATATGTCTATGTTTAATGCAAAATCTATCCCACCTTTCAGGTAAGGACTTTGCTAAGTCTTAGAGCTTTTACTGAACTATCAGGATGGTTAGAATGGGAAGGTGTGCATCATGTGACAGTCTATATTTTCACTGAAGTTAAGAATTCAGTCATTTGACTCTACTGAGTCTGTGCTATTTTAAGTTACACAATAATGAGCAAGCTCTTCAGGGTCCTTATGCTAACAGCGCTCATAAAAAATAATACTAAAGGAAAAGCATTATTCTCTCTCACAAATGTTTTTCCTTTGTAAGGGCGTTTTCTCATATCTTGAGACAGTTTTTGGTTGAAAACTTGGGATTAGAATGCTGCTGTTTGCCAAAAACAGAGATGGAAATATGTAAAACTCTCTGAGAAGGAGACTCCTCCCAGGAGGTATTCATAAGGTGCACAGTCATCAGGGGGAGTTGTCTATCAGCAATTAGTTGGATTGAATGAGTATTAAAATCCCATTCAACAATTCATGAAATTCTGTAGCTCCTTTTCTAAACCAAGTAGGCAAAATTGAAGTAGTCAGCATGGAATTATAATTATTCCAATTGAAAAAAACAAAATATTAGCAACTCATCACACATTCTATTCTCTTCCTTTTCTTCATTTGTATTCTTACACTGGTCACTTTTCCACTCAATTAACTCGTTTATTTAGATAACAAAATATTTAGCATCGTGCTAAACCACAAAGATTTCCTCAAGTGAGCTTTATGACTGAGGAAAGGCCCATTTTCTGGTCTTCAAAATTTAGCTCTTTATGATAAACTGTGATGGGCTGACAGATCTGACTTTTAGGCCAGACTCTAAGGGAAATGACTGAACAGACTCCATTTTGCTCTGAGACTACGTGTTATGTAAGAAATAAGCTTCTCCCCTGGGAACACCCCACCTCTGTACTCATCATCAGTTACTTAGTGTGACATGTTTAACAATACAGAATGACAATTCCTATGTAAAGAAAAATTGCTCTCTTTTGATCTCTATTGCTCTTAACCAATGTACCATGTGAACAGTGATTATGTGGATGTTAGTAACCATTCTTTAGTTTGTACCTAGGTAAGGGTTGTTTTGATCCACTTCTCCCTCTGTTGATGATCTTATGATGTTAGTTGTAATTTCAAATCATAGCAACAGACACTTATGATTGATGTGATTTTTGGTATAAGAAACCCTATAACCCTATGGTTGGGGTTGTTCTCCCAAGAGCCATTTTTTTGGGGCATTGTGTGAGACAGTAAGCCAGCCGGCTTAATAAAGACTCTCAAATTTGGACTTCTCAGTGGTGATTGGTCTGTTCTTAAGTTGCGACCCATAACAAAACTAGGGGGAAAAAAATCTATATTTAGATTTATTTACTAGAGAATTTGTGAAGGGGTTTGCTCCATGAAAGAAGTTTCACTGCCATCCTTCAGAGAACAAGCTAACTAAATGTTTTGGTTTTGGTTTGGTTTGGTTTTACTTTAATATCATTAAATATGACAGACATAAATGCCTCAGACGAAGATTTGCAACTTGGTATTATTTGAAAGAAAATATCTACGCACCCACCACATAGGTTAAAAAATACCATTCCCAAGTGGCAAGGAGAAAGGAGTGATGTATTTCCCAGATGGGAACAAGAGGGACAGCATGAGATTTCATCATGCTCATAAGAACACTGCACATTTTATAACTTAGGAATTAAGTTCCAGACAAATTCTTATCAAGTCACTATGTACTTCCTTTCTGACCCGGCACTTTCCATTCCCAGATTTTCACCTAAGATTAAAAAAAAAAAAAGCACATTTCTACAAAAGGAGCTGTACAAGAATATCCATAACAGGTTTGTTTTTAATAAACAAAATTTGGAAAGAATCCAAATGTCCATCAGCAAGTGAATGGAAAAGCAAATTGTGTTACATTAATACAATGGAATATTACTTAGCAATAGAAGTTATAAAATACTTAAACACAAAATTATATGAAAGAATCTCCAAAACATTATAGTGCATAAAAGAAGTCACATGCAAAAGAGTACAGCTATTGATTCTATATAGAGATTTTATTTCTGTAACTAGCAACACTATTCTTTGTTAATCAAAATCCAACCAATTATTTGAGTGGGGAACAAGGGAACTCTGTCTGGTAATGGAAATCCTACATCTTGATTCAGATGGTTACATTTTTTTTGAAATTCAATGAACAGTACATCTAAAAATCTGTGTATTCTATTATATGCAAATTTTGCCTCACTATAGTGAAATTTTTTTAAAAAGGGAATCATGGAAAGAAGTTTTAGCAATAATTTTTAAAATAACATGAACCAGATAATTACGCTCTACAATAAGAAATAGCACGTCTTGCTTTGCATTTTTTCTTAAATGAGATCAAATCTACATAAGATAGAATTAACTTTTAAAATGAGCAATTCAGTGGTATTCAGTAAACTCACAACATTATGCAACCATCATTCTGTTTAGTTCCTAAATATTTTCATCACCACAAAATAAAACCCTGTATCATTAGGCACTGTTATGGTTTGGATGTGAGGTGTACCCCAAAAGCTCACATGTGAGACACTGCAGGAAGGTTCAGAGGAGAAATGATTGGGATGTGAGAGTCTTAACCCAATCAGTGAATTAATCCCTGATGGGATTAATTGAAGTGGCAGGGTGTGACAGGAGGAGGTGGGAATTGGGGCGTGGCTTTGGGGTATATATTTTGTATCTGGAGAGTGGAGTCTCTCTCTGCTTCCTGATGATACAAGCTGCTTCCCTCTGCCACGCTCTTCCGCCATGATGTTCTGCCTCACCTCAAGCCCTGAGGAATGGAGCCAGCCTTCTATGGACTAAGACCTCTGAAACCGTGAGCCCTCAAATAAACCTTTCCTCCTCTATAATTGTGCTGGTCAGATTATTTAGTCACAGCAGCGAAATAGCTGACTAAAACAGACAGTTACACCCCCAAACCCTCCTCCGGCCACCCCTGGCAATCATCAATCTGCCTTCTGTCTCTACGGATTTACCCACTTCAGACATTTCATAAAAATGGTATCACACAATAAGCCATGTTTTCTGTCTGACTTCTTTGGCCATAGGTTTTCAGCTTTGCAGCCCATATGGGTACTCAACTTCATGGCTGAATGATATTCCACTGTAGGGAAGTATCCTCATTTATGTCATAATTTCCTTAGCTTTTCATTCACTGGTGGAAACTTGAATTGGTTCCACCTTTCGGCTCTTGTCAATTGCTGCTGTGAATTCACATGTGAGTGTTTGAGTCCAATTCTTTCCAATTCTTCTGCATATATACCTGGGAGTTGAACTGTAGGGTCAAATGGTAATTCTAACATTTCAAAAAGCCAGGAGACTGTGTCCACAGCCACTGAACTAATTTATATTCCCACCAGCAATTGATGAAGGCTCCAATTTTCTCTACATCTTTGTCACCATTGCCTCTTTTCCATTTTTGTTGTTTTTATCTGTCTTAGTGAATGTGATGTTTCATGGTGGATTTTCCATTGTTTTCACATAAAATTTGAATACAAATAAATCCATCAACTAATTTCTTTAACAAACAATTTTTGCTGATATCTTGGTAAAGGGTGCCTCCACTCCCACGTCACATGCTGTTTTGTAACAGAAACAACAACAAATGACAGTTAAACATAGTACTGATTACCTTATACTTATGATTGTTACTAAAATTCATTTCACTTTCAAAACCACCCTGTGAGATAGGTATTATTATTAGCTTCTCTTTGCAGATGAGGAAACTGAATCTTTAAGATCTTTATAAAATTTTTTAATTTCTTCTTTTCAGATGTACATGACCATAGAGTGTTATATACACAAGGAATATAACCTTCCATTGTTTCGGTTCTACATGATGTGGAGTTTCACTGGTCGTGTATTCCTATATAAACATGGGAAAGTTATTTCCAGTTCATTCCACTGTCTTTCCTATTTCCCTTCCCCCTCCCTTAACTTCATTTCCCTTTATCTAATCCAATTAACTTCTATTTCCCCCACCGCCATCTTATTGTGCATTAGCATCTGCATATCAGAGGCGATGTTCAGCCTTTGGTTTTGGGGGATTGGCTCATTGCACTTAGCATGTTATATTCATTTACCAGCAAATGCCGTAATTTCGTTCTTCTTTAAGGCTGAGTAATATTCCATTGTGTATATATACCACATTATACCACATTTTCTTTATCCATTCATCTGTTGAAGGGTACCTAGGTTAGTTCCATAGATTAGCTATTGCGAATTGAGCTGCTATAAACATTGATGTGGCCCTGTCACCATAGTATGCTGATTTTAAGTCTTTTGGGCATATGTTGGAGTGGGATAACTGGGTTAAATGGTGGTTCCATTCCAAGTTTTCTGAGGAATCTCCATACTGCTTTGCTTGCACCAATTTCCAGTTCCACCATCAATGTACGAGTGTACCTTTCCCTCCACATCCTCACCAACATTTATTGTTACTTTTATTCTTGATAATTGCCATTCTGACTGGAGTGAGATGAAATCTCAATGTAGTTTTGATCTGAATTTCTCTAATTGCTAAAGATATTGAACATTTTTTCATGTATTTGTTGACCAATCATATTTCTTCTTCTGTGAAGTGCCTGTTCAGTCCCTTTGCCCATTTATTGATTGGGTTATTTGGTTTTTTAGTGTTAAGTTTTTGAGTTCTTGATATACCCTGGAGATTAATGTTCTCCCTGAAGTGCAGGTGGCAAAAATTTTCTCCCTTTCTGTAGACTCTCTTTTCACGGTCTTGTTCCTTTGCTGTGAAGAAGCTTTTTAGTTTACTACTATCACATTTATTGATTCTTGATTTTACTTCTTGTACTTTAGGATTCTTGTTGAGGAAGTCAGTTCATAAGCCAGCATGATGGAGAGTTGGGCCTACTTTTTCTTCTAGTAGGCACAGGGTTTTATATCACAATACAGAAGTTCAAATTTAGGCACCAATGCTATATTTAAAACATG
Organism: Sciurus vulgaris; assembly: GCF_902686455.1. Lineage (NCBI taxonomy): Eukaryota > Metazoa > Chordata > Mammalia > Rodentia > Sciuridae > Sciurus > Sciurus vulgaris. The sequence goes on from NC_136469.1 coordinate 25,580,352, forward strand.
CAACTGGGCTTTTCACTGTTTTTAAAAGACTGTTAAGTTTTATGTGTCCTGAATGCTCTTCTACACTCAGGAAGGTGTAACACTCTTCACCCTAGCTGGGCCTGTGAGAGAAGAACTGCGAACCCTCCTCTCCAGAGTAACTACTGCTCCCTCAGAGACCAGTAGGGGGCACCATTCTACCCACTGTCCAATAAGGGCGTGATTGACTCTGAACACAAGACTCCCCCATGAGCAGAGGCAAAATCTGACTGGGATTGTGAGAAGCCATCACCTTTAGCTTTCCCCTTTATACAATGGAAGCAGCAATAGAATTTGTTTGTGTCCATAAATAGCCACTTATTTTGAGAAAAAGAACCAGTCTCTTCCCTACCTCTGGGACCTGAAAATGGGGCTCTAATCGAACTGGTTTAGCTGTCGACTACTAGGAAGAACCACCCCTTCCCTTATCCTCATGGCATACTTCAGGGGCTCAGATAAAGAGATTAATCCTTTCAAGAGCCTCCCTAATGCCCCAAAATACAACAATCGGCCTTCAGCTGGTAAAGAAAGACCAGGTTTAAAAACAGATTCATGACAATTAGTTTGTAACAAAAACCATGAAGCACAGCTAAAGATGTGAGCAAGAAACACCACAAAATAACCAAAGAATGACTCAGAAGGTTATTTAATGTCCTCGAATCCCCCAGAGGGTCCAGAGAGTCCTGAACCTTTGCCCTCTTCATGCCTCTCATTCCAGTCTAGGATGACCAGTATCCAGGCTATGTTCTTGGTGTGTGGCCATCCTATCTGACCAGAGATATCAGGCCAGCAGTTCAGGACAAGCACTACCCCAGAAGAAGGGAACTCACATCCCATAAAGAACTACTACGTGTCATGCACTAGTAATGGATGAGAGGGGGGACCTGGGGACAGAGAGACCAAGACTTAAGTCTCAACTTCACCTCTTACCAGCTGGCTTCAGACAAGTTACTTAAGGGTCTGACCTCACTTGCTCATCTGTAAAATACAATCATTCAAATCTCATAAAGCTTGTGGTGAAGACTATATTACATAACACTGATCAAGGGCTTTGCACAGAGTCTAGAGAAATGTATTTACTCGGTATTAGCTATTAAAGACATCACTGACATTATTATTTTTCCATTATCTCATATTCAAAAGAGCCTAGAATGGAAAGAACTTCCCAAACCCTCTCAGATCTAAATCAGCTCTTTCCAGGTTAGTCCCAACAGATGCTTCAGAGCATAAGTCATTCATTTCACCCGGCACTGTCCCTGATACCAGGAAGCATCAGAGTTGACAACAGGATTCAACGAATTCCTTTTATCCATAGTTCTATTGTCATCGAAGTATATCCTGGTAGTTCTTTCTAAAAAGGCTTGTGAAAACAGAATTCAATCCTAAATGTAAACTTGTGCCATTCACTAAAATAAAAAGTACCATTTAAATTGGAGCCACAGGTCAGGGGACAGGTAGCACTAAAACAGCCCCCAAAACTCATTGCTGGAATAACTGACCCCTTTCTGCTGCACTGCTACTGAGTGCATGAAAATGGATCTTCAACATGTCTCATCAATGATGGGTCAGTTGAAAATTTTTGCCTATTTTAAGATCAAAATTGGAATAGTCCTTTTATGGTCATTCAAAAGCAGACAGATAATATCTGCAATTATTTGCTTCTTTGCATTTATGGAATGGCTGCTTCCCCAAAGCAGGTGGCCTGAAGCAAACTGTGCCAGCTGTTTCCAGAATCATCCATGTTTGTACATTTACTCCCCACACACACTCCAAAAAAATCCAGCAGGAACTAAACAGAAACAGGCACATGAAACACACACACACACACACACACACACACACACCAGGTCTGTGACGCATACTGCTGAGCCCACAGTCATCTGGATTTTTATCCTCCCTTTTTGCTCCATTAAATGGACAATTTTTAGCCCTTGTCTTATTTGACCTTCTGAATGAATACTTTCTGCAGCATCTGTGTGATTGTTCTCACAGCTGGTGGAAACTGCCTCCTCACAGCCTCGTAACATCTTGCTCCCCAGGTCCTCTTAGCATCTCTCCAAATTTTCCTTCTCTTCCTGGCCAAGGGGTTCATCTTGGCCAGCCCACCTCTTTTATATTGTGGATGTTCCCTGGGATGCCCTCTCTCAGCTCTTCTCTCACTCCTGGTACAGACAACCCCATGGCACAACGAAGGGAAACTGAGACTAAATAGTGCATTCCAAAAAGTTAAATCTGATTTAAAAAAAAATATATAAGCTCACATACTTTCAAAGACATTTACATGCCTAAAGTAAAACAATTTAGGGTAAAGCCTCCAGGACATAACCTGTTTACAAGAAGGCAGGGAAACGGGCATGTCAGACACAGCCAATGGCAAGGTAGATTGAGATGAGTTTCTCCAAAGCAATTTAACAATCATGATAAAGTCTCCAAAATGCTCATATTTTGTCTTTTTTTTTTAATTTTTAATTTTAATTAAAAATCATAAATTTACATAGGGCAATGTTGTTTGATTCATTTTGTTATTTTTTTCCCTTCCCCCCTCCCCTCCCACCCCTCTTTTCCCTCTATACATTCCTTTCTTCCTCCAAAATGCTCATATTTTGATGGCATAATTCTATTTCTAGCAATATGTGGTAATAATCATTTAAAACATTGCTCAATTAAAAACACGCTCGAAGTAGCTAAAAATGAAAAGGAATCTACACAGTTCAATGAACTATGATATATTCATGTAAAATTGTAAAATCTTCAAGATATGCTCTTACATGAAAAAGGTGAAAAGAGCATATAAAATTTAACCTTAACTCTTAATATAGGTATATTTCTTGAATAGTCATGTATACATAGAGAAAATAAGAGGGGAGATAGGAAAAAGTCACACTTGGTGCTAATAAGGGTTATTTCTTAATGTTAAGAAATATGGGTGAGTTGTATTTATTCTTTGGGTTTTTTAACATTTTCAAATTTCATTAAAACAGCATGAATTACTTTCGTAATGAGGAGAAGTACACTTCAAGAAGAGAGAGGCCTTATTAATGAAGATGGTACAATGACGTCCTCCTAGGATACTGGCTCACAACTCCTAGAAAGAAAGATCCAGGCACAGGGACTATTTGCAAGAGTGCATGTTTCAGAAGGAGATGGATTTAATGAAACAGACTTTAAATCCTGTTTGAAGCCAGGCTGGGAACAAGTACGCATGTGTCAGTGACTCACTTCTCATATTTGTATATAGGTCAGAGAAGAACACCTGGCTGACTCCAGAATTCATGGAGAGGTAACAGCTTTCTCAAATGCAGCAAGATATGGAGTGCCAAGGTGGAAGCATTGTTTTTGGAATTCAAGTAGCATAGTTTACCTTGATTGACCCCTTGACTGACGGGCTGGCCAGCCTTATGGGAGTGGCTCCTCATTCTGCAACCTTGGAGTTTTTAAATTTGTGAAATAAGGGTAAATTTTACTTCACACAATGAGGATTACAGTTGATTCTTACTTTCTGCAGATTCTGTATTTGTGAATTTGCTTACTTGCTATAATGTGTTTGTAACCCGCAAATCAATACTCCCTGTACTTTTATGGTCATTTGTAAGTATGCACGGAGCAGGGAAGATTTTGAGGCCCACTTCTGCACACCCTTGACTGAGACCAAATAGAGTTTTTTAATATTTTCAAATTTTATTAAAACAGCATGAATTGCTGACTTCAGTTCTCATTCTGTAAACAAGTGTCCTTACTTGAATTGCTTAGCTCCACATTATTTCACATTTTTATACTCTGTTGGTGTTTTCTGTGTAAAACAGCCCCCAAGCTAGTGCTAAAGTACTGTCTTGTGTCCCTGCACGCAAAAAGGCTGTGAGGTACCTTAAGGAAAACACACAAGTGTGTCAGTTAATCTTCATTTGGGCATGAGGTATCACGCTGTTGGCCATGAGTTCCATGGTAATCAGTCAATAACACATGTTAAACAAGGTGTCCGGAAACAGAAACACACAAACAACAAGGATTATCTCTTAATCAGGTGGTGAAAATACAGTGACCAGAGGCTCACAGGAACCTAATCCTGTATTTCCTGTAGGAACAATGTTAAGTATTCAATAATTTACTGTTCTTGGCAACTAAGTCATAACTACATGAACGATGAGAAGTAACTATATAAATAACTTATGTCTGCTTCCACAGATATCATATTCCAATATACACTAAATGTAACACTGTACCTTGAATCAAGCTAACTGTGTAAGCTAAATGCCTGTTGAATAAACTTAATGTCACCTTAAGTAGAAATAGCAAGAGTCACCATATACCTGTTTTTAATCCAACATTAAGTTGCATTTTCTGAGAAGCCAAAAGCATGGTGACTATGCAGATCTCCTATGCCTGCACTACATTTGCTTCCAGTAACTGTTAACCCTTATTTCTTTCAGGCCAAACTGCTCTTCAACAACCAAACATTCATGTAATGGCAAAATCTAAAACAGCTTTAAATTATGTTTTGGCTTAAAAGTAATTACTGATGCTCTTTTAAAAAAAGTTTTCCATCTATTAAAAAACAAAAAGACATTTAACTTCTTTTCACAATTCGCCGTCCTCCAGCAAGGGGATACAATTACAACCGAATTCATTAGTGGAGATACATTGATTCTACAATATTCAACATCAGGGTTTCTAAAAGAGAAGTCAGGAAAGAAATTGTTAAAAAATATAGGGATATATCATAACCTCAACTAACCAGGAGAAAATACCAGACAAATTCAAATTGAGACACATTCTCCAACGTACCAGTACTTTTGAAAAGTTTCAAGGTCACATGAGACAAGAAAAGAAAAAAGAACTATCACAGGTTTGAAAATATAAAGGAGGAATGACAACCAAATGCAGTGTGAGAATATAGAACACTAATCTCCAAAATTTATAAAGAACTTAAAAAACTTTATACCAAAAATACAAAGAACCCAATCAATAAATGGGCTAAGGAAGTGGGCAGACACTTCACAGAAGATATATAGGCGATCAACATCTCTAGTAATTAGAGGAATGCAAATCAAAACCACCCTAAGATTTCATCTCACCCCAATGAGAATCACTATTATCAATAACACAAGCAATAATAAGTGTTGGCATGGATGTGGGGAAAAAGGTACACTCATACATAGCTGGTGGAGTTGCAAATTGGTACAGCCACTCTGGAAAGCAGTATGGAGATTCCTCAGAAAACTTGGAATGTACCCACCTTTTGACCTAGTTATCCCACTCCTCGGTTTATACCCCAAAGACTTAAAATCAGCATACTACAATGATGCAGCCACATCAAAGTTTATAGCAGCTCAATTCACAATAGCTAGATTGTGGAACCAACCTAGATGCATTTCAGTAGATGAGTGGTTAAAGAAACTATGATATATATATATATATATATATATATATATATATACACACACACACATATATATATGTGTATATATATATATACTCACACACCCACAATGGAATATTATTTGACCATAAAAAATAATAAAATTATGACATTTGCAGGTAAATGGATGGAGTTGGAGAATATTATACTAAATGAAATAAGCCAATCCCCCAAAACCAAAGGCTGAATGTTTTCTCTGATAAGTGAATGTTGACACATAATGGGGGTGTGGGGGTAAGAGAAGAATGGAGGAACTTTGGATTATGTAAAGGAAAATGAGGGGGGATGGGGTGGGGGAAGGAAAGATAGTAGACTTAGACACTATTAACTTATGTACGTGTATGATTACACGAATGGTGTGACTCTACATCATGTACAACCACAGAAATGAAAAGTTGTACCCCATTTGTGTACAATGAATCAAAATGCAGTCTGTAAAAATAAAAATAAATAAAATTTTAAAAAAAAGAAAATCAAATTTGCTGATTGTGTCTTGATTACATCCAGTGTTAGTTAGCATTACCAGATGCTGGATAGACTCTCCAGGGGAATTCTCTGTACTATATGTACAACTCTTCCCTAAGGTCTAAAATTAAATTTTAAGAAAAAGGTTTTGGAAAAGAGAGCAAGTGAGAGTAGAAAAGTAGTAAGGGAGAAGGAAACATATAGGATGCTATATGCAAAGTATTGCATGAATATTGAAATGAAGCCAGGTAGCCGGGGAGGGGTGGACAAACAGCTACTTTGTGTGGCTGGACAAATTCATTGCAGCCCATAGAGGCTCATCACTTTCTGAAAGAACTGATAGGAAGTAGTTCTTTAACAGGACCATATGGGTGGCCACTCTCCCAAAAACCTTTAAATTCCTGCCTCCTGGAAGATTTCTCAGACCACCTTGAGTGCTGAGCATATCCTCTCTTCCACCAGTCAAGGTCAAATTCTACACAAAGGAATGACCCAGAGGGCCATTTGGAAAACTGATATACCTGAAAACAGCCTATGGTGCTATTTGTGTCCTGGTAGTGTTTTCTCTGGGCATGAACTCTGTGTCTGAGGAACAAGATCTTCAAATGCCCTTCTGAGAAAACAGATCCTAGATTCCAATATCCAGTCATTGTATCGCCATGATCATTCTAATTCATTGTCATTACAGCCTATAATTTCTCTCCAAGTTTTTCTGAAGGGCCTTTGCTATTCAAAATCTTGTCTTTGTATATTTACTAGAAATCACAATGGGCATGATCTGAACAGAGGGCAGGGAGCTACTTATTTCCTTCTTGAAAAGCTGGAATCTGCTCACCTGAAATATTGGGAAATTTATTTCCTTTTCCATACATTCCTTGAGCCATCCCTTCCTGACAGTCAGCAAGTCGGGAGGTGACCTTGAGCCCTTACTGAGAATTGACTGACCACTGTGCATTTTGATGACTTTGGAACAATACATATGACCACAGTCTGTATCCATCCAGGACATATGAGACTCACAGCTATATACCAAGATGAGTCTATCGGATGTAAGAATTCAAAGTACTAGCCTCGGAATAGTACTGATTCGTACTTCTAAGCCCAGAAACATTCCACATTCAAAATTTATGTTTGGCTTTGAAAACATGTCCTAATCCTGGGGCAGGCAGAGGCCTAGATGACCCAAGAGCATGATAGTAGCATAGGCAGAAACTACAGTAATAGTAAGAAGAATTACTAACATTTATTGAGCTATTATTGTGTTCCAGGCAGTAAGTTAAGCACTGGTGTATATCAACTCTTATAATCCAATCTACAACTTTCTACAGTGAATATGACTATTGCCCATCATTTTAATGATGAAGGAACTATGACTTTGTGAGGTTGTGTAACTTCCTAGACATCACAGGGCTACAAAATGTAGGAAGTGAGCAAAATTTCACGGACCCAGAGCCTATAAGCTTAATAATACATTGCACTAGAAACCACTTGATAAACTACAGGGTTCTCTGTCATCCTAATTCCCTCACCAATATGGCCGGCACTTCCGTGAGGTGGTTTCAGACAGCAAGAAGTCCCCCCAAATCATTCTGGTCCTCTCTCACTCCCTTCCTGTCCTCCTAAGTACACAGTTTGTTCTGACCCACAGCCGCCGCAGACTCTCAAGACCTAGTCCAAGCTGAACTGTCCCTCCTGAAGCAGTTCACAGTCTGAGATGCTTGGGTCCACCCAGGACCTTATCCAATTTCAAATGTGACTGACCTCTCCCTAGTCTTCCTAGTAAACTCTGACATCATCCCATCTGATCAATCGGAATAATTTGTCTTTTCTACACAATTATCCAAAGAGGTATCATCCAAGTTCTTGGTGTTGACTGACGTGGATGCTGGAGAGAGAGGATCTGTTTCTTTTGTGCTTGAATCCCCAGCTGAAAGAATGCTTATGGCTAGGATGTATGGCTGTGGAAGGAGCTTAAGAATCAAACCAAGGAATGACGAGCAGTACTGAGAAACAGAGACGGAAACTGAGAGCTGATGAGATTGTTTGAAGTCCTGGATCCAACTCTGTCTGAAACTAGACCTGCCACTTGGAGTTTCCAGTTAAGGAAATCAAAATATTCCTTTGGATATTTTGACTTATATGACATTCTTTTTTTTTTTATTGTAAACAAATGGGATACATGTTGTTTCTCTGTTTGTCTTATATGACATTCTTGATCACTTGCAACTTACAATCCTAACCAACACACTGGACATTATAATGTCTTTGATGACCTATATTTCCTTCTTAGTTTATTAAATCTAATTTAAATGCTTTCAATGTTGAATAAGTTGGAAAAGTATAAATTAGTACCATTTCTCTTTTAAAAAAAGTGTGTGTGTGTGTTTGTGTGTGTGCATGTGTATGTGTGTGTGGTCCATTGTTTTTCACGTGGCAGTAGTAAAAATAGAAGACAGAAAAATTATAAGTATGTTGGATTAATTAAAATAATAACCTAAAAAGGCCTACATAGTGTTGGCCATAGGCGTATCTACTAATATGACAAATAAACCCTAACCCAGTTAAATGAGATGCACATCAAAAACATTTAATTTCCAAAACTCTGTGTGTGTGTGTTATTTCCAAATTTGTGTCTCTCATTGTTGTGGTTTGAATCTGAAGTGTCCCCCAAAAGCTCACATGTGAGACAATGCAATAAGGTTCAGAGGAGAAAGGATTGGGTTGTGAGAGTCTTAAGCTAATCAGTGAATGAATCCCTGATGGGATTAACTAGGTGGTAACTGGAGGCAGGTGGGGTGTGGCTGGAGGAGGTGGTTCATCGGGGGCGTGGCTTTGGGGTATATATACTTGTATCTGGTGAGTGGAGTCTCTCTGCTTCCCGACCACTGTGAACTGCTTCCTTCCTCCACCCTCTGCCCCCATCATGTCCAGCCTCGCCTTGAGCCTTGAGGAATGGAGCCAGCCTTCTGTGGACTAAGACCTCTGAAACCGTGAGCCCTCAAATAAACCTTTCCTCCTTTACAGTTGTTCTGGTCCAATTCTTTTAGTCACAGCAGTGAAAAAGCTGACTAAAATGGTCATTCTGACCTCTCTCCTGAACCCCACATTCCTTTATCCGTCTGCCCACTGAACATCTCCTTTCTGTAAACAGGCTTCCGATATCCAAAAGAGGATTCTGAATTCCTTCAAAATCCAGTCCTGTTCAGAGTTTTCTTTTCCAATACTAATCTTTGATTTACCCAATTGCTGAGAGGCAGAACTTTAAGTTACTTTCTAAGTTGCTGTCCATTCTTTTTGTTCTTTTATCTCATATCTAGTCGGTCAGCAAATTTTTTGGTTCTGCTACAGAATGTATAATGAATCCAGCTGTTTCTCTGTGCCTCTGCCACTACAGCCCTGATCCAAGCCCACAACACCCCTCAGGTGGGTCACCACAGTGACCTCTTGACTGAGATTCCTGCTGCACCCACAGCCCCTTCTAGCCAATTGTTCATACAATAGTATGAGATGCATCTCTTCAAGTGTAATTTCATCTGTCACACCTCTGCTCAGAATCCTCCATGGCTTCCCATCACACTCAGAATAAAGGTCAGAGTTCTTACCGTGACCCTCGAGGCCCTGCTGGAGCTGGCCTCTCATTAATCCCGCCGTCATCTCTGTTACTGCCTGCCTCTCTTACTCTGCTTCGGCTGCACCAATCTTTTTGCTTTTCCAATAGGCGGGTACTCACTTAGGGCATTTGGACTTGCTATTTCCTCTGTGCTCTGGTTTGAGCATGTTCTTCCAAAGGTTCGTGTGCTGTTGTCTTGATCCCACACATAACGACATTGAGAAGTGGGAGGTCTTTAAGAGGTGGAGCCTGAAGAAAGGCGATCAGCTCATGGAGCACCACCCTTGGAGGGGGTTAGTGTAATTCTTACAAGACTGGGTAGGTTATCCTAAGAGTGGGTTGTCATAAATCAAGTCTAGCCCATGTCCTACTTGAGTGTGGTATCTCTAGCATCATTTTATATATATATATATATATATATATATATATATATATATATATATATATTTTTTTTTTTTTTTTTTTTTTTTTTTTGTGGTGCTGGGGATCGAACCCAGGGTCTTGTGCTTGCAAGGCAAGCAATCTACCAACTGAGCTATCTCTCCAGCCCTCTCTAGTATCTTGAACAATGCCAGAGAAAAAGTAAATGCATGCTAAGTCTCTGTTGATTGATGAATGAAGAAATGCAACATTTAAGACTGGTAAGAGGTTAATAAATCACACATATATGTACGTATGCATGGGGGGAAGGTATCCCAATCAAAAAGAAGACTATTTCATTCCCAAGGCAGGAAATGGGCACCCACAGGACCCAGATTTTGCTTTTAAATGTCATTTTGCAATAAAAGCAACTAGAGATTCTTGGATAAAGGACTGATTCTAGAACAGGGGCCCCCAAAATTACAAGAGAAGCCTGGATAATCTTGTAGGGTCAGGAAGACAGGAAATACTCAAAAAAACAAGAACAACAAAGAAAAACAAAGGATGGAGCAAGTCAAAAGTCAAAGACAAACATGTATCAAGTACAAGAACTCCCAGTGGCTGAGCTAGAGGAATTGGCCAACTAAATTATTGACATTTAATTAGATTATAATCCAAAGTCTAAAATAAGAATGCATGATTCTATGCTGGTACAAATAAATGGGTGAATATATAAATAAACAGAGGGAAAGAGACAAATATCATATATAGAAAAATTCCAAATAACTTAGAGATATTCTTCCTGTTATAGTCTGAATTGTGTCCACTCAAAATTCATGTCAAAGCTTTAACACCCAGTATCTCAGGATGTGATTGTATTTGTGGAAAGAACCTTTAAAGAGATGACTAAGTCAGGATTGGGGTCATTAGGATGGACTTAACTATATCCTTTTAAGGAAATTAGGACACAGAGACAGACCAGAAGGGGCATGACAAGGTGAGAGGCCTCAGAGGAAACTAACCCTGCTAAACAGCTTGATCTTATAATTCCAGCATTCAGAACCATGAGAGAAAAAAATTTTTTGTTATTTAAGCAACCCAGGCTGTTGCATTTTGCTATGGCAGCCCTAGCAAACTGAAAATTCCTTTTTTCAGAGGGGGGACTTAATCTCTGCACTTAGTCTTGTGTGTGGGCTGAATTTAGTGACTTACTTCCAAATGACAGAGTATAAAAAGTGAAGACTAATGACTTTATGTTAAGAGAAACCTGGCAAACACTACCAGAACAAAGTGACCGAGGTTACCACCACCAGCGAGAAGTCATGTTGACATCATGTGGCCTCTGATGCAGTGTGACCAAAGGGGCATTTCAGCCCTGTGGTTTTCTTCCCAGCCACCCATAGTCCCAGGCTAATCATGAGAAAATATTCAACGAACCCAAAGAGATATTCCACAAAATATCTGACCAGTACCCTTCAAAACTATCAAGGTCATGAAAAACACACACCCAGGAGACTAAGGAAACATGAAGATTAAATGCAATTTGGAATCCTAGATTTGATTCTGGGATAGAGAAAGAACCTCTGTGGAAAAAAACTAGTGAAATCTGATCAAAGTTCAAGGTACAGTTAAGAGCAACCTACCAATGCTGGGTTCTTAGCTGTGACAAATGTACCATGGTAACATGATACAAAAGAACTTTCTGTAATAGCTTTGAAAATTTCTATACATCTAAAATTATTCCAAAATAAAAATTTACATTTTAAGAAATGAACAAAGACAATGAATAGGCAATACACTAAAGAAATATTTATGGAGTTTGGGAGATGTTTGTTAAAGGATATTTACTTACAGTTAGACAAGAGGAATAAGTTCAAGAGACCTATAAGACAGCATGGTGACTATAGTTAATAATAATATATTATATTCTTGAAAAATGCTAAAAGAGGAAATATTAAATGATCTCACCAAAGAAATCACAACTATGTGAAGTTATGCATTAGTTAATTAGCTAAATGTAACCATTTTGCAATGTATATATATTTCAAAATACTATGTTGTACACAATGAATACATACAATTTTATATGTCAACATGAATTATTTTTTTAAAAGATAATTGAATGTGGTCAAAAATCTATAAAATTTCCTGGTATGGTGACACACACCTGTAATCCTTGCAACACGGCAGACAAAAGCAAGAGGATTGCCAAGTTCAAGGCCAGACTCGACAATTTAGCAAGGACCTAAGTAACTTAGCAAAACCCTGTCTTGAAATAAAAAAGTTTTAAAATGGCTGATGATGTGGCTCAGTGACTAAGCATCCCTGGGTTCAATCTCTGGTACCAAAAGAAAAAAAAAAAAAAAAGTCCATACAATTACATACAAAGACATGAGCAATCAAAAAAATAGAAATTATAACAATGAGTTATCATTTTTCACCCATCAGAGTGATAATTTTCAAAAGTGATAATACCTAATGCTTTTAAAAGGTATGGGAAAACATAATTTGACAATTGTACATAATGCCTTTGTCAAGCATGTATCTCAATTCATTTCCCAGGGATACACAAAAGCTAGACTCAATGTAACTAATATTTATTGAGCACTTACTATGTCAAAAGCACTGTGCCAAACAATATATTCACATTAGATAATTTAACTTTGATGATAATTGTGTGAGTTAGATATTATGATTATCATCTCCATTTTTAAGTTGATAGAACCAAATTGTAATCCTTATGAGCTCTAGAATTCTTGTTATAGTAATGGCCTCCTCCAAAGAAGCACATCTCCCTTTATCTAGGGCCTTGCATGGTCGCCTCCCACACTCATTCTGGGTTTCTCCAAGTCCTTTGTTTTAGCCAGTAAGCTATAAGAAAATGCCACAAGTAGAGGATTTCCTCCTTTTTCCATTTTTGAAATCTTGACACCTGGTGAAGAAACCCTTGCTAACAGGGTGAAGACAGGCCTGTCAACAACTGGCCCCAAGCAACAGAGTGGAAGGCAGGCCAGCTTCCACCTCCTGCCATTGCTGTGTTCTCGGACGATGTTGCTACATGAACGACCCCGGCTGAGGGAAGCAGAAGAACCACCAAGCTGAGCGCAGACATAAATGCTGAGCCACAGAATCATGAGTAAATAAAATGGTTGTTTTAAACTGCTAGGTTTTGTTTTGTGACAATAGAAACTAATAGACGAACTCATGAGAGTTTTGTTACATCTAATTTGTACACAAGAAATAGAAGACTTAGTTAATTAGTTTGTCCAGTAAGTGATAGAGCCAGAAATCATCTGTTGAAGGGCACCTAGGCTGGTTCCATAGTTTTGCTATTGTGAATTGAGCTGGTATAGACATTGATGTGGCTGTGTCACTTACTATGCTGATTTTAAGTCCTTTGGGTATAAACCTAGGAAAGAGATGACTGGGTCAAATGGTAATTCCATTCCAAGTTTTCTTGGGTTTTGTTTTGTTTTGGTTTTGGTTTTGGTCCTGGGGATTAAACCCAGGGGCACTTATCCTGAGACATATTCCCAGAACTTTTTAATATTTTTTATTTTGAGATAGGGTCTTGCTGAGTTGCTTAGGGCCTCACTAAGTTACTGAGGCTGGCTTTGAACTCAAGATCCTCCTGCCTCAACCTCCAGAGCCCCTGGGATTACAGGCATGTGCCACCATGCCTGGTCATGCTGAAATTAAATATACAAAACATTAAACCTTGTCTCTAAGTATTGACCTTTAGGATAGCTTCACTTTTCTGCCAAATAGTTTTAAGAATCTCAAACAAACCCAGGTATACACTGGGTCCCCAGTCAGAGCACAGAGTTCCAGTTTCCTTAGTATGGAGGTTATTTTGGAATTGATGTTATGAACATCAACAGCTGGGACCAAATCTCCCCCCAAAAATCATTTTGCACCTTGAATGTGACTTCAGTAATCAAAATCTATATTCCAGAAACTTCTAAATTACTGCGACCATCTCCTAGGAGGAACAGAGGAGGCCTCTGGTCCTTTCTGAGAGAGTTGGAGCTGCCTGAGGTTAAGCATTGCTATCTCCTCTGTACAGATAAGTAAGCAAACCAGGATTCAAAGCTCAGACAGCACATCTCAGGCTGAATCTCAACCTGTACCTATGATTTGTGAAAAAATTCCATCTTCTTTCCATTAATTCCCTGGTGAGATCATAGTGAGGAAAGTACTGTACTAATATTTGCATATGTGTGCTTACATAACAGAATGGGCAAATCCATGGATCTGATGGCCATCCTTAATTTTGATCAGAATTAAATAAATCTAGACTTGTGATGCAAAATATTACAATATAATTTACAAAGTATAACGAGATAATATGAATCTGAAGTAGGTCAGAAAGAAAAGTGAATCCAGTAAAAAAGACCCAAAAACCTGCTAGGATGGAGACTGACACAAAATCACAAGCCATGGCACCCTTCCATGCAACTGCTGCTCTTTCTTTTACCAAGTTTTATAGCCTTTAGAGTTGCTTCCCTAAAGTTCTAAGTCAATATGATCTTTTGCCTATTGCCTGGTTATTTCCTGAAAAGCCAGGATAGCTTTGCTCCAAGTTACTTTACATGCACCCGCCAAAAGGTCAGAAAAGTCAGGTAGTTCAGAATCAACTTAGAAGGCAGTAATTGTGTGACTGCAGGTTGAGGCCTAGTAGTCCATGTCTAGTACCTATTATATCCTGTAATTTCCACTCCCCAAAATCATTATATAACAGCATCATATATGGTAGTAACAAAATTTATATATGTATATCTATGTGCATATATGTGTGTTTATCAGTAATCATTATACTTAATACTATCAATAAGATATCATTGATTTGCTCAATAATACACGGAAAATCCATGCAGATGTTTTTTGTGTACTTTGGAAAACTATTTTATCAATAAATTATCACAGAAGGCATCACACGCATAATCGGATGCTTTCAGGAACAGTGATTTTTCATTTTTACGAAACCCCTCAGCTTCAAACATGCTTTCCCCTCCTCCAATGAAAAAGGGGGGGGAAAAAATCAGAAGTTTTTGATCAGGTATAACATTCTGAAAGACACAAAACATGACAGGGAAACTGTAATACTTGTCCTAAAAGGTCATGCCAGAACCAGTATTGGAGGGCCCTGAGCATGTAGGGAGGACACACATTCGAAGTCACACACGTCAGTGGGAAAAAGTCCTGCTTCTCTATGAACTAAGGTTGTTTGTATGAATGTTCTGTATCCATAATTCTCAGACTTTAATAAGCACAACTGAGGAACTTGACAAAGTGCAGATCCAGATTCGGGACATCTACAGGGACCCTGAGATTCTAAACATGCAAGAAATTTAAAAATGGTGCTAAAAAAATGATGCTAATGGTCCTGGTGCAAAGACCTCACAGGTAGGAAAAATAGATTAGATGGATGATAGTTAGATGATAGATAGATACGAATGTATAGACATATACATTTATATTGTCTATATCTACAATATAACTCATTACTTGGATAAAAATCAACTGAATGTTGGTGTTTGGCTTTGTGCTATGCAATATGGTAACTTCTAGCCTTGTGTGACCATTTAAGTTTAAAAGTTAAATAAAATGTAAAAGTCAGTTCCACAGTTGCATTAGCCACATTTTAAGGGCTCAGTAACCACATGTGGCCCGTGGCTACCATACTGGACAAGAGGGCAGAGCATTTCCATTATTCTATTATTCCATTGAACAGTGCTGGACTGGAGAGGGATTGATTATCCAATGAAAACTAAAAAACACAAGATTTATATTGAAACTTTGAAACAAATATAAAAGTGAAATCTTGAACTGTCATCTGTAAAATTCCAGCCATCTTTCCTCAGAAGAAACAAAAAAAAGAAAGAAAGAAAGAAAGGTCAGGACAACATGGTAGCCATTAATAAAAGAAGCTTACATTCTTTCTTCCCAGAGAAGAGCAGCACAGCTCAACCTCAAAAGGAACGTGACATTAATGGGCTAAAGAGAAAGATGGGCAACAGAGATCTGTGAAGCTAAGCAGAACAGGCCCCCTGCTCGGCCTGCTTCATGCAAAGCCACTGCATTACCCTCTCCTCTCACCAGTCAGACTCTTGACCTCATGGAAAACCAATACCAGCAAGAAAAAAGTACAGGTAATGTGACTATTCCATACAAGCAACAGCAAAGAGCAAACAAAACAAAAACAAAAGGGGGTGTGTTAATCAGGGCTCCCCAGAGAAACAGACCCAACAGAACGTATATCCTGGAAGAAAGATGTTTAAGAAATTGACTCACATGATTGTGGAAGGCCAAGTCTGGATCTGCAGGATGGGCCAGCAGGTTGGAGAAGTTGATGTGGCTGTGATGAAAGTGACCTGGAGGCAGGATTCCTTCATCCTCGGGAGTCCTCAGTCTCCTCAAACTTTCAACTGATTGGACAAAGTCCACCACATTTTAGAGGGTGGTCTGCTTGACTCAAAGTCTACTGACTTAAATGTCAATCACATCTAAAAGATGTGTTCCCAATGACATCTAGACTGACGTTTGACCAAACTACTGGATGCCACAGCATAGCTGAGTGAACACAAACAATATCCCAGGGCGATAGAGGTTAAGAAATCTTTAGTTCCAGGTCCCTACCAGTCAAGAGGCCTCCCTTTCAGCCCCTTTCTTGCACTTTCTTCAAACTTCAATAGCAACACTAATGGAGACTGTAGTGATGGCAACGTGGTAACAATGGCAGACTTGGCTGTTGTGGCTGCCTGTCACCTGTCCCATTTAAAAGAATGTTGACAACAGTGAGGTCCCCATGAGTTTTCAGAATGGTTGTACATCTGTCATCCACATTTACATTGCTTTCAAACAAGAGGATTGTGGAGAACGTGGCCTCTCTTTTTCCAAAATTCCCCCTTGTAAAGTCTTCCCAAGACACTGAAAACTGGAATTGCATTTTACTAATTATGTGACCACTTGAGGAATTTGGAAGATAAAAGAGATGTTTGTTAATTACTTTGAGCATCTCAAAAAGTAATCGCAGCTGGTATAGGGGTGGGGTAAGGCATCATTCAAAGAACTTTTCTAGGCTTCTAAACTCAACTTGAGTTTCCCATGGCTTTGGTAGATAGAAAGAAAAGAGAATTTACTGATGTCCCAGAAAAATAATTCCAAACCATGTTCTTCATCATTTATAAGACAGATGTTTTTCCTAACTTTATTGAGGAATAATTGAGTAGAGATTATATATTTGTAAGGTTTACAATGTAATGTTTTGATATACACATTGTGAAATGATTGTGGCGATCAAGTTAATTGACATATTCATCACCTCACATAGTTACCGTGTGTGTGTGTGCGCGCGCGCGCGCATGCGTGTGTGCGTGCGTGTCTGGTGAGACCACTTAAGATCTAGTCTCAAGGTACAAACTTTGCTTTGAGTGATCTGATCTGGGGATCTCATGCACAGCATGATGAACGTAGTTAATGATACTTTATTGTGTACTTAAAGTTTGGTTATACTTTTCACCTAAAATTTCCTTCTGCCCTAACTTTCCTAACTATGCATTTATAGTAGGTGAATATATAGCCCACAGTGGTACCATCTGAGCAAGAAGAATTGGGTTATTAATCCTTCCTCTCCATAATGATGTTAAATGGTCAGTAGCAGTGTTCTTGGTTGATTTCCTTCCCTCTTTCGAAGTCTTGCCGTGAACTCTGTGACTCAGAGGCACTACCATCTAACTTGAAACTCAGTGGCAGCTTTTCCCCTTCACCATGGTTGGTCCTTGGGGTGCTTTTTCTCAGCATTTGGCCTGAGACTCAGCCCTGTTTGTAATATGAGACACATTCTCTGTCATTCCGCAAGATATCACTAAACTCCATGTTCACCAGTTACTCTTAGCTCTTGACAAGAAGATAAAAGATAAAAGTGCAGTTATTTAAACCCATAAAAGTATTGGCTCATTTTCACTCTGGAGGCAGACTTCAAAAGAGTCTATAAACCAAATCCCATCATAATCAAATATTATAGGAAGCATAAGAATTATGTATTATTAAAGTGACTTAGTTTCCAATAGTTTGATATAAATTTAGAGAATGAAACCAGTAAATTCATTCAAATGGGGTTTAAAAAAAAAAAAGAAAGAAGTGCCCCATGTCTACAAGTGGCCACTCTCCACATTTCCACATCTAGACTCTTCCTACTACTCTCAGGTACCATCTTGAAACCCATCTTCTCAGGTTCATCCTTCCCCTTGAACTAATCCTACCCATTCCCACTCAGTCTCATCAACTTCTATCAGCTAGGTACTTAGTACTCAAACACCATATGTCCCCAAAGCATTTCTAGAAATAATCACTTAGAATTAATCTCTCCTCCTCTGTGCTTTCAGAACACATTGTCTTCACCAGAATTTGTCTTTATCACATCTCAGGGTGGGGTTTCTTGTAAGTCTCATTACTTGTGAATTCAGAAAATATGTACTCTGTCATTTTCCTTTCTTTCCCACCCATAACATACCACCTGCCAAAATAAATGTTGAAAACAGAATAGGATGGAAAGGAGTGGAAGTAACTCCAATGAGGGGCAGCTTCTCAGGTCCAAGTTAGGATTGTGACACAGCTTCTCTGAAGGACCAGTGTATCTCTCTACAATATAACACAATATCTCAAATCCATGAGACCCCCAAAGCAGGCAAGAAAATGTCCTTAGAGAAATGAAACAAAGAAGTAGAAAAGGCCATGGGATCCAGTCAAGCGAAACTATAGGAAAAAACCAGGATGAACTCAGAATGTCTCCACTATCCTATTCTTGAAAGAAAAAACCCACTATCTCTGCCACTGTAGCTGCACTGGGTGAATGTGAAGTGATAAACCTTCACTGCTCCCCAACTACAGATGATAATAAAAGAGTAAGTCATGTCTAAGCCTCCTCCACATACATTACCACATCCCATGCTTAGAGACACTGATAGAGTCAGTTCTGTTTCATTTGTTTTAAAGATGAAGAAAGTCTTAGAGATCAAGTAATTTTCCCAGAGTCACATAGGCTTTTATGGTTTATGCCACAGCTGTAATTGTAATCCAGGTCTTTTTTGCCCCATTTTGGAATTAGAGGTGCTGGCTATACCCCCCACCCCAGCCTCTCGTAGACTGAGATTTCCATCTCTTGACTACTATGTTTCTTCAGGCCCAACACATCATGGGTTAGGGAGGGGAGGGCAGCAAGACATTCCAGGTGTAGAGGCAGAGAAGTGCAGGTAAGGCAAGGAATGAAGGACCTGGGGAGAGGGTGAGCCCCAGGTGCTGGATTTACTATGACACATACATGCAGACTTCTATGGAAGCACAGAATCTTTTCTTCTAGAGGCAGAAACTTTGCTTAAGACAGATCTTTCAAAGATAATCCAGAACTGAAATCAGCCAAGTTAAGCAAAGGGAAAGATTTCATGCAGGGGTACAGGGATGAGCTCCTGGAACCCAACCAGGATTCAATGCTCCAGTAAGGGTAGGGAAGAGGGCTGCATTTCTCAGTAAGGAAGAAAGGGATGGGGTCTTTGTCTTCTCAAAATATGTAACCTCAAGACGTTTGACTTTGAGAGAAAGGAATTCCTCGTGACTAAAACCCAGGATGCCTGGTCATAGAGAACAATTCCTGTACATGGACCTGGTTTTCTGGCAAATACACTTAATTCAATGTTGTGACATTTTAGGGAAATTACCCAAATTACTATGGTTATATGGTAATGATAGGCTAGGTAGAAATGATGTTCCAAAACATGTGGCAAGGTTATTCATAAGAACATTTTGAATAAAATCTTTTATTTTACTTTTTCAAAATTACTTCAGCTATTTTGAGTCTCCTATGGTTCCCTACAAATTTTAGAATTTGTTTTTCTATTTTTGTAAACAAAGCCATTGTAATTATTGATGGGGATTGTGGCAAATCTATAGATTGATGTGGGTAGCATGGACATTTGACAATATTAATTCTTCCAAACAATGGCCATGGAACATCTTTCCACTTACTTGTGTCTCTTCAATTCCTTTGATCAATGTTTTACAGTTTATAATATGCATGTTTTTCATCCCTTGGCTACATTTATTCCTGAGTATTCTGTGTACTATATCATAAATGGAATTCTTGAAATTCTTTTAGCTAGATGTTATTTACAAAAATGCCACTGATTTTTGTATGTTGATTTTTATATCCTGCAACTTTACTGAATTCATTCATCAGTTCTAAGAGTTGATATATAGTTTCAGTGTTTCCTACATATAGACTCATATCATCTGCAAACAGGGGCAATTTTACTTCTTTCTTGTCCAATTGCTTTCTACAGTACTTCTAGTACTATGTGGAACAGACATGGGGACAGTGGGCATCCCTAATTGAGTGGATGAGGATGGGGGTTAGCCCTTAAAGGAAAAGCTTTCAGTTTCTCCCCATTGATCATGATGCTAGCTATAGGTTTTTCACAAGTAGTCTTTATGTAATTATAATACAAGTAAAAAGCTTGTATGTATGTACTTTTCTTTAAGAGCGCAGGCAAACACCTAGAGATCTAAAGCAGGCTGTGAACTTTGGGTTCACTAGGCTAAACTGTATAATTTATCTAAAGAGATAGGTTGATGAGTATAAGAAGTGACTGGGTTGCTATGATATTAACCTCCATGCTGGTCCAAAAAGACAAATGTCGGAAACCATGAAAAGGGGCATCTTGTCCTTATTACCTATCCTGCTACCCTCAGATGTGGGTTTGTTTCCATTTTAACGTCAAGAAGTAAGGAATGCGTTTATTCTTCTTCCATGAAATGATAGAGAAAAGTGTGTCTGCCCAAAGTGACACTGACCTATGGGAAAAGGTCATAGGAAAGGTTAGGAGAGGAAGACAGAGGAGGATGCCAGGGGCAAATAGGGATGCAGGCATCAGTGAAAGGAAGTGGGGAGGTGAGAGAAGAATGGAGGAACTTTGGATTATGTAGAAGGAAATGAGAGAGGGAGGGTGGTATGAAAAATGGTGGAATGAGACGGACATCATTACCCTATGTGTGTGTATGCTTACTTGAATGGTATGAATCTACATCATGCCCAGCCATAGAAATGAAATGATGTACCCCATGTGTGTACAATGAATCAAAATGCACTCTGTAAAAATTAAAAAAAAACAATAATTTTTAAAAAAGAAAGTGAATCAAGAGAGCATGGATTCTTTGATTCTGAAGAAAGTCATTTGGAAGGTCATGGGCAATGGATAATTAAGAGAATTTAACAGAACAACCACTACCTCTTTTCTGATAAAGTGTAGACATTAAAGACTTAGTGACTGATATATAGAGTATGTACACACATGTCTTAACGTAAAGTCAAATGAAGTTTCAAGTTAGTGCCTGACAAGTAGAACTTAGAAGTAATTTTTTTGACTCTAAAGAAAAAAAAAAAACAAAAAATGAGTTGTATTTTATCTAGAGAGTAAATCCACTTTTATCTATTTATTACTTCTACTTGCATACTTGAAAGAGAAAGAATTTGATACAGTTTGCTGTTAATGTCAGGTATAAAATAATACTGTTGAAATGGAAATTAAAACCAGAAAAGAAGAAAAAAACAAATATCCTGACCACAAAGCATAATACAGTTACTGTCACTGAGCTCCACGTTTGGCCCCAAGCTTCTTGGCAGCCAAGACCAAAGGAAAACAGTGAGTTATATAATGCCAATGAAAAAAAAAAAAAAAGAAAAAGCACACAGATGCTTCAAGGGAGAAAACCTTTGTTTCTGGTAATAACTTTTCCAAAAAGCATTCATCACCGGATTAAACAATAATTGATAACAGTCGAGGTCTTGTGGAAGGAGCTGTATTCCTTAATGATTGCAATATTTTATCTTGACAAATTTACTATTCCACTCTTGGGTAAGTGAAGTTAATACATATGCTAGTGCTGCTACCATTGCACAGTTTCAGAAAAATGTGTAAGAACAATGTGTGATGGTCTTACTGAAATGCACTCACAAGCAAACATTACTTTTTTATTCTTTTTCTTTTTTTCTGCAGTGTTGGGGACTGAACCCAAGACCTTAAACATTCTAGGCAAGTACTCTACCACTGAGCTACACACCTCACCCAAACATTACCATTTTAAACAAAGTTAGATGCCAATCTATGGTGGCATCCAATAAAACTGGTTTTCATTTTCAGATCCACTAGTGAATATAGGAAATTGTCACTGAGGGTTCAAAAAAAAGACAATGACGTCAATGGGATTTTAGGGTAGTTTTCATATTTTACTATAGTCCACAGCTTTTGGGAGGACTGTGGGTTTGTTTCCATTTTAGTGTCAAGAAGTAAGGGGTAGGTTTATTCTTTTTCCATAAAATGATAAAGAAAAGTGTGTCTGTGCAATGTGACATTGTCACTTGGGAAAAGGTCATAGAAGAGGTTAGGAGAGGAAGAGGGGCAAACAGGGATGCAGGCATCAGGGAAAGGAGGCCAACACAAGCTGAGGAAGAACTCAGGAAAGAGATGAGAAGAATGTCAGGAGAAGGTACATTTTAGGAAGAAATGATTTTCCTAAAAATCCTGCTTTAAAAGTAGAACTCAAGAACAAATAGAAGACCAGGTGTGGTGGTGCATGCCTATAATCCCAGCAAATCAGGGAGGCTCAAGTTTGAGGCCAGCCTCAGTAACTTAGTGAAGCCCTAAGCAACTTAGAAAGACACTGTCTCAAAATACAAAAAATTTAAAAAAAAAAAAGGTCTGGGGATGTGGCTCAGTTGTAAAGAGCCTCTGGATTCAATTCCCAATACCAAACGAAAAAAAAAAAAAAAGGACAGATAAAAAGGCAACTACTTACAGAGAAACTACAGGAATTCTGGAAACCCAAGGGGCTAGTCAGGATTGAAAAAAAAAAATGCACAATTCTGGAATATATATGTGTTTATATTAAGTGAGCACAGGAGCAACAATGTCCTCAGGGGGATTTAAAACCTTGTGACTATTACTGCCCCAGCCAAATAAACTGCAAGAAAAGAGAAAGGATCCTATAGTTGATTTGGTACCAAAACAGAGAAAGCCAAGAGAGAGATGAAAAGCAGCTACCTGGACAACCACACACAGTCCTGGATGTCACTCATTTGAGTGTGAGTCCCTTTTCACCACCCCCTGGTTCTGTGACAGGGACAAGACAAAAACTTACAGGCTTAGATCCCCATTCACAAAACAACAGGATTATGAGGAGAGTTCAGTGGAATCATGTGAACAATATCTAACATGGTACCATCCACAAGGAAGATTATTGAGACATTTAGAGTGCACTGGATGGAGGAGAGGAAGGAGAGAGAAAGGGAGAGAGGGAGGATAATTATAGGAACCACACACAGAAACCACCACCTTCTTTCTGATAATGGGTAAGAAATCAAAAACAAAGCTACAGGGCAGATGCCCAGAGCATGTGTTCACCTACGTGTGCTTTAATGCAAATTAAATCAAGTTCTAAAGGAAGGAAGGGAGAGAGAGAAACAGGAAAGAAAAATAGAAGGAAGAAAGAAAAAGAAAGAAATGCCTTCTTAGGGAACCTATGAAAAACTAGAGTCCAGTGAGGTAGAGGAGAAATCCCATGCTGTTCTAGACCACGGGAAGTCTTAGACTGGAAATGCCCTTCGAGATCATTGGATTTAATCCAGTTTTGCAGGCAGTTAAACTGTAGCCCAAGTGGTACAAGCTTAAGGTCACTCTGCAAGTTGTCAATAGGTCTCTTCCCCGGACAAAGCCTATGCTCCCTTAGAAAACTAATGTCAGACAAGGTTGCTGGTCTGACATATTGATTTATTTGTGACTATAGAGGATGAGCCTTAGCTTTGGCTGGCCTAAATTTCCAAAAATTTATCACCTGACTTTCTTACTTGTTTTTGACCTAGTCACTTAAAGACTTCCTCCTACATTTAATGGATAGTGTTTCATATTCTACTTAAATTCAAAGAATCTATTGAAAACTTGATTCATTATCAGACTGCCAAGACTGGGCATGCTGTTTTTTGGAGTAAATAATTATTACTTTAACCACTGTCTCTAAAGACAAGTTAGCCCAGACATGTCAATTAGTACCAGAATCATTAGCTCTTAGCAGCCATGTCTTCTTGATACCTCCTCCCTGATTATAGCCAAATCCTAGCAGATGCAATCACAGATATTCTTTTGGATGTCCTGTAAACTGGTTGCTATTTTTTAATTGTAGTTGGAAAGAATTTCTCAAAGAAAAGTTGTTGTTGTTTTTTTTCCTGAGGAAATAATGTGTTCCTGCCAATGAGGCATTTTGTTGAATGTGTTTATTTGTAGAGCATAAGAATATGTTTCAATTCTTTCTTTCATTATCACAAAGTCCAAATACTAAAAATAACACTTAGAATTGGATTGCGGTTGTGTTTATTTTTTCATCAGCATATGCAACTACATCTACTCAGGTCAACTTAGGAAAATGTCAGATGTAGTTGGTTCTATTTCATAAGCAGATTTCTCAACTTTTCAGTTGGTGACCACCATAGGTCTCACTTAAATCCACAAACACTATCTGGGTGTTTTTAGGCCCTTTAAATCATCTTTTAAGTGTAAAGACATACAAGAAGTTTGACATCTAAATAAGGAGATAATAGTCAAATAGTTTAAAAGATAATTACAAGAAAAGACATCATTCCTTAATGAATAGATTACTACATGAGTAATTTAGTGAAGTGCTGAGCTAAGAAGGTCGTAAGATGGTCAGGGAAGACCTACAGCTTGGTCGTCATCATTGTCACCACCACCATATTATACTTAACCTCTGTAAAGAGCTTATTATGTGCCACAGTCTAGAATTAACTCATTTAATTTTCACAACAACCTGTAAAGATAGGTAATATTGTCCTTATTAATAGATTGTAACTCAGAAAGGTTAAATTGACTTGTCCAGGGTCACACCGAAAGTAGTAGATTTGAGATTTGAATCTAGACATCTGGCTTCAGAGTATAGACCTAAAGTAGTCCCCCAAAAGAAGTAAGATTTGAGCCAGGCCCAGTGGCACATGCCTGTAATCCCAGCAACTCAAGAGGCTAAGGAAGGAGAATCGCAAATTCAAGGCCAGACTCAGTGACTTAGCAAGACCCTGCCTCAAAATAAAAATCATACAGGGGTATATGGTAAACAGTGGTAAACATCCCTGGGTTTAATTATCAGAAAAAAAAAAAAAGAAAAAGAAAGAAAGATTTATGTCTCCAAGGCTGGATAAGATTTCACTAAGTGTAAGGAGATTGGTGGGAAAGGGTATAAGTAAAAGCAAAATGTGAGATGAACCACAGTTTGCCTGGAGTAGGGAAGCAGATTAGAAAGGCTGGATGGTTTGTCTTATTGGTAATCACCATGATTAAAAAATATATATCCACTGAAACCTGTAAGCAAAAAATAGATAAATCAAAGTGACATTTTAGGGTTGGGATTGTGGCTCAGTGGTAAAGCACTCACCTAGCATGCATGAGACCCTGGGTTTGATCCTCAGCACCACATAAAAATAGAAAAGGTATGTGGCCACCTGCAACTAAAATATATACATAAGTATATACAGTTTATATATATATGTGTGTGTGTGTGTGTGTGTGTGTGTGTGTGTGTGTATACTTAGCAAAGTGACATTGTAGAAGATGAATCTGGCAATAAGATGGGATCAAATGGCTTAGAGAAAAGTTAGACCTTTGTGATAAGGCAAATTTGCAAACATAAAGCCTTCAGTAAGTGATATTGAGAAGGAAGAGGTAAATGAGAAAGAGTATGAAAATAAGCATGGAATCTCAGCCACTGAGATCTGGCCACAGTCAGTAGATTGTGACCCTGATTACCCATTAAAATAAACTATGAAGCATTTAAATTTCACACATGACAACCACGCTCCAGGATCTCTAGCAGTTTATAGTGTATGTACTTAAAAACCCCCATGAGTCTTTCTATTGTAAAATGAGGGCTGAAAACCACTGACCCAGGAGGAGGTGATCTGTAGAGCTGCAGCTCACAGTCTGGAAAAAGAAAATTGAACAACCAGAAGTGGGAGTCGGGTTGCAGAACAGAGCTCAGTTCTTGGATGAAATAACCCCAACAAATATGTGGAAGTGTCAGGGACACAAAATGTCAGAAATGGGTTGCCGAGAGAAGATTGGGCTATTAGACCAAAAACTCAAGAGAAATAGAGGAGGCGTATGGTTTAGAGCAGCAGTTCTGCAGGTGCGAGCCCCAGACCAGCAGTTTAGCATCACCTGAAAGCAAAATTCCTGTGCTGCACCTGACCTGCTGAATGCAAAACTCTGGCGATGGGCCCGAGACGTGGTGTTGACAAGGCTCCAGCCTGGAGGTAATGCATGCTGAAGTTTGAACCACTGGTCTAGAATTCCTGAGTGTGCACAGGAGCGGATTGAGTGAAGAGGAAGAAACCTGGGCCTGAAATTGTTTCCAGGATCATATCAGAATCTTATTACTTAACCAGACCCTGTACCACAAAGGAAGTTTCATCCAACACTAAAGTACTGATATTATCCAGGCAGTACTCTCTGACAGCAACACAACAAAGATAGAAATAAAAAAGAAGTCTATAAAAGAAAAAAGAAAAAAAAAAAAAAAAAAAAAACGGGAAGATGGGTGTGGTGGCATGTGCCTGTAATCTCACCCGTACAGGAGGCCAAGGCAGGAGGATAGCAAATTGGAGGCCGGCCTCAGCAATTTAGTGAGGCTCCTTCTTAAATAAATAAATAAATTAGAAATTTAAAAACATAATTTTAAATAATTCATGGGGAAGATAAAAAATCATATTGGAAATTATATAATACTTATAACTGAATGCTGAGAAAAACCTACATATCAGACCTGTATGATGTAGATAAAATAATGCTTAACTAGGCAATTATAATTTTAAATCTGTATATTAGAAAATATCATAATTTAAAAATGAAGATTTCAGAGATGAAATATATCATTTTGTAAATATATCATAATCAAGGAGAAACACTAAACCTGAATTGACTTATAACCACAATATCAACAGTTCTGAAGGAGTGATCATAAGGAAACAGTGTTGCTTGGGAACGCATTAGAAATGCAAATGCTCAGACCCCACCCATACCTACTGAATCAGAATCTTGGAGTGGGGGTCTTGGCAATCTGAGTTTTCACAAGTCTTCCAGGAAATTCTGGTATAGTTAAAACTAACTTTTATAGAAATGCATTAGATTTACACACATTGATTTTATATCCTGATACTTTGCTGAATTCATTTATTAGTTCTAGAAGTTTTCTAGTGGAGTTTTTTGGATCCTCTAAATATAGAATCATATCATCAGCAAATAATGACAGCTTGAGTTCTTCTTTTCTTATTTATATCCCTTTAATTTCTGTGGTCTATTTGCTCTGGCTAGTGTTTCAAGGACAATGTTGAATAGAAGTGGTAAAAAAGTACATCCCTGCCTTGTTCCAGTTTTTAGAGGGGATGCTTTCAATTTTGCTCCATTAAGAATGATGTTGGCCATGGGCTTAGCATAGATAGCCTTTACAATGTTGAGGTATGTTCCTACTGTTCCTATTTTTTCTAGTGTTTTGAGCATGAAGGGGTGCTGTATTTTATCAAATGCTTTCTCAGCATCAATTGAAATAATCATGTGATTCTTAACTTTAAGTCTATTGGTGTGATGAATTACATTTATTGATTTCCGGATGTTGAACCAACCTTGCATCCCTGGGATAAACCCCACTTGATCATGGTGCACTATCTTTTTAATATATTTTTGTATGCAATTTGCCAGTATTTTGTTAAGGATTTTTGCATCCATGTTCATCAGGGATATTGGTCTAAAGTTTTCTTTCCTTAATGTGTCTTTGTCTGGTTTTGGTATCAGAGTGATACTAGCCTCATAGAATGAATTTGGAAGAGTTCCCTCCTTTTCTATTTCCTGAAATACTTTGAGGAGTATTGGTATCAGTTCTTCTTTAAAGGTCTTGTAGAATTTGGCCAAGAATCCATCTGGTCCTCGGCTTTTCTTGGTTGGTAGGCTTTTGATGGCTTCTTCTATTTCGGTGCTTGAAATTGATCTGGTTTAAATTGTGTATGTCTTCCTGATTCAGTTTGGAAGGATCATATGTCTCTAAAAATTTGTCAATGTTTCGATATTTTCTATTTTGTTGGAGTATAGATTTTCAA
Organism: Sciurus vulgaris; assembly: GCF_902686455.1. Classification (NCBI taxonomy): domain Eukaryota; kingdom Metazoa; phylum Chordata; class Mammalia; order Rodentia; family Sciuridae; genus Sciurus; species Sciurus vulgaris. The sequence continues at coordinate 25,608,423 of NC_136469.1, forward strand.
AGTAGCTTCTAATTATGTAATGTGTTTCAATGGTGTCTGTCGTGATTTTTCCTTCTTCATCACAAATTCTAGTAATTTGAGTTTTCTCTGTCCTCTTCATTAGTGTGGCTAAGGATTTATCAATTATGTTTACTTTTTCAAAGAACCAACTTTTTGTTTTGTCAATTTTTTTAATTGTTTCTCTTGTTTCAATTTCATTGATTTCATCTCTGATTTTAATTATTTCCTGTCTTCTACTATTTTGGGTGTTGATCTGTTCTTCTTTTTCTAGGGCTTTGAGACGTAATGTTAGGTCTTTTAGTTGTTGACTTTTAATTTTTTTAATGTATGAGCTCAATGAATGACCTTTCCTCTTAGTACTGCTTTCAGAGTGTCCCAGAGATTTTGATGTGTTGTGTTATTGTTCTCATTTACCTCTAAGAATTTTTTAATTTCTTCCCTGATGTCTTCTGTTATCACTGCATCGTTCAACAACATATTATTTAGTCTCCAGGTGTATGAGCAGTTTTTGTTTGTTATTTTATTGTTGATTTCTAATTGCATTCCATTATGGTCTGATAGGATACAGGGTAGGATCTCAATTTTTTTGTATTTACTAATGACTTCTTTGTGGCATAGCATATGGTCTATTTTGGAGAAGGATCCATGAGCTGCTAAGAAGGATCCATATTCACTCAATAATGGATGAAATACTCTGTAAATATCCATTAAGTCTGTATCATTGATTGTATTATTTAGTTCTATAGTTTCTTTGTTCAGTTTTTGTTTGGAGGATCTATCCAGCGGTGAGAGTGGTATGTTCAAAAAAAAAAAAAAAAAACTAATTTTTATAGATGAAGTTAGAGATGCTTTGTACATTGAAAGGTATTATATATTTCAAAGATACTGAAATCACTGCAGTCATTTTTTTTTTTAATCTCTGGTTAATAACAGATCTTGCTTAGAATCATTATGCATGTTTGGGTTGTCTTCAGTGAAAGTAGTGATGGTTGTGGTATTGTGTATTGCCTAAACTATTTTCCCCCTCTTTTGAAGAAGAGTATAAAAATCTGTGTGTCCTAGAGTCTGCACTTCAGGACCTCTACCTGGCCCTGGGTCCAGCTTTGAATTCTGGGGATTGGGTCATCTGGATGATGCCTCTAGAATATCATCATGTTTGCCTTAATGACATTCTCAAATAAGCCATGGCCATAACATCTGCAAGACAAAGACTAGGGGGTTTTGCCATTTTTGTACCTGCTTGCTTTAAACAAAATTTAGACATTTCCAAATTTGCTGAGACTTGTTGGCAGTAAGGTGCTGACAGAATGGCCACCTTCCATATGCCTCTCTTGATGGCATTATCTGCCCAAAAGAATCCAACCGTCACACAGACCAAATCAGTCTGGACTCGTTCACATTAAGCACATTCAAGAGAGAATGAAAAAAAAAAAATTGGACACAGTGAATATAGACAATTCTTTTAAGAGATTTTGTAAAGGAGACCAGAGGCTTAGGACTATAGCTGGAAAGGAAGGTGAAGTCGAGGAAGATAACTGCATTCTTTCCAAATAGTCAACAAAAAATACTTGGCTAGTAGTCTTTAGAGATGTTCTAATTTGTATTTCTATTTTTATGTCTTTTGTACATTAATAATACTGCTTTTAGATATAAATTGAAAATTATTTTTTAAAAAATACTTCCATCCCTATTCTTTTAAAAAAATATATTCTCCCAATACATCAAAAGGATCACCCAAAAATGCTTTAAAAAAGTGTTGTTTGAACTTAAATCATATTTTAATCTGTTATATTCTACACTGAAATGTGCATATATATCATCTATCATCCAAAGACTTTGATAAATTTAGAAAGTATATTTAAATTTTAAAAATCAGTTTTTTAAGCTTCTAGAGTTTTAGCCACTGAAAAACAGGACAAAGTCTTAAGCTTTCCATTCAGGGTGTTATTCTGTTCCACTTTTTGGAATGCCATTCCCCTCTAACCAGCACAAACTTTCAACACTTTTTGTTCTTTGGAGGATTCTGTTTCCATAACTTCAGGTCAAGGGAAACTTGGATTGAACAGAGGAGTTTTTTTCTTTTCTTTTTTTTTTTTTTTTTTGTTGTTGTTGTTGTTAATGAATCTTTTTCTTTTTCGAAAAGCTTAATCCTGACCCATTAGAATACTTAATTTTCTTCTGCAATAAATATACCCCACGGCTATTTTTCCCTGGCAAATTAGCCAGGCACAAATAAATCCTGAGTTTTCATGGCCTGACTTCAATTTTTTTTTTTTTTTTTTCTTTTACAATTCCCTTCCTGGCAGAATTCTCAAATTGAAGACTGACTCACATAGACTGCCCAGTTAGGCATTCTAATTGAGAGAATGACTCCCTTCAGGTGATACTAGGTTTGCATAAGGTACTAACTGAGGGAAGGTGAGTCCCAAACATCTACTCTGGAGAAAAGGCTCACCCAGCCAGAATAAAAATATTAAGTATCCTCAGATGCAGCACATTCTAAATGTGTCTAGCCCATTATCCAGATGTTTCTATGAAAACATCTCCAAGCTGGTTCCTGTTGGGGAGTATAATTTTGAAACACTAATGAAAACAAAACTTTACTTTTCACCAGATCTAATAAATTGTTCCATTTTATTAAACAAAACACTTATTCTGCATTTGTCTTTTTCTCACATTTAAAAAACTAAATTTTGAATTCAAGGATTCTCATGTCTAAGGGAATCAGGGATTCTTTAGATTTTTTAAATCTAATCTTTGAAGATTGTCATGGGCAAGGGATTAGAGTGTTTAATACAAACACTTTACCTAACTTTGGTTTCTTAAAGGACCTTCACATTCAATTCTCTCATCTGATTGTCACCAGAATCCTCTGAGAAAGGCAGGTACAATCATTGCTATTTTTCAGATAAGAAAACTAAGTTTCCAAAATGTTAAGGAACTTGCTCAAGTTCCCACAGCTAGTGGATGCCAATGGCAAAACCCAAGTAATGGACTCCAAATTCCAAGTCCAGTGATTCTTTTATAACATCCCTTAATGTCCCACTTAGGGATCTAAGCAGAAGACAATAGGTTCCTCAGGTATCTGTTTCTGAGAACCTACAAATTGAACCTTTGTTACTTTATTTAAGGATTGCATTCCAGACTGACCTTGCCAAGTAGGCTACCCCAAAAAAGAAAAAACTTTCAATGTTCAAAAAAGTTCATGCTTCTGACATAACATGGATTCTAACGATTTAGAAATGATGCAAAGAAATATTTCTAGCCAATATTGCATTCAAACTAGATATCAAACAATAAAAAACTATCTCTAATTACTAACTCATCAACAGTAGAAGAAAAAGCTTATGTTTGGTAGACAAGAGACCAGGCATGAGTGTAATCAAGTAATAGCAATGGCTGTGACTTTGCCAGAGCTCAGAATGCTTTCAGGTCAAGGTGACGGATGAGACACATATGATTACTTCTCATTCCTTCCCAAACCCCCTGGGAAGATACGAAAAAGGTCTTTATAAAGAAAAAATCCTTAACAGCACTGGAAACAAGGAAAAGTATAATCAGTAGAACAGAAATTTTAAGGAAATAAAAAGCAGATGGGATCAGACTGATGGAAAATCCAAACCAGAGAAAACTTCCAGACACAATGAGTATGGGAAAGCCATTTCCCCAAGAGTCGCTCTCTCTAAGGACTCCATCAGAGAGAAAAAACTGCAGGCTCTGGAGCCACAAACAGGGCGGCAGAACAACAATGAGATCATCCTGATTATAAATTAAGAAATACCTGCAGAACAGCTGAAGCAGCTGTGTCTCTCCTTCTCCATGACTGAGGATATCTTTTGGCTGAAGCAATTCCTCCAGAGGAACTAACTGGGCAAGCTTTCTAAAAGAGGCCACAAAAGAGAAGCACAGCAGGATCTTAGTTAATTTTAGACATCTCCAATGGACACACACACTCACAAAAAGGAGCAGAGTGAAAGCTGAAGATAACCAATCTAATAAAAGAATTTCCAGGGGCCTGAGGCTATAACACAGTGATAGAGTTTTGCCAGGGAGGCACATGGTTATGGGTTCAAACCCCAGCACCAAAGAAAGAAAGTTTCCCGAAGGATCAAGATACCAGACAAGAATATCAAAGTAATGGCATTACTATAAATCAACAATAATCCACTAAATGTGATTAAAGATCATATTTAAATAACAATAATGAAAGTTTTTATATACATATATTTAAGAATGATCAAACAAGAAAGATAGAAGAAAATATACGAATATTTCTGAAAACTCTTCTGTAAGACTGAGTAAATATCAAAATATATTATTCCTTTGTATCTAGACAGTTTCCATTGGTTCAGCTGACCATTTTTGCCACACTGATGCTCGATGCAATTCTTTTAGAAATCCAAGCAGTTTTCAATGGAACTTGAAAAGGCGATTCTAAAATTTACTTGTAATAATAAATGTGACAAAACAAGAGCCTAACAATTGATGAAGAATAATGATCAAAACAAAATATAAAGACATGCTAATTAAAATCAATATCAAAATAAAATATAAAGGCATGCTAATTAAAACATGAAATCCATATTTAAATTACAGATCCACACATATAGATATGGACACAGATTTATATGTAGATAAATACAACGCACACACACAACTCGAGAATATGTTCTATGACCACAGAGGTGAAGGACATACATGAAAGAAGGAAATAGTGGAGTCTTTCTTGCATCCTCAGAGCATCAGAATCAGCCTGACCCACAGAGGCCACTAGAAACTGGAAGTGAATGAGATCATGCAATTCAAGAACACTAAATGTACCACGGAATATTCATACAGGCTAAAGGGAAGCAATCTCTGATAATACTATGTATAAGTCGATTGGTAAGGACTTAGTTTCTGTTTTGTTTTTTTTGTTTTTTTTGTTTTTTTTTGTCTGCCCCTCATTGTTTCTTGTGTACTTTTGGTCTCTTTGTGACTGGGCATAATTATCTTAAGACAACAAAGCTTTTCTCTGTTTTCTTTTGCTGACAACTCTAAATCTACCTCTCACTCTTCTCCAAGGGGCATTGCTGCAGCTAGGGGTAATAACTATCTGTCCTCTCTTTGTCCCAGTGTGACTATTTTTTTTTCTTTTTTTTTCTTTTTTTTTTATTGTAAACAAATGGGATACATGTTGTTTCTCTGTTTGTACATGGCATAAAGGCATATCATTTGTGTAATCATAAATTTACATAGAGTAATGTTGTTTGATTCATTCTGTTATTTTTTCCCTTCCCCCCACCCCTCCCACCCCTCTTTTCCTTCTATACAGCCCTTCCTTCCTCCATACTTGCCCCCCTCCCTAACCCTAACTCTAACCCTAACACTAACCCTTCCCTTCCCCCATTATGTGTCATCATCCACTTATTAGCGATATCATTCTTCCTTTGGCTTTTTGAGATTGGCTTATCTCACTTAGCATGATATTCTCCAATTTCATCCATTTGCCTGCAAATGCCATAATTTTATCATTCTTTATGGCTGAGTAATATTCCATTGCATATATATACCACAGCTTCTTTATCCACTCATCAATTGAAGGGCATCTAGGTTGGTTCCACAGTCTGGCTATTGTGAATTGAGCAGCTATGAACATTGATGTGGCTGTATCTCTGTAGTATGCTGATTTTAAGTCCTTTGGGTATAGGCCAAGGAGTGGGATAGCTGGGCCAAATGGAGGGTCCATTCCAAGTTTTCTAAGGAATCTCCACACTGCTTTCCAGAGTGGCTGCACTAATTTGCAGTCCCACCAGCAATGTATGAGTGTTCCTTTCTCCCCACATCCAACCTGTTGTTGCTCGTATTCTTGATAATCGCCATTCTAATTGGGGTGAGATGGAATCTTAGGGTGGTTTTGATTTGCATTTCTCTTATTACTAGAGATGCTGAGCATTTTTCCATATGTTTGTTGATTGCTTGTAGATCTTCTTCTGTGAAGTGTCTATTCATTTCCTTAGCCCATTTGTCGACTGGATTATTTGAATTCTTGGAGTAGAGTTTTTTGAGTTCTTTATAGATTCTGGAGATTAGTGCTCTATCTGAAGTATGATTGGCAAAGATATTCTCCCACTCTGTAGGCTCTTTCTTCGCATTGCTGATAGTTTCCTTTGCTGAGAGAAAGTTTTTAGTTTGAATCTATCCCAGTTATTGATTCTTGCTTTTATTTCTTGTGCTATGGGAGTCCTGTTAAGGAAGTCTGGTCCTAAGCCGACATGTTGAAGATCTGAACCTACTTTTTCTTCTATAATCTGCAGGGTCTCTGGTCTGATTCCGAGGTCCTTAATCCATTTTGAGTTTAGTTTCGTGCATGGTGAGAGATATGGGTTTAGTTTCATTCTGTTGCATATGGATTTCCAATTCTCCCAGCACCATTTGTTGAAGAGGCTATCTTTTCTCCATTGCATATTTTTGGCCCCTTTGTCTAGTATGAGAAAATTGTATTTATATGGGTTTGTGTCCGTGTCCTCTATTCTGTACCGTTGATCTACCTTTCTATTTTGGTACCAATACCATGCTGTTTTTGTTACTGTTGCTTTGTAGTAGAGTTGAAGATTTGGTTATGCTTCCCTTAAGCAGTATGAAATGACCTTCTTTATCCCTTCTGACTAACTTTGGCTTGAAGTCCACATTATCTGAAATGAGGATGGATACTCCAGCTTTTTTGCTGAGTCCATGTGCATGGTATGTTTTTCCCCATCCTTTCACCTTTAGTCTATGGGTATCTTTTTCTATGAGGTGAGTCTCTTGCAGGCAACATATTGTTGGATCTTTCTTTTTAATCCAATCTGCCAGTCTATGTCTTTTGATTGATGAATTCAGGCCATTAACATTCAGGGTTATTATAGAGATATGATTTGGTTTCCCGGTCATTTGGTTCATTTTTTAAATTTTATTTATTTATTTGTTTGACACAACTTGTTTCCTCCTTTATTTGACAATTCCTTTAGGATAATTCCTCCCTTTGCTGATTTGCTTCTTTGTTTTTCATCTCTTCCTCATGGAATATTTTGCTGAGAATGTTCTGTAATGCTGGCTTTCTTTTTGTAAATTCTTTTAGCTTTTGTTTATCATGGAAGGATTTTATTTCATCGTCAAATTTGAAGGTAAGTTTTGCTGGGTATAAGGTTCTTGGTTGGCATCCATTTTCTTTCAGGGCTTGAAAAATGACGTTCCAGGCCCTTCTAGCTTTTAGGGTCTGGATTGAAAAATCTGCTGATATCCGTATTGGTTTCCCCCTGAATGTAATTTGGTTCTTTTCTCTCACAGCCTTTAAAATTCTGTCTTTATTTTGTATGTTCGGTATTTTCATTATAATGTGCCTTGGTGTGGGTCTGTTGTAATTTTGTGTATTTGGAGTCCTATAAGCCTCTTGAACTTGATTTTCCATTTCATTCTTCAGATTTGGGAAATTTTCTGATATTATTTCATTGAATAGGTTGTTCATTCCTTTGGCTTGTTTCTCTAGGCCTTCCTCAATCCCAATAATTCTTAAATTTGGCCTTTTCATGATATCCCATAGTTCTTGTAGATTCTGTTCATGATTTCTTACCATCTTCTCTGTTTGTTCAACTTGGTTTTCAAGGTTAAATATTTTATCTTCAATGTCTGAGGTTCTGTCTTCCAGGTGTTCTATCCTATTGGATATGCTTTCTATGGAGTTCTTAATTTGGTTTATTGTTTCCTTCATGTCAAGGATTTCTGTTTGGTTTTTTTTTCAATATCTCTAACTCTTTATTGAAATGATCTTTTGCTTCCTGTATTTGCTCTTTTAACTGTCGATTGGTGCGATCATTCAATGCCTGCATTTGCTCTTTCATCTCATCGTTTGCTTCTCTGATCATTTTAATTATGTACAATCTGAACTCCTTTTTTGTCATTTCTTCTGCCATGCTGTCATTGGGTTTTATTGATGTAACATCTAGATTTGTTTGCAGCATTTTCTTTCCTTGTTTTCTCATATTGTTCAGGTATCAGTGGACCGCTGAGATATTGCAGATTTCCTTTATTGACTTACAATGTCCCTGAAGATTTCTATATATATTCCCTCTTAGCCTTCAGTAGGCTGAAGTCTTGGAGGAAGTTGATAATGTGGTGCTCCACAAGGAATCTGCCTCTCTAGGAGTGGTGGCCTTCAGGTGGGGTATATTCCCTGCTAGTGGGCAGAGGTGCCTCCACTTGTTGACCAATGGTCATCCAAAGGGGAACTAGGCTGCGGGCTGTGGCAAGGCCTGTTTGGGCCTGTGTCTCTGGTTTTACCGTCCTTGTGGGGAAACCTCACCCGGCAGGGAAGACTCACCCGGTGGGGAGGTCTCGCTGGTCAGTTCCCTCCTAGAGGTTCCCCTCAATTTACAGCTACCGCCTGGGCTGGGCTGCCTTCCTCTGTAAAGTTCCCAGGGGCCCGGCCCTACCTCCTGGGCCTGGGAGCCTCACCTTTCGCAGATGAATCTCCTTAGGCTGCCCCTCCTCAGAGAATCTGCCCGCAGGCCTGGAACCTTCGCTCCGCCCCTAAGCCTGTCTCTGTGCGGCTCTTCCACCAAGAAGCCTCCTAGATCCTGGGACCCTGTTCTGCACCTAATCGCCTGGCTATGCGGCCCCTCCTCTGAGCAGCCACCTGGGGGGCCCATACAATCGCTCTGCGTCCCAGAGACCCGCCGCAAGCCTCTTCCTCCAGACAGCCGCCCAGTATTCCGGTGCGGTCACTAGGAGTCCAAGGAACTCACTACGTGCCTCCTCCTCCCACCAACTGCCCGTAGCCCTGGGCAATCACTCCGAGTCGAAGTGACCCTCCCTGTTCCTCCTCCTCCTCCAGGTAACCCCCCGGGTGTTCAGGAGCGGTCGCTCTGAGTGGCTCTGAATCCACGTGACCCGCTGCACGGGTCCTCTGGGCAGCCGCCCGGAGCTCTGGTGCGGCCACTGGAGACCAAGCGACCCACCGCGCTTTTCCTCCAGGCAGCCCCCCTGTGTTCAGGAGTGGTCACTTTAAGTCCAAACAACTCACCACTCGCCTTCTCCTCTGAGCAGCCGCCTGGAGCTCCAATGCAGTCACTGCGAGTCCAAACGACCCGCCGCGCTCCTCCTCCTCCTCCTCCTACTCCTCCGGGCAGTCCCCAGTGTTCAGAAGTGGTCTGAGTCCAAACAGCTCGCCACGCAGCCCCTCCTCTGGCAACCGCCTGTAGCTCTGGTGCAGTCACTCCGAATCCAAGCGGCCCCGCTCCTCCTCCTCCTCGTCCTCAGGGCAGGCCCCGGTGTCCTGAGTCCACACAGCTCTCCTCGCCGCTCCTCCCCTAGGCAGCCTCCGGAGCCCCAGTGGTGGCTCCGAGTCCCAGCGCTGTGCTGAGCGGCCTCCTCTCCGATGCTCCCAGTTGTCCGAGTTCACTGCTCCAGTGGGGGGAGCAGTGGCGAGTGCCGTCTCGCCGGCAGCTCTACTTCACAATGTTCCCTGCGTTCCGGGACCACCGTCCCATCCGGGACGCCTCCCCAACGGGAGAGACTCACCCGGCTGCTTTGAGTTGGTCCCAAGTCTCTCAATTTCTCCTCTTTTGAATCCTGAGTCCTGGAGCAACATGAAATGCAGCCACCCTCTAGGCCGCCATCTTGAAAAACCCCCTTGTTTTTGTTTAATGAAGGGTCACAGTTAGCTTTTTTCTTCAGACACACTTGAATTTTGACCTAGTATTAAGACCTGAGAAAAGTCTTGCACTATGAACTTGTAGACCATGGTTTCTCATCTAGACACCTATCAAAATTTGGGGTCTTCGTTGTAGTGAATGATCCTGTGCATTGCAGGATGTTTAGCAGCCTTCCTGGTCTGACTTTTATCAATAAATCAGATAATTTCTTTCTGTTCTTCAAAACTTTCCAATGACTTTCCATCAATTTACAGTAAATTCAAATTCTCTACTGTGCTGTGGCACAGTATGTCACAGAGAATGTACCACGTGGATCTCTGTCCTCTAACATGCGTTGAACTGTCCTCCCTTTTCAGAGTTGTGGCAAACAAAAATTCCCTGGTCATTGTTAGATGTCCTGTTGGGTGACAAATTGCCTCCAGTTGAGAACCACAGCTGTGAACAATGGAAAGAGAAGAGTGCTACCCCACCCACCATAGTGTACTTGAATGGTCTCTTTTCAACATTGCTAACACCCATCTCATGAACCCTCAGTGTTGCCTGGTCTTCTCACATTATCTCAGTCAATGACTTTCCCACTCTCTGGAGAAAATTATTTCACCCTCTTTTCTCAAACCTCTATCAGATCAGCCCCAATCCTCACTTTGATCTAGTGGCTTTACTTCTTACTTCATTATGAATCTGAAAAGACCTTCCTCTTTGTTCTGCCAGCATGTATGTGTCAGGACCTCTACATTCAAATTTTCCTCCTGGTTTTCACCCTGTTCTTAGGTAAGGTCAGCTTATCCACTTGTGCTCTGAAGCCCTTTTCCAGTAGGCTGCTCAAAGCTTAGCTCCTGCATTTGGAGCCCCCTCTGCATATTCAACTTCCTTTTGACCCTGAATCATTCTCACAGAAATAGAAACACACTAACACCACTGCCTTTTCTGCTCCCTTTATTGCAATTTCCTCCAAACAACTGTCTCTGCTCTCTGTCTGCACTTGCTCACGGCCCGTTCTCCAACCATCTGCCTTTTGTCTATGGTTCTAATAAACCCACTCTTGTCATGATCATCAAGACCTTCATCTTGCCTAATGCAAAAGTCAGTCAGTTTAGTCAATTTCTCAGCAGCATGTGATATAGTCGATAACTTCCTTCTTGAAACACATTCCTCTGGGACACACCACAGCTTCCCATTTTCCTCCCACATCGGTAGCTACTCCTCTGCTGTTGGCTTACCTCCCTCTTTCTGTTCCTCACCTCTAAGAGTTAGTTCCCAAGGTTTTGTTTCATGGCTTTAAATATTACAGGTGATGCCCCCTATCCCAAATATTACATCTCTAGCCTGGAAATTTCTCCAGTGTTCACTCACATGTCCAGATATCTCCACTTAGAATCTTCTGAGTATTAAAAACTTAGTGTACATACAACTGAGTCCCTGATTTAACCACTGCTTCCCCAAGTGCTATCTCAGCAAATGAGAAGAGTATCACTCAGTTGCTCAGTCCCAACACTCCGACATCATCCTTAACTCTTCTCTACCAGCACTCACTCCATCGGCAGACTTTTAGCTCTGCCTCCAAAATATTCCAGAATCTTACCCCATCTCCTGATTTCTGTAGCTACAATTCTAGTCGAAAGTCTTTACCTTTCAACATAGATTCCTGCAATCTTACTATAGCTCAAAAGTCTGTTTTCATGGAGGAGTTGGAGTGATATTTTTGTAAGCAATTCAGATCACCTTTCTCCCTTATTCAAACCTTCCAATGACTTCCTTCACATGACAGTACGTGCAAATTCTCAGCCATGCTGTGACTGCCGTCGAACACAAACACAGATCTCCAGTCACAGAGCGCGTAATTGATTGAAGGCCCTTGTTCCTACACTCTGAAATTCATCACGGTTTTGCACTTAGGACACCTTTTCCACCAGCTCTCCTCAGCTGGTGACTGATAATAAATCAGACTCACTCCTGGGGAACACAAGACTCCTTGGATGGCCATCTTGGGCTCAAGGACTCATTAATGACCTCAATGAACCCTCCTTCTACCGTACAGCAGTCTAGGACATTTCCAGCTGTATTTTCTCCTTCTCTTCTTTGCCCAGAGTCAACTTGCCTCACAGTATCACAGTCTTGTGACTCTCCCAACCTTCATGAACCCTGCTCATTTTCTCCTACCCAGGTATATGCCGAATAAAATCCTTCTATGTTTAACCCCATCTTCACATTTGATTCTTGAAGAATTTGGACTCACACCCAGTCTGCATTGCTCCTGAATCCTCGTGGCTTCGTCCATCTCTCTACTTCTTTCTCCCTTACAAACACTGCTTTGTCAGCAATGCCTGCATTTGTCCCTTGAACATGCTGAGTGGTGTTGCTAGGGCTCTTTGTACCAATTCTTCTAGAATGCCCCAGATCTTTGAATAGTTTACATCATGGCAGAAGGTGTGACAAAGAAAAGTTTCTCAACTTTTGACAGCAAGGAAGCAAAAAGAAAGAGTGAGAAGGCAGGAGAAGGATAATACCTAAGAACACACCTCCCATGACCTACTTCCTCCAGCCATACCCCAGCCACCTATAGTTACCACCTATTAGTCCATTCAAACTATTAAGCCATCAAATTAACCCACTGATGAGGTTATAGCTTTCATAATATAACTATTTCACCTCTGAACATTGGTACACTGTCTAACACATGAGTTTTTGGGGGGACATTTTTAGAACCAAACAGTAATGAGTTCCTACTGTACTGATTTTAGAATAGTTTTAAGATAGGTGGTAGTCTTTAGGAAGAGATATGACCCTCAAATTGAACACTGTCCCTTTGGGAAAGATAAAATTTCCTCATAATGACTCACTTTATTATGCAGTTTCCAAAGAAACTCCAGTAAGAAAACGAGATTTGCCTATACCTGCCCAACTTTCTTACAGGAATATGGTGAATTTTTAAAAATGGCCATAAATACAATTTTTTAAAACTAAGTTAGCTAAATGTAAACTACAGAAAAAAATCCAGTCCATACTCTGGAAATATTGCATTCTAAACTAGACAGCACGATGGCTACATATATGCCTCCCCACTTTAATTTTTTAAGTTTTGTGGGACCAAAGATTATGTCTGCTAAATTCTTTTCCATTAGAGACCCCAAATAAAGGGGAAGAAATTAATATAATTAAACAAGCATTTAATCTAGTGGACAGAGAATGAATGCACAGGAGCCCCTCTGAGTGATAGGTATATGTGGATTCCAGTGGCCAAATCTGGAAAGGGCCCACTAGGGAGGTGAGTCACCCTTTGTGATCAAAGAATGAGTGTGCTTCTGAACAGGGTTGGGTGGTGTTCTGGTCAGAGATAGCTGCATATGTGAAGGCTTGACTTGGCAGCAAGAGAGGGTGAGTGTTGTCATATATATTGTCTGACTAAACTCAGAGAGCAGGTAGGCTCACAAAGAACCTTACCCTATAACAAATAATAAATACAAACCAGAGAGTTTCAACTTGCAATGGTGATGGAGAGATAAGACAAAAAGAATTTTTAGTTTAGTGAAGTTCAGGATAGAAGAAAGTGAATATCCTTGCAGGATTCTCAGATAGGAGAGCAGATGCAAGCTGCTATGGTCTCAATGTTTGTGTACCCCCAAAATTCATATGTTGACACCTACTAATCTTCAAGGTTATAGTGGTGGGAAGTAGGATTTTAGGAAGGGGATTAGGTCAAGAGGGCAGACCTCTTGTTAATGGGATTAGTACCCTTATAAAGAGGCTCCTTCTAACCTCTAGAACCCAGTAGAAGTCACCCTTTATGAAACAGGAAACAGGAAATGAGCCCTCCCCAGTCATATGTTGGTGCCTTGGTCATAATTCCCCAGCCTCTAGAACTACAAGAAATAAATATCTATTGTATATAAGCCACCCAGCCTACGGTATTTTGTTACAGCAGCCTGAATGAATTAAGACACAAGCAAATAACACAATACTTCTATAATTGCAGGACTGACTGAATTAAGTTAGAAAGAGGATAAAACTTTCCTAAGAACCCTTAAGTTAGTTCTTATGTGATATTAAGGATAAAAATAAATAAATTTTCCAGGAAAATACTGACACAGCCAGAACATCTCCAAGGAAGAAAGTAGGTCAGGATGCCAAATAAAAGAGTTTAAAATTTTATCAAAAACAATTTGTAAAACGTAGTATCTCCAAGGCATGATTTTGTTAAAATCTCATGTAGACAGAAATCACAAACTATAGCCTGAGTAAATTATACCTGCAATGACTAACGCCAACACAGTGTCACTGGAGTGATGCGTGATGATTCATAACCACATCCTCCAGACTCACCTACATCAGTGTTGCCTAACCATTCAACCACAGAATGCTTTAGAATTGTTCAATGCTGACGAAACTCCAGCCTAGTAGATGGGATGTACACCTGGCAAAAAGCAGAAAGCAAAACATGAGTGCTTCAAGAAAACATCAAAATTGAATACATGTTTGAGAAGAAATAAACATTTAATACAATTGCAAATAAAGTAGGAAAATATTCTTGTGTTTTAGAAATGCAAAAAATAAAACATGTAGGGGTATATGTCATGATGTCTTTAAATTTACTTTAAAAGGCTTCTATAAAAATATGTACTTTTTGTTTGTTCTAATTAGTTATACTGACAGCAGAATGCATTTTGATTTATTGTACACGAATGGAGCACAACTTTTCATTTCTCTGGTTATACATGATGTACAGCATACCATTCGTGTGATCATACAGGTTCCTAGGGAAATGATGCCAATCTCATTCTACCATTTTTCCCACTCCTCTGCCCCCTCCCCTCCACTCACTCCCCTCTGCCCAATCCAAAGTTCTTCTGTTCTTCCATTAGTCTACATTTATGAAAGACACACACACACACACACACACACACACACACACACACACACACACACATGTGCATACATTTACCAAGCACATAAAGCAAAATGTGAAGTTTTTTTTTTTTAATTACATGAACCCAAATGGTTTACACAAGGCAGCAAATTAGCACAGAACTATAGAGTCTGGACTGTAATCATGTGTGGTAAATACATCTTAAAAATGTCATTTAAGTCATACAGTGCAAATGTAGATGTTGTTATGGGTTGAATCATGTCCCTATAATTTATATGTTGAAGTCCTAGCCCCCCATATCTCAGAATGTGACTGTATTTGAAGTTAGGGCTTAAAAGAGTAAAATGAGGCCTCTCCAACATAATGCATGTCCTTATAAAGGTGTCCTTATAAGATCAGCACACAGACACTTGCAGAACACAGACATGAATACTCTCAGAGGAAAGAACATGTGAGAACACAGAGAAATAGTCATCTCCAAGCCACCGAGGGGCCTCAGAAGAAACCAAACTTACTAGCATCCTGATCTTGGACTTGCAACCTCCAAACTGTGAGAAATAAGTTCTTATTATTTCAGCCACCCAGTGCGTGGTATTTTGTTATGGTAGCTCTAGCAAACTCATGCAGATGAGTTTCAAATATGTTCAAATCAGAAAACTGTAAGCAAAGGTCCCAACATGCTATCTAATCTCACCATCATCATTCAGCAGGATCACCTCTAAGTCTTTCCATTGGAGGATAAAAAGAAGACCTTGGAAGACAACTATTATATTTGGAAGATGGCTGAGCTGTTGGATGGAATAATGAGGAGACAACTTTGAAAAACTGATTCTAAATTCTTTACAACAGAAAACCTATCTATTTCATAACTGCCATCTTAGAAGACTTTTTCATAGACCCAATATACCCTGCATTAAACACTTAAATTTAATCAATAAATATACATTAAGAACTAGAAGACTTAGCAGGGCATGGTGGTATACACTTGTAATCCCAGCATCTATGAAGACTGAGGCAGAAGAATCACCAGTTTGGGGTCAGCCTAGACAACTTAGAAAAGTCATGTCTCAAAATAAAATATAAAAAGGGCTGGGGATTACCGTAGCCCAGTGGTAGAACATCCCTGGTTTCAATCCCCATTGCCAGCAAAAAAAAAGAAAAAGAAAAAGAAAAAGAAAACTCAATTATCCTTTTTTTAACTCAAAATTCAGCTAAGGCCTTGAAAGTAGAATAGTGATTACTAGATATTGAAAAGGGTACAGAGGGAAGGAGGGTGGAAAAGGGAAGCTAGAATTTATCAGTGCATGCTGTATGCTTTTGTAGAAATATCACTAACATGTGCAATTAATATGTGTTAATTAAAAATAATTCAGATATAGTAATGAAAAACATCTTCAAATTTTAAAAATATTAGTTAGAAATTAGGAAAGGGCTTTGCCTCAAATGCTTACAACTCTTTTGTATTGCTTTCTTGTTCATTGCTATTGTTATGTCCCAATAAATTCCTTTTCCAAAGGTTACCAAGAAATCTTGAAAAACATAATACACATGCTAATTGTAGATGGTGTTGATTTTTCTTCTACAAATGACAGAAATAAATTTAGCAAAAAGATTTACACTCACTGCTAAGCAATGTTGCTGCGTGTCTTTTTGCACTGTTTCTAATTATGAAGGTATTTTGAATGTGTGTAAAACAGGAGAGTTTGCCTGAAGGCTAAGTTTGATATTCTTAGAACAATGTCCCCCTCACTGGTCATCTCTGTGACCTGGTCTCACCCTTCATTCCCTTTGACCTCTCCTGACCACCCATTCATTCTGAAACTACCTTCTTTGTGTCACAGACACTACCCCTTTCTGATTCTTTCTCAGATGCTTCTCTTTTTGACAAGTTTCTAATTGTTGCTTATCCTAACTGAAAGTTTTCTACAAGGCTTATCCTGGTTTCTTTGCCCCTTTCTTCTTCACATTCTGCCTCCAGATGCATTGCATCCATCTCCTAACTTCAGTTACTAATTACTACACTCTCATATTTCAAAACTGAAGCCCTTACCTAGACCCAGGTCTATAGCCCCACATGCCTTCCCCTATCAGCCATCTCCATGTGAATGTTTTCAAACTCTTTCAAAATTCAGTTCATATCCCCATAAAATCATTTGGCCCTTCAAACCTGGCTCCCTTTCCAACCACCCTAATGGATTCACCATTAATCTTTACCCAGTGACTTTTTAAAATATATTATCTGTAATGCCTTTTATGCTATCACAGCAAAGTATAGTCATTTTAACAGAGACTGGATGATCCACAAAGCCAAAAATATGTACTCGTCTGCCCTTTACAGAGAATGTTTCCTGAATCCCTAACAGATAGCTCTGTGCTAATGATTTTTAAGTAGTTCACATATCTCTTCCCCTACCATTAAACTCTAAACTTCTTGAGAATGGGATGATGTCTTACTCTCCTTTTTTTTAAATTTTAATTAGCATCTCTAACAAACACCTGGTATATGACATTTACTCCATAAACACTGCTGAACTATTTGGGGCATCCTCTAACAAATTTTAGAGTCCTCTTTTGATTATTTCTACTTTATTCCCTGGATCCAATCTGTCCCATTACCACCAATACTGAATTCTTAGATCATTTTCAAAAATGATAGCACTTGTTGGATAGCCCCCTCCAGTACTGACTCTGAACTTGACATGTGACTTGCTTTGGCCAATGGGATAAAAACAAATATCATGCAAGCAGATGCTTGAGAACATGGACACTGAGGCCGGCCCTGTCTTGCTGCACTCAGAACCAAGGTAACCTGCTGGATGATGAAATACACATGGCTCAGTCACTCCCTTACTCCAGCCAAGGGCCAGAGCGGTGAGCAAAGCCACTGCATGCTAGCAGACTGCAGATACATGAGGAAGTCCAATTGCATACACAAGCCTAGCCATGACCAGCATAAAACCTCCCAGCAGAGCCCAGCCCAAACCACTGACCCACAAATCACGCTTCCTCGTCACCATCATTGCAGGCCAACGTGTCGCTTTGGTGTGAGTGGCGGTTGTCACACAGCAGCAGCTGGCCTCTACATTGGTCTTCTTCGTTGCGAATGTCTTTAAATTTGTGCCTTAAACCTTGCACCCAAACTTCCAAAGCAGCATTCGTCACCACTTTTTCCCACCCTCACGCTCCATATGAGGATAACCTCAACTTGTCTTCTGGCCTCTGGTTTCTATTCAGATGTATAAAACCCTTCTGCCAAATTAATCTTCCTAAAACTTTTCTTTCCACCATATCCTGATCAATGATAAATAAGGACAGTCTGTTTCTGAAAACCCGCTTTACGTCCTAATGACCTATTTTTCTATCCAAAGTATACAATTTTATCTTAAAGTCTTTGTAAGATAAGCTCCACAAGAAATGAGTCATAGATTGTTGAAGAATAAAAAAGCCTGTAGTTAATATAATCTTACACCTCCTCCTTCATAGAAGGATCAGGCTCATGAAGGCCAAGTAACTTGTCCAAGATCACATACCCACTTAACAGCAAGAATAAACTGGAACGCAGATTCCCAAATTTCCAATCTACTTCTCTTTCAGGTATAAAATGCTATATATACTTATTTATGTTTAGTTTTTTGATTAAATGGACTTATGCACTGGAAGGCCAGATCCTCTGGTAGTCTAAAAGTTGCAGCCTCCAGACTGTGTTCATCTGGAACAGGGACTATTCACCAAGACTGCTCCTCACCTTTATCCGACAAATATCATCCTCAGTCTCACCTCCAAATCCTGTCAGCTATCACCTTACATTTAGACTTACCATTTCTAAAGAGAATCAATCATTTTTTCCCTTGAAGATACCTACTTCCACTTGTAACTATCAATTCTAGAGAAGTAACCTTCACATTATCACAGTAAGAATGTACAATGGGGGCTGGGGGTGTAGCTCAGTGGTACAGCCCTTGCCCAGCATGCACAAGACTTTGGGTTCAATCCCCAGCACAAGAAGGAAGGGAGGGAATGAGGGAAGAAGGAAGGAAGGAAAGAAGGAAGGAAGGAAGAGATGGGTTCATTACAGTCCCCTCTATAAAAGTTAAGAAAACTGCAAAGAACATTAACATCTGTGGGAACTGATTAAATAAATTATGGTGCATCCATACTACAAAATGCTTTTTCATAGGATATCTTTTGATATGAAAAAATTTCTAAAATAACACAGTTATAAGCCAGGCATGGTGGTGCATTCTTATAATCCCAATGGCTCAGGAGACTGAGGCAGGAGGATGGCAAGCCAGCCTCAGCAACTTAGTGAGGCCCTAAGCAACTCAGCAAGACCCTGTATCTAAATAAAATATAAAAAAGGGCTGGAGATGTGGCTCACTGGTTAAATGCCCCTGGGTTCAATTCCTGATACAAAAAAATAAAAGATATGAAGTTATATAGAAAAGCAAATCACATACTACTTTATATAAGGTATAGTATGAGCCATTTATGTAAAATAAAAACCAAAAAAGTATTGCATGTATACTTGTGTGTGTGTGTGTGTGTGTGTGTGTGTGTGTGTGTGTTTCTAAGTTACTGGAAGAAGAATTGGAAGAATAAACACTAAATTATTAAAATGATAGTCTCTAAGAAGGGGAATAGAATATAGCAGAATGTGGTTAAAAGGCTCTTTTATCCTCTACACATTTCTGTATTTTTTCACGTTTTTAAGAGATAACATCTTTATATATTTCTGCATTGTTTGAAATGACAATATACTCATGCATTATTTATGGAATATTTTTGGTGAGACAAGAATTCACTACAAAAACCACCACC
Organism: Sciurus vulgaris; assembly: GCF_902686455.1. Classification (NCBI taxonomy): domain Eukaryota; kingdom Metazoa; phylum Chordata; class Mammalia; order Rodentia; family Sciuridae; genus Sciurus; species Sciurus vulgaris. Next base: position 25,627,776 of record NC_136469.1, read on the forward strand.
ATAATCACTCCAGAGAAAGTTCAAAGAAGAAATCAAAAAGAACTTTGACATTTTCTCAGCAAGGGATATCTATCCACAAGCTAGCCCAAAAATAATGGGTCCTCTCTATTGGGTGTCACATGGTACTATATGTATAACTGTAGTACATGGTCAGACCCAGCCTGCCACCTGTTTTTATAAGCACGGTGCTATTAAAGTAGCAACCCCACTGTTGGCTCACATGTTGTCTATTGCTGCCTTTGAGCTTCAAGGGTAAAGGCAAGGAGTTGGGACAGAAACCATACGGGGCTCAAAGCCCAAACTATTTAATATCTGGCTCTATACAAAAAATAAAGTTTGCCATCTCAGCCCTAGAACAATGACAAGGACAAATGTAGTAGTCTCTAAGAAGCTCAGACTCATACCCCACCTCCCTCTGGACACACTCTAATCAATTTAACTGCCACAGACATTATCCACAACAGTAAACGCATGCCAAGGAGCTGGATTTTTTTCTTTATTGCCTAAAGACCTTTCCCTTCACTTTAATTTTTTTTAAGTGTCAACGTGATTTTTAAAATATACAGTGTTTTAGTTGGATTCCATTTTCTCGATGTCTAGACAAAACCTCTTATCTCTTCTATTAATTGAAATGGAGCAATTAATTTTGTAATAAAGCCTTTCTGTCAGCCACAGATACAATGTGCTGTTTTATTTGCATAGGAGAAGAATGTAGACTGTCTGTAGATGTTAAAGTTCTTGTTGCTTAAAGATTTACTGCCATCAAAAGAGTAAGATTTCGAAGTCTCAAAGGAGTTTCGAATTACTGTATTGTTATGATTTGGATATGAGGCATCCCCCAAAAGCTCCTGTGTTCTCACACAGGAATGTTTGGAGGTGACATGATTAGATTATGAGAATTGTAACCTAGACAGTGGATAAAAAATAATTGGATGGATTAATAATTTGAAAGGACTCCTGTTCTGGGTGATAACTGTAAGCAGGTAGCATGTGGATGGTGGAAGTATGCCATGGGGGCCTGCCTTTGGAGTTTCTATCTTATCCCTGGTACCTCCCTCTCTCTCTGCTTCCTGTCTGCCATGAGCTGAGCAACCTTCCTCCACCAGGCCTTCCACTATGATGTTCTGTCTCACCTCGGGCCTAGAGCAACAATGTCAGCTGACCATGAACTGAAACTCTGAACCCAAAATAAACTTTTCATCCTTTAAGTTGTTCTTATGAGGTATTTCTGTCACAGCAATGAAAAGCTGACTAATACATAGGTATTTTTACAAAACGGAGGAAAATAAAATTGCCCCTCTTTTGGTTTATGTAGAATAAGCCAGTGGAATTAATAAATCTCCCAGAAGCATGATGAAAGATGGTAAATAGGCAGCAATATGCTCATGGGAAAAGAGAGTTAATGGTAAGAGCAGTATAGAAGTCAATTCAGTGTGACACTATGGGAAATTTACTGTGAAGAGAGACAATACAAAACAACCATTTTCCATAATGTTTTGTTAATATACTATTAAAGTCCTTACCAGAAACTGGGAAACCTAAATTACTAGGCAACCGTTACCACCCTGAAAACTAAAGGCATTTACACTCTGTCCCCTTATGAAACAGGGGTGTTGGTGTAGGTGATTTCTAACGCTCATTCTAGCTCAAAAACACAATTTCTACCTCTCAGCTACTTAATAAGTGTCTTTGTCCATTTGTGCTGCTATAACAAAATGACACCTGAGATACGGTAATTTATTTAAAAAAAAAAAAATTCTTTCTTTCTCACAGATCTGGATGCTGGGGAAACCAAGATCAAGCCACTTGGTATTGTGTGAGGGCTGCGCTCTGCTTCCCCATGACAGTGCTCTCCTGAGGGGAGGAACACTGTGTCTTCACAAAGGACAGGAAGGCATAAAAGGGTACTGGCTAGTTTTCCCCAATCTTCTTTTTATAAGAATACAAATCTATTCACTGGGGCCATCACGACTTAATCTCCTCCCAAGAGGCCCATCTTTTAATACAACCACAATGGGGGTTAAGTTTCAACAAGAATTTTGGAGGGGACACATTCAAATTATTGCACAGGTCAGTTAACTGTGTGAAGCTTAGTGTTCTTTTTTGTAAGACGAGGGTCATAACAATACTTACTCCTCTGCAGAGCTGTTATGAAAATCACATGAGTAACACACCCAAAGCACTCAGCACCATGTTTGCATGCAGTAAATATGACAATGATGTTTATTAGTATTATTTATATTATTTATCATGTCACTCTAATTGTTACTATTTAGCAGCTATGCAAATTAGGGAAAGTCCCTCAAACCAAAGGTAACACCATCAGCCAAATTAAGTTGGCCATAAAAAAAAAAATTCAATAAACCCTCATCCATATATGCAAACATAAATGCTGAAATGAATTTACAAACAGAAACAAAATTGGTGTCTAAATTGCCATAACAAAATACCTCAGACTAGGCAGTTTAAACAATAGAAATTCATTTTCTCATAATTCCAAAGGCTGCAAATCCAAGATTAGGGCGTCGGCATGGTCAGGTTCTGTTGCATCCTCTCTTTCTGGTTCAGATGGCCACTTTCTTACTGTAGGGTGAGAGAAACCTAGTTTTCTGGTGTCTTTTCTTATAAGAGGTCTAATCCCATCATGTGGACCCTGCCCTCGTGATCTCATCCAGCCCTAACTATCTCCAGAAGGCCTCATCTCCAAAGAGCATTGCATTGGGAGTTAGGAGTTCAGTGTGTGAGTTTTGGAAGGACACAGTTACTCACTTCTTACGTTTCAGCTCTGGCCCTTTAGAATTCGTTCTTCTCACATGCAAAATACATTTACTACATGTCAACAGTCCCAAAAGTCTTAACTCATTCCAGCATAGACTCTAAAGTTAAAGGTCTAAAATCACTTAAATAACCTCAAATATCTGAATCAGATACAAGTGAGACTGGAGGTACAATTCACCCTGAGGCAAGAGTCCTCTCCAGCTGCGAACCAGTGAAATCAAGAAAATTATGTGCTTCCAAAAAACAATGGTGAAGAGGCATAGGAGAAACAGTCTCACTCCGAAGGGGAAGAAAGAAAGAGGCAACCGGCCCCAGGTAAGTCCAAAACCTAGCAAGGAAAATTCCATTAGAGCTTAAGCCAGGAGAATGTCCTCTTTGGTTGGATACTCAGTCCTCTCTGGGTGGCAGTGTCACCCCTACAGCCCTGGGGTGACCCACCTCTGAGGCAGTGGGAGGAGTCATCATGGCCTGCTGAAATCCAGAGGCAGTCCCACCCTTTGGAACTGAGAAGCAAACAGACTTGCCCCTGGGGCCTGTGCTAAGCGTCACAGCTCTGATGAATGATCTCTGCGTCACCTCTGGGGTCAGTCTTCTCTTTCCTTGAAGTTTGTAGCTGAATAGCTCTAGGGCCCTCCCATTTCTCCTTTTCAGAATGGGGAAATGTCTATCTCAAGTCTGCCCACCATTTCATTTCTTTAAACCTTTTGCCATTTCTTAAAATTCACAGTTTTGCTTGTGGTTTAGTAATGAAAAGTAAATTATATTTCTTCCTAAGAGAATTTCTAAAATATAAGACCATTCTTCTGTGTAACCCAAACAGTATGTTCACATTTGATAAAATTAATAATTTCTTAATAGCACCCAATACCTAGTCCAAATCCAAAAAGTCCCAAGTCATCAAAAAACAACAAAAAAGACAACATACACAATAAACTATATGGTTGATATCCAAACCAGGACCCAATCCAGGGCAGTACTATTGTCCTATTCCTGTTCTGTTGTGGTTCTCTTTAAATGTTTTTTAATCTAGAAAAACAAATCCCCTTTCTGTTGACTGACTTGTGGAAGAGATGGGGCTAATTGTCCTGTTAAATGTCACACCTCTGGGCTTTGCCTATTTGCTTCTTCTGTTATTTGTTTAGTTTGCTCCTCTGTTCTTTCCCTGGACTGGTAACTGGAATGTATATAGCTGAAGACTTGACTGTATTCACGTTAAAACTTTCTGGAAAATTCTCTGGACAGATGGAACATATCAATATATCATCAGAAGACAATATCTGGTTACCACATCCTTAGTGATACTAAGACTTGATTGACTTCTCTGCCCTCCAATGGAGCCACCAACAATTTACAAAACACTGGGCTACATGATTCATTAAGTATATTTTGATGGGACAACCTGGTGTCCTACAACACTGTTGCAGTGAGAAACCACTTTAGAATCTTCAGGAGCTCATCTAAAGACTAACATTTTGGAATACAGTTGACCCTGGAACAACAGGGTTTGATCCTTCGACTTATATAGAAATGGAACAACAGGGTTTGATCCTTCCATTTATAATATATTTTCTACTCAAAGACAAACTATGCAACCTAGAAATATTAAGAAAAATTAAGAAAAAGTCACATAGATCCTGAATGAGTTGCATTATGAATAAATAAATTCATGTAGATTAAAGTGTATTATATCATTTAGTACCATACAATATATCCAAACTTATTATAAAAAGTTAAAATTTATCAAAACACAAACACAGACCCTTTGCAGATGAGAGATATGCAAACAAATACGAAGATGCAGCATTAAATCACAACTGCATACAATTAACTGTAGCAATTCTGTACTATTTCAAATATTTTTGTGACTACCTCTTGTTGTTGCAGTAAGCTCAAGTGTTGCTAGGATCTACTTAAAATGCAGGTGACATGAAACATCCCCAAGAGCAGTTTCTTTCCCCAGGAAATTTTGTGTAGTATAACAAGTGTTCTCCCATGGGTCTCATGGATCTCTCGCCACTGATAATACACACAACATACAAAATATGTGCTGTTTCTATTATCGGTAAGACTTTTGGTCAAGAGCAGGTATTCATGGCTAGGTTGTGGGGAGTCAGAAGTATACAGAATTGGATGGAAAGACAGCAGAGCACAGACCTCCGAGAGCAGGGAGCGACCCGCTGATGCCTAGTTACCATCACACCTTGGCACCATGGACAGCTGTGGCCCACGTGGTCTCTTCTGGAGGCTTGGCTGTCTGGGACAAGCAGGTCATCGAAAGGAATATTTTGAGAACAGTAAAATGGTTCAATGTAAGAAATGTACATGGTTCAACCGCAGAAGGAATGACATCAAACTGCCATAAACAAAATAACCCCAAGAAGGACCTTCCCCGTAGAAAAGATGGAGAGAAAGTGGAGTTTGATGCCGTTGAAGGAGAAAAGGGATATGGCAGCAACGGATGTTAGAGAACCTGGTGAAGATCCAGTCCAAGGCAGTGAACATGAAGCAGAACGTAACCATTATAAATGCTACCACGCCCTAGTGATCCTCAGCCAATTACCAGCAGAGTGGCCAGAATAGCAAGAGTAGGGAAAGGAGAGATGACCAAGTCCAGCAACTCCAGCCCCACCAGAGACTCAGGTGCCCACCTTACTCCCTGCAGAGTCCCCATGTGCACCCACCATAGTATTAGAACCCTTCTGTGCAGCGACACATGATGGAGAGTGCCGAGAACCAGGATGCAGAACAACGTAGATCCAGGAGATGGAATGTGTTTCAGGGTTATGGGCTGCTATTCCACAGGGGCCATCCTCAATGTCAACAGCCCAGCAAGGACAGCAATGAGGAAAATCAACAAGATAGACCAAACTGAGCAGCCACCTGCTGCAATTTTGATTATGCTACATATGCCACAAATGGGAAAGAGGCAAAAGCAACCAGTTCAGCATCTGCGATCTCATTCACTCCTGAGGATGAGCAGAACAGGGCTGAGTAAACATCAGCTCGCCATCCCCACCATCATCCGGTCCTGCAACAAGAGGAAATGAACAAAAACCCTGCAATGACTTTGGAGCAGACTTTAAAATGCTTTCTTTCTGCCCATTGACCAGATTACTAGAATCCTGTGCAATATCCACGCACCATGGGCTTTTTATTATTTTTACCTAAAGACATTCCTTTTTGGTAATAACAAATATAAGGTTTTTCTTAAGCTTAGTTTTTCTCAGTATGCCTTTAATTTTTTTCAATTGTTTTCTATCCAAGTTGAGGGTTTTTTAAGAACTTCATTTTTAATTTGTAATAAAAGTTTACAACTTGATTTTTTTTCAAAGAAGAGTCAACACACTGTAAGCACCTGCTAATAAAGGTCTCAAATAACTTTCTTAAAAGGTTATACCTGGCTATTCTATTGTGGGTCAGGAAGCAGGGTCAGAGTCCCTAACCCCCAAATTGTTCAACAATTACATGTGTTTTCTCTTAAAAACAAATTGCCCATAGTGAGTTTAATTAAAAATTGACCTTCAACTCACAGGGTTTGTCTTTTCATCTTCGGGGCAGTTGTGTTTGCTGCCAAGAGTCTCAGTCACTTAACTGCCCAGAGAGAAGACTGCAATGGCAGTTTCAGGTCCCATGTCGCTGACGTACATTTCCCCAGCTCTCCACCTTTCCTCTCACAACCAGTTTTCCAGCCTTCCTTTATGTTTGCAGTTCTTCCCTGAATCCTTCCTGTTTTTCCTTCCCCCAGGGAGCTCAGAACTGCACACCAGATTCCCAGCAAATGGTGTGAGACTCAGGACTTTTATTGCATTTCAAGTTGGAGGATATTGGGAGTCAGCAATTATGAAATGGATTTGCAAATCTGAATCAAGTAAGTTAAATTTAGAAGCACATTTGCCCCAAGGAAACGTGAAAAATTGGTTTTTAAGTGCTATCTTGAGTACTTCTTAATCTACAGCAATTATTGTTCATGAAATCAATATGACATGATACTGAGAGAAGTCAAGGTAAATACCATTACAGTAATGCTCTGCTTAATGAGAGGCTTCAGCCAGAAGTCAAGTGGGATCAAGAAAGTTTCCCTGAAACCAGAAAAGCTGCAAATTCCAACCCACCTTCCAGGGGAAAGAAAGAACCTTTAGAAGTCAAGTTGAAAAACAGTCTTTGGAAATACTTAGCATGGAATTTGAAGTAAGCCAGTGTATGAAGTCTTAGCTATGGAAAAGGGGGTTAACTGGAGATGAAGTTAAGTTAGCCAAAACTGGTTTGGGTCCACTGAAGTCATTTTCCCCAAAGTAAAGCAAAAAAGATGCGATGCATTTCCAACAGCTAAGGGATATCCATGCTGTTCTCATCTGGAGTAAACCAACCCTAGTCTCTCAAATAGGCAGGCCAGTGCTGGTCAATCACATAAACACATTTATTTCTATTTAAAGATTTTTCTTGGAAGAGGCAGTAAACTCATTTTATGAACTTAGAAGACAGATTAACAGGTAAGAAGGAGGCAGAGTTCATCCTGATGTTAGGAAGAATTTTTTTTACTATGGCAGTACATGCCTAATATAACTTTTATCATTTGAGCCATTTTTAAGAGGACAGTTTCTGGGTGTGAAGTATAGTCATCCACATTGTTGTGCAGCCCTCACCACCATCCCCTTCCAGAATTTTTTCATGATCCCAAACTAAAACACATTAAGCACTAAGTCCCCATTCTCCAAGCCCCTGGTAATCACCACCTACCTTCTGTCTTTAAGAATTTGACAACCTAGTTCTTTTACATAAGTGCAATCATAGCATTAAATAAAAGTTCCAGAAGGCTATTGTTTTGGATTGAATTCCTGAACAGACCAGGCCAAAACCCAAAATGGAGTCAGTCATGCTAAAATTCCAGGTCACCAAGCCAAAACTTAACTGTTTATCTGACCTTCTGAGAAGTCAAGATTAGAGAGGGAACAGCCACATTTCTAAAATAGACAAATGTCACTGTCACCATAATGAAGTTCCCTCTGCTTTAACACTCTCTCTCTCTCTCTCTCTCTCTCTCTCTCTCTCTCTCTCTCTCTCTCTTACGCACACACACACACACACACACACACACACAAAGACAACCTGAAGTAACCTGATGTAATTAATTATTTTCCCATCATTCTGTCTTCTGTCTTCACCTTATAAGGAAAGTAACTTTGAAATGACCAATTCACTTTTTGTCCTTTTATTTCAGTTTTCTTCAGTCTTTCTCTGCCCACACAACCAAGCTCTTCTGATCAGCCTGTGGGAATACATATTCTATTTTGTGGAATGAAATATTGCCTGATTCTAGAATCAAAAATAAAGCCAATTAAGATCTTTTAACTAAATTGTTGTGTCTTTATCCTTTGACAATATAACATATGTCCTTGTGTCTGGCTCATTTCACTTAGCATAATGTCTTCGAAGTTTATCCATGTTGTTGCATCTATCAGAATGTTATTCTTTTTTAAGGCTGAATAATCTTGCATTGGCTGTGTACGCCACATTTTGTTTATCCATTTATTCATCAATAGACATTTGGGGTGTTTCCAACTTTTGGCTACAGTGAATAATGCCATCACAAATGTGGGTGTACAAATATCTGTTCATATCCCTGCTTTTAATTGTCTTAGTTATATAACCAGAAGTGGAATTGCTAGGTCATATGGTAACTCTATGTTTGATTTTTTGAGAACTGCCCTACTATCTTCCATGGCTGCTGCCCATTCTACATCCCTGCCAGCAATAGATAAGAATTCCAGTTTCTCAGCATCCTCGCTAACACAGGTTATTTTCTGGTTTTGTTTTGTTTAGACAAATAACGTTTCTAGTGGGATCTGCTGTTCAAAGAGGTAAAGGCTGGGGGATATGCTCTAACAAAGACTAGACAGACCAAAAGTTCATTTACACAGGTGTACACTGTCCAGGTCTGTCTGGTCACAGGGCAAGTAGAGGCTGAAATCCAGCATGTGTCACATGCCAAGTTGGGCACTGCCTCTTCTGGGAGAAGGCAGTCACTTTTTCTTCCTGGAAAAGACTGTCAGCTTGCCAAGCTATGTGCCCTTTTTTAATACAAACTAAGGCCCTTACAAAAGTTATCAGTTATTCTGGCTGGTTAACTCACCCTCCCAGAGAAGCTATAGATACACTAGATTAACACACAGGGTAATACCTAATCCAATAGAACCAGATGACTAGATGACCACTTTCAATGGTGGTATTCTGTGGGTCTCTTTGACAGTTTTACAAAATGATCCCTAAATTTTTCGACACTCCTTGAACTAGCAGGCGGGTTCTTTATGATCTCACTTGGAATCTGGGATCAATGACTGCTTGACTAATAAAATTGATCAGAGGTAACATTCTGACAGTTTCTGGGCCCAGCTCTCAAGAAATTGTCAGTTTCCACTTTCTGTCTCTTGGGACACTTATTCTTGGATCCTACCCACCACACTGTGAGAAAGCCCAAAACTACTTTTGTGAAGAGACACAAGGAGAAAAACCAACCCTCAACATCAAGCCAGTAAAGTGCATCCTCCAGTCCTGGTTATATAGAGCAAAACTGAAGTGTCCCAGACGAGCCCCACAGATTACAGACAGATGCGCCAAGTTGTTTTAAGCCGCTATGTTTAAGGGTGACATTCAATGGAAATAATCAGAGCAGTCTGTGATGTGTGTCCAGAATGCCCAACCTCACCATTCCTGGGTATGTGGAAACCAGCAGTCCACCGAGGGACCCCAAGGCAGACTTCCCTGCAGAGCCCCCAATGGCCTTTGCCCCTCATCTTGTCTTCCACCGACTCCCAACCGGAATTTAGGGTACAGGCCCTGCCTGTGATAAAGACACTGAAACCACTCTCTATGGGATCTGCATCCTCATCCTTTGGACTTGTTGAGGAATCCCCGATTGATTTCGCTGAGTCACAGACTCTCCTGGGCTTTCCTTCTTTGCCCGGGGCTAGAGGTATGCAGTCTTGGGGTGTGTGGCTTCAAGGGACAAAATACAGACAATCGCTATTGGATCTAGCAATCTGCCTTCTACTTGAGCTTCTAAACTTCCTCTGAGCTGAAGGAGTTTTGCCAAGCAAAGTTCAGTAGCTCCATCCCAGATCAAAGCGCCTGCACTAACTGACCAAGGGGATGAGTTTGTCGTCGCAAGGCCTTTCATTATTCCCGTCTTGTTTGTTAAACCCAACCCTCGCTCCTCCACCCACCCCCAGCTTCACTTCAGGAAGGAAATAGTTAAAAGACTCCTGCCCTTCGGGGCCTGGAAGGGGGCGGCAGCTTAGTGCTGTTTGGTGCGGGCTGGAAGGTTGGGACGCCCTTGCGGTCCCACAGCGGAGAAGGGCTGGGAGCTTTGGCAGAAGCGGAGGACAGGCTGGAGGCGTGTTCCTTCGGAGTTTTCTTTTTCTTGCGAGTCCTTGCGCGCGCGTACACTCATCCCTCTGGTCTGGCGATCGTGGAGAGGAGTCAGGGAGGCTTCATCCTTCCCACCGGGACATCGCAGGAGGCTGGAGGCTCGGCAAGACCTCCCCAGAAAAGCCGTGCCCCACCAGGGAAGTTTTCCGCAGCCAACACAGCCCTGCAGCTGGGGCCGCCGGCGCGCCGCAGCCCGGGACACCGGCCACCCTCCGCGCCACCCACCCTCGCCGGCTCCGGCTTCCTCTGGCCCAGGCGCTGAGCGAACTTGGCAGCTGCGCCCACCTAGCTCCACGGTCGGTGCAAGACTTTCCTTCTGGGGATCGGAGTTGGGGCGGGGACGTGGAGACGGCTGGGTCGCTCAGTTGGGAGGAGCAGGGAGCACACTGGCCCGGCCACCCGGCTGCTGGGTTGCTCGAGGCTGGCACCCACCTGCCTGAGATGCCTGGTGGGGCCGGCGCCTCCTGGGAGGGGTGTGATGAATGAACGTTTGGAGTTTGGAGAACTGATCTAAAGCGTTCTGCCTCTTCAGAAGGGATTCGAATTTTTGGTAAAGGGAAGCCTAATGGTTCTTCCTGGGTGACCCTTTTTCCGCAGGCATACCAAAACTTTGCACACATGTCCTTGTCGCTTGCTCCAAAGCGTACTTGTTGGCTCTGCAGCCTTCACTTACTTTCTTGTTCTCCCCATACAGCCCGGATATGCCAATAGTAGCCAAGGGCACCCGTGCAAGAAACTGTTGTCTTCTGAGAAAACCCCGAGTGTAGCTAGCTCTGGAAATCTGCCTGCCCAGGTCTGGAAGTTTTTTTCTGTGCTCTCCTTTAAAAGCCACTTGTTGCCTTTCACATGCAGAAAACGAGGACTGGTTTTAGATAACTGGCCTCTGTTTACACCATCCTAATGTCTTACCCCCCCCCCCCCCCATAGAACTGGGGTGGGGGCTTATTAAAGTCAAGCGATGTGGCTAATTTCTTACCCAGAGAGCAAAACCACAGAAAATTTCTAAAACGTTCCCAGTTAATTTTTTCCCTACTTGTGATTGTCTAGATTCCTCACCACCACCCCTTCTGTTTTAAGCAGTCAGCTAATTCAGAAACACCTTGGCAATCATTTCATGTAAATTGCCTGCTCTAAACTTGTGCCATTTTGGTAAGGTTGGAATTTCCAAATTACTAATTACAGGTGAACTTTGATCCTGAGAGTCCAATAGGTTAAATGGCTAGTGCAATCATGAGAATTCAGTCTTCTTCTTTAATATCCTGTGCACTCCAGAAAATTCTTCAACTCCAAGTAGGAAGAATGCTGAATCTATTGACCATGTCCTTTAGGTTTGAAGCTGAGATACTTAATAGAGCTGTGACTGGTTATGGCCCATGAGTCAAAGCCCAGCTTGTCTCAGAGGCATGAAAGTGAGCTACAGACCCATCCTTGGAATAGCATGCATTTGAAAGGGTTCTTTCATTTGGTTTGGCATGTTTCACTCAATGACAATATGGTATCCACATGCCTTTGACAAACGTTCCTTAACTTTGCAGCTTAATGTGTGTGGAGAGCTGACAGAAATGTCATCAGAAATTATTTCTATGGTAGTGTCATTGTTGGAAGGAAGGAAGATGGTTTTAATGATAGCTGGCTCACCCCATGATAAGAACCCCCAGCCTTGGCCTTGTTAACTCCTGCCATAATCAGCTGACCAATTAAACCGGTGCATTAACTTTCAAAGCACCAGAGGGATCTTTGATGAGTGGCAAGGTGCCCATGATAGCCAGGTCAGTTCCTAGCTGACTCTAATGGGCAAAGAGCCATTCCATTTCTGGAAAAGGCCTTTGTCTCTCATTTCTAAGAAAACTATTACTGAATATTCCATTCCAATTGGGAAACTGGGAGGCTAGTCACTAGGCAGCACAAGATGTTAAAGAATTTCTTTCCACTACTCTCCCTGATCCAAAGAGGAGGAGGGCTATGAGTTTTGTTCTTGATCCTGCTTTCCATTTTGGGATGGAAGAAGTGGCATTTTGTAGATTACTGATATTTGGTCAGGTACTCCAGACTATAAGAGGCAGGAAAAAACTGAAAACTAATTAAACAAACTAAGCCCTGGTAAAAACTGACAGTTACACAGCAAATCCCTAGGTTTGAAAAAAAAAAAATGATATTCTTATCATCTACTCAAAGCAAGTTAAGTCTATAAACAAATTAGGAGCTATTATAGCCATTTGCCACTTCTTGGTTGTGAAACCTTGACATAGTCACTTCACTTCTTCAAGACTCAGTGTCCCTCAAGTAAAATGAGACATTGCTTCTGCCTGTCTACAGTTGTAAAGCTCAAGTCAGATAATAGGTACACATAGTTAGTATCCGTATTATCTCAGGTTCCTGGAGAAAAGCAAAGTATGCAGTGCTTGTAATTTGGTGTTACCTTGCACCTTCTGTACAACTTGACTCTATCTTGTTTTATACCTACATTGACTAAACATAAACTTTGTAATTTCCTGTGATAACTGTCAAAATTCCCAAAAGTGGCCACTAGCAACCTTTAACAAACTCTCAAAAAGAACACAATTTTTAAAACTTAGATTAGGACCTGAGTATGTCATAGATGTATACACACGCCATGATATAAATGAGGTATGGCCTTCACTTAAATATTAATAAAAGCCCACAGGACAGGAAATGTACAAAATATTGAAAAGGGAGGGGACATTTTTATTACTTTTGATTGATTATTCTGACACCACCAGCTTCCCTCATTTTCCCAAGGAAGAAGAGCAAAAGTTCAACTAGTTGGGTGAAGAGGGATCACTTACTTGCTCTTTGCAAGTAACAATAAAAAAAAAAAAGATGTACAGGGTTGGAGGGGAGGCAAATGGTCTGTTGAAAATACCTAAGTACCCTTCCAGTCTGTTGCTCCATCTAAACTCTGGAGATTTCCTTAAAACACTATAGGTACAAATAAAGCATGGGAATGAGAGACAGCATGGTCTAGTGGTTAAGAAACCAAACTTGGAGTTAGACTGACCTACCTTAGGATCACAGCGTTGGCACCACCTGCTGTGACCAGAGGCTTGTCTTCCTAATGGAACTGTACATCTGCTTCACAGGACCACAATATGGGTTCAGTGGCGTTGCACATAGAATATATTCGGCACAGTGACTGACACATAATACATGTAACTATAGAAAATGTCTTAAAGAGCATTGGGGACAGATATCCCTTAAAGAGAAATGAAATTCTGACATTTGCTGGTAAATGGTTGGAGTTAGAGAATATAATGCTAAGTGAAATAAACCAAACCCAAAACACCAGAGGCCTAATGTTTTCTCTGATATGCGAATGCTAATTCACAATAAAGGGGGGCATGATGGGGAAGAATAGAGTTACTTTATATTAGGTAGACGGGAGTGAAGGGAGGGGAAGGAGTATGGAGTATGGAGTAGAAAGGATAGTAGAGTGAAACAGACATTATTACCTCATGTACATACATGACTGCATGAGCAGTGTGATCCTACAGTATGCATCACCAGAAAAATGAGAAATCACATTCCATTTGTGTATGATCTATCAAAATGCATAAATGCATTCTACTGTCACGTACGACTAATTAGAACAAATTTTTAAAAAATTAAAAAAAAGAAAATCCAACAGCCTGACCAGCCTGCAAAAGTCCATTACCCCTATTGCACTCACTGACAAACATTGCGATGATAATTTCTAAAGCATGAAACCACAAGAAATCTCCAGTTAGGAGATGTAGATTTTACACCTTAATCAAGGTTTTCAAAATGAATATTTTGTCATTCTCAATTACATCATGTTTTATTGAAACTAGGATTGTTAAATGTATTGATGGCATTAACTAGAGTTCTGGGTTTAAATTCAACCTTTTTTAACATTTTAGATGGCTATCTGAACCCCATTCTATTCCTGTGATCATTATTTACCATGTGTAACACATGACACATTTGGGAATACTGGATTTTTAATTACAGAATTTGATAATTTTATTTTATGCTATATCTCTAATAATATATACATAAGATGTTTTCTCTTTCAATTTTACACAAAATTGTGTATCTCAATTCTGGAAGGTTTTGTAATTCAAATTCTCATCAACCTGGGTGAGGAGAAAAAAAGTAACTATCACTTGAAGGGAAGCAGTCATACCTCACCCATATTATGAGTTTGATATAAGTATAGCTTGGCTATATCCAGAGATGAAATACAGTTGGGGCTGGGGAGAGGGCAGAATCTTACCCTCGGGTCTTTGGTCTTTTCTAGTTTTGTTCTGCTATGGAGTAACCTGACATAGATTTATCTAATTACCAAACATTCTGCATTTTAATTAAAGCAGTAAATAATCATTGACTATCATCACTGGATTTTGTCATGAAAATAATTTTTCTCCTTCCTTTTTCCAGGTGAAAAAAAAATAGAGACTTGTAAAAGCCACAATAAGACTTTTCTTCAAATTTGCATCAAGATGGAAATGTTGTGCCTCAGGGCATCCTTTTGGCTGGCACTGATTGGATGTGTAATCAGTGATAATCCTGAGAGATACAGCACAAATCTAAGCAATCTCGTGGACGACTTTACCACTTTTCGGGGGACAGAGCTCAACTTCCTAGTGACCACCCATCGACCCACGAATTTGGCCCTGCCCAGCAATGGTTCAATGCACAACTATTGCCCACAGCAGACTAAAATTACTTCAGCTTTCAAATACATTAACACTGTGATATCTTGTACTATTTTCATCGTGGGAATGGTGGGGAATGCAACCCTGCTCAGGATCATTTACCAGAACAAGTGTATGAGGAATGGCCCCAACGCACTGATAGCCAGCCTTGCCCTTGGAGACCTTATCTATGTGGTCATTGATCTCCCTATCAATGTGTTTAAGGTAGGAAGTAACGACAAACGTATTTGCAGGTTTGAACACATGCTCTGATTCCACAGTAAGAGTCTCTGACCTTTGAAATTTTTTGCTCTGTGATTTTATTGAAAAGTTATTTCTGCTATCTTAAAACTCCGTGACATTTTATGATTTTATTATTTGTTATGTATTATACTTATTTTCTAATTTAAGTGTTAACATAAAACAGTATCTCAGGGATGACTTCAAAATTATGGTGTTTCATGAACTGGATTCTCATGCCAGTACTGGACTTGATGATTAGTTGGACCATTTTGGGAAGATGACTGGATTTTTCTGAGATCCAATTTCCAGGGTGATACCTACTGTGCCCCTAAAGTACTTAAAATAAATATATTTTTAGTTTTGATCACCTTTTTTAATGTGATACTGTTCAAAATCCAGATATCCATAGTACAGCTTGAAATGAAAAGCACCTAGTTTATTTCTGATTATCTGGATTGATGATTGAAGCCAAAGGGTATGCTGGCTTTTCTCAGTTATCTGGGTGAACTGGTGATAATGGGGTCCCTGTGATAGCAGGCCAGGATTGACCTTGCTGAGCAGTTTTACTAACTAAAACCATTCAAAATAGGCCTTATTTTTTTCAGTTTGCATTTATTGAGTGCGTACTGTGTGCCCACCTCTGAGCTAGGCAATAGGAATTTAAAGATAAATAAGAAAAGTTAGTGCTTTGGTGGTAGAAGAAGATAACTATCTACCCATGGCCAGATCATTTTGCTTTAGAGACCATTTAGCACCAAAGCAAACTAATACCAAAAGGATTTTCCATATTTGGTATAGCTGTTGTGAGGCAAAATTGCTACAAGAATTCAAATATACCAAAATTCAAATGGAACTGCATGATGTGTGCCACCTTTGGTGAAATATCTTTGTTCTAGACACAGGGAAATCATTTTCCTCAGGCTTTTTTTTTCCTCCCTCATCTTTTCTTTCTCCTTTTCCTCTTTCTCCTTTGGGTTATCCATAGAAATGAATTACTCTAGGTCATAATATTCTGAAATATTACTTTAAACAACAAGAAGTTTTGTCAACTAAATTCCATGTAGAAAAGTAGTCTGCTGACTTCCAATAGATACGCTTAAATCCTTTTGAAATTATTATAGTTAATGAGAAAAAATCAATAAAAGTGAAAATGACTAAAATTTTGAGCATTATGAATAAACACCTTTCAAATATATACCATACACTTGCTTGCAAAATTGAAGAATTTAGACAATAGTGGAAAAAAAATCACATACCATCTTTTTCCACAGAATAGCATGAATACATGTGCTTTCCATTTGAACTTAAAACAGGATTTTGGAACTAAACTATGATGCAAACTTGAAAATGCATAATTAATTTAAAATGTTCAGCATATGCTACAGAAATTATTTTTTCTTTCTGAAAGTTTTTAATTTTTCATTTATGAGACACGATGGGTACTCAACCCTTGACTTTCTCATGACATCTCTCTTTAATGATAGATTTGAAAATGTTGATGAGATTATTAGTTGAAAATGAACACTTTAGCCACAGGATGGAATTTAAACATTGATGGTTGCTACGTATGCACTAATCAACTAATCTAACTTTTTTCAAAACAATAATTAACCATCTCTGAATTAATATGCTATTCTTGACTCTGAAATACACTGCATAGATGTGACCATATGCACAGCAGTTTCTTGGCAAATCAATATCTGCAAATGCGGGGAAAGAAACCTGCTTATCTTTGATGGGGCTATTGCCAATTACCAGGCTAAACTTCATTTCTATTCCCTGGCAACATTTGAAGCCAGATTTTCTGGAATATCTCAAATTTGGCAAAAAATCCAAATAAAGCTTTAATGTTCATATAGCAATGGGTAAAAATTCACACATCTTTATTTGAACATATGGTTCTTGGGAATTCAATACATAATGTGCCTTTAGACTAGTTCTAAATAATGTGAACAGTTTGACTACGGTATTTTTACATCACAGGAGTACACTTTTGTAATACCTGTTTTTCTAAAACTCATGGAATGTGAATCATTTAAACAACATTGATTTTAGAAAGTAAACCTTGTGGATTAAAAAAAATACTCTTCAGTCATCTTGGTCTTCTTCCAGAGGAAGAGAAAAGTATTATAATGCGCTAAAAGAGCACCAGTATTTAGAGAATATCTCTACCTCTTTCTATTGTCCTCTTCCCTTAGTTATGAGACCATAACATGTGGCTATTGCCCTGACTTCTGCCCAAGGGATTAAGAGATATCTTTCCAGGAAATGTGAGGTCAAGCCTCCATTTCTTTTCTCCACAGCTGCCCCCTGTCATTAAGATTCTGATGCTTTGGGGTCTGCCCGTATCTGGCCTTTGAATTCCTCCAACCATGTCAAGTTCACTACCTGTGTTGCAGGGAAAGTAGCAGCTCTCCATCCTGCTTTACCGCTGTATTTAGGTACCTATGAAAATAATGCACATACTTGGAGAAGATTCTTCTAAAAGAATAGATGCATGAGCCTTCTTTATCTTCCCCACTATTAAAAGAATTAAGTTAAAAGAGGAATAAGAAAGATGAGTTTTCAAATCACACATATTGTTGTGTTTAACATCATATCAGTTCTGTGCTCAGTCCTAAAGTGTCTCCAGGCAGAGAACGTTGCGTTGAGTCATATCAGAGTCAGCGAACGTGGAAGTAGACAACGTGAAGATTGTGTCTCAGGGCAAGCTAGAATAGCCAAGTCAGCTTTAGTCATGTTACAACACAAAGGACGTTGGGTGATAAACTTTTTTTTTTTTTTTTTTTTTACTATATAAAAAAAAGAGATTTATTTAGCTCAGAGTTTTGGAGGTTGGAAGTCCAAGATTGGGCGTCCCATATTTTCTGCCTCGGAGGAGCCCCCCAACCCGCTCTGTGTACCAACATGTGGGGAAATGTAAAGGGGACTGCACACATGCAGAAGGGGCCTAGCAAGTGGGGTAGCCCAGCTTTATGGACAATCCACTCTCTCAGGACTTCCCAAGAGCAAAAATGTTTCCCACAAGAAAAGCATTGATTCCTCATGAAAGCGTAAACTCTTCCACTAGACCCTTCCTCTTTTTTTTTTTAATTTGTTCTTTTTAGAATTACATGACAGTAGAGTATATTCTGACATATTATGCATACATGGAGAATAACTTATTCTAATTAGATCCCCTTCTTGTGGTTGAACGATATGGAGTTTCGCTGCTCGTGTATTCACACACGGACATAGGACAGTGATGTCCCATTCATTCCACTGTCTTTCCAGTTCCCATCCCCCTCCCTTCCCTTCATTCCCCTTTGACTAATCCAATGAACTTCTTCTTCCCTCTTCTCTCCTCTTTGTGTGTTAGCACCCACATAACAGAGAACATTTGGCCTTTGGGATAAACTGTTCTTTATATTAACATTGTATTCCCTTTCTCTCACTCAGAAAGAGATCGTACTGAAACCGCTTCATAGATCAGTGAGTGTGATGGAATACACAACTGAGAAGCAGTACAGCAAGTACCAGACAGCCGGGCTGTTTCTGATTTGTGATTAGCCCCTGCAGCTGGGCTAGGTTGCTCTGAATGGTCTGTAGGTCAGAAGGGGGCAGGCGGGATCACTCCACACCTGACTTTCCAGAAGTTTCTTCATTGGTTTCCTTATCTTCAGAGTTACCTCCCCTAACCTCTCCTGAGCTCTGCTCTACTTAGTCAGTTGACACTGCTTCCTAAAAAAGGCCCAGGAGCTCCTGGGCCCCACTGCCTCCCATGCTGAACAGTCAAGGCCTTCCACACGCCTGCCAGGCTCTCCCCACTTGGTGTCAATTCCCGACATGCATGCTGGGCTCTTGTTGGGACACCATCACTACCCCTTCAGAACATTCCTTCCTAGATAACTTTCTGAGAGGCTACATGTACTCACAGATTGCTGCTGCCAGGCATTTCAGACCTTCCACTGAAAAAGGAGTTAGGTCTGCAGCTGTATATGTGGCATCCAGAAGAAATAAAGAGAAACAAAGAGAATCCCTCTGGCCCCTGCTTACACACACCCACACACCCACTCACACACACAACCTGGTTACAAAAGAAAATCCAACATTCGAGAAAGAAAATTGTAAAGCAGAGGAACCAGAGAAAGCAAATGAATGCCAGTTATCTTCTTCATTTCCAAACAAAGGCCTTGCAAGTGGTAATGCTGATGGTCAGTTATTCAAAAGAACAGATAATCGCCCTAATTGCAAAAGAAAACTGATAGAAATGGGAGGGAGGGAGGAAAAGAGCTAGCAGACTTTCATATACTCACACTTACAGTCTGAACCGGAGATGGATTTGATTTGTCAGGAAATTGTCTTGTCTAATGTCCTAAAATCTCAAGAAATGCAAAACCTTGGCCAAGTGAATTCATCTATACAAGAAATATTTACATTTGTTAGAATGGCAAGATAAATTAAAACATTGTCTCTGTATTTGGAGATCCAAAGTAATACCCAATTAGGAAATGGCAGTATTGATTAGAAACACTGAATTTAGGGGCTGAGCTTGTCGCTCAGTGGTGGAGCGCTTGCCTAGCATGTGTGAGGCACTGGGCTCGATTCTCAGCACAGCCTATAAATATATAAAAATAAATATCCATCAACAACTTAAAAAAAAAAAAAAAAAGAACTACAGAATCCTTGTTCATAAGGAGATGAGTCATAATTTGTAAAAGAGGTTTGTGTGTGTCCAAGGCTTGGCCCATGCAGTTTCAGGATAACAGCTCACCTCCATATTCGTACAGAAATTCCCATTAACCACTCTACCTGTCTCTTAAGCAGAAATAAGAATAGGATAAAATATGAGATAAACAGGGTTAAAAGAATGAGCAGGATGGGCCTGGGAAGAAGCATGAGTTGAGACAATGGCTTGCCAGAGGAACTTCCAGAATGCTCTAGAAAATAGTGTAGGTAAGTCATGTCTCCACTTAACCTACTGCAAAGAGCCGTGAGACCCACCAGGGCAGGATCCAGGATCACTGACTGCTGATTACTAATTCTGTCCCACTCCAAGCAGCCACCTCTTCTTGAGGACAACGATAAAAAAACAATTTCAATTTGTGGATGAAGTTATTAGGAATGTTTTGTAATGAAAAGTCGAGACTCCCAATATGTTTCTCTGGCAGAGGATCTGAGCAGTGTGCAAACCAGAGACATTCATGCACAGCCAGTTTTCTCAATAGTGACACAGCCTTTGATATCTTGTGCCACAGGAATCTAACTTTAGGGGCATCCGTACGAAGTTGTTTCTTGACACACGGAACCCCCAAGGCAATTTGTATCTCAGAAATCAATTGCTGTGACGTATTGACTGGATGCCTCAAACACAGATGTTGAAGAATGCTCCTTGTTGTGATTTAATTTGATTAGAACCTTTATTATAAAATTTCTAATCAGCATTCTCTTCAAGTCTCAAATTAGCATGATGATGATGATGATGATGATTGACAGTGATGATGGGTCAAAGGGATTCACTTGCAGACAAGGCAGAAGATGCGCCCTGTGGTCTTCGTGTACTATTTTCCAAGTTAATCAAATTGCCCACTAAATTCCACATGTGATAAGCATATTATTTGCCTTTTACTGAATCATCAAGCAATGAAAAACACATCTTTCTCAGGCACTCCAGTTGTAGGGCTAGGATGATAAAATTAACCATAGAAACAGCATTCCCTGGATTCTAAGAGAGAAAATGTGTCCCTTGATTGAGATCCCTGCCCCTTGTGGGTGCACTGCATTCCTGATAGACGTTTCCCTTCAGGTAATTCTGACTCTGCCTCCCCCCCAGCACCTGTCTTCCCAAGGTGGACACCTCCAGCTAACCTGGCCATCCAAGGATGATACCAAGATGATCCTTCCACCTCAAATCACTTTCCTCTGCTACACACACACGCACACACACACACACACACACACACACACACACAGGCAGCTTATTGCTCTTTATTCTTATGATCTCCGTCACAGCATCTCTTTGCTTTGCCTGGCAAGTATCCACAATCCACCCTGGGTTACTTCCTCCCCGATGCTCCCAGGACGCCTCCCACAACCCTATGAGAGCCAGGAACGCATGCTCTGTTGCTCTTGCCCACTGCTCTGCTTGTCTGCAAGGTTCTTGAGGCAAGCAGCTATCATTCCTGTTTATCGTTGTTTCTCCTGTGCCCAACTTAAAAAATGGTTGATGACAAGGAAGAAAAGAGAAAACACACTGTAGTCGCCGCTACTAAAATGCTTTTCCCCCCATGCAGTTCCAGACCTAAAAGCAGGCTTGCTTATTAAATTTATTGAACTTTTACTTTTTTTTCCCCCTTGTAAATCAGAATGTCTTGGGGTTTATTAATCTGAGAAACTTACAAAAAGCAGAGCAGCACATAGCAGCAAGATGACTTTCCCCCTTCTCCTTGTCCCTGGAGGACAAGAGATCTTTTCCTAAGGTTTGGGCCTTGTGCTTTTAAATGATTTCCTCTCTCCTTGGGGATACATTACCCGTTTAAGAGTCTCTTCCCAAGATTTCTGGGCAATGTTCATTCTTTAAGCATAGTTGTAATTGTGGTTTCAATTGATACAGTAAACCTGCGAGTGATTTGAAATATAAGGAACAGTTGTAACACAAAAGATTTTATTTGCACTTTAGAGAATAGAAAGTAGGTTGATTTTTCTGGCATTGCCAAGACATAGGCCCATTGCAAAATCCATTATGCTAACTAGTTTATTTAAGAATAAATGTTCATATAAAATGACAGAGTGATAAATTTATTAGGCAATTTTCTGTTTGTTATGAGGAAGTTGCTGTCTGGAAAGACTTCAGAACCCTGTCCAGCTGTACCTCCCCTTCTGACTTTTCGTTTCCTGTGTCTGGGAACCTCGGTGCTTTCTCTCATGGTCATGTTAAGTAATTATTCTCATGTGAGGCTACTCTGCTACCCTCAGCATTTGGCTCTCAGCACAGTTATTCTCGTTTCATGTGATGGGGGATGGGAACCCTCCATAACTGCACGATTGTTCCCAGAGCACAGGAGAGAGAGATGGGGCCAGGTCCTGTTTGTATCAGTAAAGCATCCAGATGTGAACAGATTGATAGCCGGTGATTCCTCCATCAAAGAGTTCAACTCGCTGGAAGAGTTCACCATATTCCAAGTTGAACATGGACTAAAGATGCAGAAAAGTTTTGGGTTTGAGAAAAGAATTTTCACATGATCCACATTTTGTGTGTATGTGGTGTGTGTTTGCATGTGTATGTGTGTGTATGTATCTGCATGTGGAAATGTCATGATTCCAACATTCTGATCAATAAAAATAGATGTTCTGGCTATTTTATTCTCAAATATTTCTACAGTGTAATCTTATGAGTTGTTTAATTATTATATAAAGTGTACACGGTTGGAATAGAGTGTGCGAAATAAGACAAATGGAGAAATCAAGTGTAGTGTCTGAAGTTGATGTTAAGACTATAGTGGTTAAATAGGAATGTTCTAAGAAATTCCATCAAAATAAGTCTGATATAGTGCCAAAAATTCTACAACTGCCTTCTGGGGCTGCCACATTCTCTTGGGAATTAGAATTATTACTTTCTTTAGCTTCAATCAATTTTTTTTTAAGCTAGGTCTAGTTGTAAAAACTGCTTTAAGCTAAAAAGTTAATGGTTGAGGTTAAAGTCAATGGCAAAACTGAAAGCGTAATTCAGGGTTCATTTTTGATAGCCCTATGTTTACAGTTGAGCATCAAAAATAATATAAACCCACATGCTCTGAAGTGTTAATTTAAATTTGGAAGACTTGAGACCCCAAATGTTCTTAGACTCATGAACCCAAAATCACATGTGCCCTCAGAAAGCCTTGATATTATTTGCACAAATATTTGTGCAAGTTTAGATGTCATCTTTCAGAATGTAAACACCTTGAAGAGTTTCTTTGACATTCTAACGTTTCAAGCCACTTACTTGGAAACTAATACCAATACTGGAAGCAAGTCAGATCATTCTGCTCATGATACTGGCCCTAAGCCTGGAATTTCTATTATTTTAAATCAAATTTATATGACCAGGCAACAGAGATGGCAAATAATTAGTCATCTGGTTACTCAATTACATTAGGTTTTTCCTTACATTTTCTTCATTTATTCATCCAATAAAGACCTGGGGAAATAGCAGTGAATATAGCAGATAAACACCCTTCCTTCCCCCCACAGAGCTTACATTCGAGTAGAAGAGTAAGACAAAAGGAAGATAAATGAGTAAGCTAATATATAATGTGTGAGATAAGTGCTAAGGAGAAAAGTGGAGAGGGAAGGACAATAGACAGAAGGGAGATATTAATTTCCCTCTCACCTATCTAAGGTGAGAGCATTCCAGTTAAAGAAAACAGCAAGCGCAAAGGCCCTGAGGCAGGAGTGTGCCTAGAGTGTTGAAGGAACAGCAAGGACAAGGCCACAGGATGTGAGGGTTGGGCAAGAGTGGGTGTGAGGCACATCACATGGAGCCTCCTATCAGGGTTACTATTTATTATCCAAAACAGAACTCTTTTGAAATATAAAGAGATACTATAAATAATCACATCTTTGCAACAGGCATAAACTGAGACTATCCTGAATAAAGTAGGAAAAATGAACACCCTACCTATAAACCTATATATCTTTAAAACCTTGATTTTTTTTCTCTGAATGAGATAGAAATTTGGCTTGGGAAGGTTTTTTAAAAATGGGTGACATGATCTAATTTATTTTTTTAAAATCATTTCTTTTTTTAACCTTTATTTTATTTATTTATTTATTTATATGTGGTGCTGAGGATCGAACCCAGGGCCTCACCCATGCCAGGCAAGTGCTCTGCCACTGAGCCACAACCCCAGGCCCTAATTTACTTTTTAATAAGAACATTCTAGCTCTTATGTCAAGAAACATTTCCTAAATTAATGAAGGAAAAATATGCCACCTTAGAAGATGTTTTGTCTAGCAATATTTAGCATGAGAATAATATTACCTAAAACTTAGTGTTTGCTCTATCTCATGTGATCCTGTTGCATGCATTTTAAAATGAAGAAATGGAAACACAGAATTCTTTTTTTTTTTTTTTATTGTAAACAAATGGGATACATGTTGTTTCTCTGTTTGTACATGGCATAAAGGCATACCATTTGTGTAATCATAAATTTACATACAGTAATGTTGTTTGATTCATTCTGTTATTTTTTCCCTTCCCCCCACCCCTCCCTCCCACCCCTCTTTACCCTCTATACAGTACTTTCTTCCTCCATACTTGCCCCCCTCCCTAACCCTAACTCTAACCCTAACATTAACCCTTCCCTCCCCCCCTTTATGTGTCATCCTCCACTTATTAGCGATATCATTCGTCCTTTGGCTTTTTGAGATTGGCTTATCTCACTTAGCATGATATTCTCCAATTTCATCCATTTGCCTGCAAATGCCATAATTTGGTCATTCTTTATGGCTGAGTAATATTCCGTTGTGTATATATACCACAGTTTCTTTATCCACTCATCAATTGAAGGGCATCTAGGTTGGTTCCATAGTCTGGCTATTGTGAATTGAGCAGCTATGAACATTGATGTGGCTGTATCTCTGTAGTATGCTGATTTTAAGTCCTTTGGGTATAGGCCAAGGAGTGGGATAGCTGGGTCAAATGGAGGGTCCATTCCAAGTTTTCTAAGGAATCTCCACACTGCTTTCCAGAGTGGCTGCACTAATTTGCAGCCCCACCAGCAATGTATGAGTGTACCTTTCTCCCCACATCCTCGCCAACACCTGTTGGGAAGCACAGAATTCTTAAGTCACTTTCTCAAAATCACACAGTGCACAGAAACAGTATGTGGATTCAGTCTGATGGCAGAGGCTATGCTATTAACTCAGCTGCCACACCGCTTCTCTGCCATATACCTCAAAAGACAAAGTTTACCAAATGTCTCCTAGCACAGAAAGGTATTTTGAAGACTGTTCAAAGATGAAAAGCATTCCCCTTTCCCTTCTCCACTAAATCTAACAACTTCTTCCTTTTTTTCCTGCAGGGTTGGGGATCAAACCTGGGTCTTCACACATGCTAGGGAAGTGCCCACCAGGAATCTACACCCCAGCCACCCCCCCACCCCCAAATGCTTTTTTATAGATCCTTGTGTAGAAAAGAAGTAACATTCTAATGGATAAGGTGTATAATGCAGATATTTCACTCCAAAATAGCATCTATATTGTACATCTGCATTGTGCCTCAGAACATCTGGCAAACAGGATTTTTTTTTTACCCTATACTTGTCATTGTGACATTGAATGACAGAAGAACCCAAAATAAAATGCATATAAATAAACTGAGAAGAAAGATTGGGTTCTTGATGAACTGGTTGCCTAGACACGTGACCTTAGAGCAATACCTTTTGCCAAACTGATGTCTCATTCATTTATCACCTCAGGCTGGGCAGTGTGTCTTTGGGCATAATACAGAAAAACGAATGTCTGTGGCCAGATGAGCGAAGGAGAGAGTCAGGGATAAAATATATACTCCCCAAAGCACGCCCCCAGTGAGCCTCTTCCTCCAGCCGTGCCACACCTTGCCTGCATTTACCACCCAGTAACGCCCTTCAGTTATTAATCCATCAAATGGATCAGTCTATTGATTAGGCTGCAGCTGTCATAATCTAATCATTTCACCTCCTGCATTAACACAGGAGCTCTCTGGGTACATCCATGTTGTCCAGGCCATAATGCTATCCTAACTCCCAAGGCACCCACTTTCCTGACTTCCAACAGCATGAATTGGTTTGTCTACTTTGGCATTTCATGTTTGTGAAATCATACAATTCATATTATTTTTGTCTGGCTTCTTATGTTTGTGAGAGTGTTAAGTCAGCTTTCTTGCAGCTGTGACTAAATGATCTGACCAGAACAATTATAGAGGAGGAAAGGTTTAATTGAGGGCTCACGGTTTCAGAGGTCTTAGTCCATAGAAGGCTGGCCCCATTCCTCAGAGCTTGAAGTGAGGCAGAACATCATGGCAAGAGAGTGTGGCAGAGGAAAGCAGCTTGCATCACCAGGAAGCAGAGAGAGACTCCACTCTCCAGATACAAAATATATACCCCATGGTCACACCCCAATTCCCACCTTCTCCAGCCACACCACCACTTCAGTTCATCCTATCAGGGATTAATTCACTGATTGAGTTCAGACTCTTAAAACCCAATCATTTCTCCTCTGAACCTTCCTGCATTGTCTCACATGTGAGCTTTTGAGGGACACCTCCCATCCAAACAATAACAGAGAGTCATCCCTATTGTTGTTCTTGGTTGTAGTTCATCCACTCACATGATTGTGTAGCACATCAGAGTGTGAATCCATTCTTGTAGGTGAGCATTTAAATAGTTTCCAGTTTTGAACTATCTGTGGACCTTCTTGTATGCATTTCTTGTGCACCTATGTATGCATTTGTTTCATATAAAGCTATATTCTAAATATATACTTACCAAAATTACTTATCACAGGCCATTTATAATTTAATTAATAGTTTTAAAGAACTCTACCAGGGCATGGTACAGAATTAGGAACTAGGCAGAGATTCCTAGACAGAATTCTAATTCTAAATATTTAAAGACTTGTGATGTATGAACTTTGTCCATTATAATAATTCTTTTTCTTTCAAGAAAAATACAGTATCTGTCTCCATGTGGATAATTACTAAATCAACTCACATATTGACTAAGCATCTACAGAAAACATAGAGAAATATAGGATAGTCATGACTTCAAGTTACTCCTATTCTTTAAGGATACAAACACATATTCAACAAAGTGGCCTGAATCCAAGAGGCATTTTATACTGTTATTTTGTTGAAATTTTTGAGACTACAGAACACATAAAAATATTATTTTAATGTGAAACACCTATAAACATTTATTTAAAAATAGAAAAACTGTCATCTCTCCTTCTCCCAGAGTAATATACCCAGCTAAAACAAAATCAATCAAATTGATCTTAAGAGATACAGAAATAAAATTAGGTCTCCACATTTTCCATTACTGTTATAATAAATGGTTATTTTAAAACTTTAAGATTCACTATGAAACACAGTTAAGAAGTACCTGATTACAGATAATAAATGTTCTAAGAGTTAAAGATGGATTGATGAGGTTTTTCAAAGAATAATTCTATTATTTTTGTGAAAAGGCACATCCTGGTTTTGCTGGTTGGTGAATAAAACTTCCAGGTTTAGTTGAAATCTGGTTACTACATTATACTAATTCTAGACTGGTAGAGTGAGGAAGGTTGGTGATAGAAAATTACAATCTTGTAAATGTGAAGACAGATCTAAAAGAAATATTCTTCTTAACATCACCAGAAAAAAAAATTGCATTGCAGTATCCCAAAAAAGAAGTTTCATTTATCAAAACCACTGGTCACCTATTAAATGGAATTGTCACTGGCTTTTACAATATTATGAACAAAGTTCAAACTTTGGTGAGCATCAAAACTTTTCCTGCTTTTTATTCTGTGAAAATACATAAGCCACAAGGTAACATAACATTTATGGAGTGACGTCAGAGTTGCTTCCAGCTACCGCATGCGATTAGCAGGAGAAGGAAACCCAGGAGGAACAGCTCTACTCACCAGTGATCTTTCCAGGTCCCAATTTGCAATTGCAGTGGTTACCACTTCTGCTTTCTTGTCTGATTCTCCTACTCAAGGGCTGGCACACTATAGCCAAGGAGTCCATCTGCTCCCTTACCTGTTTTTTAAATAAAGTTTTATTGGAACACAGTCATACCCATGGCTTACATATTTTCTGTGGTGATTTTTGTGAGTAGTTTCAATAGATGCCAGTTAGCTGCAAATACTGTCTGACCATTTACAGAAAAAAATTGTCAACTCCTGTGACATCTCAGCAACCTCCCTGCCCTTGCCTTTCATCCTTGCTTCTCATATACCTCCATTTTGTCCCATAGACAGAGAGACAAAACTCAAGCTCTGAACTTCAAAAATTTGAATAAGGCCTCATAACCTTTGATATTTTTAAGTGGTTCATGCTCCAACCTCAAAACTAATTAGGCATAATTCTAAGACATCAAAATATATTTCCTTTATAAAAAATGGTTTATTGCTAATCTTGAATCAATCACTTGCTCTCTCAATTGTCTTCCTAAGAAAAGATAAATAGGGCCCATCTCATGGAGTTCCACTATGCCTGACACAAGGTAGGCCTATTCCTGAAGTGACGGTTCACATCAATCACAACAAACAAAGTCCGTGGTCTCTTTTTCTTTCCCATTTATTAGTGAACATCAGAACTTTGGTCTCAGTAGAGGGGTAAACAACCAGGTATTCTTGAAGCCCATGGACCATTTCCTGATCCAAAATTGGACAAGTTTTGAATATTTTGTCAGGTGCTGAGAAATGTTCATTACATCAACTTTCAAGTAATTAAGAACAGCATTAAACCAGGTGGCCAGATTTTGGTGTAGACACTCTAGTTTCCATTAAAAAAAAAAAAAAAAAGAAAGAAATAAAAAGGGAGAAGGTGAAGAAAACTTTTTCATTTATTTTAGGGAAATTTTATACCAAAAAATAATGACTCTCTAAAGATCTTGAAGGATTAAAAAAAAAAAAAAAAAAAAAAAAAAAAGAACTTCATACACTTGAAATTTTTCAATCAAAAAATTGCTATGCTTCATAGTTCTTTGCTTGGACCAATTAATTATATGTGACTGTCAGAATAAAAAAACAGCAAATTTTCTTCCCTCTATGCTACAAAGTCCAGGGACTATTTCTTTCAGAAGAGAAGGAAGGCCATGTGACAAAGGGAAAGGTGGAGGGTAATAAATACCCTACGTATTCCTTGTGGGGAGGGAAAAAGGGGGCTACATGGGATGAGGGAAGAAAGCAGAGTTGGGCATGGAGCTCCGCCTGGGGATTCGCTGCGTGACTCAGCCAGCACGCAGAAGACATCTCCCACGGATCTCAATGCTGTGGGGCACAACTTAAGTACAGACCAATCACCACTGAGAAGTCCAAGTTTGAAAATCTTTATCAGTCAGCAGGCTGACTGTCTCACACAGTGCCCCAAAAATGGCTATTGGGAGAACAGCCCTGACCATAGGGTTGCAGGGGGTTTTATACCATTCAGTCAGTACATCAATCATAAGTGACTGTTGCTATGATTCTAAACTACAAATTAACATCATGAGATCTAAAATCATAAGCAGAAGGGGAAGTGGGTCAAAATGACCTTAGTTGGGCACAAGTTAAAGAATGGTTACTAACATCTAGACAATCACTGTTGACATGGTACATTGTTTAGGAAAAATAGGAATAAAAAAGAGAACAATTTTTCATTATATAAGAATTGCCATTTTGTGTTGCCAAACATGTCATGCTAAGTAACTGTTGATGGGTTCAGAGGTGGGGTGTTCCCACGGGAGAAGTATTTCCTACATAACATGGAGTCTCAGGATAAAATGGAGTCTGTTTAGTTATTGCCCACAGAGCCTAGCCTGTAACATTTCCATGGAGTCAAATATGTCCACGTCATATTAAGGAGGGAGCACAGATTCTCAGGCTATAAGAAGTCAACGTCTACAGTTCCAGTCATGTGAGAAGAGACTGAAGAACCAGATCATTGGACTATTTATCATTTTATAATAGCCTTCATTCAAAACCAGCCTTGCAGGCTGGTGTAGCAGAGGCAGCCTCTCGGTTGCTACATCGGAGATCTCTTCTCCTGTGGTTTTGAAATTCTTCACTTGTTTGCAGTAACTCTAATGAATGCTCAGCAAGTGATAAACATTTAGTTTCTTCATGGAAATGGCCCAGAATGGTACCAGAACTAAAGATGTCTTAGAAAGTTATTTCCTAGCCAGAAATTTTGAATTCATGAATGAGTGGAGAAGTGCCTTCAGGCTCGATGCTTGTCATCTGTCACTTTTTAGGTTCTGTGATCCTTGGTACATCCTCACATCCTGTTCAGATTATCTATATGCCACTAAAGGCATTCCTTTGCAGAGACAGCTCCTAAACTAGCAATGGGTACACTCCCACACACTGATGCCTTTGGCATTGGACAAATAAGAAAAATCCTAATTTTTTTCTTTTTTGACTAAAGAATACATTCACATGGGACAACAACAAAAATAAATATAGGAAGAAGAAGGTATGTATTGAGAAGACATCCTCCTATACCAGTCCCTGACCACCCAATTTCTTAACCCCACCCACCACAGGCAATCACTTTTATGAGGTTGTTTTGTATCTTTCCAAAGTTTCTTCATGTTAATATAAGAAAATCCAAATATGTATTATTATTCTGTCTCCTACTTCTTATACAATATTCTGCATCTTGCTTTTTTAATTTGTCATTATGTTCCAGAGATCTTTATCAAAATATAATAATATTTTAGCATCTCAATATGGGAGATGCTATATAATATAATGCTATATAATTATATTATAATATAATTATAATAATATAATGCTATATAATCATTTGTCCCAATTTTATAGGCAAGGATACATTTATAAACATATACATGTCATATTTATATGTATGAATATAGCTATATGAGAAATTTCCACACACAGGATTCCGACATCAAAGGTTAAGTGTACTACTTTGATAAATATTGCCAGATTGCCCCCAAAATAATTGTTTGTATTACCACCAGCACTGTACAAAAATCTCAGTTTCCCCACCATCTAAACATATTTTGAGATTATGTATTTTTCTTTCCTTTGAAATATCTCTAAGTATAAAATATCTAGGAAAAAGTGGTTTTTTTCCCTATACACCAAGATTACTTATAAAAATGGTGGGAAAATGGAAACCAATTTTGGAAAATATATTGGGTCACGGAGTCAAATCCCCAATGATAAATTAATGTGTCATTTACTTTTGCAGAAGTATACATTTTTACTCAAAATGAAGAAAATAATAATTTGAGAAAATATAATAGAAAATTAAATAACGATTTTCTATTCTGAGGCAATTGCTGATATACATTCTAAGTCTGTGAATTCTATACACTCAATTGTTTCAGAATTCATTCACCTGAAAATTGACAAAAACGTGAATCCTAAATATTAGAATATTGATAATAATTAGAAAAATGGTTTCCAATGAATTTATGGAAACTTTTTCCTGTGTATTATATATATCACAAAAATACTCAAAATGGAATGAAATTATTTTCATCTTCAACCTGAAAGGATTTTTTGGTGTTTCAGGTTGAAATGAAGGTGAGCCTGTTCCTCGAAGCTAGAGAATTATGCTTCTTCCCAAAACTAAATTATGTATTGTAGCAGGTGAACTCCCATCCAGTTCATCAAGTTTCCCCCCTCCCATTTTTTTTTTTTTTTTTAATACATGATTTGTAATGAAAAACTCAACAGCTAATGTACAAACTCAGCCAGACCCTTTCCCCCGGTCTGTGGGAAGATGGAAGCCCTGGATGACAACTTGTGTTAACAACAGAGGGTTGATATCACAGAATCTGCCTCCTAACATTGTTAGAAATACCTGCGATGATAGAACAGCAGGTATCCCTGCAAAAACATGCATTTAGTCTCATAGCTGAACACTATATTTTTAAAAAATTGGCATGGTGCAATTTTTCACTTTTTAGTGTATAGTTTTATTTGTGAATATCACTTGAAGTTGACAGAAAAATTAAGTTTTATGGACTCCAGGAAGAGAGTGGGTCCTCTCAGAGAGGAGAGGGACAGCATATCTCTCCTGCACTCAAGTTTTATTGGGAATCCCAGAGAAGTTTCCAGAGAGTCCCACTCAGGTCCACCTCTTATCTTTAGACTGACAGCGGGATGACATCAGATTTTCAAGTCCCTACTGTCATGGTAACTCTAGGTCACTTTGGCCTATTCTGACTGGTCCTAATTGGATTCTTTTGTTTTTGTTGTCGTTGTTGTTCTAATTAGTTAAACATGACAGTAGAATGCATCTAGACACATTGTACACAAATGGAACACAACTTCTTCTTCTTCTTCTGGCTGAACATGGTGCTGAGTCACACTTGTAGTGTAATCATACATGTACATAGGGTAATAATGTCCCTCTCGTTCCTCCGTCTTTCTTATCCCCACACCCCTGCCCCTCACCTCACTCCCCTCTGCACAATCAAAAGTTCCTTCATTCTTCCCCACCCATCCACCCCTCAATATGAATTAGCATCTGCTTATCAGAGAAAAATTAACCCTTTGGTTTTGGGGGGTTGGCTTATTTCACTTAGCATGATATTCTCCAGCTCCTTCCATTTACCTGCAAATGCCATAATTTCATTCTTCTTTAATGCTGAGTAATATTCCATTTGTATATGTACCACATTTTCTTTATCCATTCATCTCTTCAAGGGCACCTAGGTTGGTTCCATAGTTTAGCTATTGTGAATTGAGCTGCTATAAACAGTGACTGCATCACTGTAGTATGCTAATTTTAAGTCCTTCGGGTATAAACCGAGAAGTGGGATAGTTGGGTCAAATGGTGCTTCCATTCCAAGTTTCCTGAGGAATCTCCATACTGCTTTCCAGATTGGTTGCACCAATTTGCAGTCTCACCAGCAATGTATGAATGTACATTTTACCCCACATCCTTGCCAACACCTATTGTTGCTTGTATTCTTGGTAATTACCATTCTGACTAGAGCAAGATGAAATCTTAGTTTTGATTTGCATTTCTCTAATCGCTAGAGATGACGAACATTTTTTCATGTTTGTTTTCATTCACTGTTTTTCATGTTTTTTCATGTGTTTGTTCATGTTTCATACATTTGTATTTCTTCTGTGAAGTGTCTCTTCAGTTCCTTCGCCCATTATTGATTGGGTTATTTGTTTTATTGGTGTTAATTTTTTTGAGTTCTTCATATATCCTAGAGATTGATGCTCTATCTGAGGTGCAGGTGGCAAAGATTTTCTCCAGTCTGTAGGCTCTCTCTTCACATTATCGTTTCCTTTGCTGAGCTTTTTAGTTTGAATCCATCCCATTTATTGATTCTTGATTTCACTTCTTTTACTTTAGGAGTCTTGTTAAGGAAGTCAGGTCCTGAGTTGACATGATGAAGATTTGAGCCTACTTTTTCTTCTATTAGGTACAGGGTCTCAATTCTAGTGCCTAAGTCTTTAATCCACTTTGAGTTGATTTTTGTGCAGAGTGAGAAACAGAAGTTTCATTTCATTTTGCTACATATGGATTTCCAGTTTTTCCAGCACCATTTGTTGAAGAGGCTATCTTTTCTCCAATGTATGTTTTTGGCTCCTTTGTCCAGTATGAGATAACCATATTTATGTGGGTTCGTCTCTGTGTCTTCTATTCTGCACCCTTGGTCTACATCTATAATTTGGTACCAATACCATGCCATTTTTGTTACTATTGCTCTATAGTATATTTTAAGGTCTGATATTGTGATACCTCCTGTTTCACTCTTCTTGCTAAAAGGATTGCTTTAGCTTTTCTGGGTCTCTTATTTTTCCAAATGAATTTCATGGTTGCTTTTTCTATTTGTATGAAGAATGTCATTGGGATTTTAATAGGAATTGCTTTAAATCTGTATAACAGTTTTGGTAGTATGGCCATTTTGACTATTAATTCTGCCTATCCATGAGTATGGGAGATCTTTCCATCTTCTAAGGTTGTCTTCAATTTCTTTTTTAGCATTCTGTAGTTTTCATTGTAGAGGTCTTTCACCTCTTTTGTTAGGTTGATTCCCAAGGGTTTTTGTTGTTGTTGTTGTTTTGGTTTTTTGAGGCTATTGTGAATGGTTTAGTTTTCCTCATTTCTCTTGCAGTGGATTCATGACTGTTGTACAGAAATGCATTTGATTTACCTAGTTCTACAAGACCTTCAAAGAAGAATTAACACCAGTACTCCTCAAATTCTTCCATGAAATAGAAAAGGAGGGAACCCTTCCAAACTCATTCTATGATGCTAGTATCACCCTGATACCAAAACCAGACAAAGACACATCAAGGAAAGAAAACTTAGACCAAAATTCCTGATGAACATAGATGCAAAAAATCTCAATAAAATTCTAGCAAATCACATATGAAACACTAAAAAGATAGTGCACCATGATCAAGTGGGGTTCACCCAGGGATGCAAGATTGGTTCGACATATGAAAATCAATAAACATAATTCATTCCATCAATAGACTTAAAGATAAGACTCATATGATCATCTCGATAGATGCCAAAAAAGCATTTGACAAAATATAGCGCCTCTTCTTGTTCAAAACAAAACTAGGGATAGTAGGAACATACCTCAACATTGTAAAATTTATCTATGCAAAACGCAAGACCAACATAATTCTAAATGGAGAAAAAATGAAAGACATGCCCCCTAAACACTGGAACAAGACAGGGATACCCCTTTTCCCTGCTCTGTTCAAGAGTCCTTGAAACTCTAGCCAGAGCAATCAGACAGATGAAAGAAATTAAAGGGATACAAATAGAAAAAGAAGAACTCAAACTATCACTATTTGCTACACTATGTCTCTATATTTAAAAGATCAAAAAAATTCCACCAGAAAACTTCTAGAATTAATAAATGAGTTCAGCAAAGTAGCAGGATATAAAGTCAATACCCATAAATCAACTGCATTTTTATATATTAGTGATGAATACTAATTGGATTCTTAACCATAAATTCTTACAGATTTTTATGGTTAGGAGGAATTATCCTTATCTCCCTAAGTTTTCGGATCTGGTCTATATGAAAAGGGTCACAAAATCTCCCTCTTCGGCATAACTTGGACTCCTCTTATTGACATTATTTTAGGCCTGCATTTCTCCTGCAGATAAGTGGTAGTTTGCTGAGTAATGTAACATAACCTGTCCATTTAAGCCAGGCAGGGCTGCAGGTAAATTGCTTCTTAGGAAAGAAAGCATATGAATGTCAGCACAATGGGCCCATGTTATACCTTAATATAAATGAGTATTGAACTAGATCAATATTTCTTATCTCAGGACCCCTCCTAACAATTATTAAGGACTCCAAAACTGTTGTTTATGTGTGTTACATCTATTGACATCATATTACAGGTTAAAATGATAATTGTATAGAATATGTATGTATTAATTCACATAGGAAAAGAAACCCATTAAATATCAGCATAAATATCTTAATAAAAACTTGTATTTTCTAAACAAAATTTTAATAAGAATAGCATGCTATCGGTGAAACTGCCTTGATTCATGCTAAGGCACTCTCCATTACTTTTTGTTTTGTTTGCTTTGTTTTGTTTTATGGAGTCAGATCAGAATGATTGACAACATCTTTTTCTGTAACAGATTAACTGAGGTACGATCTATAGACCATAATTATACACACTGTAAATCTGCAACTCAATGATTTATAGTAAATTTATAGTTATACAACCATCACCTGCAATTCAATTTTAGAACACTTTAATTACCTAAAAGAAAGATCCCTCATTCTTGATTACAGTTAATCCCCACTCCTATGTTCAGCCTCCAGCAATAATCTGTTTTTATACATTCAACTTTTCCATACATTTCATGG
This sequence comes from Sciurus vulgaris, assembly GCF_902686455.1. Lineage (NCBI taxonomy): Eukaryota > Metazoa > Chordata > Mammalia > Rodentia > Sciuridae > Sciurus > Sciurus vulgaris. The sequence goes on from NC_136469.1 coordinate 25,663,435, forward strand.
TAATAAAATCATCTTCTGTGTGGTCTTCTGCATCTGATTTTGCTTATCATAATATTCTTAAGGTTCATCCATGTTATAGCATGTATCCATGGCCCATTTTTTATTGCTGTATATTATTCTGTTATGTGAATATACTACATTTTGTTTACCCTTTTACTATTCAATAAATATTTGGGTAATTTCTAGGATTTTTTTTGCTATTATGAATGATGCTGCAATGAGCATTCATGTATGAGTCTTGTGTGGACATATGTTGTTACTTTTTGTTTGTTTGTTTGTTTGTTTGTTTGTTTGTTTTGGGGGGGTGCTGGGGATCAAACCCAGGGTCTTGTGCTTACAAGGCAAGCACTCTACCAACTGAGCTATCTCCCCAGCCCCTGTTGTTACGTTTTGCATGTGAGGTGTCCCCCAAAAGCTCATGTGTGACACAATGCAAGAAGTTTCAGAGGAGAAATGATTGGGTTGTAAAGTGTCTTAACCCAATCAGTGAATTAATTCTCTGATAGGGATTAACTGAGTGGTAACTGAAGTGGCGGGGTGTGGCTGTAGGAGCTGCGAATTGGGGTGTGGCTTTGGGGTATGTATTTGTATCTGGCTGGTGGCTCTCTGTCTGCTTCCTGATCACCATGTGAGCTGCTTCCCTCTGCCTCTCGCTCCCACCATGACATCCAGCCTCACCTCAAACCCCAAGGAATGGAGCTGGCCTTCTATAGACCAAGGCCTCCGAAACCTTGAGCCCTCAAATAAAATTTTTGTCCTCTATAGTTGTTCTGGTAGGATCCTTTAGTGACAGCAGTGGAAAAGTTGACTAGAACATATGTATTAAACATTAAGACTAGAAGTAAAACTAGATTAAAATCTATTACACTTGACTAGTACAACCTAGATTTATCTTATTTCCAAATGATCATAAATAAGACATAAAATAATATTAATTAATTCTCAAAACTTTTTAAAGAAGTTTTCCTGTTACATAACAGACCCTTGATCAGAAACTTAAAGCAGCCAGTTAACTGATATTTTTTCCTGTGTTTCATATAGAGTCCTTACCACATTTACAAGGCAATGCATTTTTTAACTGGGCAAATTTACCATACACTTCAGCTTTTTCTTTGAGAGTATTAAAATACTGGTTGTACATTCAAAGCAAATAGTACTTTGACTTCAATAGGTGAAACGCCACAATTTCTGACATGCATAATTCTTTTGAGATAGGAAAAAAGGCAAAAAAAAAAAGACTAAAGTGCTCATTGATGGAAAGAATAAAAAAGAAACTGAGGACTGGGCATGGAAGCACAGACCTGTAATCCCAGCGGCTCTGGAGGCTGAGGCAATTAGATTGCAAGTCGGAGGCCAGCCTCAGCAATTTAGCAAAGCCCTAAGTAACTTAGCAAGACCCTGTCTCCAAATAAAAAATAAAGGGCAGGGATGTGGCTCAGTGGTAAAAAGCCTTTGGGTTCATGCCCAGCACCAAAAATAAATTTTAAAAATCGAGAAAAGAAAATTAGTCATAAAGAATGGGGGAAAGCCTAGTGGTTAGATTGGGTTAAAGATAGATGGAGTTAATGGTTTCAGAGGAACTGGTTACATACTGGAATTCTGATAAGCAATCATACAGTTTAAGAGTTGTCAGAGTTTAGAGATGATCATGTTCTAGCCCCATCATTGCTCAGCTGACAGAGGAGGGAACCAAGGCTCTAGGATTTTTGACAGGTTAGGACTGGAAGCCAGATTTTCTAACTACCCTTCCAGAATGTTCCATCCTCCCATCTCAATACTAAATGGAACTTTTATTGTTTTAATATTCTCTACACCACATGTAACATTTCTGTAGAAGACAGCCAGGCGTCTAAAACTTTAATGGGGGACTTGTTAAAATGCACGTCATTCTTGCGTGCAATGTCATAACATCACCAGTAACTTAGATTACACATCTTGAGTTTGTCTATTTCAGCTGATGCCTCCTCTGCTGTTACAAATCATGAAATTTTATTCTCTGATTAATTTCTGTCATTGAATATTCAAAATCACCTCCATCTTCTTTATTGTCACATGTCAACTACAGCATCAATTGAATTGTTCCCCCAAAACACACATATGGTATCATTTTCTTCGCGCTGCATACCGTATCTTTAGGGGCTACTCTGTTTCCATTCACACACAGGATAATTGAGACCATATGACACACTTTACAATAAAGAACTAACTCAAATTCTTAAGGATTTATACATTAAATCAATAAATAAGCTGCATATTCTCAAACAAACCATCGTTTTTCCTTTTCCACTTTCATCAGTTATGTTTTGAAGGGTTACTTACTTAAATCTGCATGTGGGGAATCTCTGCTTACTTGTTTTGTTTTATTCTGCTTTCTTTTTTCCTGTTGTTTTTTGGTTTTTGGTTTTTGGTTTTTGGTTTGTTTTTCTTTTTTTTTTTTTTTTTTTTTTTTTTTTTTTTTGGTTTGGTTTCTTTTAAATAAGCCTAAGTAGACTGATGATTAAAATACACTATAACATTTTTCCATTAAGTTTTAGGCTTTATTATATGTCCTAGCAAGAGCACTCATTTTTTATAATTAACTTTGTTGGCTCTTTGTTATTACAAAATGTAAGGCTTATTTCAAGACATATGTATGAAATCTTTACCCCATTCAGGAAAAGCCGGGGTTCCTGTTTCCAACATAACTCTTCTTTCTGTTATGAACTTAACCTTTAAGTATTGACACATGCATTTGGCACTAATGTGTGTGATTTCATTATTAAGGATGTCTAATTTTTTTGCTTTAAAATTTAATTTTCTCCATCCAATGATCCTTTGGTTTTATGCTTGCAAAATATGTAGAAGTCATAAGTCTTTTGTTCCTAGATTTAGATCCTTACAGCGAACAGAGTTATTAAAAAGAGATATTTTGCCTGATTCCCAGTCTTCAGGTTACTGAAACTCCCAGGAAGAAAAGCCCATGTCTTGAGTGAACATTCTCTCCTTTAAGAAAAAAAAGTCATTCTGGAATTCTTGGCATTAAAAAATTTCTCAGGGCTGGGGATATAGCTCAGTTGGTAGAGTGCTTGCCTTGCATGCACAAGGCCCTGGGTTCAATCCCCAACAGCACCCAAAAAAAGAAAAAAAAAAATTCTCTTACCTGCTCGCGCTCTCTCTCTCTCTCTCTCTCTCTCTCTCTCTCTCTCCTCCCCCTCTTTTTCCCACCTATTTGTTATTAGCATCTATGTATTCCACATCTAGAAAGCTAAGACCTCAGCAAAGACTGAAACAACAAATATTCAATAGTGCAAGATGTGTTGCAAGTAATAGCAACAATTCTGTCTTCCAGTGTAACTGCAGAGGAGCAAGAAGCAGATCCTAAGAATGCATCTCTTATAAGAACTAACATTTATGATTCTTCCATGGGCCAGGCCCCATCCTGAGTACTTCGAATGCATTAATTCATTCAATACTCACATCAGCCATATGGCATGGGTACTCTTCTTATCTGCAGTTTTCATTGAGAAATAATTAGCATGTCTGAATGATTTCAGGGACAAACAGCCAAGTTCCTGAGCCTGTTCCTGTCATCATCATCCCACATCGCCTTCTCCTTCTGTTAAACAATCTCAAAATATTGCATAGAGCTTCCTTAGGAGCCTTTATTGCTGTTCTTCTCCTGCGGAGTGAACTCCTTGAGAATGGGGTCTTTTGTACTCGTGAGGCCCACCACTACCCTGCACCTGGTGACCTGGATGACCCTCCTTCATTATTTGCTACAGTTAGGATCTTATGTGTTCCCCAAAGGCCTGTGTGCTAAATAAAGGCTTGGTCCCCAGTCTGGGGCATTATTGGGAGATGGGAAAACATTTAAGAGGAGGGGCCTAGTGGAAGGAACTTAGGTAACTGGGGGCATGTCCATAAAAGGTATTGGTGGTACCTTGGCTCCTCCTCTTCCTTTCCCTCTGCTTCCTGACCACCATGAGGTGTGCAGCGTGCTCTACCACACATGATGTGCTGCTTCTCCACAGCCCCAGAGGCAATGGAGCAAAAAGACAGTGGACTGAAGCCATGAAACAAAATAAACTTCTTCCTCTTTATAGTCTGATTTTTCTCAAGTATTTTGTCACAGTGATGGAAAACTGACAAACACATCATCTCAGAGGAAAATGGAGACCAAAAGCAGAGATAGGCAACCATAGGCCATCAGTGGTTAGGGCTCACATTTCTGGAACCTTTCTGTGCTAAGCCCTTTAGAGAAATTGACTCTTCTGTTGCCCACAGTTATCCTCTGAGGCAACTACCATAACTCATGATTTAATAGAGAACACCAAGAGGCAGAGAAGTAAACCAGCATGCCATGCTCAGATGGCATAGCTCAGATTCAATCCAATCCAAGGAACATAGCTTCAGGCCCATGCTCTTAACTGCTATGCCAAGTCCCTGGTTTTAATTAAAAGGAGGGCTTCTCCATCCCCTAAGTCATGAAGGGCGCCCAGAGCCTGTCAGGAACACTTCTGGGGCTACTGCTGTGATCTGTATTTGTCATACACTCCAAATTCTTGGCCTATTTAGAATCCAAAAGTCTGACCACATAGAAAGCTATGGATAGTGTAGAAGTCACAGTTTTTATTACATTTGTATGAAAGTTTTGCCTCAATCCTGAAGTAATTAAAGCATAATGGAAGAGAAAGAAAACATTCTCAGTCATGCAAAGTGATTCATTTTCTAGTATCTGATTCGAAATTTGCAATAGCCAGAGAGCATGTACTCAGTAAATGCTTGCCCTGGGCATCATAGGAAGATGGTTTTGTTTACTGCTGATTCAATTTCTACATCCCAGCCCCTCTCCCAGAAAGAGAGAAAACACCAGAACCTCACTTCTTGAAGACCCTTACCTGGTCAGTCATGTCCAATTCAAGTTACTCTACAATAGTTCACTTTGGAAGAAAGATAACATTTTATTATTAACTTTGAGGTTTTCTGCTTTTACAGACTGTATTCATAAATCCCTCATGCCTGTCCAGGATGGGAGGGGTGAGATGAAGGGGAAGAGGAGACACCCACAGCCTCGCCAGTGGGCATAGAGGGAAAATCAGCTGGAAGGAAAGTGTGCTACTAGTTTTATTTGTACTATTCCAAGATGCCATGACAATAACAAAAATAATACCCAAGTAATGGGAGTAAGTAGCAGAGGATACTAACATCTGGAGTAGATAAAGAGGGGTAAATTTGTTTCTATTAACCTTTTCTTTCATTAAGTCATACATAAATGGTGTATTTTATGATTACACATTTTAGCAATTCCAAATAACTAACATTGGCGTGATATATGTACTGTTTTCAGAATTTTTTAATTTGCTTGGTCGTGTTTGAGACTGCCAAATGGGCACCATACCATGGTGACAGGTCTGAGAACCAACCCCTCTTAGCTAATACAGAAGCAGAGGCTTACAGTGGGTTAGTGGCTTACCCAAGGTCACAGAGCAACACGTAAACATTGCACCTAGGTCTCTGGAGTTTACAACCTATCCTGGATATGGGGAAAGAACAAGTAGTGTCACGACAGTGAGGCCTGGGACATTAAAGTGCCTGATATCAGACTGTAACTTTATCTACTGATGCCTTTAGAGATTACTGGAGTGTGAGGGAAATGAATGCAAGCTACCTGCCCCCAAACTATTAAAATTATTTCTTTCACCAGGCATGGTGGCACATGCCTGTAATCCTAGCAGCTTGGGAGGCTGAAGCAGGAGAATTGAGAATTCGAAGCCAGCCTTAGCAACTTAGCCAGGCCCTGAGCAACTCAGTGAGACCCTGTCTCTAACAAAAGATAAAAAAGGGCTGGGGATGTGACTCAGTGCTTAAGTGTCCCTGGGTTCAATCCCCAGGACCAAAAAATAAGCAAAATAAATTCTTTCTTTCTTATGACCATATTGTATACTTTTTTCCTATTTGTCCTGTACAATCTGGTTCTCAGCTACCATTTTTGCTGATCACGATGCCTCTGGAGAAGTGATTTCCACTGATGGTTGGTGGACCAAAAGCATCAGCACCACCTGGGAACTTGCTAGAAATGCACATCTGCAGGTCCTACCCCAGACCTACTGAATCAGAAATTCTGGGGATGCAGTTGAGCAATCTGTGCTTCCATGAGCCCTCCAGGTGACTCTGCTATTGCTCAGTCTGGAGGACCTCATTCCTCCAGAGCATGACTGTCGACCTTGGCTGCACATTGTCACCTGGGCAGATTTAGAAATTGCTGATGCTGGTGTCCCAAGTCTTTGGAACACAAATTTAGTTTAATTGATCAAGAATGGGGTTTTCCAAAATCTCAGAACCGATTAACAGTTGGGGTTGAATGGTTATTTGTTGGTACTGCAAGATGTTCAGTGGTACCCCTGGCCTCTGGCCCCCAGATGACATAGTACACTTCCTAATTGTAAGAAACAAAACTATATCAGACACTGTCACGTGTCTCTTGGGGCAAAATTACCCAGGGTTAATAAACACTGGTCTAGGGTCATGGCCCAGACACCATCCTAAGAGCTCCCTAAGTAATTCTTATATATATCCAAGACTGATAACTAGTACTCTGGAGGGTTTCCGCTGGGGAGCAGCCTTGAATGTGCAGTAGACTAAAGAACAATGGTAAGCTTTAATGCCTGGGGTAAAGTTAAAATAAATCAACCCGTGGCGAGGATTCAGGCAGTTTGCCTGTGTGAGGACGTGATCTTTAGGGCATGAATTTCATATCGACTCCTCAACTCCACGATTTTGGCTTCGTCTCTTGTTGTCAAGTATGTCCCAGAAAACTGGCACCATCAGGTGTGCCACACATTTCTGAAAGGCCCCAATCAAGTGAGCTAGTACTCAATATGGGGGTGGATGTAAATGCTGCCTCTGGACTAGCCAATTCTAAACACAGGGTGCTCCTCGGTGAGTCATGTATTATAAGTCCTGAAGTAAATCTGTTTCTCTGACAGGTTAAAAAAAGCAGCCTGTCAATTTTCTGATGTTGATTTTGACACAATCCAAATCAGCCATGTGAATATAGAATTTCTACCTTCATTTGTGCCATCTTAGGAGTGTTTTAGTCTTTACGTGGTGATCAGAGACTCCAAGTATATTTCAACTGCAGAGAAATCCCCGTGGCTGGAGCAGAGCCAAGTGTCCTCAGTATGCTCAGCAGGTTGCCGCCATTATCTCTGATGCCTTCTGGGATGCTTCCCCGTGATGCACCTAAGAAGGCGAGAGCATGGTGCTCAGTTAGACCACAGTATGTGTATCACCTCAATTTGTGAGTCAGAATCATCCATTTATTTAACACCTACTGTGTACAAAATATTACATGATGTTCTTGGAAAGATATGAGAGTTACAAAGCAAAGACCCTTTCATGGCAAAAATAAGCCATGACTACTCCAGAATAACCAGAATAACGGATTTGACTTCACAGTCAAGGTTTTTCTTTCATTAAATTGATAATAATGAAATTAACTAGTTGTTTTGCCATGGTCTAGACATTATCCCAAATAGTAGCTTATGAATTCATATCCTAATTGTTTCATCGATGCACTTTTAAAAATTGAAACTTTTTAATTTGGCAGTGCTGCTTCCCATAAAATTACTCTAAGAAAAAAAATCATGACTGTTAAAAAGTATTATTTCCATAAGTTCCCACTTGTTTTAAAAAATGCATATGCTTTTGTATACATAGGAAGTTTTCTGAAAGAAAACAATTGGCAATTAATACTGGTTACCATGGGGCAGTAAGTTAGAGGCCTTAATAGGGAGATATACTTTTCACTATATAAATTTTTATACAGCTTAATTTTTACCATTTTAAATATTTTCATTCTTAAGTGCTGGTAATAACAAAGTATGCATTCCAGTAATCTTCAGAAGCTCCAAATGCCTTTTCTAATCAAGAGAAAAACAGGTGAGCTACACCATTTGCCTCCATGATGCCCACCCTTCTTTGATATTTGTGTTATTACTGAAAGAGAGTGGGATGAAAAGAGACTTCAAATGTAAGATTGCTCCAACACTGGTTCCATGAAAGAGATTAACAAGCACATCTTACTTGAGATTGGTCTAGTTAAACAGGGTGTGTTAGCTCTCCATTACTGTAACAAAATGCCTGAGACAATCAACGTAACAAAAGGAGAAGTTGCCAGGTGTGATGGCACACACCTGGAAGTAGGATCCCAAAGGCAAAGTAAGCCTGGGCTGTCTCAAAATTTAAAGAAAGATCCTGTCTCAAAATTTAAAAGGGTTAATGCTCAGTGGTAGAGCATTCCTGGGTTTAATCCTCAGTACCCCACTCCCCCGCCCCCTACATACACACACAAAAGGAAAAGTTTATTTTGACTTACAGTTCTAGAGGTTGTCCACGGTCAGCTGGCCCTGTTGCTTTTGAGCCTGTGGCAAGGCAGCACATTGTGGTGGGAATACATGGCAGAAGAAACTTGCTGACAGTGGACGAGCAAATAGAAAGGAGAAGAGGAAGGCCCAGGGTCCTGTTACCCCCTCCAAGGGTACATCCCCAGTGATCTGACTTCTTCCACTAGGTCCTGCCTCCTAAAGTTTCTGCCACCTTCCACAATGCCATGGTCTGAGGACCAAGCTTCAGCACATGGGCTGTTAGAGGAACACTAACAATCCAAACTATGGCAGGGGGTCGTGTTCGGGAAACTGCATTTAACCAGAGAGGAGCTCCCTACGTAAGCAGGCAGAGAGAGGAAAAGTGTCGCCTAGAGGCCCGGGCCATCTTCTCCTGGCGAACTGTTATCCATTTAGAGTGGTATGGATTTAAGGTAGGGAAGTACAGTACGACTTCACCTAAAAAGTCCCTCCAGTGATTTATTTCATATGCTGTTTAATTCCCAAGGAGAGTCAATGCTCACTCCTAGATAAATAGAGATAACACTCCCCCCACGACCACACCCATTTCATCAAAGAAAGACAGTTCCTCCAGCTTTTTGCAGTCACCAGTTCCCTGATGTGCTTTTCTTAGTTCCATTTACACCAAACCCCAATCTAAATATAGTTAAAAGTTAAAAGAAACATGAAAAAGAACTTTAATTGAGGTTGGAAGAATCTGAAACAATCCATGTGCAGGTTTGGGTTTGTGGGATCATTTTCCTACCACCTGTCACTTAGACCTTCACAGGTTTCAGGGTCTCCCTATAAAGAAAGGCATGCAAATCAAAACTACCCTAAGATTCCATCTCACCCCAATTACAATGGCAATTATCAAGAATACTAGCAACAATAGGTGTTGGCGAGGATGTGGAGAAAAAGGTACACTCATACATTGCTGGTGGGGAATGCAAATTAGTGCAGCCACTCTGGAAAGCAGTGTGGAGATTCCTTAGAAAACTTGGAATGGAACCACCATATGACCCAGCTATCCCACTCCTTGGCCTATACCCAAAGGACTTACAATCAGCATACTATAGAGATACAGCCACATCAATGTTCATAGCTGCTCAATTCACAATAGCCTGATTGTGGAACCAATCTAGATGCCCTTCAATTGATGAATGGATAAAGAAACTGTGATATATATATACAATGGAATATTACTCAGCCATAAAAAAATAATAAAATTATGGCATTTGCAGGCAAATGGATGAAACTGGAGAATATCATGCTAAGTGAGATAAGCCAATCTCAAAAAACCAAAGGACGAATGATCTCGCTGATAAGCGGATGATGACACATAATGGGGGGTGGGAGCGGGGCAAGAATGGAGGAAGGAGGGACTATATAGAAGGATAGGAGGGGTAGGAGGGGTAGGGGGGAAGAAAAAAAATAACAGAATGAATCAAAAACTATTATCCTAGGTAAATGTATGATTACACAATGGTATGCCTCTATTTCATGTACAAACAGAGAAACAAGATGTATCCCATTTGTTTACAATAAAAATGAATTAAAAAAAAAAAAAAAGGCATGTCCTTGCCTTGGGCTGGGGTTGTGGCTCAGTGGTAAGCACTTGCCTTGCACGTGGGGGGCACTGGGTTCATCCTCAGCACCACATAAAAATAAATAAATAAAATAAAAGGTACTGTGTCCATGTACAACTAAAAAAACAATAAAAGAAAGACACAATGAATCAAAATGCAGTCTGTAAAAAATTAAAAGCTAAATTTAAAAAATTATCCAAAAAAATTCCCTTTTGCCCATACTGTTTGTGGAATTGATACCTGTTTAATACTGAGATCTGTTTCACAGTATCACAAAAGCCTTGAGTAAAAACTGTTTTTACTGCCTTAAAAAAAAAAGAAAAGACAAAGAAAAGAAAGACACATCCTTTTTCCTTTTCTCTCATTATTGGATGTGTGAATTGAGAAATCCATCCATGTGAATTTCAGGATCCTCTTAGCCTCTGGAAGTGAGCCAACAGTACCATTTCAATTATTCTAACACATTCCCCATAACAATTCCTACACATTCTAATTACATTTCTGTGGTCTTCAGTGAAGAATTATAATTCTGGGCCAAAACACTAAACTCTTATTCTGTTTAAAAAAAATGTCATTTTTTCAAGTTTTCTTGTCTTTATAGGGGTGATTCATCCCAGAAACTGTGTGTTGTTTCTTTACTTGCACCAGACGTTAGTAACCAGCAGTCACCAATGGTACAAATGTTCATTAACTTCATGAAAACCATCAGAAGTCAGGGTAGCGTTTCTGTAAAGAGTCTGGTAGTTGTCCTTGGACAAAAGCTTACGTGGAAATTCTGAGAATACACCAGTTGAGACCAGTTATAGTGACATGAGGAAGAGACCAGAAACCATTGAAAGAGAAGTTTTTTTTTAGAAAAATATTCAAAAGAAAGGGAAAACTTTTGGAAAACCAAAAAGGGAACATCTCTGAAACTAAGTCCTTAGCCATAATAACAGAATTATAGAAAGCCCTATGCTACTAAATTCTCAAAATGCCTCAGATTGTGATTTCAACATCTTTCAATGGGCTCATCTCAATGACCACACGGACCATGAAATTAAACCTCACATACTCTTTCAGAAATGGTAGAACAGAAATTCAAGCTCAACTTAGAGTTACTGTGGCAAAAGTACTTTGCAAGTAAAGGATTGTTTGTCAAGTTAGTAGAACACTCTACTCTTTCCTACTGTAGTTTAAATGCTGAGTCAGCAAAAAGCAGAAAGGAAATCAACACCATTTTTACCTTTGAAAAGTCATATGTTCAACAGGGATGTCCCGCCTTCTTTCAGGTAACAGAAATTATTTAAGCCCATGTTTCTAGTATAATATCTAATTAGATAAATAGCAGCAAGTCACAGAGGACAGTTGGTTAGCTACTATGTTCCTATTACCCCAGCTATTAGAGAGCGACACCCTTGCCTTGGGACTAAGATTTTAAATTGTCTACGTGAAAGAGTAGATTTTCCTGTAAACAAATCACAGTAACCACATATTCCTATATGAGGAGAAATTTAATCCTATATAGAGAGCCACTTGGGTCACATTTATGAAGCAGTCATCCCCTTACGTACAGTTGGGAAGTTAAAGTTTTGGTGCTTACCAGCTGGCAAAATCACCATGTCCAAAGTCACTTCATATTCCCAATATTTTTCCAGTATTCTTCCTAACCCGTCATTTTTGCTTTGGCTATTTGTCAGGAGATAATATCTTCCAGTGCCACTCATTGAAATAACTTGTTTTCTTTGTGGTTTAATAAGGTTCCATAAGAGACCCCTGCCAGCTTCTGTCAGTTAAGCTGTTATCCAAAACACCAATGTTTTGCTACTTTTTGAAAAGTAGACAGCATGATTCCTTCATCTGAGAGCAAAGGTTTTTCTCTTCTGTTATTACATTCTATTACCTATAAGGAACACAATGTATTTAATATATAATACATATTTTATATCATATATTACTCTTGCGTATATTATTTCTTAGGTATATTTTTATAAATTTATATTTAAGATACATTAATAATTATAATATATGTTAACATATTATAATCTCCCTATCTTTCCAGATCAGAAATTGCTGAGTCTTTAAAACACAGAAGAAAAAATAATGCTAGTGATACTCTCTATTTCTATCGTGTTAGCCGGAAAGTAAAATAAGGAATAAAATTTAGAAGTTGGTACATGTAATTAGAAATATAAGTGCCCACGTATTCTGTGCCAGCTCCGCCGCTTCTAATTCCCACGTCTCCTCTTTTCAGCTGTTGGCTGGGCGCTGGCCTTTCGACCACAATGACTTTGGCGTCTTTCTTTGCAAGCTGTTCCCCTTCTTGCAGAAGTCCTCGGTGGGGATCACCGTCCTCAATCTCTGCGCTCTCAGCGTGGACAGGTAACAGGGTCTTTCCTTCGGTTCTTCAGCTGGGTTTAGGAAGGCATGTTTCTCAAAAAAGAAAAGCCAAGGGAGTTGGTGTCCAGAAGAGCTGTTTACTCATTTCAAATAAATTAAAATGTTAACAATCTTTCCTCTGCTGTTTAGAATTGCTTCACACATTTGCTGGTTATTAGCCGTCTTTGGCTCAGGCAAAAAGTACTTAGAGCATTTTGCCAACAATATGCAGTTGACGTCCTTAAGGCAGCAACAACAACAAAAAAGTATATGTTATGGAATAAAGTTTGTGAAAAAGCGATTCCCTAGGATATGTAAATTCGTTTTAAACTAGTGATTTTATTATTATAAAAACAAAGATACTTTTGTTTTATTTGCAATGATTGATTGCTTGAACTAAGTGGTAAATATACAATACTGTTATATTATTCTCCATGCTCTTTTTGAATGCCTAAAATGTTTCATAATTTAAAAAAGAAAACACCAATAGCAGTATTCCTTTATCCAAACGAAAAATCCATCAAGCATCTCTGAGTCTTTTCAGAATCCTTATACATGGCCACTAAGAGTTTTTTAAAGAGACCCTTCTGAATTCTGAGAATTTCCAGAACCTTCAAATTTTCACAGGAGGAATTGTAAAACAGTGAAGTTAGAAATTCCATAACATATTCCATAGAACTCTTTTATACTTAATATAATGTTAATACAATATGTATAATGTCCTATTTAATTGATTTACACATACAACTAGCCATATATACAATTTAGAAGAGATTTCAATTTTTTCCAGCTGATATCCCTGACAAGCACTTTATCAGACAACCAGAGTCCCATCACAATAGAAATAAAAAGCCTGCTCTCTTAAAGAACATTCAGATGTTTACAGAGATATTCTGTCATTCATCATTTATAATTAATTTTAGAACCAAAATCATAGTTAAAATGTAAAATTATTCATTCCATTGGTAGTTAAAAATTATTATGGTGTTCTGTTTATTATTTTTATAATTATAATAACAAACAAAATAATAAGATGTTTAGTATTTTTCATTCATTTATTTGTTGTAATTAAAATGCACCAAAAAAATTCCACTAGTAGTTTAAAATGCGTTAGTACTATACAGAAAAACATTCCCACTGCAATAGTTAAACAAAGATCAGAAAGACTTTCATTACCAGTAAGAATTGCAGTGATTTGTGGGAAAACCTGAGGTGCATATCAGGTGTTAAGGCTACTGAAGACCAGAATATAGTTTCCACTGACTAAATAGTAGATTTGGCACTTGCGACCATTTCCCTAAAAAGTACTCATGTCCTGCCTTTGATTCACTAATAAATTTTCACTCTGATATTCCCATCCCAACGTCATTTCTTTTTTCAATTTAAGTATATTATTATCAAGTGTTGGTGTTACAGTTGTGTGGATAGATGCCTTCCAAAGTATTCTATTACCTAAAAATCAAAGGCTTTAAATTATATCCATTACATTGCTGGCACGAGTAAAATTTTCCTGTATTTATCAAGGTACAAATTTAGAGATGGATTTCCATTACAATATCCAATTTAAGTTTTTAATATAACTCTAAAAGCCATGTGGGAAAAAGAAGTGAGAAAATTATCATGACATTTGGCCAAAAGAACAATGTCTACACGTATGTTCTTCCTTTATAATACTGTTAAACATTATAGTGCTACAATATTTAAAACAATGCGGTACAGACATGCATATTATGAGAAAAATCATGCATATTATGAGAAAAATCAATGGGTGTTAGAGTACACAGGAATATAATACGGGCTGAAGTCACTTTGAACATAATGGGGACAGGAAGAATTCTTTTACAAGTAGTGGTATTTAGTTTATTTCTGGCAAAAAATAAATAAATGAAAAGAAGCATACTAGTTTTACCTGGTGCTATATATCAAGAATAATATTCACCACTTCTCAATATTCAATAATACTCAATAATTTCCATTTATTGAATATTAAATAGGAGGCCCTCCTAAAAATACTTAACAGAAATTATTTGATTAAACGGCGATACTTGCCATAGTTTTCCCCACTTTACAGATAGCAAAGCTGGGGTCAAAAGAGGTTAACCAAGTCCACATGGCTACTAAGCATTGACACCAGTCATCAAATGCAGGTAGTCTTTGTTCTCTCTGTTCGTTATTTCTAGCATCAAGGCATGTGTGGTTTTATTATTCATTTCATAAATGGTCTCAATTTGTTTTTTGGTTGCTTCTTATCCATGATGGGTGCAAATCATGTTCTCCATGCCTGCATTCTGCCAAGTGACCATTATACTCAAACATGCAAAAATTCAAACCATAAAGCAGTGGAAGAAAATAAATTAATGTCCTTTTGACCTCTGAACTTAAATGGCAGAAATTCTGAATAAAATTACAAATGTATTTCAAGAGATGAAAATTTTAAAATTCAGGACATTCAAAAAATTCTAAAAAGAATGAATAGAGCAATAAGCTGGGGGAAATATTCATCACACCCCACCCTACCCTGCCAGGCCCTGGGCTGGCTGGATCCTCAAACTTTTCTTCTGCTCCCTCTTTCTTCCTTGGGGAATCTCAGAGGATCTTCTTACTAAACTTCAACCAGCCTCAGTGGAAGTCCCACAGGTGTGGAAGGAGGACAAACTAGGTCACCACACTGCCTGCTCTCCCCACGCCAGGCATGAAGGAGAATGGACGGTGTGTTCCATCACATCCATCCATTGTGTACCAAATGAAATGTGAGTCGTTCTTCATTAGGAAAAGGAAAATAATAAAATACCAGAAATTAAGACTTGGCCTGACATTTAGATCAAGGAGGTGGATCATTTTAAAATTCCAGTCCCACAGAAATCAGCCTTAATCCAGGAGGGTTTTCCCTGGTAATAAACTCATCATTTTTTGTTCTCTAGATCCATTCTTGACCCTTTTATATGTTTCATCTGGCATTGACTCTAAGCTTTGGGACCGTATGTAAGGCAATCTACTTGACATTTCTATTTCAAAAGCTTTCACGCTACAGAATGAATCATTCACACTTAACTCCTGAAGATAAGATACCATTTATTTTGAGTCTTCGATAGTCTACTAAAAATAAGAAAATCACTTTCTTAAAAGAATAAAAAGAGGGAAATTGGAACCTGTTACAAAACAATTTGCCATTTGTGAAATCCCTGCTTTCGTTGTCTGAGCTGAATCAAATTATGGCCCAGGAAAAAGAGTTCCCATCATTTTATATGGTATTTTTAAAATATAATAACTATTTCTCATCTTCAGTTGTTGTGAGGGAAAATAGTGAAACTACATCTAAGTTCTAGAGAATTTCTTTCGTACTTCATTAATCACTCAATGATCACAGAATGCTGTAAGATCAAAGAAAAGTTCCAGCTTGCTCACTATCAGTTTTTAATCTGACTAAAATAAACGAGACAAAATGAGGAGAGGGGCAGGGGTGGGGGAAGGAAAGATGGTGGAGTGAGAGAGACATCATTACCCTATGTCCATGTATGATTACACGAATGGTGTGACTCTACATCGCATGATGAACAGCCAGAGAAATGAAGTTGCGCCCCATTTGTGTACAATGAATCAAAATGCAAAAATAAAAATAAAATAAAATAAATAAATAAGAGAAAGTACATGGTCTGTACCAGAATGGATGAGCTTTCATCGTTCAACTATAAGCTTGTCTCAGTTTAACTTTTTTACTAATTCCTCCTCAAATTTATCTTTTATTTATTTATTTATATTTTTCTCTTCATGACTTGTAGGTTTCTTTGTCAAACAACAGCACAGCACTTATCAGGCCATTCTCTGTGTAGTCTGTACAATACAGTGCACTGTAAAAGGGAAATTTAAATTTATCTTTTATTTATTTACCTTTAATTTTACATTGTTAGTCTTTTCTGAAAAAGATAAAGCAGAAATTTCAGAAAAGTGATGAAGAAATTTAGGAAGAAATTTTAACCCCTCTCCCGCTTTATCAGTAAAATAATTTTTTAATGCTAAGGCCGTATACTTCTAAGATGAATCAGTTTTCCCCTCCCAAAATATGAATAGTCAGCCATTACTAAAAATTAAAATTAAAATGGATTTTCTTGAATGCCGTAAGTCACAAGTGTCAGGTGACTTGGAGTCTGGGAGGAAAGCTGGAGAGGGGGAGCCGGCGTGGGGGAAGGGCGTCAATCCTGTTCCTTGTGAAGTTAACAGTCACGTTAAAGTAGATGATGACACAGTCAGATCATAAAAGGGCCTGAGCACAGATCCAACTTGTAGTTAAAAGATGTCTGGGGAAGGAGGCTGTAAAAAGATAAAACTCTTTTAACAATGATTCCCGAGCAGGGTGTACTTAGATACCTGGAAAAGTTGTGAAGATCACTAATAAGGCAGCTTTGGTTTCTATGCTTTAAATTCCAGCTTTGGAGTTTAAGACATAAACATCAGCCCATCATTTCAAATAATTATTCAGTGGTCTCTAGGATATTCTCAAAGGATTATCCTAATTCAAGAAGCACCAAGGTGATTTTCTGGAAAACCTCATTTCTATTTAGATCAGTGGTTTCTTATTCTCCTGGTGTTCTGCTTTCCTATTGCTGCATAACCAAAGTGAAGACATGAAAGAACTGGCAGAGCCCCAGAGAGAGGCCTTGGAACTGGACAGAGACAAAGTCAAACGCTGGCCAGGGTGACTTGGGATCTCATCTTAGGCCTATTCCCTGTTGCACATAGTTCTTCCTTTTTAAAATTTTATTCCATTGTCCAAATCAGGCAAATGGTTAATTTGCTACCCCATTTCTCTTTGATGACAAACTGCCCCCAAACTTAGCAGTTTAAAACAAACATTTTATCATATCTCACCATGTTATGGGTCAGGAATTTGAGCAAGTCTTCTGCTCTTTGTCACTTCAACTGGGGTTGCTGGTGGATTTCAGCTGGTGCTGAGCTTGGCTCCTGGGTCCAAGACTCACGTGTCTGGCACCTTGGCAAGGACAGCTGGAAGTCTGAGGTCGGCAGAGTTCATCTCCCTCTCTTATAGACTCAGGGCCTCTCAACATTTGGCTCCAGCAGGCTCAGGGTTCCAGTGTGAAACCTGCCACTCCTTTCAGAAGCCAGGCCTGGAACTGGTAAAGTATCCTTCTATCTGCTCAACTGAAGCAGTCGCAGGCCAGCCCAATTTGAGAACTCAACTGAAGGACACCTGTAATCCCAGCGGCTCCGGAGACTGAGGCAGGATTGAGAATTCAAAGCCAGCCTCAGCAACATAGCGAGGCCCTAAGCAATTCAGCGAGACCCTGTCTCTAAACTTAAAAAAAAAAAAAAAAGGTTGGGGATGTGGCTTAGTGGTTAAGTACCCCTGGGTTCAATCCCCAGTATCAGAAAAACCCAAAACTCAACAAAGAAGTGTTAAAGCATTTGCAACTTGTTTTCAATATAACACACCCGGTTTCTCTTGAAGATCCTGCCTGCTTATGAGATTCCTCAAAAGACAGGAATAGAACCACCATAACACCCATGTATCACACTCGTTGGTATTTATGCAAAAGAACTCAAATCAGCATTCTATAGGGATATAGGCACATCAATGCTTATAGCAGTGCAATTCGCAATAGCCAAGTTATGGAACCACTCCAGGTGCATATCAATAGACGGATGGACAAAGCAAATGTGGTATATATACACAAGGGTATTTTAATCAATCATTAAAAAAGAATAGAGTATGGCATTTGCTGGTAAATGGATGGAACTGGAGAACATGACGCTAAGTGAAATAAGCCAGACTGAGAAAGTCAAGGGTCAAATGTTTTCTCTCATATGCAGAAGCTAGACCAAAATACAGGGGGAAAGTGAGGTGGTATTCCATGAAAACAGAAGGGAGATCAGTGGAGTAGAGTAAGGGATGGATGGGGGAGGAGGAGGAATAGGTAAAGGGAAGAACGGTAGAATGAAATTGACCAAATTATGCTATGTACATATATAAATATACCATAGTGAATTTCACCTTTATGTATATCTATAAAGCACCAATTTAAAAACAATAAATAAATAGAAGGAATACCAGTAGAATAGAGGAAAGTGAACAGGGGCAAGGAGGAGGGGAGGGGAAGAGGAAGTACTGGGGACTGAAGTGGAGCAAATTATATTCCATGCATGTAGGATTAGGTCACAATGAATCCCACTATTATGTAGAACCGTAATGCCCTAATAAAAAGATTTTTTAAAACTCATCACAAAGTCCAAAGGAAAAAAAAAATTATTCTTTCTGCTAGTCTTTTGACTCTAAACCTGGTATGATGATCAAGTTTGTCAGTCACATAAGAGAAAGAAATCATAACCAACCATTACAAATGGTCACTTGATATTAATTAGAGATGGGCAGAAGTAAAGATAGAAATGCCACTTTTATAAGAAAAGTTGAAAACAAACAAAAAAATTGAAAACAAACTGATAAAATCCTTTACAAGCAAGCATTCATTCATAGGCACTTGTTAGAAACACTTTGAAAGTACCTGAGCTCATTTTTCATTCCCTTAACCCAGCAATTCCACTCAAAAAAATTCACCCAGGAAAAGCACTCAGAGAAAAAAATCTGTATGCCTGAATATGTTTATAGGCATGTTATTCACAATCAAGAAACACTAGGGGTGATACAAATGTAGGAGAAAGTAAATTGTAAAAATACCTTGTTCTGGATATACATTAATTTGATAATTTAATTATGCCTAGAAACATGGGAGGGTATTTTTTCATTAAATAAAGCTAAAAATAAAATTATAACTCATATTATTATAGTACATTTTCAAACTATGCCTTTGAGAATAGCAGTGGTCAAGAAATAAGAAAAAAAAGATTTTGTTGAAGTGGTATCATTTGAGTTTTAGTTTTATTTTATAATATTTTAAATTTTTTTTCAATCATAAAGTTTTTAAATTGTAATGACTGTCTTAGACCATACCTCAAAGATTCAATAAAGAAGCATTAAATGCCTCTGGCCTTGAAAACATGTTTTTAAAAATCTATTTATAGACACGCAGTAACAAACATCTTTACATAAATAAAACATATAATTTATCCTTTCATTTTGGCATAGCACGTGACAGGGAACAAGGTGATGTAATGGGAAAAGACTCCCCTGGGAGCCAGCAGACCAGAGCCCTGGCCCGGCTCCTCTTGCTCACTGGAGACCAGGCAGAGGATGTGGCAACACGCCAGCCCTGCCTTTCCCTGTGCTCAGGATCCCATCTCAACACATAGGGAAGAAAGATCAGCCCAAAGGTGCCCCCTCGTTTTCAGGTTATTTGATTCTGAGTTTCTAAAAGTGCTAACTTTTTATCTATTGCCTAATTCAGGTCTAACTTAGAAAATAATAGTGTTTAGAATGTACAGCACTGCTGTTTGGGGACAATAGAGTAATAAAAGTGCATGGTAAGAAGCAAACCATCACAACAAAAGACACTCCACTCAGCAGATATTTATTGGGTATCTATAGTTCTAGGCTTTGGGACCAATCTACAGGATGCCTGCCCTCACAGAGCTTAGATTCTAAAGGGGGCATTAGCATAGACAAAAAAACAAAATCGATTGATAAACCATTTGATTTTTCACGTGGTATTGAGTGCTATGGAGAAAAATAAATCAGGGTAAGCAGAAGAGGAGCTGGAAATTTTAAGTAGGGTGTCCAGAGAAGGTGTTCATAAAAAGATGTAATTGAGTTGAAGACCTAAAGGAAAAGAAGAAGCAGCTCCCATATTCCCAGGATAGGAAATCACTGGGAAGGTTTTGAGCAGACTGTGTCCTAATCCAACTTAACAGGCTCTTCCTTGCTGTGCCCCAGGTGGGCTGTGGCTGTGGCAAGTCAATGCAGATACAGGGACCCTAGGTAGGAAACCATTGCCATAATCCAGGCAGAAAGATAACAGGTGAGATGCTGAGAAGTGGGTTCATTTGGATAGATCTTGAAGAAAGATGTTGCAAAGTTTGCAAAAGAATTGAAAGGAGTGAAGACAAATGCCAAGGTTTGGGGCCTAAGATGGTAAACACTACAAAAAGGACAGGTTTGGGGGTAAAGTCTGGCTTGGGTATGTCTGAATGCCCATTAGGTGTCCCACTGGAACTCTCAATTTGTCAATTGGATATACAAGTCTAGGATTAGAGGTAAGTTCCAGGCTAGAGTTACAAATTTGGGAATTATCAGCATATAAATTGTTTAAATGATACTAAGGCCATGCGGCTGGATGAGACCACCGAGAAACAGAGTGTAAACAGGGAAAAGGTCCAAGGACTAAGCTCTGGGAGATATCCAATGCTAAGAATTTTGGGACAGGACAGAGTCCAGCCAAGGAAAGGGAAACGGGTGCCAGTACAGCAGGAGGAAAAGCAGGAGAGTATAGTGGGAGCCAAATGAAGAAAGCATTTCAAAGAGGAGGGATTCCTTCCAGAATGTTTTTTTTTTTTTTTTTTTTTTTTTTTTTTTTCTTTTTTCTTTTGGTACTTAGATCTATCCTTGCAGATTTTCGGTGAAAACTGAAGATGTCATATATATACATACATATATGTTTATATATGACATATGATGTGATATAGATATCAACTAAATTAAAGGCTGTTTGTAATCACACCTGGTAAGAACACAGCATATTTGTGTATGTATGTATTATGCCATTAGCTTCCAAATGGAAATCAGTTTTGGAACACATAGGATTTTATATTTTCCACACCATTCCCCACATCCATCATGGCAAATGATTGTTTCTACTTGTTCTTATGGTTGTCTTCTTCTTACCTCATGAAGACATTTTCAAAGTTAGTGTGATTACGAATGGAAAATATGCTAATTCTCCATGATACGAGTTAATAAATAACCAGACTGACTATGAAGCTTTTGGCAAACTAGACACTAAATATTACTTCTATATATATATAAATGTTGAATTTGCTTAGATTAAGCTGCATGGGTCAGCTCTCCTTCACTGTTACAAAATACCTGAGATAAACAAATGATAAAGAGAAAAGATTTATTTAGGCTCACAGTTTGAGAGGTTTCCATCCTCTATTGGTTGGCCCTTTGCTTTGGGGGCTCAGGGTGAGGCTGTGTACCATGGTGGGAGTTAGTGGCAGAGGAAAACCACTCACCTCGTGGAAGCTGGGAAGCAAAGAGAAAAAGAGAAAGGCACTGGCATTCCACGATTCTCTTTAATGACACACCCCCAGTGACCTCACTTCCTCCCCCAAGGCCCCACCTCTTAAAGATTCCACTACCTCTCAATAGCACCACCACAGGCTGGTGACCAAACGTTTAGCACATGGACCTTTGGGGGACACTTTTCCAAGCCACAGCAGTGTATATACTACTCTGGGAACTCACGACATGTTATAAAATGACAATGGTCTGTGGGCATATTCATCATAAGAACGTGTTGGCCACATTTACTTACTTAAACAACCTTCCATCCCAAACCCTGGCTCTCTTACTCTCTGAGGAGATAAGGTATTTTATTCTAATCACCTAACTGAGCTTAGGGAAGGGGAGAAAAAAATAGATGGAACTCAGTTGACAACCTTGCAGTACAGACATCCCGTCTCCACTCCCTTTAGTTTTTCCTGGACATCAGGCTGCCAGTTCAATAAGGCAATAAAGAAAAGTAACTAGAAGGCAAAACAAACAGCAAGAATTATCTCACTGGAAGTAACCATAAATTTTAAAGTGCAATCTTGGCTATATCGTAAAAGGATTTTCTTGGTCTGTTTGCATAGCTGTATTTTATTACATTCTGAACTACTCTGGACTTTTTCTGGAGATTTATTTTGTATATCAATCTTATTTACCCTAAAAATCTTGTGCAATACATTTCTCCAGCAAACTGAATTGTATCCAAATCTATAGGTTCTAATCTCTAAGCGGTTCTGGTGAAGAACTAGGTAGCAAAATTAATTCCTCCAATTGTGTTTTCACAGCCATACTGAGACGGTGAACTAAATACTAGAGATAGGGTCACTTCTGGGTGGATATCGGTAGCACATATTGCCGTGGCTTTATTGCTTAATCTTCTGCACTAAGTTGCATGTTTGGCAAACCCACATGCACCTGACTCCAGTGCCTTGATCTGTCTTACAGCCTCCTTCTGTCACTATCTAATGAAAACTGTAAAAGGAAAATGTTTCTTTTCCATTACAACAGCAACAAAAATTTCAAGAATGAAGCCACAAAAAGACCATACCACATCACAGGTCTTTTCTTAATAGCAAGTCTGAAAGTAGTTAGCATCTGACCATCATAGCAGGTCAAAGAGCAGAGTTTCAAAACCAGACTTTCTTTATACTTAACATTTAAATGAGATTACTATCAGAAAACCATGAAAATACAAAATAACTTCTTAATACCAGAGAATTTTTGATTAAAATAATTGTTTAATTACATTTATACCCTATACTCTGTATGAATATTTTATTTCTGTTAGACTGTAAACCCTAAAGATTAGAACAAAGATATTTTTAATTCAGTTTTATGTATTCTAGGACTATAATGAGAGAGGTATAGTCATTCTTTGACATTTACTAGAAATACTATTTACTAAGACTGCCCCCTGGTACAGTTATGATAACTGTGATCATATTTTGAGGGTAGAAGAGGGAAAACATGCAATATTTATGGTCACTATTCATTCAAGGATATTGAAACCCATGCCATGGATAATGTTTCAAGTTTTCTTTTTTAATATCTAAAGAGGAACAAGATCTTACTACAACAGGTACCATTGGCTTTCACTGCCCTTTGCTTCTGATCTCCGCCAGTTAGAACACACAGCGTGCCTGCCTGTTGCTGCCACATTCTGGCCTCTCTGGGGATCTCACTAGGATTCAGCTATAGATCTCAGACTCCGGCCTAGCCCGTAATTGGTTTCCAAATGGATCCACTGGAATTCTTAATGGCACCATATGTTCTTCATGTCAAGACTCACAGAAAATTCCTAAAAAGTCACTGGCCAAAAGGAGGAGCTTTCCAGCATTTAAGATTTGTGTTTAATTGAAAAAAGTTTAAATATCATAGCAAATTGATTTTAGCACCCCTTCTTTCTTTCTTCCTTCCCTCATCCCTTCACTCCTTTTTTTCCCCCTTCCAGGTACAGAGCAGTTGCCTCCTGGAGTCGTGTTCAAGGAATTGGGATTCCCTTGATTACTGCCATTGAAATTGTCTCCATCTGGATCCTTTCCTTTATCCTGGCCATCCCTGAAGCCATAGGCTTTGTCATGGTGCCCTTTGAATACCGGGGTGAACAGCACAAAACTTGTATGCTCAATGCCACATCAAAGTTCATGGAGGTACTGATAGTTTTTACAGTTTACTGAGTTTGCTGAATTTTAAAATTTATCAAACTTAAAAGGAATTGACTGGGGGGTGGGGGCTTTATACTTCATCATCTTAAAACTTGGCATCTCCAAAATGCCGGTTGCCTTACTCTGTCAGTTCAGTCACACACCCTTTAGTTGCAGGAAAAGAGATGCTACACCAATGTGTAGCTTCTTGAACAGAACAACTGTTTTGCTTCTCTCTCACACATTGTGGCACAGCTGGAGGTATATCTCATTCTGTACCAAGCAACTGAGAATTCCAAAGCCCATTTACTAAGAAAGGGGGACTAGATTATTTTTTAAGACTGGCTTACTAACTCAAAGTAGGTAGTAGTACTTACATATATTTATATTAATGTGGATTCTGTCTGATATACAAATATAATAAAGTTGCAGAACTTTTTTTTATTTTTTAAATACCTTTTTAGTTGTCAATGAACCTTTATTTTATTTATTTATATGAAGTGCTGAGAATCAAACCTGGTGCCTCACACATGCTAGGCAAGCACTCTACCACTGAAACCAAAACTTTTTTTTTTTTCTGAATAAGTAGTAACAACTTTATTTTAACTCTACATGCTGAAATGCAAAAAATATTTTCAGCAACAAGATACAAATAGTATCTTATCACTAACATCAACTGATTAAAAATGAGGCTGAAAGTCTAATAAGATTTTATATATTTGAATCTTGAAAGTCAACTTCCTTTTGAACTAATATTTAAATAATATCAGCAGAACTGTATTTTCAAAATGGGACTTTTGTATCTTCGTTTTTAAAAACTGAATGCAAAATTAACTGGGTTACAGTATATAATGATAAATTCTAATAACAGAAAACGATTTGTAATATAAGAATTCCTTTTCAAACATAAAGTTCACATGCTATAAAGAGAAGACCCTGTGTGATTTCATTCCCAGGGAGTCTTGCATATGACAGAAAATGCTTATTCAACTGGATCTAAAATTTACATCATTCCATGAACATTTAAATAAAGTAGAGCTCATAATCTTATAAAAAAGTGTTTGCAAAATACTTTTATGTGTGCTGAAAGTGCTGTCTTTATAACCTGAGAACACTAAGACAAATCCATTCACCCACCCACCTCCTTTTGCAAGAAATACATTGAATTAAAATTGCAGAACTTTTTTAAAAACCGTTTTAGTTTAACAAATTCAGTTTTTCTTCAGTACACCTGACCACATTAATATTTCTCTGAAAAGCTTAAGCACATGACTGAGTGTATTGTTTAAAATGCATTATTTCCTTTGCAAAACTAGTTACATGTGGACTAAGGAGAACCAAAAGGATAACTATTTCTCTTAAATCAGCATAATTTAGTGCTTTGATGTAAGCTTCATGCAGCTCAGATTCCACATTTAATCATTTACAGACATTGCAAGGTATGCTTTCCTAAGCTGGAAGATGCACAAAATCCGAAGTTTTTCAGTTGATCAGTTTTCCTGTTTGGAAATTCTTCTTTTAAAATTAAAACTGCTCAGGAAAACTGCCAAACGGGAGACCTTAAAATTGAAGTCTGCTGTTTATCTGCTTTTTCTTTTTTAATCAGGTCAGTTTTCACAATGAAAAACAAGACAGTAGGAGATTATCAGAATTTAGCAGTGTGGATAAGTCATCTAGATATTCCAGAGAAAAGAAGCTCAGAGTAAGAAGGTGATAACTAATCACTAGAGCTGGACAAAATGAGGTGTTACTTTGTAAAGACTGAGTCTTCTGTATAAGCCATCAAGCAAAGGGGAGCTGCCATACAGACAGGGGTGGCCTCAAGGTGGTTGCGGTAGGGGCTGAGCTGATGGCATCTTAAGTTCATTCCAAGTCTCTCGAGTCTTGTTCTTTTTTTTTTCCAACTTTATCCCCTGTTTTTTCTCCACTCTTTCCACCTCAGTTTTGCTCTATCCTAGACTGACCTGAGGCCTCTTCCAATCCCTTGCTGATGATGTCACTTCAAATGAAATGTGTGACCCCTTCTCAATAGGATTGTGCCATGTAGGGGGCAGGGGAGCATCCCACCCCCTCAGGGGTCAGCTTCCAGACCCTCTGCAGCTGCAGACCTGAGGTCATTCACACCCAGCCAACAATGCACCAGGAAGAAGGGGCTGGGGACTCAAAGGAGTGTTTGTGTTGCACTTCAAAACAGAAAAAGAGAGCCCTTCAGTTTAGGGATGAAGCCTTCTCTGATGTGGCAGATATAGGGAAAATCTTCATAGAAGCAGATTTGGGTAAACTAACCCCTTTGGGAGTTTGTACTTAACCAGGGGTCTTTGAACTTGGATGGAAAAGAAATTGTGCTTGTTTCCACTAACTTCTAACTGAAAGTTACCATTTGCTTCAATTATGAATGCGGGCAACAAACCACAATAGTATTTCAGAGCGCCATGACTTTCTCGCTGAAAGAAATAGCAGGCATTTTCACACCGTGCCACACCTGTATCCTCTCAAAATATTCTTTATGCTCAACACTGCTTCAACATTCTGGTAGTTATTAGAGTCACCTGTAGGTTTGTTATTTAACTAGTTGATAAAAGCATGTATGTTGTATCAGAATTTTATCTTTAATACATTTATATCCATCTTGCCATGTACATATTTTAGTTGATGCGTGTAAAGTATTGTTCTCAGCTGGGTACTGAGGCACACACCTGTAGTTCCAGTCACTTGGTTGGCTGAAACAGGAGGAATCCAAGTTTGGGGTCAGCCTGGGCAGTTTTGTTTTTGTTTCTTTTTGCAGTGCTGGGGATTGAACCCAGGGCCTTGTGCATGCGAGGCAAGCACTCTACCAACTGAGCTATATCCCCAGCCCAGCCTGGGCAGTTTTGAGACCCTGTCTCAAAATAAAATATAAAAAGGCTGGGGATATAGCTCAGTGGTAAAACACTCCCGGTTTCAATCCCTCCATACCAGAAAGGGACAGAGAGAGAGAGAGAGGAGAGAGAGAGGAGAGAGAGAGAATATTGTTCTCCAAAGGAACTAGTATTCACCAGAATTCCAAAGGACTCTGTGGTATAGAAATAGTTAAGAACTCCTGCCTGAACTTTTTGTCTTCAGGAACCATTTTTAGATTATTTTAATAGACATATCGTAAATGTAACCCACTGGGCTCATTTCTATATTCAGAAACTGTCCAGTGGTTCACATAGCAGCATGATTATTTTTTACTGTGGGAACTGAAATATTACAGGAGCTGCATTTATCCTTAGTAAATAAACAATCTGAAGCAACATGGTAAGGAGGGAAAAAGTGTTTCTTTCCAAGATGGTGATTAATTTAGAATAAAAATGTGGATATCAGTTTCCAATTTTCATTTTTATGAAGTATTAAGTTTGCTCCTTTAAAAAGACATAAAGTTGAATAATATCAGGGTTCACGGATCCTTGCCCTCAGGGAGGGCTTGCTAAGCAGGCCTTTGGATAAGCTATGCTGCCCCAATAGTTTCCAGGTGACCTGTATTAAAAGAGAGAGAAGATGGTTATTGATGGCTCAAACTGTCTGACTTTGCGGTCACATAGTTGGCATACCAAGCAAAGGGTTAACTCCCATTAACCAAAGCTCCACAGATAAGCCAAGCAGAACCTTCCCTGTTTCCAAACAAGATATACACATTAAGTGCACTTTAACCACAATAATTAAAAGTCAACCAGGCACTAACAAAATTTTGAGGCTTGTCAATAAATGAAGATAAACATGTCTTGAGTCCTGTTTTATAAACCTTGAAAGGGAGTTCTTTTTATTGATTAGGGCTCTTTCATTGTGTCACTGAAACCAGCTTCAGCTTACAACAAAGATCCCTGTCAGGATGGTTTTTTAATTTGTAGTTTCTACGTGTGCTAGCATCAAGCCAGGATAATTTGGGGAGTTTCGAAGTTAATTGCCCCCAAACCCTTTACTGCAGGCAGAGATCATGAATATACAAATATACCTGGAAGGGCACAGATTCTGAAGCTACAGAGGCACTGCCCTGTTAATTGATGTTACTCTATCCCTCCTTTTCTCTTCACTGTACAGTTCTACCAAGATGTGAAGGACTGGTGGCTGTTTGGGTTCTATTTCTGCATGCCCTTGGTGTGTACTGCAATCTTCTATACCCTCATGACCTGTGAGATGTTAAACAGAAGGAACGGCAGCTTGAGAATTGCCCTCAGTGAACATCTGAAGCAGGTAAACCCACTGAGATCACAGAAACCTGGCAAGACAGTGTTGTCCTTGAAATCAGCAGACCTACAAATACAGTCACTTCACAACAGTAATTCAGTTGATGTCAAACTGAATATACGAGTGGTTCCATAAGATTCTAGTGGAACTGAGAAATTCTTATTGCCCAGTATTTTCGCTATACCTTTTCTACACTTAGATATGTTTGGATGCACAAACCTTGTTGTGTTATAATTGTCTCCAGTACTCAGCACAGTGACATGCTGTGCAGGTGTGTGGCCTAGGAGCAACATGCTGTACCAGATAGCTCAGGTGTGCAGTAGTTCCCACCACCTAGGTTTGTCTAAGTACAATCTATGATGTTCTTTCAGTGACGAAATCTCCTAACTATTCTTTTCTTGGGATGCATCACCGGGCTGGGGAGATAGCTCAGCTGGTAGAGGGCTTGCCTCGCAAGCACAAGGCCCAGAGTTTGATTCCCCAGTACCGCAAAAAGAAAAAGACAAAGGATGCATCACTGGCCTTAAGTTATATATAGCCACACTGTATGTAGCAGATTTAGGCTGGTTTCCTAAAAATAAAAATACTGTCACGTAACTGTTTTCTTTATAGTTGTAGGGTTAGGGATTTCTCCAGTGACAGGGGAGCCAGCCTGTGAAACAGATGGTCCCAGAGGCTGAGCCTGAAGAGAAACTATTCATTTACTTTGCCAAGAGTGTCTTGAGCACGTGTGTATGAGTGTCGATACACTGAACTGGGCTCGGAACGGTGCCCGGAGAGCAAGAAGCCTGTGACTTTCTCCCCTTTCAGGCATTACAGTCTAGTTATAGAAATAAAACACAAGTATGAAACAGAAAATAAAATGATAAAGCATAGTCAACGTAGCCTGTATGCTAGCTGTGTTAATCGGCTTTTTGTCACTGTGAGCAAAATGCCCCCCAAGAATAAGTTATAGGAGGGAAAGTTTATTTGGGCTCATGGTTCCAAAAGTTGAGTCCGTGGTCTACTGAGTCCATTACTCTGGACCAAGATGAGGCAGAGCATCATGATGGGAGGGTGTGGAGGAAGAGTCCTGTTCCACTCATGATTTGTAGAAAGCAGAGAAGGGGTAGGAAGAGGTCACAGGGCACAAACCCAGAGACCTACCTCCTCTAGCCACACCCTTCCTGCCTACAGTTACCACTCAATTAGTCCATTCCAACTGCGGGAGATTGATTAGGTTATAGCTCTCACAATCCAATCATTTCACCTCTAAACATTCCTGCATTAACATAGGAGTTTCTGGGGGACACCTCATATCCAAACCACAACACCAGGAAATAAGGTGGCATTGAGATAGAATCATAGAAAAAGTGTTCACGAATGAACAGGAGTAAACCTGGCCTTGGAGAATAAATGGGTTTTGATAGGGAAGCAGAGGACAGAGGGCATTTCACTTGAAAGAACAAGAGTCTTTCTAGAACATGAATGGCCATCACACATTTGGAGAGTAGGGAAAAGGAAATGAATTTCATTAGAGCAACATCTAAAGTAAGACTCAGGAAAGGAAATAGCACTGAATTCAAAAAGAGGCTAAATTTTGGAGGTTCCAAAGTTCTAGAAGAAATTCAAACATGCCAATGGGGGTTAATGTTGGTATCTCCTGTGAAGCAAAAAGAACAGATAATGCTTTGGGTTTTAGAAGGCATAACATGGTTCTTACACTTGTTGGTTGTATAACCATCAAATTGCTTAACCACGCTAAGCTTCCAGTTTCTCATAAGATGTATATAATAATACATTATGGGGATTACCTAAGGCATATAAGTTGCCTAATAATATCCAGTTCCTAGTAGGTCCTCAGCACATGTTAATTTATATTAATTCAAAAAGTAAAACTAGGACTGCAGGTCAGTTTTCGGTCACAATAGAGACATATGTAAGAACACCCAACCACACCAAAACTTAATGTGAGTTATGGATGGAGTCTCCAAATCTCTCCCATATAATTATCATACACAAACATCTTTCTTCATCAGCAACTCTTTTCAACTACTGTGATTTTCCTGAGCTTCAACTCCTCGTCTGTAAATTGAGCATAATGATATATGAATCAATGTTATTATGAGAATCAAAGGACTTGATGTACATGCATGTACTTTGTAAAATCTAATGTGTCATACAAACGGTAGCTATTATCTTTTATTGACATTTGGCAGTTTGATCACATTAAGAAACTAGTAGGACCTTGTCCAAGCATAAATGTTTCAAATACTTCAGATGTGAATATATTCAGCAACTATTAACTCTCATCCCTGTGAGGGAGGTAATTAGAATGGATTTATGAAAAACAGTGTTTTTTAAATGATGGTTTTTGTGTTAGCATTACTGAGTCTATTTCAGCTTTGAGTAGTGCTTGCTTCAGAAATAATTAAACAATAATAATATGTCATTCACATTTACATAGCATTTTAAGTTTTTAGAGAACATTTACATCTTTTTCTTATGTAAGTCCTCTAAGCACACATAGGGAGGATACATATTACTCTTGTTAAATTGATGGTTAAGAGATTTGCTCAAGCAAACTGAGATTAGAATCCAAGATTTGGTGCTCCCTCAAAGCTGAAACAGGTTCTCATAGCAATAAAGCAAGGTTGGCCGGAGGTCCTTCAGTGGGACTATGGGGCCCTGAAAATTAAAACTGCAAAGTGGATTATTATTTTTTTAGCTGACATGGCCCATAACTGATCCCAAAATTTGTGCAAACCATGTCTGTAATCTTGCCACTCCCCTCCTGAGGCTGTGCGTAAGGGTTTGAACTAACCAAGCGGATGATGTATCTGCAAGCGTGGAGTAGAAAGCCTTGCCACTCTTTGACTAATATTCTATAGAGTCTTTCTTTTTCCTTGCTTGGTTATCTCTAATTTTCTCTTCATTATAAAGACACTATCGGTTAGGGATTGTGTTTGGATGCTGGTAAGAGAACACCCCAAATAAGAGTGAGCTGACCAAGTTCAGGTTTATCTTTCTCCCACTGCAAAAAGTGCAGATGCCATTGGTTCAGTGGTCAAGGGGCTCAGAGGCCAGGTGCCTGATCTCTCTTTCAGCCTTGGCAGACAGCATGGCTGCTCTATTTTTATATCTGATGTTGGGGCAGCAAGAAGGGGAAGGACACACAATGCACGAGCATGTGTATAGCAGAGGAGGGTCCCCCCACTTTTAAGTAGCTTTTCAGAGAACCCACAAAATTTCTACTTAGGCTAGTTGGTCATAATCATGTTAGGTGGTCAAGTAGATGAGTAGGCCAGACTCCCCAGCTGCCATAACAAAACCAAGTATCTGAGTCACAGGAAGGAAGACAGGAGCAGGGATGGTGGTTCAGTGAAGATCAGACTGCCATGGGATGTGTTAATATTGCCTTTTGATACTTCTGATAACATGTGCAGGAAAGGCAACATCTTCCCCAATACCTTCCCTGTCTATTTTTCTGGATGCATCATCATTCTGTGTACACAAAATTACCCTTTAAAAAGTCCCCTATTTCTGGAGATTGGGATGCTTTATTTGTTGATGCCCTCTGGTGCCATATCCCAGCTAACCAAATAACTATGAAAGACTAAAGAGCTCCCAGTCCTTTGGACTAGAGGGACGATTTGTGACAACTGCCACAGATCTTCACATGGCTCAACTGATGGTGTGGGTTCTGTAGCTTTCCCAGACTTAGTGTTATAAGCTTTGTGTTGAACCAGCATTAATTTGCAACTCCTGTTTTCAGTCAGTTTTATTTTGACAGTAATTGAAGCCAGTTACAGACAAGTTGCATTCTATGTTCCTGGTTAGGCTTCTAAATGCATGCATTATAATACTCAAGCATAATGTGCCCAAATGAATGGCTGCAGGTCATTTCTAACCTATGGTTTTTCTCAGCCTGAGCAGACAAAGGCATGTAAACTTCCAATAGAAGTCAGTCCAGGGTCAGCGTGTTCCAGTTTTATAATCGTCACTCCTGATAATCCTTTACCCTCATCCCTCTGTTTGCAAAACAATGTATCTTTGGAAACTACGGTGTTGTTAATAAAGAACTTAAAAAGAAAACAAATCAATGCTAGCTTTCTTCCAGATCAGGAAAAGAAGAAAACTTGTTGCTTTTGCTTTTGCTGCTGTTTCCCATTTGTCCTAGTGTCTTTGTAGATGTGTCCATTCATTCCCACGCCATCAGTAATGCTCCTTATGTACCTGATATTGAGCTCATAGCTCACCCTTTCCCCATGCACTCACCCCCACCCACCGCGCACCTTCGTACAAGCATGCTCACGCATGCGCACACCTGCTGAGACAGCCACAGTGTTGGCCTCACCTCCTGCAGGTAACCTCTGTCCAGGCTCAAATAACAAGGCATCCCTCTTCCTGGCAGCTGCCCCAAAACATTCTCCAAATCTTAAGAGACCAAGGTCCTGTGAGGATCTGTTCTCGGGCTTTTCTCTATGCCAGTTCCATTCCCAAAATCTCTTACTTCCTTGTTGTGTGGTTCTTCCATCTAGAATCAAAACGCAAATGTAATGTATTTTATTTTCTTAACCTTCCTTTAGCGTCGAGAAGTGGCGAAAACCGTTTTCTGCTTGGTTGTAATTTTCGCTCTTTGCTGGTTCCCTCTTCATTTAAGCCGTATTTTGAAGAAAACTGTGTATGATGAGATGGACAAGAATCGATGTGAATTACTCAGGTACGATTCCACGTACCCATTCGGAAATTGGAGTTTCTCTTGCTTTTCACATTCATAAAATTTTTACATCTACTTTACATTCTTATTAGCCCTGAAAATTAAATCTGCAAAGTGGATTATTATTTTTTTAGCTGACATGGCCCATAACTGATCCCAAAATTTGTGCAAACCATGTCTGTAATCTTGCCACTCCCCTCCTGAGGCTGTGCGTAAGGGTTTGAGCTAACCAAGGGGATGATGTATCTGCAGACGTCCTGCAGATCTGAAACTGCCACTTAAACTAAGCACTTTTTACAAAATTCTAATTGCCCAGAAGACATGGCTTCTGGGCAAGAAAAATGCTTATCCTAGGGATAAATGCTACTTAGCAGATTTTGAAACAATATGTTCTAATTATTCTACACTATTTTCTTTTGCTCTAGCTTCTTGCTGCTCATGGATTACATCGGTATTAACTTGGCAACCATGAACTCATGTATAAACCCAATAGCTCTATATTTTGTGAGCAAGAAATTTAAAAATTGTTTCCAGGTAAGACTGTTTTGCAAGCATTTCTTAAAGACAACCAAATATTAAGTAGCTAACAGACACAGCCAATTCCAATTTTCATACTACTTTGATCAGCTACTCTCCTTTTCAGTAGGGAAGTGAAAAACCAATTTTTATTACTAGAAAGAGGGTCAGATTGTGGGCATAACAGAAAAGCAATATCTATTCAGACAACAGCTTATTCAGTGGTTAAAACTAAAAGGACTAACATAATTACGTGTCAGTTTAATACCATCTTTTAAAAAGAAATGCTCAAGAAGGATACAGTGGCGCATGCTTATAATGCCAGTGACTCTGGAGGCTGAGACAAGAGGTTTGCAAGTTCAAAGCCAGCCTCAGCAAATTAGTGAGACTCTAAGCAACTTAGTGAGACTCAAAATAAAAAATAAAAAGGACTGGGGATGTGGCTCTGTGGTTAAGCACCCCTGGGTTCAATTCTAAGTACAAAAGAAGAGGAGGAGGAGGAAGAAGAGAGAAAGCAGAAAATGCTCAAATGTTCATTTTTTACATTGGTTTAGACTTTAACCAAACTGACAAAACATAAACTCACAATTAAGAAAGCTCTCACTAAATTCTATTTAATAGTGAATATAGTAATGACTTTTTCAAGTCCAGTAAATGCTTACTGCTCTGGAATTCTATACTATTGTAATTTCATTTAAAATAAGTTTCCTTCTGTTTTTCAAACTTCCTTCCAGCTAAGCCAGAAGCTCCAAGCATGTTTTATTCATGTGTGACTTTTCCAGATTCTGGAATGATTTTAGTGTAGTCCTATGCCTGATGGGATTTTCTTATCTTTGACCAGGTTATTTAATTGTAGCTATTGGTGCATATTAGGCAGAGTAGCATGAAGCTCAAGGTACAAGCAATTATCTAACCCAAGTTCAGTTGGTGCCCCTATTGCTTCCTCAATTTCCCTGTCTATAAAGTTGGATGATCACGGTATGCATCTCAAAAGTAAGGTTCAATGAGTTAATATATGTAAACCTCTTCAAACAAAAAAGGCTCACTAGGAGTTGATTATTAGAGTTACAGGGGAAGCACAGCAACTGCCCCCCCACACACACCAAGAACTTGCAGTCTAAAAGGTGACATATGTATTAACCAAAAAGTCATACAAATGGAGTGAAACTTGGTATGGAAGTTGTAGCTGCCATATTTTTGAGGTCTCCTCAAAAATGCTTACAAGATACAAAATGCTGTGCCTACAATGGATTGACTAACCCACAAGTCACAACTAACGCATTTTATAAGCTGAAGTTTATATCACTTGCTAATTAGTTTACATATTAATTAGAGGGAAAGGGAAAAATCAAGGTACAAATTCTCAGAAATTCAACACATTTTTTAATGGATCTTCCTAAAAAGACAGCATACCCAAGGGAAAGAATTCAATCTAGAGTCCTAAGTTCTAATTCAAGTTCTGCTTCTTATTATCCTCTCTGGCCTTACTCGCCTTATTTATAAAATGGGAGAAATAGCATCTACCACTTAGGGCTGTAGTGAATATCACATGGGTTACCCGATGCTGAGAGCCACTTGGAATGCACCCTTTAGCCCCTCTCTACCCTTCCCCACCCATACCTTACTTCCATGGCCTGTGCCGTGGAGACTCGCCTTTTGGCCAACACTGCCTTCCCTTCCTCTTGCACTTGGTGAGTAGAATTGAAACAAGTAGCAAGAGATCTCTTTCTCTCCGCTGGCAGGACAGTTTAACTTCTGCCTCTAGATGACAGGCTCCATATTCAGATCACTCTCCAGTCTCACTGTCCTTAATCATGCACACACATGGATTCCTTATCAGTAGGTGCAAAGCCTCTGTGTTAGGCTGGGAATGGGTATGTGGCTTCGTGTTATTTATAGTCTGTTCCTTCTCCCAGTCATGCCTCTGTTGCTGCTGTCACCAGTCCAAAAGCCTGATGACTTCAGTCCCCATGAACGGAACAAGCATCCAGTGGAAGAACCATGACCAGAACAACCACAACACAGAGAGGAGCAGCCATAAGGACAGCATTAACTAACCATCTTAAAGACATTAACTGATACTCCTTCGAATCCTATTGGAGAAAAAAGATCACAGTGTCTCCAGAAGTTTCTTCTCTGATCCTTCTTCCTTCACTCAGTCCCCCACTCTGGGATAAAAGTGTTCTCCATATGTTTTCCAAAGCCATGGAAGGTGGACTGATTTATATCCACAAAGCCCATCAATCTCACTTCTTTAATTTATCTAAGTTACATATTCCATATGTTACTCCAACATCAAAAGGTGGTGGGAGTTGGAAGAGAATGGAGACTTATTACATGAAACCTGAAGGATATTTGCTAGTTTGCATGAAATTAAGAATTTTCAAGTACATAACTAGATTTTCTATTTTTTTAAGTGATTTTTTTTTTTCCAAATAGCATGGATTTAAGTCATCTTTTTTGAAATGTCATTCAGTGCCAGTATTTCTTATCTGCATGGTAGCCTAGAAATGATTATTTGAGCCTATTGACATGTATTCTGTAAAAAAAAAAAAAAAGAAAGAAAGAAAAGGAAAGAAAAAAATAACAATATTCAGGTGAGCAATTATGTTAATGTTTCTCAGTTTTATTTTTGAAACATGAATTCTAAAGCTGCAAGAAATACAGGCACATAAAGCACATACTGATAACCACATATAGTAGTCTAACAGCTGCTTATTCAAAGGATATTTAAGAGCCTGTATTTTCTTTTTTAATGGTGTTTTATTACAGAAGACCTTGAACATATTTTTATGTTAAATTCAAAAATAATGTTGGGATCAAATACATCTATTTTTCACAAACCCAATGTTTTTTTAATGTTAAAAAACACGTTAAAGTTTTTTTTAATGTTAAAATCATGTTCCAAAATTTAAATGTGTCATTAAGCTATGTCTGAGACTTTCAGTGCAATGTTTAGATGTCTAAAGCACAGCTAGGAGAAAAAGATTGAATATTTTCAGAAGAATTGGAAATTTTCACTGAGATTTCGGTAATAGCAACATACACGTGTGTGTCTCTGTTCTGTATCCATGTATATAGACACACACATCATCTTGAATTCTCTTCATTTCTCCTGAAATGTCACCTGGCCATAAGTCTTTTTTGGTCATTCCTTTTTGCAGTTAGGAAACATAATTTCCAAGTGTCCAGGCAAGGGTACCATGTCAGTGAACTATAGTTACTGCTACCATGAACTGGGTTACCAGAAGGAAGCTAAATCTCCACCTCACCCCCCGACGCCCCAGTGGTCACCATTTCAAAGGGCCCACAGTGACTTTTGCTGGGCATTGTCCAAGATGTTTACAGACTGAGTAACAGCGGAAACACTTTCACTATGTGTTTATATGTACATATATGTATATGTATATAAACAACTGTACGTTTCTTTTAGTCAATTTTTCTATAATTGTCTCTATGGAATGTATTCATGTGTGTGCGTGTGTGTGTGTGTGTGTGTGTGTGTGTGTGTGTGTATGTGATATGCATGTGTGTGGTGGTACACATGGATTTAATCTGATCTCATCATCATACCAAAGCACATACTCTGATGGAATCTAGGTGATAGTTCATAATGACGACCCTCCTGCATCAGTTGTCACATATAAGTACCTCCTGTGTTCAGAAATCTTGTGACCATATTACCATTGCAAATGGAATATGGGAGGCAGCATGAGAGGGAATGAGCCATGGGTTAAAAATATAGGGTGTTATTTGTTTGGTTGGTTTGGCAGAGCAGTGTTTGGGGTCACATTGTTTCATGAACTAGAGCAAAAGTCATTACATGTTGAAGTTTTAGGTTGTGCTA
Organism: Sciurus vulgaris; assembly: GCF_902686455.1. Taxonomy (NCBI): domain Eukaryota; kingdom Metazoa; phylum Chordata; class Mammalia; order Rodentia; family Sciuridae; genus Sciurus; species Sciurus vulgaris. The sequence goes on from NC_136469.1 coordinate 25,700,332, forward strand.
ATTCTCAACTCAATGTGGTCATGAGTTTGAAAAGTAGCCTGATGTCTCTATCAAACACCACCAGGTAGATGGCTGGTGATACATTAGCTAAGATAATTTTTGGATCATATTTTAACACAATTATAGGTAAACTATGTCAGGTTCCAGTTGCTGGAATTGCGGGCCTAACAAATACTCCTCCATTGTGTGTTAGTAGTCCAATTCCATTATTCCACTCTTGCATCATATGCAATGATGGAAGCCTGTAATATAAATCATAGGCTCACACCATATTGTTTAGACAATTGTCTTTTTGAAGATGCTTTGTTTCTTATATATAAAATGCATTTTATAAATTCAGAAAGTTATAGATTTCTGAATAATTACACAGGCTTCAATGTACATTTTGTTTATGGTTTGGTAAATAACTGTGGTTTACTAGTAGGAATATTTCCAACTTTTACCTTTACCACATCTTTCCAACAAGTAACTTTGTAGAAATGAGCCAGGAGCTGAGGCCCTAAGTTGGCAGTGACCCTTAAGTATAAAATAAAGGTTTACAGAAGTTTTTTCAGTGTCTCTTCATTTTACGTTGTTCTTCCTAGAAACTGTTTGATACATAATGCCTATTGCAAATCTCTCCTTACAAATAACCAGGCAAGCAATTTTACTTTCAAACATAACTTCCTGTTTTCTTAGTCCATCTACTTTATTATACTGAACATTTAACTCTCTCATTCATTCCTTTAGTCATCTTTCTAGTAAACTTTATTGAGCATCTGCTATGCACCCGACATTCTTCTAGATACTAGGGATAGAGTAGAGAACCAAACAGGTCAAGTCCCTGTGATCTCATAGAGCTTACATTCCAGAGGAAGGAATCGGGCAATAAACAATTACAGCCAATAAATAACGTTAGGTGGAGGATACCTGGAGGAAGACATTCATACAGCCAACTGCTTATTTGACATGTCCAATGAGATGGCTAATAGATCACATTTCCAAAATGAAGTTCTTGTTATGTTCCAACCTGTGCCAACAATAATATTCCTCTGTTCAGTTAAATACAGCTCCATCCTTTGAATTATTCAAGACAAAAACTTTGGGTGGTGCACACCAGTAATCCCAGCAACTGGGGAGGCTGAGGCAGGAGGATTGCAAGTTCAAACCCAGTCTCAGCAACTTAGCAAGGCCCTAAGCAACTCAGTGAGACCCCGTCTCTAATAAAATATAAAAAAGAACTGGGGATGTGGCTCAGTGGTTGAGTCCCTGGGTTCAATCAGGTACTACATCCCTTTCTCTTATACCTTACACCCAACATCTCAAAAAATCCTGCAAGCCCCAACTTAAGACTATTCCCAGGACTGTTCCACTTCTCCACTTCTCCATCTCTATGTCCATCTCCTGGATCTGCACATCAGCATCTCTTGCCAGATAAAAGCAGCAGGCTCCTATCATACCTACTCGTTTCCATCTTGTCAATGGCCAAACTCCAATCTCCCATTAGTGTCTCTCCCTCCCCCTTTTCTTGTCCCTCTCTCCCTCCAATTCTTCCCACCTAAGTGAATAGGATTAAACTAGCCTAACCAGCATCCCACCACAGCAGGGCTGGAAGTTTGAACCTGGGAGCTGCGGACCCCTGTGATTGAGGCATTTACAATATAGATTTTTAAAAAATAATAAAGAGCATTTAGTCTCCAGGTCCAGTTTTCCTTGTTGCATTCCCATGGCTTGAGTAAGCAAGCCAACACATTTACCTCTCTGGAAGTCTTTGCTGGTTAAATTTCATTGTCTGTTACTTTCAAGAGACACATTCTAATACCATCTCACCTAAATTATCTCAAATTCATCTTTTATTGTTGTGGTTTGGCGTGGAGCAGTTTTAAGTTTATGGAGAAACCCATCCCAACCTGCAGAGAGATTCCATGTGCTCTCCTTCCTCCTCTCTCCAGGCATACCTCCCCGTTATTTACATCTTCTATTAGTGTGGTGCGTTTATTACTGTGGATGAACCAATATTGAAGCAATACTGTTACAAAAGTCCATAGTTTACAGTCAGGCTCTGCATTCTGTGGGTTTTGATAGTGTATAATGACAGGTGTCTGCCATTACAATTTCGGGTGGGACAGTTCCACTGATCCAACCATTTCCTCCCTTCTCTCTTCTCCTCTTGATTGACCTTTTCACTTAACACAGATCTAGTGAATACCCATCATATTACACTCTGCTAATTTTGGGGGAACATGAAATAAGATCTACAAATAAATTCAGTTAAAGTGCTTAGCAGTGACTTAGGCAGTGGCAGATGGTAAAGGCACAGAGGAAAGAACAGCAAGAATTCTTTCATTTTTAGCTGGTGAACATCAGTGAACAAAGTGTGAGGCCTTATTATCTACAACTCTTATTTTGTATAAATATTATATCATTGCTAGGGGAATGGCATAATAATAAACAATATGGTGTTGTGTCTGCGTTGTGAGGTTTATTTAAGTCACTAAACATTATTTTCCATTCAAAAATAAATCTACCCAGGGGCTGTGGGTGTAGCTCTGTGGTCAAGCACTTGCCTAACTTGTGAGGCCCTGAATTCAATTCCCAGCACCATAAATAAATAAATAAATAAACAAACAAACAAATAACCAAACTTCCCAATAAATTTAAAATTATTAGTATAATGAAATAAACTGGATATTTAAATCCAGGAAATAGGTAAGAAAAACATGTAAATTAGACTAAGCTATTGCCCCTATTGATTTCAACAGGATTAGCAGTTCCTGACATAGCATGATAACTGTATGTGGAGTGACTGCACTGTCAGTCTTCCTAAACCCCTCTAGGCTTGTGACTGAGTCTGCCATTTCTTTTTTTGAGAAATAATCTAGTACTGTGCTGTCTTTATTGATTTTACCTCATACTTCAAACAAGCAAAGTTAAATCAGAGCACAAGTCTACCATAAGCAGTTGGTTGTTTCTGAAACTCAAGAGGCGCCTTCATATTGAAAACTCCCAGAGGTTTTAAAAATAATCCTCCATTTGTGAAGCTTCTGTCACGCTTTCCTCTAAGTAGAATCAAGACAGCCCAGGGTCTATATTTGGTCACCACTGGAACTCTCTGACTTTTTTTGTTTCTAAAACTGAAAGGAGAGAGGAATCAAGAACTGAAGATAACTGCAAAGCTGATCTCTCCAAGAAGCATGCTGGTCTTTTCACTTCTGATTTGGTGAAGCCAGAACTCCTAATACCTCCTGGTTTCCTCGGGTTTTAACCTCAATTATATTCAGTAGAATCTGTCAACTGTGTCTTCCTGGGAGATAATAAATTAGGAACAGCAATGCCAGCTCCAAATATAAACAGAGGAGTTGTGGAATCTTCCTAGGGGAATGTAGAGAATTCCACAAATTTTTCTTTTTTACTTCTAAACCACAGTCCTCTTATCTAATTGATCTACATGGAACTGATCACTGTTTATTTTAATTTGATTCTGAGGAGGGAGCTACGATTGTATATTTGGTGTTGTGTAATGAGATTTGTCCCAGATGGCAGTCATGGCTTCAACATACAGTATCACGTTGTCAGCCACGTCACAGGCACCTCGAGGGCACAGCCCCGACCCATTCCATTTACACACATATTTTCCAGAATACAGCGATTTCTCCATGAACTATTAACTATTTCTCTCAAAGTACAACTATTAGGATTAACTTCAGTAAAGTTCTTAGGCTTTTTAATATCCAAAAATGGCAAAACATTCTAAATGTGAGCAGGTGAAGGGAATGTGTTCTCTTGTAGGCTTCATTATGTATACTTGTTCATAATGAAAAACTGATCTTCCAGGTCCATTGTCCATTTTTTCCCTGTTACAAAAACTATTGGAGGTAGGTTCATGTTACTGCCCTTTTCTCAGCCGAGGCCCACTGAGAAGGATGGAACTCTGCTGACCGACTTAGGCCTAGCAGAGCCAACCCCTGGAACTGCTCAGGGTGGAGGTGGGGTCTCCCCAAAGAAAGGAGGGAAATGGGGAAATGCCTTGTCACTCCTTTCTTCATCTTGGAAGAAATTGTTCATATATCCTGCTACTTCTTATTTCTGTTCCATTTTGACATTTTTAATTCAGCTAATTCTTCAGTTTTTATTTTCTTTAAAAATAACCCTTGGGCTGGGGTTGTGGTTCAGAGGGATAGTGCTCACCCAGCATGTGTGAGGCACTGAGATCCATTCTCAGCACCATGTGTAAATAAATAAATAAATAACTCTGGATTACTTATAATACCTAATATGATGTAAATGCTGTATAAATACATAGTCACTGTGCCATATTATTTGGGAATGATAAGAAAAAAGGTCTATAGACGGATGGATGGATGGATGGATGGATGGATGGATGGATGGATGGATAGATAGGTAATCTTACATTTAACTTACCCAGTCCTTTGCAACCATAAATAAGACTATACTGTACCTCTCTGTATAAGCGTCTATGGCAACATCTGTGATTTCTCTAGGACATTTAAGGAGGAGTAGGGCAGCTGCTGGATCACAGGACTTGTGCATAATTAATATCACTAGAAACTGCCAAGCTGTCTCCAGAATGGCACATTAGGCCTGGGTTGGTCCATTAATAAAGATTTCAGGTGCTGGGTGCCTTGCAATCGCCTCACCTTACCTGAACTGTTGCCCTGGAGTGACACACAGTGTTGGATAATCCCCAGTTGCATCTACTTGCACCTGTAGCTTTCAGTGCCTGCCCCTGGACACTGGAGCCCCTATCCCGTAAGGAGGAGTGCCTGGGAATTCTGCATCCTCCTCCACTTCCACTGTGACCTGTAGTCAATGACTCGATAGGGTGGGAGTGCAGGTGCCCAGCTGTCGCACCTCAAGGTTGGATAATAGCAAGCCCCCAGGAGATTAGGCTGAGTCTGGCACATCGCCTTAGATCTCATTTCAGCTTCTTCTCTTTTCCCAGCCTGCTTCATCTACCCCCTTAGTGGTTCCTTCTGGGAACTGTGCCTTAACAAACCACTCACACTCCAATCCTTGGCTCAAGTTCAGCTTCTAATGACCTTGACCAAGGATAGCACACATCTAATTCACTGCTGAACATTAATGACGGAATTCCTTACACTGATCATGTTAGAGTCTTCTGATTACTAAATTGGGGTTTATATTTGAAATCACCCTTTTAATTTCTTTATCTGGGGCATCATAAAACGTAGGGGATCTCTCTCCTAATTGGCAATCCAAACTTCCTCCCCTCAGCCTCAGTCCCAGCTGCTGTGGAAGGGGTGGCTTTTCTGCCCAACAATCTGATCCCTCTTGGAACTTCATTTCAGACCCTTTGGAATATGGCTTTGGAGTTTCTTAATGTCTCCAAACAGTCCTCAGATCAGAAATCAACTGCAATCACTCGTAAGAGAACATGCCCCTCCTGAGTAACTGCCAAAGAAAGGTCTGGGTCATTTGCAAAGCTGGAAACCAATAAAAGAAGTAACGAGGTTACGGAGGTTACTGGGCAGGGTCCGGGAGTACAGGGAGCCAGCCCAGGCCACTCCCCCGGGGAAGTGTGATAGCCAGAGCTCCTGAGAAGTCCAGGGACAGCCTGAGGAAAGAGTGGGGCTCAAGGGGAAGATTTTCTTCAAGGGAATAACAACTTCAGTGTATTTAAAACAGAAGAATTGGAGCCAGTGAAAGGAAAAGATCATGTGTGCATGAAACAAAGACAAGTGCTGGATCAAGGTCCCAAAATAGGTAGGAGGAAAGGAAATGGCAGTCTTGGCAAGAGTCTTTTTCAGTCACTGCGCGACCTGTTCATTCAGGGTGGTGATTACATCTGAGTCCCATATGCTCTGTCTGTATTTTAGGTTTAAGGACAAGAACACAGTCTGTTTATCCCATAGGTAGAAGAGTGCCATTTAAAACTAGAACTTAGGGGCTGGGGTTGTGGCTCCGTGGGAGAGCGCTTGCCTAGCTTGTGTGAGGCATTGGGTTCCATTCTCAGCACCACATATAAATAAATGAATGGAAAATAAAGTTCTATCAACATCTAAAAGAAATTTTTAAAAAATAAATTAATTAAATAAAACTAGAACTTGGCAAGGGCATCCTGGAAAGATAATTAGCCAAGTGTACCTGAATGTTTTTACTTCAGCTCCTGTCTGGGGGATTCAGGGAAGACCAAACTACAGCTGGAGTCTGAAGGGATCTCGTTTATATTCCAGGTTATCTCTGGGTACCAGTGGGAACATATCTGTGCTCCTTTTTCTATAGTGAATATATGGTGCAGTGCTGATCAGACAATGTGTGTATGTATATAATTTTTATGACAGTGATATTCAACCTTCCTCAGTGTAACAGCTAGTTATACCAAAATACCCAAGCTAAATCAAAATCATTTCAATACATGTGTGCATTTTCCTATAGACCCAATCAGGGAAAATTGATATCCAATAAGCTGAAAATACACACCATCTGCATAACTATGCCTTAAAGTCTTTATTTTACAGACATTTCCCAATCCCACAGCAGTTACACATTAAGGACCCTTTCTCAATAGCCCAAATCCACCAGAGAGGTGGCTGGGTGAGATGAAGTCCTGATGTAGTCTGATGTGCTTACCTCACCTTCCTGTGTGTGTCCATGGAGAATCTATAAAACAGAAGACCGTGTTCTAACTGCCCTCTCCAAGGGCTAGATTTACAAATAGTCTTGGGCCCAATATTTATTAGGCAGAAAGGATCCTCAAAGTCACAATTTCTCTATATTGTAGCTCTATTTCTCAGATTTTAGATCATTTGCAGACCCAACAACTGCATTGTAAATTGCAAAATTCCTTGGGCTTGGCTCAGTGGCACACCCACCCACTTCTGTAATCAACCTGGCATCCCAGGATCTTTTTAATAAAGCCACAGAAGGGTCGTGGGAACTTACTAGTCTATTGAACCATGAACTGGTTGAGGCAAAATGATGGCGTAACTTCTGACCAAGCTTGGGATCACTCATCGTTCCACCAGGTTGTCTTAATACTCCAGGGAATAGTCTGTGGTTATGCTTACGTACTCTCATCCAGGAACTGTGCCCCATAATATGCAATTTTCAAACTCTAACCTCTGTTGATTACACAGTATATAACAAGCAAAATGTTGTCATTCTGATTGCAGCTCAAATGTCACCTCCTCAGAGGGACCTTATCCCACCACACAATCTAAATTAGTTATCCAGTCAGTCTATCAGATCTCTCTGTTTTAGTTCTCTGCATAACACATACTGCTAAATGATGTTCTTCTTCCTCGTTTAATATTTGATTTATCTGTTGCTTATCTCTTCCCACTAGACAAAAGACCTGGTCTCATTTATTGTACTATCTACAGTGTCTAAAAATTCCACGAGGCTACCCTTAATTCAGGTTGAACATCCCTAATCCAAAATGCATGGGACAAGAAGTGTTTTGGATTTGGGGGATTTGGGGATATATGCAGACTTTACCAGCTAAATCTCTCTAATCCAAAGATCTGAAATCCTAAATTCTTCAAAAATTGAAACTTTTTGGTGTCCAAAATTTTCAAATTTCAGAGTATTTCAGCTTTCCAATTTTCAGATTAAATACTCAACCTCTACAGAATAATTAGAGAGGATCTCTCCGGGATGGGATTTTTTAGTGACACCTATGTAATGACAATCAGATGAGAGGGTGACAGTTCAATTATTATACTGGCCTTCTTATTAATATGATACTGCTCTTGTGAACCAAGGGCTTTATAACCATGGAAGAGTAACCAGGAGAAGTATGATCCTGGCCTGGTCCCAAATTTCAACAAAACAAAATCAGAACTAGACTTATGGGTGGGTTAAAAGAAGTAGTGAGAGAAATAATTCTAAATGACTCCCAGAACATTTTCCTTTCCTGTGATCTAGATTTTTTTTTTTTTTAATCCCTGGGACAGCTTCTACCATTAGGAATTCATCACCAGAAAAGAGGGGGTGGCAGGTACCACCTAGAACAACTCAGCCCTCAGTGGAGTATGATGAGAAACGGATCAGCCACCTGGAAAGAGTACATACTCTTCTAGCGGAGGAAGGTGGGGCTCAGGAGGGACAAGTACACATTTCACCTGGGGTCTTCAGGGTTTCAGTGTCCCCATGACACCCCTAAGATTTAGCCAGTTGAGGGGCTGAGTATAGACAGAATCAGAAAAAGAAGATAAATAAGATGGAGCCTCAGGTTGGTGAGTTGTGCCCCCTTTAGAAAAAGGCCCTTAATCACTACAGTTCTTACTTGGGACACAGGAGCAGCCCACCACGCGTAGAGCCTGCCACCCTAACCCAACATGAGTGTATGAGCTGAGGAAAAAGCAGCATGAGGAGGGCCAGGGATGTAGCTCAGCAGTACAGTGTCCACCTGGCATGCACAAGGCCCTGGGTTTGGTCCCCAGCCCCACACACACAAAAGGCATGAGGTATTAGAGAGGGTGGTGTGAGCTATCCTCAAGCTTCCTACACTCGACTATCTTTACAGAAATGATATATGTATTAGCTAGGTTTTCGTCATTGTGACCAAAATACCTGACCAGAATAATTTTAAGGAGGAAAAGCTTATTTTGGCTCATGGTTTCAGATGTTTCAGTACATGGTTGGCTGACTCCATTGCTCTGGGCCTATGGTGAAACAAAACATCATGGTAAGGGCGTGGCAGAGGAAAATTGCTCACCTCATAGTAGTCAGGACCCAGGGAGAGAGGAGGAAAGTCCAGGAGCAAAATATATAATCCTCAAGGTATGCCCCCTCAGTGATCCACCTTCTCCAGCCATGGCCCACCTGCTAACAGTTGCTACCCAGGTATCCATTCAAATTGCTAATCCATTAAATGGATTAATCCAGTGATTATGTTATACTCTCATAACCTTTTCATTTCACCTCCTGCATTAACACAGAAGCTTTGGGGGGACACCTCACATCCAAACCACAGTAACACAGAAGTTCCTGCTTGCTTCCTGAGAATGTCATGAAAGCTAGCCAAGCCAAGAGTCGATGAGCTTGCCTTTGGTTCACTGGAGAGAGAGGTAAGATAACATTGAAGCCCAGAAGTTAAACATAGAAGGTCAACAGAGGACAAAATGGAACATTTCAGCAGTGGAGTAAAGTCAAATTAGGTGAGTATATATCTCAACTGGTGATCAATAGAAAAACAGAACACTATTTCTTGGGCAAGAAACTCGTCCCCAGAGCTTTGAAGATAAGCTTCCCTTTGCTCCCAGACACCATCTTGGGCAAAGGGGAAAAAGAGGCTCTTCAGAAGAGAAACTGCTCTGATGGGAAGATTGGGTTTTAAACTGCTTAAGTGGTTGTGTGAGTGTGTGTGTGTGTGTGTGTGTGTAACCATTTAAAAGTAAACTGTTAAACTAGGTGAGACTAATTTGCCTCCCAATCATTCACTTTAAGAAATAAATTTCTACTATCCTTAAGAATTTAGGTAGCTCCAGAAGAAGGTAAGCTCAATTATAGAAACACAGACACCAAACTTGTCACGCTCACTTTAGATGACTTTGCTGTTGGCCTTTCTCTTATATACAGCACAAGTGTCTACTTCTGATGTTCCAGTTTGAGATGCTCAAGGAATTGCAAACCTCCTCACTAGGATTCCTTGGACTTAGTTGTCCTGGAGACAGAGGTAGGTACAAATAAGAGAGTAGATTTTTCTATTTGCTATACAGGAGAGAAGATGCAACTAGGTATTATTCCCATATCCACATTGGCTGTATGATTTATTGTCAGGACACTTGAGACCAGCACTGAAATTCCTGGTACACACCAGGACCATCAAGGTATGACATGGAACTTCAGCAGTGGTGCCTGCCCTCTCTCAAGCCCTTTGTGTTCATCTTCATATACCCACACACACTTTCTTCCTCCCTCTGCATCTCTCTGTTCAGCCTATGCACTCCTTTCTTCTATCACCATTACAGCGAAGTGCTATTTTCTCTGTTTCTAACATAGTGATTGCTGATGGCTACTAGGTAGACCTGTAATCATCCACTAGACCTGGAACCCAGAGCATCAATTCCTATTCTGCAAGGACAGGAAGATCTTTCTCCAAAACCACTATTTCTAGATCTCAAAGGCAAAAGAGAACTTTGCTTTCCATGCTGGAGAAGGTTGCTCTTTTGCTGCTACCTTCTCCTTATCCCCAGTAGGACAAATGACTTCTACTAAAGAAAAGAAAAAACAGTCCAAGGTGAGTCCGGGGAATCAAAGGATATTGAGGTGGTTAATGGAAAAAGAGAAACCGTAGAATTCAGGGAAATAGGGTCTCCAACAGAGGAAAGAAGCCAACTGACTTCCCAGAATAATGGCAAAGCGAAATCATGGGATGACAACTTTTTCACTCCCTCCAGATCAGGCCTGACCCAGCTTGGGGCAGCAGTGGGGAAAAGAGAATGTTCTTTCTCTTTCACTTTTCTTCCCTTGTTGCTGCTGGCTCAACCAGTGGCAGGGAGAGGTATGGAAAGGAGGAAGGAGGTGTTAGAGGAAAATAGGGCAAAGAAATTCTTATTAAATCAGATTCTCCTTTGGCCATTACTAGTTGTCCATGCCCAATGTTGTGGCAGGGACTCTTTGGGGGCATAAACAAGAGCCACACAAAAACCTGCAGAGATCTCCAAAACTGCAGCCTTTCCTGACATCTCACCACTCCAACCTGGCTCTGTCCTCTGGCAGTATCCCCTTGCATCCTCTTTCTGCTGAGGCCTCCTTTTCTCTCAGACAGAGATCTCTTAAGATGGCCTGGGCCCGGTCACCTGCATGGCATCCACTGGGCCCATGGTAGCCCTTAGTTCTTCCAAATGATAGAGGAACTGTGGTTTGCCCTCAGTCTTGCCCTCAGCTGCCATGGGAAACCTGTCAGTCTTCTCTTGTCTTCAAAATGATCAAGACATGAGTCAGGCACCAGACTCTGGAGCCACGTATGCCCAAACTCCAGGAAACACAGAGACGTTCTTCCCAGAATTCTCATCACACTCTACTGCAGTGCACAGAGCAATGATTCCACAACCCGGAGAGTGAGTCAGGATGGCTCCAGTCTTGATGGTGGCAGGGGAAATTTCCGTGGAAGCGGTCATCCAGCAAACACCCTTCTTTTAGGTAGGCTGCTGGAGGCGGTGGTAGCTCCAACAGTCTGGCTGCCGTGTAGCAAATCCTTAGCAGATGGTGATGTCTCTAACTCCTCTCTTCAAAATGTGGAGACACTGAACCAAGAATCTCTGCACGGAGAGTTTAGCTAAAATTCAGAACCAATAGGTAAATTATCTTTCTACAACCTGTTTGAAGAGAAATAAATTGCTCACTTTGGAAAAAGTCACAAAGACTATATGACTCAAAGAGTAAACCTGGAGCCCCTGGACAAATGTCAGTCATAAAGATCCAGCTGTGGTTTGCAGTGTCCGCGTTTTTGACTCTGAGATACTGGATTGGACTGGGTTGGGGAAGAAGGTAAAAGAGGGACCAGAAAAACGTGAGGAAGAGGGCCAGGATTGTAGCTCTGTGGTAGAGCACTTGCCTAGCATGCATAAGGCCCTAGGGCAAACCAAACAAGAAAACTAAGGTAAAGAAAAACTGAACAAACCTTAGGGAAAGGGTAGAGGAAGACTTTTTCCATCTCAGTAAAAAGAACTGAGCGAAACCTGACTCAACCAAAGCTGTCACTTGAGTTACCACCCCAGAGCGTTCACTGTCCATCACCACTGAGCATCTGATTTGCAATAATGCTCATCAATCAATGGCAACTTGAATATTTGGTGGAATGACAGTAACATAACAGGAAACCTCAACCTCCAATCAAGATGGAACCAGGAAGAATGATAGTAATAGAAATAAAAATAGATAGTAACAAATATTTCCCTGCAAACCAGAAGAGTAGTGAACTTTGCTTCATTTTGTATTTTGGCCTAGGTAGAGCATAAAGCATTTTATCTTCTGGTTGTTTTCCTTTTATGATTTTGATGACTGAAGAGAAATATGCTTTTGCCATGTCTTTAATTACACAAGCTGTGGATAGAAAAAAAATTTTTCCAGAACCACTGTCCTGTTCTATTAGGAACTATTATTGTTTAAGCCTTTATACAATTGTCGTCCTGCAATTGCCTTTCATTCAACTTCTGCCTTCTACTATTTTGGGATTCTGTATCTTCCTCTTAGAGTCTTCATTTTTTAGGATTTTTTTCCTCCAATTGAATATCCTTGTGTAATTTTTTCAGATGGAAGAAAATGACTTTATTCTAAAAGTATTGGGAAATATTTTTTATTTCTTTCCACATACCAAATTGTTCATATGGTTGGGTGACAAATTCTCTGAGAAAATCATTTTCCCTGAAAAGTCTGAAAGTATTATTTGTGTCATCAGTACCCAAAGCTGCTGAAGAGACATCGAGTAACCATCAACTTCTTATTTATTTGAAATAATTTGTTCTTTTATTCTCTCCTGACATACGATTGTGACCTTGCTTCTTGTCCTTGAAATTTTGAAGCTTTGTGAGGATATTTATTTATTTATTTATTTATTTATTTATTTATTTATTTATTTATTGGTACTGGGAGTTAAACTCAGTGGTGCTTAACCACTGTGTTACATCCCCAGTCCTTTTTTAAAATTTATTTTTTTATTTTCAGACAGGGCTTCTCTAAGTAGCTTAGGGCCTTGCTAAGTTGCTGAGGCTGGCCTCAAACTTACAGTCCTCCTGCCTCAGCCTCCCAAGTTTCTGGGATTATAGGCATGCATCTCCATGCCTAGCTCATGAGGATATTTTCATTGGTTCATTTATTCATTCATTCTCCAACCAATTTTTGCTGAACAAGTGATTCAAAAGTACAAATTATTGAGCTGTGATAAAATACATTAAAACAGTGTCTTCTGTTTTGTCACTTTATCTTCTTGGACCTCTGAGCCCTTTCCATCTGAAGACTGGAGTCTTTAAATTCAGGGAAATGCATTTAATTATCATATATTATATATTTGCATTTTTATTCTACAGAAGGCAGCAAGGTGTAAGAGTTAAAGGTAAAGATCTCTCAATTCTTCCAGGGCTAAGGGTGTGCCTCAGTGGCAGAGTGACAGATGAGGTTGTTTAGTCAGAGGAACTGAGACAGTTTTTCTCTCTAGTTGGGCAGTTCTATTTCATTTGAAATGAACAGCAGATAAATGGATAGAGTTGTGTTTACAGGCAGTTAATGTGGGTCAGGAGCCAAGAACCCTTTTAAATGTCAAATTATGAAGGGCTCCTTAGTGTTTTTACCCCTAGAAAACTTTCTTCTTCTCCTTTTTCTTCTCCTCCTCTCCTTCATGTTTTGTTTGAGAAGTCCAGGGTTATCTTAAATTACATGCTACTTTTTTCTCAGGCATGAGTAGTGTCTCCAGAGGCCTCAGGCAAGCCAACTGTTGGTTAAAAGCTGTTATTAACTTGGGCGTAAGGCTACCAGCACCCCACTTTAGAGGAGAAAGAGTAGTACTAACATGACTGGGTATATAATTTGTGGGCCTCGGTATAAAGGGAAATGCTGGATCCATTTTGCAGAAATTATTAAGAATTTCAAGAGCATTAAACCAAGCAAGTCTCCTAACCTCAGGACCCTGTACAACCAGAGTTCATATCCATGAAGATGGTTCTACGCCCAGATTGGATATTTCTCCAGGTTTTTTAATGTAAGTTTTATTTTGTTTTAATTAGCACATAATAGTTGTACATATTTATAGAATACAGTATGATATTTTGATACATATATACAGTGTGGGATGATCCAATCACAGTATTTAGCATATCCATCACCTTGAACATTTATCATTTCATTATGGTGGGAATATTCTGAGTTCTTCCAGTTATTTTGAAGTATATACTACAATATTGTTCAGTATATTCTCCCCACCATGCTGTAGAACACCCTAACTTATCCTCTTAGCTAACTAGAATTCTCTACCCATTGACCAATCTTTCTACTGTTTCACTCCCTCTACCCTCTCTAGCCTCCAGTAACCACTATTCTTTTTGTACTTCCATAAGTTCAGCTTTTTTACATTTCACAAATGTGTGAGATCAGGCAGAATTTCTTTCTATGCCTGGCATATTTCACTTAACACAAAGTCCTTCAGCTTCATCCGTTTTTTACAAATGACAGAATTTCATTCTTTTTTTCAGGTGGAATAGTATTCCATTTTGTATACATACAACATCTCCCCTATCCATTCATTTGTCCATGGATATTTGGGTTGATTTCATGTCTTGGCTACAGTGGACAGTGCTACAATAACATGGACTGCAGATATTTTGTCAACATACTGATCCATATTCCTTTGGATCAATAACCAGTAGTGGGAGTGTTGGTTCATATGGTAGTTTTATTTTTTTATTTTTTGAGCAACCTCCATACTGTTTTCCGTAATGACTGGACCAATTTACATTCCCACTAACAGAGTTTTAATAGTTCCCATTTCTCTGCATCCATGCCATCATTTGATTTTCTGTTTTGTTTTGTTGTCCTTTTGATAGTAGCCATTTGAATTGGGGGAAGGTAATGACTGGTAATACATAATGTTGGCCATTTTTTTATATACCTGTTGGTCATTTTTAATGTCTCTTTTTGAGAAATATCTGTTTGGGTTCTTTGTTCAGTTTTTAATTGGACTAACTTTTTGCTATTGAGTTGCTTGCATTCCTTATATCTTCTGTATATCAGCAGCCCTTTCAGATGCATAGTTTGCAGATATTGTCCCCTGTTCTGTTGGTCATCTCTTCCCTCTGCTGTTGCCTTTGTTTTACCCTCCAAGTTCTACACCAATAAATATTCTTAAATCCCTTGCCATTATCATTCTTCAGTTTTTCTAATGCTCTGCTTTTTTCCCACCAATATAACATCTTCTGTTTTCTATCATTCAGGAATTTTCCAGATCTTCTAGTCTGCTGGTGGTATCTTTCTTCATTTTCCAGCAATTTATGGTTTTATTATTTTGTAAAGTACATTTTCCATTAATTTGAGAATTAGGGAAAAAGAGAAAATAGATGTGCCTTTGAAACAAAACCTGATTTTTAAAAAATGACAAATGTTTACATAATCAAAAATATGTGGCTGGTATACTGGCTTTTAAACTATCCAGTCCCCTATAATTTGCTAACCTTATAAGTAGTAGTTAAAGCTTAAGTTTAGAAACACTATTAAAATTAAGTTGATGGGGTACTTGTGTACTTTCCCTTACATTTTTTCACATAATTTCTTACATGAATTTATTTTTTAAATAACTTTGATATCAATTAAGTTGTCAAGCTTTAAAATTGGAGTATCTCATTACAAAAAGAAACATTGTTTTACCAGGAAAGCTAACTATTTTTGAGGTCCATTTTTCTTTAGCCAAAGGATGTGGTTTATATACAGAGAGATAAAGGAACAGCTTAAATCTGAAGGGGAAAAAAAAGAGAACATTCTGACCTTAGCTTATTATTTTTTTGCTTTTACATGCATATCTCACAAACTCCACCCTCATTATAAGACAAAAAATTTAACTAATATTTTATTATCTAGTAAAGCCCTTAAGTAAGGCAAGATTTTCATGTGACTCTCTAAAACCTACTGCAATTTTGAGAAAATTTATCAGAAAGTGTTCAGAGTCCTAAGACTTTCTTGTACATTAATATCTTTTTTGATCATTTTCTTTTTGAAGGACATCTGCATTTAACTGTTTCTGGCTATACTCCAAGTTAGAGAGTAGTAGACTTTACTAGTGTAATGGCTTAAGAAACATCATCTCATGTCAGTTCTACTTGATTATTTTTAAAATAAGCCACTGATATCACAAGCTTTCTTCTTCCAACCCCCATAAATGAAAATTAACAAAGAAAGTGAGACATAACAATATTTATTATATTTTTTTCTAAAAAGATACAAATTGGTACACTATTTTCAGTGGACAGTTTTGCAAGAGCCTTAAATGTAATCCAACGTTCCAAATTCTAGGAATCTACCCAAAAAGGGATCTGAAAACAAAGTTATATGCTAAAGATGTTAGTTTTTGTCTTAAGAGCAAAAAGCAATATACCCTAAAATGTGTCTGAGCATGGATTCTAAAATAGAGCTTGAGATACAGACGTAGGCAGGTAATTTATTATAGAAAAGAAACCTCTAGGAAACAGAGTTAAAAAGATGGAACATTAAGAGAAAGAAGAAAGAGAAGGCAGAAGGTTCATTTTGAACTGGTTATGTCTGGCAACTAGGGTCTGATGCTGCTAATGAAGTGGTGTCATGCATCTCAGAATTGGAAGTCAGTGCCCCAAGCCCACGTCATCTCTAAGCTCTCATCTAGACTGAGCCCTCAATAGGCCATTCCAACACTGGACTGGACCATTATTTCCAAGAAATGTGGTATACTGATGTAGTCATGGCTCTTGTAGTCGTAGCCTCTGGTCACACATCTTTTCCCACCAAAATAGGTACCTTGGTCCATGGCAATGTTATGGAGGATCCATGTCAGGTACAGTAAGTTGCAAGACACTAGTAGTAGTAGAAAAAAACATGGGTAGAGAATGTAAATCCATATTCTGCTGTGCAACAGGTTGAACTAAATAACTGAGTCATGAGACTGAGCCTCAACTAACAGAGAGATCACACAAAAGACCATGGAAGCACTGAGCTGTCAGACGTGGGTGAAGGCTTCCTGAACCTACAAGACCAGACAAGCCACTAGCTGAATGTCTGACATTACATGCATCTCAGCCTGTCCCACATTTCTGACCAAGAGGAGGACCATAAATAATAAATCATTTTTATTATTATTTTGAGTCAATAAGTTTTAGAATGATTTGTTAGCATGAAAAACAAAACAAAACAAAAAAAAACCCCTGTACCTTCTGTTACCATGGCTTAGAAGGTTTCATTTTAGAAGCCAGCCACCAGGTAAAGAGTCCACCCCAGACCTCCATGCTATGGGGTAACCCAAGTTAGTTAGTAGAGATTTGTGGAGGAGTTCCATGGCTCCCTGGCCAATAGCCCAGACTTGCTCAGAGTCCAGCAGTGCAAAAGAATCGCCCATTTACTATACAGAACAATGACAATTTTTTAAAAGAATATTTATTATTTTAAAGCCCTTACATTTTTTTATTATTTCTTAAACAGCAATAGGTACCTGAAACACACTCCATAATGAGCCTATAACACAGCACCTATAGAGGTTCACTGACACCCACACCAGGTGCATTGATCCCACTTCACTGTCAAGTGTCCCCTTTGTCATGGATGCCCCCTAGCAGACACTCTCCTGAGCACAGAGGTTTTTGTGCCCATGCTCATGAGTCCATCCACTTTTTCTTCTCCCGACTTCCTTTATTTCAGTCTCTCCATGTTGTTTTTTTCAGATCCCTGAGCAATGAGCCAAGTCAAACTACTCCAACATACCAAACTAACACAAGTATACAGCTGAGATCTCCCCCTGGGGGAGGGCTGCACCTCATGCTGTACTTTAGGATACTCTCCACGTGGTACCATGGTACAGCTGCAGTCCATTTTCAAATACCACCAACAAATTAAGACAACCCACCCATGAACCAGGCTGGATAGTTTTCTCCTCTCTCAGATGGTCATAAGGAACTCAAGAAGACATGGAGTGAGCTGAGGGAGAAATATAAGTGAAGACAGGCAACATGGAGGTCAGGGCTACTTATCTTATTGTATCCTCTGACCAGCTCTCAAATGTACTATTTCATCATACAATATTATAATTTCACCCTCTAAATATTATGACTTGGGGGGTCTAACTCATAACAAAGTCCAAGGTTATTTGATAGTCCCATTGTCAGGCACTCAATTTCTATTGTCATGACATTCTAGAAACTGATTTTGAAATGGTGAGTACTATGATGCAGAAATTATATTTGTGTTAATTCTAGAAGTTTTCATTGTAGAGCTCTTACTGGGGCTTCCCAGAAACTCAACATCTCATCCCTTCCCAGCATCGTCACTCCAATTCCAGAGGATGTTCCTGGTCTTGTGGCCTGAGCAGTAAGGTAGCCTGCTGACAGTCTGGGCCTGCTTTTAAGCTCTCTTCTCTGAGCCTCACTCAAAATATAGTCTTCCAACTTACCTAAAACAGGAGTTGAAGAAGTGCTCTCAGATATAATATACACTGTGGGGGTTTCTCAGCCACATCCTACATGGCTGAGAAAAGGGTTAACTGCTGGAGGATGATGTTGGTTATAAATCAATCAGCTACCCATAAACTTAGTTAATCAATAAACACACAAGAGCCAATACTCTTTCCAAATGAGAGGGGTGTGACAGACCTGGCCACACCAGCTCTGGCCTCTAACAACGTGGAGTAGCCCAACTCTCTTTTATTTAGAGCCACACAGGTAAAGGGGCCCGGAACGGGAGGGGCTTCTTCTGTGATGAACTGAATGTGGTGGAGTTAGGGGAGCCATTTTCTCAGGGAAACTATCATAGAACTAGACAGGGAACCACTCCCACACAGCATCACATACTTCCTGGCAATCTGGGCCAGTCTTCAGTGGCAGACAGTTCCTAGAAGCCAGGCCTCTGTGTCCCATGGCTCAACCTCATCTGATTCTGCTAGATAAGGGTGGCTCTCCACAATACACCACCTCCAAAATCCAAAGTGGTCTATTGGCTACTGTGCTCTTTTTTTGTAGGAGGAATATCAAATATAATAACCTTTATATTACCTTAACAAGACTATCCTTGTATATCCTAAATCACTGAGTGCTTAAAAGCTTTATAAATATGGCAGGTCAGTAAACCACTGTTAGCTCTAACTCCCAAGATATGGCACCCATGGATTTTGCCAGATTACTTCCTACTTCCTACGCACCAGACCAATTAACGTGTGATGTCATCAACCTAATGAAGACTGTGATGTTTCTGTGGAGCATCAATGTCCCTTCCTACTGCCCTATGACAGGAAGCAGAGGACTTAACATTCAACATGGAATACATTATAGCAGTGAATTAAATAAGTAAATGATGGAGGCAATCATGTCTGCATTCTTTATAAATCCAAAAATAGTGTTAATTTCTGCAGTGCCACCCAGGATGTAACATTGCTTACTGTCTTGGTTAGGAAAAAATAATTTCAGAGATGACAGAATTTCAGAAACTGAGTGGTTGCGCTTGATCCACTGAACCTTCCTACTATAATAATTCTTGTGTGTGTGTGTGTGTGTGTGTGTGTGTGTGTGTGTGTGTTACTGAGAATTGTGCCTGGGGTATGCTACCACTGAGCTACATCTCCAGCTCAGCCCTTTTCTATTTATTTATTTTTATTTATTTATTTTTTTATTTTTTTATTTTTTTTTTTGAGATAAGATCTCACTAAGTTTTCCAAGCTGGCCTCAAATTTGAGATCCTCCTGCTCAGGCTCCCAACTCTGGGATTACAGATGTGTGCCACTACCCCTGGCTATTATAATAGTTCTTACTCCAAAGGTCAGAGAAACAATGTGGGGATTTTTCCAGTTGCTGAAAACACCACTCTCATTTATACACAAGAGGACTGGGGATATGATTGCAGATTGAACCTGTGGACCCACTGTACATATTTAATATAGATCTGAGCCAGGACTCATTTATCACCTAGCTACTATATATCTCCACTCTCAAGAGTATTTTCAGGTTCCCTGATATCAGTTCAGATCTTATATCTGATAGTTCTCCAAAGGCTTCCTCTTTCTATGGTAACACAATTACTGTTAGTCACAATCTTACCTTTGGGGTAAGATTGGGGAAGTATTTATTGCAAATACTTGTAGTTGCATTTAAGTATCCTTCTTAAGACAGAGCCTCTTCTTCAATTGGTCTCTGAAAATTGACTAAGCTATGAAGACTGGTTATGAGATCATAGTTTTCCAACATCATAGCTGTCATCAGTTTCCTTCTGAGCAGTTCTTGATCTTTCCCCTCAGAGTCAAACAATGCTTTAGTCACTATCTCATCCACCCCAAGGAATCCATGGTCTATTAGACAATGCCTCAGAACTCCGCAGGTTTCAGTGCTCTGAATGCAACTCTGGTCTGCCTGCCCAGCATGTCAATTATGTCCAGCATGCCTCTGATTGTTAAGCACTAACATCTGACTATTCTGCTAATTCCTCTAGTATTCTGGAATTCCATCATCACCACGGACATTACAGAACATGGTTCCATGCAGAATGGTGCCCTATGAATCCAGCCATAGGAATGAGTCACTCAGATCTCCTTTGAGGAAAGAAATTGCTGAGGCATGTTGTTAACTGACAGGCTCCAGCTGCCTGAGCACTGAGATCTATCACAGAATTAATTCCAAAGCTGCTTCTAGTCAAAGACTAAACATGACAGAGGCCTTAGAGCTGACCCATTCCTATTATGTGACTCTTTTTATGCTCCTTTTTTACTCTTTTACTTTAGAGTAAAAAGAAGAACCTGAGATCTTCTTATTTATGTTTATGAATTATGAATATTATGATGCTACTACACCAGCCATGGAGTCCTTGTTGCCATCTGGCTGTTGAATAATCCAGATCCACTGACAACCTCAGCCTAATTGTCCACTTTCTCTAAAGCCAATTTTCTTAGTCCATTTCTGTTAACTGAATCACATACACTAAGTAGTTCATAAAAAATAAAGGGTTATTCAGCTCAAGTTCTAAAGGCTGGAAAGTTCAAGATCATGTGGCTAAACATGGTTAAGTTCTTTCTTGTTAGGAGAAGACTTTCTACAGGGTCCCAAGGCAGTGAAGGGCATCACAGGTGAGACAGAACTTCTTAATTCAGGTCTGCTCCACTTCTTATAAAGCCACTGTCACATGGGATTAGGGCCTCATCTTTACAGTCTCACTTAACCTTAATTACCTCCCAAAGGGCCCACCCCAAATGCCATAGTCAGATTAAGTTCCCACCCTCTAAGATCTCACAATAGGTACTAAATTTCAATATGAGTTTTGATGAGGACAATTAAACCATAGCACCCCGGTCTTAGATACAGATTTGAGAGCAAGTGCCAGTAGTTCATTTGGGAAATGATCTCATGAACACAGAAATGAAGCAGAAAGAGGAAAAGAAAAAAGGTCAATGATGAGTATATTTTTAATATGTGAGCAATCAAGGTCAATCCTATTGTGAATTTTTTGAAAAACATGTAATGTATCTGAGAATTGTTCCCCCAAAGAACAGGAAGCTGAAGTATTTATCTTCCTTTTCTAAGATCCGGATTAGCCTCAAAAGGATTAACTGCTTCACCCTTCTAGGCTACACATTTTGATCTTCTTACTCCTAATACTTCCAATGAATCTAAGAAGTGTCTAAAAGGCATGATTTTTACAGTCCCAATCGCATCTTTTTATTCATGACTTTTCACTACCAGAACCAGCTTAAAGAAGGAGTAGAACAGAGAGTACACACCTAGCAGACAATTTCAGAAAGACATCATAAAGCCTCTCTGACTAAGCAATGGATCTCTCTTCCAGCTCTAGGATATCAGAAACAACTTCCACTCAGTGGAAATGACACACCAAATCCAAGACCCCTCAAAGTGGAAACTGATAGGCACAGCCCAAGGCTTAAACAACTGAGAAGAGATTCCAAAAGAGAGCAGAAGAGGGACCAGATGGGATATCAGATTCACAAAGAGAGGGGAAGGACATAATGAAGAGAAACAAGGAACCAGGAAGGAATTGTTAAAGGCTGGTATTACTTTCTTAGGGCTGTCGTAACAAAATACTATAAGTCGAATGGCTTAAAACTACTGAAATTTACCTATATGCTAGAAGGCCAAAATCCAGGTACAGAGCCTCTTCTAGCTTCTCATGTTTTCAGGCAATCCTTGGTCATCTTTGGCTTATAGAGACATCACTTCAACTTCTGCCTCTGTCTGTACATGGTATTCCCCTAAGCATGCCTGTGTCACTGTCTAAATTTCCATCTTCTTATAAAGGCACTAATTATTGAATTAGGTACCACCCAAATTTAGTAAGGCCAAAACTGGTTATATCTGCAAGGACCCTATTTCCATTTAAGGTCACATTCTGAGGTTCCTGCTGAACACAGATTTGGGGATGGGGGGACACTTCAACCCAGTTACAGGCTCCAAAGACAAAATAACTAACTACACAGCTCTGCTATTTTGGTTACATACATATGTGGCTTCAAGGGTCAACAGAATAGTTATTACCACATATTTATCATGGTTTACATTATTGAACTGAACATTCAAAGTCTTCCCCTGACATGTGCCAGAGTCAAAATATAGTGGTCAACCATGCCAAGAACATTCTCAACTTCAGTGGTTTCCAAACACTTTAGCCACAGAAACCGTTGTTCAAATGAAATTTTACTAAAGGTTTTCAGATAGACATAATGGATAAAAGTTGTTCTGATAAAAATGGGGCTGGAATAACCAGGCCTCCCTCTCCAGTGTCAGATTATGAGGGAAGGAGTTTCACAGAATATTACCTGAAATCCCTGCACACACTTTTCCGTTTAGCTCAGGAAGCAATTGCTAAGTGCAACTAACATACAGCAAAGTAAGTAAATAGAAGGAAGAGAAGAGATCCAACAAAGTGAATTTAGGAAAAACTAGAAAGGAAAAACTGTTATGGCTACCTCAAGTATTTGAATGCAAAATGGAAAGGAAAGTTCTCAGAATGTCAATCTGTGGCCTCCTGGTATTCCCATGGGAGAAGGTAAAAAGGGGAAAGGGAAAGGGAAGAAAGAATTTGGAGTGGTAACTAATGTTTGTATGTCCCTATTATGGATTCATGGATGAAAATCTGGAGTTTCCTGGGTCAAGTTTGTGGCAATTAGCTACGTAGTACAGGCCAGTTTACACTGAATGGTTCAGAGATCTGCTGTTTCCCAAATAAGAAGATAAACAGAAGACTTTGGTCTCCAGACTCATTAATCTGATAGCTTCTGTGAGCACTCAGCATGTATACAAGGCCAAATGAAAGCATTCAATATAAATACATCAATAATAATTTATATCTTTTGATCTCTCCAAAGAGAAATGTTGACATGAGGAGGAAACTAAATAAAATGACATTTAAAGAAAGAAATCACCCCAACCCACAACACAGAGGACATTTGAAGAAGTGAGTCACTAAGCCATTTGATGAGCTGATGAGCTTTAGAGTCTTTACCAAAGGGGGGACATATTTGTCAAAATGCCAAGGCCAGTGAGTCAACGAATCAGTTGAAATTTTCTAGCCAGACTCTCAAGAAAGAACTTTAATTTGTTGTCTGAAATAGTTTGGTAGTTAAACCTATTAGTTCTCATATTTTGGAACAAACTGAGCTTCATATGGAACAAAGTGCAAGTGGGGAGCTATTCTGATATCAATGTTGCTAAGCAGTATTACAATTTCATAAAATGCCTGGATAAAGGATTCAGTGTTCAATGAACACCACATCACCAATCCCACCTCTGTGTAAGGCTCTGCTTGTACAGGAGAGCTCTGAATTTTCTTTTGGTCATGAACCCCTTTGGAAGTCTAGTGAATAACATCATTAAATGCATTTTTAAAATGCATAGAATTATGTGAATGCTGATTATATTAAAACACAGTTATCAAAACATATCTTTAAAATACCAAATTTGTGATAAGACAGTATGCACCCTCTCTACTAACACACAAGCTAGGCTGGCAAGTCAGATAATTTGCATAACTTCAAAAGAGTAATGAAGATAGGAAGTATTTAGAAAGATCTGCCAGCAACTGTAATATGATTTGAAAATATCTGAGATTTCTATTGATGACAAAGTCAGGGTACTGAAGTAGGAGAGAAGAAATAAGAAGTAGAAATGAGACAAAAAGGAAGGATGAGGAAATATAATTTTAACCCAGAAGTTCCACATACATTTCCAGACCTGCCACTCCCAAATTCCTGGGAAATATGTAAAACTTAAACTTAACCATAAATCCATTCACTTTTACCTTACACACTGCTAGTTAACCACCCCATAGATTAAAAGATGGTATTTTGAGGAACTTATAATTTAGTGGGACTTTCCAGTGTTACTATTGATCAGGTAATGAAGACCACATCTGTCTAAGAATCATGAGACGGACCAATCACCATTCCTACATAACTTCACACACCCAGCACTCACCAAATTTTCTTTAAAAGTTGGGCTGGAACCCCAAAAGATGTCTCTCGCTCTCAAGATGACCTGCATTCTCCTTTGAATGTGTATTATTTGCTTTATCCCTAAAGGCTTCTCTGAGATAACCCAAAATATATAGCTATTTTCTTAAATAAACCTCTGCACTGGCACATACTGAAATTCTTTTCTGTCTCATGAGCCAAGGGCCCCGCTGATCTTGAGTCAACTTCCCTCCTCT
Source organism: Sciurus vulgaris (assembly GCF_902686455.1). Classification (NCBI taxonomy): domain Eukaryota; kingdom Metazoa; phylum Chordata; class Mammalia; order Rodentia; family Sciuridae; genus Sciurus; species Sciurus vulgaris. The sequence goes on from NC_136469.1 coordinate 25,724,659, forward strand.
TACTGGGAACCCCTCAGGACACTTCTCTGGAACTACCCCATTACACCATTGTTATGTGCTGCCTGAATTCATAGGAAACATAAATGAGGAAATGCTCATTTTAGGTTGGAGGTAAGTGAAAATAAAGATGCATTTTTTACCTCATCTTCTCACTCACATGTGGAAGCTGAAAAACTGATCTCACAGAAGTAGAGAGTAAAACAATTGTTCTCAGAGCCCATGAAGGGTACAAGGGAGGCGGGCAGGGACAAGGATGGTTAGAGGGTTCAGGTGCAGCTGCATAGCTTGAGTCACTTGTAATGCTCCACAGCACAGTAGAATAATGGTGACAGACAACAATTATTTGAATATTTCAAAATAGATAGTTGGCTTAGTCAGCTATTCCTCTGCTGTGACTAAATGACCCAACCAGCTCAACTATAAAGGAGGAAAGGTTTATTTGAGGGCTCATGGTGTCAGAGGTCTTAGTCCATAGAAGGTCAGTTCCATTCCTTCAGGCTCAAGGTGAGGCTGACCACCATGGTGGGAAAGAGTGGTGGAGGGAAGCAGCTCACATCACGGTGATCAGGAAGCAGAGAGAGACTCCAACTGCCAGATACTAATATGTATCCCAAACCCACGCCCTAATTGCAACCTCCTCCAGCCACACCCTACCTGCCTCCAGTTACCACTCAGTTAATCCCATCAGGAATCAATTCACTGATTAGGTTAGGACTTATAACCCAATCATTTCTCCTCTGAACCTTCTTGCATTGTCTCACACATGAGCTCTTGGGGGACACCTCACATCCAAACCATAATTATAGTAGAGGGGATTTTGAATGTTCCCAATACAAATGATAAATGTCTAAGGTGATGGTTATGCCAATTACCTTGATCTGATCATCACACTTTGTAGACATGCATTGAAATATCACCCTGTATCACATATGTACAATTAAAATGTGTCACCTTAAAAAAAAAAACTTAATGAAATTTTATGCCATCCATATACTCACACTCCTAGTTAGGGACCTCCTCCACAGGCTCTCTTTCATTACAGAATTTCTCATTTCCTCAATGGCTACAAGGGGAAAGAGGGTCCAATGAAGAAATGTACCCTCAGACACTCCCAAGGAGCTTCACAGGCTACTGTGCAACTGACCAACCCAGAGCAAACTCCCAAGCAGGCCAGGCACTGTGAAGGACTGAATGTTTGTGTTGCACCAAAATTCACAGGTTGAGACCCTATCCCCACTGTGATGGTATAATAGGAGGAGGGGCCTTTGGGAGATAAGCAGGTCAGGACAGTGGAGCCCTCATGAATGGGATTAGTGCCCCTATAAAAGGGACCTCAGAGAGCTCGCTTGCTCTCTTCCTGCCATGGGAGGATACAAGAAGTTAGCAGCCTGCAACCAGAAGAGGGCCCTCACCAGAACCCTGAACTCAGACTTCAAGCCTTCAGAACTGTCGAAAATGAATTGCCATTGTTCAAAAACCATATGGTCAGTGTTGCTTTGTTATAGGCAGGAGGATTAAGATAAGCACCTTAAGTTGCACGTGTGGTGTTTAAGTGCTGAACATGTGCATTCATTAAGGATTTCAATAACTCACACAATGAGCACTTCTGAAGGCCCACTTTGTGCTAGGCACTGTGTAAGGTGCTGAGCCTGGGTGCCAAAGTTCTCATGAATCTGCAGCCTGGAACTTTCACTGCAATTCTAGTGAAGAATATGAAAATGTCCAGGATCCCCAGACCAGGTCATAGCCAAGAGGTTTTTTTCCCCAAATGGTGCTATGGACCCAAGATGCAGTTTGGCAAAGATGACCGGGAAGACAATTAACAATTATTGAAAATCTCCTATGTGCCTGGGACTTGAATCCAGGCACTTTACATTCATTGTCTCATGATGTCTGTAGGAAAGAGTAAGAAAATGGGTCTGTGAGGAAGTAAATGGTTTAATTGCCATTTTTAGGCATGACTGGTCTTCGTTTTTAATACCAACTCTATGTAATAATCTTAAAGTGCACAATCAGAACTCACACAATGCAGACTTGGGCGAGCCTCTTGACCATTCACATGCAGGTTCCTTGTCTAGATATCTTGATACTTTGGACCATTTGAGAATATAAACACAGGTGTTCTATAAACCACAAAGTCCTAAGCACATTATTGGTGTTAAAATATATGCTGCTGACATGATTATTATCATCAGAAACTGGCTATGTAATAAACTTCAGATACCATTAGAAATCCTGGACACCTAAACAATTCTATGACAAATGTGTCTAAGCCAGGAGGATGACTATGTCATAGTAATATGGGGAACAATACATTCTGATTTTTTCCCTGGGAATTGTTTTATTATTTAAGGAAAGTGGGTCATTCCTAATAAGGAATACAGTTTGCAAGTTAAGTTCCCCTTGATAATATAATTCTCAGAAAGTTATATAAAACAATCCCCCCAAATCTGATAGAATTAATAATTTCCTAAATGTGATAAGGAAATCTCTTTTTCAACACTGAGGAAGGTTATCAACCTTATTCAAGGGAGCAAAATTTCTCTTCATTCTTAGACAACAGCTCTGTATATATGGACATGAGGCATCTCCTCAAATGAAAACTCATTCTTATTTTTTTCTCAAAAGGTTTCATTCTGCCAGTGTCCTTTGAAGTAGATATCCTTAACATTTTTTTTAAATGGTTTGCTTTGAAATGTTTTAATACACAGAAGGGGGTTCTGTTTACAAAAATAGCACTTGCTTATTGGGAGGAGGGAGGGGGAAAGAAAATACAGATAGAAATTAAAATTCAAGCAACAACTATTATTAATACATGACATAAACTTTTTGGATTTTTGAACTTCTCAATAAATTTAATACTTTTATTTAATTCTGACTGCTTTTAGCAAGCAAGTTCCCTTTAGTGGATTTAGCAACACTGACTTTAAATATTTTGGGCAAAAATACCTCTCCTGGGTAAAACAATGTGTTCCAATAATCCAACAATGCACTGATGACTTAGAAACACAGGAGGTTATGGTTCTTTTAAAACGCCAGTTAACTTACTACCTTAAACTCAGACTGAAGGGATATTATTAAGTCAGAAAACGTGAAATGTATCTGAAGACCTTGGGACAGAAGGGGAGGTGTACGTGCACCCAGGGTGTCCTGCTTCCTGGGGCCTCCAGGTGCCGCCCCATCCCCCTACACCAGTGACCCTCCCACATCCCCACTGTGGGCCCAGAGAAGGAGTGAGAAAACTTTGCCCCATTCCTTCTTATATTCATTTTTTCTTACTCTGAGAAGCAAAATTGATATTTAAGTCTTTGTGATTTGTTGGATTAAACAAAATGTGATTTCTGGAGACTACAGAACCTCAAATGTTGTCCCCAATTCACTACTGTTGGCATTTCTTTGAACCAAGTCTAAGTCTTTCACTTCACAAATAGCATGATTAATTTCTCCCAGTCTGACTAAGGTCATACTGCAGGAAAAATAGGGTTTAATCAAAGTGCAATGAGCTGAGACGGGGCAGCCATGTTGGATTCTGCGTGAGGGCAAGGAGAGACTTGGGTTGAGGAAGTTCACAAGGAGCACACAATCTTCCCCAGAATAAACTGCTTATGTCCAGCAAACTAGGAACAAATGAAGGCCAAGCCAAACCATTTTTGTCATTTATTTCAAAAGCAGACAGCGCTGCCATCCGTAACCTCAAGAAGCACCTTTGTCCTCATGTGTCACTGTGCCCGCCAGCATAGGGGACTTTCCTTGCAGTTTATTCATTCATCAAAAACCAAAGATTCTTGGGCTAGAAATGATTTTTTAAAATCATATAATCCAAACTCTTCAGTGTCTGAAGAGGAAAACAAATTCAAAAAAAGATAAATAATTGTTAAAAACCAGAACTCTAATCAGGAACTTCAGTGCAATTCTCTAAATGCTTATTGCAGCCTTGATCTTATATTGTTAATGGGTTCTCTAAGCTGATTTCAGCATTGAGACCTTTTCACACAAGCACTGAGGTCTACCTAACATGATAGCTGTCACATACATTTTTACTCAAGATGCTATTGTCCCACTATTTTTTTAACTGATAGATAAAATCATGAAAATTGAAAATTGTACATCTTTAATGAGGTACTACATAATGTTCTTATGTATGTATGTATTGTATAATGGTATAAATTCCCCACTGTTCTTAATAAGAGTTACACCATGACTAAAGAATTAATAGTGGTCATGAAATACAGAATGACTATGATGGTTAATTTTAAGTGTCATTTTTACTGCTGGCCATATGGGGCAGCTAACAGTGCTGATGGCAAGAATCCTACAGAGGCAGTGACAGTAGTAGTACCCTGACCAGAGGTGCTTACAGCATACCCTGGATATATTTCTTAAATCCTCCTCTTTTCTTAGTCTGATTTCCATTATTGATGGCTGAGCCAAAACTGGTTAGAAAGAACTTCCTTCAGTTCCAGTTATGTATTCCTACTGGGAAAATAGTTCAAGACTTTGGTTTAAAAAATAAATAAATAATAAATAAATAAGCCTACAAATTATCCTAACTGTCCTTACTCTTCCTGATTATCTCTACCTTTCATTTTTTTTAGCTATTTTGAAATTCTAAAATTTATAGAAAGCTGAAAATGATACAAATGACTCTCATTCATACAAATGCAAATTAGTCATGTCAGAGAGCAGGCAACCAATTATAGTCTGTGGATAGACCCCGTGTGACATGTTTACAAATTTGTTTCAGCATTCTTTATCTTCCTGTGTATGGATGTCTGTACTCTGAATTCTCCTTCAAATCAGTTTTAAATCACCGATTCTCTCGATAGTTAATAACTTAAATAAAATCTGTGCCAAGTCACATTTTTTGGTGAATTAATTTCAGCATTCCTTATCTACCTTTATGTATGCTGTACTTTGGATTCTTTCAACCAGTAACAAATTATTGGTACCCTCAAAATTAATGCACTAACTAAAATCTATGATGCATAGATTTATATTTATTTCAGAGGCATGATTTTGCTTGTTAAAAATATTAACCTTCAACACTATGAGAAGGAAAAGTTACACCACAGTCCTGTCTTCAGCTCACAGCTCTCCCTTGCTGACCTCTCTATATATACTTCTTGGGACAAAAGTCGGGTTTCCCTCATAGCTCTGACCTTATCCAATTTGTGAATTCATAAGTCTCCCTGGGCTTTGGTTCTCTTTTCTTTGAAATGAAGAAGATGGATTCTATACTCAGCTCCAATCTCTTGTGAATGATGTTCCATACGCTTAGGTTCTTTTCTCTCCATGATGTCTCATGACTTTCTCTTCCCTTTTTCCCTATACCCTTGTACAGATGGTCTCAGCTTATCATGGTTTGACTTGCAACTTCCTGACTTCATGATGATACAAAAGCAATAAGCATTGGGTAGAAACCATACCTTTCAGTTTGAATTTTGATCTTTTCCTGGACAAGGCTCTCTCGTGATCCTGGGCAGAGGCAGGAACCACAGCTCCCAGTCAGCTACATGATCACGAGGGTCAGCAGCCTACTCTACAGCATACTGAGGTGTCAGCAATTTTTGGACACAGGTACTCAAGTTACATGATTTATTCAATCTTTTATCATGGAATAGGCTTTGAGTTAGAGAATTTTGCCCAGCTGTGGGCTACTGTAAGTGTCCTAAGCGTGTTTATGGTAGGCTAGGCTAAAGCTAGGGTGTTCAGTAGCTTAGGAGTATTAGATGCATTTGTGCCTTATATTTTCAACTTACCAAGGCTGTATCAGGACCTAACACCCTCATAACTAGAGGAGCATCTGTATTGATTTCTTATTTCACTTTCCATCACATCAAACCTGATTTTCCTTCTCATACTTTCTCAAGGTTTAGTTCCTCTGTAATCATCTTCTGTCTCCCCAACTCCCAAAACACACTCACACACACACACAAGCACTCACACAAATATGAACCTCTTTGTGGGAATGAAAAGACTATAACAAACTTGTAGTTATTATAGGATTACATAGAAGAAACAAGTGATTTCCACTCAGCCTTGCCCTTAATCCCTCCAGAGAAACTACCTCAAAACAAAACAAACAAGAGCTTCCCTAAAAAACAAACTAGTACAACAAACAACCCACTTTGATCTCACTGTTCAGCTTAACCAGAGGTGGATAACAGCACAAGCAATAGACTTTCTTTTTTCCTCTCCACCCTAACTGTCAGGCTTCCTTAGCATCCCAGGTCAGGAGGATGCGCACACATTCTGAAGGTCACTGAAGTTTAGGTGGATGCTATGGTTCAAAGGTGCCCCCTTCAAAACACATGATAAAACTCTGTCCCCATTAAGGTGCTATTAAGAGGTGGGACTTTGGGGAATGGATTAGCCCTTACAAGGGCTGATGAGGGATGGGGAAACTAGCTTGGGCCACTTTTTTCTTTCTGCTCTTGTGGCATGTGAGGACGCAGCACCCACCTTCTGCCATGTAAGGACACAGCAAGAAGCCCTCAGTAGATATTGAGTGCCAGCACCTTCATCTTGGACTTCCCAGACTACAGAACTATGAAAAATAAGTGTCTATTGTTTATTGATTACCCATCTGAGATATTCCGTTACAGTTTCACAAACAGACTAAGGTAACGGATGGCTGCTCCAGCCTGTGTGGTAGGACTTCAGAGTTACTGATTCTTTCTCTGTGCTTTTCATACAACAGAGCAAGAAGCTGCAAAGTCAGTTACCCTTTGGGAATCTGCTCTTTCAAAATGTTTTTGTGTATATTTTTCTACCCAGTTCAGAGTTCAGATGGTATCTTTACTAGCCAAAGAAAAGATCCAATAAGAAAGGCAAATTAGATTCTCCCAAGAATTGTTTCCCACATTGTTGGCCAGTGTGATGTGATTTCTAAGGTTTTTTTATAGCTTATTAAATGACCTGGGGCTTTTGAAGGTTGAAGGAATTGGGTCAAATAAAATCGACAAGAGGAACTTCCAGGCCAAGGAAATGCAAGTGCAAAGCATAGGCTCCTCAGTGTTCTGAGAACAGGGAATACATGGTCCAATATGGCTACAGGGAAGCAGCTGTGGAGGAGAGTGGAGAGAGGGAGGAAGGGACAGGACCAGAAGGAAGGAAGTCTGTAAAGATAAGTGAAAGCTAGACTTCAAGAGTCAAACTGCCCCTGCATTGCCAGGGAGCTCACAAAAGGAGGCTCCTGTCCAATCTGCTCAACAAAACATTGAGATGTGACTTCTAAAATTTCTCTTTGTAAATATCCATTTAAACAGAAGAAAAATGCTAAGAAGTCATTTGACCCTAATTGTTGAAAAGTATAATTGTGAAAAATGGATGTGAGGTTGGGAGTTTTTTATTTGCTTTTCTCCATAAAAACGTGTGGGGTGGAGGATTTTTACTTCCCCACCCTGCACCCCTCTAGCACCAAGAAGTCATTGAGCAATCATTCTTAGAAGTAAATATGCATAATTGCAATAATTCCAAATGCTTTATGGTTCATGACTTGGGAAATTAGGTTTGAGAACATGATCATTTCCTATCAAAGTATTTCCAATTCATATTCACTTTGGTTTTGGTCTTATGGACAAGTGATATGTTGGTCACCTTGTTTAATGGCTATTATCTGGCTCTTTTCAGGGGCATGACTCCCCATACCTGGTGAAGACCTTCCTTCAAGGAGGAGTTCTATTCTGATAAAATCAAATCTAAGATTTGCCCAAATCAAAGATTTCTTGCTCCAAACCCTAAACAGGCAGTGGACAAACACAAAGCAGCAGAGCTAGGAATACAGTTCAGTGTTAGTGTGTGCTTAGCATGCACAAGGCCTCAGCTTCCATCCCAGCACCACCACACATGCACATGCACACAAAATGTAAGACAGCACATTTGCCTTCAGACCTTCCCACCTCATGCCCTTCATTCTTGTTCTGTCCCTTCCCACTGAGACACACAAGACATCTTAGTCAGTTCAGGGTGCCATAACAAAATACCATAAATTAGATGACTAAAACAACAGAAATTGTTTCTCACAGTTCTGGAGGTCAGAAAGTCCAAGATTAAAGTGCCAGCAAAGTTGGTATCAGGTGAGGGCTCTCTGTCCTTGGGTTGCAGATGGCCACCTTGGGTTGCATATGGCCACCTTCTTACTATGTCTTCATATGGTCTTTTCTTTGAAATCAAGTTGAAAAAAATAAGAAGAAGAAAAGAAAAATCTCTTCCTATTCTTCCAAGATCACTAACCCCATCTTGAGGTCCCCACTCCATGACCTCACCTAGCTCTAATTAGACTTCCCAAAGTACCCATATCCAAATATCATCTCATTTGGGGTTAGGGCTTCAACATATGAATTTTGAAGCAACACAAACATTCAGTCAATATTATTCTGCCCTTGGCATTCAAAATTCATATTTTTCTTACATGCAAAATATATTCATTCCATCCTTATAGCATCAAAAGTCTTAACTTATTCCAGCTTTAACTAAAGCCCAAAGTTTCAACTATATCACCTGAGTCTGATATGCATGAGACTTAAGGTATCTGATACATCCTAAGACAAAATTCTGGAGAGCTGTGAGCCTGTGAAACCAGCTGAGTTATGTACTTCCTAATTAGAATGGTGAAATAGACTTAGTAATAACATACTCATTTCAAAAGGAGAAACAGGAAAAAGTGTTCGACAAAATACAACACCCCTTCATGCTCAAAACACTAGAAAAAATAGGGATAGTAGGAACATACCTGAACATTGTAAAGGCTATTTATGCTAAGCCAATGGCCAACATCATTCTTAATGGAAAAAATCTGAAACCATTCCCTTTAAAAACGGGAACAATACAGGGATGTCCTCTTTCACCACTTCTATTCAACATTGTCCTCGAAACTCTAGCCAAGCAAATAGACAGACTAAAGAAATTAAAGGGATACAAATAGGAAAAGAGGAACTCAAACTATCCCTATTTGCTGATGACATGATTCTATATTTAGAGGATCCAAAAAACTCCTCCAGAAAACTTCTAGACTTCCTCAATGATCTCAGCAAAATAGTAGGCTATAAAATCAACACGCATAAATCTAAAGCATTTTTATACACAAGTGATGAAACACCTGAAAGGGAGATGAGGAAAACAACTCCATTTGCAATAGCCTCAAAAAAAAATAAAATAAAATATTTGGGAATCGATATAACCAAAGAGGTAAAAGATCTCTACATTGAAAACTACAAAACATTGAAGAAAGAAATTGAGGAAGACCTTAGAAGATGGAAAGATCTCCCATGTTCTTGGATAGGCAGAATTAATATTGTCAAAATGGCCATACTACCTAAAGTGCTATACAGATTCAATGCAATTCCAATTAAAATCCCAATGATATACCTTACAGAAATACAGCAAGCAATCCTGAAATTCATCTGAAAGAATAAGAAACCCAGACTAGCTAAAGCAATCCTTAGCAGGAAGAATGAAACGGGGTATCGCAATACCAGAAATTCAACTATACTACAAAGCAATAGTAACAAAAACAGCATGGTATGGGCACCAAAATAGACAGGTAGATCAATGGTACAGAATAGAGGACATGGACACAAACCCAAATAAATACAATTTTCTCATACTAGGCTAAGGTGCCAAAAACATGCAATGGAGAAAAGATAGCCTCTTCAAAAAGTGGTGCTGGGAAAACTGGAAATCCATATGAAACAGAATGAAGCTAAACCCCTATCTCTCACCCTGCACAAAACTCAACTCAAAATGGATCAAGGACCTCAGAATCAGACCAGAGACCCTGCACCTTATAGAAGAAAACATAGGTCCAAATCTTCATCATATTGGCTTAGGACCAGACTTCCTTAACATGACTCCCAATGCACAAGAAATAAAAGCAGGAATCAATAAATGGGATAGATTCAAACTAAAAAGCTTTTTCTCAACAAAGGAAACTATCAGCAATGTGAAAAGAGAACTTACAGAGTGGGAGAAAATCTTTGCCACACATACTTCAGATAAAGCACTAATTTCCAGAATATATAAAGAACTCAAAAAACTCTACACCAAGAATACAAATAACCCAATCAACAAATGGGCTAAGGAAATGAACAGACACTTCACAGAAGAAGATCTACAAGCAATCAACAGATATATGAAAAAATGTTCAACGTCTTTAGTAATAAGAGAAATGCAAATCAAAACTACCCTAAGATTCCATCTCACCCCAATTAGAATGGCGATTATCAAGAATACAAGCAACAGTAGGTGTTGGTGAGGATGTGGGGAAAAATGTACACTCATACATTACTGGTGGGGTTGCAAATTAGTGCAGCCACTCTGGAAAGCAGTTTGGAGATTCCTCAGAAAGCTTGGAATGGAACCACCATTTGACCCAGCTATCCCAAAGGACTTAAAATCAGCATACTACAGAGATGCAGCCACATCAATGTTCATAGCTGCTCAATTCACAATAGCCAGATTGTGGAACCAACCTAGATGCCCCTCAATTGATGAATGGATAAAGAAACTGTGGTGTATATATATACAATGGAATATTACTCAGCTATAAAGAATAGTAAAATTATGGCATTTGCGGCAAATGGATGAAATTGGAGAATATCATGCTAAGTGAGATAAGCCAATCTCAAAAAACCAAAGGACAAATGATCTCGCTGATAAGCGGATGATGACACATAATGGGGGGTGTGAGGGGGGCAAGAATGGAGGAAGGAGGGACTGTATAGAGGGAAAAGAGGGGTGGGAGGGGTAGGGGGAAGGAAAAAATAACAGAATGAAACAAACACCATTACCCTATGTAAATGTATGATTACGCAAATGGTCTGCCTTTACTTCATGTACAAACAGAAACAACATGTATCCCATTTGTTTACAATAAAAATAAATTAAAAAGGAGAAACAGGAAAATAGGAAAGAGTCCCAAGAAAATCAAAAACCTAGCGAGTTGAATGTCATATTACCTTAAAGCTCAAGAATAATATCTTTGGTCCAATGCTTTGCCTTCTAGGCCCACTGGGGTGGCAGTCCTAGCTCCAGGACCCACTGAAGGGGTTGTATACCCAGAGCTTTGGGTTCTACTGTGTGGGCCCATTCCTGAGGCTTTGTTTAAGGTCTTTCTGGCCCCTGAAACCAGAACTGTGGCCATACCTTTTGAAACCAAGGAACAACAGTCTGCCCCTGGGGTCTGTGGTGGGAGTAAGAGCCCTGAGGATCTCTGAATTTCCATTTGAATAATTTTTCCTTTTACTTGACGAATAGTACACTTAGCCATATAGCCAAAAAGTTCGTGTAGACTCCGATAACTCCAAAAGCCTTTCATTTCGTTCCACCTCCATCCCCTTCCATTCAAGCTGGCAGTGTCTCTGCTCATATAGTCCCATAAACTCTTCATCAACTGATGATCCATCCATATCATTGGCATTGTCTTCAGAACATGCTTATCTTTAGCAATATGGATAGACTAATAATTTTTCAAACCTTAAAGTTTGAGTTCCATTGTGCCTAACAATTCCTTCTTCAATTCATTTCTTTTTTCTCCCATTTTTCTATAAGCAGTCAGGAGAAACCAAGATGCTCCTTCAACACTTTGCTTAGAAATTTCTTCTGCTGTCTGAATTTATTGCTCACAGTTTGACTTTCTATAAACCACCGGAACATAATTCAACCAAGTTCTGAGTCATTTCATAACAGGGATTGCCTTCTTTCCAGTCTCCAGTACCATGTTCCCCATTTCCATCTGAGGTCTCACCAGAATCTCTCTTAATGTCCTTATTTCTAGTATGCACCTCAAAACTCTTTCCAGCCTCTATCCATTATCCAGCTCCAAAGCTGTTTCCACATTTTTAGGTATTTTTTTTTCATTAGCACCCCAATTGGTAAATGGAGATAAAGATGACATGGATATAAAGAGATTTAGTACAAGGAATTGACTCAAGAAATCATGACGACTAAGAATCCCAAGAGCTGAGTTGGCAATCTAGAACAGGAGAGCCAACATTCCCCTAGTCAAAATTCAAAGTCACTTAGAATCAGCATGAAAAAGCAGGAGACCTATATCCCCATTCAAAGACTGGCAGGGAGAAATAAGGCTTTCTTACTCAATTTTTTGTTCTATTCAGACCTTCAACGGACTGAACGAGACTCACCCACATTGGAGAGGGCAATCTGCTTAATTCAGTCTATGAACTCATGCTAATTTCATCCAGAAACACCTTCACAAAAATATTTAACCAAATCTGAGCATCCAAGGCTCAATCAAGTTGATGCATAAGGTCAACCATCACTTCAAGTTCATCTACCTTGACAGACTTTTTTATCCTTTTCTCACATATTCAATCCTACCTTTACCTATTTACTATTTTTCTAGTTTTGTCCAGTAATCGGGGCCTTGCTAAGAGACCCCTTAAGTGCTCTAAAAATTATTAGTACTATATTGACAAATGTAACATTTACTCTCCCTATTTGCATTCTACCTGTGCCTTACCTAAGAAGAAAACTGTGTGCTAAAAAAATTACTAATAATCATTTTGAAGTATACATTTCAGTGGGATTAAGTACTTTCACAATGTTGTACAAACATCACCACCACTTAGTTCAAGAACTTTTTCATCACTCCAAAGGATATCCCATATCCAATAAGTAGTCACTAATTCCCCTCCCCCACCCTCTAGCAACCACTGATCTGCTTTCTTTATAGATTTGCCTATTCTGGATGTTTCAGATAAAGGGATCATACAATATTGTGACATTTCATATTTGGTTTCTTTCACTTAACTAAGGAAGAATTTTAGCCTCCTTAAATAGGGAAGGTAAAAAACAATGAGTATATTTTGTGATATAACGATTTGAGAGTTGTCTTTAAAACTTCATCAACCCTTATACTTCATTGTTTTACCAAGATTTGGTGACCCTGTTTCACCTGCCCCAGACATTCTCTTCTGTGCTATCAGCTCTTTCCATGGGTATTTAAGGCAGTCTGATTCCAAGCTGTCACCGGACCAGGTTGGAAAATGTGAGGACACTTCAGGGGACTCATTCTCCTCCAGCAAGGACTTCCTTCCCCGAAAGTGACCAAGCAGGACCTTGAGTCATAAGGTTATACAGTCCTGAGGGCCCAGCGTATGCTTCATCCCTGACTCTTGATAAAAATAAAAGCAAGTATATCTCTGGCAGCAATGTAAATTATTCATAGACTTTAAAGAGAGACAGTTATTTTAAAAGAAAGAAAAATGGACACCATATCAATTCCCCAAAATCATTTTCAGATAAAAATTTTCCACCCAATGTGAGTTAAAGGTAATTGCACTCACGGTTTGCATAGCACAACTACTACTTTTTAAAAGGGCCCACATTTACTCAGATACTGTTTGGTACAACGTGGGCACATTGACAAATTCATAACTTTATAGGGATGTACCACATAGATGGCCTGTCGGGACTACAAGTCTACTGGGGTTTTGTGGGAAAGGAACAGCTTGGCAGCCCCCCAGTAAAGGGTCTGAGAATGGCATGCCACAAAAGCACAGGGTCCTTAAGAGCAGCTTTAACTCTGAAGCACTTGGAGGCCCAGTTCAGGGGATTCAGTCTGTGTCACAGATTTTATTTGCTGTAGACTCCCACAGTTTTATTTGGAATAAAGGAGGTACTTAAGCAGAGGCATGCCTTTTTTTTTTTTTTTTTTTTTTTTTTTTTTTTTTAACTTTTAGCTCTTCCTCCATTTTTCCTTTTACCAACCTCTCTTTTTTATTAATAACCAAACACAAATCCATTATAAATGTTTGTAATATTCATTTCTATCCTGTTCTAATTTACGTATTTGCTAAGATCAAAGTCTGGATTCGTCCTCAAACAAGCTCATGTTGTTTTCTTGCTTCTATTTCAAAATATGGACCATGCAGCCTTTATAATTTTATTCCATGATGACTCGCTCAGATTTAATCATATGCACAGGAACTGCAGTAACTCACTAAACAAATCCATGTGAGGATAAAAGGAACATCGCAGGCTTGATCTGGGCTCAGAGGCTTTTCTATTGTTCTCCTTTTCTTTTCAGAAGTTTCTGGGGTTTGTAACTGAACACAGAAGACCCTGGTTAAAAATTCACGATTCCTTTTTAAATAATAGCATGTCTTTTTATGAGGTCTTGCAGCTGAAAAGGATCATTATTTCACTCCATAAATATTTACATTAAAAAGGCATAACTAGAAGGTAATGTCACTGGGTTTGAAAAGATATACCTGAATTTACCCACACAAATGAATGAGTCCTATACAAGTAAGTAGCAGAAGTCCAAGGATTTTCAAAATAGTTGTGGATCTCCAATTAGAAACTGCCTTCCTTCATACACCGAAGCAATTGCTTTGAATGTCCTATGGTTTAAAAAAAAAAAAAAAAAAGAAGAATCTTTTCCTCATGGGAATAAGTTTATATTTGGAAATGATCAAGTCATTTATAAAGCAGATAATTGACTTGAGAGCACTACTTTAGCCTAAATAGGAGGTGACCACAGTGTAAGGAGACTAGCTTTTTCTTTAATATGATTCCTTAATGAATCCTAAAGGCAATTTCAAAAGAAGTTCCTAAGAGGTTTAGAACAATAGCAGCACTGTTGAAAGAAGTATATAAACTTCCAAAGCAACTCCTCTGAAAAAGATGACATTGATTTGAATATATGACCTTTTTTTTTTAGAAGAAAAATAGGCCGACCTCGCCTTTTTTGATTTTCACACTCCATGTTATTGGAAGCTAACTAAGGGAGTTGGCTATTTTTCAGCTTGGAACAGTACCAAATTTCATTTAACAATTCCATTTTGGGAATGAACATAAGTACAAAACCTGAAATACCTTCATAGAGCTGTTTTAGTGACCTCTTCCAAAACACACTTAAAATGTTCCTGCAGATATACAATCTGGAAATCAATGTATATTCTCTGCATAAATGATAAGTCTACATATGGCATGAACATTACTCACAAATTATGATAAATAAATAAGTTAAAATATGCATACAAATATTAACATACTAACACTCACTACCCACCAGAATTTACAATTTTAGTTTCAGAGATTTGTTTCCAACACTGACTTTAGTCAGCATATCTATGACTGAGCTGCAAGAATGGCATAATGGGACTAGGTGTAGCTCAGTGGTAGAACACATGCTTAGCATATGTGAGACTCTGGGTTCAATCCCCAGCACAACCAAAAGTAAAACAAAACAGAAAATATGGCATACACTGGAAATGTCAGGTACCATAGAAATTCGTTTAAACAAGTTTTGTATGACACCCGCCTAGAGGTATTTAATGCAAATAAACTTAGAATTGTTTTTCACATCCTATCACACATTGAGCATTATTATAAGACAAGAACTGAACCTGTTGATAATTTAATGCTCTCAACATCTCTGAGCTAAATATTTCTGTCTTCATTGACAGATGAAGAAACCAAGGCTGTCAGATTTAAACAGCAGAAAATACTGGCACACCAATAGCAAGAAGGAGAAATGCATTTAGAATTAGCTGATCACAGGCAGAAAAAAAAAAATCAAAGGCCACACCCACGTTTTTGGGGAATGAAATGAAGGTATCTTCCCACAGAGGTTTTTTTGTTTTTGTTTTTTCCAAAAAAAAAAAATGAATGCTATCATTTCCTCGATTTCTTTTTTCATTAATTTCAATAATACTTTCTCCATACTTTCCCCAAAATGAATAAGAAAATTACCTCCCAATCTGGGGAAATAAAATGTTCTACGAATTCTTGTTACTTCTACAGTAAGCCTTTGGAAACCAGTTAAGTGCTTGAACCAGTTACGTGTCTGGGTGGGACATTTAAAAATAAAGCAAGCTAAATTAGGAACTGTTCAAGTGAATATAACCAAAAAAAACCCAGTCCTTAGTAAAAAGACATTAGGAAACATAACCATCTCTGAGGGTAAACGCTTTAAGATTTAAATTGGGCGGGGGGCAGGGTGGGGAGAGACCATGTCTTTCAAATAAAACACCAGAGGAAATTGAGACTCAACGTCAGGGTATTTCATTTGACCTTAGAGACATTTTTTACTGGTGACTTTTTTGTTTTTAAAAGTGGTTCTGATTTGGTTTTGTTCTTTTTTTTCCCTAACTTGCTAATGACCCCAATTTACCAGCATACTTCTAAATGTCCCTGTATTCTGCCTAGTAAAGTTTGTTCATTTTTAGGTTTATTTTTCTGTTTAGACCCTACTAATAACTGGAAAGGGAAAAGAAACTAAAATAAAAAACTTAAATTAAATAATGAATTCCATCATCTTGATAGTAACAATTCGTTTTCAAAGTAAACATAAGCTCAATCACTTATTAATTTTTCATGATACTACCTTATTTTTGTGAGAGTTTCATGTTCTTCTGTCTGTCATGTTGAAAACTAACACTACCCAAATCCTATAAGGGGTTTACATGACTAAAAAAATACTCTTATCCAGGAACTTAGACTCGTCAATGTTATCAGAGGAGTTCTCAAATGTCTAAATTGTTTGAATTGATTCTGGCATTTTTTGTTTTCCCTAAGTCTGCATCTTTTTTTATACCGAAAGGATATACAGAAATTTGTATACATTGCTCGTCTTGAGTTGACAGCTTACGAACCAGAGCTCAGTACAGAATTTTCTTTCACTTCAAAGGATATACCCCAGGGT
Source organism: Sciurus vulgaris (assembly GCF_902686455.1). Taxonomy (NCBI): domain Eukaryota; kingdom Metazoa; phylum Chordata; class Mammalia; order Rodentia; family Sciuridae; genus Sciurus; species Sciurus vulgaris. Next base: position 25,741,331 of record NC_136469.1, read on the forward strand.
GCAAAGAGAGAAGGGATTGGGTCTTTCCAGCCAAACACTGCCCTCTGGCACTCAGACACAACTCTCCAGAGACAGAAGAGGGCAAACTCTGGCCCTAGTAGCTCTAGGTAACATTTCCCATAACCCCTGGTTCATAAATATTGACATTTGGGGAAAATAAGAGTATAAAAGGAAACAGGAGCTTCACACACAAAAAAATTTGAGTTGTTTTTAAGTTGAAATGTTTTTGTGTTTTCTAAAGCCTAATTTATATCTAGGAAACCACTATGATTTTTTAAATAAAATATACCCTACCTCAGAATTTTAAAATAGTATTATCCACCAACAACTAGAAAATATAAAAAACATTGAAAAGAATTTTATTTTTTCTTTTCTTTATTTTTCTCTTTTTTTGGCATCAGAAAAATACTTTCAACTAACAGAATTAGGTTAAAGCAATTTCTAAAAAGGACTTCAGCAACATTCAACATTCTCAGATAAATTTATTTGACTGAATATAAATTTTAAATCAGTGAATTTGGAATCATATACTTTCAGCAAAATATTTTCTTTTTCCTTTTAAATATTAGTCTCCACTCATCTATGCTTAAAAAAAAAAAAAATGGAAATAATGTGGCAACTAAGGCCTTTGAGAATTCCTCTCACAGACCCCAGACTGTTTCCATTGTGGAACTACAGCGCAACCTGGTGGGCATTGCTGTTATTATCACAGGTTATTGGATTTGAATGGTCAACAGTTAGAAAACCAAAATAAAAGAAAGTGCCATGTTTAGGCTTTTAGAAAATAAAATATCAGGAAAACTACTTGTATGACTCTTTTAACATGATAATTACAAATAGAAGTTTAATTTTTTAGTAGTATGACTTTGGGTAATACTTTAGTACCATTTCTGATGAGTCATTACATCAATTTATAAAATTTTTAACATTCCTTTATTTTCATAATAATCCCTTTTATGACTTTTACAATTATCTAAGTGATGTTTACAAAGCGTTTATGAGGAAAAATATAAATCAGTGACACAAGGAAGTAAATCAAGTAGTCTTTCAGTCCTGAGAGAAGTATGCAGTAAGCAAAGTTAAAAGAGAAGATGTATTTATCATAAGCCTTCTCCCCAGCCTCCAAACTCTAGCTAACAAGAACTCAGTTAACTAAATTCATTTCTTTTCTTACAAAGGAGATGTATTCTTTAAGTAAGTTCCTCAACACACATAGTTATTGCTACTGAAAATTGAAATAGCACATCAAAATTTCCTTTTACTGCTATTCAGATTTTTGAAAGCCAGAAAATATAATTCTCTGCCATAATTATTGTGCGCCAGTCAAACTAACCAATGTTCTCTTTGTATTCCTTCCCCACAAGTTACTTCGCTTCAAATTCTTGATTTGGGGTTTCTTCTACTGACTTCAGGGTTCTAAAACACACAGGAACACTTGACTCCACTTGTCTAATTTTTGTCAGATCAAAAATTAGATCTAATTGAAGTCATTAGAATGCATTCAAACTACAACATTCTTTACAAATCCCTGGCATCTAGGTAGGAAGGATGAGATACAAGAAGGAAAAGACGATATCACAGAATTCGTGTCAAAGTTTATCAAAACGATTAGTATATATTCTGTCCAAGCACAGAAAAGTTTTCTCCATCTGCTACATAAAATTATCAGCAAGAAAGAACAGGGTGAGAATAAGGTTTATGCCTAAATCCACTCAGAATCATAATTATCCTCCATTCTGACATTATCAGCAGAAGCCTACCTATGACAGAGGCAATGACTGTAGCCACATTTGAAAGACTCGTTTCTTGACTCATTCTGAACTGCCTTAGCCCAGTGTTGCTTAGCTGTTCTCTTTCAGGCTATGAAAAATCTCTTGATTAAGAGATATCTCACTGTTACCATCATTTTTTTTCCTCTGAGCTGATGTCCTCCTAAAAGGTAAGCCATCTCTGATTTCCTGGGAGACCTTTGCTCTTCTGTCCTACTGCTGGGGTGGACCTTCTGGTAGAGGGGGAGAGAATTTAGGACCAGACTTGAGAGTCAAGTTCCTAAGCCCCTTCTCTAACATTCCTGAGCAGATGGGGTTAGATAATACTGCTGAATCATCCAGGAATTTTCTTCAGAGGAGATCCCAGAAGATTCTAGAGTCTAGGTTGGGTTAAATTTGTGTAATGGGTCTGGTTGGAGATCTGGTTACAGCTCTAGGCGCTTCCTGGATCTTTGGGTTCAGCAATGAAAGATAGTGGAATGAAACAGACATCACTACCCTACATACAAGTATGATTACACAAATGGTATGACTCTACATTGTGTACAACGAAAAGCTGTACCCCATTTGTGTACAGCAAATCAAAACGTAGTCTGTAAAAATAAAAATAAATAAATAAATTTTTTTTAAATGTAGGGATATACCATGACCTCAACTAACCAGGAGAAAACACCAGACAAATTCAAATCGAGGCACATTCTATAAAATACCAGTATCACTGTAATGATGACTTTAATTCTTCAGGATAAATACTGAGAAGTGGTATAACTTGGTCTTATGGTGGTTCCTTGCCTAGTCTTTTGAGAAACCTTCCTACTCATTTCCATAGTGGTTGTAGTAATTTACGATTCCACCAACAGTGTAAAAGTGTTCCTTTTTCTCCATATCCTCTCCAGAATTTATGATTTTTAAATTTTTTTTTAAATTTTGATTTATTGTACACAAATGGGGTACAACTGTTGTTTCTCTATACACGAACTAGAGTCACACCATTTGTGTAATCATACATGTACATAGGGTAAAGATGTTTCTTATTCTGTTATTTTTCCTTCCCTCCACCCCTTCACACCCCTCTTTTTCCTCTATACAATCCATCCTTCCTCCATTCTTGCCTCCCTCCCACCCCCTGTTATGTATCATCATCTGCTTATCAGAGATTATTTGGTCTTTGGTTTTCTGAGATTGGCTTATCTCACTTAGCATGATATTCTCCAACTCCATACAGTTACCACCAAATGCCATAATTTTATTCTTCTTTATGGCTAAGTAATATTCCATTGTGTATATATGCCACAGTTTCTTTATCCATTCATCAATTGAGGGGCAACTAGGTTGGTTCCACAATCTAGCTATTGTGAATTGAGCAGCTATGAACATTGATGTGGCTGCATCTCTGTAGTATGCTGATTTTAAGTCCTTTGGGATAGCTGGGTCAAATGGTGGTTCCATTCCAAGCTTTCTGAGGAATCTCCAAACTGCTTTCCAGAGTGGCTGCACTAATTTGCAACCCCACCAGTAATGTATGAGTGTACATTTTTCCCCACATCCTCACCAACACCTACTGTTGCTTGTATTCTTGATAATCGCCATTCTAATTGGGGTGAGATGGAATCTTAGGGTAGTTTTGATTTGCATTTCTCTTATTACTAAAGACGTTGAACATTTTTTCATATATCTGTTGATTGCTTGTAGATCTTCTTCTGTGAAGTGTCTGTTCATTTCCTTAGCCCATTTGTTGATTGGGTTATTTGTATTCTTGGTGTAGAGTTTTTTGAGTTCTTTATATATTCTGGAAATTAGTGCTCTATCTGAATTATGTGTGGCAAAGATTTTCTCCCACTCTGTAAGTTCTCTTTTCACATTGCTGATAGTTTCCTTTGCTGAGAAAAAGCTTTTTAGTTTGAATCTATCCCATTTATTGATTCCTGCTTTTATTTCTTGTGCATTGGGAGTCATGTTAAGGAAGTCTGGTCCTAAGCCAATATGATGAAGATTTGGACCTATGTTTTCTTCTATAAGGTGCAGGGTCTCTGGTCTGATTCTGAGGTCCTTGATCCATTTTGAGTTGAGTTTTGTGCAGGGTGAGAGATAGGGGTTTAACTTCATTTTGCTGCATATGGATTTCCAGTTTTCCTAGCACCATTTGTTGAAGAGGCTATCTTTTCTCCATTGTAAGTTTTTGGCACTTTTGTCTAGTGTGAGAAAACTGTATTTATGGGGATTTGTCTCTGTGTCCTCTACTCTGTACCATTGATCTACCTGTCTATTTTGGTGCCCATACCATGCTGTTTTTGTTACTATTGCTGTATAGTATAGTTGAAGGTCTGGTATTGTCATACCCCCTGCTTCACCCTTCCTGCTAACAATTGCTTTAGTTATTCTAAGTCTCTTATTCTTCCAAATGAATTTCATGATTGCTCTATTTCTATGAGGTACGTCATTGGGATTTTAATTGGAATTGCATTGAATTTGTATAGCATTTTTGGTAGTATAGCCATTTTGACAGTATTAATTCTGCCCATCCAAGAACATGGGAGATCTTTCCATCTTCTAAGGTTTTTTTTTAATTTCTTTGTCTAGTGTTCTGTAGTTCTCATTGTAGAGGTCTTTCACCTCTTTTGTGAGATTGATTCCCAAGTATTTTATTTTTTTCGAAGCTATTGTGAATGGGGTAGTTTTCCTAATTTCTCTTTCGGAGGATTCATCACTTATGAATAAAAATGTATTAGATTTATGAGCATTGATTTTATATCCTGCTACTTTACTGAATTCATTTATGAGTTCTAGAAGTTTTCTGGTGGAATTTTTTGGCTCCTCTAAATATAGAATCATGTCATCGGCAAATAGGGATAGTTTGAGTTCTTCTTTTCCTATTAATATCCCTTTAATTTCTTTGGTCTGTCTAATTGCTCTGGCTAGAATTTCAAGGACAATGTTGAATAGAAGTGGTGAAAGAGGGCATCCCTGCCTTGTTCCAGTTTTTAGGGGGAATGGTTTCAGTTTTTCTCCATTTAGAATGATGTTGACCATGGGCTTAGCATAGATGGCCTTTACAATGTTGAGGAATGTTCCTACTCTCCCCATTTTTTCTAGTGTTTTGAGCATGAAGGGGTGCTGCATTTCATCAAATGCTTTTTCTGCATCTATTTAAATAATCATGTGATTCTTTAAGTCTGTTGATGTGGTGCATTACATTTATTGATTTCTGGATGTTGAAACAACCTTGCATTCTGGGATAAAACCCACTTGATCATGGTGCACTATCTTTTTAATATGTTTTTGTACGTGATTTGCTAAAATTTTGTTAAGAATTTTTGCATCTATGTTCATTAAGGATATTGGTCTGAAATTTTCTTTCCTCAATGTGTCTCTGTCTGGTTTAGGTATCAGGGTGATACTGGCTTCATAGAATGAGTTTGGAAAGGTTCCCTCTTTTTCTATTTCATGGAATACTTTGAGAAGTATTGGAATGAGCTCTTCTTTGAAGGTCTTGTAAAACTCGGCTGAGAATCTATCTGATCCCAGACTTTGTTGATAGGCTTTTGAGGACTTCTTCTATTTCATTGCTTGAAATCATCTACTAAAACTGTGAATGTCCTCCTGATTCATTTTGGGTGAATTATATGTCTCTAGAAACCTATGGATGTCTTTGAGATTTTCTATTTTGTTGGAGTATCGATTTTCAAAATAGCATCTAATTATGTTTTGTATTTCAATACTGTCTCTCATGATATTTTCTTTTTCATTCCAAATTTTAGTAATCTGAGTTTTCTCTCTCCTTCTCTTTGTTAGTGTGGCTAAGGGTTTATCAATTTTGTTATTTTTTCAAAGAACCAACTTTTTATTTTGTCAATTTTTTTAATTGTTTCTTTTGTTTCAATTTCATTGATTTCAGCTCTGATTTTAACTATTTCCTGTCTTCTACTACTTTTGGCATTGGTCTGTTCTTCTTTTTCTAGGGCTTTGAGCTGTAATGTTAGCTAGTTTATTTGTAGACTTTTTCTTCTTTTATTGAATGTGCTCCATGCAATGAATTTTCCTCTTAGTACTGCTTTCATAGTGTCCCAGAGATTTTGATATGTTGCATCTTTGTTCTTATTTACCTCTAAGAATTTTTGTTATTTCCTCCTGATGTCTTCTGTTATCCATGCATCATTCAATAGGGTATTATTTAATCTCTAGGTGTTGGAGTAGTTTCTGTTTTTTATTTTGTCATTGATTTCTAATTTCATTCCATTATAATCTCATATAATACAAGGTAGTATCTCTATCTTTTTGTATTTACTAAGAGTAGCTTTGTGGCATAACATATGGTCTATTTTAGACAAGAATCCATGTGCTGCTGAGAAGAAAGAGTATTTGCTTTTTGTTGTATGGAATATTCTACATATGTCTGTTATGTCTAAATTATCAATTGTGTTATTGAGATCTATGGTTTCTTGTTCAATTTTTGTTTGAAAGATCTGTCCAGTGGTGAGAGAGGTGTGTTAAAGTCACCTAGTATTATTGTGTTGTGGTCTATTTGTTTCCTAGAACAGAGAGGAAACATTCATGAATAGAGGTTCCATTCATGATTTCTTACCATCTTCTCTGTTTGGTCAACATTGTTTTCAAGATTAAATATTTTGTCTTCAATATCTGAAGTTCTGTCTTCCAGGTGTTCTAGCCTATTGGTTATGCTTTCTATGGAGTTTTTAATTTGGTTCATTGTTTCCTTCATTTCAAGAATTTCTGGTTTTTTTGTTTGTTTGTTTGTTTGTTTGTTTTGTTTTGTTTTTGGTTTTGGTTTTTTAGAATCTCTAACTCTTTACTGAAATGGTCTTTTGTTTCCTGCATTTGCTTTTTTAAATGTTGATTGGTGCGATCATTCAATGCCTGTATTTGCTCTCTTATCATTTGCTTCTCTGATCATTTTAATTATATACATTCTGAACTCCCTTTCTGACATTTCTTCTGCCATGCTGCCATTGAATTTTATTGATGTAGCATCTAGGTTTGTTTGGGACACTTTCTTCCCTTGTTTTCTCATATTGTTCATGTCTCTTCCCCTCTAGGAGTGCAAATCTGAGGTATTACAGTTTCCCCCTTATAGACTTATAGTGTCCCTGCAGGCTTCCAATACCTCACCTTGAAGAGCTAAATATATATTATTTAGATATATAGCTAAATATAATATTTAGTGAGAGCTAAATATTAGCAGCACACCATACAAAAAATATGCATCCTTAACTCAAATAGTACCTTTTAAGATACTATATTGTCTTAATAAACAGAGGTTATGAGTTCAATTATTATCTACAGCTTAGTCAATAGGTTTGGAATAAGGACCACAACTTCTGATGGTGGACAAAGAGGATGGGAGGGGTGTAGGATAAAATGTTAATGAGATAAGAAGTGTGTCTATAGAGGTACTATGTCATAGGAGTGTGAAAGTGAAATTAAAAGAAATTGTTTGTTAGCATGTGAAAAGGGAGAGTTTCCAAAGAGACAGATAGATAAGAGGAAAATAGGATGAGAAAATATTAATAAAAGAAAAGTAGGAATAATAGTAGGTATAATAAGAATAATGGTAATATTTCTACTAATTAAAAACAATCTACCATAAAACTATACAATACTGTTCAAACCTACTGTTCAGTAGCCTAATGTCTGGGAGGAACTTGATAATGCAGTAACCCAAGAAGGGTGCTGCCCCTCTAGGGATGGTGGCCTCCAGGTGGGGTATAATCCCTGCAGTGGGCAGAGGTGCTCCACGTGTTGACAGATGGTCAACCGCAGTACAGGCACTAGACTGCAGGCTGGGGCTGGGCAGGGCTGAGCTGGCCTGGGCGGGGCCGGGCCTGGGTCTTTGAACTTATTCTTGAGAAATAAGACAATATGCTTTTTTTCTGTTGCAATTAGTGTCCATAATATGGATTAAGAGTTAGAAATTAATGATGAAAGACCAAAGGCTAGGATGAGGAGTAGGAAAAATACCTAGCTAAAATGAGAAAATGAATCCTAGAAAAAGAACTTGAACCCCTGGAACCAGCCATATCTGACATTTAGTTGAACTTCTAAACTTTCAAATAATAGTATATCATCAAAAAATTCCCCCTTTTTTTAAAGGAAATAAAATTAGATTTCAATCACTTCACTGCCCAAAGAATTTTTATATAGCTAATTTTACTAGATTTTTATTAAAATGTGTCCTGTTTGTGTCACAGTCCACATGATCTTAAAAGTCACTTTATTGAAGCTTATTCTTGGTCACCCTACATATGTGACTCTTCCCCTCTCTCTGCCTCCTCTGCCCATGTTATTTGCATTTACTTTTGTGTTAGTCAGCTTTTTGTCACTATGACCAAAAACCTGACACAACTTGGAAAAGGAAAATTTACTTTGTCTCATGGTTTTAAGTATATAGTCAGCCAGTTCCATTGCTCTGGGCCTGAGGGGAGGCAGAACATCATGGTGGAGAGGCATGGTAGAGGAAAGCTGCTCAATTCATGGCAGGCAGGAACCAAAGAGGGTGAGAGGGCAAGGGGCTTGGGACTAAGCATAGTTCCCAAGGGCATGCCCCCAGTAACCTGCTTCCTCCAACCACACCCTATCTGCCTACAGTTTCTACCACCTCCCTGTAGTCCACTCAGTGATCAATGGATTAATCCACTGCTGAGGTCATAGCCCTCATGATCTAATCACTCCCCAAAACCCCACCTCTGAATCTTGCTGCATTGGGGACCAATCCTTTATTCAACACATGAGTCTTCGGGGGACATTCCAGACCCACACCTTGAAGTACTTTTTAAAAGCTGCTATTGTCCCTACTGTGCATGGCCACTAGGAAAGGACAATCTCAAAAAAAAGTTTCCAAAAAGGAGAAAGTGGAAAATGGTCACGACCAGATGGCAAACCACAGTCCTAGCCAATACCTTGACTGCAGTCCAGAGAATACCGAAGCACAAATCTAGCCATGTCATGCCAGGACACTTGACCTACAGAAATTTTGAAATAAACAATTTGGGTTGTCCTAAGCTACTAAATTTCTAATAGGAATAGACAATAGGAAACAGACACAAGCCAGATGCAGCAACTTGTCCTTCACCTTGGAAGGAATATCTTGACATGCTCAAAACTACTAGACCCTTAAAAAAGTATAATTGAGACAGGAAAATTCCAATGAAGTTGAGGACCTGGTATCCCTAAATTTGGTTGAGCTTTCTTTGCCAGCAGAAGTGGTCCTTCCAACTGTGCATAAGGATCTTGGTCTCCTTTTGACAGAAGAACTTTCTTAGAATACTATACAGGAAGGAATCCAAAGACTTTGGGAGACTGAGCTTAAATATTCCAGCCTCTGACACAAACACAACAGAAAACAGCTTTACAGAGACTATTTAGCCTGTTCCCACAGTTACCTAAGGTCAAATTTCTTTAGCAAATCTGTGGTATGTGCATATGGGTATGTGGAGGTGTGTTTCCGTTTCTGTTTCCCTGAATGAACCCATAAAGTGATGAAGCTAAGGTCATTATCACTAATTTCATGTTCAAGGTACATCTTCTTTACCCCAGGACTTGATGTCCTCCTAAAACATAACTTCCCCTCCAAGTGTTATTACCTACCTGTCTAGAAAAGACAAAATCACATCTATCTTCCTCAATTTGGCTTGAGAAGTTCAGCACATATTAGGCAATTTTAATAAAATCACCATGAGCTATCACCAACCTGTTCTTCATATATATAAAAAAAGAATGATATGAGAAAATCTATAAATTCTCTTCTTCAAAAGCATTATTTTTTTTTCAAAAGTGTTGTCTTGCTATTTCCCTTTCCTTTGGCTCCTTTTATTTAAGGAATGCAAAATTTCTAGAAAAAAATGAGCTATCATTTTAGCTTGTTAAAGAAACACATGTAACAGGGTTCAATCAGAGAAACAGAGCCACTGGAATATGCAAGTCAAGATTAATTATAGGAATTAGATCCTCTGAAACTATGGGAGCAACTGAGGAAATGAAGGTCAGAAGATCTGAGAAACAGGCATACACTCTTCCTCTATAAGCAATGGTGTAAATGGGTAAGTTGGAGCTACCAGGAAAGTCTGAGAAGATAAATATACCCAGTCACTTCAGAGGTACTGTGAAAATGGAGCTCACAAAGAGGTCTATAGAAAGATGTTCCCACTAGATGGGTACTATTATGGTTTAGATGTGGTGTCCCCGCAAAGCTCAGGAATGAGACAATGAAGGTTTGGAGGAGAAATGATTGGGTTATATACAACCTTAACCTAATCAGTGAATTAATCTCTGTTGGGATTGACCGAGTATTAACTGGAGGCAGGTGGGGTGTGACTGGAGGCAGTGGTTCATTGGGGCGTGGCTATGGGGTATATTTTGTATCTGGAGAGTGGAGTCTTTCTCTGCTTCCTGATCACCATGTGAGCTCCTTCCCTCTGCCACACTCTTCCACCATGATGTTCTGTCTCCCTCAAGCCCCGAGGAATGGAGCCAGACTCCTGTGGACTTCTTAGTCCATGCTACTTAGTCCATACTTACTCTGAAACCATGAGCCCTCAAATAAACTTTTCCTCCCTTAAAATTGTTCTGGTAAGATCTTTTAGTAAAAAAGATCTTTTAGTAAAAAAAGATCTGGCAAAAAAAGATCAGCAAAAAAAGCTGACAAAAACAGGTCAAGCATCTGGTTAGCAGAAGGAGGGAGCTGGGTCCACTTTTTGGTGAGCAGAGCTGGCAGTCAAGAAGAAGAGCTAAACACAGTATGGAAGAGATCAAGAATAAGTGACAATCCACAGGCACCTCTGTGTCTGTCATTCAGACTATGGTGACCTTCTACTTCCTTCCACCTTGAAAATCTCATACAAGTTCCTCTATGACCAATCCAAGCACAGAACCATCAGTGGAACATAATTCCCAGCATAACCAAGCTGCCAGATCACAATTGAGCATACTAGCTAAGACGAAGAAGAATTTATGATAAGGATCCTGGGCTTACTGATAGAACTGAGGACAAGAATGAAACTGGATCTCAGATGCAGACAAAAAATGAGCTTGGACACCGTGAGGGCTCTCTAGGCATCCTTGCTGCTCTCTACTCGCTGTCTCCCTGTACACAGTCCTATTCCACTGCAGGAAACCTAACTGCTAACAACCCCCAGGCTTTAC